>NC_141689.1:734523787-735826912 GCF_964263255.1 Lissotriton vulgaris
GCTATTTCCGCCAGCTTCTACTTTATCGAAGTGCTGGAGGCAGTCACGGGGCACACAGCCTCTCCCGGTGCTCTTGCACGTTTCACGAATCACAGCTCCTACCGGAAGCAATAGTTATACATCCTTGTGCCACTCATGTTGCGATACTACACACGCATGTAGAGGGTAATAATATAGGAGTTTATGCTGGAACAAAACATGCAGCTGTAAAATGAGTGACACGGGCGGTTAATGGCCAACACGTAATTGTAGAGAACGTGCAAGTGTGGTTGTTAGTTAGCGTGCTCACCTGTTAATACACGTAAGCGTATATTGGGTACAATTAGCAAGCACGTAGGGAAATTACTGGCATGCTTATTTTCAAGAATGTGCATGCTAATGTGCATGTGCTGGCTAATGTGGTTAATCTGTTATCCTTTTGTGAAAAGTAAAATGATCTTCACGTTATGTTCTCTCTAATTCACATATATGTATTGGAAACTGGAGAACATATGTATGTGTCTTGGTTGATAGAGGTATGTACTTATACATCTGTGTGCAGGGTTATTCGAGCGTGTCTGCTAATATGTAAGTGTGTTTACTGGGAATACAGCAGTGTGTACTAAAGTAAAAATACATGTCTGTGTGTGCAAGGCTATGAGGCATAAATGCGGTGGAAGTGTATTAAAAGAGTGGATGTGGCCTAACGGCTAGGTCTACTGACTTGGGAACTGGAGATCCAGGTTCCAGTCTCAAAGTCGGCTCAACATACTGTGATTCTGGGCAAATCACTTAATCTCCCCATGCCTACCAAATAAAAACATTTGCAATGCAATAGGTCTTGCATTTATTCAAGTTTGAGCTATTGGAATTGTAAATGGCAATGCCTTTTATTTATGTTTTGTTTTTTAAAACCTAAATAAAAGGCATTGTCATTTACAATGCCAATAGCTTAAAGTCCTGTAAATGCGAGACCTATTGCATTTCAAATGCTTGTTAATATGTTGTAATTATTCAATACCAGAATAAGAGCCGAGGGATGGTTCAACCCTCAGCTTCTTGAATTAAAAAAACTGTGCAAAAGGTATGAAAGGGAGTGGAGGAAAACATACGATCCATCCCTAAAAGTCGAATACAAAAAAGCCATCAGAAACAAACTATCATCAGAATATAAAACTTAGCCAAGCAAGATTCTTTGAGGAAAAAATAAACAACGCCCAGAATTCCTCAAACAAATTATTCTGAGTAATTAACCGCTTCCATGCTCGTGACGGAACCGTTCCGTCACGAGCCTCGGTTGAGCTGTGCTCATGACGGAGCGGTTCCGTCATGGCCCGCTTGGCGCACCTGCGTGGTGCGTTCTATTGAGCGGGCGGGGCCATGACGGAACCGCTCCGTCATGAGCACAGCTCCACCGAGGCTCGTGACGGAGCGGTTCCGTCACAAGCGTGTGAGCGACGCTCGGGCCCCTTTCCCCCTAGCGCTGCGGCGGAATTGCCGCCGCAGCGAAGGTTTTAAAATACTATCCAATATAAATCTCACCTCTAGCCCCATGGGTACATCGGTAGAGAGATGTAATGAATTGGCTACATGCTTTCACTCGAAAATAACGGATATATATAGTAACTTTAAGAACAGGAGAGATACAGCCCCAGAGGAGGATGAAGATATAGAGTCAGCTCCTGTACAAATGCTGACACAGTTCCCTCCTTTGGAACTGCAAGAGGCAATAGCACTGATGGAAAGGGTGAAATCTGGCTCCCCGTTAGATCCAGCCCCACCAAAATTTCTTAAGACCGTCACACCTGTCATTACACCAAAGCTAGTGACAATACTGAATCAATCACTAGAATCAGGGGAAGTGTCAGGAACGTGAAAACATGCAGTAATAAAGCCCCTATTGAAGAAAGTTAATGCAGATCCTGGACAGCTGGGAAACTTTCGACCAATATCCCAGTTACCATATGCAAGCAAACTGTTAGAAAAACATGTGACAGGCATCTGTCTAATTTTCTGGAAAGTAATCAGTGTCTTCATCCCACCCGATGGGCTTCCGAGCTCAACACAGTACGGAATCTGCACTGTTGGTTGTGGTAGAGGAATTGAGCCAAACTTTAGACCAGGGGAAATCTGCGGTGCTCCTCCTGCTGGATTTGAGCGCCTTATTTGATACGGTGGATCATCGTATACTAGGTAGAAGGCTAGCCAATATGGGGATACAGGGCAACCCTCTCAAGTGGCTGCAATCTTTCCTGAACAAAAGAACCTTCCAAATTCAGGAAAACACCACCCTCTCGGAAACTAGGAACCTAAAGTGTGGAGTGCCACAGGGATCGGCCTTGAGCCCTACTCTTCTTAATATTTATATGGAACCTCTTGCAGATATCGTGCAAGAGTTTAACATATCTATGACCTCGTACGTCGATGATACTCAATTAATGATATCACTAGACCCAAAAAACAGCACAGACGGAGAGAAGCTGTCCCCCTGCCTGATAAAAGTCAAAGAGTGGATGACAAAAAGCTGCCTGAAGCTAAATGGGGAAAAAAAAGAGATTTTACACCTTGGGAACAAACTAATACCCTCCCCCATTTTAGCCTAGCCAGAGAGCTTAGGTAAGATACCTACGCCAGCAGATACAATTAAAAGCGTAGGCTTCTGGTTACAACCCGATCTCTCCATGCGGACACAAGCCACAAAGGTAGCTGCAATATGTTTTGGCCTACTAAGAAGTATCAGGAAAATCCTGGTCAGAGTACCAACTCACTTAAGGAAGACAGTGATCCATTCTCTAGTCACCTCCTGACTGGATTATGGAAACTCTCTGTTCCTTGGTGCACCTAAAGAGGTTACACAAAAGCTGCAGACTGTGCAGAACGCAGCAGCTAGACTGCTATGTAACATCCCCAGTCGAGAACCGGTAAAAAAACATCTAGATGATTTACACTGGCTCCCGATAGAGGCAAGAATAAAATTCAAAATGCTAATCATTACATACAGAGCACATCATGACAAAGGTCCAGGGAAGATCAAGAAGCTTATTTCGCCATACATACCACGCAGACAGCTGCGGTCCAATACAGCAGATCGTCTGACACAAACAAAGGTCAAAAGAGAAAGATGGGGGGGTAGATCTCTTTCACATCTAGCTCCCAAACTTTGGAACTCCATTCCATCAGAATGTAGAAAACTCGATAATGAACTGCAATTTCGGAAGCAAAGTAAAACCTGGCTGTTCAGACAATATCTTTGAACTTTTCACTCTACCTTGTAACTGATCATTAGCGCTGGGAATCCCTAGGGCAGCCATGCGCTCTATAAATCTCCCCCAAAAAATAAAATGATTGTCTCTTTGTAATTCTGCTGTTATTCAGAAAAAATCAGCTTGCATTCACCATTTACAGTCGCTGTTTGTTGCCTCTTTTCTTCCTTTATGCCCTACTTAATTTCATAACCACTGTCGAGCTCTGCAACTCTTTTCTTTTCACAGCTCTACCTTTCATTCTTTCAGTCTTTGTCAGTGGTTCCCAAACTTTTTAGACCCGCTGCTCCCTTGACCCATTGGCCATTGCCCGTGGTTCCTCACTGTAACTTTTTAGGAGAGTGGGGGGCGGGGGGGATGTAAGCCCGGCCTCAGGAGTATTCATCTCCCTAGAAATAATGGGATGAAGGTATTATAATCATATACGTAGGGTGTTTCTTATTACTAAGGCGGCGCCTCTAATAAAATATTCCTAGTTACACTTCTTTGCACATGCCTTTTTATAGCACCCTCTCAAACTTTTTTATCAAACTTGCAGTGCTAGATAGCACCCCTATGCATGTAGTCTCCATTGCCAGTGTTTCTGCGCTTGCAGAATATTTGCATGGACTTCCATTTCTACCCATGTCCTACGTACCAACACACCTGTCTTGGCAGGATGACTCACAATTTTTTAAACCACATGCAGCTTTATTTTTGCTGTCTCCTCCCTAAAATTGCCTCCAAATCAATGCAAGTAAAATAAATTCCTCTGATTTTTTTTTTTTTTTAAACGTCCGTTCTATTACTGGAAGAGGTGGGCAAAATACCGGGGCTGGGCCTGGACCCGCCGCACGATGAGGCCACCCTCCCAACCCTCTGACACGTTGGACTGTGAAATAACACTGTTGGTGTACGGTACACATGGCTAGCGTTCTATTACTGTAATATGGTTAAGTGGGGCGGCAGCTATGCAAGGGGGGTGGGACTCTTGGGGGGAGAGGGGCGGTGCTTAATCCTACTGTTTCTGATATTCTGAATGGGGGAGTTCTTATGTTCTTATTACACATTGTGGAAGATGATGCAGATTAATTGATAATAGCAGTAGACTCTGGATGACAGAGCTTTGCAGACTATGTGTGTTTCAACAATAAAATCTGTTTAAAAAAAAAAGAAGCCATCTTCGATTCCTGCGTGGTTGCCTTAGCCAAGGCTTGTTGACTCCAATCCGGAAGCCGACACCGCCGACAGCAGCGAGAGCCTTTGATGGATAGTCTGTGCCTGACTCCTGGTCGTCGTCGACGCCTCCTGGTCCACGTGGCTGCAGAGACAAGCTTCACGACATCACCTGATTGCTTCGCGACATCGCCTGGTTCCTTCCTGGCTCCTTCCTGGTCACTGGCTAGTGACCCAGACTCTGTCCCCTCTGCTTTCAGGTACTCTTCATCCTCGTTCTGCCCTTGGATCCAACCGGACACTTCTCTCCTGGTCGCCTGCAGCATCTTTCTCCAAGGCTCCATAGAATTCAGCGACGAAACCCGACACACTTTGACACCTATGCACCCGCTTCTGTGAGTGAGGTAACGTGAGTACTCCGGTGCTCCTGTGGGTATTAACTATCCTAGTGTTTAACTTTCAAGTAGCTTTCTTCTAGTCCATCCGGAAGTGACCTAAAAGAACAAGTTTCCAATTCTTTTGTTCCCATTCTAACTCCATGGTGACTTGCGTGTGTGTAAAGACACTGCACACGCCTCCCGTGGGTCTCCTTCTTCCTATCCTTTGGTAGTGCAGTGTAGCCCCAGCGATTCCCCAGGCCCTAGGCCTATCCTTTGTTCGTGACGTGGTTCTTATACCACTATTTTAATATATGGTTAGAAGTGCCCCTAGGGCTCTACTGTATTTTGTGCAACTTATTGTATGATAATTAAGTATCTTGTTATGTGCTTGTGCCTCTGATCTCATAAAGAGCTCAGAGGGGTTGTTTAGAAATAGAGACATATATATTTTATATATATCCTGTGTGGTATCCTTTCATTTGATTTTCAAGGGGTTACATATGGTAAAACAGCTGGCTTTACATGCCCTCTGAAGTTTTAGCCGAAGACTGCTTTGTCCATGCTACCACTGGGATAGCTGGTCTATAAGGTTGACTTTACAACCATCACCAGAAGGGTTGTTTGGACTGATACAGGGTGCCCACTATAATAGTGGACATCACATATCAGGCCAACTTCTCACACTCCACTCTACGAATCTTCACTTTACGGCACTCTATGCTAATGTACGACAATTTATGCCATGCCCAATCTACGACACTCTATATCACTCCCTTCTACTTCCCTCCATGCCACTTTACTCCAAGCTATGCCACTCTTCAGGACACTTTACTCCACTCTGCGCCACTCCATTTCACGCCACTCCACTCTGAGACACTTTACTCCACTCTAAGACACTTTACTCCATTCCACGCCCATCCACTCTACATCACTCCACTCTACTCTGCCACTCTACATCACTAAACTCGAGGCCACTCTTCACCACTCTGACACTCCACTTTACAGCACTCCACTCTATGACATTCAGTGCCACTCTACACCACTCCTCTGACATTTTACTCCAATCTACGGTCCTCAGCCATACGACTCTGCTCTATGACACTCTATGCCTCACCACTCAACACCCTTCCACGCTAAGACACTCCACTCTGACACTCTATTCCACAGTATGACACTCTAGGCCCCTCCACTCTATGATTCTTTACTCCCCTCCACGCCACAACACTCCATTCTATGACACTCTACTCTCCAACACTGTGCACCACTCTATGCCACTCCGCGACATTGTACCACACTCTGTGCCACTCCGCTCTACGACTCTCTACCCCACTCTGTCACTCCACAACACTCTACTCCATTCTACGCAATTCCCTCTATGCCACTCCACACCACCTTCCTCCACTCTATGGTGCTCCATTCTCCTCTACTTCACTCGAAACCACTCCCCTCTGAACCACTCCACTTTACACCACTCTATGCCACCCTAATCTACGACACTCTATGCCACTCCAGTCTACGACACTCTGCACCCCTCCACTCTACTCTAAACCACTTCACTCTACAGCACTCCACTCCACACACTTCACTCTGACACTGCATGACCCTCCTCTCCACTGTACTTATGCCACTCCATTTTACGCCCGCCCCTCTACAGCCCTCAGCCCTTCTACCCTCCGCTCCATGACACTCTGCGCCCCTCCACTCTACACCCCTTTACTCCATGCCACTCCACTCTATGATACTCTTCTCCACTCTACGACTCTCCACTCTATGCCACTTTTAGCCAGGCTGAATAGCAACATGGCTAAAACACACTGGCAAAGCCAATAGCACTTGCATAGGCAAGACCCTTTTGCTTTGCCAAAGCTTGCGTCATAAAAGCAAGTATTTAACTAGACAATAATGTATTGCTGCTATTGAATGTATTTTGAGTTATGAGTCTGTGTTCACCCCCTGCATCTACCTTCCTATAGAAGCCTTGGACTGCTCGACCCAGGCTACTACTGAGAGTCAAGTGCTGAAGTGTTGCTTGGCCCCATTGCTCAGCAACCATAGTAGGTCAGGCCCTGGACTTTGCGAGTGAAAGGCTTCAACCCCCATGGTTGGGTCCAGAAGCTCTTACCTGCCCTGTGGCTCTCTGAAAGGGGTTCTACCTAGAGGTAGAGAAGAAACAACTTACAGGGCTAGGGCTAAAAATGCAGTAGATGGGATAATGTCAGATTACTACAGGCGGTAGATGAGCATGGTGGAAGGTGAGAGGAACCGATGGCCTTGCTATCTACATTAAATACAGATGCTAAGCATGGAGGTTGCAAAATGAAGCCATCCTTGGCTAGGTACACTGTGATACCTGGGGACGGAAGAGGAAGGTAAAAGAGATCAAGGTGTGAAGTGCCCGAAAAGACCATCAGCTGGCCTATATTTGGTGTCAGAAGAGCTTCATGTACAAGGCATAATTTTCTTTCTGAAGACAAACTCGTATGACAGTTGATGGATGCAACTCATGTCGTAAATTTTCTACGTGTGCTCTTAGGTCCTTTTTAGAGTGCAAAATGTATGACTGTTTGGCTGACTTGGAGAGATTGTTAGGTTGCCGTGAGTTAGTCATATTTTTGCCCATGAACCATTTTCCAAGGTCAGGGTTCCTGAATCTCTACTCATGCTGAGGTATGATGGATAGTTTAACAAAAATAAGAGTGACTCAAATGGCCATGTGAACATGGGTATAAGTGTTGAGCTTGGAACAGGTGTTCACATGGAGCTCATTTTTCGAAACACAATATGATAAGACAGAATTTTCTGTGAAGATTTAATCTATGCTGACATTTTAAATTTCTATTTTCAGACAAATAGGGTTCTGCCTAGATTTAATCCATGTCGACGCTCAACTCAAAGAAGCAGCCAGTATCTTACAGTTAGATTCGATTCAGCCGAATCAAAATGTATTTCATAAGTAAGGCAATGAAATATCTTGACATTTGCAAGTACGTGAGTAATGAAGGATTTTTGAAAAAAGGCGAAAAAGAACCCCAAGTGAGAGAAACCAAAACTAAAAACAAAGAACAAGGTGACCAATCGTGTAAGCATATACTGTATATTGGTTATTATATTGGAAAGACAGGCAGTTATATTTCATACAATGGAAAACACAGAGTGAATTCTCAATGTCATTTACAAATGGGTCATGTCTGTCTTTTTGTTTGTTGACTGCGGGTTGACCCTTTTCCAAGATACTAGGGTCTCATCAGGAGTGCAATGAACCTGGGGATGGCTCAGTTGGAAAGGTGGTCTCATCATAAATGTGAGGACGACTGGGATGTGCTCCATACGGGGTCATGGCGGGGCCATGGTTATGAGGACAGCTTTCCAAAATGGCGCTTTAATTGCAGACTAAGCTTGTTCAGACTTGTGGCATAATTGACAAAGTTGGGAGTGGCAAGTTATTCACAAATGTAGTCCTATTATACAAGTGATTGGAGGCTTTGATAAGGATGTCAGAGGCTTGGGTTGTGCTCTGGCCACAATATGTGGCCATTCAATTCCCCGAGCAGTCATAGGGATGTGTTCTCCTGGTCAGAGATGTTATGGGCTGAGCATGTATGATGGATGCCAGCACTGCTGCAACAAGTAACGCTAACCCACAGGGCCTTCTGACTTGTTTTGATGCGGAACGCTGTGAACCGTCGCATACTCACTAAGGGAGGCTGTCATTTTATTCGGGTGCCAACACTGACCTGTATCCAGGACGTTGATTTTGATGACCTACCGCACGAAGGACAGTGTGTGAATACTTTGAGATCATATTGTCTGCTGGGAAAAGAAGCATTTTGGCGTATCGCCCTTGGATTTACTTGAATACGTAGAGATTGAGTTGGATTATGAGGGAAGGATTGATTTGCAAGAACATTTGCACCACACAATCTGCATAGATAGAGAGCCCAGATTGAAGTCCTGATTGTGAGGAAACATGTGATGGTTAATTGGAATGAGGCTAATTGGAATAAAGCATTTATAACTTGTAAGACTGAACATAGTGACTGAAGACTGAATTCTTAAATCATTGCATGTGCCTAAAGGCTGTTTAAAATTGTTTTGATGCGGGCTAGACTGCATTTTGAAGTGTTAAGCAAAAGAGCAGGTAGATAAAGTGCAGAGATGGAGGTTGAAGACCTACAATAGGGAACACAATGGGCCTCAGAGGAGGTGGTCTCATTTTGGCCTTTACTTAGGACTAATAGTTTCAGAGCGACCCTTGACCCTCGGGCAGGTCGCTTCCCCGCTCACTACACTGCCTCCTCAGCCTGCCAGCCAGCCGCCTCCTCAGCCTGCCAGCCTTCTCCTGCACCGCCCCCCTGTGTGCCAGCAGCCCCTGACCCCTCGCCACCGATTTTCCCGCCGCTGAACCCGCCGTTTTTTCCCGCCATTGACCCCCCTGCGGCCCCGCCCCCCGTGCCCATTGGCAGCCTGCCCTCCCGCCTCCCAGCTGACCCCTCCTCCCCCTCCCACTTATGGAGACCGAGCAGCGGGCGCGCCGCTGGCCTGCCAAAGGCAAGCCCGTCTGCGCCCGTCCCGCCTGGACCGCGCCCAGCGCCCAGCGCAAGGGCCCCTGGCCCCCGAAGATGCCAGCCAGCACGATGAACGTACGACGACGCCACCCTCAACGCACTCAAACCCGAACAGAACCCCGCCTGCTACCGAGCCACACCGAAACGCACCCACGGACCCTTCACCTGCCAAGCCTGCAAGTTCACCTGCTTCCGGACCATCACCGCACCCGAAAGGCCAGGGACCAGCAACAACCACCTCAAGTGCATCCTGCTCAACACCCGCTCCATCCACAGACACGCCGTCGAACTCTGGAACCTGCTCGACTCAACATCTCCAGACGTCGCCTTCCTCACGGAAACATGGATGAACGCCTCCTCAGCACCCGACATCGCCATAGCCATCCCGGACGGATACAACATCACCCGGAAGGACCGCGTCAACCAGACCGGAGGAGGCATCACCATCGTCCACAGGAGCACCATCCGCATCACGACCAACTCCGACGACACCCTCACCGCCGCCGAGCACCTCCACTTCCAGATTCACACCGACCCCAAGACCACCCTCAGAGGCACTCTCATCTACAGACCCCCAGGACCACGCACACAATTCAGCGAAGCCATCGCAGACTTCATCAGCCCGCACGCCCTCGCCTCCTCTGACTACAACCTCCTAGGGGACCTCAACTTCCACCTGGAGAACAACAATGACAGCAACACCACTACCCTGCTGGACAACCTCGCCAACCTCGGACTCAAGCAACTGGTGAACACCCCCACCCACTACGCCGGCCACACGCTTGACCCCGTCTTCTCCTCCAGCAAGCACATCGCCTTCAGCCACTCCGCCGGACTTCACTGGACCGATCACAGCTGCGTCCACTTCAGCTTCTAGAGAACCACGACCCAACACCACCCGCATCAGGTTCCGCGCAGGAGCTGGAGCAAGATCACCGCCGACCAGCTCACCACCTCCCTCAGCCAGAACCCTCCCACCAACACGACGGACCCCAACGAAGCAGCCCGCATCTTCACACAATGGCTCATCAACTGCACCGACGTCCTCGCACCACTGAAGAACCCTCCCAGCAGACATGGCAGCAAAAAAGCCTTGTGGTTCACCAACAAACTCAAAACATCCAAGAAAAACTGCAGCACCCTCGAAAAAGCCTGGCGCCACGACCAGACCACAGAAAACATGACCGCCCCCGCACACACCACCAGCTGATCCGCACCACCAAAAGGACATCATTTAAAGAACGCCTGGACAACACCCACAATAGCAAGGAACTCTTCAGCATCGTCAAAGAGCTCTCCAACCCCAGCGCCGGAAACAACATCACACCCTCGCAAGATCTCCGACACACTCGCCTCCTACTTCCACCACAAGATCGCCGACATACACAACAGCTTCGACGCACCAACCACTCACCCAACCACCGAAACAACGCCCCCCACCACCACCCTCTGCAACTGGACCCCGGTCAGCACCGAAGACACCACCCGCACGATGAACACCATCCACTCCGGATCCCCTACCGACCCCTTCCCCCACCACGTCTTCAACAAGGCCGGCTCCATCATCGCACCCCGACTCTGGAATATCATCAACATCTCCTTCAACACCGCCACCTTCCCGGAGAGCTGGAAGCATGCCGAGCTCAGCGCCCTCCTGAAGAAACCGACAGTGGACCCCACCGACATCAAGAACTTCCGCCCCATCTCACTCCTCCCTTTTCCTGCCAAAGTCATTGAGAAGACCGTCAACATACAGCTCACCGCCTTCCTCGAGACGAACGGATCCCTCGACCCCTCACAGTCCGGTTTCCGAGCCAACCACAGCACCAAGACTGCCCTCATCGCAGCCACCGATGACATCAGATCACAGCTCGACAACGGGGAAACAGCTGCCCTCATCCTCCTGGACCTCTCTGCAGCATTCAACACAGTCTGCCACCGCACCCTAATACAGCGCCTCAGCAACATCGGATTCCAAGGGAAAGCACTGAAGTGGATCACCTCGTTCCTCGCCGGAAGAACTGAGAGTCCGCCTCCCCCCGTTCCGATCTGCGGCCACCGAACTCATCTGCGGCGTACCTCAAGGATCCACGCTCAGCCCCACCCTCTTCAACGTCTACATGAGCCCCCTCGCAGCCATCGCACGCCAACACAACCTTAACATCATCTCATACGCCGACGACACCCAGCTGATCCTCTCCCTCACCAACGACCCGGCCAACGCCAGAGCCAGCCTACACGAGGGAATGAAGGATGTCGCCGAATGGATGAAGAACAGCCGCCTGAAGCTGAACTCAGACACCACCCCCAAGCCAACGGACCACGCACGAAACCTGGGCTTCATCCTGGACTTCGCCCTCGAAATGACCAGACAAGTCAACGCCATATCGTCATCCTGCTTCAACACCCTGCGCATGTTCCGTATGATCTTCCGATGGATCCCCACCAAAACCAGGAAGACGTTCACCCAGGCACTCGTCACCAGCCGAATGGACTACGGGAACACCCTCTACGCGGGAACCACTGCCAAACTACAGAAAAGACTTCAACGCATACAGAACGCCTCCGCACGACTCGTCCTGGACATCCCCCGCCACAACCACATCTCCGCCCACCTGAGAGACCTGCACTGGCTCCCCGTCAGCAAGAGGATCACGTCCAGACTCCTTACCCACACACACAAAGCTCTCCACAACCTGGGCCCTAAATACCTCAACAACCGCCTCACTTTCTACACGCCCACCCGCCAGCTGCGATCGACCAGCCTTGCCCTCGCCACTGTACCACACATCCGCAGAGCCACCGCCGGAGGAAGATCCTTCTCCTACCTGGCGGCCAAGACATGGAACTCCCTCCCCATCCACCTACGGCTGACTTAGGACCATCTCTCCTTCAGGAAGCAACTCAAGACCTGGCTTTTCGAGCAGTAACGGACCCCCCCCCCCCCCCAGCGTCTTGAGACCCTTCCGGGTGAATAGCACGCTTTACAAATTGTTCTGATTGATTGATTGATTGAGAATGGTGCACAATAAAAACTTGCGGATGCAACAACAGTTGAGTTAATCTGAAGCATTATATAGGTTGTTATAAACATGTGAATAATGTGTGTCATTGACAAATGCGAAGTTTATTTACATGTACTCAACAAAGCCAGACGAATATGATATACGAACATATCCAAAAGTATCCAAAATAGCACCGCATAATATGCCTAAGATTTGCAGCATTAGGTCTTTGTTGTAACAAGGCTTGCTGATATTCTCAGGAACTTTGTCTCTCATACATAACCAATGATTGTGAGTGCGTCATCAAATTGCAACACCTATGCAAGCTCCTGTTTGCACAGTGTGTCGCGAATTTGAGTGGGCCCAATTTTTCCGACGCCATGGAGTCTTCCATAGGTAAATGTCAGCAGGACAAACCTGAAGATATTTACCAGGCGAAAACAGGCCAGGAAAATACCAGGCCATGATGGAGTTGGTGTAATGAGCACCACAATCTGCCTGCCATTTGAACGGGAAAACTTGCAATTGCTGTCATTTATCACATCTGATGAATAACAGTCCTCTGAGGCCTTCGATATTTATCGGGTGATATAAATAACACCCAAGTACTCATAATTGATTGAGGACATATTTAGACCCCCCATTACAAGTTTGGTGGGCAGTGTCCGGGATCTCGGGGTTGGGGGCGTGGGCTTATTTCTCTCCCATACAATGAGTGGTTGGTGTTTTCCGGGACCTGAAGTTATCTTATCTGTTCCGAAAACACCAGACCCGGTGTCACTGATCCCTGTCCAGTAAATCCACAGCTGCAACGGGTCAAGGGCTGTGGGCAGTGGCACGGTACAGCCATATCTGCGCCCAGGTAGGCCCTAAATTTGACTGACCGGGGACAGGGTCATGGGCAGAAAGAACATTTGTTGTTTGTAGTGGGGGCAAGGGGTGGTTGCGGTGTAAGGCAGGAGGTGTGAGGAAGATGGGAGGAGGGCAGTGAGTTGATGGGGTGCTAACAATTATGCTGGGTTACATTAATGGCAGATTGCAAGGTCTGTCTTTAACAGGACCTGATTGAGACCAAGTGGGATGGAAGATCTGCTTTTTGCATGACATTGTCAGGCACCACCCTGCTGCGCCCCTCTGAATATTGGCACCCAGGGCCTGGGACCAGCTCTCCCTGGCCTAAGGCAAACCTGTCTGCCTCTTACAGCAGCCACAAAGGGAGCAGACAAAGTTCCCCTCCCTCCACAGTAAGGCTACAGCCTCCTCTCGCACCGGAAGCCCTCCCTGGCCCACTCCCACAACAAAAAAGTGTACCACCTGCTGAGAAAAGGTGGTAAATATTTATTTATTTGTCCTGGAAATCGGGGAAAAACAGTTGATAGAGGCTCTTTAAGTCCAGATCTGCCTGGTTATTCCAATTCTGTACCCCAAAACGTGTAATTTAGGTTTAGGTGTGGTAAGGTAAGGTAATACCAGCCAGAATCTTCGATTCCAGGCCACCGGTATCTCCATACCTACCTCCACTAACTAGTTATCTTACATAATCAGTAGAGTTAAAAAGAAGTTATTTTACAAAGAGTGCCCGGTGAACACTGGTGTTGTGCTCATTTGATAGCAAGCTATTATAGCTAATTTTTAAGATTTTGTGCGTGTTTTTTTTTAAGCTTTGTGCATTTTTTGTTTTGAGCGGCGGGTTTGTAGTTTTAAGGTGATGGATTTATGTTTCTTGACTTCTTGTATGAATAAGTGTGGGGTTAGAGCTGCTCTAGTGACGATTCCTTGCTCCGTGCATAAGTCTCACAAGGCAATATAGGAATAAATGTGTTTTTTGTTTTTAATACAACCCTGGGGCGAGTTCAGTATTATTTTTTATTATCTTTCCATCATCTGACAGAGTGAGGGGCGCTCCTGAAACACAAAAACGCGATTCTAATTATCCTGCATTTCCCTGCATTATACCATGTATAGTGCAGCAATAAGTTCACTTTGACACAGCTAGGATTCCCTTGCAAACTGCACGCATGACACCAAAAGGCATTCCACATAGGGCACATCCTAAATCCCTACCCACTGTGCACAACCACCAAAGTAGCCTTTCCTGCTGTCACACAGAAAGCACTACCGCGCCTTTTCAGGAGTGTGAGGCGTTATAGCAAAGCGACAAAACACTAAGAGCCAGATGTACGACCCTCCAAATTGCGACTCACAAATTGCATCACATTTGCTTCTCGCAATTTGCGACACGCAAATTGGGATGTATAACAGTGTCTCAGACACTGTTAGCGATTCATAATGGGGTCGCAAATTGCATGCCTCTTGAATATTGATGAGGCTGTAGCAATTTGCGACCCCATTAGGAATGGGTCGTACTCCCAGGGATGGTGGCCTACTGGGGTCAGTAGACCACATGGCTGGGACTGCTTTTAAATAAAGCAGTCTTTTTTTTTTTAATGCATCCCGTTTTCCTTAAAGGAAAATGGGATGCATTTAAAAAAGAAAAATGTAACTTTTCAGTTTCATTTTTTTAAGGGCAGGAACTGCCTGCTCTTAAAAATATGTTCTCACTTTCTCTAAAAAGGGGAACGGACGCCCGTTCCTTATAGCGGGAGTCGCAAATGCTATTTTGCGTGTTAGTGACTTGAAAAATAGCATTTGTACATGTCAGTACCCTTTTTGCGGACACAAACAACAGGATCTCCTGTTTGCGGCCGCAAAAAAGGGTCGTACATCTGGCCCTAAATGTATAGGCCATATGTGGAAGAGAGTACAACCTCCAATTAGATATGGGGGAGTTTGTCTCAGCAGATATACCTGCTCTTCCTGTACGGAGTGCTTTTAATAAGGTGTTATTAATGGTGATGGGGTGACATTTTTTCGAGCACATTAGCTGTCTCTGCATGGCTGTTGAAAGGCTGTGCAATTGGACCGTGCTTTGCTGCTCGGTCTCTATATTTGAGATGCCAGTTTCTCTCCGGTCTCAGGACCGCTGTTTGGGGGTGGTTTACCACCTACTTCAAGTAAGTGGTAAACTACGAGTTTTTTGCGGCCGCAAAATAATTGTGTATGGCATGGTGACTCGCTATTAGGAAGGGACGCACCTTCCTAATAGCGGGAGTCACAAATGCTATTAGCATTTGTACATGCCATTACCCTTTTTCCAGTCGCAAACGGTAGGGTCTCCCCTTTGCGGCTGGAAAAAAGGGTTGTATATCTGGCCCTAAATGTATAGGTCATATGTGGAAGAGAATTCTGCAGATATGCCTGCTCTTCCTGTACTGAGTGTTTTTAATAAAGTGTTATTAATGGTCAAGGGGTGGCATTTTTTCGAGCAGATTAGCTGTATTTGCATGTTGTTGAAAGGCTGTGCAATTGGACCGTGCGTCGCTGCTCGGTCGCCATAATTGAGATGCCAGTCCCTCTCTGATCTCAGGGCCGCTGTTTGGCTCGTGTTTCTAGTGCCTAGCATCTTTCTCGCTGCGGGGACAGCCAAGATGCTCCCTTCCTTCACGGTGAGCCATCGTGGGAGGCTCCTAAATGCGTGTGACATTTGCGTGTGAGGGTGCAGCTGCCCCACCAGCATTCTTGACGGCAAGTGTCCGTAAGCTGGCATGGAGATTGGAGATACAGCTGATGGCTGTTACCAAGTCTGCGTCTTGCCTTCACCTCAGTGCGGCCGTCAGGGGCACAATAGAGGCCGCTGTTAACTGCATGCTATTTTTATGTTTGTAGTTCACACCCACGGTCAGGGTTTAATGCAGATCTCGTGCGCACGTGCCGCCGGTGCAGCTGTGGGGACTCTCCGCATTTGTGCTGATGCGAAACGCTTGCGCCGCCCGGCGGGCTCTCAGACATTGCAAGCGAGACCGGCATCTGGCATGCGCTGCGGGCCGAACTATGCGGGCTGTGCCGCACCCCTGCCCGCCCGGCCCTGGACTAGCCGGGCCCCCGGGAATGATACAAATCCCCCTCGACACTTGCCTCCACAGCCGCGCTAATCAACGCTTTTCTTTTTTAGCTCGAGACAACTGGATGGCAGCTGAACCTGCAGATGGCCCAGTCTACCCAGGCCAAGATGACCTCTCCGCGCGCTGTCCTCGAGCTGGGCGTGAGCAGCGAAGATTCAAAGGTAGGGAGTTAGCAACGTCCAGGCGCAAGCACAACTGTAATGTCAAGTATGGTAAACACGCGGCTCGACTGACATCAACATACCCATGCAGCCAAGGTACTGCGTGACAGGTTTCACACACTCAGGGGCGTGGCAGCCATTGGTACAGCAGGTGCAGTGTCACCGGGGTACAGTGTCCTTGGATGCCATTGAACCTTGATAATTGCTGTATTTTGATTCCCCTACAGCAGTAAAAATGCCAATTTTCCTTGTTTGCACCAGAGCTCTTGGCATCTTTGTTATGCTACTGATTTACTCCCGTACACAGCTCTCTTCTGCAAATATTAGTGTAAAACCAAGACTGTAGGAACCGTGCAGGACAGGAGGATCCGCAGTGGTCACTATCCCCCTGATTTTAAAGCGACAGGTAAAGAATAAACAGCTGCAGCAGGAAAATGTCTTTCTGAAGCCATATGGCACATCTCTGGTCCCCTTGCAGCCTGTACCCCCTAGGGGTTCTGTTGCCTCTTTGTTTTGTTAACTAATTCATTGTGGTCATTGAGGTGTGGCACCTTAGAATCGTTCTGTCAAGCCAGTAGAACAAGGGAACTCAATATATTCTATTTTGTGTTTTATTTTTGACTAACCTGCCATTTTAAGAGGCTCAACCACTCAATGACCTCAAATAAACAATTAGTAACGGAAAAAAACAGAAAGGTTTTGAGGCCCTCCCAAAGATTGCTCTTTAGCTTACAGCTCTTCAAGAAGACACTTGGAGCATGATTTCAGACAGATGTGTTAAAGCTATATTTGACCTTCATTGCCTACGAAAACGTTCAAAAGAGAAAATCACATCGTTTAATCATCTTAAAACTATACACATGTATATATGTGTGTGTATAGTGTCAGTTTGATTTGAGGAGTAATACATGTTCTGAATTCCATATACTAGCAGTAATTGAATAACCGAACACAAAGTACTGCCCTCTGGTGTTAGTTGTAACCCTGCAGTCTCTGAAGTGCATGCAATCCTGGATTCCAGTCCCAGCGCCACCACTTGACAAAATTGCATTAGACCTGATTATCCTCAGCCATCACTTTACTTCACTATTTAAGAGCACATTGAAGTAATTTGTTACTGAATCTGTGCTCTATGAAAACGCTACAAATATATGGTTAATATAAAATATTCTTTACATTTAATAACACTATAGGCTATATAACTAGAGAACATGACAAACTGACATTTTTGGTAACTCGTAGCAACATCGTCAGGGCTTGGTTTAGTCTTGAGGGTTTCATGTTTAAAACATTACTTTCAGTAAGTGTTAGTCAAATAAGTGATCTGATATTGTATGTACTTAACTGAGACATTGACAAATGTTGAACATTATATATTTTTATTCTAATGTAAGCTTATATTATTTTTTTGTGACATTTGTGGTCTGATTTAAATCTTTTTATAGCTAGTTGGCTCATGTTTCGGTTCTTAGCGACTAGTCAGAACACTAGCGCGGCTCTCCCCAAAGCTGTCCATTCTCCCCACATCCCCATAAATTTAGTGTCGCCTACACCCATGTGTAAAACCCAAGCCTGAAAAACTAGGATTTTTAAAAAAAGATGAACGTTTTACCACAGAGCTTTTTGACATAAAAAAGCAGTGTTTGGGCATTCAGTAGTACGTTGTCCTTTATTCTCCCTACAACAGTCCATGTTGCCAGCTCTCATTTGCATAAACAAGCAAAATCAAATGTACTTTTTGCTTTCCTTCGTGGCGCTCCAGCATTAGGCTGCATTATTAGGTTTGTGCAGTTAATTCTTTCGCCTTGGAAAAGACAAGGAAGCAGGAGAATATAATCAAGAATAACATATTGAGATACAGACGAGGGATACCAGAGGAAAGAGTGATTGGAAAAGGGTCAAGAAAGCAAATAGATTACAATGCCTACACCATAATATATTTCTTCAACTCTCTAGGGAGCACTCTGTTTCTCTTACATTTATGTCATATCGTATTCCTTCAAATTTCACGTAATAGCTGGGTTTAGAACCCCAGTAACCCTAACATGATTAGGCAATTTGGCATGTGGCTTTCGGTTTTACTAGGGCAATCTGATGCAGATGAAAAACCCTAAATCAGGATAGTTGAGCAAAGCCTTTCATTTTTAGGTCGAGCTGATGTGGCATTCATGCGAAGCATGAATGCATCAGCTCGACAACTTATGCTGCCCGTATTTAGGAGACTGGACAGCAATCAGACGCGCGCTTTCACTCTGTCAGATTTCACCTCGGGAGCGAGCTTTCTAAGCTGCGCTTGCGCAGACTAACTCGCTTCCCTAACTCGCTTCCCTCGCACGCATTAACGGCACAGATACAGCCATCCCCCACCCCTCTGCACGCACGCGCACACATACACACGCTGCCGCCCCCTCACCCCACCCACACACACACATACACGCAGACAGGCACAACACACGCAGGCACATACAAGCGGCGCACCCCCCTCCCCCCTTCCCCGTCTTACAAACCACAGTCACGCATGCGCACATACCCAGCCACACACACTGCATACACACACTGCATACACACACGCAGACCCACGCGCACACACGCAGACCCACGCGCGCACACACAGACACATTCGAACAGACACACACGCGTACACCCCCCTCCCCCCTCCCACTCACCGGGCTCTTTCGGCGTGTCTCCTCTGCAGCGCTGGTCGGAGTCGGCCGGCTTCACTGCTTCCTCGGCGGCGGAGGGCGGAACTTCCTGCTGGATTGCAGGCCCCGCCCCCGTCTGGGCCGAAAGTGCCTGACTTCCGGTTTTCACGGAGCAGGGCTGCGGCGGTGATTTCTTTCTTTTTACAATAAGCAAAAATCTTGCGAAATATGTTTGAACTTGGAACTGTAAAGTGGGTGCGTCATGATCTTGAAAGCAGAGGCTGGGCAAGTATATCTTTTTTGCTTCTCTGAGCAAGTTTAGACATCTGCGTAACTGCGAGTGTTGCATGCAGATAAGATGATGGAATGAAAGGCAGGGAAGCCACCCCGAAGTTCATCAGTTTCGCAGCGGTCGAAGCGCGGAGATACTCCTCCGGGAGTCGATCCTAGCGCTATATAAACCTGCAATTAATTAATTAATTAATAATCCACCTTTATGTGGTTAGTAGAGGGGGGAGGTGGGTACAATGATTATTTCAGTTATCAGAAGTCTGGCTTGGTAAAATTCACATGGAAACCCCATCATGGGGTATTGGAGGTTGACAGGCACGAAAAGATTCCATTGCTATCGCATGCTAACGTAGCCCACTACAACGGCTCTTTGTTGTCAGCCGCCCGCCCCCTTCGCCATCAAGAGCCGGTCGTGACTGGGGTCCGGCGGCAGGGGGCGCTGCACTGCCTCACCCGGGACTGACAGGCGGGGGCACGTGGGCTGGACTGTTTTTTATCAACTTCCGAGACTGACTGACAGATCCCGCCTCTCTCCCTTCATGACATCCGGCCGCGGGGGCGTGACCCTTCATCCATACATGCATCGTCCCGAGGCCTTCCATCATCCATCTATCTCACTGGCAGGAAGGAGCCTGGGCTCAAGGGCCGGATTGTGATTGCGTAACATGAAGTTGATAAACAACAAGCAAGTGTCTAGGGGGGGGGGGGTGAGGGCTCGCCTCATGGTTTGGACCCTATGCAACACACACTCCACACAATACCACTCAGTGCCACAATTATATGCTACATAATTACACTGCACTCAATGCAACATACACTCAAAACAATACCACTCAGTGCCACATAATTGCATGCCACACAATTACACTCTACTGAATACATCATACACTCCACATAATTACACGCCACATAATTACACTGCACTCAACGCAACATACACTCCAAATACCACTGTCACATAATTACACGCCACATAATTATACTCTACTGAATGCAACACACTCCACACAATACCACTCAGTGCCACATAATTTTGCTTCATAACTACATTGCACTCAACGCAACATACACTCCAAATACCACTCAGTGCCACATAATTACACTGCACTCAATGCAACATACACTCCAAATACCACTCAGTGCCACATAATTACATGCCACATAGTTACATGCCACATAGTTACATTGCACTCAATGCAAAATATACTCCAAATACCACTCAGTGCCACATAATTACACGCCACATAATTACACTCTACTGATTAGACTGCGCTCAATGCAACATACACTCCAAATACCACTCAGTGCCACATAATTACACGCCACATAATTACACTCTACTGATTAGACTGCGCTCAATGCAACAAACACTCCAAATACAACTCAGTGCCACATAATTACACACCACGTAATTACACTGCACTCAATGCAACATACACTCCAAATACAACTCAGTGCCACATAATTACACACCACATAATTACACTGCACTCAATGCAACATACACTCCAAATACAACTCAGTGCCACATAATTACACTGCACTCAATGCAACATGCACTCCAAATACCACTCAGTGCCACATAATTACACGCCACATAATTACACTGCACTCAACATCTAAGTCACGTAAATACAACGCATATTGCATTACAAATGCTATAGGTGTCACATTTGCGAAAGTTAAAACTATTGGCATTGTAAATGACAAAGCTATTAATTTTGGTATTTTCAAAACCAACAGATAAATATAAAATTTGCCATTTACAGTACCAACAGCTCAAACTTTCCTAATGCGAGACCTATTGCATTGCAAATGCTTGTTTACACTAAGTAACCCTTAACTTTACGCTTATATGTTCCTAATCTTATTTCTCATACCACCTCATATACCAGTTTCCTTGGGTCACACACACCCCTTTCGCTTTCATGCAGCAGTGGACAAGGATAATCGCTGGCTTGTGACTTCTCAAATGTTCAGAAAGTGTAACCTCGGTCGCTTAGTTTGGGATGGTCCTGTGCGATATCAGATTTGCTTCATGCCTGGCTCAAATTGTTTCCTCGTTCACAGCTAAACGGACAGCTTACTTTGTCACCTGGTTGAATCATTCCACTTGCTCATTTGCTTCACAATGCATACAACAATACCTTTGTGGAAAATCCAACATCTATCTAAATGCTCTGACAATTTAGCACTGATGAATTGGTGCACATTATCGGATTCAAAACACTCAGGTGGCTCTGCCCTACAAAAGATGTCTTTTAGAAAACATATAACTGAATCTGTTGATACACACACAACCGTTTTCCACTCTGGTCATTTTAAATAACAGCCCACTGGGACCATAGCAAAAACATTCCTCCTTGAAGGGAATATTGAAAGATCCTGTAATATCTTTCCCAAATTTCCTCTGTAGGCTTTGAGGTCAATCGACCAACATGGAAGTTGCCAATCATGATTTGGCTGACTTGTCTATTCAGTTGCAGAATTCAAACTCTCTCGCCCATCTATCCCCCATGTGATCTAACCCTGACCACCATAAATGGTATTGGATCTTCCTGTTTGTCCCACACCTTCCTGGGTGTCCCTCGAGAGCACTTCTAAAAAAAAAACTTGGCATAGCCACATTGCCCCCTCTCATGAGGCTATTCCTTATTTACTCTAACTCTCCCTGGACATTGCATATCGATTAATTGCCCCCTACAGCTTTCTTTCCTATGGCCATTACACTAAGGTACAGCCTTTAACATTCCTGAAAATAAGATCTACTTCCACTGCCTGTTCTCACTCTTGCTCTGAATCAATCAATCAATCACGGCATTTGTAAAGCGCGCTACTCACCCGGGAGGGTCTCAGGCGCTGGGGGAAGGGGAAATGTTACTGCTCGAACAGCCAGGTCTTGAGCTGCTTCCTGAAGGAGAGATGGGTGGAGAAATAACCTTCTCCACCAAAATCCCACCAACAAATGTTACTTCCTCATTATTAACAGCCACTCCACACTCAATTTTTCATTTTCAATTGCCAGTGTTAACCGGGACAAGCAATCCATGTGCTGGTTACTATTCACTAGAAGGTATTTATTCGCAAACTGAAGTGCTTGGGAAGAACAGCGGAACAGGTTTTAAGAGGATGTGCCTATGGGGGAATGAAGGGGGTGGAGGTTTGAAGGTTTGTGCATTATTGTACTTTTTCAGACAACTGAAGCTTGAAACGTATCATTTGCTATAGCCCTTTGTAGCAGTACTGTAATATGGGGAAGAAAGCTAGGCATTGCAATGTGATGTATACTTTTATATTGTTGTAATAGGAAGCATCTCAGCATTTCCTTTATCTGTAGTTAATAGATTGGTGTGTGGTAGAAGGTGGTAAAGCTTCCTACATCAACTGTTTACAAAGAGGAGGAGCAATCTTGCGTGCTTTGTATCAGGCTTGGTTAGATCTTTGGTTAATGCTGATACATTTAAAGCAGAGAACAGACACTCATTCCATAAAGTGCAACACATCTGAGAATTGCATGGAAACAGTCACTTAGCATAGATATATTTAAAAGTTACGGGGTTTGTTCCCATGTGACTTTTAGGCATGTACTGCTTGTTAATCCTTGAGAGATCCGATTGTGTATATCTATGATGCTATTTGTAATGTGGGTGCATTATATCAATGTGTCAAACATAAGATGCTGGATCTACATGCATATTATTGGGGAGCCTGCTGTGGAAGCATCATGACTTATAAACCCTTATACTTCCACAAGGTGTCATGCTGGTTCACTCTGGGTAGGCATGCACTGGACGAAGTTCCTTGAAGAACGTGAACTGGTGCTTGCACTGATACTGCTTAATGTCACATGGTCGCTCTGAATGACCCTTGACCATGCACTGTTTTAGAAGCAGCCCACGTATATACCATCGTGATTGACGGGTTGAGGCACAGGGGACAAGCTGTTGAACTTTTCCACTGGCATGATGTTAATCGATGTACCACTGTCTATGATGAAGGTTATGGAACAACCTTTGACTTTTATTGTAACCTTGGGGCATTGTCCAAATGGATTCTGTTGTTTTGTTTGGTGTCTTTGTCTTTTGTTCTTCCTTGCAAGCAGTCAAGCCTACATGCGCATGTTGTTCCTCGGTCAATACCATCATTGCACATCCATCTTCTTCACTGGTGCTTGATAATGACCTTGAAGAGCCGGTTCAGGATAAACTTGATAATGATCAACTTTGTTTGATTTTTACTTGTAGTAACTGATGTTTCTCCTTTGCTTTGTGGGCTTGGCAAGAATGTTTCTGGAACCTTCTGGGGTCCATTTTCTCTTCTCGCTGCAACGCATTTGGTTTCTCTTTTGCTTTGCAAACCGTTATGAAGTGGGTTATTTCCCACAACCTTTGCACGTCTTTCCTATGGCTGAACATTTCCCTAATGGGGTATTGAACATCCACACCAGAAACACAACTTTTTCTTCTTTGGAGACGCCGACTTATGTGACGAAAGCTGATTAATTTTTCGCTGTTCCAGCTTCCATGTCAACAGCTTGTCGATCTGCTCTTTTATCAGTCCTTGCAGTCATTAGTACGTTCTCTAAACTGAGGGTCTCTCTCAACATGTGACTGTAAAACAGCCATTGATGACTCTGAGGCATAGGGCTTGTTTGTCATTAAACTCACTAAACTCAAGTGTTTGATAAGCACATCAAGCATCTCAACAAACGTATCCATTGTTTCACCAGCTTGCTGTCTCACTTGATTGAATATGTACCTTTCATAGTCGACATTTGACAACGGATTGAATTCGGTTCCTAATGCTTCTTAGATCTGACAGTACGATATTGCATCAGTCAGTCAGTGAGATTTTCTTCACCACTCATACTCCGTCACTGGCAAGGTTTTTTAAGTATTTAATGATTTTCTTATCGTCATCTTTTTCTAGGGCATCTGAGAAATCATTGAACATCTCGATCCATACAGTCCACCTGACGCCAATATTTTGCTCTTGGGGGGTGTCGAATGGAGGTGGTGGTTTCAGGAACTCGGCTGCCATGTATTTAGCACTCCCTTCTGCAGCCATTGAAAAGATTCACTATTCCGGTGGCTTTTGTTACGCCCAAAAGAACCTGCAGCTTCTGCAAGAACAACCCCATACTTGCGTTCGAGTCCTCACGCCCTATTTTGAGGTCGCAAAACATTTTGTCTGTTTTTGCTGGTGATGGAATTTCCATTTCTCGTACCTGGTTATCACTGCCTTTAGCATTTTCTTTGCATTGATGATGGCTCTGTACTATAGCGCAGCTCAGAAGCTCTTCTTTCGGCATTCCCAGCGGATTTCTTGTAAGCTTTCGAGTGTGCTCTTTTGTAGGGCCTTCAATTTCTTCGAAGGCTGTGTCTGGGCTGAAACGGTGCTGGGACTCCTTGTACATTAACTTCTTTTAATCGATTTGGGTGCATGTGGCAAGAATAAACAGTTTGCTGTATCATTGCAACCTCTCAGGGAGAGCAGTTTCACTTTCTCAGAGTACATATCACCTACTTGTGGCCAGTTGTAGCGTCCTCCCCAGCCCAGGAGCATGCAAAAGGAACACGCCACACCCAGAGCTCTGTAACAGACCTCTTTATTCCTCACGTACGATCACACACTGCACTCTCATTACGACATAACTATTAATAACCACACCGTAATACCTCCCAGCAAATTACGTAATTACTCTGTCGAGTCTGCCTAGTCGGGCTAGCGCACTTAGTCTCACAATACTACAGTGGCCATTGTGCTATTTATTTCACCTCACCCGCCTGGCTAAAATGTAGTACTTTTAGTTTTCATGAATCTTACTGGCTCTATAAGCTTTAAAAGGCTTACATTTCCAAGCATTTCTCTAAAAATGAGCCCAATGAGACTAATCAAATAGTGGTTCATGAAACGGCACGATCCAGAAATTTGGGGCACATTTTTGGGAATGCCCAGGCCTAATTGTGATCCCAATCTGACCGTGGCTCTTAGGAAGTGCACAAGTATAGGGATTATGACTGTTTTTAATATAAACAAATACATTTTTGTGTGACAATGTTTGTGGCAGCCCACGTGTAAACTATTTTTCCCAAAATTGAAGAGATGGAAGCGCTTTTTGCAGAAACGATTCATTTGAAAACCTTAATCTACCATTATGCCAAAATGATTTGCTCTATTTCAGTATTACCTTGTCTACACCACATCAGACACCACACAGATCACTGTAGCCTCAGTGCGGCTTACCCCCCTCTGCTTGGAAAAACACTCCACTATGCCACTCTGTTTGCCAGGGCACCATCTCCCTCTGTCAGACAGTTCACTCACTTCCTGTGCCGGCTGTTGTGTACTGCGCAGTGCCCTTTCACACCGAACACACTATGTATGCTTGCTGCGGCTTCTATAGTTGCCTAAAAGTGCTCTGTGTGCTGCCCCTCCGCTGTCAATGTGTTTCTTTCTCTACATCACAGGCCTTACTTTTCTCCATCCCGGACTGCACCCACTCTTTACCCTATTTTGGACGCTTTTGGCAGCTTTTATTTTCACATTCACTATTTCAGAGTTTTACTTTTTAGTTTAAATTTTGACTGTTCCAAAATAATGGAAACTAACATACACACGCCTCTCCTGATAATTGCATTAGTTTGATGTGCTGCATGCTTCTCATTCACTCAATGAAAGTCATGCATGCATTTATTAAAGTACACACTTTAATATGTTCGTACAGACTTGTTCCGGAATTTCATGTCACAGCCATAATCATTGGATTAGAGTTGACATAACCACATAATGTATACAGCCATTCTGAAGTGCACCTGCAAAAATCTAAAATATACCTGCTTTCAAATAAAGAGACCACAATACATAACCCTCTATTTATGTGCATTTTACAACCTCTTTCGTGTTAGTGGGCCTTTCGCATTACACATATGTAGGTAGGTATTGAAATGTAGCTAGGAAGCAAATTTGTACGTAGTATGGAATGAGAAACAAGTCCTGATCATGTACATTACAGGGGAAGAGGGTGCTGGCCTGTCATAGGTTGACTGGGGACAGAGGCACCATGATGTTCCTTGAAGCGGTGCATTTTAAGCTCCTTTCTGGATTTCTGGAGTGAGTCAGCAGAGCTGAGCTTTGGCGGGATGCTGTTAAAGAACCTGAGTGTGCAGATTTTATTCTGGTTTTTATCTCTGTGTACTTTCATCTCCCACCAGATGAGATGGCTCTGTGGTGCATTGGCCTCCTCGGTTAGAAGTTGTTTGGCAAACTAGTGTGGTGTGATGGTAGTTTATTGCCTTTTAGGTAACATAAGCAATCATGCAGAGTGGCATTCAGCGGGAGAAGTGTGTACTGTCTTGGCGAGGGTACTCGGTCATATTTAACCAGGCCCCCGAGCCAGGCTGCCCTGTGCAGATGCTGTTCAGTGAAGTCAGGTAGGAGTCTAAGACCCTCTGAGAAGGGTGTTGCCTTTGTCAAACTGTGAGACTATAGGGCGTTGTAAGTTCTCCTGAAGTGTACTTCTTGATTATAATGACTAACTTTTCAAAGGAGGGGTGCAGGCTCCATGTTCTCAGAGTTAGAAAGTGTTAGGTACAACCTCATATTTCAAGACGGTGCAGCAGACGGAAAGCAGTCTCAATTGAAGAAAGGTATAGTGGACCAGGACCATTAGTCTGCCTGGAAATCTGTGATGTACATGACGTATACATTTAGATTCTGCAGATCCCTGAAAAGAAAATGCATAAACTCATGTCCTAGGCCTCTGTCTGCGATGCTGTTAACAGAACCGAACCCTGCGTCCATCCCCGTGTGTTTCTCTTCTGCATGACAGCTAGTTTATTGGCCGCTGGTGTTGCTCTTCTACTGCGCCAGACACCCTTCTCAGCAACCAAACTGTAAAAAGAAACATATTTCAAAAAGTCCCATTTCGCATCCCGCGCCGTCTAATCACCCTCATAAATTCAAGCAATTAGCAGCCTTTGATTCATGGAGGCAGTGACTTATCTCGCTTCAGAGAAGGCCATGTTTGTTTCACTTAATGCTCCAAACTTTCCGAAAGTCAGCCTCTCTCGGAAGGGTGATTACCCCGCGCCCCCCGAACAGTATCCATCTTCGCCCTGGCGCTAGTGACAGCAGCATTGCTCTTATCGCTGTAGCGCTTTCCATTTACAGGGCACATTTGTTTTGCTTCCCCGTCTGTGGAGCACGAGGCGCTGATGTATAAAGCGAATTTGCAGTTGCAGCGAAGAAGATCCAATATGAAACTACAGCCGCAGCCTGAAAAAAGCATTAGTTTGTAAGACAATAAAAGTTCAGTTTATCTTTGAAGCAGAGTTCCTTTATGATTGATCAGGCTAGGCCAATTTCCTTGTCGTCTTGCCAGTCTAGTTGTTTACAGTGTTTTGCGCTCCACGAATGGAGGAGGCTTTTAAAGTGAAACCACTCTTAGTTCGTCCCTGAACTTTGAGGGGTTGCTCACAGGACGATAAATTTCCCGACAGCCAGAGACCGTGGCTGCTGCTAGCTGCGTCTCCCCCGAATGAAGGATATCATATTCCCTCCTGCAGAGGCCCCCATTGTTGTCACTGCCTGTGAGTGAGTGTTGCATACACAGTTCATCCTTGTCTGACCTCGAGAACAGGCCCTCATGGCGCAGGAGGCAGATAGGATAGGAGAGTGGGGAAACTGAAATAGTCAGCATTTTACACACCGGTTCATGGCGTCTGGTTTATTGGATTTGCACAGCTAGTGGAAATGTTATTTTAGTTTTATCAGAAGCAGTTTTGTCTGTCCCATTCGGGATATCTCCTTTCTCATCACATCACCACACATTTCAACATTTTAAAACAGGAAGGAGGGAGGTAGAGAAAAATACATTTGGGGAATTAATTTCTCCCATTGATTAGCATTAAAACAGAGCCAATTTTACGCTGCATACAGCTAAAATAAAGCCATTTTGGGCCTTAAAAATTGGGACTTTTCTGTCTGAATAGGGTCCGTTGGCACGTATACATATCTGTTGACATTTTGCCAAACATTTTATGTTCCAGTACTTTCTCCCATTCCTATCTGACAAAATCACTTTAACTAGTGGAATGGATTTACAACGTCCTTCACAACCCTGCTCCTTAACCTTACCCTTACCATCTAACCCTCTCGGAAATTCTTGCTTTTAGGGCCACATCTTTTTTCTTATATCATTTTCTCTTGAGTTGTTCATGCTGTATCTCTTCCCTCACTCAACGGAATCCCCTACATCACTTCAAAATGATATACCCCTGGCAGTCACACTGTGTGGTGTTTGTTTTACCATACATCCAAAAAATATCCCGCACCTCCTTGAAACAATCCATACCAGTCCTCAGGGCCAATTGACCTGCTTCCTTAATGAACTTATTAAATCTCTCCTCCTGCCGATGATTGTACAACATTCTTTATTTTAAATTCTTCCAAACCCCCCTCTCACTTGACATCATATAGTTTTCATTATCAGTGACAAAAAAGGCTGCAATTCCATCTTGTTGAAGCACCTTCTCTGCAAATGCCAAGACATTCCTTTTGATAAGATAACCTACAAAAGCTACTTCTGGTTATTTTTTTTTTACCCTACTAGCACTAATACAGTAAGCAGAAGACTGGCAGTCTCTTGAACTGTCCTATACTTTTAGAGGCCACGTGTTGCCACACCCTATGTGGTCAATCAGCTAGTTTCATTTGGAACAGAACTCTTTTGTGGTTGAATCCACACTTTGATAATGATGGTAAATTCAAATCAATTTTGAACGGTATCCAACCTTCTCATGATTACAAAAGAATATACACCATCCAGTTGTTCCAGCCGACTGCAATACTTTAAAGAAATCTCTTTGTACTTGAAATCCCTATGGGCCTTTGTTGAGCTGAAGCCATCATACATTTTCTCACCCCTCCTTTTGACTATGTTTCACACAATGTCCATGCACTATGGCCCACTCTACATTCTTCTGCGGAAGTTAGTGTCCTTATCTTTCCTTTCTCCAGCTACCAGCAGTTATGATGATGGCCTGAAAAGCCAGGTGTTATAACGTGTTTTACTTTGTCTATGCCTCCAGAGTGATGTCACTTTTGAGAATTTGTAATGCCTGTTGAATGTTGTGTGTGTGTTTCAAATTAAGCAGTTGTGGAAAGCTCATTCCCGCTGAAGTAGTCTTCATGCTTCTGGTGGGGTTTAACCTAGAACTGAACCTGGGCCTGCCCATTGGCATTACATGTGACCTATAAACTCATGTATGTGGCATTCTTAGAATGTTGAGTGGTTTCTTAGTGAAGATTCTATCATCGTTGACTTTGGCTGTTGCAGCTGTTGATGCCCGAAGATCCCTTATGGTTTGCACATGTTTTTTAAAATACATCTTATTATTACCCATATGGAAGGCTGCGATTCGTTCACAGTGGCGACAAGGATTGTAGCGCAAGAGCACACTAGGTTCCTATAGTCTTTGAGAGGCCTTCTAGGATCTTGAAGAGAACCATCATATAAGCTATCTTCTTAAGGACTGCTTCTGCCAAGACAGCATTTGTTCAAGGAATTCTGAGGAAGCTGATGTGTTCACAGTGGGATTTCTTTTGTAATATCGTCCTTAAGGTCCCAAATTTAAAAGACACAGTTTACTTATTCTGATAATTAGCTCAAGGCCAGCAGTTAGCTCGCAGCTCACCAAACCGTTTCAAAGTATATGATGCAATCATCAGGCTTAGTATACGACAACTAATGTAAATAACAAGGACCCCCTGTTCAAAAACTGAATTTGTAATACAGGGAAATAAACATTGTGAAAAAAACAGACAATTGATAGTACAATCAGGGAGGAACAGTATGAAAAGCACAACAACCAATTAAAAAGTACCGGATTAAATTTATTTCTAAATGTACATATTCATTTTTTTTTTTTTAAATTTGTTTTTATTGCAGAGTTAGAAACCACAGAATACAAGTAATCAACCAGTCCATTCGTGACATCCCCCCCGGTCAACAGTAAAGCGTATATCATACACAGCCATTCAGCCCGCATCCCGGAGGCCGGGCGGCATAATACTCTACTTGGTAGGAAAACATCACGGTGAGCGTCCCATAGGGACCATGGTAGAAAGATCGTTTTATGTATCTGCATTTTACCCCCCCACCCTCAACAATGCCTTCGTCAGCCATTCCGCTTGCGTGATCAATGCTACTGTCCGTTCCAGGGCCCACCCCGAGCGCTGTGGAGCCTATCATACCTGGCCGCTCCTCCCCACCCTTTCTAGCTCCGCGCGGTACCTAACTGACCCACTGAACTCGAAGTCGCCCTTGCAGACAACCAGCTTCCCGGCTGCCGTCCCACCCCAAACTCCCACTGAACAACCCCCCATGTCCCCACCCCGGCAACTGCTAATGGTGTGTGCTTCGTGCTGATGTGTTGGATGGATCCACTACAGTGTCAATGACAACTCTGTGTTCGTTGCCCCGCAGTGTCCACTGGTCCTATTCCCTCAGTCCTCATCCTCCACCAAAGAATCACGCAAAGCCTGCACCACCAACTCCCACGCACGCGCTGCATCCAAAGCCTTCTCATTACCAAGCTTGACAGCCTGCTTCATCCGGAGCACACTCTCGCATTCAGACCACCGCAGCAATTCGTTCTTCCATCTCCGCAGTGACGGCCCGCCCTTGGACTTCCAATGCCATGTTATTTCTCTTTGCGCCAGTATCAGACCCAGATCAATAAATTTGCTCGTCACCTTGGTGTGTTTGGTGTGCGGGAACCAGAGCAGCAAGCACCCTAAACACCCTGGCCACGTTCTGCGTGAGGACCTGCAATTGCGCCGCTAAATAATATAGCTCAAAGTCGGGTACAGCCATGCCCCCCTCGACCTTGGGGCGAAGCAGCGTGCTCAGCGCCACTCTACGGCGGCCATGCCCCCATAGGAACCCAATAAACATCGTCCTCAGGTCTCTAAAGATCCCCTGAGGAATCCAGATAGGCAACGTCCGGAAGTAATACAGGAAGCGGGGGAGCACCACCATTTTTAAAAGAGCTATCCTACCCAGCACCGTCAGCGGGAGGGTCGACCAGAAGGCCATGCTGCCCCTCAGCGCCCGAACGCACCGACCGATGTTGCCCTCCAATAGGTCCGCGGCCGCGTGGTAGATGCGGACTCCCAGATAAGTGAAGCAAGATGGCTCCCAGAGCACCCCCAAGTCATGAGCAGGGCAGGGCGACTCCGCTCTCAGCGGGAACACACAGGTCTTCGCCCAGTTGACCTTAAGTCCCGACAGCCGGCCAAACTCCGACAACAGGTCCATCGCTCCTTCCAGGGCCCGCGCCGTATCATCGAGATACAGAAGTAGGTCGTCCGCATACAGCGATATGTGATGTTGCTGCCCGCCGCTGGTTATTCCCGCATACTTGTCACCCGACCTCGCATGGACCGCCAAGGGTTCCATCGCCAGAGCAAACAGTAAGGGGGAAAGGGAGCACCCCTGTCTCATGCCCCTACCCACCGGGTATGCCGCAGACACCAGTCCACCCAAACGCACCCGCGCCGTCGCCGAGGCATATAAGACCTTCGTCCACCGGCGGAACCCCTCACCCATGCCAAACCTCTCCAGCACTCCATCCAGGAAGGTCCATTCCAAGCTGTCAAAGGCCTTCTCGATGTCCACGGACAGGACCGCTTGGGCCCCGTCCCCATCCAAGATGGCGTCCATTATCCCCACCAGGCGGCGAATATTCAGCGCCGTGCTCCTCGTGGGGATAAACCCAGCCTGATCCCTGTGCACCAGGCCCGTCATGTGTGGGGCCAGTCTGGTGGCCAGTATCCGGCTCAGGATCTTGTAATCCACCGTCAACATGGAAAGCGGACGATAGGACCTCACGTCCGTTGCATCCCTACCAGGCTTCAGGAGCGGGACAATCAAGGCCTCACGCATGCTTCCTGTCTCAAAAGCTTCCGTGTACACCACCAGGAGCCTGGGGGCCAAACTGTCGGCATACTGCTGATAAAATTCTATTGGTAACCCGTCTACCCCGTTTTATTACGAGCCATATGTTTAATAGCCACCCGTATTTCAGTGAGCGTGATCGGGCCACCTAACTCCTTCGCGTCCTCTTCATCTAGGACCGGAAGCTGCCTCGCCCCTAGGTACTCCGCTATGTCCTGGACCTCCACTCCCAACTGACTCTGATACAATTCCTGATAGTACACCCGAAAGCACTCCAACACCGCTGCCTGGGAATACACCATTTCCCCCTGTGCGTTGCTAATGCTAAGGATCGGGCAACCCCTAAGTTCCGGGTTAGCAAGTCTGGCCAAGAGTGTGCCCACCTTGTCCCGTTCTGCATGCGCTCTAATGGTGTACTGCCTGTAGTCGTAACACCTCAACCGTTCCGTCTCGATGGCGACCACTTCCTTCGCCTCCAACAACTGGGTCTGTAAGTCCGGGCTGGCCGGCCTGCGGCACTCCACATCTCTCAAAGTCTCTTCCGCTTTCATAAGTGCATTCAACACAGTCGTACGAGCATTCGAAAACCTACCCAGGCACACCCCTCTCACCACCACTTTCATTGCATCCCATTCAGTGGACCGACTCGTGGCCGTGCCCTCATTCTCATCAAAGTAACGGCCGATACCCTGCTGGACAGCGTCATGGAATACTGAGTCCTCCAGCGTCTCCGGCCGAAGCCGCCATGTTGGTATCGCCGAGCGCTCCCGCTGCCACTGGATGTGTACCAATAGGGGGTTATGATCTGAAATGGTTCTGGCCAAGTACTCCGTATGAGAGATCAATGGGGCTAGGGACCCACTACAGAGCACCGAATCTATCCTCACATGCAGCGCGTGGAGAGCAGAGTAAAAGGAATAATCCCTGGTGTCTCTGTGCTGCTCCCGCCATACATCCAGCAACCCCCATCTGTCCTGCCAATCCTTCCTGTGCATGGCCAACTTGCGCACCGGGGAGTCTACTAGGGGGGGATGGGACCTATCCAGAGCCACATCCGTAATCGAGTTGAAGTCCCCCCCTAACACTATCGGGCCCGCCAGGAAAGAAGCCAAGGACCCAGAGATGCCATCAAAATATCGAGCCTGATCAGTATTTGGCGCATACACACAGCAGAGAACCACATCCCTTCCATACAACCTCCCCTCCACTGCTGCAAACCTACCATCAGGGTCCACCACTTGATTCAGCACCTGGAACGGTATCCCCGCTCTCACCCAAATCAGCACCCCCCTGGCATATGCTGAGTAAGTGGTGCCGAACACCTGGCCCCGCCATCTTTTTTGCAACGAAGCGCACTCTTTTTTAGTCAGATGGGTTTCTTGCAGCATAGCAATCTGTACCCCTCTTCGCACCAGGTATGCGTGTACTTTGTGGCGTTTAACCATAGTTCGTAGCCCCCGGACATTCCACGTCAGGCATTTCAGGTTAGGTAATGTCCCCATACCAACATCGAGCAGTCCGATCCAAATAACAAAAGTTCACATCCCTTCCAAAGCAGTTGCCCGCCCCAGAACACACCCTGAACAAAAAAACACCCCAAACCCCACTCCCCAGGACAGAGCCTACAAACCCAATGTCAGCCCCAATCCAAACCTCGAACCAACTACCCATACTCCTACCCTGTGGTCTCCACCACAGCAGGCCTTAAGGGCCCAAGGGGGGTGGGTTATCGCCAATCCCAGCTAGCGGAGCCCGCACCCCGCGCCCTCATCCCCTACTGCGCACTCAGCCCCCCCCGGCAACCCACTCATCTCCAACAGGATACCGCCCTACCATTAGGTCTCGAGCAAGTCCCAGCACAGTCTCAACCGCAAAATATTCCATCAGAAGTCTGGGGGGTCACCACCGGCCCCTTCGAGCTTTCCGCCTCTGAGAGGTCTTCTCCCGTTCTGCTGCCTTCTCCGCCCGAGTCCGTTTCCACCCGGTCACTGTTCTGTTGCGACCCCGTGATGGCCGCCGTCGCTGCGAGCGCATCTCTCTTTTCCGCAGCCATTTGAGCCTCCCGTTTCTCCCACTGGCGCCTGTTGCGGGACCTGATGCGCTGCGATTGTCTGATCCGGGGCTGCTTAGGCTGATCTCGCCTACTTTTATGTGACCTGTCCGTCCCCGCTCTATACGACTCCAGCCATTGCCAAACTTCGTCTGGGGTCTGGAAAAAGTGCGTAGTTTCGTCAAGTATGATCCGCAGCTTGGCCGGGTAGAGCAAGGAATATTGGATGCCTTCCTCCCGGAGCTCCTTCTTCACCGCTAGGAACGATGCCCTGTTCTTCTGGACCGCCTGAGTGTAGTCCGGGAAGATCGTGACCTTGCTGTTTTCCACCTCATACGGGCCCGACATCCTAGCCCGCTGGATGAGGAGATCCCGGTCCTTATAATGGAGGAGCCGCACCACCATCGGTCGGGGGGGGCGGCCAAGCCCTGGTGGGCGAGCGGGCACCCTGTGGGCTCGCTCCAGAGTAAAGAAAGGAGTAAGCCCCTCTGGTGCCACCACTGTGCGAAACCAGTTCTCCATGTAGGCCACCGCATCCTCCCCCTCAATTCGTTCCGGCAGGCCTACTACCCGCACGTTGTTTCGCCTGTTGCGGCCTTCTGCATCCTCCGCCCGTCGTTCCAGCGAGTCCAACCGGGCTAATATATCCGTGATCCTGTGTTCTGCGGTCACCACCGACGGCTTCAGGTCCAACAGCAACTGATCATGGTCCTTGACCCTATCTGCCAGCTTCGCATGGTCAGCTCGCAGTAGCCCTAGTCCCGTGGCCACTTGTGCAATGTCCTGGTGCAGCGCCTCCTTGGTCGAGGTGATCGCATCGAGTATGGCGTCTAGACGTCGGTGCAGCCGCTGCTCCTGATCCAACTCCGGCGGGGGAGTCTCGCCCATCCGGGACGATGCCGCCAGGTCCCCCTCAGCGCGCTCCTCGGCCACCAGCCCTCCGGCCGCCGCCATTTCAGGACACTGCGTCACAGGCCAGCAAGCCGACCAGCTTCTGCTCTCGTAGTCCGGCGCGAACTACCCGGCACTGAGCAGGGTCAGGCGCCGCCACCGATGCCCTCAGGATCAATGTCCAGCGTGGCGGGCACTGTTCCGCCGGTCCCCTCGGAAGCCTGAGGGGGGAAGAAGGAGACAGAGATGGCGGCAAGCGAGGGACTACAAGGCCCAGGAGGGGCAATTCACTGTTCCCCGACCTCAGGAACTGGCGCCTCTGTCCCCAATGTCTTGATCTATCGGCTGCAGGGCCTCCCGCCAGCCGGCGACAACTCGGCTCAAAGTTGATGTCCGGGGCTGCCCGTCCTCATCGGCGCCATTTTCTTCTCACTCTCGGCAACACCTCGGCCGTCGCCCAACTCGGTCTCCTCGGGGCCAGCGGTCCCCCAGCAACTTTCCGTCTGTGCCCGGCTGTCCCCTCACCCTTCAGAGGGCAGGAGCGTCGACCTCGGGTCGCCCAGGGTGCCAAAGACAGGAGAATTAGCGGGATTCCGCGCGGAGCTGCGAGCTCACGCCGCCATCCCGATCGGCGTCCAAGCCACGCCCCCTAAATGTACATATTCATATTAAAAACATTTAATGCAAAACCATGAAGACCAAGTAATTATAAAAACAATCAATCATATATAGATAATGTATTTATAACACAATTACACAAAAATTAGTAAAACCGTGGCGAACAATATAAGTCATCGACGCGCGTTTCGGCGTTATCACAAGAACGCCTTCATCAGGAGCCACAATCAAATCTGTAAGACATATATAAAATAAATTAAAAACATGAAGGAGTCATATAAAACTCCTATTATGCAAATAACAATACATATACATGTCGCTGTGCTTACATATCAAAACAAAAACTCCCTACAAATGCAGCTAAACAATGTAACCACATAAGATACAAACTAATCATTTTATATTTGAGCAGTGGTATTGGAATTAAATGAAAGAAGTCCTGATGGGGTATTACAAAAATGAGACTCTAGGAGTACAATTTTTTTTTATATCTATTCCCGTCTGAACCTGGGCCAGTGATTAGATGTAACTGGCAACAGAGAATGGACAGTGCGTGAGTATAGGGACTGAAACCATTTATTATTGCCTTACCCAGAAAGAACACGAGATGAGTGTTCACTGTTTGTTCCTTGTATGTATTGAAAGACCTATCGTCTGGGTGGAATTACACCTCACCCGACTGAAAGTATGATCTAGAATGGTAAGAACATAGCAGTTATAAATACATGACAATTTGCTAAACTTCCGATTCTTAGACCTATAGATCAACTTCACATATGTTGAAATTAATTGTAATCCCAATAGTTTAGAGCTTGTTGTGAAGATACTATCACTGGAAATCGGCATCACATGTATATCGGGAAATAAGGGTGTCACTTCTGTTTATTGTTTGCCTTACCCAGAAAGAACACAAGATGAGTGTTCACTGCACTACACTCTCCCAATTTATGCAGTGGTGGAGTAACTCGTGCGCCTATCTTTATATTGAATGCGCTGATGTGCGTTCCTTCAGCAGTAATACTCTAATAAATTAAACTAGCAACGAAACTCTAACTCGCCATGCTATGTACGAATACTTGATATTAAAACATGCAATGTTATAATGTAGATCACAAGATCTTACCAGATATATCAAGGGACGAAAGGTTACGTCAGAGTACACGAAGAAATAAGCCGTCGGTCTTTAGTACTAAAAATAAAGATAAGACCAACCTCTAATTTTAAGGAAGATTGATTTAATTTGCTAATATGATTTGGGATGTAAAGGCAACTTACCAAATATAATTAAGGGTTACCAGTGGCATAATCAGAGGGAAGTCGCATTCAGGATATCTGTTGGCGTTCCGCAATATTGTCCTCGGTACTAAAGATGGGAATGCAAAAACCGCCAATTACGAACAAATTCATAAGTGAGAAAATCGCGGGTGCACTTTCAATGGTGGAGGCAGCTTACTACCACGCACAAAGATAGCCAGCTTACCGTGTATGTTAAAAGCTAAACGGTATCACAAACACGAGGGAGCCGCACATAGGATTTCTACTGGCGTCCCGCAAATGTTCTTTCGGTGCTAGAGATGGAAAACACGATAAGCCATCAATTACAAATAATTCCATGAGAGATTAAACTGCCGATGCAAAATTGCAAAAAGAAGAGCAGCTTGCTTACCAAGAGGTGATAAAAGACGAACCGTTCCGTCAACCTGTGGGAGCCACGTTCAGAATATTCGATGGCGTCTCACAGCCGTTGGAAAATGTGTTTTCTATACTGAAAAAATGAATAAAATACCACCCATTACCAACGATTATATGGTAATTTGATAATTGGATGTAACTACACAGGAGGAGCAGGGGCGTGGGGGGGTAGCGAGGGAGGCCGTTCGCTTACCGAAAATGATAGAAGTTGAGCCATTCGCTTACCGAAAATGATAGAGGTTGAGCCGTATCATCAACCCGCGGGCGCCGCGTTCAGGATATCAGATGGCGTCCCGCAGCCGTTGGAAGTGGTGAGTGACCCGGCCGGCTAGTGAGCCACGCCTTAAATGCCGGAAACTGAATTGCCTCTACCGGCGTGTCGGCCCTCAATGCCACGTCTTAAAGGAAAAGTGACTCGGATTCCAATGTGGAATAAGGTGAATTAAGTAAAACATGCGTCCGTACTGGTACACAGTTCGAAGGGCATGTTTTGTACCCACAAGCATGATTATCTTATTATTTATCAGATGGGTAATATATTAAAGCGGTGCATATAAAAAGAAAAGTTATACGTATGCACCAAAGTTCTGCATTGAATCGCTATGAGATGGAAAGTTTCTATATCATAATGCCTAATTCAGGGTTGAATTCCCAGGTATTCTACATATATATAAAGAGTGGAAGAATGTGGGGGATTTTCTACCTTGTTTAATGTATAAGGATAAAGAAAGGATGTTACAAAGAAGCCCAAAACGGCGGCACAGTTTACAAATACCTATTGATATTTAACAGAATTCTTGTCTATTCCTGGACCCATTAGTGCAGGAACCAGGGAACATGAGGAATGCCAATGAACGTAATGGTATTTCTAATCGAAACAGATGGCATTCTCCCAGGGAATTTCGTTGTTTAATCCCCTTTTATGCGTATCCAGAACAAAAATCCAAAAAACTTCACGTTTTTTGCGAATGGCGCATCCTCCTTTGCTGTCTGCAGTTTTGATTTTTTCTAGGACGCGCCAGTGTATATCTTCCGGTTTGTGTTGTGAATCAAGAAAGTGTTTCACTAGGGGCGCATTCAGTTTCTGGGTTTTAATGGCTGATCTGTGCTCTGTCAGTCGTGTTTGGACCGATCTGCACGTTTCGCCGACGTAACCCATGCCACACAGGCAGCTGATAAAATAAACCACATTGGTGGTTTTGCAGTTCCACAGGTCAGTTGCTTTGAAGGTGGAGCCATTGTGGGTGAACGTCTCTCCAACTATAATATTCTTACAAGATTTGCAAGAAGAACAAGGAACTGTACCTCGTACTGGCAGGTTCGTCAATAGTGATCTCTGAGTCTGATTGCCATTGGGCAGCTTGGAGCTAAATTTAGAATGAACTATTTTGTCTTTCAAATTCCGGTTTCTCCTGTGGGCAAATAAAGGTTTAGCTAGGGCAGACGTGGAGGACGGATTGCAATTCAAAATATGCCAATTAGCATTGACAATCTGCCTTATACGTTCATTCATAGTTGAATGAGTAGTTACACATACGATGCGATCATTAGCCTGTTTCTCCTTGGAAGTTAGTAACGCGTCTTGATCGAAGAATCGAGCACGTTTATAGGAGTTCCTTATCAATCTGTGAGGATATCCGCGATCACGAAACTTTTTGCGCATAATAGCTGCTTGTTTGTCGTAATCAGACAGATTCGAACAATTCCTGCGGACCCTGAGAAATTGGGAGAAGGGAATACTTTCTCGTTGACATTTGGGGTGGAAACTACTGAAATGTAGTTGGGTATTTCGAGCTGTTTCCTTCACAAATAAATCAACCTCCAACTTATTATCTTTAACTCGAATTAGAAGATCTAAAAATTCGACTTGATTTTCATCATAGTGCGCAGTGAATTTCAGGTTGCTGGCGGTCAGATTGATCCACTCTAAAAACTCAAGAAGGGTGTCTTTCCCATTGGTCCAGATAAAGAAGATGTCATCAATGTATCTGGACCAATGGGAAATCGACTCAAAAAAGGGTGCTATTTCGTTATCTATGAAACGTTCTTCGAAACGGGACATGTATATGTTGGCTATCGATGGAGCGACTGAAGCCCCCATACTCACACCCTTGAGTTGGCGGTAAATATCATCACCGAATTCGAAGACATTCTCACTGAGAACTATGAACAGACAGTCTATTAGGAATTTCTTTGGACAAATGATATTGTGTTTGTCTATAAACCAGTCCGTTGCTCTAATGGCCTCATCTATTGGTATGTTGCTGTAGAGGGATTCGATATCAAGGGTTACTAATATATCCCTCCCTGGTATGATATCTAAGTTTTCTACTGTATTAATCATATGACAGGTGTCTTTAACGTAAGATTTAATCTTTGGAATATGAGGTCTTAAAAAATGGTCGACGAATTTAGAAAGAGGTTCTGTGGGAGTGCCAATAGTTGACACTATTGGTCTGTATGGGGGATTCTCTGAATTCTTGTGTATTTTCGGGAGACCGTAAATACAAGCAGTTTTGAATTTGTTTGTGTTTAGGAATTCATGATCTTTAACATTGATGTCGCCATTTGATAGAGCGTCATTAGTCAAGATACTGATTTTTTTGGTAGTGGTTTTAATGGGATTACAATTAATTTGTAAATAGGTAGAACTATCACTTAGCATTCTCTTCATATTCTGTTCATAATCACTGGAGTTGAGGACAACAATTCCACCTCCCTTATCCGCTCCTTTAATCGTTAGTTCCTTATTGTCTATAAAATCCTTGAGGGCTAATGATTCATGCATGGTTAGGTTGTATTTAGGTTTGGGAATATATTCCAACGTTTTTTCCATTTTTTTCATAACAACCAACTCAAAGGCCGCTACTTCTGGCCCTAACTGATCTAAACCTGGGGTAAAGTAAGAGGGTAGTGAAATATCATTCTGCCTTTGTGCTGTTGAATCATATACATTATCCTCTTTATCTAGAAAAAACTTTTTCAATCTAATTTTCCTGAAAAATGCAATTATATCCTTATGAAGTTCAAAAGTATTCACAAATGAGTGGGGTACGAAGGATAAACCTTTCGATAACAGAGCTTCACTCGAGCAATCTAACTCTTTAGAAGACAAGTTAAAAATGGGAATTACATCCCCTGACCCCAATATTGCCTGTTGCGAGTTTCCCTGATAAACTGGGGTTCTTGTTGTTGATGTTGTTGGTGTTGGACCTGCTGATGTTGTGTTTGATGTGTGTGTTGATTCATTTGAAAATTCCCTCTCGATTGTCCCTGATTTTGGAATCTTACCCTGGGGCGACCGCGTCTGGGCCCTCTGTTTGATAAAAAAGGGCGTCGCTGAGGTCTGGAGTTGGTATATGAATTAAAACCACCATCTGATTCATAGTATGTATTACTTGAGCCTTCACCTTCAGAGTCAGATGAATCAGTAAAATTGTTGACTCTTTGCTGAACATTTCCGGACTCATTGGTATAGTGGTTCTGTTGATAGAAATCTTTATGTAGGTAGGGATATGCAACTTCCTCTGAGTAGAATCTTTTATCTTTATTCAGTTTATCTGTTTTGCGTTTATTCAGATAATTACTGAATGATTCTAGATCCTTATTATATTCCTCTATCTTTTTGATGGCATCATCAACTCCTGTGAGTTGTTTCAATTTTTCTTCTAATTCATCTATCTCTTTTTTTATTTCCGAAGCTAGTTCTTTTGATGTTGCCACTATCAATATCATCAAATCCCGAGAACAGCGATTTGCTATGAAACTCCATTATTCCAAAAACGGTCTATGGTGTACGACAAGACCTGGTATATTTCGTACACGTAGTCCGTTGGGAATAACTCCTGTTTTCAAATAAGCTAACATGAATTCCCCATGGGCTTCCATGCAAATGAGTTTCTTCTTGAGGTCTAGTAATTTCTTACCTTCGTCCTGCCCTCTAATTGATGAATTAGTATTAGTGGTTGGGATTGATGTACCAACTAGCGTTTCGAATTCCTCATCTGTGAATCCGAAAGTTTTCATATTGGCCATCGCTACAGGGGATAGATGAAATGAGGGGAGAGAGGGATTATTACTCACTGCTCAAATATAGTACAATAAATGACATCCATAACAATTGGAAAAGAAAGGCCCTGCACAGACAAGCTGTGGGAAAATTAATGTAAATAACAAGGACCCCCTGTTCAAAAACTGAATTTGTAATACAGGGAAATAAACATTGTGAAAAAAACAGACAATTGATAGTACAACCAGGGAGGAACAGTATGAAAAGCACAACAACCAATTAAAAAGTACCGGATTAAATTTATTTCTAAATGTACATATTCATATTAAAACATTTAATGCAAAACCATGAAGACCAAGTAATTATAAAAACAATCAATCATATATAGATAATGTATTTATAACACAATTACACAAAAATTAGTAAAACAGTGGCAAACAATATAAGTCATTGACGCGCCTTTCGGCGTTATCACAAGAACGCCTTCATCAGGAACCACAATCAAATCTGTAAGACATATATAAAATAAATTAAAAACATGGAGTCATATAAAACTCCTACTATGCAAATAACAATACATATACATGTCGCTGTGCTTACATATCAAAACAAAAACTCCCTAAAAATGCAGCTAAACAATGTAACCACATAAGATACAAACTAATCATTTTATATTTGAGCAGTGGTATTGGAATTAAATGAAAGAAGTCCTGATGGGGTATTACAAAAATGAGACTCTAGGAGTACAAATTTTTTTTATATCTATTCCCGTCTGAACCTGGGCCAGTGATTTGATGTTACTGGCAACAGAGAATGGACAGTGCGTGAGTATAGGGACTGAAACCATTTATTATTGTCTTACCCAGAAAGAACACGAGATGAGTGTTCACTGTTTGTTCCTTGTATGTATTGAAAGACCTATCGTCTGGGTGGAATTACACCTCACCCGACTGAAAGTATGATCTAGAATGGTAAGAACATAGCAGTTATAAATACATGACAATTTGCTAAACTTCCGATTCTTAGACCTATAGATCAACTTCACATATGTTGAAATTAATTGTAATCCCAATAGTTTAGAGCTTGTTGTGAAGATACTATCACTGGAAATCGGCATCACATGTATATCGGGAAATAAGGGTGTCACTTCTGTTTATTGTTTGCCTTACCCAGAAAGAACACGAGATGAGTGTTCACTGCACTACACTCTCCCAATTTATGCAGTGGTGGAGTAACTCGTGCGCCTATCTTTATATTGAATGCGCTGATGTGCGTTCCTTCAGCAGTAATACTCTAATAAATTAAACTAGCAACGAAACTCTAACTCGCCATGCTATGTGCGAATACTTGATATTAAAACATGCAATGTTATAATGTAGATCACAAGATCTTACCAGATATATCAAGGGACGAAAGGTTACGTCAGAGTACACGAAGAAATAAGCCGTCGGTCTTTAGTACTAAATATAAAGATAAGACCAACCTCTAATTTTAAGGAAGATTGATTTAATTTGCAAATATGATTTGGGATGTAAAGGCAAATTACCAAATATAATTAAGGGTTACCAGTGGCATAATCAGAGGGAAGTCGCATTCAGGATATCTGTTGGCGTTCCGCAATGTTATCCTCGGTACTAAAGATGGGAATGCAAAAACCGCCAGTTACGAACAAATTCATAAGTGAGAAAATCGCGGGTGCACTTTCAATGGTGGAGGCAGCTTACTACCACGCACAAAGATAGCCAGCTTACCGTGTATGTTAAAAGCTAAACGGTATCACAAACACGAGGGAGCCGCACATAGGATTTCTACTGGCGTCCCGCAAATGTTCTTTCGGTGCTAGAGATGGAAAACACGATAAGCCATCAATTACAAATAATTCCATGAGAGATTAAACTCCCGATGCAAAATTGCAAAAAGCAGAGCAGCTTGCTTACCAAGAGGTGATAAAAGACGAACCGTTCCGTCAACCTGTGGGAGCCACGTTCAGAATATTCGATGGCGTCTCACAGCCGTTGGAAAATGTGTTTTCTATACTGAAAAAATGAATAAAATACCACCCATTACCAACGATTATATGGTAATTTGATAATTGGATGTAACTACACAGGAGGAGCAGGGGCGTGGGGGTAGCGAGGGAGGCCGTTCGCTTACCGAAAATGATAGAAGTTGAGCCATTCGCTTACCGAAAATGATAGAGGTTGAGCCGTATCATCAACCCGCGGGCGCCGCGTTCAGGATATCAGATGGCGTCCCGCAGCCGTTGGAAGTGTATAGTATAGTATACGACAACACCACGCCACTTTTAAGAAGCCAATGCGTTATCATATGTCACGTTGTGCTTCTAGCGGGCATTTTGTGCAACATCATAGGGAACGTATTTTTTACTGGTACTTTGGTGAATTGTGGACTAATTTGAACGTTCTTTACAGTAAATACCATAAACACATATTCATACCTATATTTTTATGTTTCGCATAATTGTTTATGTTACATTCACAAACAGAAACCATTGTGGGGAAAATAATACTTTCATCATGACCAGTTTTGCTACTTCACCATTTTTTCTATGCAGACAACTGGTGAGCCTTCTTTTGTAATGAGAACTGTGGTATCCTGCTTTCTTAGCTTATGTAGAGGCAAAAAAAGGGGAAGAGTGTACCCCACAAAACAACTTATCCTTTCTAAACCCCTGCTCAGGTGAAGTGTCAATAAAGGAATTAAAGAATCTTACACTTTTCTTTTGTAAAATGCAGGAAACATGTTTTATTTGACTATGCAGTCCCACAATTGAATGCAGGATATGGGAAAATAGTTGAGTAAAGAGAAGTGCAAAACAGATGATACTGTCTAGGAATATGTGTCTTTCCCAAGATCTTTAGCTTGTACATGTGAATTTGTGCCGATTACCTATGATCAAGTTTTAAGAGATCAAGTCATGATGAAGACCAAAAGTAAAAAAAGGTCAGGAGAATTTATGGGTAGGGACAGCAACGACACTCATTTTTACAGTTAATGTTGCCAAGGCCATTGAACAAGTATAAAAACTAAGGGTAAATTTAGACACAGCCAGGTTGAATACTTTGGGCATAATATTGCCAAGTTTGGTGTCAAGTCTAAGCTGAATCATGTGCATGTTGTTTTTAGAGACACTTGGTCACCAAACCAAAGACCAGCTGTAATCTTTTCTTGGTATGACCGAAGTCTATGCCAAATTTGTTGATAATTATCTCACTAAAGTGGAGCCATTGTATTGCCTATTATAAAAAACAGCAACAATCATTTGAAATCCTGAAGCATGAAATGATAATAGCAATGTTTTTTAAACCTTTTGAGTTAAAAAGAGAATGTGCAGTAGCTGTAGATGATAGCAATTGTCTGCAATTGGTGTGGGAATTGTTGCATAGAGATTGAAAGAATGTGTGAGCAATGCCATATGCTTCTAGGACTCTGAGGGAATCTGAGCATAGTGCAATCAATCAATTTATCAAACAGTATTTCTAGAGCATGGCTTATCATCCACAAAGGTATCCCTGCACTGCCCTTTGGGTCTTAGTTTAAGAGCCATATATTGAGTCCCTTTCTGAAGTCCATCAGCAACAGTGACATATTGAGGTGGAGTGGAAAGGAGTTCCAGGATTTAGCAGAAAGTTTGGAGAAGGAGCGTCCTCCGGTGCAGCAGCAGCGAATGCGCAGCATCTGTCCGAGGGCGAGGTGAGCAGAGGCTCCTGGATGGTAGGTGAAAGTTCAGGCAGTGGTTCACGTAAGCAGATCCTTTGCCATGGAGGGCTTTGTAGATGCGTGGCAGTAGTTTGAATTAGCATCTTTTCTGGATCGGGAACTAGTGGAGGACCCTCAGGTATTGGGTGATGTGGGTTCTCTTGGGCAGGTTGAGAAGCAGCCCGACTGCTGCATTGTGGATCGTCTGAAGTCTTCTCATGAGTTCGGTGGTGGTTTTTGCGTTGCCATAGTCCAGCTGGCTGGTGATGAGGGCCTGAGTCACTGTTTTCCTGGTATTGGTAGGTACCCACTTGAAAATGTTGCGGTGCATACAGAGTGTGGATACAGGCTGAAGATAGTGCTGACCTGTCGTTTCATGGAGAGTTCACTGTCCAGGATAATGGCGAGGTTGCGGGCATGGTCTTTCGGAGTGGGGGTAGGTCCGAGTTCCCATGCCTCTAGGAGTCATTCCAGAGGTAGGTTTGTCTGCCTAACATCAGGACTTCTCTTTTGTCCGTGCTGAGCTTCAGGCAGTTATTCTTCATCCAAGCCGACACGTTTTTCATACAGTTGTAGAAATGCATCTTTGACGTGGTGGGCTCCGCTGAGAGTTGAGTGTTATCGGCATAGGAGATGATGTTGTTGTTGTGAGTTCTGGCGATGTCGTTGAGGGGAGTCATGTAGATGTTGATGGTCTGAGGGATGAGCATTGAGGGATGCTGCAGAGGATGTGCTTGGGTTAAGAGGTGAAGGGGGGGAGATAGATTCTCTGAATGCATCCTGTGAGGAAAGATGCCATCCATCTAAGCACGTCGTCTCTATTTCCAATCTGGTGCCGTCGATCGATGAGTGTCTGGTGGGAGACAAAGTCAAAGGCTGTGAAGAGGTAGAGTAGAATCAGGGCGGCTGATTCTCCTCTGTCGAATAGGGTGCAGATGTCGTCTATTGCAGCAGTCAGGGCTGTCTCTGTGTTGTGATTGGCTCTGAATCTTGATTGGGAGGGGTCTAGCAGGTTGTTTCTCTCCAGGTATTCGGTGATTTGAAGGTTGATGGCCTTCTCCAGGACTTTGGCGGGCAACGGGAGCAGCAAGATGGGGTGGTAGTTCTGGAGGACGCTGGAGTCTGCAGAGGGTTTCTTGAGAATGGGTCGGACCACTGTGTATTTTCAGCCGTCAGAAAAGGTGGCTCTGGTGATGGAGGCTTTGAGGATAGTGGTGAGTTTGTGGCTGATCTGGTCTCTTCCGAGGTTAAAAAGACGGTGGGGGTACCGGTAAGTGGGTCATTCTGAGTGGATGAAGTTCATTAGAGTAGTTGTGTTCAGTGTGCTGAGTTGTTACCATGTGTTGAGCTTGTGGTCGGTGGCTCAGTGCTCATGGGTGATGGGATGCTGAGGAGGTCGATGGGTTGGTCATCAAAGTTACTGTATATGTTAGCTATCTTGTTGTGGAAGCGGTAGCGAGGGCGTCACAGAGTTCCTGTGAGACGGGGGATTGAGTTTTTTGTGGCTGAAGGGCAGTTGAACTCTCTGACGATGGTGAAGAGTTCCTTGGCCTGTTTGACGCTGGCCTCGATGCCTTGTGTCAGAGCCTCCTTTTTTGTGGCTTTGAGCTGGCGGTAGTAGTTGTTGAGGGCTAACATGAAGAAAGTTTGGTAAGTGTTGTTTCTGCTGGAGCTCCATCTTCTTTCGAGTTGTTTGCATCTGCATTTGAATGCTCTCAGTTCCACGGTGTGCCATCAGGCACATTGATGTGTAATTGTATCTTGGCTGGTTTGGTGGGCGCGACTTGGTTGGATGTGCTAGTGATCCAGGCATTGAAGTTATCAACTGCCTGGTTAAGGTTGGTGGTGAAGTTGTGCTGAGTGATGTTGAGGGCGTCAGTCCATTGTTGCTGGGTGACATTGGTCCAGCTGTGGAAGGGGGCCTTGTGGTGGTTGGGGGTGGTGCTGGCGGTCCGGTGATGGTGAAGTGTACAATGACGTGGTCGGACCAGGTGAGTTTTGTTGTGTGGCTGTATCTAACTCTGTTGCTGGATGTGAACATAGGGTCCAGCATGTGTCTTGCTTTTATGCGTGGGGTCATTGACCAATTGTTCGAGGCCGATGTTGTCCATTCATTCCAGGAGGTCGGTATAGTTAGTGTCAGTGGGATTGTCCAGGTGGAAGTTGAAGTCTCTCAGAAAAATGTAGTGATTGGAAGCGAGGGCGTCGCTGAGGCCTGTTTGTGTTCCTGGGGGTTTGTATGTGAGGGTGCCTTTGATGGTGGTTTTGTTGTCAGTGTGGAGTTAGAAGTTACTGTGTTCCATGGTCGTCGGTGGTGGTGCCGATGATCGATTCTTTGTGTATGATGGCAATGACACCTCCGTGTCTGTTGGTGCAGTCGCGGTGCTTCATCCAGTTATTAGTTATTCTGTGATTAAGAAAGAATTGTTGTCATGCACATGGGTGTTGGATCATTTTAGAAAGTTTTTATGGGCTCCACACTTTTTGTGCTTAGAACAGCCTATAAGCTACTTGCCAAAATGTTATCACATCATGGGGTAAGGTTACTCTTTGCCCGTTTAGCACAGTTAGCTGCAAAGTTTCAGGTGTATCAGTTTAAGGAGAAGTATGTTCCAGGCAGCACAAATGTGCATGCAAACTCATGTCCTGACTTGCAATTGATCCAAGTTCGGAGCCCCATATTGATGATAAAGATTATGAAGTAGCTTTTACTAACGAGAATGTGAATGTTGAAGTTCTGAATGGATAGTGTGATGTTGCCATACTGCATGAGATGTGGAATCAGAACGGTGTGAAGATGTTTATATAAAACTGATATTGGTGTATTTGGTTTCTAATTGGCCAAATGAGTGGAAGTGTTAGGTGTCTGCTATGCTTTTTTCAAGATGAAGCATGAATTAATGTGACAAGACAGGATTTTGATGGGGAATTAACAAAATTATTCCCCTCATGGGTCTCGGGAGAATCATTTTTGACATTGGGCATGAAAGCATTTTAGTATGTCCTCTATGAAAAGACGTCTCAAAAAATATTATTGGTGACTGGGAATAGACAGGATGGTAGACAAGGTTTGGCAGTAGTAAGTGTTCCAAACCCTGTGTAACTGAGTGTTCACCCATGGCGTGTCCCAAGGGTCCATGGAGGAAACTGGGACTTGTTATCATGGGACCTTTTTGTGTACTTCCATTGAAGGACACATTTATTATGGTGGACTATAGATCTAAGTGGCCAGACAAAATAACCGTGGAAAAGCTTACTGTAATTTCTGTGATTGAAGTATTGGATGATATATTTTGTAGAGAAGGATTGCTTGTAGAATTAGTTTCATATAAGGTCTCCAGTTTATGTGTAAAGACACTGTATTTAGCAATTATTTTATTAATATTCCTAACATGAAATTTCCAATTTTGTTTGATCACTTTAACTCACTATTAAGCAGCGTTGTTAACAAGGGGAAAGTGGCCCTCTGTGTTGCAGGAGATTGTAATACTAAACTACCTCCACAGACTAGTCTGTCCCATGCTGCCACGATTGTTCTAGCCTGTGCAACAGTGAGCACTTTGTTAAGCCCTGATCCTAAAGGCCTAGAGTTGTTGATCTAGCTTGCCCCCCATGACTTAAATAATGTAATGGAGGTGGCGAGTGTTAATGAATATTCTGTTCCAATCTACAGAGGCAAAGGTTGTTACTCCGCTATTGACTACTTTTTGATATCGTCCAACCTAATAGAGCATCTTGTGTGTGGGAATGTAGTTCCTTCAATTTTTGGGGACCACAGCCCTATCAAAGTAGCACTCATAATGTCACCTAAGCCCCAATGTAAAGTGGATAGCAGGGCAAGTAACCTCTAACCTTCAACAGATAATTTAAGATTGGTGTGGAGATTATGAAAGCAAGCCCAATTTTGTATCCACATAATTAAGGAGATCCTAGAGCTTGGAGGGTCTTGTCTAGCAGCAGAAGATACAGATCCCCAGGTGGTGGGAGCTTACAATAACCTCTGCACTAATATAAGAAAAGCCCTATTGAAACCTTTGTGGCTTTCACCTCACACATCTAGGTGGTTTAACCATGAATGCTTAGTGGCAAATCGATCACTGCTTAGGGCACTTGCAGCAAAACCCAGTGTCCCTTTGGGGGTGGCCAGTTTGTCAAAGCAATTTGAAGAGGTCACCTCTAAGCACCAAATAGAAGAAGTGTTAACACAGCAATGGGATTCCTTTGTATCTGCAGCAAACAAGAAGAATAGTAAACTCTTTTGGTCTGTTGTGATGGGTATGCTTAGAATGAATCAAATTGTGAGTACAATTATTTGTCATATCCCAGACCCCAGTGAATCATGGGAGGCACGTTTCACAAAAATCTATGCTGCTAAACCTACAGATTCTGATACCGAATCCCCTCTCGTTATAAATTATCGGCAAGGTATTCAGGTAACCCTAAGCAAAATAGAAGATAATATTAGCCAGAATATGTGACTTTAGGCCCCTGTTGATCTCATAAAGTGTAAATCGGAATTTTGGGCCCCATTTTTAACAAATGTTTTTAACAATCTTCTTAATTCCCCATTACCCAAGTCCTGGAATTCCTTCATCATTGTACCCATCTTTATAAAAGGACGTCAGTCCCACCCATGCTGTCACAGGCCTTCTCTTTAATTGATACATCTGTTAAAATCTTAGGGAGGGTTCTGTATAGTAGAATTAATGAGTGGATATCGGATACTTCTATTCTGTATCCTTGCCACTATGGTTTCTGAAATGGGGTTGGTACTGTTGAGCAATGTTTGCACTCGTCGTTGATTATCAGTAAATACACAATTGCCAAACAATCCCCTTTATACCTGGCATTTGTGGTCCTGACTTCAGCATTTGGCTGTGTCAACTGCGCTGAACTATGGGAATACCTCCTCTCTTATGGGATGGATGAAGCATTTGTGCACTTTCTAGCATATTTGCACAGGGACATGAAGACTAGAATTAGAACTGGTGTAGAGGTGTCCAGTGACATAGGAGTCTTTCAGGGGTGGGACAAGGGAGTGTTCTGGACCCTCTTTTATTTATTTGATATATTATTGAGCGCCACCTATTTTTAGTTACTGTCACCCCAGATGTACCCTAAGTCAAAGGACTGTCGATCCCTTTACACCTATTATGCCGGGCTGATGGCGCAAATGCCAAAAGCCCTGCGTCTGCTGGTACACGCCTTTGTAGATTTTATGGGCCCTAGACATACAAAACAATTTTGCCAAATGCTATATCATGGCATGTGCCCCCAAGAGTAAGCAGTTAACAACTCTTTCTGTTAATAATATTAGTTAGCACCAACAGTCTTAAACACACCAACACTTTTTATTATCTGGGGGTTACTTTTACTGCTACAGAACGCCTCATGTCTCACAAAGCGGATGTAAACTATCTAGGGCGATTAGCTCATTATGCAACTTACCCCAACCGCCGAGAGGGGATGCTCTAAGTCCATTGTTGCAAATTTATAAAACACAATGTGCTCCTATTGGAACTTATGTATCTGATATATAGGCTACCTCCAAATGTGAAGCTATTCAGATTGAAGAAACAAGGTTCGTCAGGAAGGTGCTGTCGGCCCCCATATCATGCTCTTACGAGATCTGTCTGGAAGAACTGGGCTTACCATATATAAAAGACTTTATTAGATCACGCCGTCCATTACTGTGGCTAGCAGTTTGGGGGAACGTAGCGGGCAACTTGACAAGGGATGTTATCAAGGATTGTCTTGTGTGTGATAGGAGACTTAATCCTATGGCTAGCAAGAGTGAAGTCTATTTTTTGAAACATTGGTTTGCAGCACGTTTTCACAGACCCTGAAAATATTGTTGATGTAAATAAAAAATATGTGCAGCAAACCTTCTAGAACCGTGACCGCTCCAGAAGATTGAATGAGGAAGGGAAGAAGTCAACCATGGCAGTTTACTTGAATATGGCTGCAGACAGCCCGCCCACCAGCTGTTTCTTGATGGTCAGGGGGTATTGGGAACCAATTTTGCTGTTTCGCTTTAAGGCTGGTACACTGAAATACTTATTATGCCGCCCATGGGGCTTCCAAATTAATCTTGATGTGAGTCCCTTCCCTTGTGATGGGAGTTTTGGTCAGTCCATGCAGCATTTTGCACTTTTTTATAAATTGTACTCGCGATATATGAAACACTTTCTACTCCCATTCAATAAAAGACGTAATATTAGTGATTTCTGGGCTGCTTTTAGTTCTTTTGTTACAAATACCACACGCTGAAACAATTTTGCATGTAGGCTCTTTTTTTAGAGCACCTGTTAGATGTTTTGGACGAATAAAATTTGTAGTGTTTAGTAATGCTGATATAGGTTAGCTTTTTATGCTGTGCTATAAAATGTATTTTATTAAGTTTTTTATATGCTTATAATGGTTTAATATGTACGTTTTCCTTTTAAGGATACTTGTGCATCTGAATAAAGAGGTTTTGACTAGACTTGTGTGTAAAGCGTTTGGGGATTATCAAAGTGTGGTGTTGTGCACCAGAGAGTGGCTAATTATTGTCCCCAGGTGGGTGGGACATAAGCATAACTTACTCGTCATGGCGTACCTCTTCAGTGTTACGATTGAGATTTCTCAACATATTCCAATTATGATTCCCCCACACTCAACTCAATATTTTCATTTTAAATTAACAAATGCTTTTCCTCATAGATTTGTACATAAATACGCTCCAACAACAAATAACATTATACACCTTTTAACGTATACACCAGTGCCCAATTGAAAAAATGTGTGCTAACTTTTTACTCGATGTGTAAGTCAGTCCTCTAGGGTTGCTACATGTTGCATTTTAAATAGCAATGCAAACTTGTAACAAGATCGGCTGTGCTTGCTTCTGTTTTTTCTTCCTTCGCCATGAAGGCCTTTGCATGAAAGTCTGCACATGCGCATCAAAAGTCAGACCCATTGGCCTTGTCAAGCCCTCTTTCACGTTTGCCAAGCTTGTAGCTGAAGCGGGCTACAGATTGAAAAAGTGAACGAATGTAGCACTGCTTTTGTTGTTGTTTCCCTTATTTGTTTTATTTAAAAATCGCATTGAACGAACAAGACTTAAGCAAAGTGACTTTGGGTTCAAAATTCCATTGCCAACAATTTTTTTTCTGTATCCGGACTATTTCACAGCACCTCTTTAATCATACGTGATGTTTTGATTTTTTTTATCTCACTGTTTTCATCACACGGTGTTTCTAGAGCTCCAACTTCCCTTACATAGTGTTGTAGCATTTTAGAAGTATTCTATGTCTCTATCTCGCTCGTGCTCTCTCTCTCCCTCTCCCTCTATCTCTCTCTCCCTCTCCCCTGTACAAATGGCTGTAAATGTGTGCCTCACGGTGCCCAAGAGCGAGGGGTTGGCAGGGAACGTGAGAGGAGGGGGCTGGGGAGGGTTTGGCACAAAATACATTTTTAAAACATACTTACTTCAGTGGCGTAATGAAAGTTGAGGGGCCCCCTCTGCCAGGTACACAGACAGACCCTCGCTCCGGACTTAACCCGGAGCACTCATGTCTGGGTTCTGTGATGAGGGGGCCCCCTGCAGCTCAGGGGCCCCCTTCACCGCGGGGGTTGCGGTGGCCTGTGTTATGCCCTTGACTTACTTCCTTGCTGCCGCCGCTAACCCACGCCATCTCTGTGGGGAAGCAGGAAGCACACAGGCTCCCTCCCCTAAGCCAATCACAACTTTGCAATGAAGAATTTTGATTGGTTGCGCAGATGGGGAATGGGAGGCTGGGCATGTTTCCCACCAAGCTGTGCAATGCAGCCTCATGGGGAACATGAAAAGTGTGCATGACTGTTTGGCCGGCCCCAGTAGCCAAGCAGTCATGCCCACTTTGGAGTGCACCAACCACTCACCTTCCCGGACGTCACAGGAGCCCAGCCCGCCCCGCCCAAACTGTCTGATAACAAAATATAGTGATAAAAACAAAAGTAACTTCTGTTATTATCATTTTATTTTTGCATTTAAATCTGCTCCCAGAGCAATGGGGCAATGCCGCCACTGCGGGGGCTGATCAGTATAGTCTGCTGATGTTCCGAGACTGAAGCATTAATCAAGGAGCTGGAGTGCATGAATTAATTGTTCAGCGTTCTGTAATACATAGCGTCAGACTTAAAGCATTGTCGTACAGCCTCTAAAATGAATGCTGGTGGAAAGCACATTGAATAAGTGTTAAATACTGTACATATATTTACACTTGTTGCACAGACGAACAATCGGGCGTCACTGTGGATTGAATTACCGAGCAATGCATCCTTAATGCAAAGTTGTATTTAAGACTGTTAAACACATGGTGTCCTGTGCCTATTTTTTTCACTCTCTTTAAACATAGTGTATGGAATATGCATCTTATAGAGGAGTCTGCTTAGGGAAATTGTGAAGCATAATTTTGTCTCAGCAGTATGATTGCCTTCTTTTAAGTTTAGTTTCCCATAACCGCACCCCTCCCGCACCATCCCGAAAGGAGTGGTCTGATTAGTGCACATCCTCAAATTTTCCAGGAAGACAATGAGACTTGTGCTCAGAAAAGTGCGGAAAGAGCACGCATGTGAATGCCCAAAATGAATTGTTTTAGGAGCGTGAACAAAATCTACATTGCCCCATAGATGGTGGGCGGGGGCTACTAGGTTAATCTCAGTGGAATTGCATATATACACAATGTAGGTATAAATTGCGCATATTACGCGCATGCATGACACTTTTACACGCTTGGCAACCTTGTAAAACTCTCGTTGACCCTTCAATAAGACTTGACCCTTGAAAGACCTTAGCGTGTGGTCCCATGATATTTCTTCGCAAAGTACAGCACACACAATGGAGAATTTATTGTAAAGAACAGACCGAGTTCAGCAGCATTCTCCATCTGTCCTTGTTTCCTTCGAGAATAAGTGCGAGAAAACAGCTGTGGTCTCATTGTGTTATGCTCTTTTAGAGTAGAATGTGTTGGATGTTGAACGTTTAATACTTAGTGTATTTGGATAAAAGTGTGAAATGAAAATTTCCTTGGTCAGAATTTCTTGCTTCCTAAATGTGATGATCCCCCACGATAGAATAATCACATTCAATATTCTTCCCGGAGACAAACTGTCAAATGATATAACTATAAAATAAAATTATTAAATGTCTTATATGCTTTACATGCGCCTGTTTCCCGAATAGCACCTACTGCACTCCATGTATGTTCGATCAAGTGCACACCACACACCCTTGTGAATGTATCACGACGGATTCATGAAGAGAATTATAGAATTTGAGCCGTCTATAAAAAGAGGTGCCCATAAAGCATGAATCTTTATGGAACACACCACTCAACCGCATTACTAAGGCCTTTGTCAGGTTGTGTTTACTCCAATTAGAAGCACCTCTGAAAGTATCCACCTGTGCACCCCAGATGCCTCACAGACCAGTTCCTGTTCTCGGCTGTATTGAGAACTTTCCAGAAGCAAACAAGAGCTTCACCTGGATTCACACCAGTACAAGAAGAGGGGAAGGCTGATGCGGAGCTCCTGGAGCATCCAACAGTTCCCTCCTGGATCCGCAGTTTGCCTCTCTTCTCCACCAGAAAGTCTTGAAAAAGCTGGTAGAGGTTGGTCTATGCCCACCTCTGCCACTGTTGATTCTAGCTGTCCCTAAACCAGAGCAACATATAAATCATTCTAAACTCTTCATTGCAAGCTGACTTATGGTCAAGCTTCACTCTCTCTCCTGCTTCGGCCTTCTCTGGATGTTTCCACATAACTTCTTTTTGCAACATTTATAAACCACTCCCACCCCGTCCAAAATCTTATGGTGTTACTATGGCTAGTAGATCTAATAACCCTTCATATCGCTTTACCCAATCCCTTTTGAAATTCCTCCTCTGGTCCAAAATAAATGCAATATATTAGAAACAGGAGCAGGAAACACTCGTCATGGAATTGTGTGCAGCTCCACTCTAACCCTTGAGTTACAAGATAAATTAATGCACAGGCCCAATCCTTTTGATACTCCTCACCTCCACAGAAACACATTTTTCACATCTTCACTGTTCTTGTTTGCCTCTACATTGGAATATTTCTATAAACCTGAACACCTAGTCATACTAAGTCCTGATAGTCACAGACGGACATAGTCTCTTCCATCGCTGTGCTCTTCTACGATTGTAACTGCAATACATTGTGTAACTCTTGCCCTTTCATACACAGTCCAGTTACTTCAGCCTCTTGTGCTCAGTTGTTTCTTTTCATAATTTCATTAACTCTTCTTAAAAAACAACTAATCTTCTCTCTCTTCGGGCCCCGTATGCTGAGATCCTGACAATGACATTATCCAGAAATCATGGCAGCGATTGACTCCTGCTCAAGCCATTTCACTTTCATGCATCTCGGGACAGCTGCCTAAGAATGTAGGTTATTATGTTACACAATACTGAATTTGTATTTTTTAGTTTCTGAGAAGCTTGTGCCTTACATTATTGTGTGCTGTATTACCCCTGGTAAACCACCCTGTAAATCCAGCAGTTTGACTGAGAAACCTCATAAATAAAATACACTGTGGTGTCACTGTTCACAGATTCTCACATTCAAGGCATGCTTGTTGCTACATTGGATAGTTTATGAATGACGTCATTGGTAAAAGAGAGTGGTAGTCAGCAGAACCATATATCTTATGTATAAAAAGTATTTATGGGTCACATGCATTGTATTTGAGTATTAAAAGCTTATAAATAATTCATTGTGCAGTATTTTTGCAATGTAAAAATCCGTAGGGCATATGTTCATGCTGCTGACTCTTCCTGTACTAATATCCTAAGAAGTAGGTATCCTGTAAAGGGAAGACTCTCAAGACCTGGGTATTCAACTGAACGGAGCTGCAACCACCCCCCATTCCCGCTCCCACCCCCTCCCCCCCCAGCGCCTTAAGCCGCAGCTTGAGGTGGGGGTTCCGCAGGGCTCCATACTCACTCCATACTCAGCCCCTCCCTTTTTAACATCTTCATGACACCATTGGCGGCACGTGTGGAGGAGCTAGGGGCCCAGATCGTATCCTATGCGGATGACACACAGCTCCTGTTCATGTGTGACAAGGGCCGTGACTTCGACGGGGCAGCCAACCGGAAGTGCCTGTAGTTTGTGTTTGATTGGTTCGGGAAAAGCGGCCTCAAATGCAACTCGGACAAATCCGAGATATTGTTTTTTGGCTGTCCTGCCGACCCGAGATGGAAGCTTTGGTGGCCTTCGGCCATGTTCCCCACGGCCAGCGATTCTGTTACAGCAAAGAATCTGGGCATGCTGGTCGATAACACCCTCTCCTTCAAAGCCCAGGTAGCTGGCCTGACCGGAAAGTGCTTCGCCATCTTAAGGATGTTGAGAAAGTTTCTGCCGTACCTATCTTTGGAACACAAGAAGATAACGGTGCAGGCCCTAATAGGCTCTCGCCTAGACTATGCCAACATCCTTTACTTGGGTCTTCCTGAATATCTGCTGACCCGTCTGCAGATAGTCCAAAATTGGGCAGCCAGGGCAATCTTTGGCCTTACCAGAAGAGCCAGGGCGAGCAATCTCCTTGCCACTCTGCACTGGCTGCCGATTCGCAAGCGCATCTCATTTAAGGCCTTAACTACAGCTTTTAAGGCGCTTCACAATCTCGGCGCTGGCTATTTGCAGAGAAGGGTCAATTTCTATCTTCCATCTAGACCCTTGAGGTCTGCTGCCCAGGCCTATGCCATAGTGCCGGTAGTGAGACGTGTTCGCTGTGGAGGTCGCTCCTTTAGCTACCTTGCCCCCCGTCTTTGGAACGCTCTGCCCCTGATGCTGCGAACGTGCCCTAATTTGTCTGCCTTTAGAAAAGGACTTAAAACTTATCTCTTTGTTCTGTAAGTTGTTCCTTGGATTTCTAGTACCGTTTGGCTGTCCTGTTGGTTGCTGGTATTTTGTGAAGAGGATCTATAGCGCCGGGACGCTCTTGGAGCAGCTGAGCGCTCTACAAAACACCCAGTAACATAACATAACATAACATAACATTAAGACCCCCATGTGTGAGTAGCGCTCTTACAATTCCCCTGATTGATTGATTGGTGTCCCGAAAGAACAGTGAAAGGCTTCTGGTGAAAGGCATGGCCCTTATTGGTAACAGCAACACAAGTAAGATTTGATATAATCCTGTAGGAACCAGCAGTCAGCTAGGAGGATATAGAAATTCAGGATCAAAATAAAAAGCATTTTCCAAACGTAGGGTCCTAGCTCCAAAGAACAAGAAACTCTGCGAGGCATGGGAGGTAGAGTAGGCCGTATGAAAAACAAGCACTTGGGAAGTGCCTGAAGTTTATGGTTAGAGCGAGAACCCTTAACTGTTAGGAAGGTCTGCCTCGAAGGCGCATGAGTTTCACCAAGCCTCACGGTAAGTATACTTTTTGATACTCTCTTTTTGGTGTCACTAAGGGTGTGTTTTATGGGGCCCACCTCTTCTCCCCATCGCATCGTTATACCAATAAGTTCCATATTACGCCATTAGCTGTCTGACGTATACTAGACCTGTTCTCCTTAACATGCATTCCCCATTGCTTTAGTACTGTTCCTTTAATCTACCTTCCACTTATACTCCTTTACTGAGATCGAAGTGTCACTATGACATCAATCACTTCAACCATTTAATATAAAAGTAACACTAAATGAGAATGATCGGAATATATAATTAATTCGTTTTACACATATTGGCACCTAGTAGCTTCTTACTGCACCGCACGTGAGATCCACTAGGTACAAATGGGTATTGCCCACCTCAAAAGACCAGCTACCAGATGGCCCAATATTAAGGACATTTATTACATTAGAGAGGTAACAGAAACAGAGTTTATTGAAAATGAAGTATTAAAAAAACAGTAAATACACAGCAATAATCAGAGAATGTTCTTTCTATCCATTCTATTCTTTTATTTGTATTCTTCTTTAGTGTAAACAACAACGCAGCCAACGCATATCGCCCAATCACGATAATGATGGGTAGTGTGTTAGGGTTGCATCTTTAATTTGTGTTTTGGTGTAGGATAATTTTTTAGGAACAGTTGGGAGTAATGGGATCAAAATGACAATCATGTAAACAGAATGGCTGGAGAGTCGAAGGGATGGTAAATTGAAGTATTGATGTTTCAGTAAAGCCAGGTCTCCGGAAAGAATTAGATTCCTCGTTAATGGCCCACGTCTCATGGGTATCTGTAGTTGTAAGATTATGCTAAAGTTGTCTTAAAGAGTCACACAGCCCACCGATGGATTGCTTTAAGATGGGTTAGTGTGTGGAAAAGTAGAGCCCGCTGGCCTGTGCCTGGACACGCTGAATCCAGGCTCCAGCTGACTGTATCTCGGTGTGGAATCTGCCTGTTGAAGACCATCAAGAAACAAACGAAGACTCAAGGCTCGTGGCGCAGCACAACAATACACAAATCAACAAATGACAATGAAAGAAGAGGTACTGAACAAGTGACACAATAGTCTCTGTAGCCCTGCGGAAGGTAGTAGATTGTGGTGGTGCTCCAGTGTAACCAACTGCTCTCTCTGCTGTTAGCCACCAGACTTTATAAACCACCGTTTGAGAGGGAATTGAATTCTGTGCATGCAGTGTCTCAGTCAGAGCAGCTGCCATCCCAACTCTCTCTGTACTGACATCAATGCACTCAAACATGAAGTGCCTGCTACCTGCTTTTGGAGAGCATGGCCCTGGTGCTGGGGGGTGGAGGAGACTCCTCATTGTGCTTTGTGGGAATGTGGTAGGATGCCAGATATTGCTTTTCAATCAATCAATCAGCAAATTTGTAGAGCGCGCTACTCACCCGCTAGGGTCTCAAGGCGCTGCTCGAACAGCCAGGTCTTCAGTTGTTTCCTGAAGGCGAGAAGATCCTGGGTCAGCCGTAGGTGGTTGGGGAGGGAGTTCCATGTCTTGGCCGCCAGGTAGGAGAAGGATCTTCCGGCGGTGAATCAGCGAGTTCGTGGGACGAGGGCGAGGCTGGCGGATCGAAGCTGGCGAGTGGGTGTGTAGAATGCGAGGCGACTGTTGAGGTATTTGGAGCCCATGTCGTGGAGAGCTTTGTGTGCGTGGGTGAAGAGTCTGAACGTGATCCTCATGTTGACGGGGAGCCAGTGCAGGTCTCTCAGATGTGCAGAGATGTGGCTGTGACGGGGGATGTCCAGGATGAGTCGTGCTGAGGCGTTCTGTATGTGCTGGAGTCTTTTCTGGAGTTTGGCTGTGGTTCCAGCGTAGAGGGTGTTCCCATAGTCTAGTCGGCTGGTGACGAGAACCTGGGTGACCGTCTTCCTGGTTTCGGTGGGGCTCCACCGGAAGATCTTTCGGAGCATGCGCAGGGTGTTAAAGCAGGATGACGAGACTGCGTTGACTTGCTTGGACATCGTGAGGGAGGAGTCTAGGATGAAGCCCAGGTTGCGAGCATGGTCCGTTGGCTTGGGGGTGGGCTTGGGGGTGGTGCCCAGTGCCGGGGGCCACCAGGAGTCTTCCCAGGCAGAGGGAGATGGTCCCAGGACGAGGACTTCCGTCTTGTCTGAGTTCAGCTTCAGACGACTGAGCTTCATCCATTCCACGACGTCTCTCATTCCTTCCTATAGGCTGGCTCTGGCGGTGGTGGGGTCGTTGGTGAGGGAGAGGATCAGCTGGGTGTCGTCAGCGTAGGAGATGATGTTCAGATTGTGTTGGCGTGCGATGGCTGCAAGGGGGCTCATGTAGATGTTGAAGAAGGTGGGGCTGAGCGAGGATCCTTGCGGAACGCCGCAGATGACTTTGGTGGCCGCAGATTGGAATGGGGGAGGCGGACTCTCTGGGTTCTTCCGGCGAGGAACGAGACGATCCACTCCAAGGCCGTTCCTTGGATTCCGGTGTTGCTGAGGCGTTGTATCAGGGTGCGGTGACACACGGTGTCGAAGGCTGCTGAGAGGTCCAGGAGGATGAGTGCAGCTGTTTCCCCGTTGTCGAGCAGGGACCTGATGTCGTCGGTAGCTGCGATGAGGGCGGTCTCGGTGCTGTGGTTTGCTCGGAAACCGGACTGCGAGGGGTCGGGTGCTCCGTTAGTCTCGAGGAAGGCGGAAAGTTGTTCGTTGACGGTCTTCTCGATGACTTTGGCAGGAAAAGGGAGGAGCGAGATGGGGAGATGGGGCGGAAGTTCTTGAGGTCCGAGGGGCCCGCGGTAGGTTTCTTCAAGAGGGCGCTGAGCTCGGCATGTTTCCAGCTCTCCGGGAAGGTGGCGGATGCAAAGGAGCTGTTAATGATGTCCCGGAGATGGGGTGCAATGATGGAGTCGGCTTTGTTGAAGATATGATGTGGACAGGGGTCGGTGGGGGAGCCGGAGTGGATGGTGTTCATCGCGCGGGTGGTGTCTTCGGTGCTGATCGGGGTCCAGTTGCAGAGGGTGGTGGTGGGGGGCGCTGGTTCGGTGGTTGGGTGTGTGGTCTGAGCGCCGAAGCTGTTGTGTATGTCGGCGATCTTGCGGTGAAAGAACGAGGCGAGTGAGTCACAGAGGTCTTGCGAGGGTGTGATGTCGTTGTTGCAGGCGCTGGGGTTGAAGAGCTCTTTAACGATGTTGAAGAGTTCCTTGCTGTTGTGGGTGTTGTTGTCCAGACGTTCTTTGAATGTTGTCCTTTTGGTGGTGCGGATCAGCTGGTGGTGTTTGCGGGTGGCGTTCTTGAGGGCTGTCATGTTCTCCGTTGTCTGGTCGTGGCGCCAGGCTTTCTCGAGGGTGCGGCAGGTTTTCTTGGAGTTTTTGAGGTCGTTGGTGAACCACAAGGCTTTCTTGCTGCCGGGTCGGTTGGGAGAGTTCTTCAGTGGCGCAAGGTCGTCAGCGCAGTTGGTGAGCCACTGTGTGAGGCTGCGGGCTGCTTCGTTGGGGTCCCTCGTGTTGGTGGGAGGGTTCTGGCTGAGGGAGGTGGTGAGTTGGTCGGTGGTGATCTTGCTCCAGCTTCTGCGGGGAACCTGTTGTGGGTGGTGGTGGGTCGTGGTTCTCCTGAAGTTGAAGTTGACGCAGCTGTGATCTGTCCAGTGTAGTCCGGTGGAGTGGCTGAAGGAGATGTGCTTGCTGGAGGAGAAGATGGGGTCTAGCGTGTGACCGGCGTAGTGGGTGCGGGTGTTCATCAGTTGCTTGAATCCGAGGTTGGCGAGGTTATCTAGGAGGGCAGCGGTGTTGCTGCCATTGTTGTTCTCCAGGTGGAAGTTGAGGTCTCCTAGGAGGATGTAGTCTGAGGAGGTAAGGGCGTGCTGGCTGATGAAGTCTGCGACTGTTTCGCTGAATTGTGTGCGTGGTCCCGGGGGTCTGTAGATGAGGGTGCCTCTAAGGGTGGTCTTGGGGTCGGTGTGTATCTGGAAGTAGAGGTGCTCGGCGGCGGTGAGGGTGTCGTCGGAGTTGGTCGTGATTCGGATGGTGTTTTTGTGGACGATGACGATGCCTTCTCCGGTTTGGTTGACGCGGTCCCTCCGGGTGATCTTGTAGCCCTCCGGGATGGCTATGGCGATGTCGGGGGCTGATGAGGCGTTCATCCAGGTTTCTATGAGGAAGGCGACGTCTGGTGAGGTTGTGTCGAGGAGGTTCCAGAGTTCGACGGGCTTTGTGGTCTGCATAAAAGCGCTGACGGGAGGGAGGAGCAGCTTGGTGGCAGGAGCGGGGCGGCGAATGGGGACACAGAGGGTCCAGGGGCGGGGCCGCAGGGAGCAGCAGCGGGAAAAAACTAGCGGCAGGAGGCAGCAGGAGCCCAGGGATAGCAGGTGGCAGCGGCGTGGGGGCGACCTAACCTGAAGTCAGGGTCAGAGGTCGCTTTTGTTTTTTTAGTTTGTGATGTCATTAGCAAGAATGGGTGTGGCAGGAAATCATGTTTTTTTGCCTGAGAGACAAGGAAATGTGGTGAGGCCAGGCATATTTGCGTGTGGCTTCAAAATGACTGCTACCCTCGGCACAGCTAAATCATGGATGTGAAGCCGTTCTGCTCTGCTTTAAGTAATGTCCTGCATTGTGCTGCTCACGGCTTAGCTCTACTCATTTCATATCACCGCTAATCCCGAGCCGATTCACTCTTGGGTTCTCTCTTATGCACCAACACACAAAGTTTGCCAAGCAACAAAGCTACAGACAACTGCTTACATTTTCAGAATAGTCTCATCTCTGTGGTCTCCTAACTGAGCTTCTTTGTGTAAACAAATGATTGTGAACTATTAAACGAAAATGTCTATCGTTTACCTTTTTGATAACATAATGTTTTCAACCCTGAAAGTTGTATGCGAAATTCGTGAGTTTTTCAATTCAGTGGGTTAGGAAAATAACAGCTGTAGAAAGGATGGCGTATCTGAAAGCCATTATCAGCATTCAAGTGATGGTTGCCTGTGAAGCGTTGTCGTAGATCTTCCGGCAGGGGGCAGTATGGCTCTTTCACACATACTTAGTTTGCCTCCTGGCTATTTAACTACATTCAGGGGAAAAAATCAACCGCGAAGTTGGTAGTTGTGGGAAATGTGAAGTGTTTACATTTCTAATCTGACCTTAACAATGGTCTTCTGTTTCACCCTTCTGCAAAATTAATTCCTATTCATCAAACGAGTGCAGGGAAACTAAGTGAATGAAGTAGTCTTTCTGCGGCCAGTGGGTGAGTGTAACAAGCACGTTGTAGAAAATGCTTCAGTCTGCGCTAGTAAAAAAACTGTATTTTGGAAAAACCATTAGTTGTGTATGAGCCCCTTTCTTTGATTCTGTTGAAATGTGCATAAACTGTGTGTGTCCCTGGCTCGCAGCTAATCCACGTCTCTCGTTTGGAGACAGGCAGGGCGTGTAGTAGTATGCGGTTTGAGGCATATCAAAACTCGCGGTACGATTTATCTTTCCATTTCCGCGCGTCATATAACAAGAGGCCACCCAAACCAACACCACTTCCGCGGGCAGCAATGAGGCAGCTCAGTTCTTATGCATTATCTGATCCTGGCAATAGGGGGCAGCGGTGCTCTCCGTTTTAAAGTTGGGCCTGTGGGGGGCTGCGTAGGGTGAGCTTTTGGCTGCTGGAAGAAAAGCGTCTATTTAGGATGTCACTTCTCTGCTTTTAGTGCCGGTACCCGTTTCTCCCATCACATTCAGTTCAGCGTGATTATTTGCTCGCGTGTCCTATCCTGCTGCGTGCCATCGCGTTGCGTGCCGTGTTCACCACTCATTTCATCTCTGGTCCCCAGTGCATCCATTTCCCCCTTCTGTGAATTATGGAGAAATCACCTTGCCAACGAAAGTGAATCCCATTTATTTCGTAAAGAGGTGGGCAGGCCGCTGGTGGCAGGTGGCGCCTCAGAAATGCAATGGAGATCATGATATGAGGGCAGTAGAATGAAATCTGAATTCAATTAATTGTTCGTTCTGCAACAGAAACCCAGACAGGGAATCAGAAGAAGTACGCTGTGCATGGATTGAATCTTGTGATCCGCTTAGTGGCTGCCGGCAAGAGCATGTGTGTGTTTGAAGAAAGTATGTACAAGTGAGGGAGAGGGAAGCTGTGCTATAGTGTGTCAGACTAGGGCGTGAGGAGAATGCAGAGGGGTCTGCTATGGGACGGGGTGCTGGTCTCCAGTCCCACCAACCACTGTGAGAGCACTAGGTTTGGAGTGGTCCTGCATGTAGCGTCCTGCCAGCCTAGGCACTCGCCAATAAGTACGCCACACGCGGAGGGTCATTTTTACACGTCTTTATTCAGCTGCGTGTAAGTCAGAACACCTCATTCTAAGCCTGCCTTCAACTCATCCTTCCAACGCTTACGTCACAGGCCTACGGTATACAGTGGGAACCAAAAGAGTTGTTACAAGACACTACATCTCTGCTTTCCAAAAATAGATAAATAAATTCATAAATATTCGGATAAATACATGAATAAATAAATTGTTGCACAAGCAATTGTGATTCTTCAGTTAAGCCTTGTGGCACCTGAATCACATGTCCTGATTGGATCACTGGAAACTGGGAACTGTCGGTGATCTGCACAAGTGAGGTGTGATTATCAGCAGATCTGGAGTCAACAACACTCTTTCTAGACCCAGTCTCTACAGTGAGATAGATGTTTGGTGAGTGATCAGCCATATGTCGAAAATAAGAGGAATCTCTTGTAAGAAACTTCCCAGGACGTTGGGCAGTCACCATATGTCCTTTGGTGTTGGTGATAGTGAAGGGTTAAACCGCAAAAGGAGCGTCACATTTCCTTCTTCTGTATTATCTAACCAGCACTCAATTTCCTCTTGTAAAAGTTACGTCCTTTGCATGATGTCGTCGCTCAGCATATATTTTCATTTTCTGTTTGCGACCAAAGTTCGTAGTGTAAACATCCTCCTCGTTCTTAGATCTGAGGTTGGTCCATTGGGGTAGCTTGGTTGTCATGTCTTTTCCAAACGTAAGAGTAGCAGGTCTTTCCCCGGTCATTAAGGGAAGGGGCAAATGGTAAGCTCAAAGAGTAATGTTTAAAATAGCTTTGAAATCAAGCGTATCCAAAGCAGCACACTAAGCAGCTTTCTTTAGAGTACTCATAAACCATTCTCCAAAGAGGAATGCTTTCTTGATTATTTATATTGAGCTGATTTAGAAAGTCTTTCAATTCTTGACTATTAAAAGGTGGTCCATTGTCAGATTTAAATACTGAAAGTACACCCCATGTCGCAAAGATGACATCAAGTTTTTGAATGACCTTTTTATTTGTAGTGGATGAAAGTCTTCCACCAATGGAAAATGGAAGTATTCATCAGCAATGACTAGATGTCCATTCTCATGAGGACCAAAGAAATCAATATCAGTCCTCTCCTAAGCATGATGTGGCAAGTCTGACATGTGTAAAGGGTGCTGAATGATTTGATAATAAATACAGTTGTATACATGGCAAGTCTTTAATTCTTTTTCAACCCTTTCTTTGAGATATGGAAACCAGATTCAATCACAGAGAGCTCTTTTGGTTGCAACTATTCTTCAATGTCCCTCATGGGCGATATCAATTGCTTGTTGTCATAGACTCTCCAGAATAACAATTTGTGTACCTCACAATACAAGGCTTTCTTGAGTCACTGAAAGTTCCGCTCTTACATTTTTGAAACTTCAAATACTCAATGTCATTAGTGAATGGCCTGGAGTGCTGGTTTCATGATTGATGAGCAATAACGTTTTTAATCTTAACATGTCACTATCTTAACTCGTGGCAGTGACACTTTGTTGTAAAGGCATGGCAGCTGGTATGCTCGATTTCACAATAAAATTGATGTAGGTCTCCGCTGTCTTAGATGGGGTACCAGGGCATTGTAAGGGCACGCTTGAAAAATAATCCGCTGGATTCTGATCTTTCCCTGGACGATGAATAATCATGTAGTTGTATTCTCGTAACCTCAAAGCCCAGCATTCAATTCAAGGAGGCATTTTGCTTTTGGATTGCCAAATATCATCAACAGTGCTTGATGATCAGTCACTTCAGTAAAAGGCTTTCTGTACAAGAAAACATGAAAAATATTCACGATCCCTAACTACAGCCAAACTTTTTCTCAGGTTACGAGCAAGCAAGTTCTGTTTGTGACAGGCTCATACTGGCATATGCTATGATAAGTCTCGGGGCATTTGACGGTCCGCTGTGCTGTGCAAGGATTGCACCCAACTCGAGAGGGCTAGCGTCAACTGCAATCTCTGTATAGCTTGGGATCAAAGTAGTCCATTTCAGTGGCACTCTCAATGGCTTGCTTGATCTCTTGGAAGCTCTTCTCACACTCTCACAACCAATGAAAAGATACATTCTTTTTTGTGAGTTCTTGTAATGGTGCACTGACCATAGCAAAGCCTCATATGTATCTCAAACAGTAACTGGCCACATCATCATAACATAGAAATATATTGTGGGGGATTTGATGTAGACAGTGTTTGCACCTTTGTTGGATTAGGTTTCATACCCCCACCAGAAAAGACATCGACAAAGAATTTCAAGCTTTTCTTGTGGAATTTACCTTTGTCGGCATTCAGAGTTAAGCCTGCATCAGTTAACAAATGACATACTTGCATGAGAGCTTTGTCATGTTCTTTCTATATGGCTCCGAAAACTAATATGTCATCACTTTAATTAAATGCATTTACTACAGACTGTATGATACGTCAAATGAGGTCTTGGAAAAGTTTTGCAGCAGAGGATACACCAAAACCCAATTGCTTATAGCGAAACAGACCAGTATTTGTAGAAAACGTTTTAATATAGCTGGATTTTTCTTCAAGCTTCAATTGGTGTTATCCTTTATTTAAGTTGTGTTAAAAGAGTAACTTTGCACCATTCAGTTGAGTTATATCATCAATGTGCAGAGTGATCTTCTGACAATGTTTGAATGTGTTTGGTACTTCTTCATGTCTATTTTTCTTCACTTTGAGTTTTTTCTCACATTTGATCAGTCTCACGAGTGCATACCTTTCTGAGGTAAACATCGACATCTCACAATTATCATTGTCACTTTCACAAGAAACTAAGACTGAAGAACTCTCAGGCGATGATTTAGATGGCGTTCCACTTCATTTGGTGTCGATTTGCCTCAGTTAGTGTGACCACTTGATCTTGTGAGATCGCATCAAATGTTGCTGAGGTCTTTACGCAGTGATGTACTTACATTTCTCTTCACCCTTCAAGTCCTGGTTCTCTTTACCACAGCTGAGCCATGTTTCTCTAAAGGCGGGATATTTACTTTTGTGTGGAAATGTCAATCCACATCTGTAACACGTTCTCAACTTTCTATGGAGACATCGCCTTGTGTCCCTCAGCCTTGTACCTTGGCTTACTTTTCATACTCATGACTGACACACTTTGGGTGCCTTGGGCCTCTATGTAAGCCACTTGACAATCAGCATGCTCTTCAGCATGCGCAGCCTTGAGGACTTGTTCTAAACTAAGAGTTTCCTTCAGCATTTTTCGTCTACAGGAATCTAATAGACATCTGTTGGTTACTCTGAGGCGGGTAGCTTCCTCATCATTAAATTCATTGAATTTACAGTGCTTCTCCACAAACTCATCAATGATTTAACCTGGTATCTGCCGCTCTTGACTGAATATGTATCTTTTGTAATCCACATTTGGTACTGGATTAAATTTGACATTGAAGGCTGTTTTGATTTGATCGTACTTTACCTTACCTTCTTGTGGTATCTTTTTCATGGCTTCTTTCACTCCTTCACCAACCATGTTCCTCAGATACTTCATAATCTTTTTATCATCTTTTTCATCTATTGCATCTATGAAATCTTCAAAAGTCTCTATCCATGCCATCCATATATTGCCAATATAGTATTTTTTGGCAGTATCAAATGCAGTTGGGGTTTTTTAGAATGCTGCAGCCGTATATACATTGGTGGACAGTAGTACTCTCTTAGGCACTTCATATGGAAATAGATCAGGCAGAGCTTCTATAGCGCCTTGTGACGTGCTGGCTGCGGTAGTCATCCTTACCAACTTTTGCCGCTTAGAGCTTGTCCTTGCTCCTCATTAGAGCTCTTTATTTGAAGGCTGTCTGGAGAATTGTTCTGGGCCCCTGTGCGTCAGTTTTGGTGGTGGGTCGCTTCTTCTGTGGACAACTACTCATGTACAGCCTTTGACCTTCTTCCTTGGGCCACTTTGCAGCATGTTGCTCCATGACAATCTGTTTTGGTAAGTAGATGAGACTTGTGTTCTACTAGTTCATGAAAGGAGATAACAATATGATTTTTGGACATCTTTGTGCTTAAATGTTTTTTCACAGCTACCTGGTTAATCTCGGTTTCGTTGCACATTAATTTCAATTTGACTTGTGCGGAAGTATCGTTGTGCGCTGCTTTTGTAATCTGGTTGAATCCGCCTTTAGCATTCTTTACTCCATATGGCATTAATTTGCGTAACGACGCAGTACCTTTTATTTGCGGCGATTTCATTCAGTTCCTGGTTGCGACATGTAGACTTTCAGTGTCACTTTCTTTATCTTCAGGCATTTTATGCAGGCTGGTGTTGGGCAGGGATTCCACCTGTTCCTGCGTCGGTTGTGCACTACGATTGCTGCACATGTGGCATGCAAAAGCAGTTTGCTGGACCTCGGCTTTCAGTGTATGGGCTTCGGATCCCCTATCCTCGTCACTAGATGTAGCATCCTTCCAGCTTAGGCACTCGCCAATAAGTATGCCACACAGAGAGTAATTTTTACACATCTTTATTCTGCTGCGTGTAAGAACTCCATATTCTAAGCTTGCCTTCAACTCATCCCTCCAATGCTTACGTCACAGGCCTTTTTTTAAACAGTGGGAACAAAAATAGTTGCAGCGTTCTTTTATTACAAGACACTACACTGCAGGTGGTTTACAAGCCTGGCTGAGCCCTTGCTGGACACTGGAACATGGCCGCCGGGATGTTATAGTTGGAAAAATCTGCAATAGACTGGTCCAGAGCTACCTGGGTGCAGTTTCCACAAGGGTTCTCTTCGGTCTCTGTGACCCTGCTTTGCAATAATGATTAGCACTGTGGAAAAAAGTGAAGCCAGTGCACACCGGGTCAAGGAGAATCCCTGCTGAACATTGAGTGCCTACACAAATGAGTTCACCCCTAGGGAAACTACCATATAGGCAATAGGTTCACAACACAGTCCTGGGACAGTAACAGTCCTAGTACTGAAATCTTGTTCCTATCTACAGCTTCCAGCATTGAATTTTGTGTCACATTTACTTTGATTGTGTACACGTTCCCACCCTTTTTTACATTTGCTATACCCACCTACTTTTCATCTGTTCAGTAGTCTTTAAGTCTGTTTTAATTCTTTCTTTACTTTAAGCCGCAGAACTCAAATAGGCTCCCATTTGTATGCAAACCAGGCTTGATTTGCTACATTCCCCTTCAAATGTTATTGACCATTTGCCTACAGGTGTCTACCCAAGTGGCAGCTTGTTTGACAGAATAATTATTATATTCTAGGGACTTTATCTTGTTTCAAACCTCATTTGGGAATTTCTTCGTCATCTCATTTGATGACCACACCTATGGTCCATTCAGCCGGATTGTTTTGGGCAGTTGCTCCTCGTGGGTAATTGGTTATTAAATGTCTTCCTACGTCATACATCACAGCTGCGTTTGAGTTAGTAAAGAGACACTGATTTTAAGTGAAAAATATTGGACTGGAATACAACCCAAAGTGTCTGAGATTAATTCTCGGTTAAAGCCCCAAGTGAAACTGGTATGACAAAACGTGGGTGCCATCTTCTCTGTTCCACAGGTTTCAAGCGATACTGCTCTAATTAGACCAAAACCTTTCTATGGTTTTGTGGGTTTTATCTGCTGTGGACCTTACCTGGCCTGGCAGCTTGGCCCAGGCTGTTCTTGTTAAAGCAGGAACAAGGCTAATTTGCATATGCCTGATCTCTGTTTATAGGGGTATTGTGGGTGAAAAACATTGGACTGGAATGCAGCCCGTATGATCCCCCATGGGATGAGATTTCTTCAAGAATTCCTTTCTTCACTTTGTTGATTCTTAGTGTTTTTAAGTGAAACTGTGCTGAAACCGTGCAGAAAGATGATTGGAGAGGAAGAAAGACACACAGAATGTCCGAAGTGCCTTTTCTTTATGGTTCCACCTGCGATGGTATTCATTTGTAAGGTAAATTACTAAGATTCTAAATTCTATATCATTGACCGAACACATTTCTCTTTATTTCTACCTACAAAATGAAACTTCCTTTTAGTAACTCAAATTAAAAGGCCATGTCACCACAGCAGCAATAGTTTACACTGCTTTTAAAGAGCTATGGGTCCACATGAATCGGGCACTCTCTCCACTCCTGCAATACGTTTTATATCCTTGAATCCAAAAATGTGTGTTGCCACCGCACCCCAGCTAATCAACGTCAGTGACTATAGGGCCTTTGGGACATGAGAATTTGTGCTTTGTAATGCTCAATGGTGCTGTAAAACTGGCGAACTATAAAATATACAGCTACAAGCTTCACAATGCAATGGGAGGCCAGAAAAAGAGGAACTACAATTCAAGGTTAAGGTAGTCACTTGGCAATCATGGATTCTGGATTATTGGAGTATGGCCACAAAATAAGTTTTTATCTCGGAGTCTCCGCTGTCTCTCAGTCTTCCCCATCACACCTTCAGCTTTCGTGCCCTCGGTGCGGAGAACCTAGGGCATTATTTAGTTTGCCAGATCCTGAAATACCCCAAAAAGTGTTGACTGGCTTGTCCGTTATATTTAGAATGCCATTGACATCAATCCACTCATAATAGGGCATGCAAGACATCCTCCACTTTTTGTCAGGTGTCCCACATATTGTAAACTCCAAATACACCTCCTAATGTTAGATCCATAGAGCTGGTAGCTGCACCCTGTAATGATGTGAGCTGAGTCGACCTCTGGAATTGCCAGGTGGCCAAAATTTATCTGGCCGGCCTAGAATAAGCTGTTGACGAAAGGGCACCCATCTTACATTGTCATCTTTACATTGAAGAAGTGATTTATGCCTTTGATTTACTTTTAATTGCAACCAAAATCATTAGTTTCAAGGGTAGATGCCTTAATTAAAGGTATTTGTTGTCGTCTTCCCTTTAAGTAGTCACTGAACCTTTACATTCTACTCAGGGAGTCATGGGGGTGACTATGGTAGCGTTGAAATGTGTGGCGGTTGGGGCTCTACTGGAAGATGGAGCAGGAAGGTGACTGATCAGCTGTGCTATGTTGGGGGAATAAAAAAGTTAAGAGGCAACCAGCCTCCAGCATCTTAACATTTTTGCAATGAGAAGAACCTGTTAGGGGCAGGTTCCTCCCTCCAATTCCAATACCCATCAGAAGAGAAATGAACCCAGCATGAAGCCCTGTGTAGGGCGAAGAGGAAAACCAAAGTGAAGTCTGACGCTTGTGGTGAAGAGAACACCCTCATCGAGCATTTCTTATCAAAAGCTCTATATGCGCATGCGCATACATTTTGGGCCAGTTAGCTCATTTTAACTTTGTGAGCAGGGGGATTACCATGTTCACACACACGTTATTTTACCTGATGCAGAGCTCGTGTGCAGCATGAGTAAAGATGGGGCGGCACAATCCAGGCTAGGAAGCGGCTCAAGCGGGGCGCGTGCAACTGCATTTCCAGCGACTCGAGCAGAAGTATCACACCTGGGGTGTTACTTTCTGACGTGCTGAGTTCAGCTGACGTTGTGTGTAGAATAAAGAAGACTTGAGCCCTGGTAGGATTGGTTGGCAGACGTGAGGCCCTGGCATGACTGAATAGTCAACGCTCATGGGGCTAATAAGGAAATGCGAGTCATGGTGTGATTGTCCATACTCTATGCGTTGATGGCATAGGTGTTTCCCACTACAAGGCTACCACTGCAACACTCTCACATGCTTTGAAGGTTACATAAGCTTGTTTGATTTTCCCTTACATTTAACACACACATGTATATCAGAGACTTAAGTGGAGATAAAGAGGGAATGGATTTGTTTGGTTATGATACCAAAGAGTGACAATCCAGTGCCATAACTGATAGATCTGAGAACCAAAGTCCAATCCGAGCTTAAGAGCAGACAGAAAATATTCACTTTATTATGTTGACTTTTTATATTAATTTATTGTGTGAACTTGTGAGTTTGGCTTGCTCTTTAAATTTGTTATATCAGCTATTTTCTTTAGTTTGTTGTGTAGAATTTATTGCAGGTTTAAAATGGCAGCAGTGACAAATATGTCTCACCCACTGCAATTCCTATGAGAATCCGAGGAGGCAATTCTTCCATGGAGAAGTTGAAAAAGACTATTTGACTCATTCTTGATAACGATTCAGGGTGAGAATTTCTCTGCGACCAGGAAACAGGGCATGTTTTTGCATAGCCTTGTCATAGGTCGCAGGCTAAATGACTCATAGGAAGCATGAACAGGTTAGTCAAAGCCTCTGCTCAAATAGCAACAGATAAATTAATCTCACTAAAAGAGGTTCTCTGAGAAAAACTGGGGGGTCTCTGCAATGCTCCAAATGTAGAAGATGTGCAGGATCCAAGCTTAACCCAGTCTGGTTAAAGAGTCAAGAGTGTTTGAAAGTGGATTTCTGTGATATTAACAGATATCAATGGAAGTACAAAACACATTTTGATGAGAAACATAATGTATACTCCCGGAAATGGTATGAAGGAGAGTTGGTGCACGTAAAGAACCCAGAGTGGACCCCAAAAGGAAAATCAGCTGTATTTGGGGTCTGAAGCGCCTTTCAAAGATGAGGAAGAATGTGATGGTGCTAAGTGAAGGTGGGGTATGGAGTGTGGCCAGACTGGCAAATTATAGAAGTGTGGACTCACCCCAGGTTAGTGATGTAGACACAAGACTTCCTGGTGTGAACAACTCTAGGGCACCTCAGTGTGAGGATATACGCACTGATGCAGATACTGCCGGTACCTCATAATTTTAGTGTGTTTGTTGTAGTGAACAACCAAGGAAGTTACCATAGTACTTGAATGATTATAAATAACAGTGATTGAAAACTTATTGTAATAAAGCGACACTGACTCAAATGATGAATAAAGTTGGATGAGTTTATTGAACAACCTCATCCATCAGGACATGGACTCCAACTGTCTCTGTTAGAACCCCACTATGTTCCATGTTCCATGTAAGAATAAGAGGATGGAACCTGGATACACCACACATCTCCCTTCATATATAACAAAACAAATAAAAGTAATACATGACATAGGTTATACTAATTTAAAATTAATTAACAAACAGAATCGTATAGAGAATAAACATTGCACACTTAATAGCTACAGCTAGTGAAAACATTACCTATTCTTCTAACTCACATAGTCCCGCAGATAACTAGGAAATTTGCAAACTCTATGACTCCTGCGAGCAAGGTTATTACCTGTGACATTATCAGATGTTATTTTATCAGAGACACTAAGATCTTTGTCAGAGACGCTAAGATCTTTGTAACATGTTCCTGGCATGACCACATGAGCCACACAACTGTAATTCCAAATACGACCATCATCCGTTTTCACAGCATTCTTGAACATTTTAAATACAGTTTTTATACTTGTAAACTTAGCCCAACTCTGGAAGCCTACTGGGGCTTTTATTTTAACTTTGTCACCAATCTTAAACTCTGAAACATTTGTAGATTTACGAGAGTCAACATAAACCTTCCTCTTTTTCTGAAGAAATAACTCCTTTTCTCTCCATTCTCCAATTTAATTTTTCTTAAAACCTTTATCTAGAAAAATCCACCCTGGACATAAAGTAGTGTTAGAACATCTCCCTCTAAATAGTTTAAAAGGAGATTTTCCGGTAGTAGAATATGGAGAAAAGCAATAAGCTGAAATTCTGTTTTGTAACTCAACTCTCCAATCTAAACTATTTACTCTCGCTAATTGAATACTTTCTTTCAACGTTTTGTTAAATGCATTTCACTCGAACAAACTTGTGGACCATTATCAGACAGCAAATATTTTGAAAAACTTTCTTGTTTAAAAATTGTATCTAAAAATGTGATTATACACCAATTCGGCAACTCCCTGCAAACCATATGAGAATGTCTGGGTTTAAGTACTTTGTCACTCATTTGACATGGGACACAATCACGAACAGCACGTTCTACCATCAAGTCCAAACCAGGCCACCAAAAATCTTGTCTAATGTGCTCTTTTGTCTTAGATATACCCATGTGCCCTTCATGTGCCATATTTACAATGATACTCCTCAAACTCACTGGAGGAATCCATCTTGTTTCTCTTGCAAGAACTCCCCCAACAACAGCCAACTCATGAGATATTAAAGATCATGGCTTTGAAAGACAATTGTCCATGTTTTTTTACAACAAATTCATCACTTTCACCAACTCATCATCCTTAGCCAATTCAATTTTCCATTCATCCTCTTTTATGGCTTCCAAAGTGACATCACAAACTCTCACATCGAACTCATCACCACACTCTTCATCATCCCCAAAGATTCCGTCAAGTCTACATTTCCTACCAAATGAGATAAACAATCAGCAGAAACATTACAACTGCCTGGAATATATTCAAATTTTAAATTATACTCCTGTAGGGAAATGACCCATCTTCTAATTCTTGAAGAGACCGAATCAAGTCCTTTTTTTCTAAAATCTCCCTGAGGGGTTTATGATCAGATCTGACGGTAAAGGGAATACCCCACACAAACTTTTGTTAATTTGTTAATGGCCCAATAAATGGCGAGCGCTTCCTTCTCAATAACCGAATAATTTAGCTCAGCTCCCTTTAGACATCTAGAAGCACACACAATTAATTCTTCACAACCATTCCTCAACTGAAAAAGCAAGGCACCAAGGCCTTTCTTACTGGCATCCGTGACAATACATGTAGGATCTCCTGGTTTGAATGCTTGTAAATTCGGAGCATTTCTTAAATCCTGCTTTACTTGAAGGAATTCTCTGTTGCATTCATCACTTCACATAAATTCATTCTTTTTACACATCACATTTCTGAGGTTTTCTGTCTTATCTGCAAAATTCTTTATGAATTTATTATAAAATTCAGCCATGCCCAAAAATGAAGAAAGCTCTTCTTTAGAACACAGCTCTTTCAAATTTTCAATGGTTTTCACAAGTTCTTCTTTTGGACTCACACCATGTCCCGAAATGTGGTGACCTAGATAATCAAGTTCAGTTACACCAAACTTACACTTTTCACGCCTAAGTGACAAACCAGCTGTTAACATTTTCTTTAATACAGACTTCACCCTCAAATCATGTTCATCTACATTTTTGCCACAAATCAATACATCATGTTGATAACACCTCACCCCTTGTATGTCTTTAAATAGATCATGCATAATTCTCTGAAATACAGATACTGCAGATATTAAGCCAAAAGGCATTCTCAAAAATTTGAATGAGCCAAAAGGTGTTATAAAAGTGGTTAACTCCTGATATTCTTTTGTGGAACTTGGTGATAAGCTGAAGCCATATCTAACATGGTGAAATAAGAAGCTGCATCTAACGTCGAAACTAACTCCTCAATGTTTGGTAGAGGAAACTTGTCCACTACAACTTCTTTATTTAGTGCACGAAGATCCACACAAAAGCGAATCACATTATTGGCCTTGCGCGCCACGACTATGGCCGCCAACCATTTTGTTGCTTCTACTGGCTCTATCACCCCAGACTTCAACAACTTATCAATTTCTTTCTTAACAGCATCTTGCATACAAATTGGAATTCATCTTACTTTAGCAGCAACTGGCAATGCACCACACTTCAACTTAATTTGGTGTTTGTATCCCTTCAAACAACCTAAATTTTCTGAAAATAACTCCTTAAAATCTTCAACAAATTTTCCTTCCAGACTCTCCACAGTTTGAATTTGCACGGAAGGTTTAGCATTGGGATTAAGTATAACACCTAAACGAGCTTGATGAGACCAACTTATTAAACTGTCTCCTTTCTCAGCTACATATACCTTTGCATCAACAAATCTCCCATTGTATTCAATACACTCAGTGAATTATCCAAGCATCTTTGTAGGAGTACCACCATAACCTTTAGGTCTAACATCAGATTTCTTTAACACAATTTTACCTGCAAAATACTTAAAAAAAATCTTGCTTAGAAATAAAAGTTAAATGAGAACAGGAATCAAATTTCATTTTGATCTTGACATCACCCACCTTAACCCATTCTGATGGATGTTCAACACTGCATTCATTTATTTGAAACGTTACTTCCTTTGTCTCACTCTTAGTATCTCTTCTATTTCTGAAGTGACAATTTTTTCCGTAATGTCCTCTTCTACCACACACACTGCAATTTACTTTCAAAGCAGTACATTCTTTTGCATTCGCCAAATGGCCAAATCTACCACATCAAAACCAGTTACCCTGAAATATGCCAGCATTCTTCTTTTCACCTAGTAACTTATTTACCTTGTTATCATTTTCATTACTTTTTACAATGTTCAAATCATCTTTCTGTATCTCCTCAGTGTTCTTCACTACCTGACACTGAACATTTTCTATTTTTTCACTATTCAGATTTCCTTTACCAACTTTGCTCAGTTTCCCCACACATTTGACCATATGTTCAACACGCTTTGCAATTACCATTACCTCATCCAAAGGTGGTTCGTCTTTTAGCCACAGTTCTTCCTTTATTTTATCATTTGAACATCTTAAAACAAATTGGTCTCTTATCCTCTCCTCCACTAATTCCCCAAATTTACAACTAGAGGCCAATTTGTGTAAGGAAGTGACATATTGTTCAACTGTTTCATCTTTCCCTTGTTCTCTTAGCCCAAAATAGTATCTTTCCATAATCGTACTTACTTTCGGTAAATAATGCAGATGTAACTGCTTTACACAAAGTTCATATTCATTCATACCCCTCTGCTCTGCTTGACCTAACTGGGGTACATTTTTTAACACTTCTTGTCCTTCCCCTCCTAGGCAATGCATTAATAATGCATGTTTTCTCTCGGCACTCAAATTTGTGCTGCATACTCTCGCATAGTTTTCCCATTTTTTTCCCATTTCTTCCATCTTATTGGTGGATTGCCTGGATCAGATAAGAAAAAAGGAGGCAAAGTAACATTCAGCATTGTTTCACTAACAGACAAAGAAGGAAAAAAAAAAAAAAAAAAAAAAAAAAATTGATATAAATTTAACTATTTTAACTCTGTCATGCTAAGCACAAACATACACATTTACAGTATAAACTGTTCTAACTGTGCTGTGTACGTCCACTTAATCTAACAGTTATAGACACCAATATGTAAATGAGTCACTTTTTAAATAAAAAAATATTTTGCCAACTGGTGTACTTGTCACCGTAGCTCCAATTTAAAAAATGGACAACTGGTTCGCTTGTCACCATCGCCACTTTCAAAATACTGACAACTGGTATGCTTGTGACTGTAGATTCTTTCAAAATAATGTCAACTTGAACTTTATTCACATACACACAATCATTCCTACTCTCCACTTCAATAAAGTTACGTATCTTGAAATACAACCAAAAAAAATTGAGGTGTGCTTGTCACCGTGTCTCCAAAACTATGCACAAGCAGATTTTTTTTAAATATCTCACTTCCTTTGAGCTTCAACACTAAAATTAAATCAGTATATTTTCCTTTTCTTTTTTTAAATATTTGCAAGAAGAATTTGTCGAGGAAAGATAATACCAGTAGTGTAGTCAATTCCACCAAAGTTTGCTGCAAATCCGGAATCACAGTCTTCTTCCCACCAATTGAAGCTTTCTTTCTTAACTCTGCCTTTCGTAACGTCGAAAGAAAAAAAAGTATACTCCTAAAATGGCCGCCATCGACGTTACTGGTGCAGAACGACTGTTTTGTAAAGGAATTAGACCTTGTAGAACATCGTCTGATCCACTTTCAACAGGAACTTGGGCACATTTTTACCCAGCATCAGTTTCACGCAGACAGATTTCTTTCTATAAGAAATTGCTCACACAGCAATCCAAAACGAGGCTTGACACGCATACAGGCTTCAACTTCACTATAAAACGAGACTTGAAGCACAAGCAGGCCTCTCGTAGAATTCTTAACTTATAATGTCAGGTCTTCACACGATCGTCGCCAGAGTAATAAAGCGACACTGACTCAAATGATGAATAAAGTTGGAGGAGTTTATTGAACAACCTCATCCATCAGGACATGGGCTCCAACTGTCTCTGTTAGAACCCCACTATGTTCCAGGTTCCATGTAAGAATAAGAGGATGGAACCTGGATACTTCACACTTATGTCAAGTGTAATTTCATGAATCTTTAGCAATAGTTATGCTTATAACACTTTCCTTACTATGATCCTTAAGTGTGTGTGATGTATGACCTAGGTGCCATGTACTTGGGGTCACCCTTATTATCCATTCTACATACAGTGATGTTTTATTTTAATTATTCGTTATTACTATGATTGGTTTGTATGATATTTTCTATCCTTAAGACGATACCTACGAATGTTTACGGAAGGAGATGTGTTGTAGTCTTCACTTTCAGGAGTCACTGAACCTGTACAATTCCGCTCAGTGAATTGTGTGCGGTAGCTATGGCAACGTTGGAAGGTGTGGCAGCTGGGGCTCTACTGGAGGATGGAGCACGGAGGGGACTGATGAGCTCTGCTATATTGGTGAAATAAAGAAATTAGGAGACAACCAGCCTCCACCCTCTTTAATCTGAACGGTATTGTAAGTGGAATTAACACCAGTTCGGGGTGTCCTTCTCAAAATCTCCGTAGCGTTAGTGTAATTTGAGAACAATGTATCCAAGATAAGAGAACTCTTTTTTTTTTGTTGATAATAAATTACTTTGTTCAAAAGGAAGAGATTAACGAGTCCTGTTGTCAGGATAACGGAAAGAGGGACAAAAAGGGGAAGGAATACTAGAAATTGACTTACTTTGGGAGAAGGGGGGGGGCTCTATTGGCAAAGCCAATATGTCTTTATAATATGCTAACACATGCAATTTGGAGTGTGTAAATGTTATTGACATGGTTTTGCCTTTGCTAAATGTCACGAGAGTGATAAGGATTTTCAGTCTTTCAAAGTAAATTGTATCGTGTTGTTTGGTCACACTCTTTCCATGTGGAACAAACCTTTAAGGCTATTTTGTGAAATGTGACACCACCATGAACCATTTGTGGTGGCACAGGAAGTCTCATGCCTGCAGTGGCCTGAATAAAGCACCATTGACTTGGTCTTTTCAAATGAAGTGAAATACAGTCTACATGAGACTCGTTGTTACCTACTAGCTCTTTCTAGGTTCGAGGAGAGCCTGGGGCTGCTGCTGACCCCAAGATAGCATCAAAAACTCGACTGCTGCAGTGAAATAAAAAAAAATATTAATGTATGTGCACAATGGATGTGTGACATGAAGAACTGAATGAGTCATGATTGAGGGAACTTTTTAAGATGTAAAATTGTCCCCTCTTGCATTGGAATGCAAACACTCTATTGGAGGCAGTATGATACGCCTAACAGCCAATTGCATAAGGTGAGAGGACTACACTCCTGTGAGGTGGGGCCTAAGTCCACTCTAGGTTTAAGACATGCTGCATACAGACATCTGCACTGTTAAGACACACCCAAAAACACACTAGCAAATTGAGACAGTAGTTTGTGCCTGTGCAATATTCAGTCAGTGATGTTATTTCGATGTGCTGCTTTATGTCAACGGTGGCTTAAATCAATCTTCAAATTATACAGTACTATGAGTGCATAGCAGGCTTTGAAGCTCAGTTCGGGATCATAAAGAAATTCAAAGCCAACGTTCAGGCAGTAGATTAGTCTGAAAGGCATAGCCATGTAGAAAAGGTAGAAACATCCTTTTTATAAACATTTAGCAACTAAAAATATTTGGTTCTGCAGTCTTGCTGCTGCCCAGACTCCTTGTTGTCGAACAGAATTATAATTCATGGTTAATCCATGTTAGAAGTAGGGCTAAATATATTTACTGTCTCTTACTTAACAGGCTCTTTACTACATCTTTTCAGAAGCCATTTTAATCGACAGTTATGTTTTATTTCTTCGAATAAACTATCTGAATGATAAACGTTGTTCAAAATTAATTTACAATACATCTTCCACATAGCACAGGCTGGCTACATTTGTGCAGAGTCCTTCAGAGGCTGACTTCTTTCCAGATGCAACAAACCCCACTTCCTCCTGCCGCCACCAGTTAAGAATGTTCTAGATTATGCAATGAAATATCTTCATAACAAAATTGTAGTGGGGCATACGGTGTCTATTGCGTTTTAATATGGAGGTTTAATTAGAGGTTTAATTTGCTATCATGCCCCATGGAATGAGTATAAACTTCTAGTTCATTCCTTGGCATATGCTAGATTCCAGTGTAGGGAGGCAGAGGTGGGAGGAATCCTATTTAATGTTCCTTTTTAAATTTCCAGGCCTGCTGTTGCTCTTTGGAAGACTAGCTGAGGAGGAAACTTATTACACGAGCACTGGGTACAGTCGTGTATTTTTATAGAGTATTATAAGCTTTGGTGGCTCCGGATTATATATCTTTATGCGAGTGGAAATTTGTTAAATATCCTTGAATTGAACAAGCTTCCTTTGAAAATATTCTGGTTTAAAAAGATCATGTTAGTGGCAAAGTCTCACACACAGCCTACTACCTTTTTATCTAACTGTGCGGAGGAAGGCCATCCCCTTCCATTGCTGAAGCACAGAATAAGCACTTCAGTACTGTTTATTAGTAGAAACAAGCTGAGGCTCATTGATGTCTCTGACACCGTTTGATTAAAAAAAAAGAAAGATCCAAAATTTGCCAGTCTTTGATGCTTTTAAATGTTGTCTAGGTTTACATCATACATGACTGAGGCAGTGGAGAATTGTGCATTGATATTTGCATCCCATGATGTAGAGAAGATGAGGTTATAGTCCACGTTTGAACGCCATCTTAGAGAGAGCTGACGGCTGCAAAATAGTACTTATGTTGCTTGTCCATGTAAATAAATGAATCTTCCAAAATACACACTTATATGGCCATTCAGTACAGCAGTGTCACTAAACAGCCTGAAAACGATGCACACTTGGACTCTGGTTTATAGGCCCACTGAAAGAGCACTGTTGGCTGGCTTATGTGCTAATAACTTCAGCTGAAATTCAGCATTGTTTACCACGGCTCATCCTACCACCGATAAAGCCCATTTGTAGAGTCTTCTCTTCGGATAAAAAGGCATTCCTGTCCTTAATGGCTTGCAGATTATTTTCCAGCGTTTTAAGCGGTGTCATCTGGGTCATTGGCAGCCACTGCAACTTTCAGAGAGCTGGTGAAATAGCTGTTTCGGCTGCTGGCACATTGCAGCCTTCCAGCCAGAGGATAGCGTGCCTGGATCAAACACTACACACCGATTCAACAGCCACTTGTCGAATTGTCTTGCCTTCATTAGTTCTCCCCCATGTACAATAGGCCCGTGCATGTAAGAGCGGTAGGGTGGTGGGGCCAGGTTGTGTGTGTGTGTGAGTGTGTGTGTGTGTGTGTGGTGGGGGGGGGGGCAAAAAGGGGTGGGGGGGGGTTGACAGACGACCACGAGGGGAAATTAAATAAATGATTCATTTTCCCTCGTCGTCTGTAGGAATCCCCCACCCGACGCCACCGCCCTTACCTGCACGGGCCGCACCTGTCCCCATGCATGCTACCATACGTATTGTGCAGTACAGTGAGTTCTTCCACTGTTACGTCACTAACCATTGAGAATCTTTGCACCATTAGACTGATTAAAAGTCTCTTTGACACAGAAATGCAGAACAAACTCTTTTTTCAGGATTTTTTTTATTGGGATTGATGTTTGCACTTTTCGTGTGTCGGAGGGCCTCTTAGTCTTAGTTTCATATCAGGTCTCTAGCAGCCCTAGATGGTAAGGAAGCCATTCATGGCAGAAAGATTTTAATTGTGCAGACCTCTGCTGGTATTGGGACATTCTTCCGGTCCAGTCCGTAAATGCTCTACAAGGCGCTTAAACATTAATTCTGAAGTTAAGGTAGAAGCTGATCTTTTTGCTTTTGTCTCCCTAAGTGGGATGGGTATGCCCAGACATTGGTCCGGGGCTCACTGTGCCACTGGATTCAAGCTAGTTACCAAGAAGGGTAAACCCAAAAAAACATCTCTAGGACCTGGGTATAGGACAGTACATTGGAACAGTGGTCCCAGTAAGCAATAGATCAATACATAAAATACATTACTTAAGGCAATTATTCACAAGACACATAATATAGTTAGCAAACAGTCTTGCTTAATCACACTGAGCAAAAGTGTGATTAAACAACACAGTGTCTTTTGAATAATTGCCTTAAGCAATGCCTTTGATGTATTGACCTATTGTGAAGTAGTGTGGCTCACTGGTTAGAGGCGGCAGACCCGAGAGCGGAGGACGGCCCGGGACCAGAGTTCGATTCCCGGCGCGGCAGGTTTCTGGACCAGGGTCAGCGGACTCGATAATTCTCTCGCCTCGGTGCCCACTCTGATCAGCGATCACACTCGGCAACTCTGGGCATTAGCTTGCCTCATCTTCACTAATGGCCCCACCAGACCGCCGGGGATGCCTGGTCTCACCCTGGAGATACCCATTAAGGGACCATCTCTCAGGGAAGCCAGGAAGGGTTTCGCAGCGGTCGAAGCGCCTTGGGACCCTACGGGTAAGTAGTGCGCTATATAAATGCCAATACATTTACATTTACATTTACATTTACTAGGACCACTGTTCGAATGTACTGGATTCAAGCTACCCTGGCAGATGACGGGTGATAGCCCAAAACCGGTCCCAGGATGTTTTTTTCCGGTCCATGAAGTACCTGGCCTGGCAGTTTGGGCTGGACTGTTCCCATAAGGAGCAGGGTCAAGACTGATTTGCATATGGCTGGGTCCAAACTGGGGTGGCATGGCGAGTAGAAAAACGATAGATTACACCCAGATCTCTGACTGGGGTGAACGTTTGCATTGTTCAGCATTCCGTCCATCATCTGTTCTTTTCGTGTTGCAGGCACAAATTCTGTTTATGACATTAAAGCCTGTCCTATTGGCTTAGCCAATGCTGGGGGAAAAGTAGCAAATGATGATTGCTTTCTTTATAGAATTTATATAAGAGATAAAAAATTGAAGGTAACATACATCGTGATGATTATGCCTATGTTTAATTTTATAAAGTGCAACTAATACCCATACTAGAGCACCCTGATTGTAGAGAAAAAAACCAAAGAAGTAAAGTTGAAATGTCGAGTGCTAGATCTGAAAGTGAGCTTAGGGTGATAGGTAATTCAATTTCAATTAGGGATTGAGTCCTTACTTTGAAGGTCTTGACAACAAAGAGAGAGAACTTTGAAGACCGCAAATTTAGCTACAGGATACTAGTGGCGAGTGAAGAGGATCTGAGATTGAAGAGTGGGTGGAATACCAAGTAATATCCTAGCAACACTTAAAAGACAAAATATTTATTATTCTCTGGTAGTCAAAGCCTCTGATACCTTTCCAACCCCTCAGAAATGCTTTTGTTCGCGACCTGGGCTCCCTGAAAATGATGACTGAAGAGAGTGCTGGGTGATTATTAGTAAGCCGGCATAGCTTTACGGATCTATTATACTAGGGAGAGGTTATGGAGGAGGGTCCTTATCGTATCTTCTTATTGTTTGAGGTGCCAGACTGTTACGGGAGACTTTATACATAATTTTTGGGTATGTGCTGTTCTTGCCCTCCTCTGGGGTGGGGTCTTTAGCTGCCTGGAGGGAATGCTGGCCCTTTCCTTGCCGTGTTCTGCTATGTGCTCCCTGTTGCACATCTCAAATGAAGAGGTCTGTATGTATACTGCATGCACTCTTGTGGGTGGGTTTTACTGTAGTCAATCGCCACTTTGGGAGTGCCTGGAAGGAGGTACTGTCTCCCTCCTTGGACGTTTGGAAGGAGGGTTTGGACCGTTGCCTAGGCCTTGAACGTCCTGTATATATCGTATGGGGCAGCCTTAAGAAATATCGCAAAACCTGGGAGTGCTGGGCAGCTTACTGGGGGTATAACAATAGCCCCCACAGTGTGGGGGCTGTAGTGATTGAATAATCAATGAATTCAAGTTAATCCAAGTTGAAGGTTTATTCCAAACAAATGAGCACGTCCTAATACATCAGCTGTCTGCAGGAACTGCCTGCCAGTGAATCCACGAGTACATATTAGAACACAGAACCTAGCAATTCAAATGAGTACAACTACATGATTAAAGGGAAATACACAATAGTATAATTTAATAACAAAGCACATACTACATATCTTCCCTTTTCCAAAAAAAACAAAAAACTAAAAAAAATTACTTATAAACCATGAACTCCTTAAATTTCATTGGTTTCTTCACAGTTCTTCCAAACGAGGATTTCTGATCAATAATCACATTTTTGTCTCTATCATCAATAATACAATAATCCTCTACAATTAAATTCTCTTCTAAAGAATCAGATGGCAAAACTTGATTAAAATGATTCTCATTATCATACACATCCTCTTTATCATTCTCATGTTTGTCAAAACACCAAAAATGTCCACGAGACTCGTCCGTGGAAATCTGTCCAGAATCACAAGGATTGTTGACAACCAAAGGTTGTGTCAAGGCTAAACGACTAAGATGCGGTTTATCACCATTATCCAAGTTAACTGAATTCTGATGAATCTTAGCAATTTTCCTTGGAGAACTAAACTTACTCTGCCCTTTACAAACCCTCCTAGGATTTTTAATAGAAACCCATTGCCCAACACGCAATTTAACAGGTTTAGATCCATGTTTGGCATCAAAATAAACCTTATTTTTAGTTTGTGACAGAACAAGATTGGACTTTACATCATCAATGTCATAAAAGCAAAATTCATTCTTCTTCATCCAACTAGGATTAGTCGTTGGCAACGGTTTCCTACATCTCATAAGAGAAAATGGACTCATACCCACAGATGGATGGGGTGTCACACGATAAGCCCATAACATTTTCAACAACTCACTTTTCCACTGAAGTTTAGATTTAATACACAACTGCAAAGTACTTTTAATAATTCTGTTGAGTCTCTCTACAACTCCATTGCAAGAAGGATGATACAACAGAGACAGTTTATGCTTAATTCCTTTAGAGACAAAGAACAAATGCATTTCCTTAGACTTGAATTGTGCACCATTATCTGTAAGAATAGATGAAGGACAGCTTTCTTGTACAAACATTTTCTCTAAAAATTCAATTACACTAACAGAATTAGCCTTTTCAACCACCTTTAACTCAAACCACATTGAAAACAAATCCACCCCAACAATGATAAATTTCACTGTTTGATCAAACCAATCGATAGGTCCCATAATGTTCATCGCCAAATCCTCCCAGGGAAGACTTGGAGAACTCACTTCCCCCAGTGGTGGATTAAAAGTTTTCTTAGATTTATCAGAAGTCTCACAACTAACACATGCCCTGACACATTTCTCAATTTTACTATCCATTCCAGGCCACCAATACGGATCCCTTACTCTGGATTTAGTACAGGAAATCCCCGGATGACCTTCATGAGACAACTGTACAATTCTGTCCTTTAACGACTCTGGAGGAATTATTTTATCTCCTCTGATAAGAAAATGATCCAATATAGAGAGTTCGTCCCTGACCTCCCAAAAACCTCTTAAAACATCATCTAAATTATTATTAGAAAAACCATTCCAACCATTCACAACTTTAGACTTTAGTTTTTGGTCTAATGCCCTGCTCCCCGATTTCGTGCCCTAAATATACCACCTTATTTTCAGAAAATTTGCATTTTGAAATCTAAGCAGTAAGACACCTTTCATCAAGGATACGTAAAACACACCTCAATCTCGAGTTATGCTGTCCAGAACATTTCCCCATGATGAGTATATCATCTTGAAAAAAGATGACACCGTGCAAATCTCCAAAAAGGTGTGTCATAAGTCTTTGGAACACTGCAGCGGCGGAAGCCAAACCAAACGGCATTCGCCGAAAACGGAAACACCCAAAAGGAGTACAAAATGCTGTCAAGTCTCTACAAGAATGATGCAAAGAAATTTGGTGGTACACTGAGGATAAATCCAGTGTAGAAAAATACTTCGCACCACGAGTTAATGACAACATTTCGTCAATCCTGGGCAAAGGATACTGAACAATGATTCTATTTTTGTTTAAATTGCAAAGAAAAACACTTAAGCGAATTTTCCCATTAGCACGTCTCGCAACGACCAATGGAGAAATCCACTCTGCAGATTCGATGGGCTGAATAATACCATTCTCTTGCAATTTCAATAATTCACTTCTGACTTCATCCTTGACAATCAGAGGAATATTGCGAACTTTATGAATTTTCGGAATTTTACTCATGTTGTAGAAAAATAACTAACAATAAAATTCTATATGTAAATGAAAACAATAAACGGAATAAACTTACAATGCTGGTTAAATTTGTACAAGTGCTGTTCAAATCTGCAGAAGAATCGAAGAAATGAAGAACTGACGTGGCCAAATGCTTAAAAACACTGAAAATACTCTTCGGAAGAATCCAAAATGGAGGCACTCACAGACGCGAGTTACGCCACGTGACCTCCAACGTGCGCTTACTTCCTGTGCCTCAAGGGTTGCTATGCAACATCCGCGTGGAAATCGAAGCGCTCATTCAGAGCACAAAACACGTTGCCAAGCGCTGAAATGGTTCGAGGCTGCGCGCAACAACGTACAAGAAATTTGAAGACAAACGCACAGGGTGAGTCCGCTTAACTAACGAAGAATACTGTAAAGTGAGAGAGAGGAAAATTTTAAAAAATCCTCGATCTACTCACGATTCGTAGAAACTTCTTAACATAGAAGCAATATTTCTTAAAATCGGATGAAATTTTCTTAAATAGACCAAAAAAATATAGTTCTTGGGTCTTTGTTCTACTAAGGATCCCGATCGTCGTCGCCAATTTTGTAGTGATTGAATAATCAATTAATTCAAGTTAATCCAAGTTGAAAGTTTATTCTAAACAAATGAGCACGTCCCAATACATCAGCTGTCTGCAGGAACTGCCTGCCAGTGAATCCACGAGTACATATTCGAACACAGATAGAACACAGAACCTAGCAATTCAAATGAGAAAAACTACATGCTTAAAGGGAAATACACAATAATATAATTTAATAACAAAGCACATACTACAGGGGCCTTCGAGCTCCAGGGGGCTCCCTTTAGCCCTGTGCATGGGCAGCTGGCGCGAGGCCTGAGACCTGTTTGGGTCCACAGCATAGGGCCCCACTCCAATATCTTTGTAGGGAAGCCCCCTCAAGTTTCATTACGCTACATCAGCTTACCGGGATATTCAGTAGGAACCATGTCCTCGGATGGGGAGTCTTCTGCAGGCTGAAATTAGAGTTTTAGTACCATGAAGGCTGTTTGGGGAGGGGGTGGGCGTGGGGACAGAGGCGGGTGTTACATGTTCCTCTCTTTTCTTTTGCCTCGACCTGTAGTCGGAGGTAATACTTACTAGTAGATGCTTTGTTGGTGTTTTCTTTTGTGTGTTATTTGTTTTATTTTTTGTGTTTGATGTCGGTGGTTCCTATTAGCTATCCTGCTGGGCTAGACTGCCCTGCTGTTTTGGTCCTTTTGTAAATGTGTCCATTACTGGCTACATATTTTTACTGTACCGCCTCTTCTTTTAAAAATATAATAAAAAAGTATTGGTAAAAGTAATAAAAAAACAATCCTAAGAGCACTAGTATCAATAAGCTGAAGTCTGTTATTTACGATTTTATGTAGGCCAAGTTAAAGAGATTTGCAGTAGTTCAAGCAACATTTCGAAGTGATTTAAAATAGAAGAAGCTAGAGGAGGTGAAAGCTAACTGGCAGTTGAATACGGTGCCTAGATTCTTTGCTGACTGACTAGGTTTCGGAACTTCTAATGGCACCATCTGCAGGACCAGATGGAGGGGGGCCCTTCTGTCTAGTTGCTCGTTAGTCTGATGTAATTGGTGGTCATCTACAAGGCAACCATATACATGCTTGTCCTAAATGTATTTCCCTTGAGTGAGAGCCATTAAAAGAGATGATGATTTAGTATCCTCAGTGTAGGGCAATTAGTGTAAGGAGAGGCCACGATCTGCAGAAATGGCTGGTGAGCCCGCATGCAAAAACTCATTTGCACACAAGCATGTGCAGGGACCTGACATGGTTGGTTTGGAGGTGGCAGGCTGTCCGCGGACACCTGCTCGCTGAGTTAATTTGTCAGGCTGTCTCTTGCTTGCTGTTGGCTCTGCGTCTGGGGAAGAGGATTAAGCCTGCAGACGTTGGGAAGGGAATGCTTGTGGTCAAGGACAACACGTTTTCATGTCCACTGGACAAGTGGGTCCATCTCCCTGCATCACACACCCTTTGGCTGTCAGTTTATGATATTATGGTTGTGGGTAGGAGGTTGTCTGTGGTAAGGCAAGATATGTATAAATAATATCAATAATACGTTCTCAATGTATGTATTGTTCAGTAATACAGATCCTTTAGTAATAAGGCGAGTTTGCTAAGGAAATACAGCAGGATGTAGGCAAAGCTTTCATTACAGTGGATCTAAATAAAAAAATATGTGTTTGCAAAATGTAACAAGGTGTGCTAGTTATAGTGCTCATCGAATGCTCTTCAGTTATATGCAAATACATGCAGATGATAGCTTATTGTTTTCTAAATAATATTTGTACCCCTATAATAATAGCCAATTTGAAAACATTGGATGAAGATACTAGTTAGTATCGCTAAAATTGTCGTGCAGGATTTACAGACTACTTTTCTAAACTATCAAAGGCATCGCTGAATGAAAAATGTTTGATGTCCGCAATTATGAAAAAAAAAGAAAGTCAGTGTAAGGAAGTCAGGGCAATATGTGTAAAACTATTAGAGGCAATATTATGGGCAACTTAAAAAATAATAATTGGGGCCACCATTCTTAAAGAAAGTATCAAAACTGAAACCATTGGTCTGTGACCTTGAACTGGTGCAGAATTACAATTTTTCAAAAATTCACTCAAGATTACAGAAGTTAGCCTGGAGATCATATTTCTAGAAAACTTTTTTCAATTTCATTTTTGCATTAGCAAATAAACAACTGTATTTGTTTGTGAAATCGACATACTATGAGAGGGCTTTATAAGACTGGGGATATGAGTAGAACTCTGCAATTGTTTCTTAAATAGTAGATTTTTATAAACACGTGGATTGCTGATGCATTTTATTACTTGGACAAGTAGACATTTATTTATAATGCCATACCTTTGCTGATACCATGCCTACCACTTCTGACTACAACAGCACTAGCTCACTCTACCCCACTCCTCCCCCCCTCCATTTTCACCCAGACACCCTTCATTGAACGAAACCAGACTGTATTTTTCCAGCTGAGTCTAAGGTAGTTGGAACCATAATTGGTAAGAAAGCTACTCATAACTAACTCAAATGGAAATACAGTCAACAACTCACAGCCCTTCTGTTAGCCTCCACTTCCCCTCGGTATAGTCTCTCTGTGTCAGCCACCCTTCCTTTACTGTCCAGGTAAACCCTGGCTAAAGCACACAGACTGACTCCACAGAAGGACTAAACCATGATTCACATGACTGGTGTGAGTATTCACCTCATAGTTCATCACAGTAACTTGCTATTGAAAAGGGACAGTTTGCCTGTTATACCTCACTCAACACACTTAACTTGAAGAGCCTACAGGCAGTTTTCACTGAGACACAGCACAAGCAGATTTCATTCTTTTTATTAGTATATCTGTTTATTGTTTTTTTCCAAAAACATACTAGGTACGATTGTTAGACTTGGCTCTTTCTTCAGGGTCATCCCCAAACTATTTGCCTTCTCCTCCCTTCTTTTCTGACATCATTTTTTGGGGCTTTAGGACTCTGGGCACGTTACCACTGCTAACAAGTGCTGAAGTGCAAGTGCTCTCTCCCTAAAATGTGGGAACATTGGTTTATCCTCAATTGGCATATTTAATTTACTTTTAAATTCCTAGAAAAGTGCACTATATGTGCCCAGGCCTGTAAATTAAATGCTGCTAGTGGCCCTTTAGCACTGATTGTGCAACCCACTTCAGTAGCTCTTTAAACATAGTTCAGGCCTACCACTGCAGAGGCTGTGTGTACCAGTTAAACTGCCATTTCAACCTGGCAAGTTAACCAACTGACCATGCCCAAACCTTACCTTTTATTGCACTAGAGTGACCCCTAAGGAGGGCCCTAGGCATCACTATGGGCAAGGTGCAGCGTATTTAAAAGTAGGACATGTATTTTTGAGTTTTTAATGTCCTGGGAGTGTAAAATTGCTACATTTGTTTTCGCTATGCAAGGCATATCCATCACATAGGTTTACATTGGGATTCCCTTAAAACATCTTTTAAATGTAATTTCCAATTGAGAAAAGATAGAGATTTTGAGTTTGGTGACTCACAATTTAAAATCACAACTCATGGGAATTCGGATTGCAAATTGTAAGTCAGAAAATGCCACTTTTAGAAAACCCGTGAAAAAGGAAAGAGAACCCAACTTACTAAGGAACTTGGGTGGGTCAATTATTGTCAGAAACAGTGGTTCCTGTGGAATAATAGAAACAATATAGATTATAAGGTGCACACTCGCAATAGAAGGGTTAAAATGATGTCAGAGGGTGAAGAAACCACATACACCTATGGTTTTAGTTTGATACAATCACATTTTATATTTTCCGGCTACTCCGTATCTATACGGGAGGGGCACTTCTCCATACGACGCTCCGGTGTCTCAACAGTCGGCGTTCATGAACTTGACTACATTCTGAAGCCGCTCAACATGGTCTAACTGATATTTTCTCTATCAAGACCGAAACGTTGACAACTACACCTATTTTCCTTGTGATCTGTTCACCAGAGGGCTTGTTTTCTGTTTGATCAGTCACATTTTCCTGTTGTACATATTGTTTGAAATAGGTGTCCACGTCAGTGATAACCAGATGCTTATAACAACAAATCACTTTTTCCGAGTTACCGTATGTTGATTTATATTTATGTAACAGTTTTTTGTACCCTCTGAAAAGTTTTTCATTATAAATTTACGTTTCAAAAAAGCTTACACCTGTGTGAAATTATCTGTGGCAGATTTGTTCAAATTGAAATAAGTCAATTTAACTTCTTAAATAACTTGATGTAAGCTACGGGATAGAGCTTGCGACTATTGTTTGCTTGGATATTAAAGTGAGAAAAAGAAAGAAAATCCCTTGTAGGCCTATTTATTCCCTAATGCACTAATTGCCCAAGCCTCCAAGGGTCAATTGGGTTCCCCACTCTTTCTTGTACTTTTAGAAAGTTGGCATTGCCTTACTTTAACAATTCTGTGCCTCTGACTGTCTCTGAATACACGTCTGGGTTGGGTGGCAGCTGGCTTGCTGTATTCCCTCTAGACAGTCACACAGAGGGAGCTAAGGTGTGACATTTACATCCTGATGGCCCATCACCAGGCTGATGGGCCTTCCTGAGGTAGACTGGGAGGGAGCATCTGAATAGGGCTGTGCCTGTCCCCACACAAATAGTTGCATACCCCTGTAGTGAGTCTGGAGCTAGGGCAGGAAAGTCAGGGACCTTGTGATCTTCAAATGCCTCTTTGAAGTCTGCCCTTCAAAGGCTCATTCGGGTAGAATTACTGGACAACCAAATCAGAACTTCTGTTCGAGGGACTGTGACTTTGCTAACGGCATTGCTGTGTTAGCCTGCTGATTGCTGTGCCACAGGAGGGACTGCCACTTTGCTACTTGCTTTGCTGTGTTGGACTGCTGTCTGCTGCTTCCTGTCTGGGAGTGAGAAGGACTGAACCTGCTCTCTACACCCTTGAACACAAGTTTCTCCAAGGGCTTGCTGGCTTGCCACCTGTTCCTGAAGTCTCAGGTCCATGAAAGACTTTCTTCAACTCTACTTTAGCTGCTTTACTCTGTCAACTGTGAGTCCTCCCTTGCCTGAGGTGCCAATCCAGTCCTAGGCCTCCGAAGTGGGTTCTGCAGCTGGTTTGCTTCAAAATCGAAGCAGTGACAACTTTGCACTGATTGGAACTAACACAGTGACCTTCGATGCGAACGCAGAGCCAAGCCGTGGACAATCCTGTGTGGCTTGACGACGACACAGGTCCTGACTGGGAGGTTTGGCGCCAACGACATCGCCTTGACGAACACTACGATTTGACACCATTGTCTCGACAAACAGTGAGACTTAATGACGACCCAGTGCCTGCATCGTCAAGGGGCTCAACTCCGAAGCCTTCGTTGACTGCTCGCATCAGCACCGATGTTTCACCTCCATTCACAAGATTGACGACAATGCAGCGCCTCCTCCTCTCCTCGCCTCGAGGCTTCAACTTTGATGCTTGCTCCATCCAAAGTACTTTTTCAGCGGGCTTTGCGTGGGTCCTGTAGCCGGCCTGTCCTCAATTGCGGTAGCCGCGAACTTTGGATTTACCCTGAGTAACCTTTCAGCGCTATTGACTTTTAAGCACTGTTTTTTAATTTAATCTTCATTCTAAAAATTAATATCTCGACTTCTACTCTTGGATGTTTGTCGTTTGTCTTGTTTTGCTTAGATAAATATTCTCTATTTTTCTAAACTGGTGTGGAGTCTTTCTGTGGTATTTTCACTGTGTTACTGTATTTTATGTGTTGCAGAAATACTTTACACATTACCTCTCAAGTTAAGCCTGACTGCTCTGTGCCAGGCTACCAGATGTTGAGCACAGGTTAATTTAGGTTGTGTATCTGGCTTACCCTAACTAGGATTGTGGTCCTACTTGGACAGGGGGCATACCTCTGCCAACTAGTGACACAATTTCTAACAATATAATAAAGTCATGCAATAGTCTTCTCTAAGAACATAGGTTTCAAAGATATCTGTGATGAATAGTGATCCAAAACCCTATTGTCCCCAGAGCAAAGAGTGGAAAAAGCACCAAAGTGAAGTTGTTTAGTGTTGTTCGGGTTAGGGTGTAGACATGAACCATGGACCCCTAGATCTTTTGATGCTTTGTGGGACATCCTTGCCATTTATATATTTCTTACTTAGCTTTGCAACAAAAGGTCATACCCCTGTGCCACAAGGCAATCGGGGGTGGTTCCAGGGATTGACAGTGTCTAGCTATATCTTGTTTGGCGATAAAATAGTTGAACTCGAAAAGGTTCTTTGATGTCTATTAATCCCCAGGAGTGCCACTTTTATGTTCAAGTCAGCAGGTATGCAGAGTAGTTGCAGTAAACAAAGAGGAGCTTAGAGGGAAAATAGTTGATCATAGGTCACCCTCCACTCAGTTATATGAATACAAAACAAGACCTAGATCAAATAGGCATAGAGATATCAATATATTAATGGTTTACCATCGACAGCAAAAACTTTTTGCACAATACTCCTCTCTTTTGATTATTGAGGTAGGAGGTACAACCAAAATATGGCAATCAATAAAAACACATTGCCCAACCCTTGAAGAAACGAGAGACAGTTGTGAGAAAACCAATAACACACACCAATGTGTCTAAATAGGAAAATGAAAAGAATTAGAAAAAGTGTGTGTGAGCGAGATGGCATCTCACGGGCGAACCACCAACGGGAACCTGGCAGGTACTCACCAGGATTGCCCTGATCTCAACATTGGCGCCATCAAGCTCTAAAAGAAAAAAGGTGTCCACAGAACAAACAAAACAGTGTTTGTGAAAAAATGCAGTGTGTGAGACAAACAACCACAATACGTAAGACCAAACACATACGTAAAAGCCACAAGCAACACGGGACTTATCTTTATTCTGTTTATTTCGTGTTGGTTAGAAAACGCTGTTTTTTCCGCATTACCGTAAAATTACGGAAAGAAGAGTGACTCACAACTGGAGTCTCCTTGAAACCAATTATTGGTTTGGACCTCACGACTGGTACGAGCCCAGGTGGTCGTTTGAGGTTGTGAATATGATGTGTGTCCTCATGCAGTGGCGTTAAAAATGTGTGATGCCCTGAAGAAATTGCCCGAAATATAAGTGGCAATGAAACATGTCGGCAAGTGGAACATGGCTAGATAGGAATTATTCAGAAAAGGGGGTGGTGATGAACAGAGTGTCTGAATTAAGCAGACCACTCTTACCCAGTCCAAAGATCAGGGCTTGATCCATCACCGTTTTTTAGCTCACTGCACCATCCCAGCTCAGAACTTGGCTATATGCAAATTAGTCTGACCCTGGCCCAGTGCATCATGGGAACAGGGCAGACCAAACTACCAAGGCAATTCTTATACTAGGAAGGAAACAAGCTTCCGGGGACCAGTTTCTGGCATTTTAGCCGTCTTCGGCCCGGCTTGCTTGAATCCTGATGGTGCAATGAGCAAGGGACTCACATCTGAGTATACCCTTCCACGCTTATGGTGGACAAAAATGATTCAGAAAAGGGGGTGGTGATGAACAGAGTGTCTGAATTAAGCAGACCACTCTTACCCAGTCCAAAGATCAGGGCTTGATCCATCACCGTTTTTTAGCTCACTGCACCATCCCAGCTCAGAACTTGGCTATATGCAAATTAGTCAGACGTGAGTCCCTTTCTCACTGCACCATCAGGATTCAAGCAAGCCGGGCCGAAACGGCTGAAATGCCAGAAACCGGTCCCCGGTAGCTTGTCTCCGTTCTGGTGAAGAATTGGCTTGGTAGTTTAGTCTGCCCTGTTCCCATGATGCACTGGGCCAGGGGCAGACTGATTTGCATAAAGCCAGGTTCTGAGCTGGGATGGTGCAGTGAGATAAATAACGGTGATGGATCAAGCCCTGATCCTTGGACTGGGTAAGAGTGGTCTGCTTAATTCAGACACTCTGTTCATCACCACCCCCTTTTCTGAATCGTTTTTGGCCTCTATAGGTGTGGCAGGGTATACTCAGACATGAGTCCCTTTCTCACTGCACCATCAGGATTCAAGCAAGCCGGGCCGAAGATGGCTGAAATGCCAGAAACCGGTCCCCGGTAGCTTGTCTCCTTTCTGGTGAAGAATTGGCTTGGTAGTTTAGTCTTCCCTGTTCCCATGATGCACTGGGCCACGGACAGACTGATTTGCATATAGCCAGGTTCTGAGCTGGGATGGTGCAGTGAGATAAATAACGGTGATGGATCAAGCCCTGATCCTTCGACTGGGTAAGAGTGGTCTGCTTAATTCAGACACTCTGTTCATCACCACCCCCTTTTCTGAATAGATAGGAATTGGCCATCTTCACTGTTTTACATTCCATAACCAACACGAAAGAAACAGAATAAAGAAAAGTCCTGTGTTGCTTGTGGCTTTTACGTATGTGTTTGGTCTTACGTATTGTGGTTGTTTGTCTCACACACTGCATTTTTTCACAAACACTGTTTTGTTTGTTCTGTGGACACCTTTTTTCTTTTAGAGCTTGATGGCGCCAATGATGAGATCAGGGCAATCCTGGTGAGTACCTGCCAGGTTCCCGTTGGTGGTTTGCCCGTGAGGTGCCATCTCGCTCACACACACTTTTTCTAATTCTTTTCATTTTCCTATTTAGACACATTGGTGTGTGTTATTGGTTGGCTCACAACTGTCTCTTGTTTCTTCAAGGGTTGGGCAATGTGTTTTTATTGATTGGCATATTTTGGTTGTACCTCCTACCTCAATAATCAAAAGAGAGGAGTATTGTGCAAAATGTTTTTGCTGTCGATGGTAAACCATTAATATATTGATATCTCTATGCCTATTTGATCTAGGTCTTGTTTTGTATTCATGCAGAGTAGTTGGCCAATTAGCTTGTGAATCGAGGTCCAGTAGGCCATTATAACTTGAAACATGAAAAAAAGAACCATCTAGATCTCCACTTTGTGTGCAGCTTAGCGTGCTAGCGTGCTCCATTGTCCACAGCCTTTCTGGGCTGTAGTACACCCGATGAAAAAACTTTAATTGTATAAGCCTAAGATTTGAGTGGATGGCCAGGGTCCTCGCGGCCATTTTGTGCTCTCTCCATTCACCACCTTTTAGCTCTCCTACGTCCTTCTCCCAGCTTGCGCGGAGGTTCACCAGGGGGTTGGGGGCGTTAAGTAGGAGAAGGTTACTAAATGGGAGATTCCTTGGCAGCCCAGTGGGCTCATTCATTGTTTTGCTTCCAGTGTGTCAAGAATCCCATCCAGGCCTCACCGTAGACCCCAAGAGCATGGCATACCTGTAGATATAATAGAGAATTAGGATTTGTGTAGGCAGTAATCCTGCTGTAAGTGCTCAAAGGAAACAATGTGGTCATGATCCCATTTTTCTCTGTTTGGAGATTCTTATCTGGTCCTAACCCCGGAAGCCCTCCAGTTTTGTGACCTGTGCCAGCCACGTTCCCTGCCACAGGGGTGTTGGCGCCATAGGTTTCTTATGCCATCTAATGTGAGCCAGGGCCATGCACCAGCACTAAAAGGGATGCCGGAAACCTGTGGGAGAGGCCAGGAAGCGGTTTTCACACCGGAGCCCTCTTCTTTGCATTTCTCAAGGATGGATCGTTCAAGGCGCCTGGAAAAGTCTTCATGACTCTCAAACAGCCAGTTCCCCAGTGGTACCATACTGGCTGCCTGCTAATTTGAATTTGAATTTAAAAACATTTATTCAGCGCACTTTTACCCAGCGGTTTCATGGCGCCATGTGTAATGCAGTGGACGACAGCAGCTGGTAGAGGTTTAGGCAGTGTAAGCTTGGGCAAATAGGAAGGTTTTGAGATCCTTCCGGAACTGTAGGTAAGAAGGAGATGTTCGGAGGGCAGCAGGAAGGGAGTTCCAGAAAGCTGGAGCAAGGACAGCGAACTTCGCTCCACCCGCCTTCTGTTTTTTGAAACGAGGAGTGGCTAGAAGGGCCATGTGAGAGGAGCGAAGCTCTCTGCCTGGAAGATAAGGCTTGATAGCAGAGCATATGAACTCGGGGGCAGTGCCTGACCTAGCCTGGAAAGTGAGGCAGCCAAGTTTGAAGAGGGCGCACTCTTTCACCGGCAGCCAGTGTAGTGCTTTAAGCAATGGAGTGGCCCGATGGTATTTAGGTAGGCCGTGAATCAGGCGAGCAGCCTGGTTCTGTACCAGCTGCAGGCGGTGGATCGCATAGGCAGGGGCCCCATTATAGATTATGTTGCCATAATCAGTGCGGGATAGTACCATGGCCAGCACAATAATTTTTAAAGCAGAGGGGGAAAAGAAACGAGAAACTTTCCTAATTATTCTGAGGGAAAAAAACCAAGAGGAAACCACTGAACCAACTTGAGAATGGACAGAGAGTTGCGGGTTTAAGAAAATCCCAAGAGTTTTAACTTTAGGTACAGGGAGTGGAGGGACACCAAGGGACGGGGGCCAGAAGGAGGGGGACCACGGACTGCAACCACCTCCGGTCAAGACCAACTCGGTCTTGTCCGGGTTGAGTTTGAGGTGGTTGCAGTTCATCCAGTCCTGAATGAACGTCATGACTGTCTGGACATTCTGGGCGGATGAAGGTGAATGGGAAAGGTTAAAGATTAGCTGGAGGTCATCGGCGTAGTTAAACACCGTGACCTCCAGCTGCTGTAACATAAAAATGAGGGGGTAGATGTATAAATTAAACAAAAGAGGGGAAAGTGACGATCCCTGGGGGTGGAGGTTAAGTGCCCCCAGACTGCCTCGAACTTTCTAGCAGTTCATTTGGAGTAGGACACTCTGGGTGCCCTCGCAGCCCAATATTTGCATGGGCCGTGTGTTATCCTTAGCCTTTCGTCTGGCATGGACTCTGGGGGTGGACCAATCAAATGTACATATTAGGATTTGTCCCAGTTGACTCACACCCCTGCAGCATCTCTATATATATTAAGCATCAGAATTAGGCATGGTAGGGTCTCCTGCGGAGACTCTGTGCATTGCGGCAAGTCGTCCCCGTAGAGCGCTATTATGTCTTCTTGATAGGTGGACCAGCAGAAGCCTTCCAACTGGGTGTTCAACCTGATGCCGCATGCTAGTGGTTCGATCACTAGGGTGAATAAGAGGGGTGACAGGGGACATCGCTGTTGAGTGCCGCGTCCTATCGGGAAGGAGGACTAGAGCCTACCATTTTCCCGAACTCTTGTGGATGGGTAGTTATATAGGACGTGAATCATAGAAAGAAATCTGGGGCCAAAGTTAATTTTTTCTAGTATGTCGAAGAGGAACGGCCAGAAAAATGGTGTTAAACGCAGTTGCATAGTCAATCAAAAGCAGAACCTTCGACTCTTGGAGTTTATCGAGCTGGGAGAGAGCCATCTGGAGTCTATGAAAGCAGTGCTGGGTGCTTCTACCCGGCATGAAGCTGTTTTGATCTTCGTGGACCTAGTGTGAGAGGACTGTGGCCAGTCTGATGGCTAGCAGTTTAGGTTCTGTATTGAGAAGGGAAATGAGCCTGTAGCACGAGCATCTCGTTGGGGGCCTGCCCGGCTTGAGTATGGTGGTGATGGTGGCTGATTGTAAGCTGGCAGCACAGACCCAGTGCGTTCCATGTTCTCAGAGACAGAGCAAGTGGGGCGTTAGTACGGAAGATAACTTTTTGAGTCTTCATGCTTTTGTGCGTTCCTGTGTTTGACTGGCTTGTAATTTGCAAGCCAATGCGTGTTCCTTGCTGTATTACTTTGCCAATGCTTGTTTTTCATAGCTTGAAAAAATTGATGGTCTGATCAATTTGAAAATGGTACTAAAAAGATTTAAAAAAGAATCTGGTGTATACTGTGTGGCTAATTTACAAAAACCTTTTAACTTCTAAAAATGTATTGTAACATTCTCAGTCAGATAAATTGCGTCCTTGCGAATAACAAATTGCGATATCTTCCAGCGACTATTGCATCTTATCATAGCATCATGGCTTCTGTCTGTCAGTAGCTTCAAAGTGAGTTTTATTTTGTGAGTATAAACACAAAAGCCGTGTTTTATGTTTCCCACATGTGGTGGCTTTACACATGTCCGTAATGAAAGGCTTCAAATGACAAGTAGTAAAAAAAAGCTTTCAATGGAGACTGCTTTTCCGATTTTTTGATGTGGCCAACATATGGTAACGCCTGTTTGGGTCAGAATATTCTAGTCTACACTTAAGCTAAATCAGGAATTGCTTCTTGTGATTCTTGATGAGAGGAGACTTCGTGTTTCCCTGTGCGTTGTGATACTAATGTACTGCAGACGTTTTGAAAGTTGAAATTACACGTGTCGGTGCCGCCTGCTTGCTGCGGCAAGCTTCCAAGGAGGATGCATCTAGTATTCTAGAGGAAGGCCTTTATAGCTTAGCATCAGACGTGATTCTACCTCGGCTTTATAATATCGTCACGTCTTGTCATCCTAGCAAGTATAAGAAAGGAAAACAAGTTACACATGCATTGATTTTTTAGGAAAAAGGGCAAAGTATCTTAAAACTTGTTTGAAAGGGTTTGGAGGAGGTGATCTGTAATCTCATAAGCAACTTCAGAGAACCCTGCAGCTGCACAGAGAGCGTTTTTTCTTCTTAATGAGACCTGGTTCTGTTCGTTGTGAATAATAAGAGACTCTTGTTCTGTAGGAGGAGGCCGAGAATCGAGAGGCCCGGGCCACCTCTGAGTGCTCCAAACATCAGGAAAGCAATGCAAACCTATATACGTCTGAGGTGTTTTGATGTGTGTGTGTGTGTGTGTGTATATATATATATATATATATATATCCCATACTGCAAGATTTAGATGTGCCTAAACAGTTTAAGTGCTGCATCTGCTGTCTAACACTGCCTCATGAGACTGATCGTGCTACTCTTATACTCGGCCCTTCCCACGCCTGTATCTGGGTCTTCACACTCCAGATATATCAGTGCACCGTCTGGGGTACTATTCTCACCATCCGTCTTATGCCCCAATGTCCTTAGCTCCAAATTCCAGTCTGGTGTATCCTGCTCCAGTGTCCATGTCCGTCTGTACCACTGCACAAGCCTCTCTGTGTGACGATGCCCACCAATGCCGGTATCATCCTGGTCCCTTTGCAAATCCCCACAATGCTTTTCCCAGTGACTCAACGTCCCGCTGTTGGTGGATCAATCTCCGTGTGCTAGTCTATCCCAATGACTGAATCTGTCTCCCGTTCCCAGCTCCAGTGGATTTGTGCTGCTCACCCCACATTCCTTGCAATGCCGCCATTTATAAGTACAAGCCTTTGTGGAGCAGTTCATAACCCCTGCGGCGGGATGCCTGGCTTTCACCTTGGGGATGCCCTGTAGGGGCTATCTCACAGGGAAAAGCCAGGACGGGTTCCCAAGGCAAGCGCCGGGAAACCTCCGGGTAGCTGTGCGCTCAATAAATGCAATAATAATAATAATAATAATAATAACAAATATTTTTTTGCCGTAAAACCCTTCACATTAACTGTCTCATTTCCTACATGACGTGGATTGTTGGTCTTACAATGCACTGATGTTCTATTCTTTAACACACCATCCATTGCTAGTCGGTGCCCTAACACACCGCTCGTTGATGGTAGCCTTCTTAACACTCCATCCACTCATGATCGACTCTTAAACACTTCATGTTTTGATGGTCTGGTCTTTTACACACCATGCTTTGATTTCTTGCTACTTAACAGCCCATGTGCCGATGGTCTTTTTCTAACACGTCATGCACCGAAGGATTGCTGCTTGCCATGACATCCAATGATGGTCTGGTCCTTAACACCTGATGCTTTGACGGTCTGCATACATGGTATGCTTTACATATCTTCGCACAGTGATTGTCTGCTCCTCAGTATGCAGTGCCTTGACCGTCTTATTCCTTACACACCTTACACCAGTGGTCCACCCCATACCATGTCATGTCAAGCTCTTATCCTGCCGGATACTGATAGCCTCCTCCTTCAATGCACCAATGTTCCATGCACCGATTGGCTCTTTCCTTATAGAGCACTCACTCATCTACTGCTATGACCATACTTAGCATGAATGGATTGCTCCTGAACATGCCTTGCATTGATGACCGCACGTTCTTGCTGTGTAACTAGGTATGGTAATAATACTAATTTAGCTCTGAAAGAGGAGAGTTTCTGCAGGAAGTGCATGGATGCTGGTCGATTTTTTTTTAAACCATAAAGCACTTTGTAAACATTGAGATGCTTAAATCAGCTTTTTTGCAGAGTATTTTTCAGCATGGAGTCTTGGCCTTGTGTTTTTGGGGAGTTTTTATCCATATTCTAAATACTTTTCTAAAAATCTCTGTGAGGAACTTTGACATAGTATTGTCAAACAAAAATGAAGGATAGTGTCGCTAAGTTATAAAACAACAACCAAAAGGCAATTCGCAACAGTTAAATGGTGTATTTACAATGTTTATTGAAATGGCCACCGTAAATGGAAGGTTACATTTATATTCCAAACATGTTATAGTAAAACTTACATTCGCTTATTACTGCTCTGGATTAAAGAAAGGTGTGTGAAATTATTTTCACTTTCTTAAGCTGCATCTCGAAAACATACGGGAAACTCACTGAATTGGTTCGAGCTCCTTTGAGGCAATTGTCACAATTTCATGTAAAAGTAAATTCATGTTGTGAGCTCAGTGTTTGAACAAGGCGCCTGAATGCAAAATAAATATTTAGGGTACTTATCAAGATTCAAAAGCCTTTATGAAAAGGTCACACAGCAGGATGTAGAACAAGAGCACTTGCAATGTTGTTTTTTCCAGTGAGTCTTAGGAAAGGTTTGCTTGTGTGCAAGTCTGAATAGTAATTACAACTTAACAACACTTCTCCATTAATACGCTGTGCCTTCTGGACTTCACTCAAAACTGGTGTCTGTCGGATTCGAATCTGTAGCTGTCAGTGTGATAGCAGGTTTTGATGCATTACAAGTTACTACAGATGTCCACCTGCCTCTTCCTAGCTTTCCATTACAGAAAATAAATGATTCTGGCATCTGTTATCTTGGACTGAACTGGGAGCCACCAACAGCCCCAGCGATGTTTTTAATATGAGCTCCAAATTGTGTAGCGCTTGAGTCCATCCTTCTCTATGGATTTGTGGGTGTCTTTTATCTTTGAAGTGATAGTAACTCGTTTTGAGTACTGAAGTGACACTGGGCATTGTCACTATATTTACATCTGACCTCTTCATGTGTGGCAGTGCTTTTTATGTGACAAAAAAGGTACGGTGTTCTTGGGTGGCAAGTTGGACACCTGGTGAGTACTGAGAATGGTGGGGAGGTGGGTAATATCTCCTATAAGAACTAGGACCCTCACACACAGAGCAAGCTAGGTGTCATGCTTCATCGTATGGGTCTTCTCCTCATCGAGCCGGCACTGCAATGCTCGACGGGTACCCATAAAGGGGCTCTTTATCAGAGACCTTTTCTTCCTTGCCATATAGGTGCCGTGGGTGTGAGGGGCCTGGTAAGATGTAGATGTGGTGTGTGGGTTAAAACAGGTAAGCGAATCCTCAATAATTATTTTTAGAAGAAGGAGGGCGGCTATTTTGTTTTGACAAAAATTACGCTCTACCCCTTAGTGGTCCACTAAGGGGTAGAGCGTAATTTTTGTCAGATTAAAACAAAATAGTTGCCCTCCTTCTTCTTTTTACTTTTTAATCGGGTTGTGACCTCTACAGAATAAAAATAATTATAGAGGTTTCCTTTACCTGTTTTAACCCACACACCACATCTATATCTTACCAAGCCCCTCACACCCACTGCATCTATACAGCAAGGAACAGAAGATCTCCGATAAAGAGCCCCTTTATGGGTGCCCGTCGAGCATTGCATCACCGGCTTGACGAGGAGCAGACCCATATGATGAAGCATGACACCTAGCTTTCTGGGTGTGTGAGGGTCCTAGTTCTTATAGGAGGTATTCCCCACCTTCCCACCACTCTGAGTACTCACCAGGTGGCCACCCAGGAACACCGTACCTTTTTTGTCTTCTAGTTCTACCCAGGGCAAGTACGGTGGACCTTTATCAAGCCCTCAGTGTCCCCCTTGTTGTTTACTAAGTCCATTTTATGTCCCAACTACTACTGCTGTCTGTTGTTAAGTAGCCCATTGTGTTTGGTACCAATCCTTGCTGTGGGCTGTGCGTGGTCTGTGCTTTTTATTGTTTGACTGTCTTGTCAATTTCAGTTGCTTCCTTCTTATTCAATGGTTCTCTTCCATCTTTAAGTGTTTGTTTCACCCATTAGATCATTGCTTCTTTATAATCCTTTTGATTGGATGACTTGTATGCTACCTGTGCTTATAATCAGGAAATACTTTTTATTTTGCTTTCAGGTCTCTATGAGAGTGCATGTGTTTTCTTGCTCCTTCTCCCTCCTGCCTGTGTGCTGCTTCCCCCTTTACATCTCTGCTACTTCTCACTACGCTTGTTGCTTTACCATCACCGCCACGGTTTTCCCCTCCCTGTCCCAGTTGGCTTTTTTTATTACCTTCCTTCCGGCCTACTCCATTGCCCCTCCTCCCCCATACTGGTACTCGTCCATGGCATTGATGAAATCCCCCACCCTACTGCTCTTCTGTTGTTTGGCCCATTTTTTTTCCTAGGAGGTCCGTGAAGCTGTAATTTGCATATAAATATATATAATCACAAGAAGGAAAAATAGAGGAAGTGCCTCGCGCTAATTCTCAGTTCCCTGTTTTCCTCTCAGGGAATACTACATATATTAGGTAATGCACTGAGAAAAACACACTTTGCATCTTGAGTGTCCATGCAAATCCTTTTTATTGCACGTGCTTTTCAAGTAAACTTGAAACAGCTAATCTTTAACTTGAGTGGTAATCACAATCAAAACACATCATATGTTTTGTTACAAAGTCTTCTTCAAAGTCTAGTGGTATATATATATATATATATATATATATGTATATATATATATATCTCCAAATAGCTCTGTTCACTCATTTCCTTGCTGAGGAAGAACGTATACGTACTCTGATTAACTGGTGCTGCCTATTTTATTGACAACGCTCCGCCATGACGCATTTCGGCCTGAACAGACCTTGATGACATGACGTGGATCCGGTAAGGATACCACTGTTAAAGTGACCAGTGCATAAACACGAGATAATAAACAGCAAAAACAGACTGGTAGGGACTGATATTACTGGATTAATCCTTTTTGGTCACATTAAAAACAGATGATTACATTTGTATCATTGTTTCAAATAAAGCAGTCAATAATGTTTTTCAAAGTACACCCATGTACGTCAAATTGTAAACTTAAATGTATGCCTCTGATAAATTGGATCTCCCCTGTCTACTTGTCAAGTACATCAGTTCACAAATTACCATGAATGGCAACAAGAAATTTACGGCAGAGGCATATCCTTGTTTATTTAATTAGTAACGACTACCTTAACATAACTAAAATTGTATTTATTGTGACCCTATTTGCATACTAAAACCCCTGTGGGTCTAATGCTGATGATATGTACCTGTTACAGTTTGTTTAAAGTGCTGTAGTGCAAAACAGTGTAAGGTGCCCCTTGATTAAAAAAAAATGGTAAAATATACTAATATATTGAAGTACAGAAGGTAGCAGAATACATTTGAAATATTCTACGTGGCTATTGGGATCCCCATGTCGACGATTACCTTAATAGAGTTGATCTACAGATATAAATTATCCTAGGTAATATCAACTATGGGATATCCTTAAGGGTTTGGAGGGAATTTGAGCTTCCAGGTTTTTTGTGTAAAGATTCTCATTAGAGGTGTATGTGCAGGACAATAATTGTGGGCAAAATTAGGGGCTGAAAACGTTACAGGCAGGTATGGAGATCTTCTCTGGAATAGAGCCCTGAGTAGTTTTTGTATCAAGCCCAATGATATACTGTGTTTACAATTTTCTCAAGGCAGCCTCCCAGTTTCCCCCTCGCTTTGGACTCAAAATTGAGTCTAACAGGTAATATCTAAAGTGTTCTAGATTTTTATTTTGAATTTCTTCAAATTGGCGAGCAACAGGGTAGGTCTGATGGCGACCGCCATTACTGAACGCTGGTCGGCGCATAGACAGATCTCTGCCCCCGACGGTAATTTCCCGACGACGCAACAACGTGCTACGGGACCACCGAACTCTGCCCTGAACTCAAGTGTCTACACTATCTCTAACTTCTACTTGAGGGCCGCCTTACATCACTAATTAATGACCTGAAGCAATTCTTCTATTGAAAGTATTCTCAATCCCATCATCCATCTTGGAGACAAGCAACCTTCCGTTGCCTGCCCCGTCCTGATGAAGACCCCGAAGCAAGGTTACAACTAACGCCTATAATTACTAGAGGGTCGAAACGTCGACAGCTTTTATGTTTATTCAGCTGAACCCCTTGATTTAGTCATTTAATGTGATATGTGGAGCATGATCTTTACCTAATGATTTAATGAACCAATGGTCTTTTTCTTTGTCTATGTCTGATTTTGATACATAGTACAGTGAGGCCATTTGGCCGTCTTTTATATTGTCACTATCCTATACCCACAGTACCTTGCACTATACCACTTCCCTCCCTTCCAGGGGCACTATGAATAATTTGTGATTGTGTATTTAAATTGATTATGACTAACATATGCCTACATTGTGAATAAATAACAATGCAGGCCCATTGAGTTTTTCTATTGCTATTTAATTGTTTCAATTTGTTGCTGATTGCTGGGACCCCCCTTTTCTCAGTTCCAATTTTCTCAAGCCAGCCTCCCAGTTTCCCCCTCGCTTTGGACTCAAAATTGAGTCTAACAGGTAATATCTAAAGTGTTCTAGATTTTTATTTTGAATTTCTTCAAATTGGCGAGCAACAGGGTAGGTCGGATCAGAATTAGTGATCGCCCTGATGTGTTGGAGTATTCGCTTGTGGGCTTGCAATTTTGTACTGCTCACGTAGTGCAGTCCACATGAACACTCCAACACATAAACTACAAAGTCCTTCTTGCATGTTACATTTTTTTTAATTGTATTTGGTCCGTCCTGGAACGGGGTTGAATATGTTGTTTTATTTACCCCAGATTTGCACGCACAACAGGTATTGCATTTAACAAATCCTTTTCTTTGTGTCAGCCAATTGCCAGTTGTCAAAACTTCTGGACTGCTTCTTACTAAAGCATTACTCATGGCAGTGGCTTTCCTAAAAGTAATGGCAGTACTTTTGGACAGAAGAGAACCAATAATAGGGTCACTTAATATAAGCTGCCAGTTCTTTTTGATTATGTTTCTTCATCTGCCTTCTTGTTTGTTGTAAGTAAGGCTTAATCTGGTTTCTTGTTCTCCTTTTTGTTTCTGCACTGCAACAATAGTGTCATCCCTATTTTCTTTGATCCTAAACAGCAAATCTGATCTACTTAGAATTAGTGATTTTCTAATTGCTTTTTTTATTGTTTGTTCTGAGCATCTTCTCGCCCAAAACCTTGCTTTGCTGTCACTTTCGCATGCCCTAAGGTCTACATAATTACTGCAAATTATTTTAAGTCTAAGCCTTTCACCCAAAGGAATTCTGTGTATCAAGTGCTTTGGATAAAAGCTGATAACATGTAGTACAGTGTTACCTGCTGTCTCCTTTTGAGGTAACCTGGTTTATATTCTCATGTTGGCAATAAAAATCTGTACATCAAGAAAATAGACTGATTCTATACTTATAGATGCCATAAAATTCAGATTATTGTCATTAACATTGATTTCGGATACAAACTTTAGTGCCCCTATTACAAAAAGGTAATCTATTTATCTCAACCATACAATTATATGTTTATCTAAAGTTTCCTTGTAGTTTGCCATGAAACAAGTTCCTCCCACCAGCCCACGTGCAGATCTGCATAGCTGGGGAAAAAGCTGGCCCCCATTGCAAACCCCTGGACTTGCTGATAGGTCTGACTCTGGAACATAAAAAGGTTGTATTCTAGGCAGAATGATGTTATATTGACCATCATTTTGTTATGTTGAAATAACTATATTGGCCTAGTGCCCAGAAAATGTTCCAGCCCTCTAATGTCATATTTATGGTTGATGCTGGTATAAAGCGTTGTAACATCCAAAGTCATTAAAAGATAATCTTCTTTCCATGGACAGTTGTGAATATGTCTGATATCCTAGATGTCTGATGGTAATCTTCGAACATGTTCTTGCAGGAAATAGTCAATATAGGGGATGTGTTTTCCAAAAGACTTTTACGTGCCGAAATAATTGGCCTACCTGGTGGCTTGGTAGGATTTTTGTGGATTTTTGGGATAAAATAAATTACTGGCATGACTGGAAATTCGATCTTGAGGTATTTATGTTCATCTGAGCTGAGAAGGCCTGTGGTTTTCCATGTTAATAACTTGGAGTGATAGTCATTGTGTGTGGCACAAGTTGCTTGAATGTTGCTTCCCTTATAACAATCTCGGTCATTCAGTTGTATCATGACTTCCTCCATGTAGTCTGTTTATGGCCAGATTACAGTGTTGCCCCCCTTGTCGGAATTCAGAATAACAATTTAATTGTTGCCTTGAAATTTATCTACCAACTGACGATATTTGCAATCCTGATAGTCCTATTTCTTCTCGCTCTTCGAACTCGATGGTTTAATTTTTTAACTTGCGATATTACATGTTTGTTGAATATGGCAATATAGTTGCGTGGCGTAATTGAACGAAAAGTCGATTTTGGTTTAAAAGTTGTACGAACTGTCATGAAAGGATTGAGCTGTTGTTGAGCTATAATAGATTGTGCAGAAACCTCACTGGTACTTGCTGTATTCTCATTCTGTAGTTCCTGCAATTCACACAATAGCTATACATCTGGAGCTGACGGAGCACTTGGACTTTGAGAGGATATGCCCTGGGAAGTGTGATGTTGCTTACGTTACGTAGAAAATAGTACTTTTTAAGCTTTCGTTTACGAACACATTTATTTACATCCATTCTCGTTTGATAGTAGTTAGTTACTCCCCGGGCAAAACGACAGACCTAATGATAATAGCTGTGCTTCTCCTTGGTTTAGAGTTGTGTGTGACAAGTTGATCGTTGTTTTCTTATCTTGTTATGAGTATTCTACTTGTGCCTCCACCTGCCAGCTGTCTGTTTCCTGCTGTATTTTTCTTCGTTTGCGACACAGCTTTAGACTTTCCCGCCACCTTTTATTTCTCCTTTGTTTTGTCTGGCTTTTTGAGTCCTGAGACGTCATGTTTGGCATCTGTCTTGTCGTACAAAATCGATCTCTTCTGCCAGTGAGAGTGTCTGCAATGGTTGCCTAACCATTGATTTGTTTCTTTCAGAATCTGATTCACTTTCCAAGGCAGAGCTGATGTAGCACCTGGTAATTCTGTGTTCGTGTTTACTGCTTGCCACTTATCGTGTTTTGAAATTTTTTTGAACGATTCTAACGCATCGTATTTCTTTGAAAATGTAAAAGTTTGTCAGTTTTTGAAGTCAGCCTTATCACGTTGAAATGTATAGGCTTTCCTCTTTTTGATCATATCCTCTTTGCGCTATCTTATGGTCATCTCTTCTCTGTATTTGGTTGTTATGTCTGTTGTTTCCATTTTGTTTATCTCTTCATTGAGCTCATCTATTTGCTTTTGCAGTTCCATTCGTCTGTCACTGCATATTTGACTATAAATTGCACTAGTTTCCTAGATGATTTGAGGTTGCATTCCGCCCATTCTTTAAGCATGTTTGGTTTAGGGTTCTCGAAGCTCAGGGCGATCATTATCCTCAACCCCCTCGGAATTCTGCCCGCCTCCAGGTATTTGTGAAGGGATTTATGCTCCCAACATTTGGCTTGCTCAAGTTTCATGAGTTTTTCTATTTTTCTGAACATATCCCTCATGTTTAATGTTCCTCCTTTAAATGTGCCGCTAGATGCATGTGCCAGCGAATCTACCGTAGGGAAGTTGCTGAACATTTAGTCTGCTTCCGCCTCCCGATCACACAGCGCATCTTCGGACATGTTTATTTAATGTCAACTTTGAAGATATCGTAAGAGTGTCTTCCACTGCCTTAACACTCGTACTGCGCACACCTCTCTATCTGACAATCGCCTCGCTCCTACCTTTGTGTTGCTGGTGCATCTCGCGTCCTCCGACTCGGGTTTCACCACTCCACAGTTGGTGGAGAATGCCGCTGCCCGCGTTCCCTGCAGGGGGACATCGGCGGGCAGCTCCCTTAGTGCACATTAGTCGAGCACCCCACCCCCCTCTCCTCTAGTTCCCGGAGAGGGGGAGGCTCCAGCAGTTCCCCAGCCCCTCCTCCGGCCAGGTGCACCGGTGACGTGGTTCCGGGGGAGGGCGCCTTGGGGGCGGGCCATGTACTTAGGCCCCTGTCGCCAGGTTGCGACCTCTTTGCCGTTTCTGCCTTCCCGGCTGCCTTCTGTCAAGCCTCTGTGCCAGCGACCTGTGCCTGCCTGCCTCGCTGTACCCACCCTTCCGCGTACCCAGCAGCTGGGCAGGTGGCAGGCTGATTGGACGTTCTAATGTTTTCTTTTGGGTTGCAGGCAGAGTTACAGGGCGATCTGGAGGCAGACGGGTACAGTAAGGGTACCTCTGCGGCAGACCGGTACAGTAAGGGTACCTCTGCCTGGCACAGTAACTGTGCCTGAGCCAAAGACCTGGAGCCGCAGGGAGGTTCCGGATAAACCGCGACGGCGCCCCGTTAGTCTTCGGGCGGTTGGGGGGCCTGACCAACCGGGGGTGTGCCATACCACGCTCCGCCCTGAAAGGGGCGGGAGTATAAGACATGATCACGTGATCCGAGGGGGATCAGCAAAGGCTGCACTGTCCGGGCATCGACCCACCGTGCCGGCTGGCTCATAAGGCGGGCGGGGTAGCGAGGGGCTGCCTGCCCTGGATCGTCCGTAAGATAACCCACTATACGTCATACTTTTGTTGTATGAAAGTAAACCTGCAGCAGTTCTTCACTCATAACCATGTGTCCCGTGTGATCATTATATGGGCAAGTGTATATTATGCAAGGGGGAGCGAATGACGGTGTGAGCACTATGATGCTGTCAGGGAGCTGCCACGGCCTTTTCTTCCAGGAGGTATTTTCGCTTCCGACTGACTGTCGAACTTGACTTCCTGACACTCGGCCCTGAATTGAGAGGGGGTCCGTGGATACTGATGAAGCCATCTCAGTATCACATATCCAAATAGCTCCTTTCACTCATTTCCTGCTGCGGAAGAACAGACACAGACTCTGATTAATTGGCGCTGCTTATTTTATTGACAACTCTCCGCCATGACTCATTTTGGCCTGAACAGGCCTTGATCACATGACGCAGTTGCGATAAGGATACCAATATTTAAAGTGACAAGTGCTAATAAACAGCACAAACAGATTGATATAGACTGATTAATCAATTTTGGAAACATTAAAAACAACAGATGATTACATTTGTGTCATTGTTTAAAATAAAGCAGTCAATATTGTTTTTCATAGTACACCCATGTACATCAAATTGTAAACTGAAATGCATGCCTCTAATAAATTGGATCACCCCTATCTACGTGTCAAGTGCATCAGTTTACTAATACGATGAATGGAAACAAGAAATTTACAGCACATGCATATCCTTGTTTATTTAATTAGTAACAAGTGCTTTATCATAACTAAAATGTTAATTATTGTGACCATATTTGCATAATATAGCCCCAGCGGGCAAAAAAGTGCAAAGTGCCCCTTGATAAAAAAATCAATAATGGTAAAATATATATATATGTGTGTGTATGTATGTATATGTGTATATATATATATAATTATTTTTATTGGCATTTTTAATTGCAATTACAAACATAAAATAATGCATAAAGTAACTTGCCATGTAAATAAGTATTTTCTCACTCTCTATGAAGATGGTCATGTGACACATGAGTGGGAGGGTGTATGCAAAAAGAGAGAAAAAGAGTACAAAAGGTATGCTGGCGCGGTGCTCTGTGTGTGAACAAGAGCACTTGATGCTTGAAACACGTCACCGCTGAGAGGTCGATATTAATAAAATCTGCCTAACCTGAGTACGCTGTTGGGTCCATTTCTTCATTTCGCCAGCAGGGGGTTTTGAAGATTGTTTTTGTATATATATATATATATATATATATCCATCCATCCATATATCCATCCATCCATCCATCCATCCATCCATCCATCCATCCATCCATCCATCCATCCATCCATCCATCCATCCATCCTTCCTTCCTTCCTTCCTTCCTTCCTTCCGTCGCCAGTAGGTAGTTATAGTTAGGACCTAGTTTCCGTAGGAAATCCGCAACATTCTATTTGGAATAACTTATCCCTGGAGCATTTTTTATTTATTTTAATGGGGTGCCCAGAGGGGCCCCCAGCCGCGGGGCTTTCACGCTATATATGCGGGGGGGCTCACGGCCCCCCGCAACCCCGGGGACCGCCACACCCGGGGCTTCTTTTAAAAAAAATAATAATGGGTGGCCCAGAGGGGCCCTCCAGCCCTGGAGACCGCCACCCCGGGGCTTCTATTAAAAAAAAAAAAATAATGGGTGGCCCAGAGGGGCCCTCCAGCCCCGGGGACCGCCACCGCTTTAATATTATATCTGCAGGGGCTCACGGCCCACCCCGCAGCCCCAGGGACCATCACCCCCAGTGCTTCTTTTAAATAAAATAAAAATTCAAAAAAAACTGTGTGGGGGGGCTCAAGCCTTCCGTGACGGACACCCCAGCCCCGGGAACCACCAACCCCTACCGCTTTTAACTGGTGGGATGGGGGCCGCGCGGCCCCCCTCCTGGAGCCCTTGATGACCCTGGGGACCGCCACCCCTCCTGCAGTGTCCTGGGGTGCCTACCCCCGGGACACTGCTGTTTGCTATGGTTTTTGAAAGAGAGAGCAGGAAACCTGCTCTCTCTTTCAAAAACCAAACCCAATTGCTTTTCTGCATGGGGAGCAGCATGTTAGCTGCTCCCCAAGCAGAAAAGCAATGCCGGCTCCCGCAGGATGCGGGGCACCAGCAGGGACCGTGGGGGGCTTGGGGACACCCCCACGGTCCCCAACGGAGAGGGCAGGCCCCCGGGGATGGGGTCCCCGGGGCCATAAATTGCCCAGGAGTGGGGCCACGCGGCCCCCTCCACCATTAAAAATAAAAAAATAAATAAAGATTGACAGGCCCTGAGGCATGGAGTCCTCGGGGCCTTAAGTGGGCATTGGAGGGGGCTATGCAGCCCCCCTCTACAAAAATAATATAAAAGTTGGCCATGCCCCGGGGGATGGGTCCCCGGGGCCAGAATTGGCCACGGGAGGGAGGCCACGCGGCCCCCTTTCCCGTAAAAATAAAAATAAGAATTGGGGTGAGGCCCTGGGGGATGGGGTCTCCAGGGCCAAAAAAAAAAAGAAAAAGAAGGGGGGCTACACAGCCCCCCTTCTTAAAAGTAATTTTTTTTTTAAAAACGGGATCAGGTGGAGGCCACACCCCCTCCCTGCACCTCCTACAAACGCGCCCCCTGGCGCATTTGCAGAGGGGGATATTATTCCCCTTGCATGCTGGGGGCCCCTGGGGGCTGCGTTGCAGAGAGGTGTAAAAAGGGGCGTGGCCTCATTACACCTCTCTGCATCGCAGCCCTCAGGCGCATACTGGAGGTTCCTGGTGGGCTATTTGGCCCCCTGGGACCCCCAGTATGCAAGGGGACTTAATCCCCCAACTTAGAACACGATACGGGGCGCGTTTGCACAGTGGTGAAGCTAGGGGGCTGGGCTTGAGGTGATATGAGTGCAAACATGCCCTCTGGCGCATTTTAAATTGGGGAATTAATTCCTCTTCAATCCAGAGGTCCCCTAGGGGCCAACTAGTCCAACAGGTACCTCCAGTAAGCGCCACGGAGCTGCGTTGCAGAGTTTTGTAAAAAGGGGGCTTGCCCTCTGAACACCTCTCTGCAACACAGCTCCCTGGCGCACACTGGAGGTACCTGGTTGGCTAGTTGGCTCACAGGGGTACTCAGGATTGAAGAGGAATTAATTCCCCAACCTAAAACGTGCCACAGGGCGTGTTTGCACACGTCACCTCTGGCCCCGCCACCTTCCTTCACCATTGAGCAAAATATTCCTCTAAAATCAGCCGAACTACGAATTCTGATTTACTCACCTGTTATCAGGAGAGACCTCAGTGCTGCATCTTTCAGCTCACTACTGATCCTGAAAAGTAATTCTAACCATACTAGGAGTAACTTGAATTTCCTTCCATAGGCTAACATTGACTGGTTTCACTTTGAAATTCTTCACACTGTCAGTGTCAGTGATGTCATGAGTAATGTCACTGAACATGTCATGAGTGATGTAATATGTGACGTCATCAGCAGTGCATTCCGGGCGCGCAAGTTATAGTTAGCTGAACTAACTATAACGGGGGAATTTCAATGGTTTTGTATGAGTGAAATGTCCAGCTAACTATAACATGTGTGGAACCTATGGTTTTTTCAGTGAATTTCTAAGGTTTTTTAAATGCTAATTCCTAACTATAACGTGGCTGAAACCTATGGTTTTTTCAGTGAATATATATATATATATGTATATACATACACACACACACACATTTATACACATATATATTTTAACATATAAATATATACAAACACACACATATATATATATATATATATATATATATATATATATATATATATATATATATATATATATATATATATACACACATATATACACATATCCTACTGGTGGTCGCCAGTAGGTATTTATAGTTAGGATCATGTCTCCATAGTAAAAGTTTTTGGTCCGGAAAGAGTGCCTTTTGTTAAATGGTGTAAACTTGTTCATCAGTTTTTGAGATCTAAAATAACAAATAAAAATAAATGTGTATATAGAGGGACGTAGATCCTCCGAGGATTCAACAGTCCCAGTGCTGAAATTGATTGGCTGCCAACACTTCAACCAGGAAGGGTTTAGCTGAGTCCCACAAAAAACATGGTAGGACCCCCTAACTGGGGACCCCTGTGACCCAGACGGGGCCAAAAAGCAATGTGATTCGAATCAGCAGCGAAAATTGTAAAAAAAAAAATTAAGCGTGAGCTCCTGCGTTTGTTTTCCATGAAGCCCCCAGATGCCCGTAATGGGTCCCCTATCCTCCTTAGGCTGTATTAGCACCAGCACCACCACCTCCTTGGGAAAGCAAACACTGTTGGAGGGAGGTGCGCGGATCCCCAAGCTGCGAGGGACCACCACCGCCTGGGGTTAAATAACACGAAACGGTTGGCCCGGACCCCCTCCTCCCCTACAGGGACCACCACCTCCCTGGGGCCAAATATATATTTTTTAAAGAATGGGCCCTCTTATCAGCCCTTCTAAGCCGCGGGGACCACCACCTACCCGGGGCAGCCCGTCTGCAAGAAATGCAAGGTCATGAGCAGTGCATGGTGGGGGCGTAAGTTATAGTTAGCCCAGCTATCTATAGCTGCTGAATTTCACTGGTTTTGCATGAGTGAAATCTAAGCCAAACTATAACGTCCCTGCAACATCTGTTTTTTCCAGTAAATTTCTAAGGTTTTTTAAGTTCTATTTCCTAACTATAACGTCTTTGTAACCTTTGTTTGTTTCCAGTATGTATATATAACTTAGGAATGATCGTCTCTGCAAACAGCATCATGCCCACTAGGGCAATACTATGTGACTCTTAATTTTCCGAAAATTTTGGGGACAAATAACAGCAATGTTATTGGACTAAAAACACGGACTATTTAATTTAAAATGATGCATAAACATGTGGTTTCAACATGTGACAACACTGTGTCAATAACTGCAACCCTGTATTACTTTAACAACCACTTGGCTAACACAGAGCAACATTGTTACGCTGTTAGTATTTTGTTTATGTTGATGGATCACATGCACGCAAAATATTTGTTTGTATCACTTTAAAAGGAATGGCTATGGAACAGACCTGGACCCGTGAGCAAGAAGTCGGCTGACTTCGAAACGCGTAGGGTAATATTCCTTGTGCCTGAATAAACCCTTCTGCACACTATTGGGGCTTCGACTCTGGTTCTTTCTTTGCGAGAAGAGTTTCCAGGAGGTGATTGAATATATATGTATATATATATATATATATATATATATATATATATATATATATATATATATATATATATATACACACACACATACACACATACATATACACCCACATGAACTTTAAGATAGGAATCTGTCTGTCTGTCTGTAAATTTAAAAAAGCCAAATGCCATTGCATCATGATGCATTCATATGTGCCATCATACTGGGGCTAAAAACCAAAATAGCAACTGCTAAATGTGGCATGTCTGAGCATCATTGGTGACACGTGAGCACATACGTCATCAAACCGGGGTCACTTTATTGCCAGGAATTATATATGTGCATGCATGGTGACACATGTATGTGTGGAGATTATCTCAATGGGGATTTATTTTGATGATGCTGTTTAACATCAGCATTAACCGTTTTTTATCAGCAGAAAACATTATAAAGACCAAAATAAAAGACATATTGGCTTTGTCAGTGCTTTTTACGAGTTTAAGTATGAGCTCAATTAGATCTTTAGGGGCTTCTACCTGTATCTGAGCTACTCACTTCACAGCTCTTCCAACGCTTTTCCTATTCACGTGTACATGGTGCTGATTTCAGAGATAATGGAAGAAGTAACACTCCGTATTTCCTTTTTGAGGTTACACACGTAAGTAAATGAGAGGGAAAGTTATAAATAAGCTTTGGGGCAGCAGAGCCTGCCATTTATATATTTCAGTTGGTTGGTGAAGTATTAATGAGAATAAGAATGTTTAATACCCAAGAGAATAGAGTAAATATTGTTTGTTTACCAGTACTGTGTAGTATTTGTTTAACCAAGATGCTAGCTCATCAGACATGGAAAGATCAGATGTTGAAATAAGAGTTGGAGTTAACGTTACACAGAGTATATGGGGCTCATTTTGAGTTGAAATAAAGAATCCTTCAGTTTCTGGAGCAAACTCTAAATCAGAGTGGAATACCATCCATTGGCTGAACATCTTCCAGCCAAAGTAATTTACTCCATTTGTAAAGATTCCCTCAGAAACTGGGCGAATTGTAATTCCCTCCAAATTCAAAACGATGCCCTATTTTTGAGTAAAGAAAAATAAAACAATTTAAAGTTGTCACCCACATATAATCACACACTTATGCTATATATCGGGTTCACAAATAGGTTCAATTCGAGGTTACGCAGGATTATTTTTGAGAGTGAGGCCCTGTGTCTTGTTAAATAATTACATTGCCAAGATGTAAAAGAGGAACGTTATTCATTAAAATAATATCTTAAGTGCTTACATAGTACCTATATTATTGTAAGGCAAAAGGAAAGCAAGCATTGGCAAATCAATGGCTCTGAGTTTCATATGCCAACACATTGTAAAATAGTCCCCTATGCAGTTCAGTGAAAGCAATGGAGTAGAGCCGCAGGGGTACAACCAAACAGCCTGTAGCATTCGATGAGAGAGGAATACGTCACTAGGCTGAGCCACGATACTATTGAAAAAAAGTCTCAGGCAAACGTCTGAAAGAGACTTTTAGAAGCAAGCTGATGTTTGAAAGGAGAGGAATCAAAACCCATTTTATTTGTATTGCAAGCAGTAGGTCTACTTGATAGGGGCACTATTTAAACTCAGACCTAGGAAGGAAGCTTCAACTACACTCGGCTCTTTTAAAAAAAATGCATATGTTCTTGGACAGCCTTAGCAACTGGTGAGTCACACAGATGATGACCCTGAGAGCCCTAAAATACAGAAGACTTAACAAATGGATGTGTGTAGCTATGTTTGGTAGTATAAGGTCAGAAATAAAAACATAATATTACCTTTTCTTAGCATAGCTTTTCACCAAGGGGTGTTGCGTAACATCCAGCAGATATGAGAGTTAAGCCTGATGTATCTATATCTCACAGAATTCAGAGATATAAACCATCCCCATTATTCACTTTTTAGCCATCTACAATTTTATTTTATGTATAGCCCTAGATCCACCTTCGCTGGCTTTCAGCTGCTACGCAGATAAGTAATGAAGGAACCATACATAACATGGCCTCACCACCCTATTTCAAATGTAAAAAAAAAAAATCTTATCAGCCTGCCACTCTCCCCTACACCGTCTGCACTTTCCCTCCCCTCCCTAAGCTGTGCTCTCTGCTCTCCAGTGCTTCACTCAGAGGCTCTCACTAAGGCCACCAGAGCAGCCTTGAATTTCTTCATGAAGTAGCCACATTTGGAAACACATTTTCTTTCCCACTATTACTGTCATAGCAGTGAATACCAAGATTTATATTATGCTATTCATGCTAGTGGCACTCGGTGATAGCCATATATAACAATGACATTAACAACAACTGGCACATTCTGACCTGTGGAGCTCTCGAGTTGAGAAACCATTTTTAACTTTCGATAGGGGCAGCTGTCTAAACTTAGAACTATTATTTCAACCAGAACGTTATACTAACTTTAGTGATCTGGAGAATTTGAAAACAGGTACATTTATTCACTTTAATGTCTAGTAGGAATGCATATGTTATAACATTTTATATTATATTGCTTGAAACCTGCAAGGCTTAAAGAAACAAATTCATGTACAACCTTACTGCATTTCCTTTTGTATGTTATATAATCATTATTTTATGATGGTACATTATTTAAGTTACATTTTATGTGTTATAGGTATATTTCATATTGTATATAATTAATTTAAGTACAGACTTTTCTATCTCAATGTTTTGAGACCATGAATTCCCCTCTAAAATTAGATAAATCCCCATATTTCTTTCAGCCTGTATGACATCACAATTCAGACGTGAAGTCATAAGGCCCAACTCCATTTTAAGTAGACAGCAACTACATTGTCTGTATTTCTGCAGAATCATCAACATGTCTGCCTTTGATCCAGATGTCATCTGTCCTCATCTTTCCAAGAACCGTTAAAATGTCAGGTCATTTAGATATAGACATGAACAAAACACCTGATGCGACATCAGTCAAGACCAAGTGCCTAGTTATCTCAATTTCAAGGTCAAAGACAGTAGACAAAACAGTGAAGTCTGAATTATCATACTTTTGTCTTTAAATTAATGTTTCTTAGACTACCATCTTGATGCTTATTAGTTCAATCAAAAAATCCCTCTAAGATAAGATACAATATAAATTGGCTGCCACTTAACCATCTGTCAGGAGAGGTCCCTCGCCCTGATAATCGCAATCAGGATACTAACAGATCAGAAGACAATCCTACCTGCCAGAGATACGGCCATCATATCATACTTTTTACAGAAAGCTGATATTGAGCCTGAGCCAGGAGGAGTTAATGGTGATGCTGAATGCGTGTTTGCATTCTACACAGACCGCACTCTTTGCCGGGGTCAACAAGAACCTCACCTGCAAACCCCAGAATGCCGCTGGCCAGGGCCGGACTGGGAACCAAAACCGGCCCTGGCAAAGTGCTCGCCCGGCCCCCCCTCCCCACTCGGGGGTGTTGGAGGTGCCGCCGAGCGCTTTCTTAGGGCCGGTTTTAGGCTGATTTTGTTGCAGGGCCGATTTTGCAGCTATGCTGCAAAAACGGCCCTGTAACAAAATCGGCCCCCAGGGGCTCAAAACTGGCCGGTGCCCGCTATGGCCAGTCCGGGCCTGCCGCTTGCTGACTAGTACTCAACCTGCTGTGCCACTGCCACATCAGCCATTACCTACGGACTGGCTCCCCGTCGAGAAAAGAATCACCTTCAAGCTTCTCACCCATGCACACAAGACCCTTCACAACACCGGACCCGCCTACATGAACCAGCGCCTCATGTTCCACGCACCCCAACAATCTCTCTACTCGGCCCAACTCACCCTTGCGACGGTACCAGCACCTTGAGACCCTTCGGGTGAGTAGCTGCGCTTTACAAACCCTTTGATTGATTGATTGATTGACAGGGAAAAGAACCTCTTTGACCCCTTATTATTACATTGTTATGCTGTAAATAAGGTATACAGTGCACTCATCCTCACTACATCCATGCCTTCATCTTTTCATCCTCAGGTTGACGATGCAGACCTGGAGATTGAATGGTGACATACTGTCATGCATTCACCAAACATGCCTGCTCTCACCAAACATCCGTGGTCTTATCTAAACAAAATTATCATAGAACATAGGTAGATTTGGTATGCTTTTCCTTGTTATGCCTTTTGACAGGTTCCATCCCATAGAACATTATTACAAAAATGTCACAATCATCTACTGGAAAGCCCTTTATTAGCGATTATGCCCATGTGCGATAGAATTAGTGTCTTATCTTTGCATATACAATTACTGATATCCCACTATCATGCTCCTTGTTTTCAAACATTATAAAAGAAGCCCTCTATGTCAACACTTTGCAACTATGTTTCCTGGCTGCGTTGAAGGTCCATTTATGTTCCTAATGTTTCTAGCATTTTCTTCCTGATTCATCAGCCTTTTTAACATATGTATTATCCTCCTGCCACTGCTCTCGAAGTCTCCAAAGCACTGTCCTCCCCAACTACAGAGGCGCTCAGTGTTCCATTTTTCCTTGTGGTCCTCAGACATCAGAGACTATTTTACTACTTAGTTGACTGGTCAGAAAATAACCGATGTTGCTAATTTTGAGTAAAGTTCTGGGGAAGTGCTTCACGTACAAATCTCAGCTCACTGGCATCGCTGGTCCACATTCATTCTTTTTCGCTTTAACTTTCACTGTTGTTAACCAGTATAGCTAGCTAGAATAATGGCACAGGGGATTCAGCTGTATTGAAACCAGAACCACTGAGGAAAAAATCACTACAGTGCCATCTGTACCATAGCATTAAGTTAAAATCTATCTCTGAATATCCATCCTAATGTCTTTTTGCTCACTGCTAGCACCAGATAGGCTTGTGTGTCACTGCGCACCATGAAATCATTTTGTTGGGACTTTGGCGTAGTGTCAGTATTCTTAGAAATCCACTCTCTGCCTGTAGTGTGGACTTAAAAGGTTACCCAGCAGAGGTCTCCATTTAAATTCTCAAATAATACTAACCCCTTTATGCAGCTATATTCTCTCAAGGGGTGGGAATGATAGAAAGGTAGCTCAGCAGCTAGCTATCCTTGAATTCCCAAGACAGTCCCAGTTTTTAGGTCTCACCTAAAGGAAGCCTTAGTAGACTGTTGTTAAAGATCTGTTATCCACATACATTAACCCGTTCCGTGCTTATGACGGAAACACGCCGTCATGAGCCACGGGCAGCGTGTGCTCATGACGGCGTGGTTCCATCTGTGCGGCTGAATTAATGAGCGAGCGGAGCCGTGACGGAACAACGACCAGAGTAATTTGTGCCGCGGCAAAGGGGTTAGTGAGCTGTCTGGCTATCTTCCTAAAAATATTGAAATTTGCTGTTTTCAAATGTCAGCTGTGTAATGTTTGGTTCTTCGTGTTATGGACTTTACCTCTTTAAAGATAATTGTTCTTCTTGGAGTAGGCATCGCATGAATTGCTGGTGTAGGGGAAATGAGTGAGAGTAGGTGGTGAGGAAGAGGTGGGTTGAAAGATTGACACAATGTGAACTCCACTGTGCTGCTCCATTACAGTTCAGGAGTGAGTAGACAATTTGACGAAGAGTTAATGGGCATTAAGAGAAGCAAGTTCACTTCACTTTTCTCTGAAGGTCGGATAAGGAATGTGAAGAAACAGTCGGTATTAAGCAGACATTGCCCAGCCCTTCGTTGGTTTCCAGAGGCACCAGGTACTCTGATCATGCTGTAAAGGTGAACAAGAGACAGGAAAGGTGGCTTTTGTTATAGAACATAAGCAGGGATGGAAGAAGGGCAGTGACTAGAAAGGAGACTAGTGCTACAACATAGGAAGGTGGCAAGTGATTGGAGTTCATCAGTGACGGGAGTGATGTGCAGAGCAGGAGAGGTGACTAGTGATTGGAAGTTGCCAGTTATTACAGAGGTGGCTATTGATTGATGGTGGCTAGTGAATTCAATAGTAGCCACTGACAGGAGAAGGGCAGTGCCAGAACAGCTAGATAGTCAAAGGAATGATGGCTGTAAAATGGTGGGGCCTGATGAGAATGCCCGTGGTCCTGTGCCCCAGGTTCCCCAAAATGCCACAGGCTGCCACCCACAGTGCCATAATCAATATCAGTTCACCCAGTAGTTTTTTCCCCCTAATTTGAATCCTGTACAGTGACTCTGAAATCTTCCTGGCAAGTAATGCACATTCTCAATCCTTTACCAAATGGAGAGACTACAGAGTCCCCTCAAATATAACTGCCTTTCTGTTCGTTTATCTGTTGATTCACTGTTTTAGTCCGTCTTACTTATCGGGAACTTTACTAAGGTATTCTATTTCCTGTTTCATCTGGCTGTCATTGAAGTCTCTTACCCCCATACAGACCGCCAACTAAACAACTTAGGTTCTCCACTCCTTTAACCCGTTTTGGCATGTGGAGTGGTGGATTATTTATTACACATCTGGGCTGCAACAGGAAAGACACGTTGTATTCCATGTGCTGCAAATGCACACAAACAACTAGCCCACTAATCCTTGCTGTTTCATAGTATGGCAACAATCAAGTAGACAATTGCTAAATGATAATAAATGAAATTCCATAAATATCCTGCCTTCTACCTTAAACTAAAGCCTACATTTTCAATCTGTTTGACTGGTTAGAAAGTATTAGTTACCTGAACAATTTAGGCCGCATTGTGTTACAATATCATTACGTTATGGCAGTGATTAGTGTGTGAAAGAAAGGGTGCTGGTTTACAATGCCAATAGCTTAGAGACTCTTGCAAATACAAGACCTATTGAAATGCAAATGCTTGTTCTCACTCTTGCAGATTCCTTCCTTCTTCCTTTGTTACAGTTTTGCCGTCGATTTCTTCCTCTGTTTTTCCGATCTGTGTTCTTGCACTCTGTAAATATCTTATGCGGGATAATAAGTGCTGGTCTCCAAAAAGAAGTGCCAGTGGCCCCTACCGGCTCAAATTAATCACTGTATAGTATTATATTATAGGTATATTTTTCTGAGTGATATGATTCTTTCATTGTCCTCATACTGCACTTGAAAGTATGTGATTGTTTTTTCCTAGAAAATAGTGTCTTGTATTCGCTTGAAGGCTCCTGGGACAATGCTTATATTTAGTCCCTTTGACACGTGGTGTGTTGTAGTCACTCCAGTCTGTAGAGGTGGAATGGCATATGTTTTACTCCTTGCAAGATGGTGTTGCAGAAAATGAGACAAATGCAAAGTAACTGATGCATTACTTGTTTGCCAACACCAGATACTCTTTTAACCCCTTCACTGCGGCGGCTATTCCGCCGCAGTGCTAAGGGGGTGGGGCGGCCGTGCGGCGGCCGCATGCTAGTGACAGATCCGCTCCGTCACCAGCGTCGGTGGCGCTGTGCTTATGACGGAGCGGTTCCGTCATGGCCCGCCCCGCTCAATGGAACGCTCAGCGCAGGCGCGGAATTCGCGCCTCGCAGGCGCTCCGAGCGGGCCATGACGGAACCACTCCGTCATCAGCACAGCGCCACCGCAGCTGATGACGGAGCGGTTCCGTCATCAGCAGGCAACAGGTTAAAGTGATTACATTGTAACTTCACCCTTGATTAGTTATTTTAGCCAGGCGAGGATTCAGTGTCCTGAAATCATAGTGCACGTTTAACATGACACCCCTTTATTGAGCTATATTGTTGAAAAGAAACACACTTTCTCTTAAAAATGGAACCAGGGCCCATCTTAGGGCTCAGCTACTACCAGCCTTGTTTCTGAGGCATTAAAGGGACTAGCCTTTCTGCAGCATTTTTCCAGTATATAAATGTGGCAGCCAAGGACGTTCAACTGTATGTTTTTGGGAAACTGTATGCAAGTAGTATTGGAAAATTAAATAGGTTTTATGCTTGTATGGAGTACAGATTTGGGACCTGCATGCCATAAAAGAGTAAAATCTATATTGGCTTTGCCAATCTTTGGGCAGTGCACAGGCAGTACTGGGGGGTGAGGACATTCGAGAAATGGATGCTAAAGAAAATTACGTTTCCTTCATTTTCTGTATGATCTGTTTGTCAAATGGTTTTGCCTCTACCTCTCCAGCGCTGCATGCCTGCTCGCCAAATATGTTCAAATGGTAAATAGATCCTCATGCATTCAAATAGAGGATGAAGGAATCATGCCAAACAGCAAGTCGGAAAACAGTAAGGCAAAAATAAAGGCAAAAATAATCCTATGGGCTAAACGAGCATGAGACAGACAATGGCTGACAAGTCTGTAGAAAAAGAAGCCAATAGCAAAAGCAGGGTAACCCTAAAAATAAGTATATAATAAAATACGTTCATCAATCCTATTTTTTTCCCCCAAACATTCAAATTTTTCCATACCCACTGGAATTGGGTGTTCCATCATGATGGAAAATTAGTCTGTTGTGTTTTTTTTTCTTCTTAGCGGGCTTCTGGTGCACTTCTGGTACTTTCTCCTTGTTCTGGAAGAGCTGGTAATTTAGTTTGAGATTCCCATTAGTGATCAACAGTGGTAGGATGGAAGACCAAACTCGACAACATGGCATGAGCGCAATTTACATTACAGAAGAACACATTAATTTGTGGTAGGCACAGCGAGACAAAGCGATTTGCCTGGTATCACAGGATGTTGAGCTGATGCCGAGATTCGAACGTAGCTCCCCAGCTCTAAAGTTCGCAATTCTAGAACTTGTGGCGGGAGGTGTGTCTAAAAGTGTATGTTGGTGCTGGCCATCAATGGGAGAGACCTGTGCATTTTTCAAATGGGTGGTGAAAAAATATGAGTATGTTGCTGGAGATGTGGGCCGCCGTACCACCAATGTACTTACCGGGGGAGGGTAAACACCCTTTATTCCGCAACTTTCTTTCCGCATACCATCACTCCGCATACTTTCATTACGAAAGTACCATGACTCCGCAATGCCATTATAACGCATGGCATTACATTTTATATGCTTTTACCACGCATACATTTACAACGAAATTCGTTGTAAATGCATGAATGGTAAAAGCATGTTTTTTTTTATGTTTGGATAAGGTAAGTATGGGTATAGGGGTATATGTTTTGGGGTACTGAGGTATATGTTTTGGGGTGTTTGGGTATTTTAAGGGTTCAGATATAGTTTTGGGTTATGGGGTACAGGGGTAGTTTTAGGGTTTAGGGATAGGTATGGGTTTTGGGGTACATGGATATTTTTAGGGTTCAGGGCTAGGTTTGGGTTTTGGGGTATAGGGGTATTTTTAGGGTTCAGGGGTAGGTTTGGGTTTTGGGGTACAGGTGTATTTTAGGGTTCAGGCTAGGTTTGGGTTTTGGAGTACAGGGGCATTTTCAGGGTTCAGGGATAGGTTTGGATTTTAGGGTACATGGGTATTTTAGGGTTCAGGGGTAAGTTCGGGTTTTGGGGCACAGGGTTATTTTGAGGGTTCAGGGCTAGGTTTGGGTTTTGGGGTTCAGGGGTATTTTAGGGTTCAGGGGTAGGTTTGGGTTTTGGTGTACAGTGGTATTTTTAGGGTTCAGGGCTAGGTTTGGGTTTTGGGGTACAGGGGTATTTTTAGGGTTCAGGGGTAGGTTTACAGGGGTATTTATAGGGTTCAGTGCTAGGTTTGGGTTTTGGGGTACAGGGGTATTTTTAGGGTTTAGGGATAGGTTTGGGTTTTGGGGTACAGGGTATATTTATAGGGTTAAGATGGGTTAGTGTTTAAAGGTGTTGGGGTATGTTAAGGAGTAAGGGTGGGTTATGATTATGGGGTGCAGTGGTATTTAAAGGGAGCAGGGTGGGATTAGCACACGATATGAGACATGGCATGAAGGGCGGAACGTACCACACGCCTCCAGTGTTTGTCACGCCCCAGCACACGCCCACAGCACAACGCAGACACGCCCACAAGGGACTACTTTTCTGGCATGGTTCTTTTACCTTTTAAATGTATATGGTGGGCGTTTGCATAGCCTATGTCCTTCTGCTGCAACTGCCCTTTCCAACGCTGTATTGGGTGTTGTGATTGGTGCAGTGGTTCCTGAGATTACCCGCCTCAAAGGTTTGGGCTCTCTCTTTATTATATTAGTATGGATATGGATTTATTCTATTGCTCTCTATAGCACAGGCATACCAAGAAATCCTGATTTCACATGCCTCAAATACCCGCAACAAACCTCCTCTCCTGTATTTCGAAGTGACACAGCAGGGTTTTCTACATCTTGAACTTCGGGTGTAATCATTGAATAATCCCCGCCATTCCTCATTTGGACATTTGTTTGTTGACAGAGACAGATTAAAATGAGCAATCCTTTACATCAACCCTTCAGTATCAGCAATTCTTTTGACATCTGTAAAGTCAATAAAGAAAATTTGTGAGAGGTAAAGGGTTTTATATAAAAATTTAGATCAGATCGATTTATTTCATTCTTCAGTGTTAATATTCAATCGGCATTATTACAGACTCAAAGAATCCATTAATCAGTATTTCAAAATAGGATAAAAGACTACATTGATGACAATTATTGTTAAAATAGTAATAATACAGCAAGTGTGTTCCATAAAGGAATTTCCCTACTCTAAATTAGATTAAAAAAGGAATAAGGTGTCAGTTCAGAAACCCAATAAAGAGTTCTGATGAGAGAATAAAATGCATAAGCATGAAGCCTTTGCACTTCAAAAAAGAATTGTTAAGCTGGAAAGTATTTTCAACTATAAATCAGCAGACATCTTGTAAGGAAGGAATAGGCTCCAAAGTATTGCATCATTAAGTAAGATATGGTTCCAGGGAAGGATCTCTAGTAATGCAACAGCCATTCTAGGAACACATGCTAATATCAACACAGTGAATTATGAATTGAAACAAGTATCCCATTCTCGGTTGACAGAAATAAGTCCTTGAAAAGATGCTTTGTCCACATTATGCCATTTAGACAGTTCTTCCAGTGAATCATCATTCCTGTTGTCTCCTCTCCTCCCGGTGAAAACCTCACTATCAGTTGTCTAATACAAAACAAATGCCTATTCACTAACAGAAAGCTTTGGAAAGTTACAGCATCTGCAGCAAAAGAGAAAAACATCTCGTGTAAAACAGCTCAATCGTGAAAAATAGGCCTTTCATTGTTAGTTCATAAAACCTGGTTAATATGGCATCGATGGTTAAGCTAACTTAACACAATACATTATGTTACTTTACCTGTATGCTTGCAACGTCTAAGTATGACTACCCACTGCAAAATTAGCATTTATTATATGTATTTTAATTTTACGTAGGCTTTTGCATTTTTCAATTAAATTCGTTTTTGATTACAATATTGAGAAAGTCGCCCCTGCAGAAGTAAAATGTAAGCCACTTGCCATGATTGCATTAATTTATCATTAAAAACATAGTGCACATGCCCAACCAGTTAGGGTTATTTAATCGCCCCCCTTTTTATAAATGAAAGGTTCAAGTTCAGTGAGCGATCTTTTCATTGTGTTCACTTAGAGCCTTGAACACCACTGTGTCGTCTTATTCCTTTGAAATGGTTCCCCCGTGCTTGAACAGTAAAGCCTCTAAAACAGCACTATGGATTATTACCTCATCACATAATACAGTCACTGTATAGTTTTAGTTCTCCCTCGGCCACCAGAGGCCTGGTCCCTATTTTCTTTCTTATGCGGTCAACTTACGTTACTCTAGACTGAGTAAACGAACACCAGTGGGCTGATCTACAGTGACCACGAACACGGTTTGAGCATTAAAATATTATTCTGAAAAACGACAATACTGCCTCTTGGCTAGTTTATCGATTCCCATTTATGAGTTATGTGAAGGCAACCATAGACTGACTGTTGCCAACCTTATAGTCGTCTCTTTTTAATCATCACCCTTTACCCTGGAAATGTATTGTGTTCCCTTTTTTCAGACTTAAAGGAGGAACGGCAGTACTTCTCATATTACTCATACGAGGCTTCGACATGTACGGAACTTTTGTCTTTCAAACATAAAAGGAGTCAGGAGAGCAAAATGTAACGTTTGTAGAAGAGAAGTATATGCCCCAGACACTTTTCTGCATATTTGACTCGACAGCAAGGCCAGCATGTACAATTATGCTTACATTGGGGCATTATATGATACAGATCTAGTTGCCTCCGGAGAAAAACATGAGAACAGGCACGAGTGAATCAAAGAATAATCTTTAAAGTGGGATGTCAAAATGTGAAAAGCTTAATTGGAAACACAGCAGGTTGTTCTCCACTGGTGACCATCACTATTCATCTCTGCAAAGCCTCCAACCACAGCTTTAATTAAACCAAATGTTCTGTGTCTTCTTCCTCTCAAAGTTACCCCAAGACTTCAGTCTTTAACCATCTTGTTACTTATCCATATTCCGTTGAGTCTGTTTTTAATGTGTTTACACAGACAACTTTGTACAGAAACGTGGATATCTATACCGTATTTCTTGAACTTGCCCTAATGGCAGACTGACATACAATCTTCAGTCACTGTTATGGACCAATGAGAAAAGGCACAGAATTACTAATGTATAAAAACACATCTCTCCAAGTGTGACCATGTATTTTCCCTTATGTGTCCCTGGAAATGAGCTTCAAGTTTAACAATATCAAACTACACAATTATGAAACTTCCAGTAAATAACGATCTTCATGGATGAAGTGGCGCTGCAAATGTGCCATTGGCCGTGGTACAAAGAAAGGAAATGGGAGTCCTCCCTGCTAGCTGATTATTAAAACACTGCCATACTTGGTGTTAAGTGTGCCCCTTAAGTCCACTGTGCCCTGGTGCCACTTCACCAGCTGCACTATTGATAGTTTTGTCCCACCTTGAATGAAATCCATAGGGGAAAAGGGATCATTGACAAAATATTGAATACAAAAATCTAGAATACCTAAAATATCGATGACAAAATATAAAATGCAAAAATATCGAAGTCCTATCTACAAACAGGTAAGTACAAGAATATCGAATCAAAAATATCATTACAAAATATATAGTTAGTCAAAATATAAATTTTTTTTAAATGTCTTAAAAGTAATTTAAAATTAATGAAATAATAAATATAATTAACTAAAACATACTTAAAAATACTTGAATAACCGTAAAATTATTAAATAATTAAAGTTAAAAAAAATAAACATACAAATTAATTTTTTTAACACACACACACATATATATATACTTAGTAACTGGACCTTCCTGACATCACGGTCACAAGCTTGACACACCTGCTCCCTAGCACGATATTTTACTTGCTAACCCACGGGTCCAAAGGGGCAGCTACAGACTTTCATCATTGTCTTTCGCCTATCTCTCACCTATGTCCAGGTCCAGACATTGTACAGGCCGACACTGTTCCTTTCTTTTGCCAGCCTATACTTTGTGCTGCGCAGCGAGACACGGCGTCCTGCCCCGACCATCACCATGACTACCACCCTCCGATTCAGGCGCGTCGCATATTTCAGCGCTTTTAGCCCCTAAGCCCCGATATTACATCATGTTCATGTATTTTCATGCAATTTCATGCAGGGGGGTAAATTTGCGATGTGTCTCCTTGTTTTTACAACATACCAAACCAGTCACACTATTTTGTTTACTTAGACAATTTGACCGTTCCAAAATGGCTGCCATGATTTGAACTGGAGTACTTGTCTATTGTTTATGTTTAGAGCACTTTGGAAATGTATTTGATGTTTTGCATGCTTGCACGGCACTTACGTGATCAAGGCTTCGTGGAATCCGAAACATGTAGTAGGTGTTAATAAACACCCTTGGACCCTGCTGATTTGTGTAGTGTTTTTTGGGACTCTGAGAGCGTGTTACTAGACTTTGAAATCGTTGGATTCATATATATATATATATATATTAACATAATATTAATAACAAATATACATTTTTTTTACCGTAGGATAGCCGGAGGGTAAAATTTACTATTACCACTCCAGTGAGTGCAACAGTAGGGTAAACGTTGGATAGCGTAGGGGTAAAAATGTCTAATCCCACTCCAGTGAGTGCAACAGTAGGGAAAGCGTTGGATAGCGTAAGGGTAAAAATTACTATTCCCACTCCAGTGAGTGCAACAGTAGGGAAAGTGTTGGATAGCGGGAGGGTAAAAATTACTATTCCCACTCCAGTGAGTGCAACAGTAGGGAAAGCGTTGGATAGCGTATGGGTAAAAATTACTATTCCCACTCCAGTGAGTGCAACAGTAGGGAAAGCGTTGGATAGCGGGAGGGTAAAAATTACTATTCCCACTCCAGAGAGTGCAACAGTAGTGAAAGCGTTGGAAAGCGGGAGGGTAAATATTACTATTCCCACTACAGAGAGTGCAACAGTAGGGAAAGCGTTGGATAGCGTAGGGGTAAAAATTACTATTCCCACTCCAGTGAGTGCAACAGTATGGAAAGCGTTGGATAGCGGGAGGGTAAAAATTACTATTCCCACTCCAGAGAGTGCAACAGTAGGGAGCGCGTTGGATAGCGTAGCGGTAAAAATTCCTATTCCCACTCCAGAGAGTGCAACAGTAGGGAAAGCGTTGGATACCGTAGGGGTAGAAATTACTATTCCCACTCCAGAGAGTGCAACTGTAGGGAAAGCGTTGGATAGCGTAGGGATAAAAATTACTATTCCCACTCTAGTGAGTTTAACAGTAGGGAAAGTAAAGATTAAATATATTCATAAAAATAAATTAAATATCAATGCCAATAAAAAATTAAATAAAATAAATTACCAATTTAATATTATGTAATAATTAATCAATTAAAAATACAAATAAATATTAGGTATTACAATTAATTTCCTATTAATACAAATTAATTACCAATTAACAATTAACAATAAATTAAAAATCAATACCAATAAATAAATACAAATGATTTACTCAATTACAATTAAATTACTTCCCACCCTATTCCCCTATAAACCCAGAACGGAAAATAAATTAATAAAATTAACATAATAATTAATTAATCAATTAATAAAAATTAATTACCAATTAAAAATTAATTAATTGCCAATTAAAAATTAACTATTAATTTGGAATGCATGCCAATAAATAAATTAACATATTTAATTAATTGCAATTAAATTACTTCTCACCCTATTCCCCTATAAACCCAAAACCCGCTACGGAAAATAAATGAATTAAATTAACATAATTATCAATTAATCAATGTATAAAAAATATTTACCAATTAAAGAATAATTACCAATTAAAAATTAATTAACAATTAATTCAAAATGAATACCAATAAATACATTAACATATTTAATTAATTACAATTAAATTACTTCCCACCCTATTCCCCTATAAACCCACAACCCACTACAGAATTAAATTACGCAAAAAATAATTAACATTAAAAAAAACTTTAAAAAATCAATAGTATTAAAAATTCGATATATTTTAATACCTATATTATATACTTCGATATTTTAACTTTCTATAATTTAAAAATCGATATTACATTACTTACCTTCAATTCGATATTTTCCACCACTATATTCTGTCCATTCGATATTTTGTCCATTTTATATTTTGACTTCGATATTAGTGCTATTCTATATTTTTGATTCAATATCATGTCTGTATACTGGGAAAAGAAAGGGCGGTTGACATAATGTTAACTCAGATTTGAAAAAAACACTCAACTAAGCCACCTATCTATTTAGCCAAAACAAACTAAACATTATTTTCTCCCACCTCCAGTTTGATGATCACTGAGCGACTTTCAAACTTTCAGAATGAAGTATTAACTTCAAGTCATTAATCAAAAAGAGTAGAAAACGCCTATTATCATAGAAATATCCCATTGGGATGTGTTCTCAAAAACCTACTGTTGGTCTAAGCAATCTTCTATCTCAAAACCCCTACACTTTTACGGCAAAGCTATGTTTCAGCATCTCCACTTCCTCTACACCACTTCAATCATATTTCACAAGTTAATAATCTAGATTTCTTCCAGGTTGAGACTAGGTTTTATTCACCCATAAACTTTGTACTGCTGTTAGTTCTCTGTTTGTATCGAACATCCTTGAGATGTGAGTGTTCTCTTGCTCTCCCTATTAGGCATGAGTTTTAGGAAGCCTTTGGAAGTATCTGCTAAGAGAACCAGCCCCAAAACTCTGTCAAGAGTTGCATGTATTATCTGGACCAGGTGTCCTATGCCTTCCTGACCTTGGTTCACTTCAGGTGAGCTCCTCTGGTTTTATAGCTCCCTCCATTTTATCACAGTACTTGAAAATGGGATTGGGTTCATCTCCATTTGGCCTGACTAACGTTCGACCCTCAGGAATTGGATTCTCTGTGCTGTAGACCAGTGGCTCTTAACCTTTTGGCTTCTGAGGACCCTCACTTAATGATTATTGTAATACCGGGATCCTAACTGAATATTATTGAAATCCGGGGGCCACCATTAAGGTATTACTGGAATCCAGAGACCCAGGCTTAAGCAGCTTTGCTGATTTGAACCTCATCTAGTCCATAAAAAAACTGAAACAACCATTCAGCAAACAAAATACACAAATGTTTAAATTATTACACAAAAATAAAAAAATGAATATTTTCATTTTATTGAGATGGTTGGGACATTTCAAATGAAGTCACTCATCTTTCATAATATAGTCTGTTTGATCCATTTGCACTACACCAACAAATCAATCTGAGGACACTAACATAATTTTTTGCCTCCAATTCCGATTTCAGATTCCTCCACATTTACAGAACGCTTTAAAATGTTCCATTTTACATGTTGCTTCTTTATTTATATACACTTTATTAATCAGTCACTATTATTTTATTTTCTAAGCAGTCATTTACCCCATGACCAGGTGCTGAGGACCGCAGCAGTCCCTAGACCACAGGTTAAAAACCCCTGCCCTAGACTACCAATTGTTTCTATGCCTGCACCAGAGCTCACAGGAATATTCTTTTAAAAGCATTCCAGAGCAAGATACCCCTCCATTGCAAAGCCAAGGAGTGTAGGGGAAAGGGGGATTGTTAGCGCTGTCGGATTGTACAGGGGCGGCTCTAGGCTCATGGCGGCCCTGGGCATGGAGCATAGGTAGGGGGCCCCAGAAGAGGGGGTCCGGGCGGGGCGTGCGCGGATGCCAGTGAAGAGGGCTGGGTCAGGGTGTTTGGAAGTGGAACAGAGCCGGAGGCCGCCAAATACCTGCCAGGGGCCGCCACACAAATATGTATCCATCCTCAGAGGATTATTATATTAAGGATATATATTGGCATGGTGGTCCCTGGGGTTTGGTGGCCCTGTGCAGGCGCACAGCTTGCACATACCTACGGCCGCCCCTGGAGTGTAGGAGTGTGTTCAGGCCAGCCGCGAGTCCGTTAGTGTTAGGTATTTGTCTACAGCACCCATGAAATACCATTGGACGTCATGGTGATATGCACCTCGCAGTAAGGATCTAGTCCTACAACTCTGAAATATTTAAGTCCAGTCCTTTGAGCGTTGTGAAACCTAATGGAGATGGTAGATGGCTTTCCCCATGGCCATATTAGATCAAGTTAAGGGCTTCTCGGCGATTGATACTTCATACCTTTAGGCTGCTTCTTTGTGAATGATGTGCGAGGACCAAATACTCCTGCTTCTCCTTTTATTGACAATTCATTGCTCTGATTTGGTGCAAAATAGATGGTTTCGTTTTCGAACGTAACTGGTAATTACTGAGCCATTTGTACTGTGAACTGCAACAGTAAAAGTTGTTACATTAATGCATTTTATTGGCAAGCTGGTATTCGTTAACCTTTTTCTTTTTCCAAAACAACATGACCGGAATGGATGAACTACAACCCACACTCTTTTCATGAGCTATCTCTTGATCACAGTACAATTTAGAGGGTTCATGCCCAGATTATGTTTTCGGGCATCTTCCCCTTCCATGTTTGTATGTGTGGTGTTTTTTTAAAGCAAGACATGCATATATTTTATGTTCAAAGGATAGTTATTCCCTCCTCTGCTGATAAAGCCGTGACTAAAAACTGCTTTTTTCCTAATCTCTCCTTTGCTTTCATGCCTGTATATACAGAGCATGGACATATTTACAAAATCGACCTTTCCCTGGTATAAAAAGCTACAGAAAACTACTTGTCCTCAAAGTAAACGACTTTTCACAACCACTGTCTAATTGATTTACAAGCTCTGATAAATAATTAAATATTTCTTTTATTGAAATGTGAAATAATGGTTGTTTTATAACAATCATAAATTCAAACATTTTTTTTTACTGCAAAATCATGTTCACTGTAGAAGGAGCTTTAGTTTGTCTGGCTGCGAAATTGGTACGTTTTAGTAGTAATTGTTTCAATTTGTGCTTTGTTTCCGTTATTAACCCCATTACTTTACTGGTAAATAGCTCATACTGTAACTGCACCATTAGAAGGTAGCTATTTCATTAGGAATGGAGCATGTGAAATATAGATCACATGCAGGCCATTGCAGTTAAGCACTCTACTGTCCATGACTAAAACCAACATTTTTAGTGTTGTAATACTTTATTCGATAGATATTTATCATAAAAGTGCAAACATACAAATACATAAAAACAATCCATCCAAAGTACTACATTTACATCCAGAACAGCAAATAGCAATTTTAAAAACAGCAAAGTAAAAACAATGTTTGCTTATTAAAAAGGTTTTTACGCGTTATCCAACAGTCTAGAGCGTATTATCCAGGCACCCCCCAGATATTTTGCCACCCCACAGATGATATACATGGAAACAGTATTGGTTAAGATAATACGGAGGGCTGACCTATGGTCTTTTACACCCAACTCCCTGCATACAGGTTTCAACCATTTAGCCCTAACAAATTTGTATGCTGAACAGGCAAATAAAAAATGGCCAAGGGTTTCCTCTGGGCATTGGCAACCTGGGCACTTTGGATCAATCCCTCCCTTGGTCTTCCACCTTTCCAAAAATGTTTTAAGGGGCAGGGTGCCATATCTTAATTTCATGAACAGGGTTCTATCTCTAGCTACTTGGATACAATCCAAAAATGGTTCCAACTTCATAGAGGGTTTGTGGATAAGAAAGTTTGTTGTTAAAGTCCCCAGATTTGAGTTGTTATTGATCTTGGCTTCAACCCAGTCCCAATATAGTTTTTTCACAATTTGCTTAGCAGGAGGGACTTGTGACGCCCAGGACTCCCCCAGGCCTATTGATATTACTAATTTCTTAAGGTTGTTAAGCCACTTTATTTGATGGGAAGCATTTAGGGTTATTAACTCATCCAACGCTCGGGCATACATGGCTAGTTCCTCGGTTCTTCTAAGGCGCACCCAGAATAGCAGTGGCCTTAGTTTAACTTTGTCCGAGATGGATTTTCTACCCATATGAAAAAATAAGGGTAACAAGGGGGTAGAGGCTGGAAGTGAGACTAAATCTCTGATAAACTTATTTTCCGCTATTACCAGTGCCTTAGTATTTTCAGCACCCCATAATTCGGAGCCATAAACTGCCGAGGCTAAAGCCTTCCCTTCATAGACTACCAAGGCAGGGGCGACCGGTCTACTAATAGAGAGGCGCTGGTTCATTAATATTGCACCGGACACCCTTTTAGGATTTAATACCATTTTTGAGATGTGGGAATCCCAACATTTTACAATTGTAGTTAAACACTCTACAGTCTGTGACAAGTTGCATACAATCTCTGCAGTAGGTGCATTAACCCACAGATCTGTCTCTTTGTAATTGGAATCTGTAACCAGCATGAATGCACAGAGACCTCACAAAAAGGTGCATTTTCTCACAGTTTTCTCACTGGGATTAGAACCTGTGGCAAACACGATATGCCTCTGTGAAGTCCGTTGTTGACCCACTGAACTATCTTGCAATGATCTGAATCATTCAACATTGTTTCACTTAGTACTCTGCTATGTTATCTTGCTTTGTATGGTGCACTAATCACCCGAGAGGGTATCTAAGCATTGAGGAACGTGTGAGGTGCCCAAGGTGCTTATACGAAGAGCGAGGTCTTCAGTTTCTTGCATAGCTCTGCAGTAGACATGTGTCATCTCACTTCCATCAAATATCTAGAATGGCATGCAGACCAACTGGCTCTCAAAGCTTTTTTCTGCCACGCACTTCACATAACAGTCTTAGCAAAACAGACAACATAAATGCTATGTGTTACCTTTGGAACAAGGGTGAACGCATATTCCCCAGCTCTCTGCTTTACCGCAGAACATATGGCGTTGATCGATCCACCACAAGGTATATCTGTTAACGAGCTACCTTCCGAGAGCGGACAACAATTTTGCAGACCTTCTCAGGAAGATGCCGCAACAACTTCACTAATGGGAACTCCAACCTTTAGGTCCTGTTCTCAAACTTCCAACGTTGGGCGTACCCAATGTAAATCTGTTAACAACTGCCAAAAATGCAAAATGCTCAAGCTTCGCCTCCAAGTTTCAGCGCCCACAGTCCATGGGCATTGCACTGTAGGTGAACTAATCAGGGTTAGTTGCCTACACTTTTCCGCCTCTCCTATTTTTTCCATACATGGTATAAAGCTACGGCAGACGTCCCTCACCCTCATCCTGGTAAATCCCACATAGATTAGACAACCATGGTTTACAACCCCTTTAGAGTTGTCTGTTGTACTTCACAAGAAGCTTCCCAGCCAGAACGATATTCTCACTCTACACTAGGACACAATCAGAGACCCCGCCCCCAAGCAGCTCAACCTAGCGATTTGGCTCCTGAGGTCCTAGAGTTTTGCTATCTTAATTTCCCCGCTCATCACTTGTTGAGTCTCCAAGCAGCTTGCTGTCCCACTACTAGAGCCTGTTATGTGGCAAAGTGGAAGAGGTTTGTCCACGACGGCCTACCCAAACACATCATAACCCTCAAGCCTGTTTCAATTGCATCATTCAGCTCTAACTTACACTTCCATTTGTTTGTGTTTAGCTACAGTTGCAGCATAACAACAGAACAGGGAACACTTTTTAAAATTCAGGAGTCCCTGTCATTAGGGATTTTATGGAGTAGCTTAAGTGGGTTATTCCTCCCTAGGTTACCTCTAGCCCCACCCTGGAACCTCAATGCAATTCTCACAAGGTTCATGGACCCCTTTATGAGCCCTTTATACGTGCTGTCGTGGAAGGTAGCGTTTCCAGATGCAGTCGCTTGCTTCAAGCTTGTGGGTGAGATTCAAGCTCTCACACTGGAAGAGACTTTTTTAAGGTTCACCCTGGCAAAGTACTTCATAGGACTAACCCAAAGTTACTGCCTAATGTGGGCTCTCCTTTCTACCTCAACCTGACAGTTGAGTTCCCAGTGATCTTCCCACACCCAGACTAAGAAGCTGAGAGAGCCCTTCACACGCTTAATATCAAGAAGGACCTCATGTAGTACATTGACAGGAAACAAACATTTTGTAAAACAAAAAAATTATTTGTCACCTTCGCTAAACCACGCAAAGGCATTGCTATTTCAAAAGCAGGGGTTGCTTTCTGGCTAGCCAAGTGCATTCAGACATGCTATGCCAAGGCCAAAATACCGTTCCCTGCTCCCCCTAGGCCGCATTCTAAATGCAATAAGGCAGCCTCCATGGCCTTTCTTAGTAACATCCCAATAGCTGATATCTGTAGAGCAGCTACTTGTTCCACACCACACACACTCACCAAACACTACTCTGCAAGATCCTCTGGCTAACCACAGCTTAGGAGAGAACTGGTTTACAGTCTATGCAGAGGATGTGTATATACAGCTACACATGCCAAGAATGGAAGATGTTACCCTGTAAGGATCTGTTCATGGCATGTAGTGCTGTAGATTCATATGTGCCCACTTGCCTTCCTGGAAGCCTTTAGTTTTTGCAGATGGTTTGCTTTACTTTCCTTTTCAACAGTCACTTGAATGACCATTTTCTATCACTTCTATGTTTCATCTCCATCCTCACCAACTGTGCAGTAAAATAATGTAACAATGGAGCTAATTCCCATGCGCATTTCCAGTCATCGAAGGAGACACTATACCTTGTGACTCGAAAGACTTCTTTGGAGAAAAACAAGTTGTACACGTCCTAGTCCAACACTAGATGGCAGGAATATACAGAGCATGTGAATCTACAGCACTATCTACCACAAATAGATGCTTTCAGAGTAAGGAACATTTTCCTTACTCTCTATAAAAGATGTCAGTCTGTATCACTGATAAACAACTACAGTCACAGGTCATTAATGAAAACATGTTTTAAAATAACTAACTTTGTAAATCAGAAAACACAACGAGGCTGCTATTTTAGAACCCACTTAACCTGTCATGTGCTACACAATTTTCACATTCTTGGAACGATTTGAATATATTATATTAACAAATGGTAAGTGATAATTTTGGGGACTCATTTATTTTAGGGACTTGTTACAGCAGAGGTAAGAACGATTTTCATGTACACATTAAGTCTTCTGCACAGGAAAGTGAATGATATTTAAGCTGTTTTCTCCATCCACATGTGTACCAGTGCCGAGAGACAATCTAGGTGAACATTTACTTCTTTATTAGAATTGTGTGATCTTCACAGGCAGCTTTTAGATGAAGTAGGCATAGCTATATGAATGTTGATGCTGTAATGAGGCTTGTCTGAGGTGCTACCTGTGGATCTCCTGGGTGGATATCTACCAGCTAGGAGCCCATCAAAATTTAGCATTTGGTAGTGTGAAGCTGTGTGACCTACAATGCAAGTTAAGGTTCTTTTTTTACACTCAGAACTTCCAATACGAATGTGAAGAGATATCAGACTGGAGAATAAATGGGACAATTGCAGAGTGGAGCAGGAGGAATGGGTAACACCTGGGCCCTATAAACCATGAGAACCTTGAGCATACAGGAGTAGAGGTGATGCTTTATTAGAGCGATGTGGTACAATTGTTTATTTGACATGTTTACTGAGAGTAAAGTAAGCCTTGATGTAGGGGTATCAGAGGGCTTTGCAGGTAACATAAATTTAATTTTATTTATATTAATTTATTCCTAAAACACTTGTTCACTCAAACAAATAATAGTGCTGAGGAAAACAGAAGAAAAAGAGCTGAAGAGAAGAGCATGAAAGTGAGAACTAACAAGCTAGTAACATAAATCACAAAATAAAATACACAGTCAGGAGGGAGGGAGAAACATGAGACACAATAAACCAAAGATTTACCATAGAGATATCCGAAGAATTTTTCCGAATGCTAGGAGATTGGTATTCCATCCCCTGTGATCAGGAATGGAGTTCCATGATCTGGGAACTAGGCATTGTAACACCTGTTAAGATGGTGTGCTTCTTCTAGCTTTAGGGATTTCTAAAATCAGATGATTCCTGTTTCCGGTGTTTCTCTAACAACCTGTTAGGGCAGATATAGGATGGGAATCTGCTTGGAGGTAGTATGGCAGGTTCTACAAAAATATTTTGTAGACTGTTCAGAGTAATGTAGGCCAGGTCTTTCAGAAAAAAGCAACTGAGAGTCAATGGTGCTGTTTTGAAAACTGTATATATGGTTCCCAGTACATCACATTCTATGTCGGGGGTCTCCAACCTTTTGTGTAAGATTTATTTATTTATTTATTTATTTACTGTTTTTTAGAGCGCAAACCAGACCCGTGAGGGTATCAGAACGCTTTACAGTAGTATCAGGTGGGATACAGAACAAAGGGGGGGAGAGTCCAGGGATAAGGAAACAAATAGAAACAATATATGGTAAAACAAACCGTCATAATATTCGACTACTATATGGGATAGGAGCAAAAACGACGCAATAAACTAGAAAAGCAGTCTCATCACCCTGAAGGATTGTTCAAAGTGCAGGGTGGGTAACATAGGGGAAGGCAGCCAAGAAAAGGGCAGTGATGATAGGTAAAGTCAGGTTGAGGGGGTGATTGTAGTGTTAGCTTTAGGAGAGGAATTTGCCCAGGTGGTCTACATATGCTCAATGAAAACCATCCCAAACTATTAATATTACTAGAGCTGTTATAGTAGAAGTTCACATTAGTGGCTACCTGATGCAAAATTACCAGTAGTGATCACCACAGTGCATCGGCCCGGGGTGCCTGCAATGATGTAAAAAAAGGCTCTATTAATTTGGAATTCCTTTACTAGGGTAATACAGGGCAGCCATATCTGCAGTGCCGTTGACACCAAGTTAATAATATAAGTAATAATTCTCCACTTTGCTACATGAGTTAACGTTCAAATATCATCTACAAATATGTTTTGGAAATTCCACCATTTTTCTCCAAACATCAGCATATGAGTTCTGAAAACACATACGTTTTTGTCTTGAAGACACACGTTTCAGTTTTAGGATACTTATATTAATTCAACCAATGAAAACCTTGTAATTTAGTAGGTTGTGCTGCTTTAGTAGGGAGCATTACTTCCTGGTAGTTGGAAGCCTACCAGTAGCTCACAAGTTACTCTTTGGAGAAGCCTGTAGGTGTAACACGTTTATACTAAGTACGAGAAAATGGCAGAAATGACCTTTTTCCTTGGTTTATCAGGATTCCTTTAGCACGCTGTTAATATGGCAACACTGAAAGAAACATTTCTTTATACTGCCCTTTCCAGCCTGAAGTGAGAAATTGCAGGAGAGTTATTGATGACCTGCCACTTTATTTCCATTTGGTTTGAAAGCTTATAAAATATGATGGGCAGGTCTAAATGGATGTGCACTTTAATGAGCACACTGCCCTCATTAGGGGGCCTTTACAGACGATAACTAGGCAATTGTTTCAGCAGCGCATCCATAAATATGTCTTTGGGACCTTCCGCTGTAGATCTGTTTTGTAGCATTTTATTTTTTATGAGCGTTTACATTTTATCCTTTTATTGCATTTCTATTTCTCCGTAATTGGGTTGAAATCTAGCCTGCCTCACTGTACTGTATTTCAAGTGATCTCATTGGCGCAGCCCATCCAGTAATATCACCTGAATAGAGTGACTGTGAAAATGTGCTGCTGGCTCCTTTGTGTATTACTAGTGGGGCTCCCGGTTTTATGGTATTTCGTTTTTTTTACATTTCCGTCTGTATTTATCCATATTTCTTTTTTGATTATTTTATCTGTACTTATCTATATTTATTTTCGGTTTTGAGGAGAAATTAAGCTTAAATTAGTATATTTCTACATTATTTAACTAATAAATTTGCACTCTTGCTTGAATGCCTGCCAGGTTTCAATGCTGTGAACATCCGCAGAAGATAAACCAATCCACTTATATGAGAATATACACATTTCGGTATGAACCTTGTGCATATCTACTCCTGTTAAATCCTGTTTACTAAAATTCCTTCCTTGTTTAACCCCTTTACCTATCAATCCACACAGCTATATATTGCCCTAGAAGTCATGGCAGACAGTATTTAGAATTACTCAAAAGCAACCCAATTTCTGTTTTTATCCACATTTAAAAATAAATACAGGCGAGAAAACAAATGTTTTCTGTCTGCATTTATCTGTATAAATTGGTAAAAATGGAAAACAGGGAGCTTTAATTAAAAGCCATTTCAACAGAGAAACATGGTTGTGCTAAGCTCTGTGACCCACTGGAGCCAGTGACATCATTATGTTGTGCCCTACATTGCACCACCCCCGCAACAGCTGAGCAGCCAAAGTGGCCTTCTTCAAATGGGGGGATGCAGTGCAGGGACTGCTAAGTTTCTTTCAAAGCTGAAGTCAGTTTGTCCCTGGGGGCCGTTTTTAAGCCCCCCTACAGCTCATGAGGCACCAATCCGCGGTACCCGAACTGCTCAGATTAAAAAGCATGACAGAGAGGCCTGTTATTGTCACCGATGTAAGGAGTGTGGTCAGGGATGCTTGTTTCACACCATGCTACCCTTGCTCCCTTTGTTAATATCAGTAAGGCAGGGTACCTTGAACTTTGATGAATTGCCTTCCTGAGTCCCCCAGGAGTTGCAATATTCTTTGCTGTTGAGTTGGTGTCATGTTCTGCATAATTGTTTTGCCTAAAAAAATGTCACCTCTTTGGTGCCTTATTTTATAATCTAACATTCAAAGTGCATCTCCTTATCGCAGAATCTGTCACTTTTTCTCATGTAGTATATTATACTACCACCTGGTTGCACTTACCTGTGTCTAACTAAGTGCAGATTGGGACTACATGCACAGAAACGGGCACACAGCCAGACCTGTCAGTATGGGAATGGACACAGTGCCTTGTAAGTAGGTGGCGACTCTCTGCTGTCTCCACCAACGACTTATCGGACTCCTTTCCTGTGTCTCTGAACCTGGTGAAGGTTGACTCCCTGATATGCGCCCATCATCATTCATAAAGCGTGGAATGGCCTCCTGCTACACATCTCAGCCTCCTCTTCTTTTCTTGAATTCTGTAAGAAGCTAAAGACCTGGCTTTTTAATTAATCAACCTACCTTTGGAACGTAGGAAGGGCTAGGCACACAAACTTATGCAGTGCCAGGATACCCTCGAGGGTGATAGTACGCTTCACAAATACACACAACACAACTTCATAGCTTATGGAAGAAAACAAAAAAAAATGAATGTGTGTAAGCAACTGGTGCTCATGTAAAGCGCTCAGATACCATAGGGTCATTGTTCGTGCTTTATAAAACCCCCCCAAACAATGTGCATTAGTTATTAAGCTATTCCACTAAACCTTTCCATTTCGCTATGATAAAAAAAAAAGGGTACGGTTCATCAGGCGTTTTATGGTCACAAGAACCCTGTTTTGGCTGCGTTTATTTGGAGTCTACTCACCTACTTTTCTCGATTAAGTTAGAACGTTGTGAGGAGCTCGGACCAAGTTTGTCAATTTGTGTCCCACCTTTTTGCATGCTCAAAAAACTAACAAGAGACAACTTTTATATTCACAGAGAACCAGTCATAATGACAAAACAAAGAAAGCTGATGCTGAGAATGTAACTAACATAAATAACAGCGAAGGCAGTAAATACCAGAACATAAATAGCCATTCAAAAAAGAGCAAAATGATGACAGAAAAGGTGTTTTAGTTCAAACTGGCCGAAGAGAAAAAAGTGTGCTTGGTGCTCAAGTGTTTCACACAATTCTCTATAGAAGTAAACAGTGTGAATAAAGATAAAATACATATGACTGCAATTAGAATAGCCTATAGGTTGTACAGTAATAAAGAGGCAGTTGAAATTTGGAGGAATGTTTTAAACAGAGTTAATGTTTCAAATGTTGGCCACGTTTCAACCCACAAGAATAGAAAGGTCATCATCAGGACGAAGAATTACATGAAAGCCCAAGGAAAGGAAAGAGTACGGCTCAGACGTTTTTATGCCAAAATGTAATCTAGTCTATCAATAAATGAAGCAACAGGCTTTTGAGAGTCGCAGAAAAAGGGGAAACAAACATAGCCAAAAAGGGAAGTGACTAATGCTCTCAACTACTCCTGTGAGATAACTCTATTAATCAATGTGTCAGTCTTTTATGGGACGAGTCAATATCAGAGAACCGCCAATGGGGAGGCTCATGGGAATTACAGAGAGGACCGTATGACCGCTGGCTGTTCTTACTGGCGCGCTCATGGGTCACGCAGACAAGGCTACTAAATGCAGGGAAATGATTCCGGCACCCACGCACATGGGGTCATGTGATGTGACTTAGTCAAGTGGGAATGGACAAACCACAGCAGATGGGGAGTCACGATGAATCGGGACATGTCACGATTACACCATTCGCCTTGTGTTTTGGGATTCGAGATTGCATTTGTGTATCTTGCTCACTGTCTCATTACTGACACTGAGGGAACAAAGATGTGCTATGGTTGTATGATACAAGCCAGCTGTTGTCTTGTCTTTGTAGCTGAAAAACTGACAAAAGGCTTCATGTAAATTCGGAGAATTAGGAAGCAACAATCTGGTGGATGTTTCAGTCTGTGTTGTGTAAAGTGAAGGAATCACCTCTCAAAGGTGGACGAATCGTGTGGTCTTTTTTTATCACCTGGCTTATTTTAGCGTTCATACCCGTGAAATATTTCAAACTAGTGAAAAATGTAACGGGCTGTTACACACTTCCTTGCGTAGTAAAATGTCTGAATTCTGGATCATATTACGTGGTGTTGAGAGGGATTCACGCCTCGTGTGTTTGTCACATTTGTCTGTGTTCGCCTGAACATGTGCGGCAGATAATTCAAGTGTGTCTGCATTGATTCCACTCTTCTCAGTCTCTCCCTACGCTTTTCGTTAAACCGAGGTTGCAGTTTTTATTCGCAAATTGTTTAGCAGCTGCAGTTCATCCGGAACATCTTTACGGGGTTTTTAATCCTTGTCCAAGGTTTATCTTCCTTTGCTGATCTACGCCAAAGTAAGTTTTACTGCCTCCCATAAAACCACCAGCTGTGAAGGCATCATCTGTATACTTGTGTCCTCATTCTTAGATTCGGCTTCAAATTCACTTAATTAAGAGTGGGAACTTATAAAACGTGGAGCCGCACACATTTAGTGTTTATGAGCAGTGCCATCTGTGAGGATGGCAGAGCGCTGACGTTGGCATTATGACCCTCTTTGATGGCATGCAGGAATGGGTGCTACTGTACAACTGTAAGTGGTAATTACCGCCGCAGGATCTTACTAGCGAAGAAATATTGCAGTGTATGTGTAACTTTCCTTCTTTAATGCCTGTCTGTAATAGCTGACTTACTAATAGTATAACTTTCATATATAACGACGTGTTATGAATGTTCCATAAATTCTTTCAAAAATTAAAAAAAAGGAAATAAATATTGTACAGAAGAGGGGGACAGTCTTATGTTTAAGCCTAATTTATAACAAGCATTGGTAAAGCCACTAGCTCTGGTGTGCATTATGAGTCCTGACTAAAACATAAAAATCCTGCTGCAGTGGAAATAAAAAACAAAAAAGAAGATTGTTTTGTGTACAAAATGCTTCTGTTTGGTAAATATTTTTAAACTACGATTCATTAAATAAGTTACCAATATGGAGCACAAATGTTCTTGTGTTCACTTATCTTGCCTTCCAAGTACACAATGATTCACACACTTGTTGCACCTCCATGTATTCACCACTTGTATTTCCATGACCTGCTTGGGATGGCCATGGCATGACCTGCTGAGGAAACCCACTGAAAATCTCCAAGTCCTCCAAACAGCCAATGTAACTTTAGTTACATTTATAAAGTAAGGAGAAGTGTACAGGCATGTTTTGGGCATAGTATATCACCCTGGCAGAAGGGGCATGGTATAATTAATGGTACCGAATGCAATGCTTCCAAGAGATTCCTGATTATCATTTGTGTGTAAATTATCACGGTGCCTACCACGCCTTGAGTTTATGCATAACATTACAACAACCCTTGACGCAAAGCATCTTATTTCTCTGTTTTGTCTTCACTTGCTTTGCGTTTAATGGCACATTGAATTATAAAAAGTATGTATGATGTATAACCCTTGATTATCATATTACTAAATCTTTGCACTCTCCGTACAACCCCATGTATCTCCTTTGCGTTCTTACAAAAGTCTTCAGTTACTTAACTAGCAGGTTGGTCTACCTCTGATCACTTCTTATGTTCAAGTTTATTGTTTTTGGCTACAAAGCTTTCACAAACAGTACAACAAGATATCAGTATACATTTACAGATTAATGCTTGGGAGTTACATTACAGTAAATAAGAAAGATAAAGAGGGGGCTCAGATATACGAAAAGCAGACAATTTTCACCAGGCAGGAACCATGTGATTTAGGTAAATGGCCGAGGGATGGGGAGGACATTTGCAGTAGGGCACTAACGCCAGAGCTTGAGATGGTTCATTAGGATCAAAATTGAAAATAGATGCAAAAGTCAGAGTTCTAAGCGGGGTGGTCTGGCCAGAATTGGAGATGTTTGATTAATTAAATATATAAAGCCCATAGCTTCCCCAGCAACCGGTTTTCCCAGCTCTAACCACTGAACCAGAGTACCACATCAAGAGAGCAGCAATGGGGATCAGGACCTCCTAATAAATGAAAAGCCAGTCCATTACTGCCAAGAACTGCCCTGCTAACCTTTTAAGATTAGCTCTCTGTTATTGTTAACTAATTTCTCTTCAGGGCGACAGATGCTCCGATTCCGGAAGTATACGGGGGTAGTGTTGGGAGGGAGTTGGAGGGGAGGGAGGGCCGTTGTCCTGTGGACCCTTTCTTTTTTGGCTTTGTTTGAGCCATTGGGTTTTGTTTTTCATGACAGCTCATCACGCTCACGCACCACCGCCATCGACAGCAGGCATACCCCTGCGCACAGGCCACATCCTCTTATCCTAGCTTCGAGGAGTCGCCTGCCTGGGACCCAGGAACCTTCACACCTATTTATTCATGCGCCATCCACTCCACAGATGCCCACCCACAGTAGATCCCTCCACGTTTTGTCGTGGAACGTAATTGGTTTGTTAGATCGTATCAAAAGTGCTGCAGTCCTTCAGAGCGCCCAACGCCAGGTGCCGGACGTCTTTTTCCTTCAAGAGACACACCTTCTGGGAACCCACTGCTCATTTCTCGCCCACTACGGGTTTGACAGGGTCTGGCAGTCCGGTTTCATGCCAGGCTCCCGAGGGGTGGCCATACTGACTCGAATAGGTCTCCCCTTCACCCCAGTACACGTGACGACCAACACACAGGGCTGCTATGTGGCCTTGACTGGTAGGCTTTCCACATACATCCCTCCAGCCACACTACCCTCTACTCTTCAGCATCTCACTGAGGGCATCTCCGCTCTCCCTCAGGGTCAGACAATAATTGGGATTGACTTAAACGCGGTTATGCAGCCATCCCTTCACACGACAGGTGACCCCTCCTCCCCGCGCCTCCCCTCGGCTAAACGGCTTCCGGATTGGTCATCCGCCCTGGGCCTGTGCGACGCCTGGAGAAATTGGAATCCCCGCCGGGAACAATACACTCACACTTCCGTGGCCCATCACACCCACTCCCGCATTGATCTGGTCCTTTTACCAGCCATTGGCTGTCAACTGGTTTCTGGTGTCTCTATTCTCCCCCGTGGAATCTCGGACCACTCCCCTGTCTCCCTCCATTTGGGACATGCCTCCGGTGGGATGAGTATTGTCTGGCAGTTGAATGCATGGTTTTTACCAGATGACGACATCAGAGACACCCTCGCAGTGGAACTGAAGCAATACTTTCTGGTCAACAAGGGCTCGGTCCCTTCTTCGGGTACACTGTGGGAGGCCGATAAGGCTACCCTACGTGGAGTGGCCAGGGGTCTGGTTCACACGAAACGGGCAGCAAAGACTGCTTGTCTGACCCAGCTCTAGGCTCAGGCCTCACGGCTAGAATTGAACTTGGGAGACACAAACAATACTCATCCCGCTAGTCAGCCCGCGATGCTCTGGGGGGGAGATCCGTCAGGTCTCCCTAGACTCGGCTAAGACGCTATGGCGCTCTTCTGTTGCCCGTGTTTATGGGTGGGGCGACAAAAACGGAAAGCTGCTCCACAACCTGATCTCCTATCCCAATGCCAACCAAAGTATCCCTGAAGTCTGATGCTGCCGGTACCCATCACTGTACCTCGCAATCTATTGCCCAAGCTTTCGCGGGCTACTATGCCCAGCTCTACTCAGCCCGGCCCCCTAGGGCTTCTCTGACAGCACTGCTGGAACGGTCAGTGGTTCAGCTCCCCTGCATTGCCCAGGATGAGTTGACTGACCTTGACCTTTCCTTTACCTCTGAGGAGATACATGGAGCTATCTATCTCCCTATTGCACTCCGGAAAGACACCAGGGCCAGATGGCTTTCCACAGGAATACTGCGCCACGTATCGCGACGTACTGGTCCCCACTTGATCGACCTCTTCCAACACGTGGTTGGAAGAGGTCGATCAAGGAGACTGATGTGGCTATTATTGTGGTTATTCCAAAGACCCAGCCGCCCTCTCTCTCCTGCGCGGATTACCGCCCAATTTCTCTCATCAATACCGAGATAAAAATCTTTGCCACTGCTTTGGCTCAACACCTTCGTCCCTTGCTGCATGAGTTGATCCACCCGGACCAATGCAGCTTTATGCCTGCCCGTGGTACACAGCATTGCATACGACGCCTTTGCCCACCGCCACCTATTCACCCCGTATCTGACCCTGCTTCTCATCGATTTTGAAAAGGCCTTTGATACGGTTGATTGGAGCTATTTGGAGTTCGTTCTCTCTACAATGGGATTCGGCCCCTTTTTTAGACGTTCTGTCCGAGTCCAGCACTCCAACCCTAAAGCACTTGGCCTTCGCCAACGGTGCCCTCTCAGGGACCTTTTCCATTCGGAGAGGCACCCGTCAGGGGTGCCCTCTCTCACCCCTCTTATTCGTGCTGGCAATAGAGACCCTAGCCTGCCTCATACGCAACGACCCCGGAATTCGAGGATGGTCTTGGGATCCCCATCAAATTGATAAAATTGCCCTATACGCGGATGATGTCCTTCTTTTTCTAGCCGACCCAGAGAACTCTGGCCCACGCTGCTTGGAGGTCCTCCGTGCCTTTGAGGATGTCTCGGGTTTACCCTAAATCCGGCGAAGTCCACTCTGGTTCCCCTCCGTCCGTCGAGGGCCTGCTTCGACTGGCAGTCAACCATCCCACTGCGACGACAATTGTTCAAATACTTGGGGATATGGGTGACCTTGCTCCCGGAGCTGGAGTGGGCTCTCAACCTCACACCAATAGTCACGAAGGCTAAGGCCGATCTCAAACGCTGGTAATCTCTCCCTCTTAACCCTCTCGGAAGAGGTGCACTTTATAAAATGATATTTTCCCCCCATTTTTTATACATTCTCCAAAATATTACTTTTCATCTCCCGGTGGTTGGTTCCGCAAGTTTAATAGAATACTCACTCGGTTCTTGTGGGGAGGCAGGAGGCCACGTATGGCCCTGGCTGGCTGCCGGATACCTCCCTTCGACAGTGGCATGGGTGTGACCAATCTTCACCTCTAGTATCTGGCCACTAGACTTATCGTCGTTCACGACTGGTTCGCTGGAGGCTGGTCCGACCCGGCTTATCGTACCGAGCTCAGGACTATGATCTTTCCGCAGCTTCTGGCCTACTTGTACGAGCCCCCATACCACAAATAATCCCACCTGTCACTAGAGCAGTCCTGGCGCTCTGCTCTGTGCTACACCAGATGGGACAAGAAGCTTACTCAACACACACCCCTGTGGTATGCACCTGGCTCCACGAGGCATCGGCCCTTCAGGACTTTCGGCAGTGGGATCGGATCGGGATTTCACTCCTTGGGGACATTTGGGTGGGAGACCACATCAGAACCTTCTCCGACCTACGGCAACGCCACTCCATTCACAACACCCAATTCTATAAGTATTTGCAGCTCCGACACGCCCTCAGTGCGCACATCCCACCAGCCACCCCCCTTCCTGAATTCAGCCCGCTAGAGACCCAGGTCATGATGGGGGAATTGGGTATGGAGGGGGGGTGTCACGGATCAACCACTCCCTGGTAAACAATGGCCCTGTGACCCTAGACTTGCTGCACTTCCGCTGGGAAGGCTGGTTGGGTCCCCTAGAAGAAGCAGATTGGCGGGACGCGCTCATGGCTCCCAAAACTCTGACGACCTCCTCTAAACTAAGTCTCCTCCAACTATACTATCTTCACGCGGCATACCTTACCCCCGTGCGTCTGTACAGGGCAAAACTATGCTCCTCCTCGGCCTGTACACGGTGTAACCACGCCCCGGCTAATTTTTACCACTTGGTCTGGCAATTACCTCTTCCTGATTCATTCTGGGCAGGTGTTGAGTCAGAGCTCACGCAGACGTTGGGATGGCTAGTCCCCCACAAGCCCTTGCGTCTTCTCTTGGGAGTATTTGATGGCCTAGACGGCTCTAGAGCAGACAAACGCTTCTTGGGCACTGCGATCGTGGTGGCCAAGCCAGACATTGCAGCTGCCTGGTCTCAGGCCAAACCCCCTACTGTGCGTAAATGGCGACAATGGGTGGATTGGTGCACGGCCCAAGAAGAACCCCTCTTCGAGGCCAGGGGATGTCCTGAAAAGTTTGAAAAGGTTTGGGGCAAGTGGCTAAATTTGTTGTTTTGATTACTGTGCACGTTTCTCTTCTGTCGTGCTACATCCACGAGGTGGCCTCTTCGGGGGCCTTGTTCCTAGGTCTGATATCCCGCCGTCTACTGTCGATGAACTTCCATATCTTATGCAAGTTCATGCTGTCTTTGTATGTTTTGTTTATTTCAAATGCTAAATTTATTATCAAAAAAATAAAATAAAAGCCAGGTTTCTAGCTTTTTCCTGAAATCATAATGATTCTGGTATTTCTTAGACCTATGATATGAAGTCAAGCATTAAAATGGATGGTAAAGCAAACATTGGAACTGGGGAACTGTGGTCAATGTAGGGAAGTGAAGCACAAACACTAAAGTTGAGCTTGGGACTTTGGGAATAGTGCATTGCCTTCAGAGATTATGATTTAAGCAGTAAGCCACAGTTGCCCACTGTGTACTAAAACCATGCATGAGCACAAGGCACTAAGACTTCAAATGGATGCTGGGGTTGCTAAGACCAGAAATTGGCATTTAGAACTAATGCCAGAGATGGGCATGAGGTCAGAGATAGAAATGAAGCACCGTGGGCCATTGGGTCAATAGACAGGTATGAAGTGTCCAGGGCTAACAGCTGGTGTGGGGCTCTGAGAATAAGAATGAGAGAAAGGGAACTATGGCTTGAATTACAGGTAGGATATTAAGGGCAGAATAGGAAAGGGCATTTAAAATGGGAATGGAGATTTAGATTAAGGTCAGAATTGGCCACAGAGCTCTAAAACCAGAGATGGGATAGGGGCACTAGGAATTCAGATGGGCACTGGAGTTCTAGGTCAGAGATGTGTACTGAGACTAGAAACGATCCTAGGACACTCCGGCCAGAAAAGGGTGTGAAGTGCTAATGCTGGATTAGGCATGCTCAATTATGCAGTGAAACCTTCTGCTCGACCCTGTAGAATAGTGAAGGCATAGCTCATACAGAGATTTGCAAAGAGGATTATCTTCTCAGAATTATTTTGTTGTCTACAGGTAGAAGGGCAGGACATGGCTTTTGTAGTTCGGACTGGACTGGACTGTTCCCATGGGGCACAGGGTCAGAGCTGATTTGCATATCGCCATTGTCTAACCCGGGGTGGTGTGGAGTGCAAAAAAACGATGGATTTAGGCCCAGATCTTTGGACTGGGTTGAGTGTGTGACATTGATCCACATTCGGTCCATCACCTGTTGTTTTTGCAAATTCCGCCCTAAGTGCGCTGGGGATGCCCAGACGTGTGTCCCAGGCACTCCACACCACTGGAGTCAAGCTAGCCGGGCTGATGAGAGGTGTTACCTCGAAACCGGTCCGGTCCTCGGATGCTTGATTCCGTTCTGGGAAGGACATGGCTTTTGTAGTTCGGACTGGACTGTTCCCATGGGGCACAGAGTCAGAGCTGATTTGCATATCGCCATTGTCTAACCCGGGGTGGTGTGGAGTGCAAAAAAACGATGGATTTGGGCCCAGATCTTTGGACTGGGTTGAGTGTGTGACATTGATCCACATTCGGTCCGTCACCTGTTGTTTTTGCAAATTCCGCCCTAAGTGCGCTGGGGATGCCCAGACGTGGGTCCCAGGCACTCCACATCACTGGAGTCAAGCTAGCCGGGCTGATGAGAGGTGTTACCTCGAAACCGGTCCGGTCCTCGGATGCTTGATTCCGTTCTGGGAAGGACATGGCTTTTGTAGTTCGGACTGGACTGTTCCCATGGGGCACAGGGTCAGAGCTGATTTGCATATCGCCATTGTCTAACCCGGGGTGGTGTGGAGTGCAAAAAAACGATGGATTTGGGCCCAGATCTTTGGACTGGGTTGAGTGTGTGACATTGATCCACATTCGGTCCATCACCTGTTGTTTTTGCGTCTACAGGTAGAAGGCACAATCTGACTCATACTGTGGGACTAAAGAAATAAAAACACACATTTTAAATGGAGACATATAATACTCTTTAAACGCCGTAGCATAAGAATTACGCATAGACGTTTACTAGGCAATCAATACAAATAAGTATACACCTGTTCATTGTGTTCTCTCTGTATATAGCTCGCTGTAATAGTGTGATCTCATTGTCTCTTGTCATCTGCCAGGTAGTCTCAGACAACAATAGATTCCATGCAGTCAAGTCTAAACAAGCAGTCAACAAACTTCCAGTGAGTGAAAAGGGGCAGGCAAGAAGGGGAAAAGATGGGCTCAGTGTGAAATCCGCAAGACTCAGACTTCCAAGATGGGCTCAGTGTGAAATCCGCAAGACTCAGACTTCCTCCATGTTTCATATTTGTCTCTCTCTCTCTCTCTCTCTCTCTCTCTCTCTCTCTCTCTCTTTCTCTCTCTCTCTCTCTCTCACTCTCTCTCTCTCTCTCTCTCTCTCTTTCTCTCCCCCTTTCTCTCTCTTTCTCTCTCTCTCCCTCTCTCTCTCACTCTCCCTCTCTCCCTCTCCCCCTCCAACTGGTGAAAGATGGGGCATTTCAGAGCATATTTATTGCCGCCAACTTGAAGTACCCGGAACATTATCAGTGCTTTAGCCAAGGCCCTCCTGTGAAACTGCGCCTACATGTCTCTTCTTCCTCCAATGGTTGTTCTTCAACTGTAAAATGAAAAACACCAGGAACAATTCAGTTAACCACTACTCAAGTGACCGGAGAGACATGGGCAGTGAAGCAAAGAAGAAGGAAGTGTAACTCTTTTCGATGCAGGCATGGTATGTAAATGATTGCAACAAATCATCTTTGTAAGGGGAAAGCACTCCCAAACTTGGTTTTGGTCTCAGTTACCCACCACTTGCCATTTAAGTCAGACAGGACCACAACATTTGTCTACCATATATCCTCCAGGGACTGTACTATGCTTAATTCTGTACTGATGCTGCAGTGCAGTTGAGTGGGTGAATATCTGATGTATGTGTGGCATAGGGGCTGCTGGAAGCAAACATGTTACCATATACCCAGTCTCCCGACCTGGCCTGACGTGTGGTGGCAGTATTATGTGTTGCCAGGTCCACTCTGCGTTTGCAGTTTCTTCAATAACTCACTTTCACTGCACTTGCTTGCTCACTCACTGGTAAAAGAAGAATGGGAGGGCTCAAGTCACACCATTCCAGCTGCCACTTCCAAGTCCACCTTTCTCTTCTCTTAAATAGTACCAGTATTTTTGTATTTCTGCATTGCTCACCCTCAACTAATATACGTCTCCTACCATCTCAGCATATCATTACTATCATCCTTCAACCTTCTCTCCAATAATGCCCCTCCCAACCCAAGTGTACCAAAATAATTTGTCCAATGGTTCAGTCAGCTGCACAAAAATGTATACTCTCCCAATGCTCACCCTGCCAAATTCCATCACATGGCACTCATTCTTGGCAATCATCTCATCTTTATCACAGAATTGAGGCTAACTATCTATTCCCAATGTATGTTAGATCTGCTAGCCCAGCAACCATTAACAATTAGACAACTCAACCAGAGGAGCCATAGTTGTCATTCACAATGGCTTACTTGCAAACCAATCCATAGTACACATCTGACCACATTTGACTGCTTTAAGATTGCATCTCTTGGTTGCATTTGCCCTTTAAAAGTACCTCCCTAGTACCATCTCCTTACACTGAAATAGAATTTCATTTACCAGTTTATAGAACACTTTTTAGCAAGTCAAATGATCTCTCAGACAACATTTTCTTGAGAAATGTCGGTGTTGTCCAGGGCAGACAATGTTAAATGCTAAATATTCACCACCCTGGACACCCTCGGGCACCTTCTCAGCAGTCACTGACTTACAACACTTACATCGCCTAGCCGGACTATTTGCACTTCCGGTCTTACACCCCCCCTCGTGTTTGCACATGGGAACGAGAAATGAAAAAACTCACTGCTCAGCAGGACCTCGTTCCTTCAAAAATTAATGTAATCAGAACATTTCAGGTATTAGGAGTGGGACTTGGCGGAGTGCCTCTTGCAAGACCTGTCGAGTTATCTGGAATGGTGTATGTTGTTTATGGCACACAACCTGTCAAAGGTGGCTTCTCTTTAATTTATTGTATTGTATTGTAATGCATTTGAACTGGCAGCCTGGATGTCCGCCAACTGCCTGAAACTTAATGGCAGCAAAACCGAGGTGCTCGTGGTGGGGGGATGTCCATCTGTGTGGACGTCGGCGTGGTGGCCACCTTGCCTTGGAGAGACACCGGTTCCTTGCCAGGAAGCCAGGAATCTTGGAATGTGGTTGGACACCAACCTTGCCTTCGAATCCCAGATTGGTCGTGTGGTGGGGACATGCTTTGGAGTCCTAAGAACTCTGAGAAAGGTCTTGGATTTCCTGCCCACTTCCGCTCGTCGGACGTTGGTGCATGCCTTAGTCACCTCACGCCTAGATTACGGCAATTTGCTGTATCTGGGGGCCACGGGAAAGGCTCTCAACCGCCTACAGGTGCTGCAAAATGCCGCCGCTCGCCTTACTTTGAGGCTTCCTAGAAGATCTTTCTCCAGGGCAGCACTTCAGGCTCTGCACTGGCTGCCTGTGAGGAGCAGGGTGGAATTCAAAGCCCTTGCTACGTGTCACCGGATTCTAGGTGGCAAAGCCCCTGCCCCGCTACAAAGCCTGGTGACCAGGTATGAGCCCACTAGGACTCTGCGCTCCTCCTGTACAGGCCTCCTGAAAATTCCTAAAATCAGGAAAGCACTTATGGGGGGAAGATCGTTCAGATTTTTGGCACCAAAGCATTGGAATGACCTCCCGTCTGAGATACGCCTGGAGGCATCAGAACCTCTGTTTAGAACTAAACTTAAGACCTACCTTTTCAGACGGTAGTCGGTTGCACTAGCTGTCTAACTGCTTACCCCACTTTTATAGCGCGGGGACACGCCTTTAGGCGTACACCAGGCGCTCTACAAATGCCCCTAATAATAATAATAATAATTTGTATAGCACTTACTACCCCTGACGAGGCGTCAAAGCGCTTTTTCGGCGAGTAGCACGCTACTCCGGGACCCATAGAGGATTAGTGTTGAATTAGTATAGTGAAACATGCAAGTAAATTTTAAGTGGTGGATATGTTAGTCAGTTATTTGGATTCGTAAGGATAGCAGAAGGATAGAAGATGAAAGAAGGTTTGTATTAATATAGCGCTTCTAACCCCTGATGGGGTGTTGCAGCGCTTTTTTTGGCGAGTAGCACGCTACTCCGGAAACCCATAAAGGATTAGTGGTGAATGAGTATGGTGAAATATTAAAGTAATTTGAGTGGTGGATATTAGTCAGTTATTTGGAGTGAGAAGGATAGCGGAGGGTATGCCGCCATTCCGTGAAATACTCACACTTGCTCTTTTTAGTTTCAGCCGTGATGAAGAGTGGCACCTGCTCCCCCGCACAGACACAAACAACCTCTCGGCTGGCAGTATCATGCGACACAAATCATGGCCTTGGGTCCTGGTTTCGGGCTGCCTTCAGCATAATGTAACTGCAGCTCAATAGGAGGAGCAGTGGGGTAAACACGAGACAAACCTCTCTTGAGTCTGTTTCCACTGTAATGCACTCTGTTCGGATAGCCCTTTCTTGTAGGGGAAGGGCGCATCGCTGCTGTCTCCATGGTGGACAAGCAGATGCGTCAAAGCCTGACCCAACCTGCTATCAGTGGCTGCCATCAACACTGCTAATGCCGTCAGAGGCCAGTGATACGCGCGCGCGACACTGGTTTCTCTGTTAATGGGCGGAAGTGTGCAATGTAATGTGAGAATGCATAGGTAAGGAGGGTAACAGATGAATGCACGGCCTTGTGCAGAAGAGGCTGTCTTCTCTCTGCTGTCTTTTGTTAGGCGAGGTTGAAAGAACAGTGGAGTTCTTGTTTTATTTCCTCTCTAAAGTGAAAGCATTATTGCAGACCCATCCCTCAGTGCAGAGTCGGTGCAATTCATGCTCTAAAGAACGAGTGATCATTGAAACTTTTACCTTGAATTGCTTGTCTGAAAACAAAAGTAGAAGGCGGCGTTGTGTTAAAGTTCTTGGCCACGGTGTTCATGGTCTTTAGACTATACTCTTACCATCTTACCATCAAGCCTGCCACGTGAGCCCTCCACATCATCAGGTGGGTGGAGGTGCAAAATCCTGGATATATTTTTCTGCAGTTTGCAGGGAAGAGTAGCTTACCTTTAGTGGTGTTGTCCGTCTCTTTGCTTTGAAGGAGCCTATTCATGATTGACACGTTCTGTATTGCGGGTGAGGGCTTTGGAATTGAAGTAGTCGCCTCAGTGGCATAGAAAGTTTGATGAATGCACCTAAAATGTTTACTTTTTAAGATGTATGAAAATACTTAGATAACACGCTAGGCGGAAAAGTATCCGGTACTTGAATGGAAGGAAGAGATATGACTTTGAGTATTGTGATGGCTACAAAATTTGGTCCAAAGAGGGAATGGGATTTGAATTTGTTTAAAGCGGTATTACTCTGTGTCTGTGCCAAGTCTGCACGTTCGTCTAAATTGTAGGAGTTTGTATTGCAGAACACGTTAACATTACAGGCGGTGTGAAGTCTGAAGGGGAGTGCTAGTAAAATGCAGAAAGTGAAATGCAAAAAGTACCTTTCTAAACCCACCATCTGCACCTAGGTTGATGGGGTTAGAATAAAGGCTGCGAGGCCCAGGAAAGTGCCTGTTTACTCTTAGGTGACTGAAACAAGTAGCCATGAAGGCACATAATCATGGTATGTCTATTATTTACTGCTTTTGTTTCCACATCGTAAGAGTCAGCACCTGCGACAGCAAGTTTGGCTGTCATTGTATAATAAGAGATGTTACACAGTGTCTTTTAGACAATTGACCCGTTCATTATGGTATAAACACATTACAGGAGTGCCTACCAGGCATAGACAGCATACAAATCTCCAAATTACACCAATTTTTATTTTCCAATAAGCAGTACATTTACAAATTATAATTTGGAGGAGGTCCGCTAGGTAGTATATACATTTTGTTTTGTTTCACAATTATGTATTCAGATTTTACAGGTGTGGGGCTGGTGGAGGGGGGGGGGGTACAATTGGTAGTACAATGCTCTGGTCTGGTCGCCCAAACTTGTCAATGAATGCAAGGGTTCACATGATTCATAAACGGTGCATAGTGCATCAGTTAAGTCTGAGCCCAGGACAATTGAGAAATGGCGGGCGGGCCGAGAACAGGTGTTAGTGTGAAGGGAGGCGCTGGGGGAGGTGGGATGGGGGGAGAAAGGAACAATTTGCAAGCACGAAAATCTTACAAAAATGTCCACAAACTCTGCTACCTTAAAATGTACTTAGCGCCCGGGATAATCGAGAAATGGCGGGCAGGCAGAGCGCGGGTAGGAGTGTGGAGGGAGGCTCAGACCCGGGAAGGTGGTAAGAAGGGAGAAAGAAGAGATTGGCAAGCGCAGAAATCTTACAGAAATGTCCACAAGCTATGCTACCTTAAAATGCACTTAGAGCCCGGGACAATCGATAAATGGCGGGAGGGTCGAGAGCGGGTAGTAGTGTGTGAAGGGAGGCCCAGGGGAGGTGGCAAGAAGGGAGAAAGGAGAGATTTGCAAGCACGGAAATCTTACAACAATTCCCATAAATGATGCCACCTTAAAACGTACTTAGCGAACTTATAAGTTCCACGCATTTCTCAGCCGATTAACTGTGCCACCAATTTAGAATAGAGCTTTACACAAAAATGACATCAATAATTGCATTTGATGTTCTGTCAATAAAGAGGGGGGTTGGTGAAGTTTAAAAAAACATTTTTTCATCTTAGTAGATTAGTCAGAATTTTTGTTTTTTTAATTCAAATTAGTGGCAAATCAATTACAGAAATAAGAAGAAATAAGATTGGTTAGAACAAGCATAGAGAAAAAAAACCGCGTTTTTCATTCAGAGACTAGTCCCTACCCTAAACTAAAGGACCTATCCTATCCTAAAAAGACTCCATAAAGAGTTCCTAATGGAAAAGAGCAAGTAGATTTGGAGCAAAGTGAGATAACTAGAGGAGGATCGAACTCCCCATAAATGGTAGTTCTGGAGACTCAGCAGGGTTCTCCGGACAATCGAAGTAGGAACCGTAAATGCAGGTGAGAAGGAGAGAATCACAGCTGTAGCTATGATCAGTATAAAACATAAAGTCTCCTCACAAAATGTAAGGAAAACAAATAAATCACCATAAGCAGTAGCTTATGGCACATAGGCTAGCACAGCAACGTGCCAAGGGGCATGGCAGGGTACAAACGCATGAAAAGAGAAGCTCTCCTGCTTGGGGCACGTACTATATAGAAAACAGCTAAATATGTTGCAAAAACAGATGAATGTGTCCTCATCGTCCAATGGTGAGAGATATTGCAATGGTCCGTCTTCTTTGTCCTCGATTCCCACTATAAATGTTCATGTCAGCATGAAGTCAGTTAGAGATGGTTTCATTGTATTACAAAAAGTTACATGTATTAATGTCCAAATGAGAACCTTTTGCAAGCATACTCTGTTAGCTGTATGGTGTCCCATCATATAGCAATGATCTGCTCTATAAAATGAAACATTTCAATTCTGATATGTCCTTGTTAGATCACAAAATGTAAGCTGCAGCAAGCATTCTCTTTACATTGATTTACTTGTTCATTATGTATATATGTCAAAGAAAACAATCAAATTACAATGAAGTCATATAGTGTGAGGAAAGAAGGAATACCCTTTTCAGGAAACAGCACATTTCACAAAAGGTCAAGCCCTGGAGTTTGATTATAACACGAAATCACTATTTTATGGAAAGCATTTTTTTTCTCAAAGTGATGAAGTAGAATAAATGAATAGTGCAGTCTGGTAATTGGAGAAAAATATAAATGAAAGCTTTCTGCAGAAAATAAACAACATTTGCACATTAAATAAACGTACATTAGCTAACGTTTACTTGTTATGCATTTTTCATGTTAATATTTCGTGCATGTCTATATTATTATATGTAGAAATTATCAGCTTCCTCAGTTTCCCCTTCTGATGATTTTTAAAATCATCACACATCTATGTTTGTCTTGTGTGTCTGTTTCAGAAGGCACTTTTGTCATCAGTTAAGTCTCTTTTTTTTTCTTTTCAACCCCCTAAATTTTAGTGAGTTGATGTAGTCGTCGTTCATGATGCCATGAAATTCCATGTCCCTTTCATATATTAATAGAGCATCAAGAAATATAAGACAAAGCCCTACTATTACAATTGGCATTAATATAGTTTTCAGTATACCTTTTCCATGCTGTTGAAAACCTGTTCCCAATTGTGGCAATTTCTTTCCCAAAATTATCATACAAGCTTGTTGTTTCCAATTCATGTAATTCAGGATCTAAACCCGAAATGTCCTCCGCAAATCTTTCTATTTCCGTACTCACATCAGGTATGTATGTGCAACAGTCAGTTAACTTAAGCATCCGGCAGACTGCCCTTTTCAGCAAGTAAAATGTCTAATGCAAGACGGTCTTGTAAAACCATCGATTGTATAGCTATTAGTTCTTTTTTTATTTCAAGCGAAGCTCCAGATGTACTAGTTGCCATTTTGTCGACAACGGTTGACAGCTTTCTAATCTTTTTGCCTTTTAAAATGACTCCTATAGGTGGAATAACAGCTACAATTTTTCTCCTACTAACCTAGCTCCTGTTTCTGTACCGCGTTTCAGCCTTTGTGTGGGTGTTAGTGTCAATGCGTCTATTCTTCTTACATGATACGTTTTTGGAATTAATATGCCTCAGTAGCAGATCCCCTCCCAATCAGCTGACAATAGAAAGTAAACATTCTGTCCACAAATGTAATAAACCCCTGGAATAACATATTGTTTCCCTTCAAAATTTGCCAAGATCCACGTGTCCGTTCGAAGTGTGTTCACACCTACTAATTCCGACATGTGTAGTTCTTTTAGGTGTCCGTCTTCTGTACGCACAAATATTTCCCTTGTGTTAGCTGTCAAGTCTCAGTTTAGGGTAGACCATCCTCTTTTTAAATTTGTTTTCCTCCTTCCTCCATGCATTCTCTAACACATTACACTTTTTGTCAGTGTATCTTTCTTCTAAAGCCATTTTATAAACCCTTTCTATATGTCGCATTAAACAGGTTAGATTGCCTTTATAAGCCTTTACACTACCTATAGGTCTTGGGGAAAAAGACATAGTCCCATGCTGTAACTATTTTCTTTGCTGGCAAATGTAAGTTCATGCTTTCTATTAATAGTACCTGGGAAAGTATTAGATCATGATTAGATTAAACGTGCTCAAAATGTCCTCTCCTACAAGCTAATGATAATAAGATACTGTAAGAAATTGCATAGGATAAAGGCATGCTTTAGTAGGTAACCTCTTGTGACGCTGAGCAGGCAAGTGTGTGTAAACATGGCAATCTTTTGTGCTCATTGCATTAGTGTATTCTTATACTAACCTAGAATAGACATTGGTGGAATAATCATCATTTTTATGGTTTATAAATGAGTAACTAAATGGATCTTCTCTAGTGCTGTAAGTATGTGAAATAGTAAAGTTTTTTGTTTTTAAGCTCTGATTTTTATGCTAAGGAGAATCATATTAGTACTACAGCGATCATTATTATTGTTTTTATGATAATGGAACCTATAATATACTTACATTTATTTCTTATGCAACACATTCTCTGAGTCAGTTCAAAGCATTTGGTTCAATAGCTGGTGAGAAAGTTTAGTGAATAGTTTCTCTAGTGCAGTTATTTTTCCCTTTTTTCTTCTTTCTTCTTCATTTAAGCTTCTAAGCAGAGAATCCTTTGCCCTACTCTGTGGTCTTCTAAAATGTTAACTCCGTGCTTCTGTAACTTTCAACTTGTGCCTAGGTTAGTCTTCTTTAAAATAATGATAATAAATACATACATGAACTAAAATAACAAATATCTTATAGAGATAGTTCAAATCTCGTTTTCTTCTGTTCAGTTTTAGACCATTTCTCAATTATTTTCCACTTTGTTATATTTTTCTTTCCTTTCAGGGAGGTTTAAATTGTTCAAGATTCACGTTGCATAAGTCTCCCAAGGTAACAATTCAAAGCAGTGTTCATAAAGTGAGACAATTCAGTTGCTAAATACCTGCGACTAGGCAGCTGTGCTCTTTTCGATTTTCTCAGGTTTTGCTGATTTGGGTCTAGGCTACTGTAATCATTAGACTCGGTCTCTTTAGGTATTGTTTTTAGGATTCGAGCAATTGAAGCATTTCTCCTCGGATTTCTGTTTTCATAGCCTTGTGGCCATTCTGCTTGTTGATTGCTTCTCCTTATTCCAGTGCCAGTTCCTTTACCTGGATCTTCATCTCTCAAAGCGACATTTGAATCACTTCCTCCTGGTGACTCGATCTCTGCTTTTCTTTCATTAGAGAACTCCACACCACTCTGGGTTATTTCTGGTACTTGCCCTTGATTTTTTTACCATTGTTCTTCATCCCTATCTCCCTGTCTTGCTAAACTGGCAATGGTGCTGCTGGTCTTGGTGGTCTTTCAACTATTAGTTCAACCGTCATTGCTCACTCTTTTGGCGTTTGAAGCATGAATCCAGTTACGGACTCCCGCATACCTAACAGCCGTGTGTGTGCAGTAAGCATCACCTGAAAGGGGCCTTTCCGTCTGGGTTCAAGGCAAGTCTTCTGTCTGGGTTCAAGGCAAGTCTTCCGAAAGTGCTTCTTGATCACAACCCAGGATTGAGGTCGTGGCACTGTTCTTGATGCTGATCTTGTGTTGCAGCTCAGACCTGAAGAGAAACAGAATGGACTATGTCATCCAGTTACTTACAATAATCCAGGATAATATTGTCAGTAATGGTCTAGAGAGCATTTGCTGTAACATCAGGTAATCTCATTGCCCTGGCCATCAATATTTTGTTTGAAGATAACGCTGACTTCCTGTCAGGTGTACTTTGAATACTCCTCAGCACCAATGTTAAGCATCTGGCCATTTCAGAGAGGTAGATGCACAACTTTGGCCAATCTAGACTTGATGGTACTGTTTATCTCTTCAACTATACCTGAGGCTTCTGGTCTGTAACTGCAGTCTAATCTTTGTTTGATCTTCATGACTTAGTTGTTGAAGTGTTTTCCTCTATCAGAATCAAGAGAAATCGGAATGCCCAATTTGAGGAGAAATTCACTATTAACAATTGTGCTACAGTAAGGGTGTTACACCTTCTAGTTGGGTAGGCTTCTAACCATCTTGAGAAGACACACACTATCACCAGGATATATCTCAGCCCAATATGAATAGGAATATCGATCAAATCTATCTGCATCCTGTTAATGAGGCCATCTGATCTCCCAAGGTGCGTCAGGGTGACGTGGCTGTTACCCTACATTTAGCTGTTAACAAGTTATGCACCTATGGCAAACCTCTTCTGGCAGCATCCTAAATCTGGGGATGTACCAATTCTGGCTGAACGTTCTCACTATTGCGTCTCTCCCCAGATGTGTGTATCCATGGTAATAATGTGTCATTGGAAACAACAAGCTGCCTGGTAGTACCAGTCTCTCATCTGCTGACATACAGATATTATTTGCATTTTTCTCACATCCTGCTTTTACCCAACTGATCTGTTCTGCTTCTGACACATTTTCCTACACCCTCTTCAGGTCATCCCATGTACCAGTGACTTTCCTCAACATGTCAAAAGAACTCTCCTCTTCAGACTAACATGCAAAACCTCCATTAAATTAACAGGCTAACAGAGCACAGTATCTGGCAACTGAGTCAGAGTATCAGTTGCCCATGGCAATGTATCTGCTTCCTCCTCGATTTGCTGAACACTTTACCACAGCATTTTCTCCCAGCAACTATAGTGCACCGATGGGTTCTTAACATGCATCTCATTTTTGATAGGAGTTGCCAAGGATGTAAGAAAACCTTGCTGTGACCACAAGTGTCCGGAATCATGGGCTACACCGAATCCGTACTCTCTCTCAGTAAATATGGTGACTCTCATTTGAGCAGTTAAAGTGCAGGCTCTAGTAAGAGCAATCAATTCAGCAAAAATGCGCAGAGAACACTTTTTAAAGCCATGAAGCTTCAACCACATAATGTTTGGTACACACAGCATATCCTGCTCTGAGTGTGCCACAATTTACTCTCAAGCATGAGCCATCTACGACTAAGGAGCACACAGTGTTGTCTAAAATACCCCTCACACACCAACAGGCCCCTTGGTGTCATGCTTCATCATTGGGGTCTTCGCACCCCTCTACGGGATGCGGCGTGTTACGACTCACGACTACGTAGGAGCACTTTAAGTGTACTATGTGTTGGTGTGTGTAGGGAAATAAGTATGAGTGGTGAGGTAGTGAAAAGTGATGGTTAAAAAATACCTGGCTCGTAGGGTAAAAATAAACTTTATTAAGCCCTCGGTTGAGTTTCAGTCTTTAAGAAACCTGACTCATGGTAGATATTCAAGTCCAGAAACACCATCGACTCTTTGGACATGGAGTGAGTAAATTTTAAGAAGGCATTTTGTGTGTTCAGCCATGTCATGAAATCCATGATTGATTGGTCATCGCCTTCCCAGATGTCTAGGACGTCGTCTATGTAGCGCCGCCAGGTGCGTATTTTGCCCCTAAAAGGATTGTTGGGATGGAGGATTTTGGTGGACTCCAGGTGGTGTACATACAATCCCGCCAGGCTCGGCGCGAAAGTACTCCCCATGCTGGTTCCGTGTTGTTGCAAATACAGAGTGCCTTCATATTCAAAAAAGTTTTTTGTAAGTGCGGTTGAAATGCACTCCATCACCACACCCCGTGGGGTTTGATATTTCCATGGGTTAGAATGTAGAACCTCCTCGATGATGAGGAGGGTTTCATCATGGGGCAGGCTGGTGTAGAGGCTCTCTACGTCTAGGCTCAACAGCATCTGTTAGTCCTGGTCAAATGGGAGATCTTGTAGTAACTGTAGTACTGCTTTTGTGTCTCTCAAATACATGTCTGTCGCTTGTACCAAGGGTCTTAAGAAGGCATCAGCGAACTTGGACAGAGGCTCCAGTATTGATGAGATGCCTGACACGATTGGGCGGCCCGGTGGATTTGTAAGACTTTTGTGTACCTTGGGTGATGTTTACATTATATAACATAATTAGGAACATTACACCTATTTTTTGTAGATAGTATTTTTGTAAATTTCACTTTGACATCTACACTACATGTGAGTAAGGTGAGGAGGTTTGTGCACTCCCTCGTCCTGAAGAAGGAGTTTTTACACTCCGAAACATGTTGACGCTCTTTCTGAGGTTGGTGTACCTTAAAATACAGTAACAACCTCATCCTGCACCCCTTTTACCGATACCAGCCGAGGGCTTAATAAAGTTTATTTTTACCCTATGAGCCAGGTATTTTTTAACCATCACTTTTCACTACCTCACCACTCACACTTATTTCCCTACACACACCAACACATAATACACTTAAAGTGCTCCTACGTAGTCGTGAGTCGTAGCACGCCGCATCCCGTAGAGGGGTGCGAAGACCCCAATGATGAAGCATGACACCTAGGGGCCTGTTGGTGTGTGAGGGGTATTTTACACAACACTGTGTGCTCCCTACCATTGCAGGGACCACTACCACCACTGGAGTGGATTCTATTTTGTTTATGTAACTTGCCAGGGGAGACCGAATCCACTTTTCCTCTCCCTCCCTCCTTTGTTAAAAATCCATCTACGACTAACACATGATCTGGCTCAATAGGGGTTCATCCTTATTGTCACGGCAGGGTTTGGTGCATAATCCCATGACATCTAAATAGTCGTGTTCACTTTCATCACACTTTTCATCATTTACAGGCAATAACATTGAAGGGTTCAACACTGTGTAACATTTTAAAACAACATTTTCAGAAGATAAAATATTCTGTTCATATTTTGTCAACCTGTTATGGGACATGTATTGAGTCTCTGTTCTGGCTAGCAACAGCTCCACTGAGTGAAGGACCATGACAGTTAATGGGTATGCCATCACTATATTCTCGCTCTTTTCCAGACTATTACCTGTGTGTGTATTGATGTATTTTTTATTTGACATCTCTTCTTACCCTCTCTCATCCAATAACATTTTATTTCTATTCTGTCCACTGCCAGAAAACTCCTAAATCTATATCTCACCAGCATCCATCTTTCTTCAGTCATTTTTAATGAACATTGCCTATGGGAGTCTCTGCTTTGTTCCTAAAACATTAGACTCTCCCAGCACATTCTCACACTTCCCTGGATCAAACAACAAGACTTCATCTTCACTCCACAGACCGAGGATGAAATACAGAGCACGTTGATGGGCTAATAACTTTATATTTTGCATTCCGAATAGTAAAATGTAGGCTACCTATTCCACAGAATATTTATGGCCTTACCTTTGTTGATGCCTGGCCAAATATCTCTAGGTAGCATAAATACCCCTACCCACCTTTACTCTAATATTTCAAGAGGCAAGTTAAATAAAGAAACACACCACTCAGCCGATGTAAACCCAAGTTCTCAAACATTCTAATGCTTACTATTCACAAACTCAATTAACTTTTTACCCCTGTGCTGTCAGGCACTTCTTTACACATTACATTTGCCTTTGTTCTTCCCAAGACAAATTGACAAAAATCTGTTTGCTGCCATGCCTTTGACACACACTGTCTATACCTGAATTCCACTTCCAAACTTCAACATGAAAACTGCTGAGCATGGTTGGCACATAAAAAACTCTTTGGTTTTCTGCAAAATTCAGAGGGACCTAATTTTAAAGGTCTCTAAAGCCCCAAACTTGATTGTCTAATCAAGTGTAAAGAATGCAATGTGTCAAGTAGCATTACTCAGTGTTTTGCAAAAACTGTGTGATCAGAATGTTTTAAAACATGTTTGTTTTAAGTATGTTCTTACGTTGTGCCCCCCTGTGTGCATCCACATGGACTGAGACTTATGAGGGCCCTGTAGGGCCCCCTTTCTTTCTTCACCGCCATTGTTTTTATGGAGGAAAGACCTCCATGAAAACGGTGGCAGTGTGGAAAGTCATAATATGCTTGGCAGGACCGCATGTTACTGCCTCAAGTTTGCCGCGCCACAGCCAGGGATCCTCGGTTCTCTGTTAGAGTCATTAGTCCCAGCGCAGCATGACCGCCAAGGTCGTACTATGGCAACCCACCACGAGTCTGGCGATCCGAGGCCCACCAGACTCGTAATTAGGCCCTTTATGTTGTGAGATAGCTCCTGCCCACTTGGGCAGCACCTGAATACAGCAATGGAAGACTGGCACCTCTCAGCAGGACAGTTTTTATTGTTATTGGGACAGCGCTGGCTCTTCTCAGCTGAAATTTCCACTTACCTAAATGAGTCAGAAGGATAAAAAGGCCAAGTGACACCGCTGTGGGCATACCTGAGCAAATGCTAATTAGGAATTGCAGACTAAATTCAGTGCACACAGAAACAGGGCGAACCAAACAAATGCCAGTATGCGGGGCTCGGAGTTATAAAACACATATCCATACCGCTAGCTCCCATGCACATAGTTATTAAAACAAAAGACTAAGAAGCTCTGAAGAGTGACACCCGGCATCTCAGCTCCATGACAAGAAAATGTGATGGGGAGGCTGAAAGGGGTTTAATTAACAGAGACCAGCTCAGGGTGAGGCTTTTGTCTCACATCATTAGAATATGTCATTATTAACCATTACAAGTAAATAAACTGGAAGATAAGCACTCACAGGCTCTTGCTGCTCATCATCACTGAGTCACAGACTGCCCATTCTCCCTTACTACCCTTAAGGTCAGTTTCACTCTCAGGTCCTCTGAGGCTCCTACACATCTCTGAATCTCCTGCTCATACTGAGATCTTAGGAAGCTGCTGTGCAATTGGAATCCTTCTCACCCTCTAATATGGTATTCTCCGCACCCAAAGCCATGAACACACTTAGGTAAGTTAAGACCCTCTTCACCATGAGAATTCCCTAAGGCTTCTTTTTAAGGTCAGCTCCCTTAGTGCTCTGCACACATTAAGGCCTTGAGATTCCCACCTCATCTCAAGATCGCCAAAGCTTCTTCTTGTCCCTAAGTCCCACTATCTCCTTCTCACTCTTAGTTTTCCAGTAATGGCCCTGTTCAATTTAATTATGTAAGACTCCAACTTACTCTCAAGTCTAGATGGCTGTAGCCTCCCTCTCAGTTCCCTGAAGCCCCTGCTAACCACTGCTGTTTCCAAAACCCCTGCTTACCTGTTTATTCTACATGGTCTCCAGGTTTACTTTTTTCACATTTAGGGTCTTTACTCGCACATGACCTCATTGAATGAGGTTGACGTCTAATCATCCACAAATGCAGTAATGCTTCAAGTTCTCACTCTTTCCGTCCTCTTACTGTGAGCTTTATGATGAGCTAGTTCCCTCCTGCATGGCTGCTTACAGACGGATGGTTTTCAAAACAAATACCCTATTCAATGGAGTACTGAGATTGGCTAAGAATTTGAAGGCCAGCTTCCCACCCAAATCTTCTTTCGCTCTATTACATTATCTCAGGGCACAGAGAGTCTGCGGCACAAACAACAATACATACAAGCAGGCATACTTTACTTCTGACTGCAAGAATTTCCCCCATTAGTAAAACTGGTGGCCAAGTACAAGTTGAATAAAACTGTTTGAACTAGCCCGCAAAATCACTGAGTAATGTAAGTGTTTATGTGCAAACTACAGGTCAGGGTACTTGACTCAGCCTTTCAACTTTGAAGACAATTACGTGGGTATTAATGCACTAGATAATTAAAAGACCCGATATTTTAAAACCAGGAGACATTTCAGTTCCTAGTTGATATATAAAAAGTCACTAGTGAGCTCAAATGTAGCACACCAGCAACCATAGCAACAGCAACACAGCAAAGAAATTGTGAAGTTTCTGCTGCTTTCACCATAGCTCTCTTGAAAAGAGGGATTCATAAACTGTTCCCAGTTACCCTTTTCCATACGCCACTTAAATTTTCCTCTCAATTATCCATTAAAATTGTATGCAACACAGTACACCATAGGCTTTGAGAATGTGTTTTTCTGGGTTTTTACCCTGAAAGGAAGGCTAAACTGGTGAATCGAGGGAGGGTCAGCTACACTCTGTGATTAAAGAGGGAAAGGGAAGAATGCATGTGATTAAATCGAGGAAGAAGGAAAAGATGGAAGTTAAACTCTTAGATACTAGCCATGACCCTGTGTCACCCAGCTGCTCTTCCCCCACCCGCCCTCTTTCAATATTACTCAATAATTGTAAAATTATACTTGACTTCATAGTTTCTCATCCCAGCACCCTTCATGCATGGCTGACTGTTATCTTGCTTTAAACCCAGTAAATGCACTAGGATCTCATCTAGAATCATTTGATCTTCATGGTGGCAAAAATGTATTCTCTTTAAGAGCAGAAGAGTGGTTTCAGCACCTAAGGTCGGGAGTGTGTCTTTTAATGGAAACTCGTAAAATGTTTTGCATTAGCTACAGTCTGAGTCTTACTATAAATATACATTTTCAAAGAACTTGTTTTATCTTAAACAAAATATCTTTGTGCATTTTGCAACAGCCTATATTAAGCTGTACATAATGCAGTTTTAAAATAACTATTTATTCACTGTGCTTTCTGTCACCGACTGGACCTCGAAGCACTATGAAAACATGTAACTATTCCCTGGTGCTCCAACCAGGATTTATATCTATTCCCCCCTGTTATACACAGACATCTGCAGTGGTTACTTCACCAACTGAGCTTTCCCACCCCACAGATTAACTTAACTTGCATATATTTCTAATTTAAGGTGCGTGCATAATAGTTTATATGCAGTTACTTGTAGGTGAAAGCCAACCGAATAGTTTACAGGCATTTTTAGGTCGAGCTGGTGTAAGCAGTGCGCACGTTCACCCACACACCATGCACATCTCTGTCCCACATTGCCAGGAAGCAGATAACACATACACACAGACACACGGGCGTGCACACACACACACACACACAAACAGACACACAGGCACACACACACACACACAGACAGACACACACAGAGACACACGCACTCACAGACACACTCGCACACACGCGTGCACACACACACGCGCACCACCTCCAGTGTCAGTCAGCACTGCGCCATCTGCCGACCCCCACCATATTCCTCCATGACTACAGACTACGTTTCCTTCCACCGCCAGCACGAGGATATTGCAGCAGAACCTTTCAGCCCCTAACGCCCCCTCCATACAGCTACTCCTGCATTCCTTACCGTTACGCCATACTTCAGCGCGATGCCCTGCAGCGTGTCCTCAGAGTTCACAGGGTGCTCGGTGTACATCTCTACCCAGGCGGCTGCTCAAGGACAGTTTGGTCTCTGACTCGGAGCCTCAGCGCGGATAGACAGCATTTCTTCTCTGGCGATCCTCAGCTTACGCCGATACAGGCGATGTGCACGCTCACGGCGTCTCGTGAGCACCCACCGCACTTTCAGTTTCGTTCCAGCCCTCCAGCAACTTCCAAACATCAATTAATATGTCAAAAGAAGCCCCGTCATTAATCAGCTTCCTGGAAACAGACCGGAGGTTTCTGTAGTGGAAAGTTTGACTCATCCTAAGGCAGAGCACAGGGTTAAACTGCCTGCTGCTAACAAAGTTTACCATTAGTCCTGAAAAGGGTTGCCAGCTGGAACATTGCTTGTCAGGGGTGGTTCCACCCACATGGCTGCCGGAGCCGTGCTGCCCTGGGTGAGTGCTTGGTGTCTGCACCGTGTGTTTAGGGTGGACCCCTACGTCTCCACAACTCCATGTCCATGCCCAAATCATCCCGGTGGGATTAATCACTGTGTTCCCCCCTCCCCGGGGGTGCAAAGGCTATTCTGTCTCTCCGGGCTGTGCGGGTTGGACCTGGGGCACACAAGTCCACCTACAGACCGCTGTCTGATCACTGCAGTAGCGGTCCACTCATCTGCTGCAATGATGCCCTTTCTGCTTCTGCTACCCAGTTCACAGCACTGCCCGGTGTTAATGGAAGCACAGTGTCATAGGTGCTGCTCTGGCGCGCTGTGTGGCAGCAGCGATTCCCCTTGGTCTGAAAAGTGTGCCTTCTGCAAGGGTATCCGTTAAGTGGGCAGCCTCACTTACTCGGCTAGTGGAGCAGCGACGTTGCAAACTTTCTGTGCTCGTACCAAGTGAATGGCTGTTTTCCGCTCCACCTAACCAGGATGGACCCCCAGGCCACGGCGGTGCTGTGTTGCTGCCCTTTTGATTTGTCCCCTCCCCCCAGGGGGGTTCCACCGCCACTCTGCCTCTGCTGTCCTTGTTGGCCGAATTGGGGATGCACAGGCACAGCTGCTGGCAATCGTGCAGTGCCGGGGCCCCCCTCTCGTTGCCATCTTGTGGTGCAGCCTCGTGGCTCACTGTAAGGAATAATTTCACAGCTCCTCCATAGTTTGTCGGGTGGATAAATTCTGCTTCAGGGGCCTAGGGGGCACATCGGGCCACTCCCCTTATGTTTTGGGGGTGGCATTACTGGGTAGTGTTCAGGATGGTTCTGGATAGCAGAGCTCTGCCGGGAGCACCGCAGCCACACGTCCTATTGCATTGGCGTCCAGCCATGCCGAGATTAGATGTTCAGAGATAAAACTGTAACCTACTACTGAGAAATACATTTTTTTTATTTTTTTCCGAGGCCTGCAACAAGACCCCAGTTCTTGCCAAGTTCATGGAAAAACTAGCCATTGGCAGGTTGCAACCTTTTTTCAAATTTACTGTGCTATATGATATATTTTGCATCAATCAATCGCTTTGCCTGTGGGTCTCTATAGCAATGTGCTGGGTTGGCCCGAAGAGAGCTGTTGGGCTCTATGGGTCCTTTTGGATCTATCACCAACGTATTGATACTGTTGATCACCAGTTTCTTCTGGGCAGAGTTGTCACAGTATCAAAAGCCTCTAATACTACCCCCTGAATGTGTTCTGATCTTTTCGGTCAGAATACCACCAGCTGGTACACTATGGTCTATTCTTATCCACATATTCTAGGCTTGATCGCGGGCCATCATGGCTTCCCAGTCTCCTTGTGCGCATTAATATTTTCCTAAGCCACACCCTTTGCCGTATTAAGCAGCTTGAGGGTGAGTATTTAGTCATACGCCGACAACACCCAGATCTATATTAAGATCTCCAATGGAAGTGGGAACTTGGATGTTTTTCAAGTGTTCTTGTTAGCATCCCAGGACTGCATTAACTCCAGCTGGCTTCAATTAAATAGTGATGAAACCAAGACTATGCTCATTTGGTTGATAAAGCCACCTCGTAAGCACTTCTCCTGTGCTACATTTTTAATGAGGCTATTAACATGCATTTGCAATGCAATAGGTCTCGCATTATAAAAGTGTGAGCTATTGTTGTTGCATTATTTAGCAATGCCGATAGCTCCAACTTTAATAATGCGAGACTTATTGCATTGCAAATGCTTGTTTATATTTTAGCCACATCTCTGCCTCCTATCTCACCTAATGACCCCGTCCCCATTGCATTCATGCTCACAGTTTTAGGTTTATTATTATTGATTTGATTCCCTGATGCCGTTTAACTTTCCTCACCTGACCGGGAGTGGGTGGTAGTCATCTTGCGGCACTAAGTTTGCTGTGGGAGGTGAAACCAGAATCCCCTCAAGTCCTCTCATCTTACACACGCCTCTTTTTCCCTTGGCAGAGGAGTGAAAACTCTGCTGTTCACAGAATTTCACCTGGCGGTGACTCCCTGTAATGCCTTGAGGCCAGAATGTAGGAGGCCCATCATATGCTGTGACCCCAAAGACCATTGTTATTATGTAGAAGGTGAAAATGTGCCATGTGAGTGTGCATGCTGGGGGAGGTGGTGGGGATGAAGTGGCTGCTGCAGTCGTTGAACTTCGGCATAAGCATACCAGTTCTCTTTAAATACAATTGATTTGAGTTAAAACGCGGCTGGGTGCATAAAAAAGCAGACCACAGCCGGTCCTCAAGCTACTGGCTATGGCCCTAGTGCCCACTTTACCAATACGACCCTGGCTGGTGTGTACTGGTGTCATGGGGGGCTGCCCTTGGTTTATTACCTCTAATTACAGTACACAACTCTGCTCAAAGGCAATCACTTACTGCAGGTTAGAATGAGCACTACTTCCTATCACTACCCTGATTGGCTTTATAACCTAAACCAGAGTGCAAGTCAAGGCAGATCTGCGAGTGTGAGTTTCGGCACATATTGCATTGACCTTACTTTACTGGTCTCACGACTCACCCTCAATATTGTAATGCTATTTTGCAAGGGAGTAGGCTCAGCGGTCAACGCCTGGCCAATAAAAGGAATTTTCAGGGCACTTTTGTAAAAAGCGCAGCCGTGTTACAAAACTGCCAATTTCTCTGATTCGTTTGCAAATTGCGAAATCCTGGAGGGTCTGGGTAGTGAAATAAGAAGACATTTGATGAGTGAAGGGACTTTTTTCTTTTTTTGTAGTTTTATGTAGCACGAATATGACCTGAAGGTATCAGAGGGCTTTACATGAATACCAGTTACATTACAGACGGACACATTAATTCTAGGCGCGGGTAGATTAGGTGATTTGCCCAGAATCACAGGATGTTTGAGCCTCCCACCAGACTCGAACTTGGTTCCCCAACTGCAAATCTGGCCGCTCTAGCCATTAAACCACATCCTCCCCCACTTTTTACATCTTCTATTAAAAAATATATTTTTTTAAGCCAGAGCTAGTAGCAGGAGTGCTGTGCAGTTCCTATAGTATCCATGCAGGACCTGTGTGTTTGGATAACATAAACTGTGGGATGGGTGGCAGACTGGTTCCGTACACCCCCACAGAGAAATGTTAGCCTATTTGCATTTAGCTAGCTCATAGTGCCACTAGTGTCTCCTCTTATCGGGGAGAGATTAGTTTCTGGAAACCTTAGAACATGACAACCCTGATCCCTTAAGATCGTGGAAACAATGTACTACTTTTCGCTCAGTCACACATGTTCTTTTAGTTTATCTCCGAGATACAAAGAATAAACAGTCTGGGCGTTTCCATAAGGGTGTATTGAACAGTTCTTATTCTCGTGTAAAATATATGAGCTGCAACAGCTATTATACAGTAGCAGGGATATATGATTAGCAGTACAGTGAATATAAAAGTATAGTACAGGTCTACAATCTTACAATAAGCATGAATAAATACATGAATATAAAATGCATGATAAAAGTGTGCATACTCCTACAATGCCTATCTAGATATACCTAAGTGTACCTAGCATGTGAGTAGGTGTGAAGCTAAGAATCCCTCTAGGATTTAGTTGAACCCCATTACCTGAAGTGTGAGAATGTAGGAGCCCTTCTTGGTCTCAAGTTGGACACCCCGCCAGGGATGTTTGGACCACTGTCAGCTGGAGCGCCTGCATGCAGGAACCTCAGCGTCTCTGGTCAGTGTGTCAGCCTGGAAGTCTTGGTTCCCTCTAACTAACACTAGCAAGAGGTGCTATATTTATACTGAATGTATCTAGGGCTCCTTTGTCCCTTGTTGCTTGTAATAGACATTGTTGGATTTGAGTATGACGTATGGGATGAACCGTGTATGTAGATATGGGGAGGAAGGTGGTGTAGCCCCAGCCTGGTTTCTCAGAAGCCTTATGAATATTCATTCATAAAGTGTGAGTCTATTGATGGAGTTATAGGACTCTATTGTTTACCGTCTCAGACCCTGATTGATATCTCTTTTTCCTGAGTTTGCATCGGAATCTAAGAGTCTGACAGCTTCACTGGTCCTGCGATGTCTGAAAGTGTCTGTTGCACTCTGGGTGGGGTACTGCATCTTTTCTGTTCTGGGTTTTTTACTGCATGCATTCGTCTATTGGTGAATAATAGTGTCTGTTGGTCTCGAGGTATCTGGCTGTAACATTTGTTCTCTGGTATCATGCAGTGTCTGGTGAACTCAGAGTGGGTAATAGTATCTACTGCCCTCTGTGTGCCTGGCAGTGTCAATAGGCCTGTTGGTATCTTACAGTTTTTATTGGGCATTACCTGCTTGGCAGAGCAGACAGTTCTCTGATTGTGTTTTTAGTATCTCACAGGTATTTCGGGATTCAGCAGCATCTGTTGATCTCCTCGCGCTTGATGAGGTCTGTTCCTATCTGGGTGTCTGGAAGTGTACTTTGGCCTCTGGGTCCCTGACAGTGGTTGTTGCTTTCTGGATGTCTGATTGTCTCTCTTTTGAATGGTGAGTGGTTGATAGGAGTGTGGTGATGTCCGTTAGGCTCATGACGTCTTATGGTGGTCTTTAATCCTTCAGATTCTCAGAGTGGCTTTAAGCTCTGAGTGCCTGCTGGTTCTCTTGTGTGGAAACTACTACAATGGGTGGTTTGTTACATAGACCACCAGGCACTTAGCGGGGTACAGCTTATTCTTCAGGGTTGGGCTCTTTAACAATTGCAAAAACAGTGAAAAAGAAGAAACCCATAAGAAGTGCCCAAAACTAAGCTCTGCTCACATTTTGGATAACAAGCATTGGCATAGCCAATAGGTCTCGCCTTTGGGGCCTTATAAGCGTTTAACTATGCAACAGTTAATGTTGTTGCACCAAGGATATTGTGCTGCACAACTAAATACTTATAAGGTCCCAAAAGCGAGACCTTTTGGCTATGCCAATGCTTGTTTATAGATTATGGGTCTCAACAAAAGGGATAGTGTTGCAGACATCAATAGATCACCCTCAAAGAACGTCAATTATCTTTATGACTATAGTTTACAGTCTTCTATAGAGGTTTACTTTTCAACATAAGATGGATGCTATTGGTCTTACACCCACTTTCTATATGGTCCTGTCTTTGTTTCCCAGTTATTTTGCTTTCCTGGACTATCCGATATAGCACTTGGCCATTTATGCCTTCTCCAGACATATGCTGTACCAGAAAGAAAATCGAATAGATCTGTTAACAGCTGAGCTTTTTCTTTCATTATTAGCCATCACAGAAAGCCTGATCTGGCTTTACAAGACCTAGGACTCAATCACGAATGGTGTGATAATTGCACACCCTCTTAGTCACACTTGTGCTGGGTGTGTGACTTAAAGTGTGCACAGTTTGCACCCAATTACACATTTGACATCCTGGAACTCAGAGTGATGTGTTTTTCCCCGTTCTGAAAACCCTTAATTAGTGTCACCAGTATGATCCAGTTTTGGGAGTGCAGATGAGAAAAACAAGGACCCCCTGGGTAGTAGTAAAGTACAGACTCCTAGGGCAGGGTAACACGGTATGTGAGCAAAAAATCCTAGGCCGTCTACTAAATAGGTGAACAATTAATCTGACCCAGTAGTGAAAGGAACATTAAAAAACAAAATTATATAAAAAAACATGTTTTTAATTAGCATAGTAAAAATCATATAGAAACTGAACAAAAGTCAGACTATATGATAAGGTTAGACAAGTGTCATAAAACATACAAAAACATCTACAATTGTTATAAAAATATATACAATACACATGAATTATACATAATTCAATAAAAAATACATTCTGAATCGTAATTAATGCCTAGAGTGCTGGAAAACATAAAAACTCGGCGCGCGTTTCGGCTGAAAACGCCTTCCTCAGGAGTCACAGATGGTGATCTGGAAATATATTTACAAGAAAGGGACAGATATCAGATACAAATTTATACATTATGAACAAGCAGGTATACAGAGAAATGTATTTCAGTATTCTCCCAATATAACATTGATAGATCAAAGGTAAACATTACATATCTCTAACTAGAAAGTCCTCAAACCTTAACCGGTCAGATCTACTAATTTGTTCCCTAGGTGTCATATATTGGACCGGTCTTTTCAAACGATTGTACAGTACTTGAATGATAATATACAGTATAACCTGTGGCTATTCAATGCGGATTGTTGTCCGAGCTAGCAGTTTTGGGAGTGTACACCCAACACAGGATTGCGGCTCAATCATGATCAGCATTCAGGGCTTGAAGATGGCAGTCCTCCGTGTTTCAGACCCGGTACTAATTAAAAACTGATATTGAAACGGGTCCGTACAGGGCATTATATACATGTGCTTTGCTGGTAAAAACAGTGATCGATTTCTGAGCAATTGATGTAAAAAATGTTACGTTTTTCCATGTCAGAGATGTAGTTCTTGGGTATACTTTATGGTTTACTTACTCTTGCATTCTCTGGGAGTGTTAGCTATTTACTGGATTATGTGTTTCTGTATTTTTTTAATGGACCATATTACTATTTTGTAGTGCACACACTGAATTGGGTCTCCACCAAGAGTTTAAGGGCCAGATGTACAAAGGTTTTTTGCGTGTGCAAATGGGTTTTAGACCCGTTTTCCCCAGCAAAAAACCTGTGGCAAATGTACTAATCCTATTTTGCGACTCCTTAAGCTATGTAAGAATGTTTTGCAATCGCAATTCACTCGCAGTTTACTACCCTTCTCAGAAGGGTGGTAAAGCACTCGCAAATGGGAAGGGGTCCCCAGGGGACCCCTTCCCATTTGTGAATGCATGCACAAATATTTTCTAAATGGAGGCTGTGGTCCTAGGGACCACTGCCTGCCCTTAAAAAATGAAACTTTTCAGTCTTTTAAAGGCATCCTGTTTGCCTTTAAGGAAAACAACTGCATTTAAAAAAAAGAAAACTGCTTTATTAAAAAGCAGTCCCAGACATGGAGGTCTGCTGACCTCAGAAGGACACCATCCCTGGGAGTGCCAGTCATTCCTAATAGGGTCGCAGATTGTGACAACCTCATTAATATGCATGAGGCATGCAATTTGCGACCCCATTGGGAATGGCAAACAGTGTCTCTGACACTGTTGTACATTGAGGTTTGGGACTCGCAAATTGCTACTGGCAATTTAATCAATTTGCGAGTTGCAAACATAAATGGTTGTACATCTGGCCCTATAACAGACCAAGATTGAGAGCTTTGCAGTTGAGGCAGAAGACAGTGCAAGTTTCTCACAGTGCCTGGAAGTGTCTAAAAAATGTGCTCACAATACATGGTCCTGCAATCTTTGGCCTCTCTGCAGAGCACACAGAGCAATGGTCTGGTATTCCAGGTGCAATTATGATTATGTGCAAGTGTGTGTGAAGGAGGTATACCTTTGTCAAAATATTTACAAGGCAAAAGTCAAAGAAAATGCAGTACTTACAGGTGAATGGGTGTATTGTGCGATTGGGGTATGGTGAAGTGAATGAGATGAGAGGAAGTGGAGGGAGTAAATAGAGGGTGCTGAAGAGGACAGATATGAGGTGTAAGATATACAGATGGAGAAGGCGTGGAAAGAAAAACGGTAGACAGTTCTAGTGTAAATTAAACATAACAAGAGTGATGGAGACATTCTAAAGACCACTACTTCCTCCTCAGGTGTCAGTAATATTTAATTCAGAGTCCCGCAATTTCAGAATTTAAACTTTTTCAATATAAATTATTTGCAACTAAATCAGTGTTGTTATTCATTTATCTTGTACAGCTAAGAACTATTAACAAAGTCCGTAGTCCTATCCGGTTTTAGGTGTATGTCAGTTGTTGTGTTATATATCTGGATGCAATAACAGAAAGCTCAGAGCTGCACCAATACCGGTCTGGTGGCACACTATGGAAATAACCGAAATGTAGTTTACATGCTTAAACTCCTCCCTTTATTACAAAGGGTACACCACTTTTATGGAACCTGCATTTTATTAACTCCACTTAAAGGCCTGATCAGGACCAAAGTGTTCTGTTTATTCATGTACTAGATGCTTTTGTCATTAAGCTTTTATTTCCACCCTTTATCAACACCATAACTTCTTTAGGTGGAACTGCAACTAATAAGAATGTCTTTAGAGGAATATCAAACTTAATAGAACAATCTAGAATTTTAGATTCTGGATGAATTCAATACTTTGTTTAATGTCCCCATTTCACCTAAGATTTTGGCCTTTTTAGGAGCCCCTGAAACTCATTGTGATAATTTACTAAATGTATTGATTTTAGCGTTTTACAGGCACTTCCACATCATGGTTCTAACGTGCTATGTGTATTGAGAGCCTTCCATTCCATTGATGATTGTCTTATGTCTGTGGATGGGTCTCAGCATTTATCTGACAGATTTTCAGTGTTGTCATACCTGAGATGGTATGGTTTTGCTGAGTATCCGGTCTTCATGGGGAACTCCTCTGGGGATAAGGTGCATTTCATATTTTGTATTTTTTGGATGTTTTCTTTTTTCCCATACATTTTATAATATATAGATATCTTTCCTTATCATTTTAGATGTTGGTTTTTGCTATTTTCAGGACGTTTTCTGTTCTGCACATATCAAAATAGTAGACCTGTATTACATTTGTGTGTGTCCAAGTTCCTACTTCTTTTACATCACTTCTAACTGACAAATGAATTGTAATAATCTTTCATCAAAATGGACATAGGTAAAGGACAAGAACTACCCTTGCACATAGACTAAATTTCTCCTCTTGCTGCAGCTACCTCTCCGTTTAAATTAATCTAAATACCAATCTACATCATCTGTCCTGTATTCACTGTGCTGCGGCAGTTACATGATGTAATTAAAAAACAAATCTGTAATCTTTAAGGCTGTACTTGATTTACATGCTTTCTCTGAAGTTGTACTTATATGGCTTGCAACTTATGACAATCTCATGCCATATATTAGGTTGATTGACCATTTACATAGCATTAGCACGTGAACTTCAAATCTTACCCTACACTTCCCTACGCATATCGAACAGTGATAGATTTTGGGAAAGCTATAGACCCATGCTTACTAAAATAGGGCAACATGCAAAGGGGTTTGATCCAGTAAGACCTGATCTGTGGGGAGGGATCAATATCAAATCTCCCCAAATTATCATGAAACCGCCACATTACCGACAATCAACATTAATTGAAGAACACCATGTATACATTAATCTTGTGTGTATGAGTATTTATCTCATTCTTCATTTATTATTTCTTTATGTTTATCTTTGTTTGGTAATCGTATCCATCTGGTGCATTTAGAAAGCAATGTCAATACTATGAACAACCAACATAAAACACAATTTAAAGCAAGTCACAACACAATATAATCACAATAAACAAAAACTTGGTTCGAAAATACATTATCTGCTGAACTGACTGGAATTGTTACCTTTGAATCCAAATTAACGCGATTCAATGAATGTCACACTCCTTAGAAATGGGGTTATGTATCCAATTGTATGTTACCACTCTCAGTAAAGTCCAAATTGGAATTAATACTTCTTATTCAAGTAGATAAATGCCGTTTTGGAATTTTGAAGCACAACTGTATGTCTGAGATGGTACTTCCATTGGATCCCCATAGAAGAATACCAACGCGTTTTGACCTCATGAAAAGTAGGGGTATATATAAATCATTTTAAGGTCATCATCAGGGCAAAGAAGAACTCATTCAGTCTAAATGTAAAAAATATTAATATGAAAAATAATAATGTGTTAAATATCACATAATTCAGCGTTATAGTGATATCTAGTGTTTAGCACATGCAGCCTCAAGTGTAAACGTATACATATAGTGAATTAAACCGAAGAGAGTGCAGGCTTCTATTTGCAGCCCGACAAAGGAGAGATTTGTTCAGAAATCTCCCCTTGAAATCCTATTAGTGTGACATCCAACACACATGTGGAAAATTATAAAGTAAAAAATGAAGCTGTCCCGCATTACTGGATTGATGGTTGGTGGTAGGGCTAACTCAGCAAAAATGAACGGTGCGATTATACTCGTTGTGTGTTCGTCTCTGTGTCAATAAAAGAGAGAATAACTGTTGTTTTAGAATCAACAGGTTTGGTAAAAAAACAGGAATGAAAACTGATTAAGTAAAATTTGTCATACAGCCGCATTACTTGTTTGAAAAAGAAATGAACGTACTCGTGATGTTTTTGTATTTCTTTTAAAAAATACCACTATGGGCCTGCTTCGACAAAGGTTCCTGTCTCACTTGTAATGCATCCCGCAAGAGGAAGTGCCGCGTCAATTGTCTATTTAAAACACAGCAATCAACTTCCACATTTGGACCGGAGGGTCCTGGGAGAAGTAGTTTTAATACAAAAAATCGTTTACAGTGTTTGAGACACCAATCATCACTACTTGCTGTGGAAACCATAATATCAAACAAAGACTGTGACGTCCCTGCAAATGGGAGATACTCTGACAGGAGGTACTGCTTTTGACCGGTTCAAGGACCCTAACAGTGATATCAACTTTCTCTGTCTGCAGCATAATCATAAAAGTGGAACTGAAACATCCCCATTTGGTTCCAGATTCTTCTCTAATTGAAAAGCGGGTACTCCTCAGAGTAGCAGAGGAACGTCTGAGATCTAGATCTATATCGCTGACAGCCAATCTCCTACAGGTGAGGGCGCAACACCTGGAAAATCTACCAGGAGCTACTGGAAAAGCTGTGGGACTGTCTCTGTAGTGGAGCCTGCCTGGTCTGTTGAGAGATGGAAGTAGGAAATACCCCTGCAGGAGGAGACTAACCATAGGAGCCCTGCTGTTGTGCCCTTATGGAAAAGGCATTCCAGAAGTGTGGACTAGCATGGGAGCAGTGCAGGAGGTGATCTAAATGTTGGACTTGTCTTGTTTCCTTCTCGATTGCTATTAAATCATCAGGGGCACACTGCCTACCCAAATGCTGGAATGGGTATTTGCCTCCCAAACACTAATTTCATATTAATCCCATGCCACCCAACCTTTGGCAGCAACTTGGCGGTGAAACTCTAATTCTGCTAGAGACTCACCATTCGGTTTTTAAAACCAGTTATACATGTTTTCCTTTAAACCATGTGTAAAGCACACTGGATAAACACTAATTGATGTTTGTTGGCATATTGAACCTAGTATCATTGCTTATTCATCGACTCTCTTCTGCTGCACTTTTTACCTAGCTGTAACACTGTCAGGAAGCGTGCTGTAGGAAAAGCTCAATGAGCTGAATCTTCCTTTCTTGGACAAGTTGGAAGCAGCAGGTCGTGAGTCTGAGTACCCTTGTCGAGTCAGCCATTTATATCTAGAGGTTCTGTAAATTTAGCAATATAATATTAGTAACAGTCAGTTGTTTATAGCACATAAAGTATAAGCTCTATATAAAAAACTATTTCCATGAAGATTGCTGTGGCAAGAGGGTGGGTGAACACATGTAAGACCCCTCAGGTCAGGTATTAACCGCCAAATATGGGTTAGTTGAGAGGTTAGTTGAGGTTAGTTGAGAGGTTATTAAATCATAACTGCTGCTATGCACCAGCCAAGGAGAAAGAGAGAATGTGACCGTGTCCATGGGCGCGAAAGACCCTGCTTTACACTCGATGTCCTGTGCTGACTTTGCTTGTTAACGAAGGATTGTCGAAGACCGAAGAATGTAATGTAAAATACATTTCTATAGCGCTACTACCACTCCAAGGAGCATCTTGGCTCTTAATACCAACCCAGATGGAACAGGTCGGTTAGCTGAAGCAGTTCGAAGGACACTACACCCTTTACACTAGAGCTTTACAAGCAGCATCAGTATCGGAATCTCTGTCACCGGAGGGTAGGGTCGTCACTTGTTGGCAGGGGGCCTTTTTATTTGGGCCTGTACCCACCTTGAGGCCTGCAGCTGTATCTGCTGATCAGTCATGGTCTGCACAGAGCTCCTGAATAACCCTTGAGGAAGGCTAGGCCATTGCACATGTACGCCAGATTGAGGGTCTTGAGGTGAGAACTCTGCTGTTACTACATTCATTAACTTTGCACCCTTGAACTTGTACTCCCCACCAGAGATTGGATTGGATTTTGCATTTAGGAAAAGCTGCAGTGGGAGTTGCAAGTGCATTGGGATTTGAGGAACTTGTCTCCTGGCCACTCTTACAAAAGTCTACTTAATTACCATAAACTGGCGCCTGTAAGATTATTCGAAGCAAGAAATCCCCTACGTGCCTGTTATTGAACCCTCTTTGTGTGTTATTCCGTTTTGATATAATAAAATACTTCGCTTTTATAAAAGTCTAGCATGGGATTGGACAATATTTAGTGTGTGCTACTTGGCAACTGTTGATCTTTGAGTCTGGCCGCCCGCGAGATACTGCCTTGAGAATCCTTGAACTACTCTTCCCGCTACCCTGAGTCAGGTGCTGAAAGGATGTACTTGGCGTTCACTTTCCACTGCCATACTAGGTCAGGCCCTGGGAAAGCAGAGGTAAAAGGCCACAACCACCATGATTGTGGCACAATAACTGGTGTTGCAGTGTGACCCCCTCAACCGGATTCTGACAATAGTGATGAGCCTCTTATGTTAGTAAAGCAGACATCAAATGAAGATGATGAAGAGGTCAGCTCAAACGCCTCTTCCTGTGTCATGTGCAGTGTTACCTTTCCTGTGCATCCCCTGGGCTTCTAGAAGGCCAGTTCTACAAATACCGTATGTGTCACACTCGCCTGTAAATGTAATTTTGTTTATAGAAGTTACACAAAAGAGCTGACTGATGAAAACTAACTAAAAATGGCAATTATGAACAGGCTGATGAAAACATAATGCTCCCATTTCATAGCATTATGATATCTGTATATCTATATATTATAGACTTGATTTTAACTATGTGTTTTACTATGTTGACATGGTTCGGGTATAAAATGGATAGCTGCACAATGAGCAAGTTGAACATATTTTTAGATAAAAACGTTTCTGGAGCGAAGTACATGACTTTTGATAAGAGTATAGAATAACATGCTGAGCCTTCGTAAGTACATAGATAGGTCTGACCCTCGTAGCCCTTGGTAGATAGCACCTTGTTGTTAGTCTGTGTATCTGTGCTCGGCTGGAGGGATGGCTTTTGTTCCACAGACAGTGTAGTCATACGAACAAGGTCGTCGCGGCGTCAGGCTTCATTCGCTTCACAGTGCTTGTTTGGATTTGGGATTGGAAAAGGCAAAACAAATTACTAAATCTTACAGATTGCTGCCTTATCTTTCCCTTGAAGAGCTTTTACAAGGTCGCAGATGTGTCATCTTTGTTGCTGCACTGCCAAAAAAGGCCCAATCATATTTTTCAAAAAGCTGCATTTCACACCTTCACAAAAACTTCTCTTGAACAACCCGATGTAGCAAACACCTGAAGTCATTTTACCAAGTGCACGCAGTGCTGGCTGTGAGTGAGTAATCATATTATAAAAACAAGGATCAGTGTGCCCCCCTCAACCCCTCGTTCATTAAATTCGGGGAGATCAAGGCAACCGTTGCGACCCCCATACATACTTTTGTAGCAGCGCTGATGCTTCTGAGACTATCCACAGTTGTGGACCTGTACATGGTTTTGTTCATCACTCGTTTGCTCGGTTCACACGAAGGAAACTAAATGTTCCCGCCTTCCGATGCACAGGAGAGTCAATTAGACGTGCCCATGGGTGTTAACTGTGACCAGTGCCCCCTTAAACCTCCTTTGTCTGACTTTGTTATGGCACTGTGATGGCAATTTGAAGGTTTTTATTAGTTTTACACTTCCATCTTCTTTATACACTTTCTCCAATTTTGCCCGGTCAAAGTTTGTATGATGTTTCTCCCTGTGGCATCGCCTAATGTTTAAAGGCCTTGTGAGGCCATATCTGCCACCACTAGGATGCTTCTGAAGCTATGATTTTGGTTTTAAGGGATCACCCTACATTTTTACAACTGTACTCCAGTGGATTAGGCGTACCGTGTGTTGGTACTGACCCTGACTCGAATCGAGAACTGAACACTTGTGTGCTCTGGAAGTGTTTCAAGTTGAATCCGGTGACTGTAGCAACTTATGAAAGCTCTTGTCATATGCAAGAAATGACTTCTTATCTGAAAGGCCGGTGGGTGGGTGAGGCTGTCTCCAAGCTTGGGTGGTCTAGAGTAACACAGTAACCGGAAGTAAGATGAGTTCAGACTGATGAAGCAGCAGGTCAATCCCAGTTTCTTGAGTCTGGGTGGTAAGTGCTGGTCAGAGTATGACATATTGATCCTGTTGTGTGTGTATAGTGGATTTTCTCTCTAACATGTTGTCTTGGATGTGTGTGTGTGTGTGTGTGTGTGTGTGTGGGTGTGTGTGTGTGTGTAATTTCATTACATTTTGTCTTTTTTAATTTAGCAGAATAGCACTAACTAAGCCACAAGGGCCGTAGCTCTATGCACGTTTACACTGAAGAAGCATAATGACAGTAGGCCAAGCCAGTGAATCCAGATGGTGACATTAACAAAGACCTATGCAACCTTTTCAAGGCAAGGATTCAGCCTACTGTTCTGTTCAGCTGGAGCTGCAATCACTGTTAGTGCCATGAGCATTACCCGGGCAATCTTCAGAGACAGTGTTACCAACTTCCCTTGGTCTGATAGAGTCTAATTTTGAGCATTGTTTTTTGTGCCAAACCTCTCCTATGCTCCTGAAAGCTCCCAAAAGCAGTTGATATCCATCCAGGCGAGCTCTAGTTGGTTCATGCCTTAGACATAAAGCATACTCAGACCCTATGCATGCTCGGGTGAGATCTAAAACGATCAGCAGGCTGCTGCCGTCACAGAGCAAGACTGATCAGTTGCACCTCAATTTACTATCCTCATAAGAGTCCAGAAATAACATGTGGAGCATTCATAAGCACATACATAGGTCTGTAACTGCGTAGTGTTAAGTCTTGTCGCTTTTGTACACTTTATTTCTAGACTCAAAACCCAGACATCAGCAATGCAGCACTCCTCTCCAACCACTCCCCTTCTTCACAATTGCCACCCAATGTTCCCACATTTCAACCCTGCCTATAGAACACTCTAAGCATGATATATTGCCATGGTAGCCCCTTCGATGCCCAATGCCACTAAACACAACACGAAGATCTTCGTACATATCACCTTTTTGTTGTTAGTCTGAGTATCTGTGGGGATGGCTTTCCTTCCACAGAGTGCAGACTGAGGGGGGTATTGGAGGGGAGTGCTAGTGGCAAGCTTCACTGCTACAAATTCGCCCCCATGGGTCAAAAAGCGGCCCTTAGCCTTCCGGTCCACTGGGGGGAAAATGCCTGGTGCTCTCTATAGCCATCAGATGGGCCGTGGATTCCCTCCTTGGCCATCACCCACCCAGTCGGTCTTTAGACAGACTTCCTTTTGTCTCTACGGTTGTCTCTTCCCTTATCCTCACTTTCTCACCTCCACTACTTTTCTCTCTCCTTTCTCTTCTCTCCTAATGTATTTCTGATTATTTGATGTAATGTGTAATTGTTGATCTTTTTCTGTTATACTGTTGAACCACATTGTTGAACTTCCTTTCGTCTCTCCTGTCGTCTCCTCCCTCACCCTCCCTCTATTTTTGTCTCTCCCTCTATCAATGTACTGAGACTCAACTATTTTGTCTGATGCCGGATGGAGCTACCTGGTTTAGCTATAGCTATAGGGGAAATGGGCCGTGGATTCCCTCCTTGGCCGTCACCTACCCAGTCGGTCTTTAGACAGACTTCCTTTCGTCTCTCCTTGTTGTCTCTTCCCTTATCCTCCCTTTCTCACCGTCCCCTCCACTACATCTCTCTCTCCTTTCTCGCCTCTCCCAATTGTATTGCCTATTTTTTGATGTATTGTGTAATTGTTTAACTTTTTCTGTTCAGTGTTGATTCTCATGTAAAGCGCTCTGATACCTTCGGGTCTAGCCAGCGCTATATAAAACTCTTTTAAATAAAAAATAAAAAAATAAGATTGGTGATTTAAAAAATCAAAATAGTTTAATTTTAATTCCCAAAAGTTCTTTCTGTGTGGGTGTATTGCTCTTTCTCTCCTTATCCTTCCTTTCAAAGTTTTCACTTATTTTAGTAGGGAACTGCATTTCTTCATTGCTTCTTTTGTTAGAGTTAATGCGCTAGCATGTCTTGGGTTTCAAGAGACCTTTTTTAATTCTTACGGCAGCTGTTTTCTGAAAGGTTTTAACAGTGAGCCTTGCAGAATGATTTTATATGTTCAGCAAGCAATATGTCTGGTAGCTATCCTCCCCCACCCAATACCCACAGTTTAGTCCTTCTTACACGCCCTCCTGTTTCCCTTTTAGTCTCCTCTCACATCCAACAATTGAGCTTAGTTCTAAGAATCCACCAGTAAAAGCTCTGCACCCATTAAGAAAGTAAATGTAAATGTAAATGTATAGGCATTTATATAGCGCACTACTTACCCGGAGGGTCCCAAGGCACTTCGACCGCTGCGAAACCCTTCCTGGCTTCCCTGAAAGATGGTCCCTTAATGGGTATCTCCAGGGTGAGACCAGGCATCCCCGGCGGTCTGGTGGGGCCGTTAGTGAAGATGAGGCAAGCTAATGCCCAGAGTTGCCGAGTGTGATCGCTGATCAGAGTGGGCACCGAGGCGAGAGAATTATCGAGTCCGCTGACCCTGGTCCAGAAACCTGCCGCGCCGGGAATCGAACCCTGGTCCCGGGCCGTCCTCTGCTCTCGGGTCTGCCGCCTCTAACCAGTGAGTCACAACCCACAATTCCCCACGCTGGTTCTCCGAAGACCTAAAACGTAAGAAACTTGCCCAACGCCAGGCTGAACGCAATTGGAGACAAACTACTCCTCAGACAAAAAAGATATATTTCTAACTCATCTTAAGCAATATAAAAATGCCATCTTACAAACCAAGAAAACAATGGTTCTGGTGGCTAATAGAAAAACAATGTTGGTAGTAAGTATGCACAATGGCAATAAGTTTTGTAAAGACCCTATAAACCTAGTACCCTGGTTCCTTGTGAGTAGGGTTACCCTGTCCTGAGCTGTGATCTTACAAACCAAGGTCGCTATTTCTTCAACAAGATATTGAGCTCTTTTAATAAATCAAAGGAAATCTTCACTATTGCAACTGAACTATCCAAGCCAGATGGAGTCACAGCGAAACCTGTCCCCACTCACGCTCTATGTGACTCACTCAATCTGCTAATACCCCTCTCTACCTACCGTCAGGAACCCTCACTCTCTGGAGCAGGTTCTTCCCATTACCAGGGAAGCCTTCTTGAACCTTTTAAGGAAAGTGGGATCTGGTTCTCCTACAGACTACTTCACTCCACACATATTAAGGGAAGCCTTCCCCACTTGTCCGGATCCCCCCATGCACTTTTAAATAACTCCCTTAATCAGGGCATTGTTCCCAAGGTATTTAAAGTAGCAGAAATTGTCCCCATCTTGAAGAAAACAGGGGCAGACCCTTTAGCTCTTACGAACTGCCGCCCCATTTCCCTGCTCCCCTGTTTAGCCAAAATTCCGGAAGCCCATGTGGCAAACTTCCTCAGCTCCTTTAGCTGGCCCCCGCCAGGTGGGCGTCCGTCCTGCTCATTCCACAGAGGCTGTCATTTTGACGGTCCTAGACAAACTTACAGAAGGGGCCGACAAGGGCACTGCTCAAGCCCTGGTACTGCTTGATCTCTCGGCAGTGTTCGACACAGGCAACCATGAACTCCTGGCTGACCGTGTCAGTAACGCCGGGATTCAGGGCCTGGCTGTTATCATTTCTGGAAGACCGCTCTCAAGCTGTACGCCTCGCCCATCTCTCCTCCTCCAAGGTTAAACTGACCTATAGGGTTCTTCCCTGTCACTGCTCCTTTTTAACCTGTACTTACTTCCCCTTATTCGCTCCCTTGGCGAAAGGAAGGTTTGCACCTTCAACTATAACGACCTTTAATTGATCTTTGATATCAATCAGTCAGCATCCTCTGTTTCTAACTTCCAATCCACCATGCGATACATTAGCAACTGGATCAACAGCAACCACCTGAAATTGAACCAGGATTAAACTGAGCTGATCCTAGTCAGCAGGCCATTTAACCCCTGGAATTCTAACTTTTGGCCAACCGAACTGGGAATCCTCCCTCCCCTCCCCCCACCACTCCCCTCAAATTCAACCAAAAGCCTGGACATCGCTATCGACAGTAACCTATCTATGAAAGCCCAGGTTGGGACAGTGGTTTCTTCCTGTTCCTTTCAGCTCCGAAGGATCAGGAAGATCAGCAGATTCCTTACCACTGAAGCCGTGACCCAAGTAGTATTGGCCTTAGTCATCTCTCACATTGACAATGCCACCTCACTCTACTTTGGCATTCCGGCATATCAACTAAAACTACAACTGGTGCAAAACCAGGTGGCCAGACTAATCTACCACCAGCCTAAATGGCACCATTTCACCCTGTTAATTAAAGGAATACGCTGGCTCCCGGTAGCCGAATGCAGCGCATTTAAGCTGGGCTGCATCATCTTCAAATCTCGTAATGGCAAATGCCCGGAGTTTGTATCCACTCTGGTACAGCGCTACGTCCTTTCAACCGGATCTTAGGTCTTCCCATCTAAATCTCCTAGTCATCCCATCCTTTGAACGTAAGAAATTTGAGTGACTAAGATTTACGGTCTTGGCCCCTCAATTCTGGAATTTTCTCCCTTTGGACATTAGATCACTGACCTACGTTCAGTTCAGGAAACTTCTAAAGACCTGGCACTTCTGCCAGGCATCTAACTAAATCACTTAAGCTGCAGTGTCCCTTGGACTCCAGCGCTATGAAACCGTCTGGTGTACGTGAGCTTTAGAAGTTCCTTTAACATAACGTAACAACACCTGAGTAGGCCAGCACTATGTCGATAGTATTTCTAAAATTGTGAAGCAGATCCAGTCCAAAGGCATTAGGGCTTTGACTGGGAATGTATCATGCAGCATATTGACTGTGACCTAACAGAATCATATCCCTGTTTCATGTTCTTCTCATTGGTACTAGCTACCCGAAGCCCTTAGATTTGGCATTAGAGAAGGGGTCCTTCCGGAGACTTGTGATCCAGTCACGGTGGATAGTTCTTCTGACCAAGTTTAGAGAGTGTCCTGAGAGGCAGATAAGCAGCCTTGGCTTTTCTAACACTTTTCCCAATTATGCTTTGAGAGGCAGCTGCAGGAGGTTAATTTGTCACTGCTTTCGCTATCCCTTCCTCTGAGTAAGAGGTAGGTTCGTGTCTCACTGTACTACCTTTTCTTCAGATGTCAGAACATTTTCCACTTGCACAGTATCTTTATATACTATCTCTCTACTGACTAACATCATGACTGCCATCTTTCTGGATCTTTTCCCTCTACCCATAGCATATTGATATGCTCTACAGGTGAATTTAGATATTTTCTCTCCTGGTCGAATCATCTGGTTTCAGGGCTTCAAAAGGTACAAGTCCACTTCATTAATCTAAATTTGAAATTTGCATTAAACGGGCTATTATCAATAAATAACTCTGTCTTCACCTTGCCCCATGTTACAAGGAATTATTTTTTTGTGGACATCTTGCTCATAGTAGTCCGCTGCTCCAGTGACGCTAGCAACATGGGCTCCCACTGGCAGGATCAGTACATTTCTCTTTCAAAGTTTGCCCAAGAACTGAAGTGGCCATGTTTCATCTTGTCCAATCTTGATACAAGTTGAATTTGTTCATAATCATAGAAACTATTTTTAAGCGATTTTTGTTTCCTGCTTTAGAACGTTTTTGACACCTGATTTTCCATCAGTAGGGTCACTCCAAGGATTTAAACGATTGAAATAGGACTTTGGAATGGAAAGCTGATGGGAAACTTGAATCAAGAGCAAAAAAATAAAATAATAATAATTGATTAATGCATGCCCACGTTCTCCCCTACTCTGGCCACACTGAGAACCACAGTCTGAACCCCTTGCCTTCAACGAGATTACCCATGTATGCCAAATGAGTGAAATGCCAGAGCTTATGAAGGTGACATCACACACTCTTTGAGCTAAGGGTGTCGCAGGACATTTCATTGTACCCACCTCTAGTGCTAAATAACATTCTGTTATTCTATTTGCTACTGAGGAGCTAGGGAACAGGAATACAAAAAGATGACGGGTGAAATGTTTGAAAGAATCTACGCTACTCCAAATTATTGGGGCTGCATTCCAGTCTTCATTTTTGCTTACTATGCCACTCCAGACAGAGATCAGCAATATCCAAACCAGCCTCTGTCCTGCTCAAGTAGGAACAGTCCTGCCGAAGCTATTGAAAGTACAAGCTGCTGAATGTAAACAGAATCCCAGGAGCTCTGTATTCTCTCTGTTCCTGCTGCAGCATCCTCGGCTCATGAGTCTAGAGGGAGCGAAAGTACGAGTACCACAGGACAAGCCACGGGTACCAGATGAAGGCCGTAATGGACGTCTATGAGTGCACCACCATATCTGTGAAACGATCTAGTTATGGTTTGGACCCTCTTAGCAGGATTAGATGTAAACCACCCTCCCTTGCGCTTATGTACAAGACGACTTGTTTTCCTCCTATGATGAGCAGTTGTGCAGGATTTTCACAAAGCCCGTTGCTGTGCGTGATATTTTTAACATTGCAAATGTGGCTAAGATGAGCAGCCTGCTAACGTACAAGAGATGGCTGGACTTCCACCAAGTCCCCGGCTTGCATAACTCCCACCTCCCCATCACAAAGACAAGCCCGCACTAAACAAAATTGGCTTGTGCATGGAATGCTGGAGCAAGTGCTTTTGTTGAAATGCAAATTTGCAAATTGGTTTGCTTCTGGGTTGTTTGCAACAAAGGTTATGCAAAATCGTGTTTGCATTTTGCTTTCACTTGTAAACAATATTGGAACATCGTTTTAGAAATGGAAAACACATTGCTGATTTTGATAGAGAAGAGAAGTGTGAACAATTGTAGGCATATTTTCATTCAAGGCGACTAAACACATTACACTCCAGGATACACTCTGACAAAAACATGAATATTCCCTACTTGATGCCGCCTCTGCTGTGTTATAAATAGAGCTCTCTGGAGTGTGATATTCCCATATGGCGGCTGCGTTTAGCTGTTGTAAAGCACCCCTGGCAGGTTTGAGCCTAGTTTATGTATTATTTGTGGCAGCCCTGACTAGTCCCTAGTGTTCAAGAGGGGATTGCATTGTAAAAGCAGGAGCATCGTGCGAGTGTATCTTGTTCTACGGTGAAACTGCCTGGTAGACTGGCTGCTGAGCATCTTTAGAAGATACCGTAATGTTCTTATCTCCAGTTTACAAGCATTTGTATGTTACTTCCTCTATCCTGCTCTCTTCTTCTGTTCCCACTCTCAGTAATGTTACACCTGCTCCCTACTGCTGATCCTTTTACTACATTAATCCATTTGCTTCTCTCCGTCTGAATTCTCATTCTTCCAACTCCCTACTTAATCCTTCATGCAGCTTCTCTTTTACTCTCTCTCCTGTTGTCCTTCTTTCCCTTTGTCTTCCTTCTTCTCTTCTCCTCCTTTATCTCCTTCCCTCTCTGTTCTCCTGGCTTCCGCTCCAATTATGCTTTCTCCTTCTTTGACTCCACCCCCTTGCCTGTAAGAAGGCAAGGATCACTATAGAAGATGCTGGATTCGGAGAATACTAGGCAACACCAAAAAAAACCTTTCATTCATAGGTCCTAGTGATCTTCCTTTTTAGTAGTAATATAACTTTATTGTGGTTGAATTAGAAAATACAGTATAAATACTTTATGAATAAAATGCAATAAACATAACTAAAACAGTGAATTATGTTGGTTTACAGAAGGAACAGTCCTTGTTGGATTGTTCCATTATTATATGTGACTTCCCCTGCATGAGAATAACAGTAAATATCTGAAAGGGGATTACATACTTGTCATGAACCTAATTACTGCCTCTTCCCTCTATTTGATCTTTTGGGTGATTAACCAGGCAGACCAGATCTAAGACGCTACTGCAAAGTATAGTGGTGCTTGGTCAGTACTGTAGCAAAGTGCAAGTGCTTCAGTGGGTCGAATAATGCCAAGTTGTGAATAAGGGTAGCAGCCAGCATTTCAAATGGAGCTTGTCTTTGTGCAGGAAAGCATAAAATGGGAAATGGAGTCTCAGCCCTCCCTCCTCCAGCGCTACAGTCACAAAGACCATTGTAGGAATTGGACGTCTTCCATTGGGCTCTGTTGTTGTTTGTTGGAAGGATACCCAATCCAAACTTGAGGTACAAAGTGCAGGGAAGTGGCATTACTATTGCCCAATGTCCAGGATATGTTGTGTGCAGGGGTCAAGCACGACAAGACTTCATTTTTATTTTGGCCTCTAGACTAATAAGTTTACTCCCTGCAATACAAACCCTTTGGCTACTAGTTTGAGTACCAAAGTATGGCTCTGTGGAAAAGGATTGTATACCATGAATACAGAAGTATAAATGTGTATGTATGATTCATTAATGTAAATCCTTTACTATTAGAGTGATATATTTAAGGAAATGCAGTGAGGTGTAATCTCAGCTTGCATTAGGGACATGGGGTCCAGTATAAACATGCGTACACGTTTGCAAAATGTAACAATTTGAGACTTTTCACAATGATGTCCCACAAGCATGAAAGCAAGATGTTATGTTAAATGTTATGTTAAAAGCATTTATTAAGCGCACGTACACCAAAGGTTTCATGGCCCTCAAGTGAGGATCAAGGCAGTGACAGAGAGATCGCTTAGTCAGTGTATGTTTGGATTAACAACCAGGTCTTTAGCTGTTTCCTGAACTGGGCTAAAGAGGTCAGAGACCTTATCTCAACCGGGAGAGAATTCCAAAATTGCGGAGAAAGGACTGAGAACCTTAGTCTGCCGGAATTCTTCTGTTTGGAAGATGGGATTTCCAACAAGTTCAAGGGAAGGATCTAAGATCTCGAGAGGGAATGTAACGATGAAGACGAGCCGAGATGAAAGCCGGACTGTTGCAATGTAGTGCTTTGAAAATGGTGCAGCCCATCCTAAATGCACAGCGCTTATTCACTGGAAGCCAGTAAAGGCTTTTCATAAGTGGACTCACATGGTGCCATTAAGGCTCATGAAAGATCAGCCTGGCCACCTGGTTCTGAACCAGTTGGAGGCGCCTCAGTTGGTATGCTGGAATGCCAACATACAGCGAGTTGGCATAATCCCGGTGGGAGATCACTAAGGCAAGAGTGACCATAATCATAGCTTCCCTGCTCAAAAATCGACCGATCTTCTTTATTCTTCGAAGCTGAAAGAAACCAGCAGAGACAACTGAGCTGATCTGGGCCTTCGTGGACAAATCATTGCTGATAATAATCCCCAAGCTTTCAAAGAAGGCAGCTGGCACAGGGGAATTGCCCAAGTTAGGGGGCCTGAAGTTGGAATGCCATGGATTAGCTAACCCACCCGTGAGAATCAGCTCCATTTTCTCCGGGTTCAGCTTCAATTCGTTGTTGTTCATCCAGTCACTTATGAAAACCATAGTGGCTTGAACATTAGACTCTGATGAAGCGGATGAATTAATATTGAACACCAGTTGAAGATCATCTGCATAGTTAAAAAGGCCAACGTTTCTTTCTCTCAGAGAACGAATTAAAGTAAGAAGATAAAGATTAAACAGGTGCGGGGAGAGGGAGGAGCCCTGAGGAACCCCACAGGTAATATCCCTTTTATTAGATGAAAAATGGGTGAGGCGCGCCGCTTCGGCCCGATTACTCAGAAAGGAGGGAAGCCACTTTAATGCCAGACCCTGAATTCCGGTATTGCTGACACGGTCGATCAAGATACCATGATCAACCGTGTCAAATGATGCTGATAGATCCAAGAGAAACAGGTCCTAGGTAATGCCTTCATCCGCCCTCCTCTGAGCATGTCCATGACAGTAAGGATGACCGACTTGGTCGAGTGTGCCGGTCTGAATCCGGCCTGGTGGGCATCCAAAACCTGGAAGTGTTCAACAAAATAACTGAGGCAGTTAGCTACATGAGCCTCTAAAACTTTTCCCAGGTAGGGCAGCAAAGAAATAGGACGATAATTACTAAGAGCCGACAGATCGGCACCCGGTTTCTTCAGATTTGGGATAATTTCTGCCCTTTTGAAAGAGTCAGGGACAATGCCATGCTCAAGCGAGTTGTTCAGGAATGATCAAGAGGGGTCTCGGCACGTGGTAAAAGATTCTCGGAGTATATAGGTGGGACAGCAATCCGTAGGAGAGCCAGAGCTGACCTTATTTAGTACGTTCAGGAAAATCTCCTCCGAAATCAGAGGGAATAGGTCGAGACAATGTAGGCTCGTATCAATGTTTGGATCCTGTATAGGACAAGCAGCCGAAGGAATGCTAGCCTTGATGGTGGCTATTTTCTGTAAGAAATATGAATTGAGGGAATCACATAGAGACTGTGGAGCAGGTTTTGGCGTAACTATATCTGGTTTAGAGTGTTTGTCTACTATGGAGAAAATCTCCTTAGATTTATTGGACGCATTGACAATTTTTTGAGAAAAATAGTTTGCCTTAGTTTTAATGATCAGATTTTGATATTCTTTCATCAAGACTAGGGAAGAAGCTTTTTTATCTGGGAGATAATGACTGCGCCATTGGCGTTCTACTTGTCTAAGTTCAAGTTTCTTTATTTTTAGGTCATCGGAGAACCACAGTTGAGCATCGTGGGGTCTCCTGAACTTTGTTTTTTTGAGCGGAGCGACACAATCGCTGGCCGATTCCAGCCATAATTTAATGCTCTCTGCCTGGGTCTGAAAGACTTCCAGTGTAAAGGGGGAATGCTCGTCAAAAGTGACATTGTCCATGTCTGCACGTCTCCAATTTCTGGACATTTGGTTTTCTGTTAGTTGGGATTTCAGGGAAAGAATACATTGAAGAGTAAATCTAATCAACTATTGGTCGGACCAGGCACACAGAGCTATCAAAGGAGTGGAGATCTTCAAATTTGATGTCCAGAATTGATCTAAAGTATGCCCTTTTAAGTGGGTAGCTTCCCTCACATGCAGAGTACAATTCATCCCAGATAGAAGATCGACAAATTCCCTCGAGCTAGTGCTCTCCCGATCATCACTAGGCCAGTAATTGAAATCCCAAATTATAAGAATCCTAGCATGATTAATAACAAGGTAAGATATCATCTCACCCAGTGCCTGGGGGAATGTAGGCATATTACCGGGGGTCTATAAAAGAGGGCACAGATAATGGATAACTGAGGAGAATCAAGTTTTAAAATCCGAAAGTCAGTTGAGGGCAGACCAGCAGCCCCTAAGGTTGTAAACTGATGTTCCTTGCGGATGATGGCTGCAGCCCCGCCTCCAACTTTCCCTGGAGACCAGTTTGCCTGAAGGATATAGTAGCCATCCGGAATTGCTGCTAAGATATCCGGGGCACAATCCTCGGTCAACCACGTTTCGATTAGAAGGAGTATGTCAGCGTTTTCTGTTTGTAGAAGCAGGGAGATTTCGACTTGGTGTTTAAACCATGGATCGGGTATTCAAATAGCAGACTGTGAGTCCTGTAGATTTTTTAACCTTGGGGAGAAGGGTATGGTGGGGATGGACAGAGACGTATTCTTGGGGAGGGGGGATAAAAAAATTAATTCAAGGAAATTATATCTTTTTTTAAGGATATCCGTCTGCTCTAGATTAAGTTTAGTATTCACATTAATTTGGAAATTACCCTGCCACGATATCAGCTCGTTTTGCGAGTATTGGAAAAATTGGGCATAAGGAGTGGCCCCTGGCCCCGGTCGGCTGCGGACTGGCGCAGATGGGCTTGCCTTTGGCGCGCCCGCTGTGAACATCCGCTGCGCGTCCGGGGGAGCATCTCGTTTTATCCCTTATAGGATCCCGAAGAGACCGACAACCAGCAGGAAGTGGGGGTGGTCTGGGATGGTAGGGGGTGTGAACCTATCGCGTTTCTCTGTATAATCGGCACCAGGCAGCCACGACGGACCGGAAACGCGAACAAAGGCAAGCAAACAGCTTTACTTTAAATAAAGTACAAGGAAGCAAATTGTACAAATCACGCTCTAAAAACAGGTTTCTTTAAAAGTTAAAAATAAATCCAGACAGTTAGAGCAATGTCCGATATAGCCCAACCCTGTCAGCAGACCTTAATCCCCCGCGCAGAGCGAAGCCTCCCGTTTTATCCCTTCTAAGACCCCGCCAACCAGTCCAACAACCAGCATGAAGTGGGGGTGGGCTGGGAGGGTAGGGGGTGTGAACCTATCACGTTTCTCCGTACAATCGGCACCAGGCAGCTGCGACGGACCGGAACCGCAAACAAAGGCAAGTAAACAGCTTTACTTTAAAAAAAGTGCAAGGAAGAAAATTGTGCAAATCACGCTCTAGAAACAGGTTTCTTTAAAAGTTAAAAATACATCCAGACAGTTAGAGAAATGTCCGATTTAGCCCAACTCTGCCGGCAGACCTTAAGAAAAATATTACTTGGAAAAGAAAATGTTCTGCAAAACTGTTGTGCAATTTTAAATACAATTTCTCTGTGATATCATTTGGTAAAGTGTGTTTGATGCATGCCAATATTTGAAAAAAGATAAATGTAGAATCGGTGTAAAGCCATTATGAGCAACATTGTGGACAGCATGAAATTAGGTTAGGGGTCAGATTCTTAAAGTAAATCACAAAAAGTACACCCACAGTGATACTTCCATGCATTGGTACAGATTTATGACTCAGGAATTCACAAGAGTATACAGAAGGCCAGAATCCATGTTCCTGGAAAACTTTAGTGAATCCTAATTTCTATTAATACTTATATCTGCTTATGCAAATATCTAAGCAAGTAGACATTTTATTTGCCTACTTTCCTTTTTCTGTCCCTGGAAAATGTATTTTTCCTGCCTTTGTCAGGAGTAAATTCCTGAAATTTTTAAGGTTGGGGCAAGATGGGAGGAGTTGGTGAATACCCTTAAACATGTAAGGTTGTGGGTGTGCACAAACTCATCAGGCATTCCAGCCTTGAAACTATTTCCGTCTTCTTCCAGATCCTGTATAAAGATTTGCTGATGTGTCAAAATCAGTGCTTTGCTAGAATCCAGAATGTGAGATGATATGATATAATCAGAGAAGCTATAATGAAGAACCGTTACCAAAGGATCAGTTAGAAATGGACTTGAAAATGATTCCGTTACTCACTGTCATTGTTCCTGGGACATACATGAGTATGGTTGAAGATAACATTCGCCCTCTCACTGTTATCTTGAGCCCCTGTGCAGATTGCAGCTTGACAGATGTTGGCACAGAGGAAAGGGACTACAACAAAAGTAGAAGTTCTAGCACCATCCCCTTCATCCTCAGTAAGCTGGTCGATCCCAACTGGACCTTCTCCATACAAAGGGACACTTCTCCGATCATTTTGTAAATATGCATGCATACTACAATGAATACACTTCTAATGTTATTACTTATGTAGCAACATAAAATTCATGTCTAAATGGTAGTTAGATTACCAGACCCTAACACATTAACAAATACATTGCAAACAAAGTTTGCCACCTGTCGGCACTCCACATCTGAACATAGTAGAACATGAAACCATACCCAGGAGTTGTGAAGGCACCTACATCCAATTGAGGGAGCACCAACAAGACCTTCTTCAGGACCAGCACCTCACTTGCAGCCACAAGTTTGTTGCATCATTGTTCCGCACCTCACCAGTTTTCAGCTACCAATTGTTCTGTTGTCTCCTTCATTGTAAAAGGCATTCACTAAATCTAAAACCATGACTCCGCTGTATAGATGACATTATTGAGTGAATAATAAGCCACCATTTGCTTTAACAGGGAAAGTTTTGGAACCTCACTTTAGTAACAAGGAGTAGCAGTGGTTCATCATTTGAGAACATCAAGTTGATCACTCTTTTGGACTGTTATATACAGTGAACATTTATTTACCTTACACCTCTCTAAGGTTCCCTCTTGATCCTCCAAATGGCAGATGATACTTTATTTTTATATAATTATTTTTATGTGTTCAGTGTTTGCAGAGAGTAGTAGGATGTTAGAGAACATAGGACACATTTCATTGAATAGGTTTTAACATAATAAAGATGTAAATGAAAGGAAATGTATTTTTTTTATAGAAATTTCCCCAAAATACTAAAGTTGAAAGGAGTTAAGCCAGTCTGCTTTCATAACTACCAGGGATCGAACTCAAGTTTAAAGTATTGACACCTGTGTTTGAACATAACAGGTTGGTGACTTTATTACTTGGGATGGACTACCATGCACCCCAATTAATAATTTACTTCCTCACAATAATTAGACAGTATGATGTCTCATTCAAAGTGCACAGATGGAGAAGTCTTAGTGAGGTGAGTTTTGAAATCTGTGCCTTTAATGCTCTTCCATTCAGCTGGAGCTTCATTATCCCCACCGGTGTGTTGCAGTGCAGCACACTGGAATAGTTGCAGTGCAATATATTATTCACGGGATTACCCTGGTCCCTTCATTTGCCCCGCAAAAGTACTTATATTTATTTAGTTGGAAATTAATGTGACTAGCTAAGTGACGCTAGAAGTATGACGCAGTACTTAGTGCTATCTTGGTATTTTAACATTACGAAGCCAAACTGAATGTTTTTTTGATTCCTTTAGCTATAAGATTGAGTTACTCAGCAGTTACTGAATGTAATGATGTTATTAAATGACTTTCATTTTTCCACAGCATGTTTAAACGTGATTAAAAGCAGCAGTGCCTGTTGGGGTTTACTGTTTGCGCGTCGTTACCTCCATCCTTGAAGAAATGAGTACAATAATCCTCGTGCTGACAGTGTTGGCGTTGGAGAAGCAGAGTGCGCGCGTTCGGTGAGCTCGCCGGCGCGCGCGGGAGATGCGCTTCGTGTCAGGGCCTGCTCCCTGGAAGGTCGTGTGTGGGCCTGTCCTCTCGAGCTCATCTCGGCCTTGGAGACCTACCGTGACGGCACGTATCCATCACTGTATATCATCGCGGCCAGACAGCGCAGACCCAGGTGACATCTGCTGGCCCCGCCGCTGATTGAGGTGGCGACCCGCGTCTCTGGCTTAAAAAGCGGCGCTGTCAGAGGGGCCAACATCATCGGGGGCACCAGCCTGGTGTCAGTGCGCGCGCGGCTCGGAGAGGCTGCCAGCCTAGGCCCTGCTTGCCTCCAGCAGGACAGGTGTTAACTAGACAAGATGACACTCGCTTTATAGAGTTTCCGGCGGCCAGATTGTAAAGGAGCCAAACACGGTGCTTTAGCGGCACCGAGGCGGCCACGTGGGGGTGAATGGATGGATAACCAGTCAGGCGCTGTGTAGATTTGCATCGTTGAAGCTGCCTCCGTTGCATCGCTTCTGCGGAGCAGTCAGCAGGGGAACGCCGAATTAAGAAGCAGGGAGGGCTTTCCATAAACATAGTTATGGAAATGAATCAATTTAATTTCCATCTTTCACCATTTTAATTTAATCTTGTGCATTCTTCTGTTGAGTGAGTATTCACGCTCTTCTGAAGATAAAAATCGCACACAAAATGCACATTCATATCGATGAAGGAAGGCTTTAATAACGAGTTTTCTCGTGCATGTGTCTTTTGCGGTATAAAATAAACGTGACCGTACATGCAAGCGATGAAAGATGCGTTCCCATATACCGACTAGTCGCACGACGTGCAAAAGGCGCCCATGAAGTGATTGTGGAAGCCGCGATGGCAGAGATGTCTCATGATCAGCACAGCTAAATGTCACCCTGGAAAGCCTGGCTTTGCACACACCCACACCTCGCTGTCCTGGGGTTTGCTTGGCGCTCATCTGGTGCCCCACAAAACTCCCGCGGCAGGCACGCACCTGTGACTAATTTAGGACTTAGGATCTGTGCTGCACCCATTGCACGTGGAGCGGCATCAAAATCTGGTTGCTATGGTTCCTTGCCACTGTCTTTCAATTTATAGCGCGACGAGTGTCACTGCTCGTCCTCGTTTCAGGTCTGTCCCTGGTATCGGTTTCTTCCTCCTAACTCTACCTGCCTTTACTGTGATTTGTTCTGCTCCATTGACATGCATTTGTGTCTGGTTTGGAGCCAGGGCCCTGAACTGCAGTATAAAGGTCACCTCCTATCCCCGGTTGCCGAATTTTTTCTTTTGAAGGGCCGTAAAGAAGCATGAATGGGCCATGAAGGTGAGTGAGTACTGGCCCAAAAACAACAAAGTATTTAATCGATCTGACATTTTAGGTATTGGCATCTGTCCGTGTTTGACATTTTTATCACAATAATCATCACTCAAAGAGCTACATAGTTTGCTTTCTGTGATGTGCTTCCGGCTTTAGAGGAGGGGAGGAATCAGGGCTTTAAGTGGGAAAAACTGGGGGTGCTCTAAAATGGGTGGGGCAAACCTCTTAAAGGGTCGTGGCGTATCCAAGTAGGGGCGTGGTCTAGATCAAGGTAACTAGCATTGTGTTAGGGCAGGGGCAGGATCACACAGACTAGTTCCTCTCTCTGCGCTTCACGTGTTGCTGGATTACACTGCAGCCTTGAAGTTCAGTGTGAAAGGTCAGTGCATGGTTGTGCTGGATCCAGCTGCCTGTGGTCATGTCTCTCTCCTATTCATCCCACGATGTCAAGGCTGGCACCACGACGACGTTGCTCCTGCGCCGCAAGAAGGGAAATCCTAAGAGAAAATGGCTCTCTTTAAAGGATTTCCCTTCCTCCTACAACGCGGCTCACCTGGCATGACGTCACGCCTTGACCTCCACTGCTCAGTAGTGAGCAAAATGAGCATGCACATCATGCTCTCACAGCAGTCTAGAAAAATGAAAACAGACTACCTTTGGAGGCCCGAAAATAGAGGCCCCCTGAAAATAACTGCCGGTGCTCAGACCTGGACAGACCCAGCCCACTTTAAGCCCTGGGATGGATAATGCTGTTGCATGATCCTGGTCATGTGCAGCAGCAGACATGTTTCTGCTGCCATACAGAGCCACTTTACAACTTCATGTTTAAAAAAAACTTTGGCAGCTTTTTACTTTCCAAAGCATTGAAGTTTAAAAATGTGTCGCTAGGCCCAAATCATAATTCAGTTTTCAGGATATCTGTGCTGGTCATTTGTGCATCGAGGCAGCTAATAAACTCTTCTGACTTCACACCTCTCCCCAGGCTGCACGCTCCTGTAAACATTAAGGTGAAAAATGCTAGTTATTCAGTTCTGAATGGCCTTTGGTGGGTCAGGTTATTCATTGGGAGGGCCTAGATCATCCTCTAGAACTAGGCCTGTCACCACCCATGTGCAAGATGGGCACAGTTCTTTCCAACTCACCGTGCGTGGTAGCTTTCACGAGTTAGGCACGTATGAGCGATTGGATGTACCAGAAATTCAAAATATTGACGGCAAAGAAAATGTGATTCATCATGACTTGCATTAATCATTTAGTTTCTAACTCACTAACTTCATTTTAAGAACCCATCTATACCATAGCCTTAATTGTTTAGTAGCCCTGTTGTCTAGACCAGCAGTTGTGTCAGACCTTTTGACTTCTGTCGACCCATATTGAATCATTACTTAAATCCTGCCCCCCCCCCCTCCCCCATGAGTCATTACTTGAAGTCTGGATACCCCGACCTAAGCAATTTATATGATTTGAACCTCAAAACAATACGCACATATACAAAAACAAGTATACACACATCAATATTGAAGTATGTTGTTTGATTCACAATCCTATATGGTAAAGGTTTTCACATTTCAAATTTGCTTCTTTAATTGTTGATACTTTATTCATTTTTATTTATTAGTTTTACTATTATTCAATTTTGGAAAACATTCGAGGACTTCCTAAGTAGACCTCACGGACCCCAGGTTAAGAACCATTGCTCTAGACTAAGTCTTGCCATATGTTTTTAGTACTTGTGATTTGTTCTTGGAAAACTTTCGGTATCAATCTATTAAAATGTGAAACAAACATCCTTTTACAGCAAGTCTTAAGCTCTGTGTTTGTTAGAAGCCAAGCATCATCTAAATCATAGACAAGCTACTTGGCAGTTGTTAGTAACTCAGCTTGTCTGAAAAGGTTCTTTGTAAGCCATGCACAGCCACAGTTGGGAGAAAGGTCTGCTGGGACCTGGATCACAGCTGGCTAATGGCACAGAAGGAACTCTCATGAGATGGAGGTTGTATATTGTGTTTGACTGTGGTGGTTGCTGTAAGAACCCTCCGTGGATGGATTTGGGATCGAATTACATCAGAAATGAAATCAGAAAATGTGCTGGATCACTTTTTAGGGGAGAAGAATGGGCATCAGTTCAAGAAAAAGTTCCATAGATCACAGTGTGAAACGTTTGGATTACATCTGCGGGCAGATGTGCTTCAAGTGCAGGCCTTTATTATCTTTGTGCTATATTCCAGTCAGTATCCAACCACTGCAGCAGCACTGGATATTAATTAACAAACCAGCTAGACAATGTTCCAAATATTATAGGGAACATTTATTTTGTAATTGATTCTGCCTTAAAAACAGCTACCTAAGGCTGTGTCAGTAATGAGCTCACAAACTATATTTGCCATTCTTTCTGTTGGGCTTTTTCACTCACCTGACACTTTTCTTGCTGTTAGGAACTTGTTTGACATTGTTTTGCTATTTACTAAGCCTGGGCAGAGTTCGCAGAGTTGCGCTACGCGGAACTCCGCGAAGTGGCAAAAAAACAGCTGTGCTACGTGGAGCTCCGCAAGCGGAGGAGTGCCATAGAAAAATGCCGTTCACGGTGATTGCACAGTGCAGATGCTTGCCCGCACTGGGCAATCATCGCGAATGGAACCTTGCACAGCGCAAGCAGTCCCTTCTTTCCCTTTACTGTTGCTCAAGTAGATTTTTACTCAAGTGGCAGCTTTCTGAACGCGAACAATCAGTTTCTCATCGCGAGCGGTCGCGAGCATAAGCGACCACTCGCAATGAGAAACCTGACCACCCCATGTTGAGAAATCTCGCTGGGATGTTTATTTTCCATGCTCGCGCTCGCCAACTTGATGTTGACATTCGCGAACGAGGACAAATCTCGTCGGGAGGTTGATTTTCCTCGCTCGCGGTCACCAACTTGACGTTGACTATTGTGAGTGAGGAAAACAAATCTGCGAGCTCCGCGTAACACGGAGTGCAGGAAACTTCGCAAACTCCGCAAGCGGTGCGTAGTTCACTGCCCAGGGTTACTATTTACCACAGGAAAAGAGAGGGTTTAACTCTTCACCCTCCCTGAAGAAAATTATCCAGCAGTGCTGCTCATTTCATTAATATATCCCCAAAACCGGTCCCAGGATGCTTGTCTCCGATCCAGGGAGGTCCTGGCTTGGCTGTTCGGGCTGGACTGTTCCAATGAGGAACAGGGTCAAGACTGATTTGCATATGGCTGGGTCAAAACAAGGGTGGCGTGGTGAGCATAAGATTTAACCCATATATCTTGACTGGGGATGAATGTTTGGTTTGCTCTGCATTCCATCCATCATATGTGTCTCTTTTGCTTTATTATTACTTCACTCACAGATACACATTCATAGAGACCTTACTAGGAGATACTCGCATAACTGGGGACTCGAGATCTAAAATCCAGCGTATCATTCCAATTCATAACGCAGCCCACTCTCGTGATCTTCTACATTCTCCACTTTCAAGGACTCCATGATAATGGCTGCCCCCATCCATCTCACCCTGCAAGTGGAATTCTCTTTGGTTTCCTTCTCATCTCACCTTTCATGTATTATGATTGATGAGCATCCTTACCCAAGCTCACAGCTACTGTTTTAACAGTTGAAAACTCTTCCATTCTGACCCTCAATAAAGTTCTGGAGCTCAATGTTTTTCTGAGTGGGGAGCGGATCCACTCCTATAAGAACCACCCCTTGTAAGGTGAAGACCCAATAAAACTCCGGGAAAATTGCTGAATCCAAAACAGGCAGTCTTCCATAGTCGGTAGAAGATCCCAGTATCTTGAATGTAGACATACAGATCCATCCATAATTCCAAAAAACACTGTAGTCTCTGGAATTATGTGGCAGGAGAGGACCAAATTATGCAACAGGATTAATTGAATTATGCGTCCAGAAAAGGCAACACATGCAACGTAATGCAGTATATTTTAGGATACTATTATTTCATCAGTTTAATACATGAAAACACTGGCTAGGCAAATAATTCACCTCATTAGAACCAGTTCAACAACCAGATACAGCAATAAGCAACTAAAAGATGACCAGTCAACCTTTGTGAAGGGCCGCGCTCTGTTGGTGAGCATATATTGCCGCGTTTTTAGTAATTTTGAGCTAGTAAACAACCTTTTTGGTAAAGTTTGCAGATTATGCCACAGACAATTGTTTTTGGCAAATTATGAAAATCCATAATTATGTAAAAAACCACTGCTGAAGAATCCCATAATTTCAGTGGTCCTGGCCATTGATAACATTTACATTAAAACTCTTTCAAGCCAAGCAAATGTATTTCAATCACATTCTTACTTATCGCCTCAATTGGTCTAAATTGCTTTTTTAACTTTAAAGAGGAGTTACAGTCAACCTTGTAATAAAAGAAAATCCTTTTCAGGACCCACCAATAAAGCTTGGTTTTAGTCCCTCAACAAATATATGTATTTTTGTATAGATCAGGGAACCAAATCTCTCTCTGGAATGGTAAGTATGAAAACATGCTCAGCTGTCTCTAATTTTCCTTCTCTCAACCCCAAGTGCAGCTGCTCATTCACAGGGACATAATAAGAGAAGCCAGTGTCAAACATGCACAACAACAAAACACTTGCCGATAGACCACACTTGCATTGCAACGAGACACCTCAACACCATATAAACTTTAGCATTTCTCCTTGCAATCTTTTTCACTTCACAGCATACCAACGGATAGTAACAGATAAACACAATAAGAGCACATGCCTGGTCAGCACACAAACCATCACCAAACTCACACCTTTTCTTGGTTGGAAAGGACTACCTTTGGAGTAGGTTGCTACTCTTCTGCTAAAGTGGTTTAGCATTTTTTCAGGCTTAAGAAGCGCTATTTAAAGCAGCTACAATTCAATACAGTAGCGTCTGAACAGATGGTTATCAAATTGTAGTTATCTCATAAGCAACTACCTTTACAACGCAGTCATCACATCGCACTACATTTACAACGCAGTCATTACAGCGCAACATCCTTTACAACACATGTCATTACAACGCAGCCATTACATTGCATGTCACTACAACGCATGACACTACAGCGCAGGCATTACATGGCATGTCATTACAACGCATACAATTACAACAAATAGTACCCCTACACTATCCAACACTTACCCTACTGTTGCACCCCCTGGAGTTCAAATAGTAATTTTTACCCTTACACTATTCAACACTTACCTTAAATGCAATGTAATGGTATGCATTGTAAAGGTATAATGCGATGTAATGGAATGCGTTGTAAATGTTGTTTTAAAAACTTCTCTGTAATGGCATGCGATGTAAATGTATGCGTTGTAAGGGATGTTGCGGTGTAATGACTGTGTTGTAAATGTAGTGCGTTGTGATGACTGCGTTGTAAAGGTTGTTTCCCCTCACCCACAGTTATGAAACTTTCTTCAATTGTCCCCAAGGCAACCCAATATAACCATTACTGTTCACTGCGTGTCTTTTTTTTGGCCTATCATCTTAAATCGTCTTAGTTGCTTATGAGATACCTACAATTTGATAACCATCTGTTCAGATGCTACTGTATTGAATTGCAGCTGCATTTAAATAGCGCTTCTTATGCCTGAAAAAATGCTAAACCACTTTAGCAGAAGAATAGTAACCTACTCCAAAGGTGTCCTTTCCAACTAAAAGAAGGTGTAATGGTATGCGTTGTAAAGGATGCTGCTACTGCTCGAACACCCCGGTCTTGAGTAGTCTTCTGAAGGTTAGCAGGTCCTGGGTCTGCCGTAGGAGGATGGGGAGGGTGTTCCAGGTCTTGGCGGCAAGGTGGGAGAATGATCTGCCGCCGGAGGTCGCTCTTCGGATGCGGGGGACGGTGGCTAGGGCGGCAGAGCTGGCGGTTGGGGGGTGTAGAAGGTGAGTTGTATGTTGAGGTATGCTGGTCCTGTGTTGTGGAGTGCCTTGTGTGCGTGGGTGAGGAGCTTGAAGGTGATCCTTTTGTAGACTGGGAGCCAGTGCAGGTCTCTCAGGTGGGGTGTGATGTGGCTGCAGCGAGGGATGTTGAGGATTAAGCCTACAGAGGCGTTCTGTATGCGTTGTAGTCGTTTCAGGAGTGTGGCCGAGGCTCCTACGTAGAGGGCGTTTCCGTAGTCCAACCTGCTGCTGACAAGGGTGACCGCTCTTCTTGTTTCGGTGGAGATCCACCTGTAGATCTTGCGGAGCATGCGGAGGGTGTTGAAACAGGAGGACAAGATGGTGTTGACCTGCTTTGTCATGGAGAGAGTAGAGTCGAGGATGAACCCCAGGTTCTTTGCATGGTCGGTGGGTGTTGGTGCGGTTCCCAGTCTGGTCGGCCACCAGGAGTCGTCCCAGGCCGAGGGGGTGGAGCCGAAGATGAGGACTTCTGTCTTGTCCGAGTTCAGCTTCAGACAGCTGTTCTTCATCCACTCGGCGACAGCTTTCATTCCTTCGTGGGGGCTGGTTTTGGTGGTGGGCAACACAAGGGGCAACACCATTAAACTGGGAGCAAGCAGGGCTCCCTGAACCCCGCATATACTCTCTCCTAGAAATGGGGTGATATCAGAGGCTGCTGAGACATTTCACATGCTGAGTAGGACCACATTCTCTCGGCTTCCCCAGTCCTGATCTTTGGGTATTCAACTTCCCCATTAAACCTTATTTTTTCCTCTGTCCGGCTCATTCAGGAAAATAATGTGTGGGTCGGCTGGGAAACTATATACTTAGTCTTCAGGACCAAAGAGAAAGTAAGGGCTGCAGTCCCATGTACTTAATATTCAGAAGTAATCGGTTGACCCTGTGTTTTTTCTGGAGTCCCCAGCAGGGCATGCACCTCAGTCTCCAGTGTAGCAACCACTCGGAAAATTCTAATGTTTCTCCATCGAGCATTTTTGGTGATACTGGCAGCTAGGGAGCTTCCTGGAAGTGGCCCACAAGAGCGTAGCCCAACACAGTGTGTACACAGAGGGACTACGCTGTGAAAAGGTATCCGCGTTATTCACCTCCATAACCTCTTAACCAGGCAGCCAGACTAATTGCTGGGGTCCACCCTAACACACAAACTCTAACTTTGGTGGCCTGGAGCAGTAGCATGACCACCTACCACCACTTCCAGTCTAGCAAGGTGGCTTGGCGGTTGTTTATACTGCAGACCCCGTTCAGTCAGTCACACTGAGTGTGAATACTGAGCCTAAAAAAAGAATGATGTAGTAGCCAGAGACACTTGATTGGTGAGACTGCAGGAGCAAGAATAGAAGTGTGTAAGCCGAGTTTTAGAGGTCAGCCAGGACTGATAGTGGAAGCAGGAATAAGTCTTATTTATTGAGGAGGATGGTTGCGAGGTGTGCTTTCGTGCATGTATTTGTCCAGGTTGTGCCTCCATTTTATCTGGGATAAATAGAAGTGTCTGGCACCCCTGGTTCCCTTTCTGGCATTAGGTGCATCTGTTGCACACGTTTCCTTTACCTATATAGTGGTGGCCCTAGCCCAACAATTGGAATTCTTCACTGGGCTTCGACATCTTTAGTTTGATTGTAGCATATTGGCAGCCATGCTTGATATATTGGGAACATCCTTTGTCTAATGGTGGCAGCGCTTGGCATAATGATGGCCACCATTGGCACATGTTCGTCCTTTTTGTCATTGGGGTGTCCAGCCTGCCCTGGCACAGTGGTGATACAGGCACAGTGTTGGGTATTCCAGGCATATTGTAGGCATTCTTGCCTTTATTGTGGTCATACCTGGGTAGGAGTCAGAATGGAAATGACAAACCCATGTTTGAAACCATGTATGGACTGAAAATGAAGAAAGTGTATTTTCTGAAACTGGTGAGGTTTGAAGACAAAATGTATTAAAAACCCACTTTTGAGTGACCGTTCATGATGAATTGGGAAACAAATTGCTGCTTACTTTACGTCAGATGACACTTGTTGATATGGCTGTTATTTAATTAGTTGTGTTGGGGCATCTCCTATTGAGAAGGCGCTTCTGACATCACCGTTAACTCAGTCTGATGCGTTGAGATGGGAATAATAATCTAGCATAGGGTGGTAACTATTTTGTTCTGCAACTGATAAAATCCTTCATACTCGTAGGAAGGTTTTCCAGTTCCGCACCCTCCCATGTAGAACAGGGTCCTTCCACTTAAGGTGGGCCCCACCTGCTCTCAGGGCAGTACCACAACACTCAGCCACGAACCCTAAGGATCCCTGCTAGGCCCGTACCACCCCTTCTGGGAAACACAGGGTTTCTTCCTTCGGGATGAGCCACACCTGTGTCCACAGGAGTACGCCTAGGAGACACACCGGCCAGGACACTGGCTACAGTCGCCCTGCCGTCCAGATCCGGAAACACCGACTACTGGCTCCCCAACCGCGGGCAGTACACTACGGCCAGATGCCTGGCGCACCAGGACTTCTACAAGATGAAAATAAAATCTAAGACTTTCTCTCCTCCTTCAGCAGGAAGGCAACCACTGTAGGTCAATACCCCATACAGCTTACCCGGTTCCCCCTCTTCAGGCAGGAGTTCCCTCTTGTACTAACTAGGATGAGCCACGACCACGTCAGCAGGGCTCAGAGTTCAGCTCTCCCCAAGGCAAGCCGCGAGTCACTCAGCAGGGCTTCCTTGTCCGGGATACAACTTAACGTTCATTTCAGCAAGATGAGCCGCGACCACGTCAGCAGGGCTCAGTGTTCAGCTCCCTCCAAGGCAAGCCGCGAGTCACTCAGCAGGGTTTCCTTGTCCGGGATACAACCTAACATTCATTTCAGCAAGAGGAGCCGCGACAACATCAGCAGGGCTCAGTGTTCAGCTCTCCCCAAGGCAAGCCGCGAACCAATCAGCAGGGCTTCCTTGTCCGGGATACAACCTAACACTCATTCGGCAGGGTAAGGGAGACACATGACGCATAAAACACATTCAGCGGTGTACGGAACACATGATGCTTCAAACACATTCAGCGGGGTAAGGGAGGACACCTGACGCATAAAACACATTCAGCGGGAGGAGCCAAGACAGCGACTGTGATGGCCGCCTAAGACCTCGGCTCCGCGGCCCTTCTCCTCCCGCGTGGATATCCTGTAATTGATCCTGAACCTATTTCACGCTTCCGCGTCGGTGAGGACGCCCGGTCACAGTTCGCGTGATCCCGAGGTCTCGCCCAGCCATACACCCGGAGAAACATCCATTCGCATCTGGCGGCCTGCAGTGGCGTTGGAACTGGGACTGTGAGTTGATGACGGGGCCGGGCACTGAGTGAACAACAGCGGTCACCCGTGCGGGGGAGGAGTCGGTCAGCTGGAGCAGTGGGAGGATCGGCTTGCTTCTTGCCAGGGACGGCCAGAACACCTAGCGGTGCGGATCGGAGCATGCCCGGCGTAGTAATCCCGATGGTTTGTTTAAATTGTGCGACTAATTACAAGCGAGCTGCTCAGACGCTGTTGGCCGCCCGGCCCGCTTTTGGCGGGCTGTTCCCGAAATTTCGCAGGAACTGCACCCTTTCACGGATGGCCCGCATCGGAGGCTGCTACTTAGGCATTTATTGATACTGCCCTCACAGAATTGCTGCAGTACCATGGAGCCTGACATGCCTTTGTTTGAGGCTCGGTCCCACACGTCAATGGAGCGGCTAGCTGATCAAATCGATGGCGTGGAGTGTAACACCCGAAGTGCTGGCTTGCAGCAAGGAGGGGAGTGCATGGAAATGAGGAGCGTGGAAGTGTCGGCACATGGAGTTGAACTAACGTGTCGTGACCTTCTAGCGGCTCTTAGTGCCCTACACTCCACCCTGGAACATGGCGCCCAAGCACTGGGGAATAAATTGGATGTCATGGTGTCTACCTTGAGACGTTTGATACCAGTCAGTCTTCAGGCTCGCGACGACCTGCCTTGTTCCATACCCGAGAGGAGCGCGATGGCTGCCACCGTGAACATTGAAACACTGAATGTCCCGGCTTGTGTGGTAACTGGTGCGCAGGCTTCCGGATGTTCAGACTGTTCGGTAGGTCTAACACTGGATCCAGAGGTGGCAATATCATTCTACGCTATGCTCCCGAAGACCCTAGTGCTGTCTCGGACACTGTCGGACATTCTGTTTCTCCTCTCCTTCCCGGATATTGTGCGTGTGACCTGGAAGATACGCTTTGGAGCGGTATTGGGATCATTGGACTGGCATGCTGATGACTGTGTTAATATTTGGATATGTCGCCTCATTGTGTGTGGACTGCAGTCTGGGCTAGATTTGAGGCTCCGTTCCCTCGCAGTATTCATTATGGGAATGGATCGACGGCGGTTGAACTCCGTTGGTGCATTAGATCGCACGGGACAGGGTTGAGGTCGTGTCCTGGATTGCCGGAGTTTGATTTCCTGGTGACTATGTGGGACATGCCTCCTGTTGATTGAAATGATGGTCGCCCGGGTGCCGGTGTTTGGATGGGTGGGTGGCTGGGAGCCAGTATAATAATTCTCTCTCCTCCTCCACTTTCTTTCTCTTTTATCTCACTATATTTCGGGTCTCCTATTTAGGGCGACGGGCACACTGCTGGGGGGGTAGGCCATGGCCTTCTGCAGGGGTGCGGGGTGGGGGGTTGGGGGGGTGTCTTTCTATTTTCTTGTTTCCTCCTTGGTTCTATGGCCCTTTTTCTTTACTCTTTTTCTGCGTTATCGTTCCACAGGGTTCCTGTAGTGTACTCAGTTTTTGTGGGGTGGGCATTGGTTTATCACGTATAGTGATTGTATTGATGGCTACTTTGTTTTGTTTACTTTGCCCTCACTCCCACTTTAATTGTTATGCTGGTTGCCTTTACACTTTTTGATGGCCAGCTGCAGGTCCTGAAACGATCGCTTGGCATTGATCCTGTAATCTCTAGAACTTTAAAAAAAGAAACCTCTTTCATCCTGGTACCGATATGGTACGGTCATTACCCTGAGCTACAATAGGGCATTTGAGAGGCGGAATGTTGCATGCTTATGGCTTTATTGATTCACTTGCCCGTGATTGTAACTGCTTTATGTAACAATAAAGGTTTATCAAAAATGTAAAAAAAAAAAAAAACATTCAGCGGTGTACGGGACACTTGATGCATCAAACACATTCAGCGGTGTAAGGAAGGACACACTTATCGTTGATTCAGCAAGTTCCCCATCCCAGAGAACTTACACTCATTATTCAGCAAGCTCCCTATCTCAGAGAACTTACACTCCATTATTCAGCACAACTCAATATTCATCCAAACACATTGAACATAATTACGCTGCCACCACTGGATCCCACCCTTCTGGTGAATCCAGAAACACATTGCACTAGGGGGATGACCTACCCTCCCGAGCTAGGGACACCTAACTCACAGTGTACAAGGAGCACATTTTCCACAGAACAGACATTTCTAGCAACCTTTAAAAATAAACAATAATCTCCTTTCTTTGCGACCATTTAAAACGCAGAGTTTTGTAGTGAGGCCAGTTTTCGCTGTGGTACTGCGCAAACACAAGTCCAGATCCCACCGCTAGACACCAATGTTAGAAATGGAATCCCTGGCTGTCCAGGGCTTGCGCCAAAGTCAGTCAGAGATCACCACTCCCAAGTCAGGGCAAGGGGGCTACACACCAAGATAACCCCTGCTCACCCTCTAGGTAACGTGGCGCAAACAGCAAGGCTAAATTCGGAGGCTATGTAGGTTAAGTATTTGCGCACGCACCCATCAGCAACAACATCCAGGGCCCCCACAAAAGGAACTCCACACAAGGTATATATGAAAATAGTCTTTGTATTAAAAGGGACACATAGGAACACACACTTTACAAGGTGCCAGAGGCACGGGCAGGATTTACAAGGGACTATGTACAGGGCAGGGCCAAGGGACCACTGCTAGGAATATGCACTTGATGGAATTGGCATTTCGAACATATAACAACTGGAAGCTTCATAGAACTAGCATTAGAACTCACTCTAACCAGCAGCACATACATGAGACATAGGATAGTTAATATGGGAAAATTAGCAAGGCACATAACGCAGTTGAGGCACCTGTAGGGGGGAAACACAGAATGATTCTTAAGAAGCAAGTTTAATATTAGCCAATAACTTTCAACCGGCCAACTGGCCTTTCTGGGACTAGGACGCTCAATGTCGTAATGTCAGGACAGGCTGCAGAGAGCCGTGAACAAGCCTACATGTGGCAGCTGCCCACGAAGTGCTGGGCAGCTGGGATGATGTGGTCAACGTGGGAGTCCTTCCTGTGGGACCCGATTTTGTTAGGGGACCTCTTGGAGCTCTGGGGCTCTGGGGACAATTAGGGCCTTGAGCCACTCGGGGCTCGCGGAACCATCAGGGCGGGGAGCCTCTCGGGCTCACTCAAGATGCGGGGGCCATCGTTAGAGTCCTTCCCGGACTCGAGAACAATAGGGAGGGGCCCTCGGGAACCTCGCCAGCACACGGCCCTTCCCCAGGTAGAGGAGCGGCCTGGAGCCCGCCCGCACTCACCGGTTGTCGGAGGCGGCGGCTCCTCGTGGCCTTCAACTCCTCTCTGCTGGGCTATTTGGCGTGACGGTGGCGGGGCTCTCTCCTCGGGGGAGCTGGCCAGGCTAGGGACATCAGACGCACCCCAGGAAGTGGAGCCAGCCTTGTGTGGGGAAAACCCAGCCTCATTCAGGACCCTCAAATCAGACAGTCAATCCACAAGCAGGCCCAGGCTCACTCCTCCCCTCACATCAGCATGCCAAACACTCCATTCACCACCGGGGCAGACCCTCCCAGACTCTTGGAGCCAGGCTCACCAGCCAGCCTCAGCCAATCACACACCAGACACAAATTACACAAATATGCCAACTTCTAAAAGTGGCGCTTCTACACTAGACACAATCATACCGCATATACCATTGCGCAGCATTCATTCTCACGAGTTCACACATATCAGACTCGAACTTGCACACCCCACGCATCTGGAACTACCAGGGACACATACATCCCCCATGCATTCCTATGGGAGGGCAGGTCTCTCTCACCACACGCACTCAGAGTGGGAATCACCATCCCCAGGTTACATATAACAACCAAAAACTTCAGGGGTGAACCTGCCAAAAGGGCCAAGTCCAACAGTACTCAAAAAGTGTTCCTATCGGAAGGGGCATGGCATATGCAGTGTATGCACTGGGTGATGGGGCAGACAAATGTTTGTGCCATTGGCAAGATGCAAGGCTTTCAAGGGTGTGTATGGCAAGGGTATACAACCCCTTTCAGATGCTGCCCATACATCATGCCCACTGATCGTCGGCCGCCAGAAGGAGAGTGACACAGCGCATCCTGAGAACGAATTCCACATTAAGGCGCTACTCTGCCTCCCCTTCCACCCTGCTGCTTTGTTGACTTGGAAAAGTGACTCACTGTGCTATGCTTTTACCTGTGTGTGCTACATCATGTAGTGTAATAAGCATGTTTTTCCCCTGGCCCATGCAGATTGTGTTACCTGAGCCAGCTTGCACTACCAAGCCTCTCTTGTCTGGTCGAATACATTTGAGTGTAGATGTGCAGCAGCTTTAACTAAGTCAAACCTTTAAAAAGTTGCCAAAAGGATCCTTCCATGTTATGCGAATCCGCAAATGGAGAGCTGTGTTGGCTTACAAAGTTGGGGGTGAATTGCCTAAAATCTTGCTGACTGCTTCCGTACTTGTATTTTTTATGCCATTTAAATCCGCAAGGAGAAAGCTTGGTTTTTAATGGCTCTTTAGTTGTAATAACAGGTTTGTCTTTTTAATGTTTTCTGGTGTTATGGGGTTATATCTGTCTTCTTTTCTCAAGTGCGATTGGTGTTATGGGTGCGTAATTGCAAGAATTTTAAGTAATTATGCAATAAATTATTTAATTCCTATCCTTTCTAATGAAGCTTTCTCTGCTCAGTCCACGGTGACCTCTGGCACCACTCTGGATTGTTTATACTTGAGGGAGAAAGTAGCATGGACATAGCTGCCATGGTTTTAGATTGCTTGGTGGGACATTTCCATAATTTTAGAGTAATTATGAGTGACATTTCACCGACAATGAGTGGCACTTTCTTACGAGCAAAATCAAGCAAAGAAGATGAGGGAAACAAATAACTGAAATTACACCCATTTGAGCAACGTGACTGCGCCAGCAAAAGCAACATTTTCATAGCATAGCATGTCAGTGCAACAGTAGATCTTGACTTGCACTCATCCTGCACGGTGCAACGGAGATCTGACCTGTGTCACCTTAGCACAGTAAGTAACTGCATGTGTTATAATCTGACACACTGTACAACCAGCACCCACTGACTGACTTGCGCTGTGCCAAAAATGAATTTGCTAATTAACAAACACACTTGGATGGCAAGTGCATTGAGGCCGACTAACCCGAAACACTATATTTAGGCCTTAACAAGAAATATTTGAATATTTCCTGCTGTGTAACACCGTGTAACCAGCACTGCACGACTCACTTTCATTAACTAGGTAATGTATTCTAGGAGCTGCAGGGCCGGACTGTGAACCAAAACCGGCCCTGGCAAAGTGCGCTTCCGCCCCCCTGGGAGTAAGACCGAGCTCTTTGGCGGGGCCGGTGTTCGGCCGATTTTGTTACATGGCCGCTTTTGCAGCAAACGGCCCTGTAACAAAAACGGCCCCCAGGGCCCAAAACCGGCCCCCACCTTTGCGGCGCACCGGGGGATTGCCCGGTGCCCGCAACGGCCACTCCGGGCCTAAGGAGCTGTGAGTAGTGCTGACCGGTCCGGATGAACTGGTCCAACTGAACCCAGAGACAGTGCTGATTTGTAAAAGAAAAGTCCAGGGCAGGCACGTGTGTGAGAGGGAGGGCAGAGAAGGCAGCCTGGCAGGATGCGACTGCAGCATAAGGGAGTCTGGAGGGCTAACAGGCACTTTCTAAATACATTTAATTTGAAGTCAACCTGCTAAACTCAAGAGCCATAGAGGTTGCTGTGAACTGTATACTAGGGTGAATAAACGTTTGTTCGAGCTTTGCCCCCCTCCCCGCATCATCTTTACCTGATGGATCCTATTCCAACAAGAGAAAAAAATAAAACATTTACAGAAACATAACCCTTCAGGGAGAGCAGTGCAACATCTGTTTCTGCTTAAAACACCTTGCAAAACCAAGGTACAGAAAAGACATTTGCAAGCCTCGAAGATAATTAACACTTCCTTGTTATGGAAGTTAGTGATCACACAGCGTTTCAGTTGCTGAATTGCTTCTCCCTACCACTGAACAGGGTGAGTCTGAGAGCGGACCATAGAACCAGTCCACCCTCCCCCTCCCCCTTCTGTCAAACAACACAGAAACAGAATGCGTGAAAGACAGAAGGAAGCTCTCCTGCGTTCCGCTACTTTTCTATATAGCTTAAAGTTACATAAGCATTGGAGTTATGCACACACACTGTAGGCACTTACTTCTTTGCAGCGCTGCGGGATCACGCCTGCTGGTAGCCGGTGCCCACAACTTGGACTCTCCAGGGTGGCCCCGCCCACGGCAACACCGGCGCAGCCATTCATGATTTAAACTACGGGCTGCTGGTGTGCTCTGGGCAGGCTGGGGAACCGCTGCAGCTGAGGAACAACTCCAGTGGCCAGGTTCACTCAACTGCTGGTGTGGGTTCGTCTTTGACTCTGTCATTATTACAGCTGCTGGCTGGCTCAGGCCGCAACGAGCTTCCCCAGCGGCAATCCACCTTTGTCGGTCCTGCTGACCGCTGCATCGTGCCGCAGCCGGCTTTACAGGCAGGCTCGGAAATTAATTTATAAAATACGCCTTCGGGCAACGGCCGTTATTCTAAGCAATACACAATTGGCCCACACAGGAGTTATTTGGAAAGCCAAAAGCCGTCGAAATCATGACGTGGTGCCCTGTGCTGCTGCTCGCACCGTCCCTGCTCTCTCCCTCGGCCAGGTAGTGGGCTCGTCATCATTTGTGGCCAGAGCTACACACAAACTGCCTCTCTCATACCCCCTGCTGTAATGCAACAGGACATAACGTTTCACGGCGCCAAGTCCACAAATTGTGTCACACAATCTGACTTGGGCACGGCTCTCGCGGTAGTAGCTATTGAACACTACTCTGCAAAACGCCATGCAGGCTGACACTGTCTGACTCAGAGCTGCACTGCGCGGCGCTGCATGAACAATCACAAGAAGATACATTGTAGCACTGCCCTCCAGGCCTTAGCTTACTCAGCTGGGAGCGCCCCAAGACTGAGGCTGCAACACGCACAGGCAGGTCACAGGCAGCGCACTGCACTGACACACACAGATTGTAGGTAGCACTAACGGACAACTCAGCCACTATGCATTATGCCTGACAATGCATTTCAGTGCTGTGATGCGGAGCACCACACTGAAATGCGTTAGTGTCACTACTGATGCGTGATACTTGGCAGGACTGTTTGGACTACCTGGACTCAGAGGGAAACACATTGACAAACCCCCCTTTAGAGCTTAACTTTCATAAGCAGTGCTGTTTACCAGCTTGCCGCCGCAATGCTACTCTGGGCGCTGCATTTAACTTTCAGCAGAAGCCAAGAACAGTGAAAAGCAACTATGGCAGCTGAATCTTCATAAGCTCCCTCTCCCCTGTGCTCCTCGTGCTGTGTGCACAGCTCATCTGCTGCCGAGCTCACTCTGCATCTGCCACAAGCAAGGCTTGGCATTTTAGATCTGCTTACCCAGTGGAACTTTCAAAACTAGGAGTGCGGAACATTGCATAATTTATAGTGCAAAAAAAGTATTAAAAAAATATATATATACAGCCGTCGGTAGTCTCGGGGGAAGCAAAATCCACATTGCAAATTGAATGCAGTTGGGAGGATGCAGAATGCTGTTGGAAGGCACTCAAGCGCAGTTTATCGCTAGTTACTGCGATTTTATGGAAATATCTTCAGAAATACTGAGAGAACATCGTGTAACTTGTTCATTTTTTACCATTAGTGCTGAATTTTACTAAGTGTATTTGTACATGTACACGACCTCAAATTACACTTTCTAAAGGTATAGATTTGCAACAGAGGGAGGGATTGAAATGTGTTTTTTTAATTTAATTTAACAGACATTTGCTAGCTTTAGAAATGGAAATCCACCTGTCATAATGTTGGAAAGCATCAGTCTCCAAAGCAAACGCATCATCTCTCTGCCTGTGCCAGCATTTTCAATTGGCCCATCAGCCTGCTTATATATGTGATGTACACTTCTAGAAAATATCTAAACCTCTGTGCGAAGTTTTTAAAATGCCACACTGCTTTTACAAAAAATAGCATATGTTTGTCAACTTGACAAACGGATGCTTTTTTTTGGTAAAAGCGCCTCATACTGTGCTTTAACTTTAATGGCGGCAGCACCCCTTTCTTGAGACGAGCCGGGTCTAAAGAAAGGGGCACCATCGCCATTAACATGAAAGCGCGGCTGACGAGCCGGGTCTAAAGAAAGGGGCACCGTCGCCATTAACATGAAAGCGCGGCATGGGGCACTTTTCAAAAAATAGCATTTGCAATGCAATGCTATTGGCATTGTCATTTACAATGCGAATAGCTCATACTCCCCTAAATGAAAGACCTATTGCATTACAAATGCTTGTTTCTTATTAGCATTGCTTTGTAGACTAAATGAGGTGGAAGGTAAAACCTTTTAACTAAAACATCTCGTAACCACACATTAATGATGTTTTAATACGATCATTGAAGCACCGTAGTACCAGAGACCATATCTTTCTGCAAGATATGGGGCTTTTTTAGTGGAGAACCCAAGAAGACTAAATTGTGTCCAAGGCCATTCCATAGACAATTGTGATGCATTCAAATGGCACATGAATGTTTTAGTTGAAAGTGGAAGCGTAGTATGTTGAACTTACAACTACATATCATGAGGTCTGTGGTTTATGAAAGTTCCATGACTGTCTTTTTATGTTTCCATTTTGCATGCGCAAATATCACAGCAGGTGTTGTTTGCCATTTAGATCCGGTCTCTGGTCCCTCTTTGTCAGTAGTTTTGGTCTGTGTGGAGCATACTGACTTTTCCTCCTGACTTGAGGAATAAATGTAAATTGATACTTGTATAACGCACTACTCACCTGCAAGGGTCTCAAGGCGCTTGTACGAATACCGCTGTGGAACCCATCCTGGCTTTCCCTGTCCACTCCTGGGCACCCCCAAGATGGAGGCCAGGCATCCTTAGCGTTGTGGGGGCCGTTGTGGAGATTAAGCAAGCTATTGGCCAGAGTTGCAGAGTGGGACTCCATGATTGGAATAGGCACCGAGGCGAGAATTATCAAGTCCGTGGAATTTTGAGCCCAAGACCCGCCGAGGCGGGGAATTGAACCCTGGTCCCAGGCTAGGCCTCTGCATCAGGGTCTGCCGCTCTAATCATTGAGCCACAATGTGCTTAATTTGTGCTGTAGTGTGGCCTAAGCCTGGTTTGCACACAAGTTATGTTAGCATGGCTTATTCGAAGTATAAACGCCATTTTACTTTTGTCTGCTTTTGCACACAACAGCGGTTTCCGGTGCTCAGCACTGGGACTTAATTGTCAGCACCTGCTCTAGTGACAGTCCACCACATGGTGGCGCTGTCTTTTTTTGATTTTGAGATTAGCACAGCAACGTATTTATTAAGTCAATATACATTGGGAATGAATAATGCCAGCCTCTCATGCCATCATTATAGCTGGGTGTGGCCTGAAATAGTCTGAATTGTCACACCTGTAGAAGTGCAATGGTTTGGTGTTATATTGGTACTGACTGTCATTGGCAGCACTGGCATGGTATGGGTGGGGCAAGCGGCAGAGGCCTTCTGAGAAGGGCACTGGCACTTCATTTTTTACAAATTAAGCACTGAGTGGTGGCAGCTGGTGAGCAAACGTAGACCACAGATACAGGTAAATTTTGAAATCTGATCTTATATTGCAGTTCTTCAATGCTACTTTCTACTTGTCTTCTTTTCTGGCCTGAGCGCCATCTTTCCCATGAATGGGCCTCCACTATCTGGTCTACCTGCTGACCACTCATTTATGATCTGGTAGAACCTCGCTAGGGTGAAAAAGAAGGGTGTGCCTTAGTAGAAGTAACTGCATTTTAAGTTAACACCAGTTTTTGTAGCCCTTCATATTCCATGAAACTGACCACTTGACGGTGTCTGCTGGGCTGTATGAAAAGAGTAGACTCTAAACTGCATGAATAAGAACTTCTTAGAAACTTTCCAGAAGCTGCATTATCTTCCTTTGCTCTGATTTCTAAAAGTAGCTTTTTTCCAGATAGCTGTAGCCTGGGATACAAAGCATCTGTTTCCACATTGTTCCCCTTTGTTTGTAGTGAGAATGATAGGTGACACTCAAGGGGTACAATGCAGTGTTTCTGGTGCAGAAGGTGGGGATTTGCCAATTAGGAGCTGAGTACAATGGCTACAAAAGGTGCTCGAATTGATGCTTAGTACAGATGTACAGAGGGTATGTGTGAATGTTTGGAGAAGTGTGGCTCAATGGTTAGAGCGGCAGACCCTGATGCAGAGGTTAGCCCGGGACCAGGGTTCAATTCCCCTCCTCGGCGGGTCTTGGGCTCAAAAATTCCACGGACCTGATAATTCTCGCCTCAGTGCCTATTCCAATCATGGAGTCCCACTCTGCAACTCTGGGCAATAGCTTGCTTAATCTCCACAACGCTAAGGATGCCTGGCCTCCACCTTGGAGGTGCCCAGGAGTGGACGCCTCACAGGGAAAGCCAGGATGGGTTCCACAGCGGTATTCGTACAAGTGCCTTGAGACCTTCGCGGGTGAGTAGTGCGCTATACAAGTATCAATTTACATTTACAATGTTTGAAATTAGCTCAAATTGAGGCTTCAGGTAGTTTTTGCCTCTGCAACATTCACTTAACATAGTCATAGGAACCCAAAGGTATATTACTGTTGTAATGTTTGTATGTCAATGTGAAAGAGATGACTGTTTGGATAGAAAAAAGAAAGAAAAGGAAGAAAAGCAATTTAGAGACTTCTGATAGTAAAAAGAAACTGTATTGACAGCGACAGTCACTAGGTGGATCAGGGAGAGCACTTCCTCCATATTGAACCCACGACTCTGCCACTGGGGAGATGCATTAAGGTAGAATCCCAAGAGTACTGATTTTAAACCCTGACTTAGACACTTCAACAAAACCAGTGAAACATCTGTTTTTGATGGACTCAATTTGAATCAGCACTGACACAGCAGTAGATGAAGTTTATACATGGAAAACAGACCTAAAGTCTAAATACAATTTCATAATATTTTCTTATCACTCACATATTTTTAATTCATATATATTGAAATCTCTGACAAATAATTTTCATGGCAGTATGAGATACACATGCGATTGTAGATAAGACTGAGCGTGTTGAGCCTACCCAGGTTAAGAGTACTGAAGCGTTCACATGAAAGGCTGAAGAAAGATAAAGAAGTGAAAAGTTAGCTGTCAGAAATGTGGTTATTACTTTCGGAGAGTGGTACCCCTATCATCTTAATAAACACAGCCTGGTTAGGTCAAACATAATTTTGAGAGACTCTCTGCTCAACCATTGGTAGCTATGGCACAAGCATCCACAATCCCAAGAGACGTGCATGAAAGGTTAAAGCTGTACCAACAATTTTAAAGTTAAGAACACTACACAAAAAAATCCTAAACCAACTTAGAAACATAGAGAAAATGTTAATGAGCAAAAAGACAGTAAGATCACCAAAATTAGCTAAAGTAAACTGGAGCTATTCACTGCTAGGTAGTTTACACCCAGGGGCCTTTCCTGTGCCTAGAGGCAAACCATTTTCCTCTGACTGAGAATTGTGGACTCCATCAATCACAGATGTGAATTCCGGCTCTCAAGGTGTGATGAATGGTAGAACTGGTGTTAAGCTAGCACTGACAGCCTAAAGTAAAATTTTACAGGGCTACTTTTCTAGTTATGTTATCAAAAATCTGACTTCACCGCTATGTCAGATTTTAAAAACTAAGGAGGAAATTACTTTAAAGCATTTTCCAAACCCTTTCCCAAGCAGAGGTGGAAAATAAAGATTTTAATCCCACATAGGCCTAATAGAGAAATATCAGGCCAGATTTACAAGCTGAAATAGCTTTTCGGTTTTATTTCACTTTAAATAGGCCATCTAGGAAGTTCCACTGCACCACACCTGTTTTAGGGAGTACTGCACAAGCACTTTACTATGGTTTAGCAGACGTAAAGTGCAGAATCATAAGGTGAACAAAAAGAGGGTCCAGAAAAATCTGGAATGACCATGCAGAAAAGTCAGATTTGCTACAGCAACCATCTAGGAAGAAAAATAAAATGAGAGGGGAAATAGATGGCAAGAGACAACAAATGTAACATCACTGGGCATTAACAGATGAACTAGGAAAACAAAGATTGTGTAGACTGGAAGAAAGCAAAATTCATTTCAGTAAAGGAGGAAAACGTGTCACAAATAGGAGGATGAGAGAGAAATATTCACTTTGGAAAAGAACATGAAAGCTGTGCTTGAAATGAAAATACATAAGGATTAGAATGATAAAACATGAGATTAACAGAACCGTGATGCAGTATATTCATGCCGTGCAACCAGGCACCAGGAGACTGTTAGGGAGAAAAGGGCTTAGTGATAAAAACTACAAAAACGAAGTGTAAGCAAAAGCAAAACACAATGAGGAAATATACAAGGAAGTACAGAGTTTAATAATGTTTGTGCATGCATATTACACTCATGTCTTTTTGAGAAGAGTTATATTAAAGTTGAGAAAAAGGTCAGGGGATGGAATCCCTAGAATCAGTCTGCAATAGATGCTAAAAAGGATGTATGTATGTGGTATTTCTATAGCGTGAACATAGCCAGAAGAGGCATTGGAACGCTACAAATAGGCGAAGTCCAGCATAACATCAGTGAGTGATAAGAGAGGTAGCTGGATTCTTGACTCTTAATGGATTCTGATGTAGTGTTCTCTAATAATGCGTGTCTTAATTAGAGCAGCATTCGGGTGGTCCTATTGGATACAGGGATGTTGTTCCAGATCCTGGGTGTATGGAAAATGCCTGCTGCCTTGTTTTTTCTATTTTACTTTTCTTAGTCTGCCGTATGATGGCGTCTTGCCTGTGGTTGTATCGAGAACCACCAGAGTAGATGAGCTTCTCTGCAAGATATACAGAGGTGCTTGCCATGATGGCTTTGTAAATGATGCAGCTGGTTTTACAGACGCTGCTGGCCAGTGGGGGAAGCTAACGGATTTCAATCAGGATGGGGGTGATGTGATCCTTTGACCTTCGACCCTGAATGACACATGCTGCGATGCAGGATTACCATAAGGGTTGTCATTGTGGAGTCTGGGAGGCCATCAAGTAGGGAGTTACCAGCATTCCAGATGTGGTACATGGGCTTGAAGCACTTTAACTTTCTTTAGAAGAGAACTCTTTTTCAAGGTGTTTTTTTTATTTTTTTGTAGTGTGCTTCGTGAGGGTGAGGTTGATGTCCAGTGTGAGTTGGCTTTAGATTTTGTGAAAGCAGGGTTTCAAAGCCGTCATTGAGCCAGGCTTGTACTGTTTCTTCTTTGTTGTTCTTGGCAAAAAATAGGAATTCTACCTTGGTTGATTGAGTAAGCTTCAGGTCAGGAGCTGAACATCCAGGTCTGGATGATATGTAGACAGTTTGTGATACATTGGCTGTCTGAAGCTGACAAAACCTTCAGGTGGAGTTCAGGTAGGATCCTAAAGCAATCTCGAAAAATGACAGATTTTCAGCTTTTTGTTGAAACCTAATTAGTGCTACAATGATACAGGCACATGGAGGAGTCTTTTTGCTAAATTGAAACCTGTGCAGCAAATATATTGTCCTTTAAAGTGGTTTTGTGGAATCTGACCATAGTTAGGAGGTTTTTTCTTTTGCTGATTGTAGTATGCTGGTGGGGTTGTATCTGTAGACCAGTCTCTGAAGATATATTTGGTTGTTATGGTGAAGCTCTTTGTAGCTGATTCAGAGTATTTAAGCAATATAATATTTTTTAAAGCAGGTTTATTGTAGTAGCAGGTTTGCAAATAGAATCCAAGCGTATCATATATTTTGAATGCTTTGTAGCTTACCTGTTCAAATATTGTAGTTTGGTGTGTAATTTATTTTCGTTACAAAGTTTGGGTGCAGTGCAATTTCATTCTAAATTAGACTGGTCACAAAATGCTTTTGGTATATTCTGTTAAATTTCGTGGGTGATTGATTACCCTCTATAAATATTTTAGTTTCCCTAATTATATTCCAGTGTGTGTATTGCAGTGTCACGAAAGCTCCTTAGTATTGAAAGGAAGTACTACTCTGGGATGAGATAACACGCGTTGGCAACAGTCTGAGAAACAGAGGGCATGTCATGGTGGGGAGCAGGTTCTATCCCCAGTGGAATCAGTATTCAGTAATACGTTCAGAATAAAAAGTTTTTAAAACAATGCACCTAAAAAACTAGAAAAGATCGAAAAATTAAACTTTGAAATGTAATGAACTCGAAATAGCATTGATTTAAATTCTGGAATGATGCTGAAAAATTGAAGTTCTTAAAAACAGTTCCAGAATATTAAACGAATATTACTCAAAGTGGGGAAGTGACCTAAAAAACAAAATGAGGAAAATGTTAATTTATTAAGCTTTTATAAATAAGTAAAAAAAATAAGTGAAAGCAATCCCTCTTGCAAAATGTATCTGTCTGTAAATTACCGAACAGCAGAGAAAGGATGACACACCATACAATTTTTCAAATATTTTTACTTATAATACAATAATATTGTGAGTGAATAGATCCAAATACATCTTAATGATACGCCGGAAATGTAGATTTCATGTACTCTTGACAATTATGTCATCATGCTGTTTTGCGCTAAGAGGGCATGCAATGTGCCAAATAGTAAAGAACTCCCAGCACAATCTTAATATTTTTCTACTAATTTATGTGGTGCATTTACAGTGTCTTGTGTAAGTTCATTGCAAGGTTTACACGTTTTCATTATCTCTCTACTCTAGGTGGTAATGTTTGTGGTTGGTATTGCAATTCGTTGACTATTATTCCTCATCCCTCATTGTATATATGTCATAAAGTTTTTATATGTATTTCTGATGCCCAGTTACCTTCAGAGATTTTCCAAATATTCTAATATGCGTCCTTCCCAAGATGGTCTCACCGTACCTTACAATAGCAGTTAAAACAGTATTTACATGCCCAGAAAGCCGTAGAATGATATTTGTTTAGTAGCACATTTACGACATTGAAAAATATAAACACTTCTGCCAACGAGGTGAATACATGTGATCTGCATTTCAGTCCCTGTAGAGGCTATCATAGCGCAGATTTCTTCTACACTTCAGTTGTGAAAAGAGTACATGTGGAGAACTGCTCTACTTTCTGTGTCTGTGTGTGTTTGTTTCATTTCTACCATCTCGGCTGGAGGATCATTGTCGAGAAGCACAAAATTAACGAATCCCAAGGACACCGCTAAGCCCTGAGTGAACACCTTTATTGATGTGAGATAGGAGACTATAGCATATATATATGTGTATGTATAGTAAGTATACCTCACGATACAGAGCTTAAGCTTTGGCACCACTCACCTTATGCTCTCGACTGGTTTATCATTCCACCTCCTAGGTAGTGGTTAAATTGCCGTCCGTGAGGGATTATTTTACCCTTCAAAACTACAGTAAATCATCACACTTTAATTTCTTTGTCTCATAGATGCATTACATTCAGAAAACAATCATGTTCGCTTTAGTTTTTCACCGTATCTTGCTTTCTAAAAATGTTTTAGCCAGGACTTAAAATGCTATGAGGCCTGTTTGATTTTGCTGGCCAATGCTTGTTTCTAATGCTCCAGGCTTGGGGGAATTTCGATGAAGTCTGAAAAGTAATCCATGGTCAGGTTTTGCCATTTGTGTGGGCTGAAAAAGATTTTTGCGGAATATCCAAGCAAGTAAAGTTTACATTGCCTTAGCTCTCTGTATAAGGCAAAAGAGCGTAGGAAGTGCTGCAGTTTACCACAGAAATCTGGATGAACACAGAGATGCATCTCCCTTATACGGCCCTCCTCACTGTAGGAGTCAGTGAGGAGTGCTCCCCCTGTACCCTCCAAACAGGCACTTAAATGCAACAATTTTGACTCATCTAAATCAATAGTGCTTCAAAAGATGACCTCTTAATAGGACCATCCAACTAGTGTCAATTAGCTATAATTTGTGAGCTTTAGTTGAAAATTACACATTGCTTTAGAAATTGTTGATGTTTTCCCTTTTATTAGGAGATATAAGCCCATACAGGGCAGAAATGTAGCATTGATCTATAATTATAAATCGAGGTAATTTTCAGAGTAATCAGTTTAAAAAATCAGAATTATCATAATGCAACCTGCAGGACACCTTGAAAATGAATTCTGTTACATATTGTGTAAAAACGTTCCTTTTAATCATTTATGGCAGGCATACAAAGTGCGATGATAAAGAAGAAATTTTAAAAATAATCATTAATTGAATAATGAAGATTGTTTTTATGTAATATAATTGAAAACATGTTGTAAAATGGCACTCACAATTGCATATTAGCATGAATTCTGATTATCCTTCATCAGTATTAATGAATTAATGATGGCACACTGAGTCGAAAAATGATTTGTCCTTATAAAAATTGGAAGTGCAAAAACAATGGTGAACGTTGACAAAGGCGCAAGCCGAAACGCGCCCGTACGTACAACTCGTGAATTTAAACACAGTTGTTTCCATCTTCTGTGTTTGCTGTGCTGTCTCTTCTTATTAAGAATTTTGGAGCTGGAATATTGTGGTTCCACCCCTACGTTCAACGTACACTCGCTCTGGAGTGCGGAGGTTTCCTTCCTTCCTTCCTTCCTTCCTTCCTTCCTTCCTTCCTTCCTTCCTTCCTTCCTTCCTTCCTTCCTTCCTTCCTTCCTTCCTTCCTTCCTTCCCTCCCTCCTTCCCTCCTTCCCTCCTTCCCTCCTTCCCTCCTTCCCTCCTTCCCTCCTTCCCTCCTTCCCTCCTTCCCTCCTTCCCTCCTTCCCTCCTTCCCTCCCTTCCCCTTTCCTTCCCCTTTCTTTCCCCTTTCCTTCCCCTTTCTTTCCCCTTTCCTTCCCCTTTCCTTTCCTTTCCTTTCCTTTCCTTTCCTTTCCTTCCCTCGTAAATAGTTCTAGTTTTTGCTAACAACTTTGCTACTGCTAGCCGAATCACCATGAAAATTTAAAAACTCACTTCAGTTAATTTCTGGAATGTTTCAGGGTAATTCGTCAAGCGGGGCGAGAAAAGGGGGAGGGGGCAAAATGCTTTTCCCCATGCAATATCCCATAGAGATTTTAGACATGACTACAACCTGAACTACTGAATGGAATTACACTAAATTTAGCAGAAATCTAGATCTTGGTCCAGAGATACTGCTTTTTGTAATTTGGTGTAAATCTGTTCAGCATTTTCGGAGTTATTAAAAAAAAAAAGATTTGTGTATAATTAGAGACGCGGAGGGTCCCCGGATCCGACAGATTCCATGATGAGATCTGATTGGCTGCCACCATTCCAAACAGAAAGTGGTGGCAGCCATCTTGGGACTCTGGACTCAATCCTTAAAAAATCAAAAAATAAAAACAGGACGGGGCAGGGTAGGAATGCGCTGACCCCCCTAGGCTTGTTGGTGGAGTTCCACAGAGACCCTGGCTTAAGCCAAAAATGTTTTTTGAATTTTTAATTTGCTTAAAATTTTCTTCTCCCGGGTGGGCTAGGTCTCGGGAAAGTCATATATATGTTTGGGGGGCACGTGTGGAATGTGGTTCCAGGGGCCAAAATAGGCCCAGGAAGGAGGACACGTGCTCCCCTCCCCCACGAAATGTGCCCGGCTGCCCAGAGGCCAAAATCCGCCTGTGGAGGGGGCAGCGTGCCTCCCTCACCCTGAAATATGTTGGGGATTAAATCAGCCTGGAGAGTGAGGGCCCTGTGCCCTCTCCCCCTAAAAACTGTGCCAGGTCCTGGGGGATGGGGTCCCCGGGGCCAAAACCGGCACACGTAGGGGGCCTGTTAGTCATCTGCCTTTAAGGGTTGACCACAGGGCCTGGCTGCACGCAAGGCCTTGTGGCCAATCCCCTACTGTACATTGCCGAAGGCCGTGTGCAAGGTGGGGTTGGCTGCCCCAATCCCCGCAGCGCATAGCCAAAGACTGTGTGCACCATGGGGTTGGCTGCATGCCAAATGCCATGCACGGTGGCGGTTGGTTTAACATATGGTAATTAAATTTTACTTTATGTTTTAAAAAACTGGAAATTCACTGAAAAAAAGAAGGTTACAGGGACATTATAGTTAGGTAATAGTATTAAAAACCCTAGAAATTCACTGCAAAAGACTTTATAGTTAGGTTCGGATTTTACACACACAAAACCATAGAAATTCAGCAGTTAAAGTTGTATCAAGTAACTATAACTTGTGCCCTAAGGTAACTATTGGTTGCACCCTGACCAGGAACTATTAGTTACCCAACATATTACATCACTTATGACAGCTCTGACATTTTTAATAATATCACTGTGACATTTGCTGTAAAATTATTGTTGAGAAAACAGTGCATGCAGGGGGCGCAAGTCATAGTTACTTTAGGACGCAAATTAAAGTTACTTGAGCTAACTATAGCTAAAACTGCTGAATTCCTGTGGTTTTGTGTGTGTGTAAAATCTGAACCTAACAATAATGTTCCTGTAACATTGATTTTTTTAGTGGAAAAAATTATATATATATGTGTGTGTGTTTATATGTATATATATATACATATATATATATATATAACCTACTGGCGGTCGCCAGTAGGTAGTTATAGTTACAACCTAGTTTCCATAGCATTTTTTGATTTGCTAATAACTTTTGGCATTGTTTGACGAATCTTTGCAAAATGATCCCAAAAAAAAGTCTATCGAGGTCAGCTCCTATCCTGAAAGTTTGGGGGGGTGATTCATCAAGCGGGGGATGAGCAAAAAGGGGGGGTCCCAAAACGCGTTTTCCCCATGTTAATTTCCTTAGGAAATTTTGCGACGAGCTATAGCCCGAACTGCTAAACGGAATTACCCCAAATGTGGCAGAAAGGTAGAGTTTGGTTCAGAAAGCGACCTTTTTTTAAATGGTATAAATCCGTTGAGTAGTTTTTGAGAAATAAAATAAATAAAACTGAAAAAATCGATTTCTGATAGGAAACTTTGTGCGAGGCTACAGCCAAAACTACTGAACGGAATGACCCCAAATTTGGCAAAAAGGTAGTGCTTGAATCAGAAAGCGACTTTTTTTTAAATGGTGTAAATCCGTTCAGTAGTTGCTGAGAAATTAGAAAAAATAAAAAGTTTCGGTATCTGGGTGGAGCCTAGTTCCCGTGCACAGGCTTCACTGTGATTGGCTGCCAACACACCAAACCAGGAAGGGTTGGCAGCCATCTTGTGACTCGGTAGAAGCGAGTCACCAGAAAACAGAGAACCAAAGGTATAAAACAAGAGAAGGGGAGGGAAGAAACACCCTGACCCCCCTAAGCATGCTTAGGGGGTCTCAGACGGACTTCCAGGGCCAAAGAAAGCATTTTTATATGAAGAAAAAAAAATGGCGTCATCCGCGCTGGGGTCCCGGGTTCCTACGTTTTATTTTAATGAGACTCCGGGGTGGGCTGGGTGGAGTTTTTTTAAAGAAAATAGCCAGGGCCCGCTGGGGATGCAGGGTTTTGCTGGGGTCCCCGCAGTCCCGTCGCTTCACTCATGTTGGGAGGGGTGTTGTGTGGCCCCTCTCCTGGAGCCCTCCATGTGCTTATATCTTTGGTGTTGTTTGACAATTGTTTACGAAATTTTCCAAAAAGTTTCTCCTTTTGGATCAGCTCCTATCTTGAAAGTTTAGGGTTGCTTGGTCAAGGGGGGGCTGAGAAAAAAGGGGGGTCTGAAAAAGTGTTTTCTCAATGCATTTTCTATAGGAAACTTTAGACAAGGCTACAGATTAAACTGCTGAACGGAATTACGCCAAATTTGTCAATGAGAAAGGTCTTGGTCCCGAAAGTGCGCTTTTGTTGAAATGGTGTAAATCCGTTCAATAGTTTTTGAGATATTAAAGGGAAAAAAATATATATATCTATATATATATCTATATCTATCTATCTATCTATCTATCTATCTATCTGGTCGGTGCCTAACTCCCGAGCACAAGCTTGCCTCTGATTGGTTGCTAACACTTCCAAGCAGGAAGTGTCCTCTGATTGGCTGCTAACACTTCAAACCAGGAAGTGTTAGCAGCCATCTTGTGCCTCGCATCGAGTAAAAAGAAAGGTCCCGGGGGCAATTTAATATACCTGAGCTCTGTGTAATGTTGATATGGATGCAGTGAAGGTTTAAGATTTATTAACAATAAAGAAAAAACAGGTGAGCACCAGGTAGCACGACTTCCACTCCAGGACCCCAGTAGGAAGATAATCCTTTCATGCTCCCTCTGCTCAACATCACCACTTCGCAGCTATGCCTTAAGAAGCCAATCCGTCGGCTCACAGCTATGTCGTGTCATCGCCAGACCATTTGTGAATCACAGCTTGCAAGACAAAAAGAAAGATAAGATGGTGCGTCATGCTTCCAGCAAAGTTGATAGAAAAAGTGTGAGAGACATGAAGGGAGAGAGAAAGAGAGAAACAGTGAGAGTGAGAGGAAGAGAGAGAGAGAGAAAGAGAGAAAAAGAAAGAAAGTGAGAGGAAGACAGAGAGAAAGAGTGAGAAAGACGAAGAGAGAGAGGAAGAGAGAGGGAAAGAGTGCGAGAAAGAGGAACAGAGAAACAGAGGGAGAGAGAGAGAGAGAGAAAGAGACAAACAGTGTAAGAGGAAGAGGGAGAGAGAGAGAGAGAAAGAGTGTGAGGGAGAGAAAGGAAGAGATAAGGAGGGACACTGAGTGCCCACACTGTGGACAAAACTCTCACAGCTCACCTTTATAACACCGCTCTGTCTCCAACCACGTGCCGGGACTTAGTGGAACTCTCAAGCTCCCACATCTGAAAGATAGTAGAGAATTAGTAATGGCAGAGTATATACGACTGTGTACGCCTAATCGCTGTGCCGTCTTTCTGCATCCAGGCTGCTGTACCCCATCCACTCCCGCCGCCCAGAGGTATCTGCCTGCCGCTGCGCACCCATGCCTCACTGCTCACCTTTTCGCGGACAGGGCAACCTTCACATCATGCAAATCCGCTCTGCAAGCCAACAAGTCTCACATTTGGTACTGAGTCTTGATATCGCCATGGCAGAGACATACTAGTGCACCTACATCATCGCAGGTTGTACTCCCACTCAGTACTTCCGGTGCTACTAACTCAGAGATAAGTGAGGCCACAGACGTGGCGGTAGGCCCTCGCTGTTGGGCTCAGGCCTACCCTTCGGTGCAGCAGAAAACGCAAAACATGAGGTGTCCGGACCACCGGGATGGACCATCCCCCTGGCGGTGTGACTGTGCCGGCCACAGTGCATCCGGTGGGAGCAACTCTAAAATGGCGAAGAGCACGTGTGCTCGGTGTTTTTTATGAGTAGGGTCACATGTCCTGTGACGCCTGTGCTGGATGGGTGTGGTGTGGGTGTATACCAACTGTGAGGGAGTATCTGTGGCATCAGTGTTGCCAGATTGGGCTAGAACACGTACAATTGGGTTATATTTTTCCCGGTGTACAGTAAAATTTTGGTTTGTGCTAGTTGCCAGATTATAAATATATATACAGCGCTCCAGGAAAGTAGTATGTTAAAACACTTTATTAGACAAAGATTTACTTGGCAGCCTGCTGCAACATCAATTCCAATGCATTCACCGCCTGATTGACGCTGTCCCTGTCCCTCCTTTCTCAAAGTAGCAATTTTTTGGCTACTTTGGGCTACTTTTTGGTTAGCTTTGCACTAGAGAATGCTTAAAAAATCTGGCAACACTGTGTGGCATTCTAACAACTAGACCTGTGACCAGCCGATCACTACAATGAAAATCTGGTCCATGTAACGTTGTTGGCCTTCTCTGTAAGCATCAGCGAAGTAGGTTAGCCTGGCGTATGCCAGTCCAGCGTGAGGCTGTGGAAAATGACTGCGGAGCTGTGGGCTTGGCTCCGTCGTGAGCTCTATAAGAAATCAACTGATGCGGGCAGTGTTGCTAGATTGGGCTAGATAATGCACGATTGGGCAATATTTTTCCCGGTTGTGCGGTAAAATATTGGTTTATGCTAGTTGTCAGATTATAAATATATATACAGGGCTCCAGCAAAGTAGTATGTTAAGGCGCTTTATTAGACAAAGATTTACTCGGCAGCATGCTGCAACATCAATTCCAATGCATTCACCGCCTGCTTGACGCTGTCCCTGCCCCTCCTTCCTTAAAGTAGCAATATTGGGCTACTTTGGGCTACTTTTTGGTTGGCTTTGGGCTATATAATGCTTAAAAAATCTGACAACATTGGATGCGGGTGCCATGTTGGAGTGCTGCTGTCACCCGGGTTACAAAAGCCAAAATGTCACTCTGTGAGCAAAGTCCTACAACATGGCCAACATGGAAGGTACGGGGAACCACTGACTACATTCATCCATAGTTCCATTAAAGAAAGATGGTGAACATGACGCATCTGTGTGGATATGAATGTTTATTGCACATTCAGTGGAGTGTTGCAGCTGTAGCAATACAGAGATATGGAAAGTTGAAGTTTCAGTTTTGCCACATGGAGGGCAGCCAATTAGAGACAAGCTCGTTGTCGGAGTTAGGCTGCACCAACATATGTACTTATACAATCACTCCGCCAATCCCCACGCACTTATAAATTCACTATACACTCTCCTTGCAGTACTCTAATGATCCAGTCTCTAAGTACGTACTTGTACAATGACAGAAACAAAGTTACATAACTAAAGTTTCCCCCCCCCCCTGTCAAAGGTTGCATACCCTGCCAGAGAACTATGTAATGTGGTAGAGCCCAGGGTCAGCATGTTGCATACATGTTATGTTATGTTTTGTTATGTTAAAATACATTTATAAAGCGCACGTACACCGGGGAGGTTTAATGGCGCTTCTTTGAAAGATACCCAAGTTCTAATGCATGTGAAACAGCTTGACAAAAGAGCCAGGTCTTAAGGAGACCTCTGAAACTGAGAAGATTGGTACAAAGGTGTATTTCAGAGGAAAGAGAATTCCAGAACATGGGAGCCAAAATGGCAAACCTAGCACCTCCAAAGAGGGGGTGGACAAAAGTAACTTGTGTGCTGAACGAAGATTGTGTGATGGAACGTGCTTATTAATCAGGTCGTTCACAAATTTGGGACTTCTCCCGTTGAGTGACTTAAAAATATGGCACCCAACCTTGAAGGCACAACGCTGGACTACTGGAAGCCAGTGAACTTTCTTCAAGAGAAGAGTGGCATGAAGGAGCCTAGGTAGGTCAGCAAGCAGGCGAGCCGCCTGATTTTGAACCAACTGTAGCCGTTTAGATAGATAGAGGGGAATGCCGAAGTAGAGTGAGTTATGCCAACTCACTCTACTTCAATATGGGACATGACCATGGTGATGATCACCTGTGTCCGGGCTTCGTAGGTGAGAAATATGCAGATCTTTTTTATTTTCCTGAGATGGTAAAAACAGGTAGAGATCACTGACCCTATTTGTGGCTTCATTGTGAGATCCTGACTGATGATTACCCCAAGGCTCTTGGCCGAGTTAGAAGGAGAAGGGGGCTGACCCAGTTCCCTGGGCCAAAAGTGAGGGCCCCAAGGATTTTTGGTAATACCACCAGTCAGAACCAGCTCCGTCTTGTCCGGATTAAGCTTAAGATGATTGTTGTTCATCCACTGGCTGATGAACAGCATGGTGGATTGAAAGGTGTGGACCGACTCAGGAGAGTTGCAAACAGGGAAGATGAGTTGAATGTCGTCAGCATAGTTAAATGTGCAGACTTGACTCTGTTTCAGGGCTCGGACAAGGGGAAGAAGGTATAGATTGAATAACAAAGAGGAAAGTGAGGAGCCCTGAGGGACTCCGCAGGGGATACTGATTCTGGGGGCGGTGAACGGTGCTGTGCAGACTGCCTGCGAACGATTTTCCAAAAAGGAGGTGATCCAGCCCAAAGCAGGGCCCGGGATTCCCACGTCTCTGGCCCGGTCGACCGAAGATTATGGTCGACCGTGTCAAAGGCCGCGGAGAGGTCAAGCAGGACACACTGACACAGATAAATAATGGAACTGGGTACGGGCACACGCGCTTGACTCCTTTTTATTACCAGGGTCACATGTCCAGTGACGTCTGTGCTAGATGCGCATGGGGTGATTGTAAGCCAACCCTCCGGGAATGTTTGGTGCTGGCAAGAAGTACAACAGTAATCATTGGATCAGACATAGGGATTCAATCATAAAAGGTCAATGATTTGTGTTGCACTAAGGTACCGGCACCAGATGTGAAATAATATAGAAAAGATTCTATTGTAAAGGGTTAATGACTTGTGGTACACTGAGCTAGAACAGCAGATATGAAATTATACACAAAATATTGTATCATAAAGGATCCATGAGTTGTGCTGCACTGAGATAGTGGCATCAGAAGCATTTAGCGTCTGCGCAGCCAGTGATGATGCGTGGTGCGGTCGAGCCACACTGGAAGCAATGCCTGTTGCCTACTGGACTGCGTTATCTGCAATCACAACTCGATGTGAATTGTGAGCCTTGCTATCGGTAGTGTAGATTGAAGGCAGTAGTCAGCACATACATCGAGGAATGTTTTTAGTCACTTCCTCTTGACAAAGTTCGAGGACATTGAGTAGAATTCTCTCTGTAATCTCAATTTAAATTGTGAGCTCTGCTGACCGCAGTGTAGGTGTATGGAACAAAAGATGAAACATTTATGGACTACACTGAGGAAATCTTGGTTCTTCTGCGTACAGTTGTAAAGTACGGAATTCTGAAGCTAGAATCTGAACTGGTTGTTCATCATATCGTCCACCTTTTCCAGTAGGGAACAGCTGTGGACTAAAACGAGCTTCCAAACTTGTTTCCCACACACTCATGGGAGTTCCTTTTGCTTTTTTCATCTGGAACAATTCAATAGTATCTCCTATCAGTTCTTTTGAATGTAGAGGGTCTATAGTATAATGTTCATAAATTTATTCTTTTCTTGAATTGTCCACTTTTTCTATTTGTCCATTGAAATATGTTTCATCTTCTATAGTCATTTATTTTTCTTCTACATTTACAATTTTATAGTAAATATTGTTTTGCACCAGATATACTGTAGCCTTTTGGACTTTCATGCCATGTACTATCTCTTGCCATATTTTCCGACTCTTTGTGGGTACACCATTAACAAGAATAACTACAGGTTCAGTATCCTCTCTTTCTACACCAACAGTTTCAATGTTTTTCTTAAAACCTAAAGGAAAATACACAACTCTTCCTTTTAAACCTCCTTGTGTATCTGTTGGAGGTAGCTTACCTGTTTTAGGCTGCATATGAATTATAGCCTGAAAAGGGTGCACAGATTGTATAGGGATGGCCTCATATGTATTTAAATCTGTAAGTTTAGGAGGTATAGCAACTAATTATGAACAGCTCTAGCTGGCATTTTGTTTTCTTATAATTTATTGTAACAGTATTTTAAAATACTTTGTACAGTAAGTAACTCAAAACGACCTTCCACAAACAGAAAACCAGCAAATTCTTTCTATTTATCATTGTTTTCCTTTTCACTTTTAAAAACACATCTACATTCCTAGTTTGAATGTTATAATGAGTATGTCGAGAACAAATACAAACAAAGGTGGGATTTTCACCAGAAACTATTTTAAACTTTATTTCTTTTTCAAACTTCACATAAGTACTATCTTCCACCTCTTCCTCAACATGTACACTTATCAAACTCTTATTTTCTGTACACTCCTCTTGACTAGCAAAGAAACGTATCTCCATATCATCACAAACTTGTTTTACATCCAACACTGAACCATGCAAAAGAGCTGTACTAATTTCATTTAAACATAATGCAGGAGTTTTCACGTAGTATAATCTTCTAACTAACTTTCGCATTTCGGAATGATGTACTGCTAACATTGTTATATGATAAAAACGACTTTGACACACTTTCCTAGAAAGACAAGCCAGAGAATGACCTTGCAGCCCTGTATTTTTCCCACTTTGGAAAGATCTAGTCCTTGTAATATCTTGATCTTCTGTTTCACAGTTTTTTTTGTATATTGTGTTAAGAAATTTAGTAAAATATCAATTGATTGTTGACGTGTTCTACAAATACTACTACAATCCCATGTAAACACTGTGTCAATTTTAATTGTGTGCCCCGACGACCGCAGTGTAGACAGGAGGCAGCGGTGAGCAAGGGCGCACAGCCACATCGTGTTGCGTAGAGCTGCACAGTATTGGCAATTCAGCGTGTGTGTAACCAGCAATGATAAGTGGTGCCCTGAGTTAGTGGCACCTCAAGCACTCAGCGTGTGCGGTGCTGCGATGATGCGTGGTCCGGGCAGGCTGCATTGGGAGCAATGTGTTTGTCTAATGAATTCTGCCTTAATAAGGCCATGTGAAGCTGACTTACGGTGTGAGTTAGTGGCACCTCAAGCACTCTGTGTGCATGCACCTTTGCGATGATGCGTGGTCCAGAAGGGCCGCACTGGGAGCAATGTCTTTTGTCTATTGAATTCTGCCTTAATAAGGCCACATGGCGATGACTTATGGTGCACTGAGTTAGTGGCCCTTGAACGGCTCTAGACAAGCCAGGATAAGTCTGGGATGTGAGATGCTCCCGTTGCCTGTGGTTTGATATGTTCCTTTCGTGGGCACTAGGCCTAGCCACACAAGTGGTGCAGCATTTTTATCAGCACAAGTGGGGTAATGGTGGGCTTTAGGAAGTTTGTATATTACTGCGGATTTCGGAAGTTTCCATCACAGAATTGTACGGAAAATGCATGATTTCAGTCCAAGTTTGAGGTAAGCAGTGCATTGTGGGTAAGGAAACCTCACGGGAACCACTCAAGGCCCCCCACCTTGGAATCTTCTGGTTGTCTAGTGTGCTGCAGTCAGAAAAGGACTGCAGCACAAGCTGCATTGGTAAAATGAATGTTTTTAAACATCCATGAACCATGTGCCTGGCTCAATATGGTGCCTAGCACGCGGGGTATGGATGTTTGGGGTTGAAGAAGAATGAGGGCCATGCTAGGGGCCCTCAAAGTCCATTTCTGACAGCTTATCAATGGCGGTCAGACCACCATTGAAATACTGTCAGAAAGAGACATCGAATCCCTATGGTGGTGCCTGAGCAGACACTGCCCTTATCGTAGGGAACTACATTTCAACCGATGGTCGGACAGGCTCCTTGAGCCCGTCGGAAGTGTCGGTGGGTCCCTCCACCCCCTGCCTCCGACCGCCCGCATCATAATGCGGCGGTCGGACTGCGGGACCAGATCAACGTTTTTCGTAATGAGGCACTTAGTGACAAGGAAACCCATGGCCACCATTAGATGGATGCTTCACCAACTCCCCCATTCGAACATCAAGCCCAGTATTACCATTTTGGCCTCCAGCAGAACTGGTTGTCCTGAAATAAGCCAGAGTGTCGCAGATGGACCTCCAGTATTGCTGTATAATGGGGCATGTCCAAATTGTGTGGTTAAATGTTCCCAGTTCCACTGTGCATCTCAAACAATCGGGATCTATGCTGTGTTTCATTTTACTAAGCCTGGTAGGGCTATCGTGTGTTGGGTTTGTTAGCCCTCTCTGTAAGTTTGGTTTGTTGAACAGTAGGAGCAAGGGATGAAGGAAGTAAATATCACATACTCCACCGCTGCATCGAGCTTGTTTCAATTCCAGCAATAGCAACAAAAAGCCTGTGTCTCGAAAGTGAAGCTATAGATACATATAAAAAAATAACAATCTCCTCGTTTCAATCGTAATTGCTACACAAAAAATTGTGTTGAGTGTCAAGATCAAAGCTTGTGGTTCTAACCTACTGTTATATGTCTACATGTGTGTCCTACTTTGCCAGCTGTTCACATATGACACTTTGGGACTTAAGAAGCTAAATATTCCCCTCTCTGAGTAGGCACTGTTCCTTCCAGAATTACTGTACCTGCAAGGGCTAAAAGGTGGTGAGTCCTTCTTCCAAGCCGCTCACTAAATTATTAAGTGAGCCAGCTAGGTGTTACTTACTGATCCCATAGCGTCTCCGATTGCCTGTCAGCACGTTGGGGCTGTAAAAAGGCTGTCCTGTAATTTCAGCTTTCTGCAGCGGAAAACGAGCAAAGCATTAATTACTTTAATTGGATTCGTTAATTAGCATCAAATATCGTTGTTCATCGTCAGACTCTCTCTCCTGCAGAGTCCTGACGTGTGGTCATTTGCTTTTGCTATTGCCGTGTTAAGAGGGCATTTTAGGTTACCGCTAAAGCATCCATCTGAGCCTCTGGAAAATAAGATGATGAAAGTATTAATCCGTACAAATTGCTCCTGAAAACACTCAAGTTAATAAAGATTTTTGGCACGTGGGAGATAAATGAGATTGCAGCTGGTCTGGCCACTTGCAACAGTGTGTCCCTTTTGCAAGATTGCCTTTCCATCCGCCAGGCAGCGTCTGCTCCAGGAGTGGTCAGGGCAGCTTCTGTCCCATGTAGTCCCTATTGGCCGCTTAGTGCGCAGAGCTGCCAAGGAACATCTTGATTCAGCTCACTGAGTCCGGGATTGAACCCAGCGGATTGCTCTGGAGGCTTTGTTGGTAGGACCCACTCACCTCCTAGCCACTGATGCTCTGTCGCCTTCCAAGCGTTTAGCCAGAAGCGAAGCGAGCAAATACATGCAGCGTATAACCTGGTTTCAGCAACTCATCACCCAGTCTGGCTAATGATGCTTTTTGGGTGTGTTTTCTTTTAATTTTGATTCCGTTTTTGCATCTGGAGAACAGAACATTCATTTTGGCCTAAATCTTTGTGATGACATAATGTAAGTGTTCAGTATATAAGCATTGTGCCATGTGTTTTGTGTACATAAAGGCATGAGAATGCGGCAAAATCAGGCATCACTAGACTGGTATTTGTCGGGTACCGCCTTTCTGACAGAATGAACACGTTTCCTTCTCACTCCTTAACCAGCGCAGTTTCCGGATTTGTAAACTGGTAATGAGCTAAATATATGGTATTGCCTTAATGGCTACACTTGTGAAATTTAAATAGCATCTCTTGATAGCAGACAGAAATGTTTTTAAACTTTCTTTTGTTGAAAAATGTCACAGAATACAAAATACACATGCCAGTGTAGTGTTAACCGGAACACTTGAGAAGTGTGGATAAAATACGTGATTGAGCTAAACTGAGATTAAGAATAGGGCCATTTATAACAGCACTTTCCACAAGGCTTACAACTAATGCGTAATATCGAAGTCTTTCCACAGGATAGAAAAACTGTCAACTTGTGTGGGTATGAACAATATTACAGCCATGAGGAAGGATCAACAACAGATGTGGTGTAGGAAGAGAAGGCCTGGTATAGAGGAGGCGACGTAACACACCTGTTCACCCAGAATGACATGCTACAAAGGGATCACACGGTAGAGGAGATACATCAGGCCACTTAACATATAGGCAGGGGTGGAGTGCCAGGTAGCAAGACTGAAAGGGGAAGGGGTAGACTGACAAATGGAACAAGTTGGGAAGTGTTGATTTAGGAGATGCTTTTGAGTCATTTCCACTATTGTTCCAGACCTTAGAGTGCCATGGTCAAGGCATGAGAGGTTCAAAACATGTCTTCACAGAAACCAAATGTGAACATTTATCTCGAGTAGATATGAAGCGATGCCATGTTATGTGCATTTGTAAAGCGCACTATCACCTGGGAAGGTATCCTGGCACTAAGCAGGTGTGCGTGTGCCTAGCCCTACCTTTTGTTGGCTGGTTAATTGAAAAACCAGGTCTTCAGCTTATGGAATTCAAGAAGAGAGGAGGAGCTTCTGATGTGAAGTGGGAGGCCGTTCCACGCTCTGGGAGAGATGTAAGAAAACGCCTGTCCTCCTGATCTGGTTCTGTGTATGTGTGGGATGTGTGCGAATAAGAGTCCTTCGGAGCGGAGGTGTCTGGGTGGTTGGTGGAAGGAAATCCGACTGTTAAGGTAGGTGGGGCCTGAGTTGTGTAGTGTCCTGAATGTGTGTGTGAGGAGTTTGAATTGAGCACATTTGTATATTTGTAGCCAGTGGAGCTCCCTTAGGTGTGGTGTGATGTGAAGTCTGTACGGGAGGTTGAGGATTAGGCTGGCCGCTGAGTTTCGGATAGTTTGTTGTCTTCTAATGAGTTGCTTGGAGATTCCGGCATAGAGGATATTCCCATAGTCCATCTTGCTGGTGACTAGAGCATGAGTGACAGTTTTTCTAGTGTTGCTTGTAAGAGATAATGATCTTCTTCACCATCTTCAGGATGTGGGTGAAGGATGAAGTTATGGCATTAACACCCATGCTTCAAAGTTGCTAAACTTTTTGAAAGTGCTATGGCAAGGCAAATAGAAGTGTGTAGATGTCTAGTTATTGAATGCAGATTCAGTGTGCCAGTTGTCTGCCTACTGCAACACCACAGACTCAATTTGGTCTCCAGTTGTGTGTTTGTTTTATGCTGGAGCATTGTACAGATTAATCCTTGTAATCTCCCCGACTAATCTCATTTTAAACCTGGCAGTATATTATATTTTAAATAAATTGTATTTATTGGAATTTAAAATATATTTACAATTCATGTTCTAATATCATTCGTGAAATGCTGATTCATAGCGGCATCCAATAATGTTTCAGTAATGCGCAGTTGTACATTGTAATTAAATAAATTAGTAATAACATTTAAAAAAAGCATTACAAACAGATCATAAGAAGGCTTTGTTTTCAACTGGTATGTGTCAAATGAACCCTTTTAGCAATGTAGCAACATGGCTCTAGTAAATCCTAGTCATTGGGACTAACTCCAAGAGTTTATTAACCTCATTACTCAGTACTTAAGTTTGGGGTCACACCCGTTATATACTGAACAGTTGTGTCATGTTAACATTTGGATGGAATACACTTCTCTGCCCATAGTACCACCTTATCTCCTAGTAGCATGTATCCATATCGTTAAATGATACACTCAAAAAATCAATTGTATTGATCCACCCCATTCGTTTTTTTATCAATGTTCGTTATTACTGTGGTTTGTTGTTTGAGCTTTTCTTATCTTTATCTGTTAATATCTCATTCCTTCTCTTGGCACTAGGCGCATCATTTCTATTCTTTTTCATTAGGGAATACAATGTAGTGTTCTCTGCATCAGCCCAGTTCTACTTGCCAGTTAGCCATCCCACAATATTGAAACCCTCTAGGACCCCAAGTTCATCACTATAAGATCCTTGACTTACACAAGTGTTAAATCGTTTGCCCTCAATTTCTCCTTTTTGGTTAATGCCCTCAACCTAGAGCCACTTCTGTAGCTGCGTATGTTCACCTCCTCTCAGGTTCACAGTGAGAAGCCTTGGAGTGGCCTTGTCGGGATGCTCCTGGAGTCATCAGTCACATTGTAAACAAGAGCTGTGCTAGGATTCTGCGTTTGTTTGCAAGACAGGAATGTGCTGCAACACAGATTACGTTCTGCACAGCTTTAGAAACTTAATTATCTTTAGAAATATTAATAGGATCAAATGTGAACATTTACAGGAATGGGGGCCTGAACTGATATGATGCAGCCCCAAAGCCAATGATTCAGCTTGACGCATCCAGCAATTACTCGATGGTCATAATTATCAGTTTGCCTCTGCCTCTGCTGCTTTAGTCATAGCTCCTCCAACCTTCCCACTCTCCCTCTCTTCCCTTCATCTTCACACTTTCTTTCAACTCATTATTAGGTCTCACCTGAGACAGCTCATGCGATGTTACCTGCGAGACATTTTGTTTACTTACACAGGCTTAGAGCACGCCTAATGCTTACCATTGGATAGCTTCATCCATCATCAGTCTTATTTCCTTGCTTCTACTCAATCAGTACACACTGGCTTCACTTCCTCTTCCTGTGTTTGTTCCACCACTGGAGCATGGCCCTAGCATTGCTTCATTTCCCACCGTGTGTCCTTCCACTGCTCATCAGACTTCTGAGATACTTTTATTTTATTTTAGTTGCCGGAGTGTATGTTTGCAGGCTGTCTTGCCCCGTCCAGCTCCATGTTGTTGCTTGCCCCGTTGTCTGTTGCTTCCCCCAATGTTTTTGCTTGCACTGGCGTCTGTCACTTTTTCCATTGTTGCTTACATGTCCCACCATCCAACCATAAAAGAAAAAAAAGCAGTATGATGTAGCCAGTGCTGGCTGTGTCAAAGCACTTTTTGTTGTTGTTTGCCTGCCCCATATCCCTGCACCGTCATTTCTTGCCCCATTCTCCTGGCACGTCATTGCTGCTTAAACCCACCCCACCCCGCCAGAAAAAAAGTGCTTGCATAGGCAAGACCAATTGGCTTAGCTATTGTTTTTTTCCTTTTTGCCTTACCTCTACCTTTCCCCATTTCCATCTTACATTTCACCCCTACTTCTCTGATTGTATGACCCTAACTGTCTGTATCCCAATCTTCCCTCTGTCTCATTGATTTCCCTTCTTCGTTCCTTTTTTCTCCCCTTTACAGTGTCACATCTTCTCTATGTAATGTCTGCTGCATTTTCACCCCTGCCTGACTGCTGGTGCAAAGTGACCTCGTAGGTCCATAAGTATGAAGTGCTCATGTGACTGTTGTATTTATTTTTATGAGTGGAAAAAATGCTTACAATACCTACACCATTTTCAACCTAAGATCCCTGGAGGCCTTGTGGATCAGTGAATTATCTAGCAGTACAACTGAATTGGCAAGAGAATTATGTAGCAGAATGCAGGAGCCCAGAGGGACTCTCCACGATGTTTCAGACCTTTACATATACCCGCTTACAAATATCACCATGGGGAATCCTTATGTCTCTGGACAGGTTGATGGACCTTTTCCACCGTAAGGAGAATTAGAGTTCGTTAAGAGAAAAGTCATCAAAACATCATGGACATTTATATTTTACCATGAGTCAATGATGAGAGGTTAAGATAGTTTTAAAGGCTTTATTTTTTATCTATAAGTTTTGAATCTCAAATATCTTTATTTAGTTCAGTAATTTACAGAATTAAAAAACAAGATTAGAAATCAGTAATCAAAAACATTGCTGTGTAGTTCCATATAAATCAATATAGGACCTGTGTGTTTAGACAACGTATACTGTGGGAGTGGTGTCCATACTGATTCCAGACACCCCCACCGGATATGTTCACCTGTATACCAGCTAGCTCACAGTGCCACTATGAACCCCTCTTACCCAGGAGCCAATAGTTTCTGACAACTATCAAACATGACAACCCTTCCCCTCAGGGACTGTGGAAACATTACAGTACTTTTCGCTCAGTCACTCATGCTCACTTCGACTCAGAGAGGTACACAGATTAAACAATGGGGTCGTTTTCAATAAGCATTTATTGAACCAGCGTCATTCTTGTGTAAAATATGTGTGCTGCAACAACCATAAGACAGAACAGATATAAACGATTATAAGCACCAACAGAGTAAATGTTTGGTAGATTTCTACCATGGTGCTAAAACAATGAATATATGTAGGCATATAAAAACATGACAGTAATAATGTGTACTCCTACACTGCAGACCCTAACTAGATGTACCTAAATGTAGCTAGCGTGTATGTATGTATGTGTATAACCAAGAATCCCTTTAGGATAGAACCAACTCAATTACCTGGCGTGAGAGAATGAAGGACACTGTCTTGGTCTTGAATGGACTACACGCAAGTGATGTCAGAACACTGCGTACTGAGATGTCTGCGTGTAGGAACCTCAGCGTCTCGCATCAGTGTGTCAGCATGGAAGTCATTCTCCTCTGCCTGTCGAAATCGATGAAATATCCAGATGCAGTTCGATCTATCTTTGTTAGCTCAGTCGTTTTTTTTTTACTTTCCGATGTCTCCAGTCGAGGCATATTGATGTAGATGTCGGTGGTAGGCTGAATTGATATTCGTGTTTCATTTGTGCTTTGATGTTCAATTTCAAAAGGGACGAGTTCCATTTCGTTGTTAGTAACTACATTACTGCGTATAGAAGACTCTTCAAAGTTTATCAGTCTTTCTGTCTGAACCGCCTGTATGGTAGCGAGAGGAGATCGGCGCTTCATTACAGGAAACAAAGGATTATTCATTGAAGAGGTGGAATTCTCTATTACACCTTGGTATTCAAGTTGATCTAAGATCTCCCTGACTTGTTATTTAGCTTCTTGTCCACTGGGTACTGTCTCTGTTGATTTGGAGTAGTTTTTACTGGGATTACATGGTGAGGTGACTCAGCATCCCACCCTACATGATTGCGATATAATGCAGGAGCAAATGCTACCGACCACTCCGGCACATATGAATATTGTAGTGATTTGGAAACGAGGTCAGGGAAACCTGTTAGAAATTACTGTTTCTCCCTTTGGGAAATTCATAACAATTTCAGGCGGTCAATCTTTTTCAGCTAACAAGATGTTGTAGCTATAAGTCAGGTTCTCCCAAAAGAGACCTTTAATTTTTCTGGGTTTCTCCCCCTCTATTTGGAGTACCATTGCGTAAAACGGGTGTGGGACACTTACCCTAGTATCAGGTGTCTACACTGTGATATCTTCATTCAGCGCTGCTGTCACCAGAAATTCCATCAGTTTCTGGCGAGCTATTGTTACTTCTGCTGCGCTGTCTAGCATCGTCAAAGCCCATTACCCGTTCAGAAGTTGAGTCCTCAGCAGCCTGGGCATTTCTTCTTTTGAGGCCAGCTACTTTCTTCTTTTTAAATTGGGGTGATGATTTTGGTTTATCTTCTTTTTTGGTATTGTAGTCTGAAGTACAATATGTGTCTCTGGACTTTGTTCGTTCTTTTGATCTGTGCTCTCACCATCCTTCCCTCTCAGAGTTTTTTTAGGAACCCTGAAAGGAACTAGAGGAACGTGTATCAGTATCCTGATACCTGTCAGGTTTTTTTCTTTTTTTCCAAGACCTTTATTGCGAAATTATGAGTTGACAAAGCATAGAGCCTACAACCCAAGGGCCGGCTGCGTTATGTACAGTTACCTAGTATCATTGTCAAAGTAACACAGCCCTTCAGCCGACATCCCGGAGGTCCGGCGGCGTGGTAAAGCTAGATATGCACAAAGCAGTCAAATTCGTATTCCGGTTAGTTTATAGGTCTATGGTTTTTCTTTTTTTTTTAAACAAACGTTGTTGTTCGAAGCAGAGAAAATATTTATCTAAACAATCACAGTCAATAATCTCGCCATAGAGCACATACAGCAGAGCAGCAACCATAATCACAATCACTGAGGGATGGTGATTATGAAGAAGAAGATTCTCGGGCAGAGGAAAAATCCAGCAGCAGAACCACCGGATGGGTAAAGGGAATGTAGAGGCGTGGAGTCTAATGAACTAGGAACACTCGTTATATAACTTTCCTATATAAGTATCAATTTCTGAAGATTTCTTCACTCGATGTCCATTCAGAGTAATTTGTGAGGTGGTGTTGTCATTCATACGATGGATCCTCGTCCGATTCCCACAGTCTGCACTCTCATCATCTGGACTGATAGAGTTTTCTTTGCATAATTGTGACTTGACTAAAGTTTCCCATGAGAACCCTCTTACCTAAGCTAAAAGACGTACTATAAGTCCCCTGCAGAAACAAAGGCTATTCAGCGAATATGAAAACACATATCAAGTTAATTTGAAGCAACATATGTCTTTATCACCATTTGTTCTCTACAATTTCAATAAGTCTATTATTCTTAGTGAAAATTATCTATCATGGGTGAGAGGAACTCAATGAACATAATATGAGAATCAGCATTTCTAAGATGACCTCCATGTTAGGCTGTTGCACAGAATTCGTTACTATAAGCAAAGGTCGAAAAGAAATCCTCGAGCCTCGTCACTGCACTGGTTAATGTATAGTTGCTTAGTGCAGATTTTTTAAAACATGCAATTATAAATGAAGCATTTCTAATACAATCTTTCACTTCTACATTTGTCACACTGCCGTAGATTTTGGTGTTATTTATTTGTTCTTCTAAGGTGTATTCACACGTTTGTTTGTGAATCATTTCTAAAACGAGCATTTCATTTGCATTTAATCATGTTCTAAATTGAAATTCTAACATGATAAAATATGTGGATTTCCAAATATGTGGTAATTTACCCAAGAACATTTGATGGGTGCCAACTAGAGACATAATGCTGTATGTCAAGGTGTCTACTCTATGCAAGTACTCCATTTTCCCAGCCTGAGCCTCACTTGCATGTATTAACGAGAAGGCGTCTGTTTAGTCTTGTGTTTTTCACTTTCACCAGAATAGGCAACACTTTCTTTGTCATATACGTAGAAAACATACCTTAGCCGGATACTCTCCTAGATGTTCACCATGACCATTAAACAGATGATAAACGGTCCTGTTTTGATTCCCCTAAGTCACCTTCATGTGCCTCCGTCTGCAGCTGGAGGGAAAAGCAGACGTATTGAACCCTCTGCACCATGACGGATGAGAGTTTGGCTTGCGGTTTTGCAGCCGGAATTCGCCTGTCTTTCATAAATCAACCCCAGCAGCTTTTAGAGATGATGTTTAGGCCCATGTTTCAGATGATGAATTCCGCTCACTGAAAACAAATGTGTTTACCTCGATTTTTTTTAATCCAGTTCTTCTATGGTGAATTGCATGAGTAGATAAAAAGAGTATAAGGGAAATTAAATGTGAATATGGGACGTGGAGCATATCAGAAATGTACATGTTTCCAGAAATATATTGGATTACAGTAAAAACCGAATAGAGTAACATGGGAAGATCAAGGCACCGTTTTAGCACTTTTAAAGATTTTATCGTCTGCTGTTTTTTTTCCGCAGTTTATTTTACTATGAGACATCATTGGTTCGGTTTCCTGGTCCTGCCATTGCTAGGTGTTGTTTCGACCAAGTACCTTCCCATTTCTCCTCTGTCGCACCACCCTTCTAGGGCCTTCTTTCTCCCTTATGGCTTAATTCCAGAGTAGTTAGTGCAGCAGTTCGAGATGCACCCTGGCCCAAGGGGTAATGGGCCCACTGCTCCCCGTTTATGACTGCCTTTTGAATCCTAACGAGAGAGCTGTCCTGCATTAGGACTGTCTTGCTATAACCCTACCAAATTGGCAAAATCCAGTTGGCTACATTCATTTGTGTTTGTGTGTTGTGTGGGAACACCTGAACAACTGTAAAATACAGGGCCTAGTGCAGTGCCTACTTTCTTTGTAAAAGAATGAGTGCTGGTGCCTGAAGCTCAGCTCAGAAGCTTGTGGCCGGCGATATTAAATGCTGGTTCGTCTGATACCAAAGCTGCGTAGTTCTGAATCGAAATTTGCCTAGCTTACGTAACGGTAAGTTTCAATTATATTAAGGACACGGAGGCGAGGATTATGCTATATCTTCCTTCGCTTTATTAACATAAAGACTCCACAGCAGCTTAGGAAAAGATATAATAAGAACAAAAAATGCTTTAAACATAAAGCATTGACGTAATGTTCAACAAAAAAGTAAACAACAACTCCCAAGAGTCTCTTTGCGTAACAATAGTCCATAGTCCTTTCACACTGTCCATTATCACTATATAACCGGACTTCTCATCATCTTCCTCCTCTTTCTTCGCGCAGATCACGCTTGAGCCTCATTGGTCCTGTTTAGCACCGTCGTTGCCTGCCAAAAAAGGAACAGCATCAGCGAGGTGGCCCAGGAATGCGACAACAAGGCGAGGAGCATTCAGTGATTAACACAGTACTGACAATGTAAAGGAAAACGCTTTACTTACTGCCATACGGGTGGGTAGAGACACCACTGTGGCCTGGGTGGGATAATCCTCGCCTCCGTGTCCTTAATAGAATTGAAACTTACCGTTACGTAAGCTAGGCAAATTTCGATTCTATGTCAGGACCGGAGGCTTCAGATTATGCTAGTTTAAAGCTTACTTACCACCAACTGAGCCAAATCCACCACCGGCTTAAAATAAAACCTCTTGAAGGTGGAATCCGAGGACCAATCCGCAACTCGCATTAGGTCCTCCAGACGAGCACCCACCGCGAATGCCTTAGAGGCCATGGCCCCCCTGGCGGAGTGTGCTCCAAAGAGAGAAGTATTGATGCCCGCTTCTTGCATGACCCATCGCACCCACCGAGCAATAGTGGGGGAGGAGACAGCTTTGTGTGGCTTCCGCAGGGCAATCAACAACTGACGCTCGCCCGGAGGGCGCAGATCCAAGGTCAGGTCCTCATATGCTTTGAGGCATTGCACGACACACAACTTAGGAGTGTCAGTAAAGGCTGGATAAGAAATGGAACGCGACGACGTCTTAGTACGTCGGCCCACGGTAAAAGTAACCCCATCCGGGGAAAAAATGCATGCAGAGACATCCAGCGCGCGCAAGTCCGAGACGCGCCTACAAGAGACCAGACATCATAACATGGCCAACTTCGCCGACAGCTCCTTAAGAGACAGATAAGAATTGGCTGGCCACGACAGGAACAAATTCAGAACCAAATTGACGTCCCAAAGGACGGAGTACCTGGGTTCTGGCGGCAGTGCGAGGCGAACAGCTCGCAGAAGCCGGCACACAAAAGGATGTTCCCCTACCGGACGGCCATCGATATTATCATGGCCCGCAGAAATCGCCGACCGGATAGCATTGATCGTCCTATACGCTAGACCCTTGTCGGCCAAATGTGCCAGGAAATTCAGCACGGGAACAAGGCCTGCGACCATGAGATCCAGATCCCTTCGTGAACACCAACGCATCCACTTAAGCCAAGCGGATCTGTAACGCTTCGTCGTACTATCGGCCCATGCTTTGGAGAGCAGGTGCTCAGCCGACCCCGAAAGGCCCGGGAGCGCCCAGCGTCTCCTGAGAGCCTCCACGCCACGAGGCGGAGAGTGTTCTGCATGACGAGAGGGTGAGGTTCCTGATCCGGGTTCGTCAGGAGCAGAGGAAACAGGGGGAGTAGGATTGGAAAATCCCAAGAAAGTTCCAGAAGAACCGGAAACCATACTTGAGACCTCCACAGCGGTGTAACCAACACCAGCTCCGCACCCTGGCGGCGTATTTGAGCCGCCGTTCGCATGATCATGGAGAACGGGGGAAACGCAAACGGCTGTTCCCGACTCCAATCCTGCAAGAACGCGTCCGTGGCCTCCGCTAGAGGGTCCGGCCTCCAGCTGTAAAACCGCGGCAGCTGGTGGTCGAGACGGGACGCAAAGAGGTCCACCGAGAAGGGGCCCCAGAGGGAGTGCAGCCACCGGAAGACTTCCGGATCCAGTTTCCACTGGCTGGCGTCCCTGAGATGTCGAGAGTGCCAATCCGCTACCTGATTGCACTGGCCTGGCAGATACTCCGCCGTCACCGCAATGTGACGAGACAGGCAATAATCCCAGAAGTCCTTCGCTAAGTCCGCCAAGGCGCGGGAACGAGGACCTCCTAGGTGGTTCACATACCGAACCGCCGAAATATTGTCCATCCGTAACAGGACACAAGCCTTGACCGAATCTTTGGTCCAACAGCGAACTGCGAAGGAGCCCGCCAGGAGCTCCAAACAATTGATATGCAATTGTTGTTCTTCTGACGACCATGCGCCGCCGGTTGAAAAATCCCCGCACCGGGCGCCCCAGCCCGACCTGCTGGCGTCGGACTCTATGATCAGGTCCGGAGCCGAACCGAAGATCGCTCGACCATTCCATGCCTCCATGTGAGACAGCCACCACGACATTTCCTCCTTCACCTCGTCCGTGAGGGGAACCCACTGATCGTAACTCATCCCACGGCGCAGATGTTGCGCCTTCAAGCGTTGAAGAGCCCTGTAGTGCAGCGGGCCTGGGAAAATCGCCTGGATGGAGGACGAGAGAAGGCCCACCACCTTGGCGATATGACGCAGTGACGTACGATCCCTTGCGATCGTCTGCCGAAGCAGGTGTCGTATCTTCGCGACCTTCCGACCCGGCAGGCTCAAGACCGCCTGCACCGAGTCCACCACGAAACCCAAAAAGGTGATCTGCTGAGTGGGAACCAAAACCGACTTGGAGCCGTTGATGACGAACCCTAGTCTCTGAAGCAGGCCGACAGCTTGACGCAGCTGGCCCGCCAGCACCTCCGGGCACTGCCCCATGAGGAGGATGTCGTCTAAGTATACTAGCATCCGGACCCCCTGACTTCTGAGAAACTCCACCACCGGGTGGAGGACCTTCGTGAAGCACCACGGGGCGGAAGAAAGACCGAACGGCAGGGCGGTGAATTCGAACACCTTGCCGTCCCACAGGAATTGCAGGAAGCGACGATGAGGGGGGTGGATGGGAACGACCAAGTAGGCATCCTTGAGATCCAGTCGCACCATCCAATCCCGAGGGAGGAGCACGTCTCGAAGGAGGTGGATCCCCTCCATCTTGAAGTGGCGGTAGACCAACCACCCATTGAACTCTTTGAGATTGATCACAGGCCTCTTGCCCCCATCCGTCTTGTCTACTAAGAAGACGTTGCTGAGGAACCCATGTGGGTGGCGCGTTGATAGACGGATGGCTCCCTTGCGCAGCAAGACCGAGACCTCTCCGTCTATCAATCGCGCGTCGGATTCTGAAAAAACCATCGGGCGCGGGGGCCTCGCCTGAGTTGGCTGGTCGTAAAACTCGATATGGAAACCTCTTACAGTTTGCAAAACCCAAGCGTCGGCAGTGAGCAATTCCCACTCCCCGTAAAAGCTTGCCAGCCGCCCCCCAATCGGAACCTGATCCAAGCAAAGTACACTTACCGGGGGCATTTCCTTGTCCGGGGTTCTTCTTGAACCCTCTGCCACCATAGCGCTGTCCCCTCGTGGGGTAGGAGTTGGTGTAGTTGGCTGAGGTCTGGTAATGACCTCTTCCGGAGCCTTGTCCTCTGTTGTTGGTCTGCTGACCCCGGCCGATCGCGCGGCCCCTGCCGCGACCGGCCCCTCCAGGAAAACGCTGGTGGAACACTTTCTTGATGCTGGACTGAGCCTTGTCCAGCGACGTGAACGTATTCACGAACTTTCCCATCTCGCGGATGAAAGGCTCGCCGAAGAGGCCACCCTGAGCCACAGCACCTGCCTCCGACGAGGCCAGGTCCCCCAGCTTCGGATCCAGCTTGATCAGGAGCGAACGCCGCCTCTCCGTGGACAGGGCACAGTTGGCATTGCCCAAGAATACGATCACCCTCTGGGCCCAGTTGGAGAGCACCTCCGGTGAAATGGCGGTGCCATTCACTCGAGCCTCCTCCGCCATATCGAGGATCTTCGTGGCGGGCCCGACCGCATCCAACAATTTGTCCTGGCAAGCCCGCCAGGACCGGTCGATCCCTTTCCTGGGGTCCATCATAAATTTCGCCAGGAAGGTGGCCATCTTGGGGTCCAATTCTGGTGTCATGGCCACTTTCCCTTCCAGAGTAGGCCGAGGGCATTCCCCACGCAGGCAACCCCTCGCCTCCTTCTCCAGGGGCTTGCGCAGCCTGCCCGCGACAAACTTCGCCACCGTCTCCCCCGGGGCCCAGGCCGCGGATCGGGGGTGGACGATTTCGTCCGGGTCCAGCATGCCCGACTCGTCCCGGGGCATCTCCTTCGCTGAAGGTGTCGGAAGCCAAGAACGGGTCGACTCCCCGTCGTCATCCGTGTCCGGAGAGTCGTAGATCGGGGAGGCGGGCGCCGTAGACACGTCGCCAGAAGTGCCAGGGTCCACCAAGGGTGCAGGGGGCACCGCCGTCGCCTTGGCCAGGAAGGCGTCACGAAGACGCTCGAAAGCGCCCCTGTCCACGCCTTGGGCCTCCGATGAAGGTCCCTCCTCACGAGGTCTCTTCGGAGCGGGTGGCAACCCGCCGGACGTCCCCGGGAGTTCGGGGGACGGAGGCACATGCGCCGTTGCCAGCTTCGCGCACTCTTCCACAATGCGGGCGGAAAGGCGGTCCTCCATGGGCCCTACCACCTCCGTCACGCAACGATAGATGGAATTGTCCACCGCCTGATAAAACTAGTCATCCTGCAGATAGGGGCAGGCTCCTTCATCGTATTCCCCTTCCATCTCGGAACCAAGGGCAAATGCGGGGCACCCAAGAGGGCGGCAGTCGAGAAAGTTCTCGAATGTGGGCAGGCCAAGCGGCTGCGATCACGTTTTGGGCCAGCTGACGTGGCAGGTGGGCTGCACCAACCCCCAAGCGCGCAGACCCTCCTCGCCGGGACCGGGTCTACGTACCCCTCAAGCGCGCTAGGCCACACACGGGTAAAGAGGTGCACAGATCTCGCCCGAAGGCGATTCACGCGGTCAGAACCGCTATACCGACCCCAGTGGGCGTCAAAAGTGGGCAAAAGTACAGACCCGGATCACCAGGTGTCAGAGGGGTACGCGAGGGTCGGCCCCTGCGCAAGCAGACTCCACGGCGCGGCTCCTTGTACTGCGGAGGCGCGCCGGAGGGGTCGGCGAGACGACAGGCCGCCCCCTTGCGGTCTATGTACACACCGCACACAAGTGGGAATAAAGTCGCGTAGGAACGAAGAACGTTCCCGCAACTGGGGACTCTGTAAGGGAATAAACCATGCAACGAGTCCCCCAAACGATCGTACACAAGACAATCAATCACAATGAAAAGAAAACATATAGAAAAGCACTTATCTGGCTGCGGGAGCAGCGAAGAAAGAGAGGAAGATGATGAGAAGTCCGGTTATATAGTGATAATGGACAGTGTGAAAGGACTATGGACTATTGTTACGCAAAGAGACTCTTGGGAGTTGTTGTTTACTTTTTTGTTGAACATTACGTCAATGCTTTATGTTTAAAGCATTTTTTGTTCTTATTATATCTTTTCCTAAGCTGCTGTGGAGTCTTTATTTTAATAAAGCGAAGGAAGATATAGCATAATCTGAAGCCTCCGGTCCTGACATAGAATCCACTTCACACCACTTTAATAAACAATCAGGCACCCACTACCACTGTACCTCACTTTTGCAGGTTCCTGCTCCCTCCCTTTGTGACGGGTTTTCCATCTTTCTCTTCCTCCTTCCATCTCTTGCTCGTAGTAAATGACTGATGAGGAAAAATAAGGCAGATGGGCCTCAGTGGCAGTCACCAGCTCAAACTAAACACTGGCCTGGTGTACTAAATACTGTTCACAAAATACTGGGTGGAAAATGCAACCAGCAATTTTGCCACCAGTGTGTAATTTTGCTAATTGACCTATGTATTAATAAGTTGTTTTGCAAATTCTCTTTCACAGTTGGTCAAAATCCAACCAACTTCTTGAATGTAGGCTTGCTCCAATTGGATGCCATCACAGGGATGGTGGCCTCCTGGGGTCAACAGACCCCCATATCTGTGATTGCATTGCAATAAAGTAACCTTTTTAGGTCTCGCCTGAGCCAATGCGCTTGCACATTGCTCCGGCGAGACTTATGTAGGGGCTCCAGGAAATGCTCCCAGAGGGCTTTCGAATGCGGATTATGGCCAGTGCATGTGGGCCGGGCGCACGCTCAACATTTGGCAGCTTGCGACCACACTGAGAACAGCAAAGCACTTTCATGGCTATCAGTCCCCTGTCCCTCCCACTTCCTCCTGTGCGCGCACCATTTGGTTGCCGCGCACCACAACTCCTGCTCCCCCTCTCACAACAACGCTTTCAGCTCCTTGCTTGTTTTTTCACTTTGAGCACAGCGCACAGCCAATGATTGTTGCAGTGTTGTAAAGCGCTAACATTCGCGCTATATAAGGCCATTGTAACATTCATTTATTTTTATTCAAGCACAGGGACCTTACATACATTTTTTTTATTTGTTGGTTTCGGTACAGGGTGATTAAGCAATTTGCTAAGAATCACAGGTTCAGTGCCGCCGGGCTCGAACCTGGCTCCCTATTCAGCTGTCTCTCGATTTTATACTCTGTGTCGCTGCTTTGATGTTTTGGCTTTTTTTTTGCAGTGTTGTAAAGCGCTCACATTGGCGCTATATAAGACCATTGTAACATTAATTTATTTTTATTCAAGCACAGGGACCTTACATACATTTTTTTTCATTTGTTGGTTTAGGCACGGGGCGATTAAGGAATTTGCTCAGAATCGCAGGTTCAGTGCTGCCGGAACTCGAACCTGACTCCTCAGTCAACTGTCTATCGATTGTATACTCCGTGTGCCCATCCTGGGTGCAGATTTAGAAGTCATGCGGCACTGTACAAGAACAAGTGGCACAGGTTTGCTCACACAATCTCTTCATCCATATGTACATAAAATAAGGGATGCAGGCGGATACGCTGCTATCGGATTACATCTGGATGTGTAATGCCAAAGTGCAGCACTGATAACAGACAAAATGCTCTTTGTCTGAGATATGCACTCTCGTGTACAGTGGCTAGTATACAGGCACACATAGACATGTTCCTGGTAATCGTCCGTACTCTCCTTTGCTCTAGTAGCCCTAACAGAACCGATGTGTTGTACAGCAGAGTGCTTCTATTAAGAACACTGGTGTGCAGACACAGTACTCTAAGTAACCATAGCACATCTCACTGTGCACATAAGTAAAGCCTCTATGTCACATCCTGTGGGGCGCACCATTTGGCAGCCTGCGGCAAAGCGCTTTGATCCCCATCACTCCCCCATCACTCCCTCCTCCCACTCTCTCCTGCTCACAAAGCCGGCAGGGCTTCATCTGGTGGCCGCTGTCACTGCTTTGAAGTTTTGGCTTTTTTTTGCAGTGTTGTAAAGCACTCACATTCTCGCTATAGAAGACCATCGTAACATTAATTTATTTTTATTCAAGCACAGGGACCTTAAATACATTTCTTTTCTTTTATTGGTTTAGGCACGGGCGATTAGACAATTTGCTCAGAATACCAGGTTCAGTGCCACCGGGACTCGAACCTGGCTCCCCAGTCAGCTGTCTCTCGATTGTATACTCTGTGTCGCTGCTTTGATGTTTTGGCTTTTTTTTGCAGTGTTGTAAAGCGCTCACATTCGCACTATGTAAGACCATCGTAACATTAATTTATTTTTATTCAAGCACAGGGACCTTGCATACAATCCCACTCAGTGCCACATAATTACAGCCTCATAATTACACAGCAATCAATGCAACATACACTCCAAATACCACTCAGTGCTACATAGTTATATGCTACAGAAAAGGGGGTGGTGATGAACAGAGTGTCTGAATTAAACAGACCACTCTTACCCAGTCCAAAGATCAGGGCTTGATCCATCACCGTTATTTATCTCACTGCCCCATCCCAGCTCAGAACCTGGCTATATGCAAATTAGTCTGTCCCTGGCCCAGTGCATCATGGGAACAGGGCAGACCAAACTACCAAGCCAATTCTTCACCAGAAAGGAGACAAGCTACCGGGGACCGGTTTCTGGCATTTCAGCCTCTTCGGCCCGGCTTGCTTGAATCCTGATGGAGCAGTGAGAAAGGGACTCATGTCTGAGTATACCCTGCCACACCTATAGTGGCCAAAAACGATACAGAAAAGGGGGTGGTGATGAACAGAGTGTCTGAATTAAACAGACCACTCTTACCCAGTCCAAAGATCAGGGCTTGATCCATCACCGTTATTTATCTCACTGCCCCATCCCAGCTCAGAACCTGGCTATATGCAAATTAGTCTGTCCCCGGGAGCTTGTTTCCTTCCCAGTGTAAGAATTGGCTTTTGTAGTTTGGTTTGCCCTGTTCCCTTCATGCACTGGGACAGGAACAGACTAATTTGCATACAGCCAGGTTCTGAAACTGGGATGGTGCAGTGAGCTAAAAAACGGTGTTGGATCTAGCCCTGATCTCTTGACTGGGTGAGAGCTTTCTGCTTAATTCAGAGACTCTGTCCCTCACCACCCCTTGTTGTAAATATTTTTGTCCACCCTAAGCGTGGAAGGGTATTCTCAGATGTGAGACCCTTGCTCATTGCACCATCAGGATTCAAGCAAACCGGGCCGAAGACGGCTGTAATGCCAGAAACCGGTCCCCGGGAGCTTGTTTCCTTCCCAGTGTAAGAATTGGCTTTTGTAGTTTGGTTTGCCCTGTTCCCTTCATGCACTGGGACAGGAACAGACTAATTTGCATACAGCCAGGTTCTGAAACTGGGATGGTGCAGTGAGCTAAAAAACGGTGTTGGATCTAGCCCTGATCTCTTGACTGGGTGAGAGCTTTCTGCTTAATTCAGAGACTCTGTCCCTCACCACCCCTTGTTGTAAATATTTTTGTCCACCCTAAGCGTGGAAGGGTATTCTCAGATGTGAGACCCTTGCTCATTGCACCATCAGGATTCAAGCAAACCGGGCCGAAGACGGCTGTAATGCCAGAAACCGGTCCCCGGGAGCTTGTTTCCTTCCCAGTGTAAGAATTGGCTTTTGTAGTTTGGTTTGCCCTGTTCCCTTCATGCACTGGGACAGGAACAGACTAATTTGCATACAGCCAGGTTCTGAAACTGGGATGGTGCAGTGAGCTAAAAAACGGTGTTGGATCTAGCCCTGATCTCTTGACTGGGTGAGAGCTTTCTGCTTAATTCAGAGACTCTGTCCCTCACCACCCCTTGTTGTAAATATTTTTGTCCACCCTAAGCGTGGAAGGGTATTCTCAGATGTGAGACCCTTGCTCATTGCACCATCAGGATTCAAGCAAACCGGGCCGAAGACGGCTGTAATGCCAGAAACCGGTCCCCGGGAGCTTGTTTCCTTCCCAGTGTAAGAATTGGCTTTTGTAGTTTGGTTTGTCCTGTTCCCTTCATGCACTGGGACAGGAACAGACTAATTTGCATACAGCCAGGTTCTGAAACTGGGATGGTGCAGTGAGCTAAAAAACGGTGTTGGATCTAGCCCTGATCTCTTGACTGGGTGAGAGCTTTCTGCTTAATTCAGAGACTCTGTCCCTCACCACCCCTTGTTGTAAACATAGTTATATGCAACATAATTACAATGCACTCAATGCAACATACACTCCAAATACCACTCAGTGCCACATAATTACACACCACATAATTACACTCTACTGAATGCAACACACACTCCCCACAATACCACTCAGTTCCACATAATTATATGATACATAATGACAGTGCACTCAATGCAACATACACTCCAAACAATACCACTCAGTGCCACATAATTACACGCCACACAATTACACTCTACTGAATACAACATATACTCCCCACAATACCACTCAGTGCCACATAATTATATGCTACATAATTACACTTTGCTCAACGTAAAATACACTCCAAATACCACTCAGTGCCAGGGTTTTAGGGCACGCAATTACTACTCTACTGAATACAACATAACCTTCTCAGTGCCATATAAATATATGCTACATAATTACACTGCAACATACACTCAGTGCCACATAATTACACGCCACAAAATTACACTCTATTGAATACAACGATTCACTCCATATTACAACTCAGTGCCACATAATTACACGCCACATAATTACACTCTTCTCAATGCAACGTAAATACACTCCACATAATACCACTCAGTCCCATATATTTACACACCTCATACTTACACTCTGCTCAATGCAACATAAATACACTTTATCAATCTGTCTGTCTATCTATCGAACTCACTCTATCTAACGACATCACTCTATCGATCGCCCTCACTCTATCTATCTGTCTATCGCCCTCACTCTATCTATCACCCTCCCTCTATCTATCTATCGCCCTCACTCTATCTATCTATTTCACTCACTCTATCTATCGCATCACCTCAGCATCACTCAGCACCACCACAGCATCACTCAGCACCACCACAGCATCACTCATGGGCACCACAACATCACTATGCGCTACGACAGCATCACTGAACGCCACAGCATCACTCTTCGCCACCACAACATCACTCAGCTCCACCGCAGCATCAATATGTGCAACAATTCAACACAACTGGTTCAAATATGTTCTCTCATGTTTCAAGCTTTATTACAAATGTCACAAAAAGATGTTAATATTTCACTTCTGTTCTTGGATTTTCGTCACAATAAAATACAATGAACATAATCTTCACAAACGTTATTTACAAAAGCTATTGCCATTATAAATTACAATAATTTTTATTTAAGTATTAATTATTAAAAAAATTAAAAGCCATTTTTATTTGTAATATCAATACATCTTAGTCACGTAAATACAACACATATTGCATAACAAATACTATAGGTGTCACATTTGCGAAAGTTAAAACTATTGGTATTGTTAATGACAAAGCTATTAATTTCGCTATTTTCAAAACCAACACATAAATAAAAAATGTGTCATTTACAATACCAATAGCTCAAACTTTCATAATGCGAGACCTATTGCATTGCAAATGCTTGTTTTAAATGCATTTCCTTTTCCTTGATGAAAACCGGGTTACGTTTTTTAAAAATAAATAAAAGGTTTACTCTTTGTGAAAGTTTAGTTCAGAGTTGGGAATATCCCCTGGATCAAAACCTATTCCCTAACAGACTTTTTAAAATTCTCCTTCGCATGGGTATTACCACCCTGTCTCCGAAATCAGTAGTTGTACAGTGTTTTGCAGCTGGATTGCGGTGTAAAAATATTGCTATATCTCATATGGATTCGCAAGCCTGTTTTGGGAGTCGATAAAAATGTACTGAGTCCTGAAGTGGGATTCCAACTTAATTTGTACACCTCTACAGCATGCCCCCCTCTCCTCATATGATGCTACCTTTGCTTTAGCCAGTCGTGTGATTTTAGGGCATTGGTGCACATAACATTCTGTCCCGGTCATACAAGAGCAGAGAGTGCTGCAGGTATGTGTCTCTATTGTTTAATAATAGATGCAAGTCAAAGGGGGCGGGGGGTGGCTGTGTGTTTGTTTGTTTGTTTGGAGACTCATGCAGGGGTTCAGAGAGTGGAGTTGAGGTCATAGTTGAACATCTTGTGGATTTCCATACTAGAATTGGAAGGTTGCTATTCTGCGGATTGCTAAGTGGTGAAAACACAAGTTGGTAAGTGAAGTCTGATGAGTCACACCTGACGAAAAGTGACAATCAATTTATAGACAATTTAATTAAATAAAGGGAACACAATTACGAATTGGGTATTGTATTCTCTGTTCGAATGTATAAGGGAAAGACGTTAAAATATATATAAAACATATGACTATCCTAAACAAATTAAATTGTAAGAGTGTGCAAAATAAATGAAAATGGGGGGGAATGAATAATCAACCATGTATTTGAATTGCGTTGGCCCTTTACTGCTGCGATCCAAGAAGGAATGGCCCCTAAAGAATGAAGAGGATAGCAGATCAGAGAAAACCCGTTTTGCGAATAGGGACTGAAAAAGGTTGAAGTATCAGGACGAGGACGGTAAGTATGGCCTGGGAGAGCAAAATGATTTCCCAAAGACTTAGATTAGCTTGTACAAGGCAGAGAGGTTAAAAGTGGGTCTACCCAGTTCAGTAAACTAGACAGTCCTGTATATTTACAGCGGCTTCGCTATTATAAATGAAAATTTAATTCAGATGGATTTGTCTTGTCAGGTCTATGAGGATAGAGTTCTGTGGCATGTTCTAAATGAAAATCAAGAAAGCCCTAATTTTCCACTACTGATAAGAACACACTGCTCTGCCTTTGCATCAGAAAGTGCAGCTCGTGTAGATTGATCCGTTCTTTACTTGCTGCCCTCCACAGGAGTGTCGCTGAGTGAAAGGATCTGAGTCAGGCATAGGTCCCATGTTCTTAGTATCCTTGTTCAGCTAGCTCATCCTTGCTGTTGAGTAAAGGGTTTACCCGTGTCCGCACGTTCAGATGCGACAAGGCCTAGCAATTCAGGATTGGGTGTCCGATTTTGGCAGGCCTCTCTCTATATTAGCACAAACACGTTAAAAATAGGCTGCAAGGAAAATACCCCAAATCACTCTTAAATATACTTAGTTCGGCTCGATTCAATTTTTTCAGTCGATGATTGTTCACTATCAATTCGCACTTTTGCTGTGCTGCAACTGACCCACAGCTTTTGCAACGCACCTTACTTCTGAATTGCAGCACCCCTTGATTGGCAGGTTTTTATTCCACACACAGATCTGTCAATGTCTCTTTGTTTAGAATTACCACGTCACCCTGGTTATTGCCATGCTTGCCAATGTACTCATCAGGGTCTGCAATAGCCCTTGTATACTTGTCTACTAATAGTGTAACTCTGATGGCCACAACTCTGTGAATGTAGCAGTGGGCATACCAGTTCTGTGGCCCCGGCGCACACAATTGTGCTAGTGCACCACACTCGTGATCCGCTAAACCTTGCCTCTGACATTCCTTCAGGTGGCATTCAGCATCAAACCATTCACTCTTTAAATAGTCATTGCACAATGGGAAACACATGAGAAGCGGTTTGGAGGAAAACAGGCCCGGCTCCAGGAATTTTTGTTTGGGTGGGCCAAGGGCGCATTTGGGTGGGCCACTGCGGGCTCAATGTGTCGCTTCTGGAGGTAGCCTACAAATAGAAAAAACTGTACTCCTGCGTGTGATAGAAGGGGATAACAGGAGATTCAGGGCCCTCCATTATTTTCCAAATCTCTTTCTAATCGTTAACACTCTCAAAAAGTGTTTTGATCCCCATGTAAGGTCCTTTTGATGGCCAGAGGAGGTTTCTGAGGTGGGAGTATCAGGCAAGTAACACTACTCAGCCTGCCTCGTTGCCAGCCTTCAGAGAGAATCTCTCTTCATTAATACCTCCATCTGACCCCAGACTCTGCAGTACACTCCCTACCAGGCCTGATCATCAATTTTCTACAATCTCTCTACCGTGCACCTTAACTCACAGCTAACCTTGGTCCCCTGCCCCATATCAGGCACCACCTGGTTTCATTCTCCATAATCCCACTAAAAAGATTTGTAAAATCACCTTCAAACTGAAAACCCTGAATATAAGAGTATATATAATTAGCACACACTTTAAAATATGTTACGCAGTGGCCCTAATGACCCAGCTGCTAATTAAATAAGCAAAAACATTACAGGGTCTATTATAGCGCCGGTGCAAAAGTATTTATTGGTGTCCCACCACTGACCTCTTACTCGATAGACACCTTTACTACCACCCTCCATCAGTGCACTTCATCTCTCCTTAGCCCCTTTCAGTCATGAACTCATCAGACTCCCTCCCTACCTGCACCCACCAGTGTCCCTCATCACTCCAAAGCCCCTCCCCATGACCACCTCCTCAGACTCCCACACAAATACCCTCCACCAGTGCCCCTCATCGCTCCATAACCCCTCCCCCCATTGACCTCCTCCTGAGTCCCTCACTGCCACCCTCCACCAGTGTCCCTCATCGCTCCAAAGCACCTCCCCCATGACCTCATCGGATTCCCTCATTGCCACCCTCCTCCCAGACTCCCCCACTACCACCCTCCACCAGTGCCCCTCATCTCTCCGTAGCTCCTCCCCATGACCTCCCCCTCCTCGGATTCCCTCATTGCCATCCTCCAACACTGGCCTTCATCTCTCCCTAGCCTCTTCCCCTTATGACCACCTCCCTACCACCCTCCACCAGTGCCCCTCAGCGCTCCATAGCCCCTCCCCATTACCTCCTCCTCAGACTCCTCCCTACCACCCTTCACCAGTGCTCCTCATCACTCCAAAGCCCCTCTGCCTCATGACCTCCTCCTCGTACTCCCTCCCTACCACCCTCCACCAGTGCCCATCACTCCAAAGCAACCCCCCTCATGACCGCCTCCTCAGACTGCCCCACTACCACCCTCCACTAGTGCCCCTCATCTCTCCGTAGCTCCTCCCCATGACCTCCCCCTCCTCGGATTCCCTCATTGCCATCCTCCAACACTGGCCTTCATCTCTCCGTAACCTCTTCCCCTCATGACCTCCTCCTCAGACTCCCTCCCTACCACCCTCCACCAGTGCCCCTCAGCGCTCCATAGCCCCTCCCCATTACCTGCTCCTCAGACTCCCTCCCTACCACCCTCCACCAGTGCCCATCACTCCAAAGCAACCCCCTCATGACCGCCTCCTCAGACTCCCTCCCTACCACCCTCCACCAGTGCCCCTCATGCCCTCCTCCTCAGACCAGACTCCCTCCCTACCACCCTCCATCAGTGCCCATCCCTCAAAAGCAACCCCCCTCATGACCGCCTCCTCAGAGTCCCTCCCTACCACACTCCACCAGTGCCCATCATCACTCCAAGCAACTCCCCCTCATGATATCCTCCGCAGACTCCCTTCCTACCCCTCCACCAGTGCCCCTCATCACTCCAAAGCAACTCCCCCTTATGACCTCCTCCTCAGAATCCCTTCCTACCACCCTCCACCAGTGCCTCTCATCACTCCAAAGCCCCTCCCCCATTACCTCCTCTTCACACTCCCTCACAAACAACCTCCACCAGTGCCTTCCATCTCTCCACCCCTCATGATGCCCCCCTCGGATTCCCTCATTGCCACCCTCCAACAGAGCCCATCATCATTCCATAGCCCCTCTCTCATATGCATTTTATTTCTTGTATAGCGCTACTCGTAGTGTAGGGTATCACAGTACTGTACATCACACACACATTATGCAGACACAATGATTCATAAAAGTATCCAAATCAGCCTATAGGGAATGTCACATAAGCTAATGAAGATTACCAGGTGTAGGAATCACATCTCATCCATGCTGTTGGGCAATATGTATTAAGAGGGTTGGGTCTGGAGAACCACAAACACTGGATTTAAAGCATACCCCAGTGGTTGGCTGTACTGATTAGAAATTATATCTGCCCAAACTCTGTATTGTAACATTAGAATAATGAAATACTGGGAAAATTCGAACTAACTAGCAATACAAAAAAAAAATCTAATTATACCATTCTGGTTTGTATACACGTCTTTGATCACACTGTCCTATGTATCAAAGGATCTCTGTGACAAAGGCAGTAACCCACTGAGCTATCCATGTTAACTACAGTTCTATTGCATTTAAATACTACAAACCAAAAAAAGAACGCTCTCCAGCAAGATCAACAATCCCCAAGGTTATTTGGACATTTAGTTGTCATGCATCCTCGCAGAACCACTCATGAATGATACCAACGATTTAAACACACGATGTAAATGAAATAAACACGGCGTTCTAAGTATGTCTTTCTCACAGATTTGAAAAACACAATAGCCACACATTCTCTTACCTGCTCCTTACAAACTCTGTCACAGCCGGATAGGTTAAACAAACAGCTCAAGGGGTCAGGAAGGTCAGGAAAACGAAACGGCAAAACAAACTCCTCTTTACCAGCAGAAAAGAATTAATTATCCACAAATCCAGTTCCAACTAAAGGCTCTGTCCCCGTCGCAGTGCCCCTAATGTCCCTGCACGAGTGGGCGGGGATACAGCCCACCTGCCTAATAGGAGATGCGTGATTGGGGGTGCGAGCCCAGGCCCAATCACGCAACTCCTAAAGAAAGATAACGTTCGAAGAACGTTTTAACTTGCAGTGGCCATATTCTGCTGGCCTTGCTGACGTCACTGCCAGGGCCAAGGGTTATGTTTGGGTGGGCCAGGCCAAAGTTTGGGTGGGCCCGGCCCACCCGGCCCACCCGCTAGAACCGGGCCTGGAGGAAAACCTGTGGACGTATGAGGTCTGTCACTCTGCACTGCCTTCAGTGTGATAGTTAAGGGAACCCCAGCTCCACTCCAAAGCAGGGGTGTCATTATACTAAGCACAGGGTCTCTTTGATTTCACGCATCATGATGTTCTAAACAGTTAGAGGCCAACAATACGTGGCATAAGGCGATTTTGAATGCCCACAAAGAAGAGGGAAGTTTTGTGATTCAAGCCAGGCAGTGCTCTATAAGGTTATACATGTATTAATTTGCCTCTGTGTGATGTGCTCTGTAATGAGAGTCTCGCGCGCGCTGGGTTTCCCCTTGGGCTTTAGAAGACCAGAAGATAACTGCAAGCCGCATACATATTAATGATCGCTCATTTGCAGAGCCTAACTCAGAGGTTTGGGTTATTTGTGAGATTTTAAATACCTATTAGAGGAAGGGATTATAGATATTTTCCAGGTCGATCCTCGCCTTCTTATGCCTATTAGCACAGTGCCTGTAACTCGCGACGGTATATCACCGCGGCGCTTTCTTTGACACCTAATTTCATAATATAGCCTCTGGTTCTGTTTCCCTTTCTAACTTGGGATTTAAACCCATAATTCATATCTCGGTATGGTGCGTTTTAAACAGCCTCACAGTATATTGTTTATATTAATGTTTCTGAAAAGGATACAGTCCAAGGGCACAGCTTCTCGGAGTACTTAACGGGATTGCAGTGCCTCGCACCTGCGGGTCCTTGCTTTGAATGGCCTTGGGGCTCAGCAGTGGCCGCCATTAACCTCTGCTGTCAGCGGGACGGTCCGCGTTAAATATGACTGCGCGCGCCGCTTCCGCCCGCCCTCCATTGGGCATCTGTCCCACTTGTCGTTTCACCGTACGGTTTTGTATGCGGTGAGTTTCAACAGAGGACTGTGGAGTTCAAACCACAGACCTCCTCCTTCCAGTGTAGGCGTGCTTCTAAAGCAGAGGGTGGATGTGTTGATGCCGTCTCTGTAGCGCATATTTGCCACTGGTGTGTTATTTTAGCGCGTGTGTGCTTTCTAGTGCTGCACTGCTTGGCGGCAGAACGCTGGTGAATTTTTGGCTGGTATGTGGTGTTTAATTCTGAGGTAGGGCGTGTGTGACGACCAGTGCTTTAAATGGGCAGGTATTGTCTAATACTGAGTACCTGCACTTCTCTCATTTGAAAAGAGAAGTACCGCACTTCCCAACACTGCAGTACATGTAATGGGAGAGTACAGGCGTTTCTCGGGAGTCATCTAAACGGCGAGTACCTGCACCTCTATACAACATCTGTTTGACCTTCCTCCCCTGATTAGAGTTACTGCTTTCAATCTTCTCCTGCCTATTCCCTAAATTCAGGAGTCATAGAAATAGAATGTGGGTTTTGGGAACGTGCTCTAATGTGTTTAACCAACAGCCTTTGTGTTGAGCACGAATATGATTTGTTTGAGTTCATGCTTGTGGGAGGTCATTGCTTGCAAAGCAAATCATTGTAAAACGTAAGTGCGTGTGTGTGTCCGTGCACACGGCTGTATCTGTGTGTGCATGGGTTCGGCGTGAGATGGAGTACATGCCTTAATAATAATTGTGACTAGAGACGTATTCTAAGTCCAAGTATAGGTACACGTCTGTCTACTCTACATGCCCTAATCTGCAGACTCTGCTTTTCATTTCCAGGGAAGGAGAGAGGCAGAGGCTGTGGTTGTGAGAAGAAAAACCATTGGCGAAGCTGATAGCGTTCACCTCTGCGAAATCTGTTGGTTTTGTCAATGGTTTTAGACATGTTGCACAGCAGCACGAGCTGCTGTGCAGCATGTCAGATAAAATATCGCAAGCCCATCCACATAACCCATTGGCTAAGGTTCTCTCACAGACCCAATGTGCTTTCCAGTTTTAGAACTCCATATGGAGTAGGAGCAGGTGCACTTACCTGTCTAGGGCTCAACCAATAAACGGACACAGTGCTGGCTGACTGCATGATACCAGATCTCATCACAAAAAAAGCTCTATGATGTGGCTAGAGTTGACCACGTCATATTGCTTTTTTATCCTTTTAAAACATGTCGCAAAGCAGCTTATACTGCTGTGCAGTATGTGTAAAAACAGCATGGGGAGGGGGCGGCTAAGCAACACGAGGGTGGGGCTTGTAGGGGGGAAAACAGATTTCAGGGGGTGAAAACAAACCGCAGGGGTAGGGGAAAACAGATAGCGGGGGCAAACAGTTGGCGGGGGGATGGGGAAAACAGATGGTGGGGGAGGTAAGCGGCTAGCAGGGGTGGGTAGAATGTTCAGTGCCATGCACTTCTATAGAGTGCTCGGCCAAAACAGAAAAAAAAGAAAGTACCTTCAGGAGAGCGCGGCCAGTAGAAGAACACTGGCCACAAACAGGAAGTGCTGTGGAGAATGGACAGATGCTTGGAAAAGTCTGCAGGAGGAGGTGAGTGGCTGGGAGGAAGCAGGAGGTTTGACCAGTAAGAAGCAAGGAAACAAGAGTGAAGTGGACATTAACCAGTGATAAGTATTTGTAACTAGAGGCCAGGCCCTTTTTCTTTTTTTTCCATCCATTTTATTGAGTTTTATAGAACATACAATCAAGAAAGATCCATGTAATCGGACATCTGATACACATACAAAGATACATTTAATGTTGAAAGTATACCTTATACATACATCGCATCAGGAACAAAGATGGAGCGTTGCGCTACACGAACATATACTGCATTCGATGTCTGGATTTATGGATAGGGAGACAGATTAATATGAATGCTCATGCAAGAAGTGGTGTTGTAAACAAAATAGCGCTTATAAGCGAAATTCTAGTGAAATTGTGATAAGCCTCTCAGAGGAGGGATGTCCTGTTTAATCAGGGATAAATTGTGTTGATCAGACTGTATAATGTATCACATGCGAGTACCGCCTTCGATACCATTTGTTGGGATGAGGGGAGATTGGGGGACCCAGTGAGAACCGTGCCTATAGTGAAGGTAGCTCACTGTCTTAGATGTCGGTCTCGGTTTGTAACTAAGATGAAGAGCTGTTGATGTTGCGTTTCATGTATTTAGCCAGAGTTCGCCATACTTCCTGTGAGATCTTGGGGTTGGTTGGGGATTTCTCCTGGGAGCTATGAGCTCTACTAAGATAAGAAATCCTTGCCCACCATGTGTGATGGGTGATGCTGGTGAACGACTTCCATGCAATGGTCAATAACCGGTTCAGCAGAGCCATATCATTGACTTGAGGTGCAGAGTATCTGGAGATACCCAAGGGCCTAGAACAATCATTTGGAAGTTTAGGGGAATTGGTGTTTTAAATAGCTCTGCCCAAATTGTCAAATGTCCAAAATGAGCCCAGGAAGGGGCAGCTAAAGAACATATGTACCAGAGTGCCGTGACCAAGTTACAGTTACAGCATTTGTCACTCTCGCGTAGTTTTAGTTTGTATAACCTGGCGGGTGTCTAGTGAAGGGAGTACATCGTGAAGCATTTCGATTGTAAGAGTGATGGGGCAATTTTGTTGCAATGTTATGTTTTACATATTTTCTACCAACTTTCATCTCTGAGGTAATAAATGTCACAGGGTCCAGATGTTTGGACCTTTTCACTTGTAGCTGTGGGCTTAGTGTTGGAGGGGTTTTGTATAGGGTTTTATATATTTTTGATGCCATATAACCTGGTGAGTACCAAGCAACCAGTCATGAGACAATACATGGGTGGACAAAGTGGTTTAATTTAGACTATTTTACCTTAAGTTATAGGACGCTGTAGAAATCTAAGTCAGGTAGATTATATATACATTGAAGTTCTGCAAAAGAACGTGGTCTATTGTTCATGTGGTATAAGTCACAAATTAGTCTTATACCCCTGGAACCTGACGAGGGGCCTAAGTTAGTGACTGTTTCAGCCTTAAGTTTCAGGTTATGCCAAAGTGATGCTAATATTGAGTTATAGATGCAGTTTGGCAATTGTTCATCCTATAATTTGAGTGCATTTGCTGTGTCATTAAATATTTATTGCAAGTGAGTGGCTTCATCATTGCAATCCTGGAGGTGGTGTTAAAAGGATGACATACTGAGTGTTCCATCTCAATCCAGCGGGGGCAATCGATTATATCAGATAGCACCTAGTGAGTCCCTTGTGTTGCTAAGAAGGCAGACTGATAAAGATTCCAATTTGAAAGGTCTCAGCCCCCACCTGCAAAATATAAGCAGAGAGATTTGTAGAGAGTGTCATTCTTTTGCCATTCCGGAAAAAGGTCGACATTTGTTTGAAGAAAGTTTCAAGGGAAGCATGGATATGACGAAGTTAACTACTGGGATAATCATCAATTTAAGTGTTTGGAGTCTGCCCCACCAAGATATATGCTTAGGGGACCAGAAAGAGAGAATGTCTTTGATTTAAGATATTGTTTGGGATTCGTTGTCATACAGCTGCGGAATTTTGCTAGTAAACCAGATCCCAAGTTATTTGATGACTTTGGATTGCCATTTGTGTCTGATTGCCCTAAGTGTATGGGTAAGCAGTAGGGATTGAGGGAAAGAACCTCAGTTTTGTCTTTCTTTAGGGAATATCCAGATATTCTTGATAAATCGTGGAACTTTTACTGATCGCTGGAATAGCCTTCCCAAAGTAATTGGAAAATATGAGTATATCGTCTACATATGCAGCTTTTTTATATGATGTAATGCCAAACTGGAACCCATTATTTCTGGGGAGGCATTGGTTATTTGTAGAAGTGGATCAATGGAGAGTAGGAAAAGGAGAGGAGAGAGGCAGCATCCTTGTTGTGTACCTAGGTGTAGGTCAAAGGGAGTAGAAAAGGTGCAGTTGATTCTGATTTTCGCTTTCGACTTAGCATATAATGCCATGAACACTTTAATGAATGGTTCACTGAAGTTATGTGTCTTGAGAATCGATTGCAGGAACGGTTACGAGACCTTATCAAAGGCCTTTTCTGCATTAAGGACAATAGCTGTGGTTTGTAGTGTGGATCAATGGTCCTTTTCTATTATGTGACAGAATGTGTGTATGTTGTCTCTGGCAAGTCTCCCTTTAACCAATCCCATCTAAGAGTTATGAATGTGTTTGGGCATGCATGGTTCTAATCTTTTGGCCATATTGAGGAGGGAAATAGGGCAGTAATTTTTTGGGTCGGTGTAGTCTTTCACTTCTTAGGTATCAGTACGTTCGTGGCTTCAGAGGCAGTACCGGAAACCTTGCCTTGAAGGGCAAAGTGGTCAAGGGTGTCTTTTGTAGACTTAATTATATATTTTGTCAATTTTTTAAATAGAATATGATGGGGAAGACATCTAAGCCAGATGCTTTCTCAAAGCAGATAGAATTTGTGTTTACGATTTCTTCGGTTTCTAAAGGTTTGTTTAAGCAGGTTTTATCAGATTCTGAATTTGACTTTATTGGAAGAATCTGGCGGGTCGCCAAACAGTCTCCCTCTGAGGGCTATAGAGGTCTGCCTAAAATTCTTTGAACACCTCTAATATTTCTGAGTATTTTTAATTTTCCGGTGCTTTAATATGTGTAATTTGGTTGTTAGGATTTTTTAATTTATGGATAGCCACTAAGGCTTTACCTGTTCTGTTGAGAAATAGTACACTTTTGGATTTCTGATTATGGACCCATAAGTGTGCCCATCTGCTGATTATGGAGTTATAATTGTATTTTAGTTGTTTCATTTAGAAGGTGACCATCTTTGGAGTGTCTAAATGTCACCTCTTTCTTTATAATTTCACTGCTTGATTTTTTTTATTGTTTCTTTTATATCTCTGTTTCTCTTGGATATGCGTATTTAAATGCGTCGCATAGGACAACCAGGGAAGTGACTGAGCGCTCACTTTCTTTAAAATTAAGTTTGATTTCCTGCTTAAGATCCAGTATATCTGAATGATAATCTAGGATTTCAGTGTTCAAGTGCCAGATGATTGTCTTTCTTTATTGGGAATATTCAGAATATACACCAAAACTGCTGCTTAATCCGATACTTGAAATGAATGAAATGATCTTTATTCGGATTATAGAAAATCCATAAAAGTACATACAGGATGAATCATTTAAAATACATAAAAACATATATAAAAGTTAAAAGTTAAAAGTTAAAATACAGCCCAATTAGGCATGAGCAGCATATGTGGCATAAAGTGCATAATACAAATATAAGACACTAAACAGTTTAGAAAAACATTCATAGATTTCTGTTTAAATAATAACAATGACATTGATTCCATACAAATAATTAAACCTCTATACAATTTATATCTAGAGTTTAAAGTGCGTTATACATCCGAAGGCCATTATGCATGTTCCATACTTGCCCTCGATTTTACACAGGCTTTTATGAAGCAGCTTATAGTGAATATGACATCATCGGTTGGTAACATTTGCAAGAATTTCAGTGCTAATTTAAAGTCTCTTAGATTGTATTTTCTGAAAATTGGCATTAAGTAATGATGGATATACAATTTATAATGGCCACAGAAAATAAAGTAGTGCAGTAAACTTTGTTTCCCACCGACAGAACACGGGCAATCAAGTTCTTCTAAACTCTTATTATAGCCGAGTGGGAAGCTCAGTAAATTTACAATACTGCCATCGCGGAACCTAAATAAAAGGCTCCGGTTCCATCTTCCTATCGGTAATGACAGATATCTGCAGGGTTTGTGGAGTTCATTTAAAACAGCATTGCTTGTCACAGTTAGTGGGAGATATTTAGTAATAGCTGGTTTCATTATTTCAATTCTCATGCGTTCCTCTTTATATAACTCATACAATGCCCGTTTTACATTATTCTTGTGGGCGGGCACAATAATGTTTGGGGAACTAAACAAAGAACCATGTCCCACGCTAATCAGGCTATTCTTGACCGCATTTAGCCAAGGTATGAGATGGGATCGTTCATGAGATAGACAATCTAAGATTATACTACGGGTCAAGGAAGCCGCTGGATTTGTCCATATTTTTAACCAAAAAAGCGTAGGCCTTGACCTGATAAAATCAGCTATATATGGTAACTTAAGTTCTTGGTGGCAGATGAAAGTGGGCGTGCAGGAAATACCACCCAGCACCTTCCTACAGAATCTATTTTCCTCCAGCTGCAAGGGCAGGCTATTGCAATAACCCCACACTTCATATCCATATGTCCCAGTTGGCAGACATTGGGTACGATAAATGTTTAACAGGGGGGTAATCACATCAGCCGTTCTCGGTTGGCGAAGAGATAAAATTGAATTAATTGATTTACCAATCTTATTTCTTGCATGGGCGGTGTGATGTTGCCACGAGCCTGTGTTGGAGAATAATAACCCCAAATAGGGGAAAGTGCTAGTGCATTTTAATTCATTTTCACCACTTTTAATTGAGAGAATGTTATATCTCTTTAAACCACAATTCATGATAAATGATTTTTTAAAATTGGTATTTAAACCTAAATCAGACATAAAAACAACAAACCCTGTAATTAATGAGCGCAAAGCATTTGGGGTACGCCCCATCAATACTGCGTCATCCGCATAAAGTAAGGTGGTAATAGGGGAACCATTAATAATTGGAACATCCTTGGAGTTCTTACTCAGGGCAGGGCTCAGCCCATTAATATATAAAATAAAAAGCAAAGGGGCGAGTACACAGCCCTGCCGGACTCCTCTTTGGATGGAAATATCACCAGATAGTTCACCATCATTGTTGATGCGTACTCTTGCCTTAAGATCCCTGTGTAAATATGAAAGAAAATATACTAATGAATCATCTAAACCATATTCCAGCAATTGTGACCATAACCTAGAACGGTTGACAAAATCAAAAGCGGAACTCAGATCCATAAAACCTAAGTAAAGTGGGGACTTTTTAACAATAATGTATTTGGCCATGATTAGGTTCAAGTTGAGACACTGCTCAACCGTACCCACGTGGCTTCTAAACCCCAATTGACTGCAATGTAACACATTATTATCCTCAGCCCAGTCCCTTATTCTCTTGAATAGTACCCTACCAAGGACTTTTAGTGTGTTGTCGATCAGTGAGATCGGACGGTAGCAGGCCGGATCGGCCCTGTCACCTTTCTTGAATATTGGTACGATGACACTGTTCGACCAGGATTCGGGAATGGAGCTGTCGGTCAGATGGTTAAATAAGTTACATAATAGAGGGGCCCAGAAGTTAATTTCCGATTTAATCTGGTCGATAGATAGACCATCAGGGCCAGGGGCTTTGTTACTAGCACTATCAGAAATTGCATCCTCCACCTCAGATATAGAGAAGTTCAGTTGATCAGCATTATTTAAAGACAATATAAAGTCTATGCTAGGGGCTGCTATATTATAAATTTTGGAGAAGTGCTCCACCCAGTCCTCTCCATTTATGTTACAGTTAATTGGTTGGATGTTAGAACCAAAAGACCTGAGTGATTTGACTTCTCTCCAGAACCCCGCGGTGTCTTTTAACAAGGCAGTCCGCGTTAGTGACTCCCAATGGTTAACCACTAAAGCCTCAGTTCTTGTCCGTAGGGCGAGTTTATATTTAGCTCTTAATTCTCTCACTAGGTTAAAATCCCTAGGATTTTGTTGTAAAGCCGCCCTCAATTCCCTGTTGGCCTTAGAACACGCGGAATCAAACCAGCGAGGGCTGTGATCTGTATTGGGCCTAGATGGTTTAGAAGATTCCCTTCTCACTGCCCCACAGAGATTACTAAATGCCATAATCAATACTTCGTCAGTACTGTCAAATGACAAACAGGTGTCTATTAACAATGGATGCTTTCTGATTACCTTGGCTAGAATAGCTTTATTATCCGCCCCTTTCCATATTAGTCTTAGTCTATCGGTAGACAATACCAAATTTTGTGGCCCACTCTCAATCTTTGATGCAGCCTTTGTGGTCTGAGGATGGTCTAGATGTATTCTAAGCGGATAATGGTCACTATATGCGCTACAAATAACCTCAGCTTTTCGAATTATATTACACAGGGATGAACAAAGAAATATATAATCTATCGTGGAGGCACAGCCTTGACCTATATAGGTGGGTGCAAATTTAGTTTCAGCACTAGTTCCAGCAATTTCCATTGCATTTACTAGGTTACGAGATGCTAATATATTCTTCAACTCCTCACCATTCCGACATGGAGCACTAGTGCGATACATATGAGCATTAAAATCTCCTCCTATACAGATACCATCATAATACCCATACTTCAACCCCTCAACGATATCATCAATAAAGTTAAACAAAGACAAAAAATTTCCATTGGGATGGTTGACAAAATCATTATTATAAAAGTTAATTATACATAAAATCATCCTGTTAATGTATTTTACAGCCATAAAACATTTGCCTGGTGTTGGGATCGGTTTGATTTGTACCCCAGGTTTTATCTTGGACCAAATAGATAACCCCCCGCTTGGGCGTCCCATGGAGGAGGCTAAGGCCTTTAAGTTATAACAGCAGAAGCCCTCCATTGTGGGGTTAGTTAAGCACCAAGTTTCTTGAAGCAACAGTAAGTCACAGTTGGTGTTCACCCAGTCTGACCATTCTTTAATTTTCAGTTTGGAGTTAAGACCCGCTATGTTCCAACTCACAACAGAAAGTACAGAATCCAAGGGCTTATAGTTCGTAGATTTGCCTCTTCCTGAAATCCCTATCAAGGAATTTATATCAACCTGATTTCCATTGGCGGAAGATGGTAAAGAAGCGACTGAGTTGGCTGGCTTAATTGGAGAGGGTCAATCCAACATATCCAAACCTGACAGAGGTGCAAATCTGTTAAATGTGTTGAAAGGGAAAGCAACTGGCTGGAAATGCATAGCTGGTGGCTGAGAGTACCTGGGTGGGGGGTAGAAATGCATTAAAGGCGGTCGAAATTGCATAGGTGGCTGTCTGTAAAAGTAGCTTAAAGGTAGCATGGTTGCGACCGTGGAGATAGCTGAACAGTTACCACTTATGTTAAGCAAATGTCTTACAGTTCCAGGGTTTTTAAAGTTGAGAACTACACAATCTCTGTCCTTATCTTTAGGTAGTGGTCCGATCCAAGGCACCCTGCGGACCGATATGATTTCTCTTGATATGTCATATCCAACCCCCTTATGTTTAGTTAACCAGTCTATACATTTGTTTCGTAGTTGAACCCAGGTTTCCCCCTGATCCTCCCTCAGCACTGGTACTCCTGCCAAAACCAGAACGAACGGGCAGGCGTCCGGTGGTAAGTGTAGAGGAAGCACAGGCCCTTCGTGTTTGCGAGGCTTATTGGACCTTACTTGGGTAGAACCTGTGTTATCAACAGCAGCTGATGTTGTAGCTGTAGTAGGTTGGGTAAGACCGTCATCCTTGCTGGTGGCATTTTTGTTGGTGGTAACCAAAGGGGTAGTTTTCCTTGGTGCAGGGGTTGGGATGGTTTTAGCAACTATACTAGATTTTGCACACTTAACCCCTGCATTAACAGTTCGCGGTTGGATTGTAGGTTGTGTAATGGGCGATGATGACGTTTCCAGGTTTTTCATGCCCTTATCCAATGTAATACGGGCGGCCTGTGTTTTTGATGACAGAGTGTTGCTTAAGGATTCAAGATCTTTTAAAAGACGATCGCCTCTAATTTGGTCCAGAATGATAGACCCCTTCCTTTTGGCTTCATCATTTTTAACCAGGTTATCTAATCTGTCTAATCTTTTAAAAACATTATTAAATTGGTTGATCATAAGTTTCTCCACTCGGTTAAAAATAGTGTCCACTATAGTTTCAATAAGGTTCCCATTCTGTTTGGAGAGGTTATGATTATCTCCCATTAGTGTTGTTTGGGTCTAAATAGTATTAAAATTCCCACCGGGGTGAATGGTGGGCGAAAGGGAAGTGCTATCTATATCCACTAAGTCTTTTTCCTCCATAGGTACAGTTACCACCCCCAAAGATTTTTGTTTATTCCACAGGCTTTGGGGAGTAGGCTGGCTTTTGCTCAGTGAAGGTTGTTTCCTTTTATTAGCGCTTTGCTTACCAGTACCTCTTTTCCTTTTTTCCCCTCCTGGTTTGTTACAACAGGACTCCGTAACATCCAGGGTAATGACGTCCCCCTGGGGAACAGGTATGCTAATAGGGATAGTTTCTTTGAGCGGAGGTACCAGTTGGCTAGCAGCCGCAGTTGTTAGAAGGACAGAATCTGCAGCTATATAAGTGACAGTGTTTTCATCTTCCACAACAATGGGCACGTCTACAGATGGAAGTGATGGCTTAACCACGGTAACCTCGGGGGTAATATGGATATTTCCAGTAGCACTCGATATGTTATTAGTAACAAATGAACCCATGGAGAACCTCCTCTCGGTCTCTACAATTTCATTGAAGGCAGTTTCAATCAGTGTTTCGAAGGATGTAATAAGAGAGACAGAGACAGAGGTATCGGCTCCCTGGGAAGATATATCGATATGGGTGTTTGTAATAGTGGAATCGCCCATGTTTATGCTTGGGTATAACACTCACGTTTGGGGAGATCTTAGGGGGGTGGCCCGCCCGACCACAGTCGTCCACGGACGGCCACAGACGGCCCGCCCTCTGCCCGGTCTCCGCCCGGTGCCGCCCGCGCGCGTCCGCGAGGCGGAGGGGGCTGCCGCCTTTTGTTGCGCCTCCTGGCGCGCTAATGCAGGAAGTGGGCGGTGGATTTCCCAAAGCACGCTGGGAGTTGTGGTCCGCTCCGCGGCCGTGCGATGGCGCTGCACAGCGGCGGGGGCGGCCACAACGTCAGGGACCCAGTCGCGCTGTGCTGTGATGGCGAAAACAACCCCTCCTGGAGCCGGTAAGTGTCAGCAAAGAGAACCCCGCTCTCCGGGTGCTGCCGCCTTTTGTTGCGCCTCCTGGCGCGCTAATGCAGGAAGTGGGCGGTGGATTTCCCAAAGCACGCTGGGAGTTGTGGTCCGCTCCGCTCCGCGGCCGTGCGATGGCGCTGCACAGCGGCGGGGGCGGCCACAACGTCAGGGACCCAGTCGCGCTGTGCTGTGATGGCGAAAACGACCCCTCCTGGAGCCGGTAAGTGTCAGCAAAGAGAACCCCGCTCTCCGGGTGCTGCCGCCTTTTGTTGCGCCTCCTGGCGCGCTAATGCAGGAAGTGGGCGGTGGATTTCCCAAAGCACGCTGGGAGTTGTGGTCCGCTCCGCTCCGCGGCCGTGCGATGGCGCTGCACAGCGGCGGGGGCGGCCACAACGTCAGGGACCCAGTCGCGCTGTGCTGTGATGGCGAAAACGACCCCTCCTGGAGCCGGTAAGTGTCAGCAAAGAGAACCCCGCTCTCCGGGTGCTGCCGCCTTTTGTTGCGCCTCCTGGCGCGCTAATGCAGGAAGTGGGCGGTGGATTTCCCAAAGCACGCTGGGAGTTGTGGTCCGCTCCGCTCCGCGGCCGTGCGATGGCGCTGCACAGCGGCGGGGGCGGCCACAACGTCAGGGACCCAGTCGCGCTGTGCTGTGATGGCGAAAACGACCCCTCCTGGAGCCGGTAAGTGTCAGCAAAGAGAACCCCGCTCTCCGGGTGCTGCCGCCTTTTGTTGCGCCTCCTGGCGCGCTAATGCAGGAAGTGGGCGGTGGATTTCTCAAAGCACGCTGGGAGTTGTGGTCCGCTCCGCTCCGCGGCCGTGCGATGGCGCTGCACAGCGGCGGGGGCGGCCACAACGTCAGGGACCCAGTCGCGCTGTGCTGTGATGGCGAAAACGACCCCTCCTGGAGCCGGTAAGTGTCAGCAAAGAGAACCCCGCTCTCCGGGTGCTGCCGCCTTTTGTTGCGCCTCCTGGCGCGCTAATGCAGGAAGTGGGCGGTGGATTTCCCAAAGCACGCTGGGAGTTGTGGTCCGCTCCACTCCGCGGCCGTGCGATGGCGCTGCACAGCGGCGGGGGCGGCCACAACGTCAGGGACCCAGTCGCGCTGTGCTGTGATGGCGAAAACGACCCCTCCTGGAGCCGGTAAGTGTCAGCAAAGAGAACCCCGCTCTCCGGGTGCTGCCGCCTTTTGTTGCGCCTCCTGGCGCGCTAATGCAGGAAGTGGGCGGTGGATTTCCTAAAGCACGCTGGGAGTTGTGTTCCGCTCCGCTCCGCGGCCGTGCGATGGCGCTGCACAGCGGCGGGGGCGGCCACAACGTCAGGGACCCAGTCGCGCTGTGCTGTGATGGCGAAAACGACCCCTCCTGGAGCCGGTAAGTGTCAGCAAAGAGATCCGATACTTCAATAGGATGAATTGTAGCCTTGGAGGTGGCGGGTAAAAGAAAAGTGTCCACTGGAAGGTAGTCAATGTGAGAAAAAGTTAAGTGGGGTGGGGAGAATAATGTAAAGTAATTTCCCTTAGGGTTGTGTATCCTCCAGACGTCTAGAAGACCATGCATGCTGCAGAGGGTGAGCATTTGTTTGTGTGCCTTAGGAGGTTTAAATTTGGAAGCTGAGTGTACGTCTTGTATGGGATCATTTGGGAGGTTAAAGTCGCCTCCAAGATCACTTTTAAGTCGCATGAGATGTCAGCTTGTTTCTTATTGAGTGTGTGCCATAAAAGTGTGTCATCCGAGTTGGGGGAGTAAATGTTCATTATGTAGAAATCGTTTTCCCCGTTATTAATTCTGGTGCTCAACCATCTACTGTCGGTATCAGGTTCTGACAAGATGAATAAAACCAGATCTTTTAGAGACTAAGGTGAGTAGACCATTTTTTTCCTACAGGCCTTGGAGCAGGTCACCTTTGCAACCAAGCACTTTCTCAATGATAGAGCTTTCTTAAAGCCAATTTTTGTTTCTTGTAGGAAAACTATGTCGCCCGGCATGTCTTTACAATAATCTAATATCTTAGTTCGTTTGACCGGGCAATTCAACCCCTTGAAATTCAGGGAGATTATGTTTAGCAATGACATTGTTGGCAGCTAAAGTTCACAGTTAAGGTTTTGGGTTGAGGGGTCCTGTGTGAGGCTTTTGGCCTCTTTGGGACCGACATCATAGGCCCAAATGTTGCTGGGTTGGAAGGAGGGAGAGGTGAAGGGTAGGCAAACATTAGGGGGTATCAACAGCTAACGAATGCAACTCAGGTTGGTTCTAGGGTCACCAGACTGTGATACTTACCCTCATCCCACCTGGGGGTGTGTCTGTTAGAGACAGAGTACATTTGGGGAGCTTGTAGTGGAGGACGGCCAAATGGACTATGTCTGACATGCAGGGCCATCAGGGATAAGTATTCATGCAGGCTTAAGTTGGTAAGGGTATATCGTTGATCCTGCAGATTTATACATCAGTGCCCATTCTCCTCCTTTGGAGGATGCTCGGGAGGCTCGTTGAGGGTGAGAGATGCATATTTATGATGTTATCAGCAGGTCAACAAAAGGAAGTGGTTCAGATGAATTGAGTAATGGCAGCTTAGGGGGATGGTGTGGATATGGACATGTTAAGTAGCTCCTCGATGTAAGTGACCTGGAGTGTCTAGTGCAATGTTGTGAGACACGAGAGCCTTTCACCTATTGCATGTTTAAAGGAGATTGTCAGGAGGTAAGCATTGTTTATCAAGATTTGATAAATCTAGGAGATGCTATGTATGGATATGAATGATAACCGGTCCATTTGTAATCGAGCGTAACATGCATGACTGGGAAATTGGAAGAACAGGTTGATAGTATCATAGCAAACAAAAACACTTGATAGAAGATAGGAACCCAAAGCTTTTTAGTGTAGTATTATGGTTGCGACACCAGAGAATAGTAAGCATTTGAGTGTATTATGCACAAGCCAATGTACCCTAATAAAGTTGAATGCCATATAAATGTGTATACTAGATTTGCATAACAGTGAATGGCTATTAAATTGGTAGGTATAAATAGCTTAAATAGAAGTAGGGCCAGGAGAACTCCTTCCCTGTGCGTGCTCCGTCAACCTAAGAGTGCAAAGGTCCTACCAACTTGCTTTTGAAATCTCTGCAAGGCAAAAGTATATGGAGAACTTGTAAAAAAAGCGTAAGTAGAGAAGAGACTTGCAATAAATCCAAGGTTTGCAGTAACTAATGTGCGCCTATATGGGTGTCTGGCAAACATATATTAAAAGAAGGTGACATTTGCACAGATGTCCAGGTATTAACATGTATATACTAGATACCAGCAAAATGTTAACCTATAATCATGAACATAGGTGTGATTGTCGTTGGTTCTCTACACCTTATTTGGGTCTATCATGAAAGGTTTGCAGTAAATAATGTAAGACTTCATGGGTGTCTGGCAAACATATATTACAAGAAGGCGACATATGTACAGGTGTCCGGGTATTAACATGCGTGTACTTTGAAACAGCAAAATGTTAACCTATAATCATGTACATAGGTATGAATGTTGATGGCTCTCTATACCTTAATTGAGTCTATCATGAAGAGGACAATGGAAGTCGCATCTTCGGGCAGCAAAGTTTATACTTTGCTAACTCATCAAAAGAGAAATGGGCGATGTCAGGACAAGCACCCTTGAAAACTCGGCATGCATGATAGGGGACAACTGTAAGTTCTCTATATTATGTAAAGGGAACACATGTCCATGACACCTGTAAATGGGGTGAAGAGGGGGTTGAACGAGGAGTCAGAGGACAACATTGAACAGGAGGTAATGGCATAGATCAGTTCAAGGTGATGATGTATACTTACAGTTGCCATTCTAGTAATGTAAGGATGTCTTTGGTGGATTAGTACAAGACAAGTAGTGTTCTTAATATTGGACACATCTCAATTGGGCCTTTAGGGTGAAATCTGCTTCCATCTGTAATTCTGTTTTGTAGTCCAAGAGTGTAGAGAGCTCTGTCGGATCCGTAAAGATTCTTGATTGACCTTTGAAGGTGATTTTTAACTTGGAGGGGCCAGCAATTGCGTATGAGATCTCCATTTCTGTTAGTCTTTTCCGTAGAGCTAGGAATCCTTTCCAATGGATGACTGTTTCTCTTTCATAGTCGTGAGATGAGGACATTTTGTGGTCCTGCGCATTTATTGCTCTGATTCTTCTCATATGAGCTAGAAACTGCTCGGTATGTTGGTGGTGTAGCAGTTTAAATATCAAAGGACAGGGGGAAGACATGTTTTTGGGCTTAAAAGTTGGGACCATATGGACTCCTTCGATCTCAAAGTCTTTGGTGATCCATGACATTAAGAAGTCAGTCACAGATTTGGATGAGTTCTTGATTCCCTCTGGCAATCCAAAGATACACAGGTTGCTCCTCCGGTTTTCATCTTCAAGTTCTGTAATTTCTCATTTGAGAGAGGATGCTGATCGTTCTAATCCTTGTAGACGTTTGGACTGAGCGCTATTGGATGCTTCGACAGAGCTTATTCTTAATATTCTTATCGTTGAGACTTTAAGGTCTTTGCAAATTCTGGCAATTTCGACCTAAAGCAGGTCAGTGTTTGTTTTGGTGCTGTGGGGTATTTCATGCACTGTGTTTAGTTTTTGGAGGATAATGTGTAGTGTGGAGGATATGTCTGGCTTCTTTTTCACCGGGGACTTTGGAACAGCAGGAGGTTGTTTTGAGTGTTTCAGATTAGCTTTTGTTTCCCTCTCTTTCATGTTGGTTTCCCTGACCTCCACCATAGTTATAGGATTTAGGCCGAGGGTAAGAGTCTCAGGGTATTGGGTTGGTCACGTGTATGGGTAGCAGTACGTGCTTGGCGACTGTAGGCATGAGAACTGTAACGTACTTCTGTGTCTGACGCCAGTTGAATTTGCTCCAGCGCTCTTGTAAGCGCGGATCACATCAGCCACTAACGGCCTATTACTGTCACCTCAGTAACAGAAGTCAGTGCCTTAGGAGCATGGATGATGCAAAATGAACGAACCCCAAATAGGAACTGTTATATAAAGCCATACATTTAGTCTGGTGGAGTGGCCTTATACACAACTTGGGCCTCTCAAACACTCTGCCGTGGGTCTACCCATTTCATAGGTATGGTAGAAGCAATATCCGTAGAGGAGCTGGTATCTCTATTTTAATAAAGGAATCTGAGGGAAGAGTAATGCAAACAACTTACTGCCACATACTCAGTGAGATCATGATGCTGTTTGTACAGGTCGGCGGTGTCTCCTATAGCATTTACAGCTCTGTTGTGGCGGCCATTTTGTCTATAAGTTTGTTCCTAGCGGGTAAATGAGTTCCCGATGCACTGCACAGCTCCCCCCGGGTTCCAGAGCTTTTCAGCGTCACCTGTTAGTCTCTGATACCTCCCGCTGGTAAAATACTGCTGGGGCATTTGAGTGCGTTGCAGATTACTATAAATCGAGGTGCGAGCCACTATCTTGGCTGCCCCAAATCCAAAAGCGGTCGGGAATAGGACAAGATTAAAGCAGTCCTGGCCCGATGTGCCATGTGGCAGCCCAAGGCTCTAAAGAGTGGCAGCATCTCTTTTTAGTCCCTGATGCCCTGTCATTATCACACGCTACAGGGGCATCGGAGTGCATTAAAGATTGCAGTGGTCCTAGTTGCGAGCTGCCATCGTGGCCGACACCGAGTCCAGGAGCGGTTGCGGTTGCGGAGATGCTGACAACAAAGGCTGTCATGCGGTCCGAAGATCTGTAGGTACCCTCCTCCCTTCTTAAAGATTTTGCCGCATGATACCTTGGCTTGGGCGATTCGGTGAGTACATATGCATGCCAGAGGCTCACTGGAGCTTAGAAGTGGGCTACCATCTTAACCGCACGCCAAGCCACGACCGGCCTGGCCAGTTTTTAAGCTTTTAAAAAAAAATTGCTTTTGCTGACTGCGCATGCACGCTGTAGGTGATACCTAAAAAGGGAGCTTTGCCCTCACTCATCATGATCTCACTGTCAAACAGTGACAGGAGGAGCCAGAAGAGTAAAGTGAGGGGGCTGTACACCTCAGGCCTCTAACTCTCACCATTTAACTTGAGGTCCAAGTCAGCTTGACAAAGCAGAGGGATGGTTTTGTGGTGGCTTCTCCTGTCAGTGAATAACGGTTGTTGTCACAGATGTGTATGCTGCCATAGTGTCCCTGGCAACAACTGGCATTCATTGACTGTGGGATCCAGAATTCAGAAAAGACAGAGAACAGTTGGAATATCTCCAACAGTTTTGTTTTAATTAAGGCATTCTAATTTATAAAGCAGGATTTTCTAATAGTATTTCACAGCAGACTATCCTGGCCACTAAAGATCCCTTCCCTTTTTAGTGGTAGAAGCCAAAGCTGAGCTGTGCTTTTAATGGCAGTCATCGTCTGATGTGTAAATAGTGTATACAAAGTTAACGCATTTGGGAAATAAACTGATTACTAGAACCTAATGACCCTTGTCAGAAGTCTAGGACATTTTAGTTGTTTACCACAACAGTTTTCTTCTAACCTTCCAGCACGTTTTAGAGAAATTTTGGCTTATGTTTTTTACTTTATTTAAGGTTGAAATCCCTTGGCAAAGGACTGTCCCATGGGTTGATAGGAGAAACAGCTCGTTCCTTCTACAGAGTATAAATAAAGAACCATTCTAAGCCAACTCAGGAGCAGAAGCTGCAATGTGCTCTATTATTACTTTAATTTTAAAATCCAACATGCTACACAAGATCTCCCTTTCAGACTGGGGCACCCAATTTTTTCAGTGCAGCAACGCATTAGCTGGACGTAACAAGCATTGGCAAAGTCAATACATCTTGCCTATGCGAGATCTGTTAGTGTTGTCAATGTTTTTTAGACATGTTCCTGAGCAGCGCAAGCAGCTGTGCAAAAAATGCTGTGACTGACTGCTGTGCAATATATTTAAAATAAAAAGCGGGGTCGGGGGAAGCAACACGAGGGAGGTGAGGAGAAGGAAGAGGCAATAACTGACAGGAGGAGGGGGGTAAAACAAAGTGAAAGCAACATGAGGGAGGTGCGGGGAGGAGGGAGGCAGCACCAGAGCGGGAGCAGTAATGGATGTAGGGGGGAAGAAGACATAATACCTCTTTCACTTCACAAGCAGCGGAGAAGCACTGATTACGTTGGATCACTCTGTGCTTGGTCCATGCTCCAATGAAAGAAACTGAAGTGATGCTTGGCCTGCGCTGGCCAATTGGGAGGCAGAAAAAAAGAGTGACATTGAAGCCAACAAATGGTAGGCAATGGGCAGGTTCCAAGTCTTTTATTGTAAATAATACCAACTTGGAAGCTAGAGCACATGCGCTATTGCAGGCTCAACCTAAAAATGTAGCTAATCTCTTTCTGATTTAGTCAGAGCTCTTTTCCATTTGCGCTGTCATAGAGAAGAGTTACACTTTCTTCACAGACACCTTTGGGGCAGATACCACTCCATCCACTTTCATCGCGCTTCATAAACAGGGGGGCCCAGGGTCAAAGAGAGCTGTGGCTCTACAGCATCCCCTCCTTTCCTTGATGGAGACTGGCCCTCGTTGTGAGCCCAAATACCTCTCACCAAGTAGCCTGAAGACAAAGGCTCATACTGTGAACAAGATGTGTGAATGACTGGCACTTCCCTTTGCCTCACAATGCCATTCCCGCAAACAGTGACCATGACTGGGCTTGTGATTACATACCCAGGGTCTGTGTCCACATGTCCTTATATGACATGTCTGTCCCTGCTCCACCCAACAGCTCATGGAATATAACTGCCATCTATAGTATTTATAGTAAATTTCTTTACCAGAAGCCAACAGTGAAAGAGGCATGACAGAACATATGCATAGGATCCGGTGCATAAGTGGGTACTCTCCTGAAATGTGTTAACCTGTTCAGTGGTGTCACAGAGAACAAAGACATGACCTTGTACCATTAAGCACACCTCTGAGGGACTTTGTATATTTCGATTTATCACGTGCGCACAATGTAAGCCTACTTTCGTACCACGGTAGGCAGTGTTTTTTTGTTCGCTAATCATGTCCTGAACTTCTGCCAAAGTGTCGAAGGCGGTGATGCTGATCATTCTAATAGTTTTTAAAGTAAAGCTTAGAAACTGTGCATAAGCTCTGCATGCTTTGCACGGCAGAAAAGGCTCTATCGAGTCGACCGGCATATGTTTATTTAAATGAGCTTCTTGATACCATATGTTGAAGTGTCTGACACTTATACTACTTAAAACTTGATGCAGAAGCGTTTCAAAACCAAAATGCCTGAATTTTCAGAGCAGTTCAGCCTAATTAATTCTCTGATCCACAGGAAATGGTGAAAGACTTATTTTTCATAAGTGACTGAACACCATCTCAAGAAAAGTGCTCATATGTGGTGGCACAGTTTCAGTAGTAGGGCCTAATACTGTGGCAGCTAAGTTGATTGGGTTTTTTCAGGATTGCATGAGAAAGTGCATGTGCTGCAAGGCATATTATTATCTTACAGTGGTCTTGCAGCTAACCACTTTCTTACTAGTTTGGCTTCATTGCCACTCTCATTTGTTTGCTTCCTATTTGTCAGTTGTGTGGGCTTTCCATCCTCTTCTTGTGAAAAAAATAGCAGCGTTGTTTTATAGGCATGTCAATTGTTGGTAAGCACCTACAAAATGAGGGCGTTGGCCATTTCAAAAGCTTTGTTTTTGTTTTTACATTCTTTAGCAAATGCGCGACCTATTAGCTTTGTCATTGCTTGTAGTTTTTGTGTCTGTTCTTTAGTCTTTGTTCTTTATAAGCATTTGAAAACACTATAAGGTGTGTATCTATATTGGCTTCCACCTGGTTTGACTTTGTTGACGAACTTCCTACTCTAGTTACAAATTGTCAATGCCTATCCCCAGAACAAACTCTTATTGCACTGTTTAGCACTGGTAGTATTTTGGCAACATTTTCAGATATGATAAACAAATGTAGTTTGTACAACTGTTATTAGCCTTCCCATTGATGCACAAGTGGGTGAGATCAGAAAATTCTACAAGAATCAAGACTTGAAAAATTGTGGAAACGTGGAAGCTGGAGGTGACATTGACGTTTCTGGACCTTTTTGGGACAGTCTCAGCGCCCCAAGCCACACTGCTCTCCTGCTTCACTTGCTGCTAGTTTTACTGGTCACAGTTTACTGTTGCCTAGCAACATCCACATCACTGATCACATCCTGCTGATGCCTCCCATTTTCCCCACAGTGCCGCTCGCACCCTCCCACCCTCCTGCTTCTCTGCCGGCCCCTCCAACCTCACGGGACTATTAATAAAGACTGCAGCTGCTTGCAGCAAATGCGCCAACGGCAAGCTTGTCTGTGCCTGTCCGCGCCTGGACCGTGCCCATCACCAGGACTCCTGGTCCTCCCACTATCCGCCGATACACAACTGAGGAGCGCAGGGCCCTGGATATCAGACACTACAACAACAACTGCTTCACATCCTCCCCACGATCAGCCAAAGGACTCTTCACCTGCCACGATAGTGTCGCTTCTCCTGCTACACGGGACGACCTGCCCCTCACTGGTACCCATGCTGCCCCTGCACATAGGACCACCGCCAACCCAGAACCGCTCCAATACATGCTACTCAACGCCTGCTCCCCTGTAAACACACAACGGAAATCTGGAACACCATCATCACTCTCTCCCCGGATATCGCCTTTATCACTGAAAAAATGCTCAACCCTTCCTCGAACCCCGACATTGCCACCACCACCCCTAACAGCTCTAAGATGATACACCAAGACCAGACCAACAAACATGGGGGGGCATCACCATCATCTTCAAGGAAACTATACGATGCACCGTCAGCAACAGCTGTTCTCATTACAGACTAACGCCAAGACCACGATTAGAGGCACCCTCGCCTACAGACGCCCGGTACCCCAACCGGCCTTCTGTGACACCATTTCCAACATCATTGCCCTCCTTGCCATTGATTCCCTCCATTATGTTCCTCTCGGCAATCTCAATTTCCACGTCGAAGACCCCAAAGACGCCAACTCAACCTCCCTCTTGGAGAACCTCAACAACATTGGCCTCACCCAACGGATCACCGAACCTAAGCACAAAGCCAGACCCACAATCAATGCCTTTTTTACCTCCAGCGACAGAATCAATTTCACGCATGTCAGAGAATTTCCCTGGACTGACCACGCTATTGTCCACTTTACCATCTCCGACGCTCAGCATACTATCTCCAAGTACCACAGCGCCACCCACCAAAGCTAGGGCAAAGAAACAGGGACCCAATAGACGCAAGTCCTCAGCACCACACAAAACCATAGCAGACCTTCACAAGGCCCGTCCAAAACGTCACCGCCTGGATCACCAACAGCGCCAACAGAATGGCCGCCCTCTAAACCAGGTAAAGCCAACATAACTTCCAAACAAGCCAGATGGGTACACCTCAGAACCACCAAGCTCTACTGCTACCGACTCGAGAAGCGATGGCAAGTCACTAAGGACCCCTCCGACAGGGCTGCCCGCAAAGCAGCCCTCAGCAACTACCACCTCCTCATCAAAGAAGCTAGAATTGCAGCAATCACTAACCGCATTGGCACCGATCTCCAACCCGACTGCCATAGAGAACACCACCACCCCTCCCCAGAACTCTGCAACACCCTCTCAGATTACTTCCACAACTAGATTGCTACCATCTACAACTATTTCAACCCCCAACCTACCACTCTCAGCCATGACAACCTCAACCAAGTAGTGAACACCAGTAGAATGATAACCACCCGGTCTAGGATCATCACTCAAAGTGCCACAGTCATCATGTCCTGCACCCACCGACCCCTGCCCCCACCACCTCTTCAACCTCAGAGCAAACCCTATCAGCACAGAACTCACCAGCATCCTCAATACCTCCATCTCCACAGCAACCTTCCCGGATGGATGGAAACACGCAAAGATCAGACCCCTTTTGAAGAAGCCCTGTGCCGACCCCAGCGACCTCAAACCCTACCAGCCGAGCACTCTGCTCCCCTTCCCAGCCAAAGTAGTTGTGAAAGCCATCAACCAACAGCTCAACGAATAGCTGAAGTGAAACCACCTACTCGACGCATCACAATCAGGATTCCGTGCCAACCACAGTACTGAGGCCAAGCTGATTTCCAGCACAGATTACATCAGAAGCCTCCGCAACTGCGGGGGTACATTGGCCCTGATCTTCATCGACCTCTCGGCTGCGTTCAACACCATCTCACACCACACTCCCATCGACAGACTCCACAGCATCGGTATACAGCACAACCCCCTCAAGTGGATCGCTTCCATCCTTTCAGGATGCTCACAGAACATCCGTCCCTTCACCCCGAATCCAAGAACATCATATGCAGCGTACCCCAAGGGTCTTCCTTCAGCCCCACCCTGTTCAACATCTACTTGACCCCCCTTCACAGACATCGTCCGATCCCACAGATTCAACATAGTCTCCTACGCTGACGACACCTAACTCATCCGCTTGCTCACCGAGGACCGCTCCAACGCCAAAACCTACTTCTGCAACGCCATGACAGACGTAGCCAAATGGATGTGAGACAGCTGCCTCAAACTCAACTCTGACAAAAAAGAAGTAACGGTCTTCGGGAACAACATCTCTGCCTGGGAACACAGTTGGTGGCCAGTGGAACTCGGACCAACACCCAAACCAACAGACGTACGCAACCTAGGCATCATCCTCAAAAGCCAACTTGCCTTGAAACGACAAGTGAAAGCATCAACCTCCTCCTGCTTCCACACCCTTTGCATGCACCACAGAACTTCAGATGGATCTCAATCAACACCAGAAAGACTGCCACGCAGGGCCTTGTAACCAACCGCTGCTCTATACAAATGCTGTTTGATTGATTGGATTATGCGTGGGAGAAATCAAACCCACAATATGGTCCTAATAGGTATGTATGTGTATATAATCTGCTTCTTAACAGAATTTATCCTCCCAACAATTATTAGGATGGGCCATAGTTATCATTTAAAATTGAATCCTTAACCTGATGGGGATACAGGTAACTGTTCTCTTCCAGACAGACATTGGTGCCAAAAGGTGACATATCGGTACCACCTGTTCTCCTGGTTGTGAAAATAAAGATAGTACTTCAAACTTTATGGACCTCTGGGAGTAGAGTGTTGGTTTGCGCTGCGCTCCTCATTATAAAGACTGAAGGGCTGGTGCCCTGTTGCGCCACGCTAGCACACTTGATGTCATATTGGAGTGGGCAAGTTCTTGCAGTGAGGGCATCCCTGGGGTGTGCAGTGTCTCCTACCCAGACAACAACCCCCATGCACGTACCCGCACCAAGGGGAACAAACTGTGATTGTGTGGCCTGAAGTGACACAACGAGCTCAGCATCCCCATCGACCTGGAAAAAATATGTTAATTACAACGTGACAGCACTATTCCTGAACAGTTAATAATAAACTCTTGGTGCGCGTTTAAAGATTACAGTCTGTTTTGAATATGTACATAGATATTTTTGAGTAACATGGCCCTAACAGATACAGGGGGGTGGAATTTTATAAAATATCTACTAGTCCATGGGGCAGGTGTCTTCATAAATCTACTTGTTCTGTAACATAATCCACTTGCCCCTTTGGTGCCATGTACTGCAGGGACAAATTATGGCAGCAATCTCCTTATATAGGAGCTCTGATATAGCCTCTCTGATTATGCCTGGGCTCATACCTTAGTGGTGTTTGAATAATTTCAGTCCCCTTATGTTGCCACGTTTCCACAGATCTACATACTGGGGCTGAAGGTAGTGATAAGCAATAGTTCCAGGGTTAGAATGCCCTTGTGAGTCTGTGCAAACCTACTAACTTGCATGGTTTAGTATTAAATCATTTTTATTGAAGGATTGCCTCACACATAAGCACACATTTACTGATATCACCATTACATTCGTCTGCGTAACGGGAATTAAGGGTCAAAAAGCAAATGAGACCATCAGTACTAATACAAATTTAGACTGGTGAAGAAAGCTAATATATGCAATCCGGTATTAGGGAAAAACAGCAGAAATAAAACCCCACACATAACCATAATCCCCCCAACCACTATCCTATCCCCACCCTCTCACCCACCCATGTTCAACGTCCACCGCCTGCTATCATCCAAAACCACTCAATTTCCAGCCTGGCCTCAATAATCCGTGTCCGAGAAATTTAAAATCTGAGATATCGGGGACAGGTGACCTCACGGAATTCCGAGGACAGGAAGGGTTGCCACAGCTCTGCATATTTGGCTCCTTCCCCAGCCATTGTCAGCGAAAGTTTTACCATACCAAGCACTAGCCATAGGTGATGGAGCCACCCATGCAATGTAGGAACCTGCGCAGTCCGCCAATGAGTAAGTATATTCTGTATTGCTGAGCCCAACGCAATCGCGATCAAGCAACCTCTGCGGGAGCGCAGCGGATATGTCAAGGGGTTCGGCAGGCCCAGCAGGACAAATGATGGGAGACGAGGGAGCTCTGTATCAAAGTGCGCATCTACCTCGTCTAAAATCTGCTTCCAATACCCCTGGAGATGCGCGCAGTCCCAAAGTAAATGCACTAGTGTGCCCACCTGCCCGCAACCTCGCCAGCATGCTGCGTCCCTAGTGTGATCCATTTCATGAAGACGTTTTGGGGTGTAGTACCAGTAGGTCGCAATCTTGGTAAGAGTATCCGTGAGCCCCATGTGGTATGCAGAGTGCCGTGCCCTGTGATATATTCCCTCCCATTCCTTGTGGCTAAGTGTCCTGCCTAATTCCCTCTCCCAGTGCGCCCTACCAGCACTATAGACATGTGTGTATTTGACCTGTAGCATCCTATACAGGTCTGATATAAATTTTGTGTCTGTTTTGCGCGTGAGTAACCAATATTCATAGGGTGTGAGATGTCTATCAGCCATGGAGCACACTTGCTCGCTAAGCGCCCAGTGTCGTGCCTGCAAGTATCAGAGCTTCTCCACTTTTCTGGTAGCCCATATTCTTGCTTAAAATGAGAGAAGTGTATTACTCCCTCCGCTGTGTACATATGGTAGAGGTACCGGCATCCCTCAGGCCTCCATCTTGCATAGGCCCCTGAATCCATACCTGGAGTGAAATCAGGATTGTCCATGATAGGAGTAAGAGGAGACGGGAAGGTGGTTAGTTTATGGCTAACGTTTGTCTGGTCCCAGACTTCCAACAGAACCCTTGTAATATATAAGGCGTATAGATTAGGGGGTCTGTGCTGTTTACGGAGGAAAGGAATTTCTTGCAGAGGCCTACCAGCCACTGCCTGGTCTTGGAACAACGGGTGCTTTTCAGACTCCCATTTACTCCATTCGACCAGAAGACGTAGCTGAGCAGCCTGAAGTAGAGCATCAAGTCTGGAAGTCCAATTCCTCCCCCCTATGGAGGGAGCATCGCCAGCCGTAGCATTAGACGCGATTTCCGCCCGTTCCAAATGAACTGAGCCAATTCTGACTGTGTTTGCTTTATCCAACCCAGCGGAGGCCATAGAGGGATAGTGCGAAATAGATATAAGATCTGAGGGAGGACAGTCATCTTGATCGCTGCAACTTTGCCCAACCAAGGCAACGGATAGTAATTCCACCGCCCCAGCTCCAGTCGAATCTTATGTCTCAGCAGGGCGTAGTTGATGTTAACTGTATCCAGCAAGGATATCCCTAGGTAGGAGACTGCCTCTGTCGCCCATTGGATGGGGAACGAGCCCTGCAACTGATCCTGAGTGGATTTCTCCAAGGACAGGTCGAGGGCCACTGACTTGCTCGTATTAGCCTTGAACCCGGAGACTCGACCAAATAACACTAGGTCTTCAAGACACGCGGGTAATGTGTCCCTCGAATGGGACAACGAGATCAAGACGTCGTCCGCATATAAGCTGATCGTATGGACATAGCCCCCAATCTTGATCCATGATACTCGCGGTTTGAGCCTCAATTTCTGCGCCAGCGGTTCCATGTAAAGGGTGTAAAGGAGGGGCGACAATGGGCACCTCTGCCTCGTACCCCTCCCAATGGCAACACGGGACGATGTATAGCCGTTGACTCTTACCGTGGCCGTCGGAAATTTGTAACAGTTCAGGACATAAGTACGGAACTTCGGCCCCAGTCCTACCTTCTCCAGTACTTTCTCTAAATAGCGCCAATGGACCCTATCGAACGCTTTCTCGGCATTGATAGCCAACAGTATGTACTCCCATTCCTTGCGTGTAGCCTTTTCAATAAGATGCTGGGCCCTTTCAGTATTATCAGAGGTTTGGAGTTCTGGGATGAAGCCGGCCTGGTCGGGGTCGATGAGGCCTCCCATATAGGACGCTAGACGGGCAGCCAAAATCCCTGTGCATAATTTGATATCAAGGTTGAGGAGAGAAATAGGAAGATATGCCCGCACTTCGACCGGTCCTTTCCGGGCTTTGGTATGACCGCTATGGAGGCCCCCAAGAGGTCACTCGACATTGCACCCGATGCCGTAAAGGAATTAAAAAGTCGCGTGAGAAGAGGAGCGACTTGGGGGCAGAATGTTTTATAAAAACTTGCAGGAAAACCGTCGGGCCCTGGGGTCTTTGCCACTTTGAGGCGTAAGATAGCAGCAATTACTTCCTCCGATCGGATGCCACGCTCAAAATAATCCGCCTGATCCTTCGTGAGGGCTGGAAGAGGGATGGGGTCAAGAAAGGCATCCTCATCCAGGTCACCAGTGGGTTCGCCGGAATAGAGGTTGGCGAAAAAATCACGGAAAGCCGCAGCAATTTTGTGTCTTCTGTGACCCGCCTACCATCTCCCTTGAGGATTTCCTGCACCGTCTGCTGTTGCCTAACTTCTTGTAATTTGTGCGCCAGTAAACGCCCACATCTATCACCACCAGTATAATATGCATGTCGTAACCGCAGAGCCGCAAACTCCGCCCTATCCTGATCAATAGCTACTAATTGTTGCCTAATCGCTTTCAGCTGCCTCCATACCCTGGGAGTCCCCGTTCTCTGGTGCATTTGTGTCAGCTCCCTGATTTGCTGGGTGAGGTGGTCTCGCTTGCATTGCTGTTCAGCGTTATCTGCGGCAGAAATTACTATAAACTCTCCCCTTATGATGGCCTTCAGAGCTGCCCACTGTGTCGCGAGCGTGGTGTCTGTGTTGCTGTTGTGGGAAAGATAATCTGTGATAGTGCGAAGTAACGGTGTAACTACCTCCATGCGATGCAATAATGTCTCACTGAGGCGCTAAGTCCTATGCGCGCGCTGAGCCGGGGGAAAGGGAAAGGAAAGCCGTCACCGCGGCATGATCAGAAAGGGAGGCAACCCCTATCTCCACCTTAGTAGCTAGCGCATGTGTAGGCGAGGATTCAAGCAGATAATCTAGGTGAGCATATGTCTTGTGCGCACTAGAATAATACGAAAATTCTCTCTCCTGGGGGTGGAAGCTGCGCCATAGGTCCTTGAAGCTCAACTCGCCTAAACGAGACAATCCCTCTGCGGGCACCAGCTTGCAAGGTGTGCTGACAGGATCAATCTAAAGTATTATCAAAAAACAAATTCAGGTCACCCCCCAACACTATGTGGCTGTCCGGTGTAGTCGTAGCCTCTTTGAGAGCAGTGTGAAGGAACTTCTCCTGACCTTCATTGGGTGCATAGATAGAGCCAATAGTAAACACAGTGGTACCTAGAGAAACCCTATAGATCAACAGTCTACCCTTAATCTCCGCCAATTTGTGCATGACATTATCCTTGAATCTTTGGGACATCAGTATAGCAACCCCAGCTGTCTTGGTGGGACTAGAGGAAAAAAACTGGAGGGGAAACTTCCGAGACCGGAGACAATGGCAATCCCTTTGTAAGAGATGCGTCTCCTGGAGGAGACAAATGTCGGCATGGGATTGTTCTAAGCATAACAGTACCGCCCTATGCTTTACTGGGTTATTTAACGCTCTCACATTCAGCGTGAGTATTTTAAGCTCCGTAACCAGCATCTATCCTGTGGTATTTATGAACAGCCGGCTAGGCATGCCAACGGGAAAAGACCCAAGGGCTCGGAATTTGCTCTTCCCCAAAAGGCCCCATCCTTGGGTACCTAACACAATCTCAGGCGCTTGGTGGACAAAGAACATTAACCTCCCTCCCACCCCAAACCTCACCCTAAACCCCCCCCCCCCCAAAAGTAAGAAAGATATGTTAGAACATATTGTCCATCATCCGCATGTGATTGGTAATACAATATAATAGGTGGTCGTCAATTTTCAATGTTCTCCCTCCCGCCAACGGCCTGGGGTCTAAAACAAGCAAACTATCGGGCACAAAAAGTTAGAGGAGTTAGCCCGGTTGGGTAGAAGTTAAGACCGATGCGATCGCTTCCACTGTAGCACGCTGGCCCTCCATAATCTCCTCCGCAGGAAGCTTTTTCACTCGACGCCGTCGCCTCTGCTAGAGCCTTTGAAGCCTAAAGTCATCATGTTCCACAGTTGGGCTGGTCGAGTCGCTCTCGTCAGCAGGTGGGTCGATGCCCAGTAGACGGCAGGCTTCTAACAGGGAGCGTTATTGATAGAGCTTATTGTCCAATTTGAACACAAGGCGAAACGGATGGCCCCAGCTATAGGAGATGCCACGTTGCTGCAGGTAAGCTGTGACTGGTTTAAAAGTTCTGCGCTTCTGCAGAGTGAGGGCAGGTAAATCTTGGAACAGGACCGGTGACTGGTCTCGAAAGGAGAGGGGATGCATCTGGTGGGCCTTCTGGAGAATCTCTTCCTCGGTGCGGTAGTCCTGCACACATACTAATATGTCTGGGGGTGGAGCCGAGGCAGAGCGCGGAGGACCCACTCGGTGGGCCCTGTCCAGGCGGATCTCCGATTCTAGTGGACGCCCCAAAATGTGGCTGAAGAGTTCCCTTACATAGATAAACAGGTCCTTCGTGTCATCCGCCAACTTCACTCCCCGGATCCGTACATTGTGGCGCCGGGAGTGGTTCTCTAGGTCCTCCAGGTGAGTCTGTAGGTCGACCTGCTGGTCGTGGTTTCATAAGATTTCCTGCTGTAATGCCGCTATTTCGGTGTCCTTCCCATCGCTTTTACCCTCCAGATCCGCCACTCGCTCACAGATACCGTACATATCCCTGCAAACCTCTTTGATCTCTTCCGTGAATTCCTTTTTCAGGGTGTGGATATCCTTCCCCAGGGTGTTAAACAAGGACTCCAAGAAGGATTTGGTGATGTGCTCCGACTCATCCTCCCGTCCTGTGGCGGTCTGGGTAGAACTTGCAGCCATGGGGGTGAGTTGTTGGTTCGCCTGCGCTTTAGCAAACAGATCCTTCAAGGTCTTGTCCCTACGCACCCTGGAGGTGGACATCGCTCATACTAGACACCACAGTAATCACATTCTTGGCTTATACCTCCCCCAATGACTCCAACCGGTTAAATAGCCCCCGGAATTCCGACTTGAGCGCTAGCGATCAACCTGGCCCCTATGCGCCTCACCCACGCACTCCGGAGTGTCAGGGATCACTCGCGGCTGGAATCCGCACCACCGTCCGATGTTAGTTAAATAGCCCCTGGATTCCTCAAAGCTGTTCCATCAGCTGAGTCCCCAGCCAGCCCGTGCTCACACCTCCCGAGTGGCAATTCCTTAAGGAGGCACCAATGGGCCTACTAGACCGTTGCACTAGGTAGGCCGCTCCGGCACCGTCGCACTGAACTCCTCTGCACCGTCTGCAGCCCCAAACAGGCTGTAGCCTCCACACTGGCACTGTCGCAGCCCCGAGGTCACCAAGTGCAGACTGCTCCACAAGACAAACTCCCAGGCACTCCTGTCCACTCTGATCTGCTCCCAATAAGCTCCGTCGCAATCTCGCTCTCTCCTGTGTCTCTCAAGTCCGGAGCTCATCCAATCCAGATCCGGCATCAAGTCAGTGGCCAGGGCCGAGCTATCCGGCACTCCACCACTCTTCCGCCTCCCGGAGCGGGAAGCGCCGTCTATCCCTGGCCAATGTGCCACCGCAATAGGGCGCCAACAACAATTGCATGCCGCCAGGCCAGGTGGCTGCCGAGTCACTGACCAAACATGGCGGTCGGGCACCCCCTCCTTCCCTGGACGCTTCTCTGGATTCTGCAGGCTTGATGTCACCCTAGTGTCCATTCTAGCCAGGCAGCCTCCCCTGCTTCACCAATCAGTTCCACAAACGCCCCCTGCACAGGCCACCAAGCCGGCCTACCTGTCCGCCTCCCGTCTTGTAGATCCCCGGCTCCAATCTTCGCTGGCAATGCGCTGGAAACACGCCAGCAGATGCACCACAAACCGTCTCACTGTTACACAGGCCTCCTCTATATTGCACTCCCCCACCAGACTCTCCAACCTGCTGCCAAGCCCGGTTTCCTCCGAGCCCTCGTAGTCCTCTAGGCCTGCTTGAGTCCTGTTAAAAGGGGAGAGGGGCCCGCACCCAGTCCAAGGCCACTCCAGCCCCCGATCGCCACCTCCACAGTTTGTCCTCCGCAGCACCTGTCGTGCTCTCCAGGTATGCGCTCAGCGGGAGCGCATCAAAATCCACTGGCAGGCCTGCAACTGCCTCCGCGCGGGCCCGGGTATAGAAACGTCGGCGGGCCAGGCCCCACACCACGGCGCTCCTCCGGCCTCACGATGTGGCGGCCCCCAGCACACCTCCGCCTTCCCACTTCGGCCGACGTGCCAGTATCTTCTAGGGGAGGGGGGGCTACTGCTCCTCTACGGCCCACAGAGCCGCAGCACACGTCCCGTAGCAGTCCAGCGGGAAGCTTCAACACCCGCTGGTGGGTGCACAACAGCCTCCGCGCTGGCCCGGGGTCAGAGGCGCTGCGCAGCCAACAATGCCACCAGGCTGTGCCTCACTGACCGTGCACCGCAGCGGCCTCCCCACTCCTTCTTCCTCCCGTATGGGCCGGCGTGCCGGGATCGTCTGCAAGGACCTCCGCTCCCTCTGGGCAAACCGGGCTGTCCTTGACGGGTCCTCCCCGTGCCCCCTGCAGACCTCAGGCGACTCTACGCGGCTCCGTCAGCATCACTGCTGTCCACCGCAGCTGTGCACCAGCAAGCAGATTCCACCCAGGTCAAGCCCAAGCGTTACCGGGACAACTCCGACCCCCAGAAAGAGCAGACAGGAGATGAAACGGGCTCCCAGGAGCAGCACGTCTGCTCACGCCGCCATCTTGGCCACGCCCCCTAACTTCCATGTTTTAAGGATTTTCAGCAACTCTTCTCTAATCTTTTCACATACTGAGAAATGTTGGAAATTTACTCCTGACAATGGCAGATGTAAACCTTCTTTCAGAGTTGGGGAAAGAAGTGGTTGGAGGGAAATTTAACTTGCAAACACTCATTGCATGAGCAAATCTACACATGCAGTCACATATATTTTCTAGGAGTACTATTTCTCAGCCTACTTCTGTAAATTCTTGGGAAATCACGAAAGCCATATAGCTGCACTTAATGCAAGGACATATACCATGAGTGCCCTTTTGAGACTTTCTTTAATAATTGGGCCCATAATCTGGTCTGGCGTTGACCGTGACCTTTTGTCTTTATTAAAATTCTGTCGCTCTCTCTCTCTCTGTATCGGCTGGCTTCACTGTGAGTGACGGCATTCTGCTCTTTCACAAGGAGCATATCGGCACAAAGTAGTTTGTCAGTGCCAGTAACTGCTGTGGCAGTGCGTGCTTTTTGAGACCAAAAAGCACATTTTGCTTTTGCCATTGTTTGTTGTAATGGAGAGGGCCCAGCAACTCCCACACCAATGTTATACAAAAAACATGCCAAAACAAGTCACACATTGACTAAACTAAAAAGCTGACCACCAATTTGTAAATTGATACTTGTATAGCTCACTACTCACCCGCAAGGGTCTCAAGGCGCTTGTACGAATACCGCTGTGGAACCCATCCTGGCTTTCCCTGTGAGGCGTCCACTCCTGGGCACCCCCAAGGTGGAGGCCAGGCATCCTTAGCGTTGTGGGGGCCGTTGTGGAGATTAAGCAAGCTATTGCCCAGAGTTGCAGAGTGGGACTCCATGATTGGAATAGGCACCGAGGCTAGAATTATCAGGTCCGTGGAATTTTTTTTGAGCCCAAGACCCGCCGAGGCGGGGAATTGAACCCTGGTCCCGGGCCAGACCTCTGCATCAGGGTCTGCCGCTCTAACCATTGAGCCACACTTCTCCACTTTGTGAAGGGATCCACGTCTGGGCATACCTGCTGCATTTAGGACATCACAGTGAAGTAACCCGCCTTGACCCAGGCTAACTACCAGTGGCTGTGATTAATTAAAGTACACCAGCCATCATTTTTTGTTTACTTCGGTGAAATAGGTATGCCCAGACGTGGGTCATGTGCTCACTGTGCCACTAGACCCAAGCTGCACTCGACTGTAGAGCCCCACCTAGGGTAGAACTGGTCTTGGGCTGCTGCTGGAGCAGGATCAAGGCGGCTTGCAGATCTGCCAATTTCACATGACTAACTTTAAGATGACAACAGAAAGGAAACAATGCTTGATCTTCTGGATGACTTAAAAATGATGAAATAAGGGGGATGGAACAAAAGCAGAGGGATGCTCTGCCTGCCTTTCAGTAACAATCCTCCACCCGGGGAGCACTAGGGGCAGGGTAATGTAAGATACAAAATAGATAAACGTTGCAATATGTAAGAGTGATTGGGGGCGGGGGTAAAACGGACAATACTGTATAGATAACAGACGTCCGTCCTGATATATGTAAGACATGTCAAGTATGAACATGTGCCGATTGAAGCGTTGGTTGTTATATCTGGTTTGCTGCCAATTTCATATAAAAAGATTTATCCAAAAAACAATGATGAAATATTGCAAAGAGACCAATCACCAACCGTTCATAATATTTACTGTGAGCATTTAGACAGAAAATAAGCTGACTTTTAGGCATGCTACTGTTTTGAAGATGAACTCTAACAACCTGGCACTTGCTTGCAATTTGTGTGCGGCATGGTTAACTCTGGCGAGCCTGACTCTTCCCAGACAGACAGTGACAAGGTAGATGATCTGACCCAATACTACATCTCACAAGCCTCTGACAAACGGGTGAAGCTAAACAAAGATACAATACTGCTGTTGTGTCCCGAGTGTATACCAGGGCACTTGCTCGAGAGAAAAAGTAAATATTACATATTTGTAATCCTGGTTCAGCATCGGCATAAAGGTTGAACAATCCCAGCCTGCCTGCTGGCATTCCAAACAACAGATTACGACAACAATATAAAAAAATACTAAATGGATAAATCTGTCATTTGCAAACCAAACAGCCTTTGTATAGATTAATCAGGCTTGGAGTATCACATTTCCAATCGGAAAGGCAACATATATAAGGCAACTTTGTAGCACAGTACCCTGACGCTGCTAGTAAGAGAAACAGACTAGTTAAACCTGGAGGAAATATAGAGAGACGAATACACAGTATGCAGTGCAAAACTGTGAAAATAGGAGTTTTTAAAATTAGCTGCACTGTTTTTTACACAACAAAATGGGGTAATATACCACACCAATCCCACATGTGGTATAACATGATATTCTCAGATCATGTCCTGACCAGTGTCCATTTATTAACGACTGTAGAGCCCCTGTTTAACAATAATTGCACAGCCTGCCTCAGAGTGCAACTATATATAGAAACAAGGTGGTCCTTGATATAACTCAAGACGCAATTAATGTAAGTCTTATTGTTAACATAAACAGATTACAATTAAACAGATTAAATCAGTACCTGAGGAGTTGTGTAATTTGCAAACAACAATATTAATTGCAACAAACCCAACACATATAGATCAAAAGCCAAACGTACTTGATCTCACTTTTATATCACAAGTTTATATACATAATCCTAAAATAAGTGATCAAGGAAAACTGCAAGATGCAGTGGACAGAAAGAAGAATAAAAGGGGGTGCTCAAGTGAATTGAAAGGAAATTTAGCTCAAAGGGCAGAATTAAAATAATTCAGTACAACTTAAAAACCAAATTTTTCAGTTGAACAAACAAAGGCCTACCCACACATTTGTATATACATCAATTATAACAAATTATCACTGCTACCTTTTATGCACGTCCTATTTACAGCTAGAACTTTTGAATCTCAAATAGTAATTGTAACAACCTAGTACCGATGAATCAAAATGGAAAGGAAAAGGCCTGTTTATAAAGCAGCTCACATGGTGTCCACCGAAAATACGCAGATTAATTGTGAGTAAACAATAGTGTTTTTCTTACTAACAGGAAAGTTTCCTGACTGACCTCCTCTTGCACGTCTCTCATATCATTGGCACAGCTATCTCCGTGAATATATTAGCCATGGACCACGTGCCCATCTTCAATGAGAAAAGTATTCTAGACAAAAATAATAAACATAACTACATTTTGTGTGCAGCGATTCATACTCCACTTTCACCACCTCCAAGGTTAAACAACAGATCATGCTCCTGCCCATCCTAATTTATGATACTCAATGTGTCAACCTTGGAAGGGTGGAAGGCTGAGTCTGCCTGGCAGGGTAAACAGCCATTACAACGCGGCTGTCTCCCCGCATGTTATTGCGTCGCATGCGTTACAACTCATGCGATGTAACAACGCGTAGCCATTACTACGCATTCCATTTCATCGCATGTGCTTTTACAACGCATGCGATGTAATGGCGATCTACACCGTTGTGAGGAAACTGAGGCTGTTCCGTTTCCTCACAATGTTGTGCATCGTGCACCGTCCCTCAGACGCAGGAACCAGGAGAGAGGAACCACAAGGAGAGAGGTAAGGAGGATTGGGATAGGGGTGGGGGTTATTTTTTTAGGGCTTAGGGTAGTGCCGTGGTAGTGTGGTGGTGTTTTTATTGTGTAGGGTTGTGTTTTAGGATTTAGGGTAGTGTTGGGGGGTCGTGCAGGGTAGTGTTTGAGTGTAGGGACCAGACTGGGGGTAGGGGGATGGTTGTGCTGGGGTTAATGTTTTAGAGTTTAGGGTAGTGTTGTGGTGTTTGTGTGGTGTTTTAGGATTTATGGTAGTGTCCGGGGATTGTGCAGTGTAGAGTTTGAGTGTAGGGACCAGATTTGGGGTCGTGAGGGTCAATCAATCAGCCCATTTGTAGAGCACGCTACTCACCCGTGAGGGTCTCAAGGCGCTGAGCGGTAGCGCGGGGTGCTGCTACTGCTCAAAAAGCCAGGTCTTGAGGAGTCTCCTGAAGGTCAGCAGGTCCTGGGTCTGTCGTAGTTGGAGGGGGAGGGTGTTCCAAGTCTTGGCGGCGAGGTGGGAGAAAGATCTGCTGTCGCCGGTCGTTCGTCGGATGCGGGGGACGGTGGCGATGGCGATGTCGGCGGAGAGCTGCTGGCGATTCGGGTGTAGAAGGTGAGTCATTTGTTGAGGTATGCTGGTCCGGCATTGTGGAGTGCTTTGTGGGCTTGGGTGAGGAGCTTGAAGATGATCCTCTTGTTGACTGGGAGCCAGTGCAGGCCTTTCAGGTGAGCTGTGCTATGGCTGTGGCGATGGATGTCGAGGATGAGGCATGCCGAGGCGTTCTGTATGAGTTGTAGTTGTTTCTGCAGTTTAGCTGGGATTCTCGCGTTGAGTGCGTTGCCATAGTCAAGTCTGCTGCTGACTAGGGCCTGGGTGACCGTCCTTCTGGTTTCGGTGGAGATCCATCTGTAGATCATGCAGAGCATACGGAGGGTGTTGAAGCAAGAGGAGGAGACGGCTTTGACTTGCTGGGTCATAGACAGGAAAGAGTCCAGGATGACCCCCAGGTTGCGTGCGTCGTTGCTTGTCGTCGGTGCTGCTCCAATTGCGGCTGGCCACCATGAGTCGTCCCAGGCGGAGGGGTGGATCCGATGATGCGGACCTCCGTCTTGTCCGAGTTCAGTTTCAGGCAGCTGTGCTTCATCCATTCGGCGATGGCCTTCATCCCTTCATGGAAGTTGGTTTTTGCGGTAGTGGGGGCCTTGGTGAGGGAGAGGATGAGCTGGGTGTCGTCTGCATATAAGATGATGTTGAGGTTGTGTGATCGGACGATCTTGGCGAGCGGTGCCATGTAGACGTTAAAGAGTGTCGGTCTCAGGGAGGATCCTTAGGGTATGCCGCAGATGATCTTGGTGTCTCTGGATCAGAGAGGAGGGAGACAGACATTTTGGGTTCTGCCGGTGAGGAAGGAGGAGGTCCAGTCCAGGGCTTTTCCATGGATCCCTGCATTGTGGAGGCATGTGCATAGGGTGTGGTGGCAAATAGTGACGAAGGCGGCTGAAAGGTCCAGGAGGATGAGGGCCGCAGTCTCTCCATTGTCCAGCAGGGCCCTGATGTCGTTGGTGGCGGTGATGAGGGCTGTTTCGGTGCTGTGACTGTTGCGGAATCCGGATTGGGATGTGTCCAGGATGTTGTTCTCTTTGAGGAAGGACGTCAAATGTCTGTTGACAATCTTCTCGATTACTTTTGCCGGGAAGGGAGATGGGCCGGAAGTTCTTGAGGTCCTTGGGGTCCGCCTTGGGTTTCTTGAGTAGGGTGTTGATCTTGGTGTGCTTCCAGCTCTCAGGCGAAGGAGTTGTTGATGATTTTGCGGAGATGGGGTGCGATGGTGGGGCTGGCTTTGTTGAAGATGTGGTTCAGGCAGGGGTCTTATGGTGAGCTGGAGTGGATGGTGTTCATGGTTTTGATGGTGTCTTCGTTGTTGACGTGGTTCCAGGAGAGCAGGAGGCCAGTGTGGCTGGAGGCAGTGGGTCTGAGGTGTCGGTATCTGTCGGGGGGCCTGGCTGATGAAGCTGTCGTGGATGTCTGCGATCTTGCGTTGGAAGAAGGTGGCTAGGGAGTCGCAGAGGTCTTGCGATGGTAGGATGTCATTGGAGTTGGAGCTGGGGTTGGAGAGTTCCTTCACGATGTTGAAGAGCTCTTTGCTGTTGTGTGCATTGTTGTCCATGCGTTCCTTGAGGGAGGTCCTTTTGGTGGTTCTAATGAGTTGGTGGTGTCTGCGGCTTGCACTCTTGAAGGCTGCATTGCTATCCAGTGTCTGTTTGTGGTGCCACTTCTTCTCAAGCCTGCTGCAGGCCTGCTTGGATGCCTGGAGGTCGGTGGTGAACCAGGTGGCTTTCCTGTTGGTGCGTCTGTTGGAGGGTTTCTTGATAGGGGCGAGGGTTTAGGCGCAGTCGTCGATTCACTGTCTGAGGTTGCGGGCGGCCGTGTCAGTGTCGGTGGTGTCTGTGGGTGGGTTTCGGGCAAGGGTGGTGTTTAGCTGGTCTTCGGTGACTTTGCTCCAGCAGCGGCGGGTGGCCGGTTGTGTGTGGTGGTGCTCGGTGGTCTGTTCAAAGGTGAAGTGGATGCATCGGTGGTCGGTCCAGTGGAGTTCGGTGGTGTGGCTGAAGGTGACGTGGTTGCTGGCGGAGAAAATGGGGTTGAGTGTGTGCCCAGCGGAGTGGGTGGGAGTCGTGACAAGCTGTTTGAGTCCGAGGTTGGTGAGGTTGTCGAGCAGGGTGATGGAGTTGCTGTCGTTGGCGTTCCCGAGGTTGAAGTTCAGGTCCGCGAGGAGGATGTAGTCCGTTGGCGCAAGGGTGTGCATGCTGACGAATCGGCGAAGGGGTCGCTGTACTGCGTTCGGGGGCCGGGGGGTCTGTAGATGAGGGTACCTCTGAGGGTGTTGTTGGGGTCGATGTGGATCTGGAAGTGCAGGTGTTCGACGGTGTTAAGGGTCGTTGGTGCTGGTCGAGATTCTGAGGGTGTTTCTGTGGATGATGGCGATTCCTCCTCCTGTTCCATTACTACGGTCTCTGCGGGTGATCTTGTAGCCGTCAGGAATGGCTATGGCGATGTCTGGTGCCGAGGAGGGGGTTCATCCTGGTCTACATCAGGAAGGCGACGTCTGGGGAGGAAGAGTCGAGAAGGTCCCAGAGTTCGATGGCGTGCTTGCGGGCAGAGCGGGTGTTGAACAGTATGCATCGGAGGTTCTCGTGTCCTGCCTCGGTGCGCGTAGAGGGGGCTAGGAGGCTGGTGTAGCTGCAGTTCCGGCAGGAGAAGGGTCCATGGGTGTGCTTCAGGGTGGCCCGGATGCAGGTGTATGAGCAGCCGGAGTTGAGTGCCTGGAGGGTGCTGGCATCGTAGCAGCATTGTGGTGAGTGCTAGAGCCAGGGGGTCTGGCGTTGGGTGCGGTCCAGGCGTAAAGGGCGCAGACGGGCTTGCCTTAGACGCTCCAGCAGCCGCCATAAGAAGGGGACGTGGGAGGGAGGAGCGGCTGGGAGGCGATAGCGGGACGAATGGGCGAGTGGGGAGGCGGGGCCGCAAGGGACGCAGCGGCTGGAAAGGAAGAGCGGAACGGCACAGTCCAAAAAATGAATACAGTGGAGGACAGCTGATGCAGAAATACAGAATAAAAAAACAGAAGGCACACAGAATAAAAGCTGAATAAAACTGACCAGAATAATAACCAGAAGGCACACAGTCCAAAAGGGGCAGAGGGAGCACGGATACCTACAGGGGACTCGAACTCACGGCAGTGGTAGCGAGCCCAGGGAGCAGAGTCACGGACACATAGGTGGTGCTGTGCGGCGTGGGGAGCGACCTGCCTGGAACGTTCTGGGGGTAGTGTTTTAGGGTAGTGTTGTGGTGTTTTTATAGTGTAGAGCAGTGTTTTAGGATTTAGGGTAGTGTCGGGGGGTCGTGCAGGGTAGTATTTGAGTGTAGGGACCGGACTGGGGGTCGGGGGAGGGTCGTGCTGGGGGGTAGTGTTTTAGGGTTTGGGTAGTGCTGTGGTGTTTGTGTAGTGTAGGGGAGTGGAGTGGTTTAGGGTAGTGTCGGTGGGTTGTGCAGGGTAGTGTAGTGGTATTGTAGGGAGAGGACTGGAGGTTGGGGGAGGGTACGGTAGAAGCACTTACCTTGCAAACTTTTACCATGAGTATACCTTTACCGTGCATGCCTTTGCGCTGTAATGGCATGCATGGTAAAGGCATAGTCGTGGTAAAAATTTGCGATGTAACAGCATGTCGTCGTCATTTACATCGCGTAGTAATACCTGCGTTGTAATGGCACGCGTGGTATTGGTATGTGATGTAATGTGTCATATTCCCTGGCAGGGCTTAAAACATGTAACGTTCAGATCACTGCATTTGTAAGGGGTACATGATAAGCTCACGGGCACCACCACCCTACAATGAGATTGTCAAATTAATGAGGACTCTCAACAATTGTAAACTTTGAAAGCACCACCAGTTTCTCCCCAAGATAGTGGTAGTGGGCAATGTAAGATACTATCACTTGTTCTGCTTTACTGCGTCAAAATGACGTTTCCTCCAAGGCACACTAACTGAATCGTTTACTGTACCTAGAAAGGGTTTCCCTGCTCCAAATCTAAAGCTTTTTATTAGTAGAAGGTCAGCTCATGAGTTCACTGCTTTGTGAACCTCCCCTCTCTTTAGGAATGCCACAAAGTTTTCATATTCAGTGATTAAATAGCCTGTGAATATAAAAGTTGTGCATGCTGTTTGAATGTATCTCCTGCAAACTTCCAGCTAATTTAACTCAGAATATTTTAGCAAAAGTCTTAAAGCAGCAATTTTGTTTCTCTTCCTGGTTTCATGCCCATGCCCTGTGTAGAGTCGATCAGCATCTGAATGACATTACATGGTATTGGTGGAAGTGCTGTGCTGTGGAACATGCTTCCATCGCCCATTTCCTTAGGCATTAAAAACTACTAAATGCGCCTATTATTCGGTTGTATTGTATTGCAGCATTTACACAGCAAGTGCAATCCATATGTGGGGCTCTGAAGTGATTGGCTACATGAGTAGTAGGCTATTCATGAAGGTTATGTGGTTAGAAGGATGAAGTTTTTGTTTTGTTTCTGTGTGGAAAGTGTTTCGATTTCATGCGTGATGGTCACCGAAGTGCAGTTATGCTACACAGCGCGTAGCAGTGTGTTGGATGATGACGTGTAGGAGACAGACGTGTAGTTTTATGGTCATCAGCATGCTGGTAGCTTTGAGCAGCTCTGCAAGCCCCTTTTTGGTAGTCCCTATGATATAGTCTCTGCTGGTTACTGCTCTAGGTTATCCAATCTGAAATTGTGTGTAAAGTTGTAGTCCTGAGATGGCATGGTTGTAGGGAGAGAGAAGTGGAGGGATCTGTTGGGATGGGCATTTTAATTATCATCTCATATCTGAGAGATGTAAAGAAGCAGTAGGATTCTACAGATATTTGGGACCTGCAGTGAATGGACTATATTAAAGTCCAACAAATTGCCCAGTAATATAAGACAGATCGCTCCAGTTATTCCACGCCTGACAATTTGGTGATGTTTGGTTTTTGGCTGTAAGGTGGATAATCATCATAGCAAATATGTCTTTTGTGAATTTGAGAGGTACAAATTACAGTTTGTAGCTGACTGCTGCGTATTATGGTTTAAGAATTTTTGTGGGCCATAACTGTTAAATTTGGAAGTACTTAACTATATAATGCCATGCCAAACCATAGGTCAGTCCTTTTTTGCTTATCAGCATAATAAAAGCAGTTTGCTGGTTGAGTTGTTTGTGATTCGTGGACTCTAAGGTGAAGAGTGAGCTTGAGGGTGTAACTGTTTTCTTCGGCCCCTTTGCCGGGATGCTGGTGGTGCACTATTCTAGGAAATAGTCATGTTTTCAGCTGTCTTCGGAAGTGTATATACTCCTGGGTGCTTCTAGTGCTGGGGCGTAGTGAGTTCCAGAGCTTTGCGACTTGTACTGAGAAAGCAGTGACAAAGAGAGGACACTGATAAATGTTGCTTGCAGTGCTTTTCAGCTTCAACCTCAGATATAAATAAAAGGATAAATATAGCACTTTTGTGACCTGTAGCTAACAAAGTCACCTAACGGCTCATAATCTGTTGAAACTAAATGCCACAGCGGCTCATAATGTTCATAAGCAAGTGCCACCAACTGACTTGGAAGGTTGTTGCCAGAGGCGTAACAAAAGTCCCAGCAGCCCCTGCGGTGCGGGTGGGCCCCCAGGTTCCTAGGGTGACCAACCGTCCGTAAATTTCACGGACAGTCCGTAATTTCGGCCATCTGTCCGTTGTCCGTGAAGGATTCTTTAACAGGCGCCATTTGTCCGTAATTTTAACCCCAGGCACCGGTCGCACTACCCTACAGCCGGCACAGCCTCCACCCACCTCCCTTCTTGACTCTATTCCAAAGCTCAGAAACCGTGTTAAGAGGAAGGGGTCCCAATGCAAGTGGGAGACATATAATACACTTCACAAGAATTGATCTAAAGCAATTATTTTGATCCACAGAGTTTTATTCAGTATGGGATCAAGTGTAATTAATACACGTAGCAAAGCAAACAATCAACTGTATTCATGGTCATACAGTGCCCCAGGAAGGAGAAGGAAGTGATCGTGAAGAGGTAGGGGAGTGGTGGGATAGCGTGACAGTAAAATCAACAGTTCAAAACATTTTTCATGCTATGAATCACATAGCAGTAGGTGCCACAATCTTATGGCAAGATTATATATAAACAGGCATACAACACATAATACAATATAAATGCAAATTTTCGCATGTGTGGTTGCCGTAAATGAAAAAGCCGTCGACGTTTCGACCCTCTGAAACTGCAGGAAGATTTAACCTTGCTGCGGGGTCTTCATCAGGACCAAGGAGGGGGCAGGGGACCTAGTAAACGGGTATAATTAACTTAGATTAGAGGGGTATGGCTTCAACCTCTATTTATCACATAGGAAAATACAAGCGTGCAAGTAAATCAACATTCTAAAAAGACTTGCGTGCAAGTGAATCAACATTGTAAAAACAATACGAAAAGCAATAACATCAAGAGGATTATCAACAAGCACTGGCATCTGGTATCGGATGAGATCAAACAACCAGAGACACCTCTTCATGCTTTTAAGAAGGCCAAAAGCATCAAAGACTATGTTGTGTGCTCCTTCCTATCGCCTGACAACCAACCCACCATCAACACCTTGTGGAATCTCCCACCAGTCACTGGCCATTTCCGCTGTGGCCACTGCAAGGCCTGTGATATGACTATTCAGACTAAAGAATTTGTACATCTTCATTTAACTGTCAAACTAAAATCCTTTAGTAATTGCAATTCAAACAACCTCATCTATGCCATCATATGCCCATGTCAAAAGATCTATATTGGGCAGACTCAGCAAAAAATCAAAGCACGTATCCTACAGCATATGAGCCGTATTCGATGCGATGTTTCTGGCGCACCCCTTGTGGAACACTTTAAGCTGCATGCCCACCCACCTGAAAGTCTACAATGGCTGGTTATTGAGAAAACCATGTTAGGACCACGAGGTGGCAACATTTCTGATGTTTTGAACACTCGAGAACTGAAATGGATATACTTTTTCAACTCCATTGAAACCGGCCTCAATGAACAGGACAGTTCCTTCTCCCAACTGGCCACACTACCATGATTGATCCCTCCTTTAACACTCAGATCTATTACCTTTATCAATCAATCACCATGGTATTCATTCATGTAGGGTTCACCTTTTCCAGTAATTCCGAGTACCACCCGGTTACAATTGCAGACTGATTTTAGCATGTTACATCTATACCCAGTTATGATAGGTACGCTACCACTCAGTCATTTACTGCTTTTTAATTGATGTGTACCACAGAATTAGTGAGTTGAATTTTGAATTGACCCTCATATTGGCCTGGTTTAAAAATTGTTGAATGATCTTGTCATGTTGGCTTTACCATCGTGTGCGATAGGTACGCCATCCTTCACATTTTTCTCTTGTATTGATGTATACTACATGGCCAGTAATTGCGATTATTGCAATTATCATCTCATGGGCCTTTACCCTCATGTTGACGAGGTACGCCCTGCAATAATAATTTATTTTGCTTTTAAATTCAAATTTGTTCCATAGTATGACGCTGTGAATATTTGCATGTAATTTCACATAGTGCCACCACAATGAACAATTGTCTCGTCCTTATTCCAGTTCATTACGTTGTAAACCCCTTCGTGACGCATAGTCTCTCTTCAGCCTCCATGATTCTGACGGTCACCATGTGACCCGTTTCCATGGTTATTTCACTAAACCAGGAAATGCTGCGCTGATCGGCTGCCCGCGTACGGAGCTCTGTGAACCAACGCTACCGAGTGAGTACGATCCCCCGCCCGCTCTGTCCTCTGCCATATATAATCCGCTCATTGAACGATGCCTTACGATCCTAATGCTTTGTCTCCCTAGCTCTACTGTGGATTAATTCCCCGCACAATTTGTCTTACTGAATACTGATTACTGGCATGATGCCGTCTTTCGGTAAGCTTCCCGTTTTAGTTTCAAGATGTATTTTGTCACCACCACCTAAGCCTTTCTCTAATTGATGCCACTAATTACTTTAGATGCTGACTCAGACCATCCCATGTTCTAAGTACCTACAAGACCACATTGCAAACTACGGACCATGTGGTATGTCCGTAATTTATCCAATAATGTACATTTCTTTGTCTTCACGTTTATGGAATGTTAGCCATTTTAAAACGAATATTTAGGTTCTTTGTGACCTTTGCGGCCATTCCTATGTTTCTTCATTTTGGCACTCTAGTGTATACCTTATCAGGCGAGTGTTTGTCCGCCCTGTACTCTGCCAGTTTCCTACACAGGCACCCAGACCTTGGTAATAAATGTGCCAATTTAATTCTATGCTAATTTTTCGGAATTATATTCTTATTTAACAGTTTTTTACAATGTTGATTCACTTGCACGCAAGTCTTTTTAGAATGTTGATTTACTTGCACGCTTGTATTTTCCTATGTGATAAATAGAGGTTGAAGCCATAGCCCTCTAATCTAAGTTAATTATGCCCGTTTACTAGGTCCCCTGCCCCCTCCTTGGTCCTGATGAAGACCCCGCAGCAAGGTTAAATCTTCCTGCAATTTCAGAGGGTCGAAACGTCGACGGCTTTTTCATTTACGGCAACCACACATGCGAAAATTTGCATTTATATTGTATTATGTGTTGTATGCCTGTTTATATATAATCTTGCAATAAGATTGTGGCACCTACTGCTATGTGATTCATAGCATGAAAAATGTTTTGAACTGTTGATTTTACTGTCACGCTATCCCACCACTCCCCTACCTCTTCACGATCACTTCCTTCTCCTTCCTGGGGCACTGTATGACCATGAATACAGTTGATTGTTTGCTTTGCTACGTGTATTAATTACACTTGATCCCATACTGAATAAAACTCTGTGGATCAAAATAATTGCTTTAGATCAATTCTTGTGAAGTGTATTATATGTCTCCCACTTGCATTGGGACCCCTTCCTCTTAACACTTATTGAACCCAGGTCCCTGTGATTCTATTGGGTAACCCCCTTGTATAACAAAAAGCTCAGAAACCAGCATTATTGGAGAGGCACAACGGGATGGCAACCCTCACACCTTCAGCCCTTGATGACCCATTAGGAGGTGCTTGAAGGTGACTGAGAGGGAGGGGCTGCAGCTTCAGGAGCAGGGGCATCTATTCAGATGCAAACAGCCCTGAATGCGCCATGTCTCTGCGATTTAGGAGGGCTTCACACATTTCCTTTCAGCCCAGGGCCCCAAACATCCTAGAACCGGCCCTGATTACACGACGGCGCAGCACTGGTTCTCTTCACAGAGCCTAAATATTGTCACTACATTGTGAGCAAACCTCGGTTCTTCAAACATGCAGTCTTAATTTAATAAAATAAAGAAATGGCACATCGCACCCACACAGATAAACAAAGTATGGAGGACAATCAGTCTACTGGAGTATCTCCTGTAAGTACTGTACATCACAGTGGGGGATGGCAAAACTAACATTTTGGAAAGAGCCTGATTTCTCGTTGTCTTGACCAGGAGGTAGTAAGGAGCCCTACCACACCCTGGAAGAGACCGAGATTATACTAGAATACTGCACGCCCACCCCTGTGCCCACCCTGGTGGATCCTGTTCCCCCTCCTGTGATGGCTCCTGGACCCAGCCCCCGGGGGTGGAGCCTGTCTCTGCCCTGGGTGGCTTCTGTCCCAGTCCAGGAATGGCTCATACAGCGCAGGTGAAGTTCTTGATGGGCCTCTTGTTCAGCTCAAAATTAATATGAAAAGGTGGGCGAGTGAGTAAGTGAAGGGATAGGTGGGTGGCTGGATGAATTAGTGAAAGGGCGAATGGATGAATGAAAGATTGAATAGATGGATAATGAGAGAGGATGGATAGATTGATGAGTGAGTGGAAGGATGGAAGAGAGAAAAGGGAAATAGCTGGATGTATATGTGGAAGTGTAGCTGGATGGGTAAAAGGGTGGATGGGTGAGTGAAAGCATGGATGAGTGAAAGGGTGGATGATGAGTGAGTGGGTGAGTGGGTGGATGGATGAGTGACATGATGGATGGGTTGATGAATTGATAAATGCAAGGGTGAATGGTGGATGGACGAATGAGTGAAAGGGTGGATGCAAGGATGGATGAGTGAGTGAAAGGGAGGGTAGATGGGCAAAAGGATAAATAGATGAGTGATGGAGTGAAAGGATAAATGGATGAGAGAAAGTATGGATGAGTGATAGGGTCAATGGATGGATTCATGAGTGGATTAGTAGATGGATGAGTGAGTGGATGGATGGAAGGAAGGATGCCTAAGTGAAAGGGTTGATGGAGAGAGAAAGGGAGGATGGATGGATGACTAAAAGGGTGAATGGGTGAAGGGTGAGTGGATGGATGAGTAAGTGAAAGGATGGCTGGATGGGTGAAAGGGTAAATGGCTGGATGGATGAGTGAATGGATGGATGGGTGGAAGAGTGGATGGATGAGTGTACAGATGGATAGGGTGAAAGCTTTGATGGATGGATAATGGATGGATGAGTGAAAGGGTGGATGGAGGGATGGATGAGTGAAATGATAGATGGAAGGATGCATGGTGGATAGATTTGCAAATTGTTGAACATGTTTGGATATGGCTGGGCTTACTTATATACTATTGCGCGACCTCTGATGAGTCTGTAAAACGTATCCAATTGTCCTGAATGTTGACCTCCTGTCCTGAATTTTGTCCTGAATTTCGACCCTTTGTCCTGAATTTTTACACTCACCGTCCTGAATTTGCACCAATGCCAGTTGGTCACCCTACAGGTTCCAGGGTCGCCCTCCAGCACTGGCAGGCCTCTGACCTGAGCTGTGGCGTAACGAAAGTTGAGTGGGGGGGGCCCTGCAATGTATTCGGAGAGGCCCCATTAATATGACACGCAGTCTCTTTCTCCGCACATGTGCAGTTTTGCTCGTATCTACGCAGAGCCCAGAGCTTAAAAGGATTATTCTTGGAACGCCAGCACTGGGGGTGTGGATGAAGAATATGTCGGAAAAGATTTCGATTATTTTTTTACTTATGAGGCGGGTAAAGAAAAATACAGCTGACAACTAAATTACGGGATACATATTTTTGAAATGTTTTCCTTAAGACATTTCTACATACTTGGCCGGCGGAAGAGGAAGAGGGAGTGGGAGCTACTTGTGAGGATGTCCTCTGTCTTCCCGGCACCAGGGAAAGTTCAAGTGCGCTACATCCTGCCTGTGGGGAGTTGTAATGTTCACGCTTATTTTGTGGCAACACCTTAGCCATGCGGATTTCCTAGTGCCAATAGCGCGTGCAAAACAGGAAGCCAAGAACATCCTCGTAACCATTTGTTTATTATGATTATTGCCGATGCGAAGGAGGGAAACGAGTCTGCATATTCATGTTGAAGGGCGAGCATCGGCCCCTGGAGCTCGATTGCTTCTTGGTTCGCGGCCCACTGGTTCACCTCTGCCTGCAAAAATGTTGATGCTGTCCGATCGGAAAGGAGGAACCATGTGCGCCTTCTGTTAGCCTGGACCTGCAAGTTATAATATTGCTCCAGTGCCAGAGTTGCGGACCCAAGAATAATACATATTGTAACAGCTTGTTAACTAAGTTCACACTCTATTTTTGTGTTCACTTTTCATGGGCCTCGAAGTAACATTTCCTGCTACGTACTCATTCATTGATACTCGAGATTGATGAGTAGAATGTGCTGGGGTCAAGATTGCGGGTCCGTTATTGCTCAACTTGGGTCTAGGCCAGTTCACAGTTAATGCTTTCAAAATTACATGAGCACCCCTTGGATTTCCAAGAAGAGATGAGCTGAGGTCGATGAGTTGTGTGCTCACCCGCCCTGCTGAGTGTGTTCGCTCACCCGCCCTGCTGAGTGTGTTCGCTCACCCGCCCTGCTGAGTGTGTTCGCTCACCCGCCCTGCTGAGTGTGTGTGCCCACCCACCCTGCCGAGTCTGTGTGCCCACCCACCCTGCCGAGTCTGTTTGCCCACCCACCCTGCTGAGTCTGTGTGCCCACCCACCCTGCTGAGCCTGTGTGCCCACCCACCCTGCTGAGCCTGTGTGCCCACCCACCCTGCTGAGTCTGTGTGCCCACCCGCCCTGCTGAGTCTGTGTGCTCATCCGCCCTGCTGAGCGTCAATGTGCTCACACGCCCGGCTGAGCGCGAGTGTGCTCACCCACCCTGCTGAGTGTGTTCGCTCACCCGCCCTATTGAGTGTGTGTGCTCACGCACCCTATTGAGTCTGTGTGCCCACCCACCCTGCTGAGTCTGTGTGCCCACCCACCCTGCTGAGTCTGTGTGCCCACCCACCCTGCTTAGTCTGTGTGCCCATCCGTCCTGCTGAGCGTCAATGTGCTCACACGCCCGGCTGAGTGTGCTCACCCGCCCTGTTGAGTGTGTTCGCTCACCCGCCCTGCTGAGTGTGTGTGCTCACGCACTCTGCTGAGTGTGTGTGCCCACCCACCCTGCTGAGTCTGTGTGCTCACCCACCCTGCTGAGTCTGTGTGCCCACCCACCCTGCTGAGTCTGTGTGCCCACCCACCCTGCTGAGTCTGTGTGCCCACCCACCCTGCTGAGTCTGTGTGCTCATCCGCCCTGCTGAGCGTCAATGTGCTCACACGCCCGGCTGAGTGTGAGTGTGCTCACCCACCCTGCTGAGCGTGGATGTGCTCACCCGCTCTGCTGAGCATGAATGTGCTCACACGCCCTGCTGAGTGTGCTCACCCACCCTGCTGAGCTTGAATGTGCTCACCTGCCCTGCTGAGCATGAATGTGCTCACACGCCCTGCTGAGTGTGAGTGTCTTCACCCGCCCTGCTGAGTGAGTGTGCTCACCCGCCCTGCTGAGTGTGTGTGCTCACCTACCCTGATGAGCGTGAGTTTATTCACCCGCCCTGCTGAGCGTGAGTTTATTCACCCGCCCTGCTGAGCGTGAGTTTGCTCACCCGCCCTGCTCAGTGTGAGTTTGCTCAACCACCCTGCTGAATGTGTGTGTGCTCACCCGCCCTGCTCAGTGACTGTGCTCACCCGCCCTGCTCAGTGACTGTGCTCACCCGCCCTGCTGAGCGTGAGGGTGCTCACCCGCCCTGCTGAGCGTGAGTTTGCTCACTACCCTGCTGAGCGTAAGTTTGCTCACCCGCCCTGCTGAGTGTCTATGCTCACCCACCTTGCCGAGCGCGAGTTTGCTCACCCACCCTGATGATTGTGTGCCCAACAACCCTGCTGAGTGTGAATGTGCTCACCCACCCTGCTGAGTGTGTGTGCGCTCACCAACACTGCTGAGTGTGTGCGCTCACCAACACTGCTGAGTGTGTGTGCTCACCTACCCTGCTGAGTGTATGCTCACCCGCCCTGCTGAGCGTGAGTGTGTTCACCTACCCTGCCCTGCTGAGCGTGAATGTGCTCACCCGCTCTGCTGAGCGTGTGTGCTCACCCGCCCTGCTGAGCGTGAGTTTGCTCAACCACCTTACTGAGCGTGAGTTTGTTCACCTGCCCTGCTGTGCGTGAGTTTCCTCAACCACCCTGCTGAATGTGAGTGTGCTCACCAGCCCAGCTAAGTGTGAGTTTGCTCACCCGCCCTGCTGTGTGAGTGTGCTAACCCACCCTGCTGAGCGAGTGTGCTCACCCGCCCTGCTGAGTGAGTGTGCTCACACACCCTGCTGAGCGTGAGTGTGCTCAACTGCCCTGCTGAGCGTGAGTGTGCTCACCTGCCCTGCCGAGCGTGAGTTTGTTCACCCGCCCTGCTGAGCATGAGTTTGCTCATTTCCCTGCTGAGCGTGAGTTTGCTCACTTCCCTGCTGAGCGTGAGTTTGCTCACCCGCCCTGCTGATTGTGTGTGCTCACCCGCCCTGCTGAGTGTGTGTGCCCACCCACCCTGCTGAGCGTGAGCTTGCTCACCCACCCTGATGATTGTGTGCCCACCCACCCTGCTGAGTGTGAGTGTGCTCACCCACCCTGCTGAGTGTGAGTGTGCTCACCCACACTGCTGAGTGTGTGTGCTCACCTACCCCGCTGAGTGTATGCTCACCCACCCTGCTGAGCGTGAATGTGCTCACCCGCCCTGCTGAGCATGAGTGTGTTCACCCACCCTGCTGAGCATGAGTGTGTTCACCTGCCCTGCTGAGCATGAGTGTGTTCACCTGCCCTGCTGAGCGTAAGTGTGCTCACCCACCCTGCTGAGCGTGAGTGTGTTCAACCGCCCTGCTGAGAGTGAGTGTGTTCACCCACCCTGCTTGGTGTGAGTGTGTTCACCCGCCCTGCTGAGCATGAATGTGCTCACCTGTCCCGCCCTGCTGAGCTTGAGTGTGCTCACCCGCCCTGCTGAGCGTGGTTGCTCACCCACCCTGCTGAGCTTGTGTGTGCTCACCCGCCCTGCTGAGTGTGTGTGCTCACCCGCCCTGCTGAGTGTGTTCACCCGCCCTGCTGAGCATGAGTGTGCTCACCCACCCTACTGAGCGTGAATGTGTTCACCTGCTCCGCCCTGCTCAGTTTGTGTGTGTTCATCCACCCTGCTAAGCGTGAGTGTGTCCACCCACCCTGCTGAGTGTGGGTGTTCACCCTCCCTGCTGAATGTGTGTGCTCACCCTACCTGATGAGGGTGAGTGTGCTCACAATCCCTGATGAGGGTGAGTGTGCTCACCCGCCCTGCTTGAACGTGCTCACCCGCCCTACTGAGCATGAATGTGTTCACCCGCCCTGCTGAGTGGGTGCTCACCTGCCCTGCTGAGCGTGAAAGTACTCACCCGCCCTGCCTCAGCAGTTACTGCTGCTTATGCCTGCTGCTCTTCTTGATTCCTGCGACAATGTGAATTTTAGGTTTTTCCAAACATTTCTGGGGTCTTTTGTAGGGCTTTTTCTGATTTTAGGTGGTGGGGCATGGGAAACGGAGCACCCCTTTGAAGTGCATGGGCAGCCCTTGTGTCCATCCTGTTTTGTCTTCCTGCCAAGTGTTTCTTCCCCAACAGGTTGACAGGAAGCTGAGTCGGGAAGCCTCTCCCTCTCTTGTGCCTTTTATTTTGAATTCCCCGACTGGGAGGTATCAGCTCCACCCGTTTTCCCACTGACACCAGAGGACAAATACTGTAGCCTGACCAGTCAGGCGGAATATGCAAAACCCAGGAACTGCCTGAATCAGGCTGCAGACGTGGACCTGTGGAATATATATCCCTCTCTGCAAACTTGATATAAGTATGGGGCAGAAACCTGCAGTCATTGCGCCAGGGTTTCTTTTCCATTAGTGGTGACAGAAAAGGGCCACTGTGTTCCAGGGTAGGGGCACCATCAAAGACCTTGTACACCCTCACCAACGCCTCAGAAGACAGAGAATGGCAGTGAGTGCCCGTACACTGAACAACAGAGGTACTGTGTGCAACCAAGTCTGTGTACTATAAGGGAACTCTTACGGGCATCAGAGTAGATATAGTATGAGTTAGAAGTGACGTCCTTGTGTTACTTCCTACGGCAAATGAGCGAAAGATATTTCCCCTCTGAGCCCTGGAGCACTCCTAAATGTGATCTGTGGGGTTCCTGGGAGTAATAGCAGAACAGTATTAAATATTCAGGATTAATAATGAACATTGTTTTTGCCCCCTACATTGTATGTATAGTATTTAGCTGCGTGCCTTGATTAAAGTAAAAGTTCTGCTTTAGTAAAATCAAGGAGTGGAAAGTGAGTTGTTGAATTATTGTATGTGTTATTGTATCCTGAGTTTCTATCCCACACGACCTCCCAGAATAAGTATAGGACTGCTGAACATCACAAACTTGAGAAGCGGATGCTAAACATAGTACTCACTTTTGGGTTCAACAGTAAGGCAAAGGCTCAAAACTCGAGTGGTAAATTGTCCCCCTTATTTCAGTTGCAGCCCAGTAACTTTTTTATAGCTCAGAGACTCCCAAAAATGTTCCCACGATACACTAGAGAGGCCAGGTCTTTGAGGGTGCATATAGATCTAATACAAACCTAATACCTACTTGGTTTGTTAGTGTCTCTAAAACTCATCAGAATTCCTTACTGGAATTATAGGCTGGCAGATACGGAAGTTCTGTTTATTGCATTGTATGTTCGTTTGGAAATAATGTGGTTGTTTTAGCTACCCGCTGCTCCAGCAACCACTGCATAAATGAATCTGCAATCCTTACACCAGTCCAGTTATGTCATTTCATAGCCATGTACAAACTTTTCACTATTTAATTCTTAATCCTCCAACCCTGTGCAACAACCAGGTTGCTTAACAGTATACCCCCTTGCAACTCTTCAAGTTTTCCAAGGTTCCCACAACCAGGGCCAGACTGGTCGTAGTGGGCGCCGGGCATTTCCCGGCAGGCCGAGGGAGTGGGGGCGGTTTTGTGCCTGTGGGGGCCATTTTTGCAGCTGTGCTGCAATATCGCCTCCCTGTAACAAAAGCGGGAGTGGTGCTTTTTGCGAACACCCCTCCCAGCCCCCCCCCCGTCCCCCCTCTACCAGTGCCGGTCGAGCTACAATCGCGAGGGCTGGTTGCTGTTCCCTGCCCACAACCAGTAGTATTCTGTTTCTTCAGCATCACACAATCTCATCACCTTCTTCACCACGTTCAAAGATGCATCTCACCAGTTACTACCACTGCCACTCCGTTCATTAGACCAGTTACTTCCCCACCACTCACTGTTGTTCATTCCTAAATCAAATGTGACTAATGTAGAGTCACTGCAATTTGGATAGATGCACAGCTAGTGTTTGTTAGATTGTTTAATAAGAAGGTTTAGCTTAGTTTTATGGTGCTCCTAAAGGTGACGTCGAGGGTCCAACGGAGAAAGATCTCGACACATTACAGAAACTGGCATCCAAAGAAAACATAATATTTACCAAAGCCGACAAAGGAGGTGCAATTGTAATTATGAATAGAAGTATGTACGAGACAAAAGTGATGGAACACATCACAGACCCTAACACTTACAGCAAACTGGACAATAATCCTACATCGGAATATTCCAAAATACTATGGACAATCATTGACAGAGCTCATCAACAGGGCACAATCACAGACAGGACAAGAAACTTCCTCATATCTTCCAACCCCAAAAGCCCTACCTTACGTATGGTACCGAAGATACACAAAAACACCATGAACTCGCCAATGAGGCCAATAGTATCCACACGTGGGAGTCTACATGAACCAATTGGTCAGTTAATTGACAAATACTTACAACCAACAGTACTAGCTATGCAAACCTATGTCAAGGATACTTCACAATTCCTACTAAAATTACAACAAATATCATGGAATTCAGAAGAAAAAGTGATACTGTGCACAGCTGATGTACGTAGCCTTTACACAAGCATACCCCACAACATGGGGATAGAAGCCATGGAAGCAGCACTTATGAACACAGATCTCGACCAGGATTTTCAGACTTTTCTAATGGAACTTATGTACTTTACACTGTACCATAGTTATTTCAGAGTCAATGAATCATGGTATCAACAGCTCACTGGAATGGCCATGGGCAACTCGGCGGCACCCGTGTATGCGAATATTTTTATGCAGTGGTACGAAAACAAACACATTTTTTCCAATAAAGAATGGACGGACAATCTCAAAATGATCATTAGATACATTGATGATCTTTTCATCATTTGGACAAACACAGAGGAGAAATTGCAAAGAGATCTGATTGGATTCAATAAATTAGACCAACGAATCCAACTAACTTGGGATATATCAGACACCATGGTCAACTTTCTGGATGTCAGAGTTGCAATAACACCACAAGGATTCACAACGGACCTATACGTTAAACCCACAGACAGAAATAATATGTTACTCCATTCGAGTTTTCATGAACCCAATTTGATAAGACACCTACCATTTTCACAAATGGCCAGAGTGAAAAGAATCACTTCTGAGGAACACACCCTCAACACAAGACTCAATGAAGTAACCAATAAATTCATCAACAGAGGGTACCCTCATACACTGGTTGAAGAATCCAAGGGGAGGATAAACAAAATCAATAGAACAAAACTTTTAACTCCAAAAGAGAAACCTGAACAAACACGCACTGTAGTTGTTTCAAAATTTTCAACAGCCAGCAAGAGATACAGAAAAGTCATTTTGAAACATTGGCCAATATTAAACATAGAACCAGATTTCAAGCAGATTTTCAACCAACCACCTATTTTTTCATTCACCAGAGCAAAGAATTTGGGCGAAATTCTACAACACAAACCCCAAGAGACCACAGAATACTCTGGAACTAAACCGTGCCTTAACTGTGGCAATTGTAACAGTATAATCCGAGGAAATACCATTAACCATCCAAGGCAAGGCAACCCCATTAAACTTAAGGTAAATGCCACATGTGACACCAGCAGTTTGATCTATGGAATAAGATGCCCCTGCGGAAAGATGTATGTCGGCAAAACAGAACGTCGCATCTAAGTGCGACTAACAGATCATAAATCTAACATTCGACTGAAAAACATGAAGTCAGCTTTATCATCGCACTTTGTAGAAGAACAACACAATATTTCGCAAATAAAGTTTGTTGTACTTGAAACTGTTCAGAAAATTGAGGGGAGAGACAATACCAAACACCTCCTAAGGAGAGAGAACTATTGGATCCAAAAACTTTCCACACAAAAGCCGTCCGGCTTGAATGAAAGAATCGAACTGTCATGTTACCTGTAAATGAGTGCTCCGATGACCGAATCTTGTGTATACTGTGTTAGTTCATTCTAACATCAGACACTTTTTACCAACATCCACCTCATATCCACGTCACAATAGTCATCCACAATACTTTGAAGTAGCTCTAACATAGATCTACGTATATTCTTAGTACAATATCTCAGGGTCCAATCACGGACCTTCATGCACATTCATCTCCTCACCATTTTTTCTTGTATTATTCATTCGTCTATTTTTTTCAACCCCCCGTCCACCCTCAACTATAATCATTTCCACCCTTATACTCATATGCCCTTAACACGTCACCCATCGGTGACCTTACAGTCCGTACCTAACATTATTTCTCTGCGAGTAAACATGATTCCCATAGTCTATCGACCATGTCTATGGTCACATGACTGGTCACATGACCGGCATCTTTTCAAAACAGTAAAGCGCGGCCGGAATCCGTCTGTGCCGTTGTTTCCGGAGATTGTCAACTGACCCGAACACGCCAAACCAACACCTCAGGATAGTCTACAATAGCCGATAGATTTAACATCTCGAGCGCTCTACGGAAACGCTCTTTAAGCACTGTTGACTGTGCTCTTACTGTCTCTTTACAGATGTAAAAAATCCCCGACGAAAGGCTTGTAAGTGACACACCGTTTTTATTTTTTCACATCACAATTGCACGTACATGCACAGGGAACCCCTTGGTATTAATAATTGTTCTTATCACGTTTTGCTTTTCATTGTTTAAAGTTCCACATAGCGCAAATACTGTATAATGATGTTGTTCATAATGATTATGATAAACATTATTGTAATTGTGACTATATTATATTTGCAGTGTCGATTCCCTGATGAAGGGCATGAATGAAATGCCCGAAATGCATTGGATACGTTAAAATGACATTGCCTGAAGTGTATATGGTTAAAACTCGTGCACAAATTAAACGAAACTGAAAACCATGTGTTAAATACAAAGGAATAAAAAAAGACATTTATGTACCAGAAATAACGGAGTGGAAGTCTTTTTCCAAAGGGAAAGACAACAATATGTGTGCCTTAAAAGGGATGAGACTAGAGATTCTCTAGCTTCACTTCTAATGTAGAGTCACAACATTATAATAATGCAAAGTGGAAACTCCGGTGAGTTGGTTTACTCAGGGTTGCGTTAGAACCAAAGGTACTAATAGTAGGAAAAAGCCATAGCTTATTTGACATATAAGAAGATATGAACAAGCTAAAGGTCTAGTATTGAGCTTTGCTGAGACTGATGAACACTTCATTTATGACAGAAAATAAACTAAAAAAAACGCACCTCCTCTTTTCACTGGGTCACCTGTCCTGCTGTAGCAGGGTTTCCGTTCTCCCACAGAACTGTGCATAGAGATCTAGAACCTCAGTGAGTTAGGATGATCCAAAACTCATCTCAGTGTCAGAAATCTCGTTACCTAGCTAGCTACAGTGTCTCATGGATCATTATTAAATGATACATGTATTAGACAAACCAGAACATGATCTTTAGAATACCTCAGGAGTCGTGGAACACATGAACACTCTTTCGTTATATAATCATTTCAAACCAAAACTGGGAGTCAAAGAACACACATGCAAGTTTGAAATATTTATTATTCAATGCAAAGTTCTCAAACGCAGTATCTTGTATAATACCAAAATGCAGATTATAAAAATCAGAGTTAGCAGCATAGTCACTAATCCATAGTAAGCAAAAGGTGCTAGCATGTTATAATGCAAAACCTATAGAATCGATATCACCTATATTTCGCGCACCCTATCTAGTATATTATTTTATATCTAAGAAGGTCTCATTCGGGCTTTAGCAGGGCGGCCCCATACCTCTCAATGTCAGTAGGAGCAGTTCACATCAACAGCTACCAGCTCTCTCCATGCGCAGTACCAAGTGTCTACGTTCATTCCGTGTAACTCTATCTTAAACCCGCGTATAGCCCAAAATGTTGGCATCAACATTATTTATGTTATGTCTAATGTGGTGCGAGGATCAGGCCTCTCAGCAACCTTGTGTTAGGTTAATCTTAGAGTGTGCAGCTCTCAGTGTGCAGACAGTTGTACCAAGTGCACCAGGCAAAGCTGATAGCATAGAAATAACATATTATTCTCAACTAAACCACCTCACCGCTTCTAGGGTGAAAGCTACAACAACAAGTATGTGTCGTGTGCAAAACTGAAGCCGAAGGCAAACCGGCTGTTTAAACATGTAATACACTCATGCTAACATAACGCAATATATGTAATGAAGTATCCATATGACACCCCCCCATTGGTCCGAGCACCGCCAATCATAAGGGAAAAGGCAATACTAAATCAGATACAAAAATTGAAAGCAAAATTCAATAATATTGAGCTAAAATAAGCTAAAAATATGTATGAATGAATATGTATGAATGCCTACAGTGGCCTCAAAGCTAAAAAAGAACAAAAGTCTTGAACCAAAAGTCTTCCGCCAGGTCCAAAAATTATGAAATGTATGACCAGGTCGCATCCTTTCAAATGTTTGTAAGAGAAAAAACCAAGGCACTTATCCGATATCCAAAGTCATGTGCCACCCAGACGTTATCTCCAGCGACATCACGTGAGTGAACTTTCCATCAGTTGAACTTAGTCCATCCCTCCAATTCAGCGAGGCGAAAGTTATATTTCACAACAAAGCATTCCCTCCAGGCATCTCACGATTGGAAAGTATATGCAAAGAAAGTTGCAACAGCCTCCAGTATGAAATCACTGCCATCATCCGAAAACAGTTCAGCCATCCAATTTAGCAATGGGAAAGAACATACGTGCTCCTCCAGCATCGGATCCTCCTGCAACGTCAGAGGACAACTCGGTGGGTTCACCAGATCGCTGTGTGTCAGAAAGGCATCCGCCGCTGCAGAGATCTCCCATTGGCCCAGAACTCCATTTATCGCTGCCAAGGCCATAACTCTCTCGCCAGAACAGATCAGCTCGTGAGCCACCACGGGACGCATTAGCTGATCAAAATCGACGTCAGGAGCAGTCCTCAAGCATAGGCATAAATCAATGGCCCAATCGAACTCGCAGCTCAGGCAGTGAAACACAGGTTGGACACACGTGAAGTCGGTGAACCGAAATGACAATCTATAGGCCGTGCTTAATGCTGCAAGCGGCAATGTTCCATAGTAATTGAGCATCCGATTACGACACAGGGTCAGGAGGCGTCGAACGGCGTCTTGCGCAGGATGGGCATCCATGTTTTATGAAGAAAAACACCAACAGAAAGCCTGCGGCCACAGCCAGCAAAACAGGTAGTCCACCAAACAAACTCGAAAAAATAGTGTGGAAAAACGTGGGAATGATACCAAAAACTTTTTCAAACGTAGTCACGAGGCCACTGCTTACTAGTTTAAAAAAATGTGCAAGGCCTGTCGTTGAAGAAGCATTAAAAATCTGGTGTACCAGCTCGCAGAAATGAAATGGCAAATCAGTGTTTAAGAGCGCCTGCACCTCTGTGCGGGTGTTGGCTATGTGAAGGACATAAGTTTCCCGGGCCGAACTCAGGGTCACTTGTTTTTGAGACAAAAGGGCCCTTATTCTGCTTAAACCATTGAATTTCGCTTCCAAGGTTGGGATCCGTGGCCAGATGGAGACATCTGAAGAGCCATGCGTGGGTGGGTATAGCACGTTCTTGCAGCACACTACACGCTCTGATACAGTAACTATATAAGCCACACCAATTAATAAACCACAACATAATTCGTTGTTTAAAAGCAAATAACTACCATTAGCTAATAATGTAAATGTGGGCACTACTGCTGGAACTGGCGTGCCTTTTAAAACACATGCTAAATTTGGGCGGTCCTGATTACAAGAACCGTGTAACTGAATGTGTCTGCATATTAATGAATGGTCAGGTGACTGTGTGCATTCCTCACCATTAAGATTAACTTCTTTTCCATCTTTCAGACATCTGTATGTGTATGGTAATGACCATGCCTCATGCAGGAATGCATTGCCTAGCGGTTCATAACGACCTATAGCAATATAACGCATACAGTTAGTAAATTTATATAAAGGGAATGGTAATGTTATTAATCCATGAATAAGCCATGTGGCAGTAGTGGTTTCAGCAACAGAGAAAGGCAAGGACTCTAGCCTTTCAATACGTAGCATAGAAAATGAAGCATCACGCATTGAAAGCATGCGCTGTTTCTCAGTAAGATTAAAAGGAGCAAAAAGGGATGAAACGTTCAATGAGGTCCAGGGAACTCGACCAGCCTTAAGAGTCTGTAGCGTCCATGCAAACTGCATCACAGAACGCAATTGATTTTGACCATGGTATAACGTGGACACTTCATCATGTACAATATCAACAACAGAAGAAACAATATTATCCAATGTGTAAATTCTGGATGAAAGCATGTTAATACTGTTATCGACCACTGCAAGCACTTTTTCCAAATTTGCTTGATCAATAGCTCTCAGGCGTTTTGCTGCCTCAACTTGTGAAAATTTCCAAATCTCATTGTATATAGCATAAAGAAAGCGTTTAGATCTACCCCTAGCTGGGCCTTTTATAAAATCATTTAGGTCTATATTTTCATTCAACTGGGACAGATGCAGTTTAACTGCAGCCAAAGTGGAATGTTGTAACCAGTTCTGACACAATTTTCCTACTGAATAAGTAGTAACAGTGTGATCTGTTTCAAACCTGGGATCTGGCCTGATGTGCGTAAACCCTTCAGACAAACCCAAAAAACGACGTTGGCAAGCATCAGAGCTTCTTTGCCACAAGAGCCACCCCTCCGGGTCGAAATGGGAAACATTTAAGGAGGAGTTCTGCAAAAGTGCTTGTATCTCACTGATGGATAATGTAGTGAAATTACTCCAACCTGAATATTCTTCTAAATCAGGGATAGTAGGGGTATTTAATTTTTTAGATGTAGCCAATCCAAAACATGTTGTTTGGGAAATAGTTGAATTTAAAAACAACATGTGATTCGGGATGAGACATGCACGATGCAAAGCCTCAGTGCCTTGTACCTGCCAATCTTTGGTACCCCAAACCGATTTAAGGTCAATAGTATCCTTCCATAACTCATAGCCATCTACAGATAACCTTTCTAGAAAGGACTTTGAATACAGCAATTTTGTATCAGTAAGTCTGACTTTGGGCATGAATTTCTGGTTCACTTTAAAATAAAACGACTCAGGATTTGATTGATTAAAGTCTGTAAAATAAGAGTATTTTCCCAGAAATGTACTCGAGCTCCCCTGTAAAGGAGCAGGGCAATGTTCCCACTGAGTGTAATTCACAGGAACCCTCCTGGAACTTGTCTTGTGTAGGAAATGATTCCCATAATGTTGATAGCAAAATAAATCACCATAATTGACAGAATCTAAGTACAAATCCTCAGCATCAAAGGCCGCATAATATTTCAAATCAGAGAACAATGCTTCTACAGCCTGAAGATCCCAGTCATCAGAATGAACATTTTGCTTAATCACATCTCCCATGTTTACTCTAAGCACATTAGGAACATTAATAACTTCTGTGGGGCCATGTATCTGAAACCTAACTGCATCCCACACAATCCCATCAAGGACAGGCCAAGCAGTAATTTGTACTGTTTTCAAGTCTCTCCTTAGCCTGTGTGCTGAATGTGAGGAGGATAGAGGGGCCAATGTTCCATTAAGGTACCGAATTCCTGTTCTTTCTTTCACATAATGGCCATCAATCAAGCGGAAAAAATAAAACACAAAACCAATTGACATAAAAAGATAAAATGAAAATAGTATCAGCCAAACGTAGGTCCAAGGGGGAATTAAAAAATGTTTTTTAAATAACGTGGCATATTTTGCAATAGTCGATGGTTTCTTTGAAAGTTCCGAAACAGAGTCAAAAGAGAATCTGGACTGGTTGGCCAAACGAGCATTTAGATCAGACATAGATAAATCAGCAGGATCTGCATATGTCCGCTCATCAATGTTGGCAAGAGGAATTGTATTTAATAAAGGATTGGATAAAGCAGGCATCTCGAGGGACACCTCCTGATCTGCACCAGATGTAATAGCCAGCACAGAGTTCCTCACCATGGAAGGACAGGATGTAGCCGGTGTCATACTATGAAGAATCGGCCACCCTGTGTATCTTGACATTGTCAATAGAAATAAATCTGTTTTCCTTACGACCTGGAAGTGGTGGTAAAATGACTGTTCTTGTGCCCTTCACTCCAAGGACTCGAACCGGCGTTCTAAATGAGGGACCAAACTCTTTCTTGTTATCGATCTTCTCTCGAACCAGTTCTCCAACTTGGGGTAGCCAGCCAACTACCGGGATCTGCAACGCATCATCCGACGTGGAGGGCAAGTGTTCCTTTGCAAGACTGTCTCTGGTCTTTTGTAGATCCTGTAAAACATTGCAATGTTCATCTACGTCAAAGGCCGCGGCCTGGCAGTCTGCACCATCAAGGTCAGGGACGTACATCTTGATACCAAAGAGCATTTCGTATGGGGTCCGCCCACCCAGAGACCTTCTAGGGAGATTATTAAGCGCACGCTGCACGCCATAGAGGTGGGTCAGCCAGTTTCTACCAGTGCCTATAACACGTGCTGTCAAAGATTGCTTTAAGTCGCGGTTCATTCTCTCTACTACAGAATTGCCCTCAGGCCTGTAGGGACTTGAAAACTTCACCTGTACTCCCAACGAAACCATAGCATCCTTATACGCCTTAGAGGCGAAAGCCGGACCCTGGTCCGAGTGGAAAGTACCACAAGCAAAGATTCCCACAAAGACACGCAAATCCTTAATGACAGTTCGCGAATCAGCGCTTCGATGCGGCCATACCCACACAAAGCGTGTGCATGAGTCAACTGCTACTAAGATGTATTTACAAGCAGTATCAGAAGAAAAAGGACCGCAGTGATCCAAATAAACGCAACCAAGCGGTTTATTAGAGATGCACAACTGTGTCTGAGGCGGACGCGCAGCAGTAGAAGGCTTAATCTGCTGACAAATGTCACACATAAGGACATAATCGCGCGTCTGTTTGTACAGTCCCCGCCACCAGAACCTCTGTTGTAGCTGAGATACAGTGGCTGAGACGCCCGCATGCGCAGACGCCACACCTTCATGAGCCGCTGTAATCAGAGAAGCTCTGCGATCCGAGTTGGGAACTAAACGCTCTCCAACTTCAGGAATTTTCACATAAGGAACCTTATCGGGACTTAAGTGGTATGTGTACTTCGAAGGGAACCCCGCAGGATATTTACCTCCCTTCGCTGTGGCAGCAACAGCCGCCAAGATGTCATCATCTATTTTGCTTTTGGACCTCGTGACCGCTGCAACTAAGTATTTTGATACCGCTGACTTCGCTGCTTCATCAGCAAGCGAGTTGCCAACAGCGTGGACTCCCACGCGCTGGTGGCCGAGAGTATGAATCACAAACACGAGCGGCAGTTTCTCTTTAAGTTCCGCCACTCGGACCCAGATCATTTTATGTTTTATTGTGCTACCTTTGGAATCACGAAAATCATTCTGAATCCAAAAGAACAAGTTCTCATTGTAAGACTGGACACAGTAGTAAGAATCACTTACGATTAAAGTCGTCACACAAGGATCAGCGTACTCCAATGCAAGCATTAGAGCACGCAGCTCAGCTAATTGTGCGGTGCAGTCCCCAAGCGTCTGCGTGTGCACGACGCTGGACTCGAACTCATCGTTCACCATGGCACCGACCACAATGGCGCAAGCGGAAACGTAGGCATGTTTAGAGCCATGCGCAACCTGCGCCGAACCATCCGTGTAAATGATACAGTGGAAATCCTCCAACGGTCGCATTGCTAAAGGAGCAGGATGAACAAATTCATACTGTAAATACTCCTGCGACCGTAAAGCGGCGTCAAAAATAAACGTGACATCCTGAGATGTCAAGGATGTAGCCCACTGAATCCACCGAGGGTGCAAAGCTTTAGAATTTGGTACACTGGCTTTCGTGACCGCCTCCAAGGCCGGACACGGGGTAACAACCAACATGCGCTTTCCCTGCGACAGGGCACGTTCCTTAAGAATTGCCATCTGCACAGCCGTTAAAACTTTCTCCACAGTGGAAAATCGCAATTCAGCCGAAGTGTACAAGTGTGACTTGTAAGCAATAGGTACAGTATCCCCCTCATTAAAAGTCAGGTACGTGAAACCCACCGTCCCAGGGATAATTCTTATCACCAGGTTGGTCTGGTTATCACGGGTCTGTAAGTAGTCAGAAGTGAGCAAATCAGCCTGCAAGGACTGCAGAATGGCTGAATGCTCAGGCAGCCAGCATGATTTGGAAAAAGATGGTTGTACCAAGGCATATAAAGGCTTGATACGCTGGGCATATTCCGGAATGTATGTCCTCCCGAAATTTAAAAAACCCAGTAAAGACTGTAATTTTTTCAGCGTTGTCGGAGAGCGCAACTGCGCGCACTTCTCCAGGAAGTGAGGAGCCAATCCCTTTCCTTCATGGTTAAGTTCATAACCTAGAAACAACACTGTGTACTCCGCAATGTGTGATTTTGCAAAGTTAAACTTGTAACCTATGTCTGCAAAGTTACAAATGATGTTGTTTACACGACACAGATGCACCCAAAGTTCGTCGTCTGTGAGATAAATGTCATCCACATACGAACATGCAACTGGATCGAAACTCTCCAAAAGAGAGACTATGCGGGCGGAAAACACCCCAGGACTATTTTTATATCCCATTGGGAGTCGTTTAAACATTTTTTGTACGCCGCCGCATGTAAAACTGGTCCATTGGGAACTTAGACCATCTAATCTATGTGCATAAAAACCATTGGAAATGTCAAGCGTGGTTTTGAACCGTTTACGCTCAAGACTATTCACTAGGGCAGAGCCGTGAGTATTCTGTACTGCACAGTTACGGCAATGCGAGTTCAAATGCCGGTAATCCAAAACCAGACGATATGATCCGTCCGGCTTGTTAACAGTAAAAAGGGGATTATTCATCGGTGACACACACGTTTCAATTACACCTTGATATTCCAATTGTTCAAGGATAGCCGCGACCGAAGCCTTAGCTTCACGCCGTATGGGATATTGGGGTTGTGGCTGCGGCTGTGACCGTAACGGAATCTCATGGCTCGGGGACAATTTATCCCAGCCACACTGATTCCGGTACACAGCCGGCGCAAGCGCCAGAGCCCACTCTTCTGCAAAATGCAGAGCTTCCATTCTTGGCACAGTGTGCGCGAAACTGGGGAGGATTACCTCCTCCCCTCGCGGAGCTGCGAGAACAAAAGGTGGGGGCCAGTCAGCCTCCGAAAGCAAAATATCATACGTATCCGAAAGATTTTCCCAAAATACCCCTTTTACAGTTCGCTGCATGTCACCTTCAATTAACAGGACAATTTCAAAAAGTCTTTCAGGGGGAGCAACATGTGTATCAGCTGTTTCAATCACAATAAAAGTCTCAGTCGCTGTCACCTTCAACAGTGGACGGAGGGCCTCTCTCACTATGGTAATCTCCGCCGCGCTGTCCAGCAAGGTCAGAGCCCACGTCAGATTCCGAAGCCGCGTTCTCACTATCTGGGGCATATCGATGCGCCGTTAAGGCAGCGACTTTCTTCTTGGCAAACTGCGGTCTCTTTGGCGTAGAGTCGTCCCGCTGATCCCCTTCACTTCGTGTGCGGGGCTGGCCACGTCCTTGCTGGCCACCCCTGCCCCTGCCGCCCCCTCCACCACCGGTTGACGGAGCCGATGAGTCCTGAAAGGAACGAGGAGAGCGTTGGTCAGTTGCCTGATATCTATCAGGCGATTTAATCGTAGCGCGATCGCGCAATTCATAAACTCGCTCTGACTGCGCAGGTTGTGAAGGCGCCGGACTCGAAACCTGTGTCTGTTGTTGTTGTTGCTTACCCTGATTCTGCTTTTTAGGCCAATTTTGTCTTTTGGACTTGGGCTGTCCACCTGTTTCCGAAGACTGTCCCTGGGGCTGCTTCCTTTCTTTTTCAAGAAAAACCTTTGCGCCCTTAGAATTGCGGCCAACCGTTTTATAAGCTGCCACAATAATTTTTGCCAGCTGACGGGGTTTCTCGGCATCGGGAATTAACGCCAGACCATTGGCCACTTGAAAGTTCACAGCATCCCCTTTTACATTGGCAAGGATAATACCGCAAACTGTCTCAAATGAACCGTTCAGGCGCATACCCAACTCAACCGCCGACTCAGGTCCGTGATCATCTTGAACACGTTTGAGGATCGCAGACAGGTTCGACACTGTCGGTGTGCCAAAGCACCTCGAGTAAACCGCTGCAAAAGTCTTACCCCATGTTTCACAGTCAGCAAGTTCAGGGGCTAAATCCTTCGGTAAACTAAGCGTAAGAATCCGGTGTTTTTCACCCGGAGTCGTATTAGGAAACACAGCCTCCAGCTGGTCGAATTTCTCGGCAAGCCAGTAAGGAAAATCATCCTTATTGTCTGGCTTTCTGCCCATTACGGAATTCACCAAGACAGGACTGATTTTCAAACCAGCCTGTTCCGCTCGAAGCCGCGCACCTGCGGGGGCTGCGCCATGTATATTACGACCAATGTAATGAACAAGCGCTCTAATCACGTCAACCGCGACATCATGCAGACGCCGCAAATCACCCACATTACAAGTGGCGCGATTAGGATGAGGAGTAAATCCGCCCAAGGCGGGCCAGGCTGTGCCCGGAATGGACAACGGACCTAACCTCGGAGCCGTTAAAGAGTGGGGTAGGACGCCACCAAACCAAACTCCGTGCTGCCAAGCATCGATAGGTACTTCCAGTGCTCTGTACGGAGCATAAGCCGCCGGAACAGCCGAGGCAGTGTACGAGTGGTAGACGCCCGAATTAGCGTTTACTTCCGGAAACGTCACCCAGGAATAAAACAATTCGTACGGGTACGCATGTTCCGCACTCACCACTAGAACCACAGCCAAACCTTCCGCAGGGACATTATATGCCCTCAAGTGGTCGCGAACCGCGACGCGGCTATGCTGCGCTATTTCCACGGCCATGGTAGCACCGGAAGTGAAAAAAGGACAAAGAACACTTTGTAGCACAACTGGGTAGTAATTCAAAGAAACCGTTTAAAGTAGAATTCAAGCTTGAAAAGACCTATTTCAAAAATAGGTAGGTTTTTCCGACACCACCGTTTACCGGAAACGGGAATGAAGGTGTTAAGGTTTGAATGATATACTACTCGAGTGTCATGAAATACGGCCAACCAATCCGTTGGGCGCCATGTAGCAGGGTTTCCGTTCTCCCACAGAACTGTGCATAGAGATCTAGAACCTCAGTGAGTTAGGATGATCCAAAACTCATCTCAGTGTCAGAAATCTCGTTACCTAGCTAGCTACAGTGTCTCATGGATCATTATTAAATGATACATGTATTAGACAAACCAGAACATGATCTTTAGAATACCTCAGGAGTCGTGGAACACATGAACACTCTTTCGTTATATAATCATTTCAAACCAAAACTGGGAGTCAAAGAACACACATGCAAGTTTGAAATATTTATTATTCAATGCAAAGTTCTCAAACGCAGTATCTTGTATAATACCAAAATGCAGATTATAAAAATCAGAGTTAGCAGCATAGTCACTAATCCATAGTAAGCAAAAGGTGCTAGCATGTTATAATGCAAAACCTATAGAATCGATATCACCTATATTTCGCGCACCCTATCTAGTATATTATTTTATATCTAAGAAGGTCTCATTCGGGCTTTAGCAGGGCGGCCCCATACCTCTCAATGTCAGTAGGAGCAGTTCACATCAACAGCTACCAGCTCTCTCCATGCGCAGTACCAAGTGTCTACGTTCATTCCGTGTAACTCTATCTTAAACCCGCGTATAGCCCAAAATGTTGGCATCAACATTATTTATGTTATGTCTAATGTGGTGCGAGGATCAGGCCTCTCAGCAACCTTGTGTTAGGTTAATCTTAGAGTGTGCAGCTCTCAGTGTGCAGACAGTTGTACCAAGTGCACCAGGCAAAGCTGATAGCATAGAAATAACATATTATTCTCAACTAAACCACCTCACCGCTTCTAGGGTGAAAGCTACAACAACAAGTATGTGTCGTGTGCAAAACTGAAGCCGAAGGCAAACCGGCTGTTTAAACATGTAATACACTCATGCTAACATAACGCAATATATGTAATGAAGTATCCATATGACACTGCTTTGTCAACTTCACATCTCAACACATAGTTCTTTGTCTCTATAACTATACTGTTGCTCATTTACTTATACATAAACTACGATACCCTCACCTGTATTTCCACTCCATATACATAAACTACGATACCCTCACCTGTATTTCCACTCCATACCATAATCCGGTTGCTTGCTACCCCAGTCCTCAGCTTTTTTGGAATGGATTGGAATTCAATTTGTAGAGCACATTAAACCCGAAAGTTTCAAAGCGCTAGAGCAGGCAAGGAATCATCAGAGGAAACCAAGGAACTACTCTCACAGAAGAGAAAAAAAGGCAGGTTTTAAGTTGCTTACAAAACACCAAGAGAGTCCAGAGACACAATATGTACAGTCAGAGTGCTCCATAATTTAGCAGCTGCTACCGAAAAGGAGCGCCCACCCCACTTGGCCTTGCAGAATCTGGGGATAGTCACTTTCCTGAGAGAGGATGATCTGAGCAGTTTTTTAGGGGTGTACCACTGGAACACTGTTCTAAAAGGTGCAGACCCTTGATGGTGAATAGCTAGGTAAGATGCCCATCAAGTTATGTTTCCCCATCCCAGTACAACACCCCATGACTATTTCCCACCTGTATCTAGAGATCCTACCAACCCCTTTGTAAACCACACATCACCAAGTGATCTCAATGCCAGACATAATCTCCTCATTGCTGCCTCCTTCCAGCCCACACCACCATACCATAGTCAATTTACCCTCTGCCACAAAGTTAGCCTGTCTCCATATTGCTCTTCTGTACACACACCAGACCTTTGTCAATATCCTGCACACCAGTTAGATATACTGTCATTAACTTTCGGTATGTCGCATAGTAATAGCGTCAAGTTCTTTACCCTCTCACACCATCCCACCATCAACCTCCTCTCAAAACAACAACCTTCCTATCACTTGCTTCCTACGCTATGTTCAAGAAAGTTCCAGTTTGCATATTCAGCTAAGTCTAAAATGTTTGCTTCTGAAACAGTTGTGCCTGTCTCTCCTATTATGGGCAACATTCTCTATCTCTGACCTCGGCAGGGTTAGTAGATCCCTTCATGTATGCAGAACACCAAGTTTCCAGTCCTGTTTTTTTTTACTTTTACAGATCGTTATTATGTGTTTTTCTTTTGATTTAATGATTCGCTGCACAGAATTAATTGGATTTGTTATACTGGAATGTTTAATGACCAGCCGGGTAGGAATTATAACTGGTGACTAGGTGTTGAATGCCTTATCTAAAACGTTACAGCCCTGTAAATGTAAATTCACCATTGTCATCTTTGGTTCTTGGTCTCAAACTATTAAGATGACGGCCTGGGCCAAAGGCCTCTTTTAAATCCCCAGAGCATGTTTTAGAACCTACAGCTCATTGACCAGGTCCGACTTAGTTGAGGTACTGTTGCAGCCATCAAATCATGGATGCAGTTAGTGTACAGCTGGGATGCCAGCATTTCAATGAGTAGTGCTTCCAAAGCCTTAGTATTGCCTGGCTGGGTTGCCGATCCGCGTGACCATCACTACTGGTCTGTGCCCATTTTTCAGTTTTCCCTACTACGTTTTTTTGCCAAGAGGAAACCTGGATGGATCCACAGGGGGCTCGTTCACCACCAAGGTCTGGGATGGAGTAGTGAGGTAATCCTGCTAGTGTTAATCTGCACGCAGAACACTCAAGCAGGAGCCAGCCAGAGTGGAGCACATTTTTTTTACAAATCCTGGTATCATGAGTCCAACCTGCCATGAATAATCCCATGAAATCCTTGTGAGGACAGACTATGGGTGCAATGATGTAGTCCTAGAAGCCCTGTAGTTGTGAGGGGGAAACCAGCACTAACTCCTGATACTTCAGGAACTGAATGGGTAAAGAAGGTACCAGGATCACTATTCCTTGGAATGGTGCCCCTCCGGTGTCAGAGCAACATTCCCAACAGAGAGTCCATCTGACAATCCAGAGAGGCTAGCATCTGGTAGCATCTCTCAGTCTTACTGTGTGCAGTACATGGGGGTCACACCAGGCTCTTCTCATGTTTAGGTGGTTTCTTGTCTCCAGTGTATGGGATTCCTTGGAATCAACACCTGTATTGCCACAGATGTTCCCTGTGCCAATCTTGCAGGCCGCCAAACCCAGGTTCCTCGAAGAATAAAAAACCAGCATGGACCCTAATCATGTCCACGCAGCCACAGCCGCTTAGCCTCATCGAAAACCAGGAGCAAAGGCTACCCTATTTGTGGTGAAGAAGTGACAGACTAAAGTTTAAACAAGCATTAGAAATGCAATAGGTCTTGGATTTATTTGAGTTAGAGCAAATGGCATTGTAAATGGCAATGTCTTTTTGCCATGTGTTATGGAGAGTATGTATGTGGTGTGTAATGGAATTATGTGGGTTGGATTGGAATTGTAGCAATGGTAGCATGCTGAGCTTTAGATGATTATGTTTAAAAGTAAAGTTTGCAATACTGCTATTGCTACAATAGCTAATTGTGCATTGGTTAACAATTGATGTGTGTAGTGATGGCTGTTGGTGTGTGTGCTTGGTGGAAGCCTGCACTGACAGGTGGTGGTGTGTGCCTGGTGAAAGCATGCACTGACGGCTGGTGGTGTGTGTATGGCTGGTGAAAGCGTGCACTGATGGTTGGTGGTGTGTGTGTGCTTGGTGAAAGCGTGCAGTGACGGCTGGTGGGGTGTGTGAGCTTGGTGAAAAGCTGATTACCCTGCATACTCACATAGTGATTACCCTGCATACTCAAACACTACTCACCCTGCACACTCACACACTGCTGGACCTGGACACCAACGTACTGCTCACCCTGCATACTAATACACTGCTATCCCGGCGCACTCACACACTGCTGGCTCTGGACACCCACATACTGATCACCCTGCATACTCACTTACTGATCACCCTGCATACTCAAACACTGCTCACCCTGCATACACACACTCTGCTCACCGTGCACACTCACACACTGCTGGCCCTGGACATCCACATACTGCTCACCCTGTATATGCACACACTGCTTAGCCTGCACACTCACATACTGCTTGCCCTGAACACCTACATACTGATCACCATGAATACTCACATACTGTTAACCCTGCATACTCACACTGTGCTCACACTCACACACTGCCGGACCTGGACATCCACATACTGCTCACCCTGCAAATTCACACTCTACATATTCACACATTGTTCACCCTGCACACTCACACACTGCTGACCCTAGACACCTACACACTGCTCACCCTGCAAACTCACACACTGCTCACCCTGCACACTCACACACTGCTCGCCCTGCATACTCACACACTGCTCACTCTGCATACTCACACAATGCTCACCCTGCATACTCACACAATGCTCACCCTGCATACTCACACATTGCTCACCCTACACACTCACACAATTCTGCTGGCCCTGGACACCCACATACTGATCACCCTGGACACCCACATACTGATCACCCTGGACACCCACATACTGATCACCCTGCATACTTACACTCTGCTCGCACTGCACACTCATACACTGCTGGTCCTGGACACCCACATACTGATCACCCTGCATACTCACATACTGATCACCCTGCATACTCAAACACTGCTCACCCTGCATACTCACACTCTGCTCACCCTGCATACTCACACTCTGCTCACTTTGCATACTCACACTCTGCTCACTCTGCATACTCACACTCTGCTCACTCTGCATAATCACACTCTGCTCACCCTGCACACACACACACGTTGCTGGCCCTGGACACCCACATACTGATCACCCTGCATACTCACATACTGATCACCTTGCATACTCACACTTTGCTCACCCTGCATACTCACACTCTGCTCACCCTGCATAATCACACTCTGCTCACCCTGCATAATCACACTCTGCTCGCCCTGCACACTCACACACTGCTGGCCTTGGACACCCACATACTGATCACCCTGCATACTCACATACTGCTCACCCTGCATACTCATACTCTGCTCACCCTGCATTGTCACACTCTGAGAGATGATCCGAAGAAGAGGGGCTAACAGTGCCCCAGCACCTGGTGTGAGAGGTGATCCGAAGAAGAGGGGCTAGCAGTGCCCCAGCACCAGAAGTTAGAGAGATGACGATCCACAAACGAGGTACAAGTACCACACCAGTACCATACGTGAGAGCAGCCAGACAAGAGGCCACGTAATGCCCCAGTACTAGAAGTAAGAGAGGTGATTCAAAGGCGAGGCGCGTGAAATCCACCAGTACTAGAAGCGAGTGACAGCTATCAAGAGAAGAAGCCAGGCGCTCCACCAGTAATAGAAATAAAAAGATACTATTTTCAAAGACGCTGCACAAATACTTCACCAGCACCTGAAGTGAAAGCGATGATTCAAACGAGAAGTGAATTACTGCCCCAGTACTGGCAGCGAGAGCTCTCCAAAGGTGTGCAAGGGCTCTCTAGTACCGGCAGTGTGAGGGGCGATCCGATAAAGAGGTCCAGCGCGGTCCACGCTCCAGCCGGGGCAGTGAAAGAAGCGCTAGCCCCGCTCGTCCCTGCGGTGGGTGTAAGGGAGAATATGCTCCAAGTCCAGGCAGCAGCAGAGGTACCGGAGCCGGCCCCAGCTTCCTACCTGTCAGCAGTACCGGAGCCTGCCCCAGCAGCAGCAGTACCGGATCCAGCCCCAGCCCCCTGCTCTCGCAGCACAGTGCCCCGGAGTCCGCCATCCATGCTGCGGGCGCAATGAATACCCCATCTCCCCCCACAGACGCACATGCGGCTCCCACCATCCCTGACTCAGCTCCCGGGTCCTCGTGTGCACCCTTCGCTCACTGTGGGGGGGCACTCTTACTTACTGAGAGTCACCGATCTGTGACACACGGCGGCTCCCGAGCCGTGTCACACGGTGACACAAACCCGCCAGGATGGGTCCCCAAGACCCCGGCGAGCCAGAGCAGGAAAGCACACTGGGCTAAACGCCTTTGTGGGGTTGTTAAATATAGCGCCAAGCGCGACTTAAGTGCTCTCACCTACGAGCACTGTTCGCGAGTGCCTCGGTATCCAGTGACGGTCTCTGTGGTTAGGGCAATGGTCCCTCTGTACACCACCCCAGAACGAGCTGTGAGATGCCTCTGGCAAGAAGGGCTTAGGATTCCTCTGACCTGTCTTAAAAACAGACAGGGCTGGGGCAGAATCCATCACATGCCAGCCACATCCTTTTAGGTAAACAGGGAGATTTCTTTGGACAACAGAAGAAAGAAAACCACATTAAAATTAAAGCCTGCTGAAGAGAAATGAAAGCGTTCGAAAGTGATCGCGAACAAAAAAAAAAAATGCCTGCCAGTGTTGCGCGCGCCACTGCGACCATATGTTTTGAATTATCGCCGATTCAAATCATATGGCCTCTGGTGCTCGTAACAGACACCAATAGGCCATGGGCGGAGCTACGCGACCGCCTATGGCCTATTGCGTGTTCTGTTTAAAAACAGCACGCACCTGAAGGCCAATGAAATTGGACCTTGGATTCCACAACAGCACAAGCGTTGTGGAATGCAAGGTCCAATTTCAAATCGCCCGGAATAGGCTTGTGCCGCGTGACACTAGGCCCGAGACCTAACAAGAGGCTTTAACCCCTTCACTGCAGCGGCAATTCCGCCGCAGTGCTAGGGGGTGGGGGGGGTCGCATGGCTCACCTGCGCTTGTGACGGAACCGCTCCGTCACGCGCCTCGGGTGAGCTGTGCTAGTGACCGAACCGTTCCGTCACGAACGCGCCCGCTCAATAGAATGCGCCGCGCAGGCGTGTCGAGCGGGCCGTGACGGAACCGTTCCGTCACTAGCACAGCTCACCCGAGGCGCGTGACGGAACAGTTCCGTCATAAGCGCCGAAGGGGTTAAGAACATCTGTCACGCAAATGATCGTGTTAGATCACTATTGCAGCCCTTATCTGACAACTATGCCAATAAATCTATGCATTAATTGTATTGAAAAGATAATCCAGTCACCAACACATTTGCCCTAACTATATTTATCTCATTATGGTTATGGGCTTGTCATGAGACTAAATCGTGTTTTACAGCAGGCCTACATTGTGCACTGTGAGCCTGTCAAGACGGACTCCGGCACCAATGGATAATTTCAGTTTGAAAGGTATGTAATTAATTCTAAAGCCGAAATGAACTATGCCACGGACCCAACACTACCTTCCAACCGAGTAAAAAAATCAACGCGCAAACATAACAAAGAAAGTAGGAAATAAAATGCCCGAGTAATTACTGGCCTATTCCCCTGTGATTTTGAAAGCAGATCATGTTTCAAATTAAACCATCTTTTAATCCTTGCATTGCAATCTTTTTCAGAAAGTATTGGTTAAGTATTCCTTACGCAGTGAGATCAATGTCGATGTATACTGCTGACTGTATGCAGCGCAGCAAGAAATTAAACCGGGGCTTTGTCCTTCTCATTCGATAATACGTGATAAATAGCGCGTGAGGTCATACGCTCTGCCAGGACCAGGGAGCACGTGGGGTCGCCGTTCAGAAACGTCAGCCTGCGTTCTCTGGTGGTACTGCGGAAACATGACTGGAGTGAAGGACCTCTGGTCCTCATTAGCTGCAACACTTAACACGGGCAAGAAAACATAGTCACTCACAGATTACTTCTTGCAATTTACGAGAGAGCTTTTTAAGCCAATAGCTTGCACGACCTTCCAAGCTACGGTGATCTCACGGCTAAGGTGGCGTGGAATTAACAAAATAAAAACATGTCCCTGGCCTAATGAAAAACTTACCTCATGGTCTGCGTCTGTCATGTGGGAACGGAAACATTGTATAGGCAAGGACGCCTGTTAAAGAGGTTTCACTCGCAAAATGCAGAATTCACAGCACTCTCTTTTCACTGACCTTTTAATGTACTGGGCAAATTGTATTTAAGAGGGAATGTAACACATTAAACCTGGCCTACAGCCACCGTTTCCTGGTGGGTGGTAGGAACAGAGCTTCCTAGTACAGCATCCCACCTAATACCTCATTATGTACATACTGCACATCTCTTTCATTTCCAAGAGAAATGCAAACAGCCCAACGCACTGAGGCTCACGATGGTGTGGCCTAATAGAAAAATATGTTGCTTTCAACTGCCAGACAAAAAATGCGGTTTTGTATCTACCTACCTTTCCCTACTGCTAGAATTGTTAGACTGCTCCAAGATGACAGCAGGACATTTTCCCAGTCATGGGTTTTCATTGAAAACATCATTGCTTTCGGGGAATCGCAATTTTGTGTACTCTTCTGGGCCAGAATAATAGACTTTCATGTAGAAATAGATATTGACAATTATCTATAAAAAAAATTTATTCATACAAAGTCATTTAAAAAGACCATACATAATTTTGTTTTGCTATTTGGATAAACATATTTAGCACAATAACATTACAAAAAAAAACAACAGTCATGGCATTAATGATAGTTTTCCAAATGCCTCATACAACAGGCAAAGCTGTATGTCCTATAGATATGGTCCATATAGAAAGACCTGTACAATCAATCAATCATGAGGTTAAAGGTATACATATTTATGAAGGTAGTAAATAGATTAAATGGTACAAATGAACAACAAATGCAATGAGTTTGAAAATGCAGTTTGGTGGCTTTAATTTCACTGTTCATAGTATCTACACTCGTTTCAGCCTTCATCAGGAAAGCCACATCAAATCATATGCCAAGACCACAAAGCAGGTGTTCAAAAATGTACATCACACATGTACTATACAGATGGAGTGCTATTGGCTGCCTTGTCCTTGTAGTAAGGAGGCTCAATAACTGATCTGGATATGGTCCAGGTTGGAGCCTACTATGTAGCGATATATGGACGAGAATAAAAGCTGCAACTTTTGTAGTATAAAGTCTGCCTATAGGAGTAAATTACACTGAGTCTTTTCCTATCATGTGGGAATAATGGTCTTGTATACTTAATAGACCAATACATTGCCTAGGGAATTTTTCTTGAACAATAGCAAGGCAACCCATTGCAACAGAGCCCTAGAGGCAGTCATTACTCCAACATATCCCACCTGATACTTACAAGTTCTAAACACAAAGCATACATGAACCATAACTATAACACATCCCCCCGTCACACCCGAGAGAGACGAGCAACGTTCTGGAACCAGTTACAAAAGGCTCCAGTTTACTACGGACGAACCAGCCCCTTGTTTTCCGCATCACCATCCTCTACTGATTATTCTCCGGCCATACCGGCCCACCTGAACCCCTTACCGGGTTGGAATTAACACTGGTCTACAAATCCTGATTCATAGCGCTACAAGCCCTGAAGAGTCCCAGGCATTGACTTGCGGACGAAACACGTGTGGGCTGGCATTGTTGCTTTTACATGAGAATCTTCATAAATCACCCCTATAAGAAAATCAACCGGTGCCGACCACATCATTTTCTACAAATGTTTTACATTTCTTTTGATCATACATGTGTGCCCAGGACTATATCATTACTCCACTATATTCCACCTGACACATACAAGTTCTAAACACAAAGCATACATGAACCATAACTATAACACCCAAGTCCTAAATAAAAAAGGTACACCCCATAAAAAAAAATGTGAGGAGTTAGGTACACCAGGTGAAAATCTGAACCACCCTCTGAATCACAGAGCAATTCTCTGCAGTCCTCTTAAGTAAACGTGAAGCAAATGCAATTACCCTTTCCTCATCATTCTCCATTTGGGTACGTATAGCGTCTAATCCTCTCAAAACTGCATCCGTTTTAAGCACCGTCTTGCTATGCATCTAAAATGACTCAACTTGTCCATCTCTTTCAAAAAGCCAAATACACTTAAAAAATCTCATTTTCATCATCAGTCTTAACGGGTGCAATGCTGATGAAATTGAGAAAGACGGAATAATATTCCACCAAGCCTAAAAATGATTAAATCAGACCTATGTCTGCAGGAACTGGTGCCTTCATTATCGACTCACATAGCAAGATTTAGGACTTTTACCACCCCCAGAATAAGTGCACCAGGTAAGATCGAGCACCCACCCAGTCTTCTCTTTATCATGTTCTTCTTTCGTTCTTTCATGCACCAAGATACCATCATGGAGGAACACCACCTGTTCAGTACCCTACTGTATGTCCTTCATTACCCTCTACAAACATGCCTAAGCAGAAGCCAACCCAATGGGCAGTTGACAAATCAGTACGCACCTTAATGTGTCACAAATGAAGTGAAAAGTCTGCAATTCTTCAGCAACCGGACCCAGAGCTAGAGTATAAGTCGGTCACAAAGAATATCGGTTCTGTAGTAGGGGATCTCTGTGTATAGTCATAATCTAGGGAATAGTCCCGCCCATGTGCGTGGACCCCGGCAATCAAAAATAATCTCTTAAGTTGTCAAAATCATGCAGGAACTGCAAAGACACTTAAGAGAGAATTTAAAGACAAATAATGCAGCCTATATCCACAGGCTACACTGTCCAGTACTTCAACTAGAAATTCCACCAAAAATCACCACACACAGCCCAGCCTGCCAGTTTCTACCATAGAGAAACCTGCCTCCCCCAGTCCAAGACTCAGGAATGATAGAGAGGAAGGTAGGGACAGACAAGCCCCATAGGCTGCCATTATGTGGCTTAAATAGGATACTGTGCCTTTAAGAGAACTTTCCAGACTTCTCCCAGTATCCCAGAATGCATAGCAGGTCCAACTTACTTTCAGTTCTTTTTTCCGGCTCCTGCTTACAGGACCCTGGCATTGAGCTCTCCCTTTTTCAAGGGTTTATTGAATTCGTTTTTGCACTTTTTGACTTTTAAAAGTGTTGTAGTTACTGCTTGGTGTTCTCTTCTCACTTTTGTGCTGTTTTTTAGGCGTTTTGGGGCTCCGAAATGCCTGGCCTTTTTGTTAAGTGCCCAGCATGTGAGAGGAAGAAGGCCAAAAGCGACCCCCATGATGTCTGCATTGTGTGCCTTCCAGAAGATCATGGCCCTGAGGAGTGTGTTATCTGCCAGCAACTTTCTGCTAGGACCCTCAGGGACAGATTGAAGATCAGGCTGGCTGGCCTGGAGGATAGGCGCCAACGTGCTGCAGGTGGGTCTGGGCAGCCTGGGAGGGATCCCTCTGCCTCTGCTGAGGCCCCTGGGGGGCTCCCCGGGGGCAGGAAGTCCAGCCAACGATCCCATTCTCCGTCGACGTCGAGGGCTTCGACGACGGCGTCGAGAGGGATGACGACGGCGTGCTCCCCGTCTCCCCGGGGCTCCGGGTCGAGACGGCGTGACGGCTCGACAGCGAAGGAGAAGCCGACGTCGAAGCCGCCGTCGACGTCATCGTCTTCGTCGAGGTCTTCATACCGACGCCGAAGGCGCAGGGACGTGTATCGGCGCTCGCCGTCGAAGCGGCACCGACGCTCGCCGTCGAGGCGACACCGTCGGTCGTCGTCGAGGCGACACCGCCGATCGTCGTCGAGGCGACACCGCCGATCGACGTCGAGGGGCTCCTCGACGTCGGGGACATCAAGACGACGACGACGATCGACGTCGAGGGCGGACCGCCCGACGTCGAGAGGGCGACGTGAGAGGTCGCGCAAGAGGAGATCGACGTCGAGGAGTCGACGTTCGACGCCGAGGATGAGAGGGTCGACGTCGAGGGGACGACGTTCGACGCCGGAGTCCAGGAAGCGCCGTTCGACGCCGGAAAAGCGTCGTTCTGCGTCCAGCAGACAGCGGTCAGCGTCGAGGAGTAGGTCACCCTCTCCCAAACGACGCAGAGGGGGCTCTAGCCCCAGGAGTCACGCCGCTTCCAGTGGACGCAAGAGGAAGAGGTCGCCTGCGGATGGGGATGGATCTCCGCACCCGTCCCCTAAAGGGTCACCGGGCTCGGTGTACTCGGAAGTGTACACTCCATCTCGACCCAGGACTCCTACTCCTCCACCCGTACCGAAGGAGGACCCTCCGCCCATACCACCACTTCCTACGGGGGATCCTGCTCCACCTCCGGTCCCACCGCATGGGCCCACCCCGCAGCCGGTGGTTCCTCCGCCGAGGTCCACTTCACTGCCGTCACTGCCTGCTCCTCCCAAGGGGACCCCGAAACCGAAGCCCCGGGAGGATCCGAAGAGTCCCCGTGAGAAGCCACGGAAGACCCCTCCTCGCAAACCGAAGGAGCGCCCTAGAGCTGGCAGGTCTCGTTCTCGCTCTAGGCGCAGATCTTCCACGAGGTCGAGACACCGCCATAGGAGGCGCGAATCTCGCTCTCGCACGAGATCGTCTGGGACCAGGGACTATTCACCTACGCTGTCGGGGTCACCGGACACCAGAGTGTCCCCGATAGATGACCTGGTTGCCTTTCAAGACGTCCTGTTGAGGGGCGCGGCGAAGCTAGGCATTACACTGACAGTGCCTACTCCGAAGACGTCCGTCATTTTCGAGACTCTACATCAGAGGCACATGTCTCGTCCCCTCCTGCCCTCGGTGCCGGGCTTGGAAGAACCGGCTATGGCGCTGTTTCTCACCCCGGCTGTGACGAGAGCGGCCCCGTCCAGACTACTAAAGAAATACCGGGCTCCCGACTCGGATCCGGCCTTCTTGAGAGCGGAGCCTCCGCCTGACTCCGTCATCGTCACGGCGGCCCGCAAGCAGCACTCCACCACTCCGACCTCCACGGTTCCCCCGGACAAGGAGTCTAGGTGGATGGACTCGGCGGGGCGAAAAATCTGTGGGACTTCCGCGACATCCATGAAAGTGGCAAGTGCCACGGCTCTGTTGGGGCGTTACGACCGCGCCCTCTGGGACTCCCTCGAGCGCTTTGCGGAGCATCTACCTCGGGAGCAGCGTGAAGACTTCATGGAGGTCCTGAGTGAGGGGATGCTGGTGGCCAACCAGATAATCAGCGCGGCTGCGGACTCTTCCCTGTTGGCTGCTCACGGGTTCTGCCACGCGATCAACCAACGGCGCCACGCCTGGCTACGACTGACGTCCCTGAAACCGGACGCGCAGCAGAGGGTGGCCAATCTGCCGTTTTCCGGGGAGACCCTCTTCGGGAAGCACGCAGATGATGAAATGGCCCGCATGAAGGCGGAGGCCGAAACGCTGACGGCGGTGGGCCTGGAAAAGCCCAAGGAAACCAAGAAGCAGTACCGCCCTTTCCAACGGCGGTTCGGAGGGCAAGGCCGAGGACGGGGACAGGCTTCGGGGCACTCGCAACAGCAGCAGCCGTTCCGTAAGCCGTTCCAGAAGCGGCAGAAGGGCAGAGGAGGCCAGCAGTCGGCTTCGGCGCCCAAGGGCCAGGCGGGGCCTAGGCCCTAGGAACTTACTTCCCCCGGATCCGTTACCCACTCCGGTAGGGGGAAGCATCCAACTTTTTCTGGCAGAGTGGAGAAAAATTACTCAGGACAAGTGGGTGCTGAATATTGTTTGCAATGGATACAGTCTTCGGTTCACCAGCCCTCCTCCAGCGATTCCCCCGGTCATCTCGCAGTTTCAGCTGCGCGAGCTTCAGGCGGAGGCGGATATCCTGTTGAGGAAAAGGGCGATAGAGGACGTACCTCTGTCTCAGAGAGGAAGAGGTCTGTACTCCCGGTTCTTTCTGGTTCGCAAGAAGGACAAGAACGAGTTCAGGCCCATTCTGGATTTGCGACAGGCAAACAAGTGGATTCGCAGAGAAAAGTTCCGCATGCTGTCGTTGCACCAGATCTACCCTCAGTTGCAACAGGGAGACTGGCTTTGCGCTATAGACCTACAGGATGCTTACTTCCATGTGCCCATTGCACACAAACACAGGAAGTTCCTGCGGTTCCAAGTCGGCACCAATCACTATCAATACACAGTACTCCCATTCGGACTGAAGTCTGCGCCAAGGACATTCTCGAAGTGCATGGCGGTGGTAGCGGCACACCTGAGGAAGAACAAGGTGTTCGTCTACCCGTACTTGGACGATTGGCTGATCAAGGCATCCTCCTTCTCGGAAGCGCGAGCACACTTCCAGAAGACGTGCGTTCTCTTGAACAAGCTGGGGTTGCACATCAACATGGCCAAGTCTGTCCCGACTCCGGTCCAGTGCATACAGTACTTGGGAGCCTCCATCAATACGCTGTCAGCAAGCGTGTCTCCTTCGGAAGAGCGACGATTATCACTCCTTCGGAAGGCTCAGGCTCTTATGACGACTCCATCTACAACAGTGAGGACGGTGTCTTCTCTACTGGGATCGATGGCCTCTTGTATCTTCCTGACGCCGCACGCACGGCTGCACATGAGACCGTTGCAGGAGTGCTTGGAGGATCAGTGGGATCAGAGGAAAGGATCTTGGGACGACAAGATTCGCCTGTCGCTGCATGCTCTTCAGTCCCTGAAGTGGTGGTGTTCGGCGGAGAATCTCCTCAGAGGGGTTCCCTTTCACAAGGACATTCCCACGCAGACTGTCGTGACGGATGCGTCTCTTCTGGGATGGGGAGCGCACTCCGGGACTCTACAGATTCAAGGCACGTGGTCACCGATGGAGGCCACGTATCACATCAATTTCCTGGAACTCAGGGCTGTTCACTTGGCGCTGAAGGCCTTTCTTCCGTCCTTCCAGACCAACTCTCTGCTTGTACAGACGGACAATACCACCACGATGTACTACCTCAACAAGCAGGGGGGCTCGAGATCGCGCACTCTGTCGCAGGAGGCGCAAGCGATCTGGCACTGGCTCCTAGCCAGAGGACTGACGATAACGGCCACCCATCTTCCAGGTGTGCAGAATGTTCAGGCAGACGCACTGAGCAGACTGCTTCAGGAAAACCACGAATGGGTCATAAACGACGAAGTACTAGGAGAAGTCTTCGCAAGGTGGGGAACTCCAGACGTAGATTTGTTCGCCACCGCCGAAAACAGCAAGTGCAGAGACTTCGCCTCCAGGTACTTCCAGCAAGGGACGCTGGGGAATGCGTTATGGATCGACTGGACGAACAGCTTTCTGTACGCCTTTCCTCCCATTCCCCTGATTCCGGCGGTGCTCATCAAGCTAGCCCGGTCCAGGGCTCGGATGATACTCATCGCCCCGGAGTGGCCCAGGCAGTGGTGGTTCACGGACCTACTTCACCGGTCTCTCCTTCCTCACATCCGGTTGCCGTGCAGGCCGGACCTTCTCACGAAGTTCGGGGGACGGATGTTACACCCCAACCTCTCGTCTTTGAGTTTGGCGGCATGGCTCCTGAGATAGTGCAATATGGCCATCTGAATCTGCCCGACATTGCATGGACATACTGAAGGAGTCCAAGAGACCTTCCACTCGGACTTCATACGCTTACAAGTGGAAGAGGTTTTGTATCTGGTGCCAGTCTAAGAACCATGATCCTACGACCTGTAAGGAAGATGTCATCCTTCCTTACCTTTTACATTTGGCGCAGTCTGGCCTTAATGTGCATTCCATTAAGGTTCATCTGGCTGCATTGACTGCCTACAGGAAATGCCCTTCACAGACTTCCTTTTTCCAGATCCCCGTGATCAAAGATTTTCTGGAAGGATTGAAGAAAGTATTCCCTCCTGTCAGGCTTCCCTCGCCTTCATGGGAATTGAATGTGGTGCTGTCCAGATTGATGAAGGAACCTTTTGAACCTATTCATAAGGCTTCGTTGCAGCACCTGTCCTGGAAGGCGGCGTTCCTCGTGGCCATTACATCGGCCCGCAGGGTGAGTGAAATTCAGGCGTTGTGTTGTAATGAACCTTATACTGTATTTCATGCTGCTAAGGTTGTTATGCGTACTCACCCTAAATTTCTTCCCAAGGTTATTTCTGACTTTCATGTCAACCAGACTATAACTTTACCTACGTTCTTTCAGAACCCTTCATCCCCAGCGGAGAGGTCTCTCCATTCTCTGGATGTTAGGAGGGTGTTGAAATTTTATCTGGATAAAACCAAAGATATCCGTAGGTCTGACCAGTTGTTTATCAATTATGGATCGGTCAGGACAGGTCTTGCGACCTCTAAGCAGTCCATCTCTAGGTGGATTGTGTCCTGCATACAATTGTGTTATCAGAAAGCTAATAAGACCTTAGGAGGTAAGCCTAAGGCTCATTCCACCAGGGGCAAAGCTGCCACGACGGCTCTGCTCCGTAACGTGCCGATTGCTGAAATCTGCAAGGCAGCCACTTGGAAGTCGGTTCATACCTTTGCTAAGCATTACTGCCTGGACACTGACGCCAGGGCAGACGCTCAGGTTGGACAGGCTTCGCTGCGGAATTTGTTCGCACAATAGTGGCATTATGTATTTATTCTCCACCGCCGCTTAGTTGTGGGGATGGGCTTGCCATTCTATTCACTAGATTATGACTATACACAGAGATCCCCTACTACAGAAGGAGTAGTTTCTGTCCTGTAACTCCAGTTCTGTAGTAGGGGTATCTCTGTTATAGTCATAAGCGCCCTCCCTCCTCCCCGGTGGAGAATTCTTCATGTGAACAATGCTGCAGGTCTGGCGTTTTATACGCCTTCAAAAAGAACTGAAAGTAAGTTGGACCTGCTATGCATTCTGGGATACTGGGAGAAGTCTGGAAAGTTCTCTTAAAGGCACAGTATCCTATTTAAGCCACATAATGGCAGCCTATGGGGCTTGTCTGTCCCTACCTTCCTCTCTATCATTCCTGAGTCTTGGACTGGGGGAGGCAGGTTTCTCTATGGTAGAAACTGGCAGGCTGGGCTGTGTGTGGTGATTTTTGGTGGAATTTCTAGTTGAAGTACTGGACAGTGTAGCCTGTGGATATAGGCTGCATTATTTGTCTTTAAATTCTCTCTTAAGTGTCTTTGCAGTTCCTGCATGATTTTGACAACTTAAGAGATTATTTTTGATTGCCGGGGTCCACGCACATGGGCGGGACTATTCCCTAGATTATGACTATAACAGAGATACCCCTACTACAGAACTGGAGTTACAGGACAGAAACTACTCCTTCTTCCACCAACAGTATCAAATACAAAAAATATCAGGCATGGGCTATCTCAGACAATCCCTCGCTATGCCTTCACTCACACAACGGCAAATTATGATGATTTGCTGAAAAACGTAGGGATTACGTGTTATACTTATATACTTCTGATGCCTTATCTCAACATATTGTCACCTCTTTTTGCCACATCAATGTTACCTACTGCCTCTCTGCCCTTAAACACAATTTTCATCCATGTAAAGTTAATTAAGCCAATGTTAGCTTTCCTATACCCACCTGGATTTGCATTGGGCATTTCAGGTGTTACAGAGTCAGGCAGGCCCGGACTGGCCGTTGCGGGCACCGGGTAATTCCCCGGTGCGCCGCAAGGGTGGGGGCCGGTTTTGGGCCCAGGGGGCCGTTTTTCTTACAGGGCCGTTTTTAGCTGCAAAAGCGTCCCTGTAACAAAATCGGCCGAAAACCGGCCCAACAAAGAGCTCGGTCCCACCCCCAGGGGGCCGGCCGAGCCCTTTGCCAGTGCTGGTTTTGGTTCACAGTCCGGCTCTGGAGTCAGGACGGATATGTATAAAACAGGCCTTTGTGTACAGGAAAAACGATGGGTTGAAATGCTACCCAGAGTAATTGCCAGTGGTCAGACTATGTACAAGTAATACTTCCATCGCATTTTGCATGATAGATGTAACACCCTAAGTGGCCAGGGGTATGCCCTTACTTGGGTCCATTTCTCACTGTACCATATGATCCAACCTATGACTCACTGAAAAGCCCTAACAAGATCGAAAGAGGTCTGGGCAGCTTTTGTTTCCTTCTAGAGGGGACCTGCCCTGGCAGTTTGGGACAGACTGTTCCCATGAACAGCAGCGTCACTACTGATTTGCATAAGGCATGCCTACATTTAGCATGGCCCAGTAGGTGAAAACCAAAGTGTTGGAATAATACAGTCAGCAAATTCCAGTGGTTAGATTATTTACAAGCATTCCTCCCATCATCTTTTGTATGACTGGTTTTCAGTGGCGTCACCCAACTGAGCAGACCAAAGAGGAAAACATAAAATAATAGTAACTCATTTTTATTATCATTGTATTTTTCCCCTTGCTCAGCTGGGTTGGGGCAGGTCTGCTCTGCTCACAGAGCAGGGCAGAGAAGGAGTGGTTTGCCCACTCCAAGTGTGCAGGAAAATGTGACCGGCTGTCTCGGACCAGTCAAACAGTCATGCGCACTTTGCATGTTCTCCATGCAGGCTGCATTACAGCCTGCATGGACAACATTCTCAGCCTCCCATTCTCTGGCTGAACACTGATCCACAGCACTCAGACCAATCATAACACTGCATTGCAAATTGTGACTGGCTATCGGGAGGCTGGGAGCAGGGTGCTTCTTGCTTCCTCCCTGGACCTGGCGCTGAGGGAGAGGAGACGGTGGCGGCAGTAGACAGGTTAATGTTTTTTTAATTTTTTTATTCATTCCCTGCCCCCCGGAGAACAACGTGTATCCTTGCGTAATTCAATGTAGTGTCGATGTGTGTGAAGGGAGAAATTACCCTGGGGGCCGATGTGAACCTCCGGTTCAGAACGCGTTTCCAGCAGTGTGTGGCGTATACATCATACTCGCCACAGATTGTTTGCGGCTCACATCGGCCCCCAGGGTAATTTCTCCTTTCACATACATCGGCATTACATTGAATTACGTAAGGATGCACGCCGGATGTCATGACTTAAAGATTCACGGCACCCAATTAATTGGATTTTTTATACTGGGATGTTTAATGACAAGACGGGTCGGAATTATAACCGGTGTCTAGGTGTTGAATGCCTTATCTAAAACGTTACAGCCCTGAAGAAGTCGAGGGTTAATACCCTCATAACGAAACACGTGTTGGCAGGACTTTGTGTTGTTATCTTGAATAAAGACAAAGAGAATACATCAAGAGACATTACTTGCCTCCCTCTACTCACCTACATTTGTTGAACTTTCATTTTACTCGGAAGTGTGTGCATAGGAATTGACTTAAAACTAGCAGATCACTTCATCAACTCAGGCCATACCCCAGATGATTTTACGTGGTATGTCATTGAGCAGGACAATATAGAGAAACGCCTTTTTGAGAAAGAAAAACTCTGGATCCATCGGATGTCCACTCATAAGACTGGACTAAACTACAACATCCCTTGGAATACTGTATTATGATCTTTGTCAAAACATATGATCTATGGAATACCAGTGTACACTGGGAGAAGAGAAAAAAAAGGGGGAACCTGGCTGGGCAAAGCTCACCTGTCTAGTAATATTTTTAAACAAGCATTTACAATGCAATGGTCTCGTCTTTGTTAAAGTTAGAGGTATTGGCATTGCTCATGACATTATTTTTGTTTTTAAAACATATCAATAATGGCATTGTCATTTACAATTCCAATAGCTTAATCTCTCGCAAATTCGAGACCTATTGCATTTGCACCCACAGACACAGAACCACACACAGAGCCACACGCACCCACACACACACAGAGCCACACACAGAGTCACATGCACCACCTACACACACACAGAGACACACGCACCCACACACAAAGAGCCACACACAGAGCCGCATGCACCACCTACACACACACAGAGACACACGCACCCACACACACAGAGCCACACACACACACACATACACACAGACAGAGCCACACACACACAGAGACAGAGCCACACACACACACAGACAGAGCCACACACACACACAGACAGAGCCACACACACACACACACAGAGCCAGACACACACACAGACAGAGCCAGACACACACACAGACACAGACACACACACACACACACACACAGACAGAGCCGCACACACACACAGCCACACAGACAGAGCCACACACACACACAGACAGAGCAACACACACACAGACAGAGCCAACACACACACAGACAGGGACCAACACACAAACACACAGAACCCAACACACACACACAGAGCCCAACACACAGAGCCACACACACACACACACAGACATCCCTCAGTCTAGGTCAGCCACACGGCCATCTCTGCCAAGTAACGCCCCAGGGAACAGAGGCAAGAAAAAAAACGACTAGAAGCAGGGAGCAGAGGACAAGAATAAAACGATTATAAGCAGGGAACAGAGGCAAGGAAACGATCAGAGGAAGGGTACAGAGGCAAGAGAAAAAACGATCAGAAGAAGGGAACAGAGGCAAGAGAAAAAAACGATCAGAAGCAGGATTAAGAGGCAAGAAAAAAAACGATCAGAAGCAGGGAACAGAGGCAAGAAAAAAAACGATCAGAAGCAGGGAACAGAGGCAAGAAAAAACGATCAGAGGAAGGGAACAGAGGCAAGAAAAACGATCAGAAGCAGGGAACAGAGGCAGGAAAATCGAGCACAAGCATGGAACAGAGGCAAGAAACAGGGGGCAGAGGCAAGAAATGCGAGGAACAGAGGCAAGAAAAAACGGAATGTAAAATTCCAGCCAATGGGAAAAGGAGAGAAAGAAGCGAAAAAACACACCAGCGAATCCGAAAAAGACGGGGCTTAAACGGAGTGATGCCCCTCTCCTCCAATGGCTGGCCTCCGTTTAGGATTTTGTAAAGAACACAGGTCCTAAACTTTTTCAATACAATTACGATTGATAAACATAGACTTAAATAAGGACTATGTCTCTTTCTGTCTAATGTCCAGCCAGACAAAGGAATATTTAATATCAGGAATTAATAAGAATTTACAAATACATGAAACACGACAAGAATCAGATAACTAGGCACAAGCCTGTACCAAGTCAAAAGAAGGACAATACAGGGGGAAGAAATTGACAGGCAAACAAAGTGGAGCAAACTGTGGCTTACAGTACAATGCAATCTTGTGTAAGCTCAAACCAGCAGTTACTCCAACACATGTTATACAATTGAAAAGTGCAGTACTGTTAAAACAGTCGACGTGACGTTTCGATCCCTATCTCCAATAATTAACTGGGATCATCTTCAGGACTACTATTGATACTTTTGCCTGAGTAAATTAGAAAGCCTTTTGAATTTTGCAGAATGCCATGTGGTGGCTTTCTTAGGGTGGTAAGCGGCGAGACAGAACTTCCTTTGGGCGTTAATAGGCGGTATTCAGCAACCTGTGCACAGTGGCGGGAGGTTAGTTCCGATGTGGAAGCTTGATAGATAGGGGGCAGCTACAATTTTATGCAGTCTGATGCCGTCGGATCCTCAATGGGGTCTCGGAGTCGGGCGTGGGGAGTCCCGTCCGGGGTAGCACAGTGGCTGTTTAGGAAGCCAGCCAATGGAATAGAGGAGCGGGTTCAAGCCCCCATTCTAGAAAACATAAAATCTCACCAGCGAGACTGCGCAAGCGCAGCCTTCGCTAGCCGAGACCTAAAAAGGGTACGATGGCTTTTAGCTTCCTCAGAGTACAATCCCTGAGTGATACCAACAGGGCCCTTCTGGACCTCCTTTTGATGGCAGCAGTTAAAGTCATCTTAAATAACTGGAAGGACACAAACAAAGCATCATTTATATGCTGGTTGAATTAGGTCTCCAACCTTAAGGGCGCGGACACAATCACTCTCCAAAATTCACCATGGAAACCCCCCTCAGACAGTTGGGATAGCCTTGATACATATTTTGAATCACACAAACCGCCGTCAATTAAAATCCTTTGGGAGAGGAAGACTTAGGGGCGCTCTGTAGCCGCTCCATTCACAACTGCTAATTATTCCCTTTCGCAGGAAACCATAGGTACTTTGTACTATGTCATTGCAACTACTAAGTAGAAGTCTACTAGCAATGTTTGTTATATGTGGAATTTTTCTTTACTCTATAGGTTGGATTAAGGACCTATTTTGTATAGTTTATTAGTAGTATTGTGTTTTACATTATATTGTGTTTGTTCTGTGTACTCATTGTTTGGAAAACAACCAATAAAAACTTTTGAACAAAAAGAAAAGGGTAATTGTTTAACTAGAAATCCTTTAATTTTTAATGAAATAAAGAATTCCAAAACCCAACAGATCTAATTAACCCCTTCCATGCTTGTGACAGAACCACTCCATCACAAGCCACGGGGGCGTGTGCTCATGACGGAGTGGTTCCGTCACTCCGCGGCCGCTCCGCCCACGCGGCACTGATTCCCCGCCTGTGCGGGCGATTTAGTGAGTAGGCGGAGCCGTGACGGAACCACTCCGTCATAAGCACAGCCCGCCCGTGGCTCGTGACGGAACCAACGGAGTGGTTACGTCACAAGCATGGGCATGCCGCGCGACCCCCCCTATCCCCCAGCGCCGCAGTGGAATTACCGCCATGGCGGAATCACCGCCGCGGCCAAGGGGTTAAGAAACCAGAATATTTTGTCCAATAAACATGGAACAACATGTACAGAAACACGCAAAGTAAAATCTATTTGAAAAGAAACCTATTACGGCATCGGCATTACAGTATACTGAAACTGAAGTTACTAACAGCCGACATCAATAAAATCCATCAAATAACATAATTCTTTTGTCGTAATCAAATTCCACTGCTCTGTGTATCTAAATGCCCTTTACTGATCATGATCTGCCAATATGATGAAACAATATGGGTTAATAAGGATGCAGGCTAATATTAGCGTAAAGACAGAAATTAAAAGCGTACGCATTCCTTTGATACAGTCTAACACAATGCCATCAATCGGCAACCATTTTCGTGTATGCATAACAACGGATAAATAGAGAGCGAAATTGACAGAATTCCGCCCGTGGAATGGTTCAACTCTCGTGTTTTCGTTACACACTTCACAAGCAGACTAGAGCAAAGGTCATTCCCCGCCCATGCAATACATGCGCCGGCACATGTAACCACCATGGAGCAGGAAATACACAACCCAATTTAAGCTTAGCCTCTGGAGACAGCACACAAGATGGTAGATGACTGAGGCAGATCAGGTATCACAGAGGGTGAGATACGTTGACGAAGTAAGTGGGTGTGCAACGAGGGAGCCTGATAAACAGCCCTATTGGCTGAATGTGACTGAAAAGGTTCTCCATCTGTCTCTCACTAGAGGGTCCACCCCCTTGGCCGATCCCAGGGAACAAGATGCTACCACCAATAAAGTCAGTCACCATTTTCTCACATTGCTTTTTTTTTTAAAATAGACATATCACATTAATGCTTGACTCTAAATATATATTTTTTACACAATGGTGATAAGTCCCGTAGGCAGAATTTTGTACGCTAGTGCCGAACACCAAAAAACGGAGAAAACCCAGCCGCTTTCCTACAAAATTAAGCACAATCTAAAACGGCGAAGTGCTCATGGCAAATACTATGTTTGGTTGTCTTGTCTTTTATTAAACTTGCAATTTTGAACATAGTCCTTGGAGACTACTTGGCTGTCTAATTAACTCTATAATACATAGGGAACATCATCTTATTTCGTATGTATTACCTTTACATCACCTGACTATATGGTCTGTCCTGAAAATCATTTGATCTGTAAAAACAATAATTCTTACGTATGTTTTTACCAACACTCTGTCATTTGGAATTGATTAACAAAATATGTGGTATACAAAGTGGCACATTTGCTAAATCAAAGACCCAGAACGGAAAGGCTCCCATCTGGCTCAGTATTGATTTCTCCTTTGACACTACTAGTGCCTGAGTGTGTGTTTGTTTACAGTTGATGTTTGTTTACAATCTCTTCCTATGAAGAAAGACAAAACTGTGACTTTCTGGCTAATACAGTTGGTTGTAAGTACAATCCACCCACACAATCTTGGCATGCCCTAGCCCGCATGCTGGCTTTTCCTTTTGTTCCTGAGAAAAGCCATTCTGGCCCTTAGATACACCATAGTAAGATGGCTGAAACATGTAGATCGTTTTGAGGATAAATTGGATCAAATTAATATCCTACGCATATCCTCCACTATAAACTTTTTTTTATCATTGACCAATACTTCCTTGATTAAAATGTATTTTAAATTGACTTGGAGTATTGAGCCAATTTTAAATACTGCACTTTGTCACTTATTCACTCACCATCAACACTCCACCCTTGAAAATCATATTATCTCTGCATGAATCCGGCAATGTGGCGCACCCTGGAAACATTTGGTGACCAGGGTGGTAACCCTATGGTTAAGCATGTCCCCTACTAGGTAGGTGAGTGAGTGTTCTTTTAAAAACGTTATGGCTTCCTAGGCAGTATACCTACCAAAAATAACAACGCAAAGGGGATATAGGTATAATAGTGAAACTAAAGAAAGACCCGTTCTCATTTTGTTATTGTGCTGAAGGAAAAATGGGGATATCCGAGTTGGGATCATGTAACTCCAATGTCCAGGGGTCTATCCTACTGTGGCTTTAAAAAACTATTTCAGCACTTGACTCTCAATGGTAGCAATGATGAGCAATCCCAACCTTCTCAGGGAGGTTAGTGTGGGGATACCCAGACTCAGCATTTAACACCACACTCAGCAGCGCATTAAGATAATTTTCCAGCCCAGTGCTTTTCTTTTTAAGAGACAAATACTTTATTTTACATCAAAGCACAATACTATACTAAAATGATATGGTAGATATCCGATACGTGTGAGACCCATATGCTCCCAGGTGGGGCCCCTGCTAGGCAGTATCCCTCCCAATCTCCTGTAAGGTGGGCTTTCTCTTCTACCTTTGATCAAGCAGGCATCCTTGGGTTCCTAGGACAAGTCCAGCAGTTCTTTCAGATCAGACCCCAGGTGATGTTCCTCACTGCAGTGGCGTAACGAAACATTAGGGGGCCCCCCTGCAAAGTGCACCGGACCCAGTCAGGAGCTCTCTAGCCCGTCCGTGCACAGTGTCGGGGGGATCCCTTGCAGTCTGGGGCCCACCTGCACTGCGGGTGCAATTGTTAGGCCACTGCCTCACTGCTGGAAACTGACTGTCAGGCAGACAGCAGTCTCTGAATAGAGAGTGCTGTACAGTGGTAACCTTTGATTGCCCCATTCCATCCCTTGAAAAGCAGACTGGGCCACATGGGGTAAATATTGAGTGCTTTACGATTGGTATTTATTAGGTGTGCATAGTTTGCTTTAACCCTTTCGATGCTCATGACGAGCTCAGCTCGTCATGATGCACAATTGAGCTGTGCTGATGACGAGCTGAGCTCGTCATGACACCAGCAAAATGGTAATTCTCAGCACAGGAGGGGGAAAACGCCTAGCAGCCAAGGTGTTAAGGGGTCTAGGTAATTTGTAGCAATCCATGGAATCAGTGCCAAATCTTGGATGGGTAATTGTAGTATATTGTAATTGCATTTATACAGAGCTTACTACCCTTGACAAGGCTTTGAAGCACTTTACACCAGGAAGCACTCTGCCCCTAGAACCAACGTTAGCATTTAGACTATTCTAGTGGTTAATGTGATATGTCTTGCATTCCTGCAAGCTAAAAAGAAAATGGCACTACTAAGGATGAGATGGGCCGTTTGAAGGGTCAGGGCCTCATGCCAAAAAGTACCTAAGAGGCACGTTTGCCCCTTCCCCCCATCAGCCCCCTCCAAGAAAAAAGCTTGCTGGTGCTTGTGGGTCATTCCATCAATGGACATCACTGTTAACCCCTCCCGTGCTCATGACGAGCTGAGCTCGTCATGACCGTTAGAACGCTCAAACGCGGGGCTAATTACCCTGCTGTGCGAGCGTTCTACAGAAATGGGTGTGGCCGGGACGAGCTCAGCAGGGGAATCAGCCCTGCAGGCAAGGGGTTAAAAGCCTCCATACGCAATCTGGAAATCTACTCTGTGTTCTCTTCCACCATGTACTCTTGACTCCTCACTCAGTGACCATGTGAAGGAAGTCGATATCGTGTCACACACGGTGGCACCGTGTGAGTTGGCAGGTCTCCAGAAAACCTTTCCATGCATTTACTCCAGTTTCTTTATGGTGGATAAAATTCATCAATGTATCTGTGATCTTTCACCATGGAACATGTGTCTTTGCTTTTATGTGGATTATATTTTAAACATATATTTTTTTAAGATTGCCATCTGTTTTATTGCCGGTTGCTATTGTGAAACGCTGATTAAAAAAGAGCGACTGGTAAATGCGCTTGTTTGGTTCGCAAATCAGGTGGGAATGGAAACAATTGTGGAATGGCGAATTGTGGGCGGGAACTGGCCTCTCCCAGTTCTATTGCCACCTGGTCTTATCTGGTACTGAACGTCGCCCTGAAACAAGCTTGTTTTTCGATTTTGTGGCACATTCTGTCAGCAGTATATTTTTGGCGGTGTATCTTATCGCCGCCTGCGCCATGATCCGCGCGGAGGGAGGCGGCTGCCCTTGAGTTATACAGCCTTGTCTGCGAGCAAATAAAGGACAACGAATGTGCTCCGTCAGCAGAGAGGAGTTGTCACTCTGATTTGTGTGTGGAGCTTGAGGGAAACCTAACACATGCATACACCGCCTGGAATTAAGAGCATACCCTTGCTTTTATGGTATGTCACTCTGGGAGCGCGCGCAGCATTGCAATCACGCTGCAGCTGAGTTATGTCCGCGGCGCACATGTGCTGTAATTGGAGGACGGAGCAGATGGTGCCGGCTCACTGGAGATGTTTCCATTAAAATATCCTGTGTACTGCATGTGGCTCCGGGATTGCTCACTCTTGGAGCCTTTCTTCTCCGGGGAACATTGCCATTTACTCTCCATTACGGGCTACAGTATTGGCAGTTTAAGGAGGCTCGTCACAAAATCTGGTGGCTGCAGGTTTTCATTTTCCTTTAGAGGAAAATACGCGATTCAGAAATTTCCTGAAACGTGTTCAGGATGAAAGGTATGCTGCACTAACGCACACTTAAGAGGAGGAAGACGGAAATCAAAATACAAAATCATGAAAGGAAAGCAGAACTTGTTACATACCTCAAAAATAATATGTATTGTGTCTGAACAGAAAAATGCGTAAATATCTGTCTGAATAAGTAGCCCTCTCTGGCTTAATCTTTTTATTTACCAAAAAGATGCGACGAATGAGTAAAAAAGGTTTTTTTGCACTGCCCCAATACGTTGAAAACCTAGGATAGAAGCTTGTGTTACATAGTGCTGGAGGTAAATGAATAGAGCGTTTTTTAGTGATGCACATGTTTCCCTTGGTCAAATGTATGTTTGAAACCAAAATGGTTGGCTAATTGTTAGTTTCCTAACGTATAGGCTCTCTACACAATAGTTGAATATAATTGCTGGATTACTTACCAGTAATCTTCCTTATTACAATTTGCACTTGCTTTTCCCTGTATTTCATCAGTGAGTAGAAGGATCCACCTTCTAATACCACACGGCACCCTTGCAAAGCTCCCTAAATTCTTTCAAAGTAGTTGTTTTGCCCCAAACCATCCACAGGCCATGCCTACATACTTGCTCCCATGAAAGATGCACTGGTCCAAGTCTTTCCCTCTACGGTGCCAATCATAGGTGAACCACATCTGGGGGAGACAGTGGGAGGAAGTGAGGGTAAGTACTAAGAAACTGAAAGAAAGAGAGAGAGAGCGCGAACGAAGATTACTGGTAAGTATAATCCTGGCAGTGTCTCCTCACCCCATTCTCTGCTTAATTAATTAGCATATACCAAAGCAGTAAGATTTCAGTGTGAGCCGCATCCAGCTTCTCAACTACATATCATCAGTCAACAACAAGAACTGTGTAACAGAAAAAAGAATGTTGTGCAAAACAATGTGTAAAACAGCCCATCTTAGGTAGCACTTTAAAGGACTGAACACCAGATAGTCCACTGTGGAGGCAACAGGAACTCCAAAGTTGGTTCAGAACACTGCCACTCCAGCAGTTGGACACTTGGATCACATTGGGCAGAGCCAAAATAAAACACAACCTGGCCCTTGTAGGGCACCATTGCCTGAAAGCTACAGCACTGTGGAGGAGATGTTCAGGAAACTACTCTCAAAGAAATGAACAGTACCACTGGGTCGTGGTGTCAGGTAATAAAGCAGACCACCCCAAGGCAAAAAGACAAAATGCACTAGGAGTTGAATGTCAACAGAAGGGAAACCCAAAATCACTTGCAGGGGAGCCAGCAGAAATTTCATGTCAAAATAGCTCCACAGAGACTGTAGAAGCCACTGAGATACATATCCCAACCAGGCCGAAGCCACTATAAGCGCCACCCAAGGAAGCTCGACAAGCAACCACTGGCAGTGTAGGGGTACCTGAAATAGTGAGCAAGAGAGCAACATTACAAATCACTCTACTCGCTGCTCCCAAACCCATGTGGCATCATCAGCATGCCAACCCATACCAGTAAACAAAGGAATCTGAAAGAAGAAGGTTAGTATTAGATTCCTTACCTTAGAATATCCCCAGGACTGGATCCGGAAACTTTTGCGTAGCAGTACTCTGCGCATCGGTAGGCGTCGTCTGCGGCTCCACGTCCGTCGTTGGCGCCGGGATGACGTCGCCGGAGTACTTAGACGCTGCACTCGTGCACTGACATCAGTTCTTCTTTTTTCCGCGCCAGCAAGCGCAGATCTGGAAAAAGTGGTACCCCTAGTCAATTTTTGACTAAACTTTTTAGATCATTTTTGATCCTTTTCGGAGTCTAACGACTCCGAGGGTGCCGGTAGGGATGCCCGGGTTTAAGCCTCACGCCGACTGCGACCGACTGATGTCGGTCACGGACCCCCATCGCAGGTGTCTTCATTGCCTGGGCCTCGACCACGACGACAAGGCCTGCTCCGACTGCCGTCTAAGGCTAGGCGGGAGCGGTCCCGCCAGCGACTCGAGCTCCGGCAGTCGGCCCGCGCCGCTCGAGGTCCTGGTCCACGAGGAGGTCGAGGGACCGGTCGCGGGGTCGGAGCCACCATAGCTCCGGGAATCGTCTTCGGGCTCGAAGTCCTCAGGTAAGCACAAGAAGTCGAAGAGACGTCATCGCTCTTCCGACTCCCTCCGACGCTCGCATGATGCGGCCGGGGGTTCGGGCGACAGGCCCATGCGGCTCCGCCGGAGCCGCGGGCGTCTCGGCCTGCTCCATACCTGTCGGTCCCTGGGCAGAACGCGACGCCGGAGGAGATCGAGGTCTTCCTCATGGCCATGAGGTCGCTCACTCCTCCGTCGGGCTCCGCGGCGCCTTCGGGCCCAGCGAGCCCCAGCGGGTGGGGCGCTTCGGCCTCAACGCCGCCGGGTGCTTCGGTCCCGACGCCGCCGTTAACTTTGGTCCCGGCGCCGCAGGCCCCCACTGGATCCGGGTCGTCGCCGGTCGACCTTACGACCTCGCCGGCTCCCAAGATGTCGTCCCCGGCGCTGCCTCCGGTTGGCGTCGTCCCCGATCCTTCCCTCCATTCGGGTCTGGTGCCGGAACAGCACCACTCGACGCCGTTCTCGACGCCGATGGGAGATTTCTACTTCTAAGACCCGGCCCATCCTTTGATCCTGAGTCTCAGGTGATGGGTGGTGAGGCGGATTGGGAGGGGTCTGAGGACCCTCTGGCACAGGAGTGCCAGTCTTATCAGGACTGGGCAGGTGAGCTAGGGGACGCCAGTGGTCTGGACACCTCGCCGGACACTGGCTTTGTATCCCCTCCTAGCATAGCTATGAAGGAGGGGGCTGCTTGCAGTGTGGTGCTGACGCAGGCGGCCAAGGCCTTGGGCCTGGAGCTCCCCGTCACGGCCGTGAGGACTAACCTCACGGTCCTTAAACCGCAGGCAAGCTCGGCCGAGCCTCTGCTGCCGTTTAATGAGGCCTTGACTGACTTTCTTCTGGGCACTTAGTCCAAGCCCGCTACAGGTCAGCCTGTAGATAGGAACGTGGTCAGACGCCACCGCCCGGCTCGGGGCGACCCTTGTTTCCTGTCCACCCACCCCATCCCCGAGAGCCTGGTCATCCAGGCCTCTAACTCCCAGACCGCATTCCCGACGGCTCCCCCCGATCGGGAATCCAAGAGGTACGAGAAATACAGGAAAAAGGTAATCTCATCCCTGAGTTTAGGGCTGCGGTCAGTCAACACCGCATGCCTCTTGGGCCGTTACACCCACTCTCTGTGGTACACGGTCGCGGACGTTCTGCCACAAAGTCCGGTGGAGGTCCAGACTAAACTCACCCAAGCCCTTGCGGAGGGTCAAGATGCAGCACGGTACTCCATCCGGTGTGGGCTGGATACCACAGACTCACTAGGCAGAGCAATGGCAACGATGGTGGCGATTCTTCGCCACGCCTGGTTGAGGACCGCCAACTTCTCGGTTGATGTCCAAAACACGCTTATGGACATGCCGTTTGATGGCCGTCGCCTCTTTGGCGACAAAGCAGACCATGCGCTTGAACGCTTTAAGAACTCCAGGGCTACGGCCAAGTCCTTGGGCCTCTCGGCCCGCGCCAGCAAACGGCTGCTTTTTGCTCCTTTCGTGGCCAAGGAAGGGGCACCCCCACACGTCCTGCCAGCCACAGACCGCAGACTACCGTCCAGCGCGGTGGCGGACGTGGAAACCGCCGTGGCGGCGGTCGGGGACAATGGCGAGGCCAGTCCACACCCGCCCCTGCAGCATCCGCCTCAAAACCCTCCTAGTTCGAGCTTTCAGGCCCATGTGACGCCAGTGGGAGGCAGGGTTCGCCATCACCACCTCCACTGGCGCACTGTCACATCGGACAAGTGGGTGCTGCAAATCGTCCGGAGGGGCAACTCCCTCCCCTTCGAGGCGACCCCTCCAGCCATGCCACCACAGTACCACTGCATGTCGGGGGATCACTTGACACTTCTACGAGAGGAAGTTACGGCCCTCTTGGCCTAGGGGGCCATCAAGCGCGTTCCTGGGCCAGAAGTAGGGTGTGGTTGTTACTCCCACTACTTTCTGGTACCCAAGAAGGGCAAAGGGGGCCTACGCCCTATCTTGGACCTTCGGAACGTCAACAGCTTCCTCCGGCAGGAGGAAGTTCAAGATGCTGACATTGGCTCAGGTCCTAGCTGCCCTGGACCCAGGAAACTGGATGGTAGCGTTAGACTTGCAGGACGCTTATTTTCATATCCCTGTCCTGCCGGCCCACCGGCGTTACCTGCGGTTCACGGTAGGCCACAAGCACTTTCAGTTTACTGTGCTCCCCTTTGGCCTTACCAGCGCCCCATGGGGGTTCACGAAAGTGATGGCTGTTGTGGCAGCTCATCTGCGCAGGTTAGGGGTTTCAGTCTTCCCCTACCTCGACGACTGGTTGTTGAAGGCAAGCTCGCCCCAGACAGTCGTCAGCCACCTCCAGACTACGGCCGACCTCCTGCACCTGCTGGGGTTCTCCATCAATTTGCGAAGTCGCACCTGTGTCCCTCTCAGAAGCTCCTCTTCATCGGAGCAGTTCTGGACTCGGCGCAGTTTCGGGTTTATCCTCCCGAGCAGCGGGTTTGGGATATTCAGGCTCTGATTCCGATCTTTCAGCCGTTATCCCGAGTCTCGGTCAGGTTAACGCTGCGGCTTCTGGGGTTGATGGCCTCCTGCATCCTTCTGGTGCATCACACTAGGTGGCGGATGCAGGCTCTGCAGTAGGACCTGAAGTTTCAGTGGGCCCAGCATCAGGGCAACTTGTCCGACCATGTCTTGATCTCGGAAGGCACTGCAAGACAGTTGCAGTGGTGGCTCACGAACCGCGATTGGGTCAGCGGCAGATTCCTTTCCCTACCCCAACCGGAGCACGTAGTTGTGACGGATGCGTCCCTCCAGGGCTGCGGAGGCCAAATGGGAGAGGCGGAGATCAGAGGCCTCTGGTCTCCGGCTGAGTCCTGGCTCCACATCAACCTTCAGGAGTTGCGGGCGATCCGGCTTGCACTGAAGGCATTCCTCCCCTCTGTCCGGGGGAGTGTAGTGCAGGTGTTCACAGACAAAACCACCGCCATATGGTACTGCAACAAACAGGGCGGGGTGGGATCGTGGAACCTATGACAGTAGGCTCTGAGCCTCTGGCAGTGGCTGGAACATCAGGGCGTGACCCTGGTGGTTCAACACCTGGCAGGTTCCCTGAACGCCAGGTCGGACGAACTCCGCCGTCGGTGCATGATGGATCACGAATGGCGTCTGAACTCTGACGTGGCGCAAGGCCTCTTTCAGCAGTGGGGAGAGCCATGGTTAGATCTATTCGCCACAGAAGAGAACGCGCATTGTCATCAGTTCTGCGTGTTGGAATTTACAAGGCGGCACTCGCTCGGAGACGCTTTTCGTCGTGAGTGGAGCTGCGGTCTGTTGTACGCCATTCCGCCTACCACTTCTGCCCAGAGTGCTGAAGAAGATAAGACGCGACCGGGCCCAAGTTATCCTTGTGGCTCCGGACTGGGCACGAAGATACTGGTATTCTGAGCTACTCAGCATGTCTGTCGATCCCCCGATTCGTCTGCCTCTTCAGGAGGACCTTCAGTCGCAGCAGCAGGGGACGGTCCTCCACCCGAACCTGTCCAGTCTCCACCTCCATGCTTTGAGCTTGAGCGGCGACAGTTGAGGCCATTTGACTTGCCTCCTGAAGTTTGTGATGTGATTCTGGCAGCCAGGCGTCCCTCCACAAAGTCGGTATACACCTGCAGGTGGAACAAGTTTGTGGCATGGTGCACAGCAAAGGCTGTGGATCCCCTTTCTGCCCCTCTTTCTGAGGTTATCCTCTTCCTTCTTTCTCTTGCCCAGCTGGGCTCTGCTCTGGGCACTTTCAAAGGCTACCTTTCTGCCCTTTCCGCCTTCTTGAGGCTACCTGATCAGCCTTCTTTGTTCAAGTCCCCAGTTGTTAATAGGTCCTTGAAGGGCATCACTCATATGTTCCCCCCTGTTCCTTTCGTAATGCCTCAGTGGGACATGAACCTTGTACTTACTTTTCTGATGTGCGATCCCTTCGAGCCACTTCATAACTGTCCTCTCGGTCTTCTTACCCTTAAGACTGCTTTCCTGGTTGCCATCACCTCTGCCAGGAGAGTGAGTGAGCTCCAGGCTCTTTCATCCAAGCCTCCCTTCCTTTCTGTCCATCCGAACAAGGCTGTGTTGCGGACAAGACCCTCTTTCCTGCCCAAGGTAGTCACGGCCTTCCACATCGGGCAGTCCATCACCTTGCCCACCTTCTTTCCGCCTCCGCATCCCTCTAAAGATGAAGAGCGGCTCCACCGCCTGGACCCAAAACGTGCGCTCTCTTTCTATTTGGATCGCACACGCCAGTTCCGGGTGGATGACCAACTCTTTGTTGGTTACGTGGGTGCTAAGAAGGGAAGGGCGGCGCACAAACCGACCATCTCTCAGTGGGTCGTCTTGTGCATCAAGGCATGCTACTCCTTGGCTAAAAAGGAGCCTCCTGTTGGGCTGAGGGCCCATTCCACTCGGGCCATGGCGGCTACTACTGCCCTGGGCCCGGGAGTCCCCTTGCAGGACATATGTCAGGCAGCTACGTGGGCCTCGCTGCACACGTTCGCAAGACACTACTGCCTGGACAGCCAAGTCCGGAGGGATGGCTTCTTTGGCCGTTCCGTCCTCCATGACTTTCTGGTGTGATTATTGGTTTGCAGACCCACCACCAGAGTTGGTATTGCTGGGGTATCTATTCTAAGGTAAGGAATCTAATACTAACCTGTTTCTTTCAGATGCACAAGTTACTTACCTTCGGTAATGATATATCTGTAAGAAACAGTAGTTAGTATTAGATTCCTTACCGCCCCACCCGTCCTCCACGTTCTGCAAACTGATATCTAGAGTTAAGGTCATCCCCTTTTCAGGACCCTAGTTTCATGGCACCAGTGTTGGTTTATATCATGGCTCTGTGTTTCTGGCGCGGAAAAGCTGTGTATAAGAACTGACTTCAGCGCGCAAGGGCGTCGTCTAAGTACTCTGGCGACGTCATCCCGGCGCCGACGCGCAGGGGTACTGCTACGCAAAAGTTTCCGGATCCAGTCTGACGCCTGGGGATATTTTAAGGTAAGGAATCTAATACTAACTACTGTTTCTTACAGATATATTGTCACCGAAGGTAAGTAACTTGTGCGATTGTGCAAACACCAGCCCCCAACGCCCACTGCGAAGGCAAAGAACGAGCTTGCTGAAAACCAATGAAGTAGGGCACTGGCGAGCAGGATGCCAATGTGCAGATAAGCCCATTGCAAAACAACCCACATTTACTAGAGTACAGTCAAACACAAAAAGTCAACCTTTTTGGCGGGGGGTTCAGATCACTCCCTGCCTCTTGTGTCTTAACAGCGCACAAGCCCAGGCGGCGGCTGCCGCTTGCACAAGCGTCCATGAAGGGATTTATGCCAGCACAACAAAGGTAGGAACCAATCTTGTTCAAACCTTGCCTAACATCCCCTAAACCCAATGAGGCTTAGTAACAGGTGCCCCCGCTTTTTTCAGCTTTCCTGACCTGCACATCGAATAACTGATCTGTGCCGGCACCCCTCCCAGTGATCGCCCCCTTGGCGCATCTTCGAGGTATGTCCTGGATGTTGTAGTTCATTATTTATACACTATAGGCACTCTGGAGGCATGACTTTAATTTGGATCTTTATACTTTTTTAATCACAGGGAGTGATCTGAACCCCCCGCCCAAAAGGTACTTTTAAACGTTTAAGTGTGTGAGTCCATGCAAGAAGTTTATACCAATTAGCCCTTCTCTGATATAGTTTTTGTAATTACTTCATAGTGACAACGACCCCCCAGTCCATGTCCTGAGGAGAACCCGTCAAACACAGTTGGGTTCGAAACGCGTCGACGTCTTTACCTGCAAGATACCAATGTTCTAACGCTCAAGAGGAATGTAACTAATACATGTGCAAATTGTAGAGCAGCCTCTTTGTAATTCCTATTTTGCAGCACTTGGTGATAAATGCACTGTGTGTTCTTTGCAGATGATAACAAGTAGGCTAGTATTCCATTCTGTTAGTCCACTTGTTTATTCCATATCCAGGATTGGTGCCTCATAGATTATTTAACTCGAGGCATAGTACAGTTGTCTATGAAAATTATGTTGTTTGAATTTCCTTGGTTTAAGTCTTTATTTTCCGTATTGTTGCTTTCAATTTATTGAATGTATTGTTTGTAAAGTCTGTTAATGTTTCGTTGTGTCTTTTGACGCTTAAAAAAATGTTTTCTAAATCTTTTTATAAAATAAAAAAAGTAATTCAAGACACATGTTTGTCCTACCTAGTAACTAATCGAACTAGGTGGTGAATGATCACTGCTATTCAAGCTGTCCGGCCACTTTGTTTGTTTAAATTCAGTTTGGGAGCAGCTGGAAAAAATTTACAACGACTCATTTTAATAGTAATTACACATTTAACATAATAGTCAAGTCAGATTTTATATTATTATTTTATAAATGAACCTTTGACATTTTCCTGCCTAAAACCAAAAGGCTTTATTTATTTATTGAGTTTTATATAGCCCTGGCTAGACAAAGAGGTATCAAAGTGCTTTACATGAGGAAGAAACATTGTTTCAAAACATAGTTACATCAGTTACTGGAGCGTAGTTACAGGAATTACATGAGTACAAAAGCATAGCATAAACATGAGGGAAAAAATAGTCAAGGGGAGAGAGGGAAGGAATAGGGGAGGTAGATGGAGATTAATGGAGGGAAGAGAAGGGGGAGGGTGTAGGAGGCACAGCAGGGAGACGAGGAAAAACAGTGTCCGGCGTCCTGCTGGGTAGGTGACGGCCGAGGGGTGAACCAGAGCCAAACTCCTCTATAGTTGCGTGGGACAACTCCACCAGTCATCGGCCAAAGGTTGCTTGGGCACCACAGTACATACAGAAAGGTTATAGTTTCTGCCTGGTTCGGGTGGGGGTTGAAAGTCCAAAAGTTCCATAGAGCGTGCCGGTCACGGTGTAACGGTGCTGTGCTCACAGCGGTAATGGGATAAAAACCCAGGCTTCCGCTGTGTGAGACTCCCTTGTTGCGGTGGACTCTCTTAGAGGGGTCTCTGAGACGCCAGGGCATAAAGGCTGGTTTCCTCCCCAACAAGGGGAGAAGGAGTGCTTTGGAAAGGGGCCCACTCATGGTGGCCATTATTAGCTATAATTAGCTTTGCTGCCACAGCTGACCCCTGAACCCTGGTGGTTCCCTTGTAGTGACGTGTATTGCTCCCAAACAGTGGACAGAGGGCACTGAAAGTGGTGAGTGGGAATTTGCCCATGACTAGGGTGGATGTGTCCAGCCATTTCCTGAGCTTCAAATAATGTCTACCTTGTCCATGAAGATAAAGGTCACATCTAGGCCTGTCTCCACTTTGTCGCTTTAGACAGGCTGTAATCAAATGCAGTGGAGGCAGAGGAAGTGACCAGAATTGGTTAAGGATATGGACAAAGGCTTGGCCTCCATCCAAAGGTTGGCACTCGACATAAAAGTTGGCTCCACATATCTCTTCCCAGAACATTCCTCGAACTGTGAAGAATCAGAAGGGCTGCCCTGCTGTCTGAAGGAACGTTGGACTTGCTTATATTGAACCCAGGACTCCAGAAGTGACATAAAGGGTTAGTCAGCTGACCATCTGTTTGATCTACACGGACACCACATCCTTTCCAGAGACCCTTCCCCTGGCACTGACCAGTCCCAACCTGAACTGTCAAAGTTGAATCATCAGTGGGACTCAGCTTACTGGTTTGCCCCACTGAAGGAGATTTGACTTCCAGAAAAGTTTCAAAGTCCGAACGTAGAGGGCTTTATCAGAGCCAAGGCTGAGCAGCAATTCATCAAGGCCCTCCTGGACACGGATTTTGGATTTCATTCACTGGGAGCTTTTTCACTATTCTCGATGACCACATCAGGGCTTATCTACTGATCCAGCTTGCCCTACTGATGACTCATCGACACCCACCCACTTTTTCTCCATAAAAGTTTCTAAATATGAAGGTACATTTTTCAGTGTGATGAACCTGGTCCCTGTTTGCAACCGGCAATCCATAATGGTCAGCATTACCTTTTGAATCTGATCCAGTCTAGTATGACCAGATACTTCGATTGGTGTCTTGTGCTTTTTGGCGCTATTTATAATTCCAACTTTAAAAATTCACATCTGCGGTTCTACTTTCTGGATTTTTGCCACTTTGGTGTCATTTTATTTATTAAAATATTCTTAAGTTTTCTAAAGTAGTTTGAGATTTTTCTTGTGTTGTATTTCACTTTTTTACAGTTTTTAGTAAATACTGTATAGTAAATTGCAAAAATACATCACACGTTTCCTATAAGTTAAGCCTTATGGCTTTGTGCCAAGCTACCACAGGGTTCACCCTGACAATGATTGTGATTATTATTTGAGATTGGTTTCTCACCACTTCCTCAACGAATACTCCAATTTCTTATAAATGCCATATAAAGGGGCAGGGTAGGGGTAGCCTGACTCCCACGCGCTTGTGGGATTGGGTCCCAGAGAGGCCCCTCCGCCCGGATCCAAAATGTATTCATGACCTCACAGATTACATCACTCTTGACATGTTAATTGACGTCATTGATGACATCACTGATAATATCTCATATTATATCTTTAATGACAGCACTGGGTATAGTGGGGACACAAGTTCTAGTTAGCTCAATAAATTATAAGTGAAAATGTCCGTGTTTCTTTGAGTTTATATTGTTAAATCACATTTTCACATAACTATAACGTTACTTTAACCTCTCAATTTTTCAGTTAATTTCTGAGGTGTAGTTTAATGTAAATTAAAATATCATTACCACACATAAATATAACGTTACTTTAAATTTTGTGTTTTTTGTGTTTGTAAATATATACATATAATATAGTTTTTATTATTTTTTTATTTTCTCAAACATAAAAAAAGACAAAAATTAAATCGGTATGATTCTTGAAATAGAAGACAGATCTTAGGGCTGTGGCACTAAAGATTTCCTTCATGGTTCTTATTTTTCCACACATGAACCCCAAGATTATGCAGGGTGAGTGATATGTAAATCATTACAGGAGGTTTAGTAAGCTGTTTTACAACCTTCTCAAATCTGGTTGTAAAATTCAACAAAATCCATGCCGTGGTTAATGTGAGGCCACCATGGACTTTCTATAGATAACTCTGTATGGCAGTCAGTGGCCATCTCTGGATACAGGTCCTAATCTCCGTTTCATGATTCTGTGTGTATAAATTGTTTAGAACCAGCAACTTCATATGTGTGCTATGTCTTTTTGCTAGGTCTCTATGGAAATAGGGTTCTTTTACTCTGAGTGAAAGCCCGAGAGTATTATCCTTAGGGGTGGCTCCTCCGCAATGGCAGAGGAGTGTCGCCCCCACTGGCTCAGAGCCAGAAGCTGAAAAATAAACCGATATTTTATCCAGCAGGTGTAGGGAGGGGTGGATCCAAGCCATGGGAGGGGTGAGTAGGAGTGGAGTACACATCTAAGTGTGCATATGTGTTTGGCCGGCCGCCTTGGAACAGCCAGACACACATTCACAGTTAGGTTTCTCCAACCCAGCTGTATTGCACAGCCGGGCTGGAGAAACGCTCTTTGCCTGAGCGAGCATCAAACCAGCCCGCTCAGGCCCATCACCGCACTGCTCTCATAGCATGAGAGCCGTGCGGGGATTTCACACGGAGTCTCTGCTGCTGTGCCAGTGTCTGCTGGGACCAGGAAGCAGAGGAAGACTAAGGCATGAGGCGGCTGGCAGCTTAAGGTATGCCCTTTTAAAAAAATATATTATTATACCCCCTCCCGGGCTTGCCCTCTCGTTCTCCCTCCTCACCACTATTTCTTTGTGGCGGCCACCACTGATTATCCTGAGAATTCTCTGCCACAGTAATAGTTTGTGTTTTAGTCAAGCTGAAACTATTTTGAATGCAAACAATGTTTAACATACAGACAGGACTAAGACAGAAAATAGGCCTGGGCACCAAAATAAAAATGGACCCCCTATAGCGAAGCAGATAAGTAAAAAAGTGCCCACATTTTGAAATAGCTGTCATTTTTAGCTTGTAAAGACTTGTTGCATAGGGTTTTGTAAGGTATGGGAGACTGCATAAACCGTGTTTGCTGCAGGCAATGTTTGTGGTCATATCGGGGATGTCAATAATAAAAACCGTCCCACCAGACCATAAAACAGGCCCACACAGTGACTTGTCGAACTAGCCCTTCTGTCACTGTCCAAATTATCCTATATGCCAATCCGACTCTGCATAGACAATATGCTATCCGAGGGGCCTATTCATTTAGGTGAACCTATACATGAACATATCTACATGTGTACATTTTCTTTCGTATTTTTGATAACTTTATTTCTTTGGGCTCTTCACATTTACAAGTGTAAATGTACTCAAAAGTGTAGAATTATATTTCTCCCCCCCATGAAACATGGGGTGGAGCCAAATTTACAAGTTTTAAGTTACTAAAGCAATTACTCACTTTGGTGTTTTATGTTATGTCTTTTTACTACAGCAATTATTTGCTACAGGGTTTTATTTTCTTTCTTTACCTTCATTATTTTCTTTTGGAGGGTGTTGCAGTATCAATGGTTGACCTTGACCATATGTGGTGCATAACTTACTCCAGCTCTGAGCTGGAGTACATTTAATACTCTTTTTGGATCCTTTCTGGCTGTACTAACTTTAGAAATGCAGTTTGTGAATAGGATTGGGCTTACTCTTTTGTGGGTTGGTGCGTGTCCCTTTCTAAGCCCGTCCCTAAACATCCGCTGACCTCTCCTTACTCCTCCAACTCCACCTGTTTTGTGATAAGTCCTACCCATTATTCAACCACTACCCCTCTCCAGTGCTTTCCACATTTACTGCTGAGTAGTAAACTTACATGTGTGAAGATCTTCCGTTAGAAAAGCGAGGAGAGGTGGAAGTGGAGATTTACACTTGCAGGTTTGTGGCTAACATTCGTAGTGCTTTAAACGTACTGCAAAATGCAGTTCGAACATAAGCCCCTATGTGTCCGTATAGAATGCTAGTAAAAATATTGACTCCCTCGAAAACACCCGCCTACGTCCCTAGAGACATTCAGGAGGTCTGAGGTCATGCTGACCAGCCAGGTTTCCAAAAAGCCAAGATGCGCTAGTGTGAAAACTCCCCCTAGTGCACGGAGCGTTGTTTCCGTGTCGAACAGCCTGCGTCGCGTGCTCCTACTCTAGTGAGCGGCGCCTGGTCCAGAGCTCAGCACCGCCCCCTCTCAGGCGCGGCTGATTTATGCCTCTGCTTCTCCTCAGTCATTCAGCTGAGACGACCGTCCTCAAACTGCACTTCATTATTTACAGTTCAGATCGCTGCAGCGTGGCTTTGCCTCCGGGCCCACAACATTTATCATATTTGCTTTTTTTTATCTAGTTGGTATTTACCATCATTCCGGCGCACAACTGTTTGTGGAAATGTTCCTTTGAACGGCCTCGGAAGCGCTGCCTCTGCAGTGTGGGATTGGGAGTTGTGAGCCAAATGTTTCGCCCTCAGGGCAGTTTGGTTGGCTTCAAATACGGCTCTGAGAAAATAATTGCCCCAAACATTATGTAATGAAGAGTGGCTGGCAGGGCGTGGGAGTCTTACTACTGAGAGGGATCCGTGCTGTTTACTAAGGAGCGCAGTCTCTGGAGTGGCCCACTTTATATATTCTTATTGTAGCATTTGTGTTAGTATGTATAATGTTTAACTTGTATTATCTTAGGTAGCTTGGAAGTTAGAACTTCCATTTGTGCATTCTTTGTTCTATGTTCTTTCTGTATTCGGAACCTTGACAGGAGATTCTGCAAGGCTCTTGAAGAGACACCTTCTTCTTTTGAGGGTTGGAATAAAATATACACTTTCTTCACTTCAACTTCTGAGTGTGTTGCCTCACTTATGTTATGTATTCCTGGTTTGTAGCATTCCAGCCACTTCACAACGCTGAGGGGTGCAAGTAGTTTGAGCCCCCTCGCAAGTGTGGGCTGTGGTTTGAACCGTTGGGATCGGCTTATTTGTAGTTCAGCCTGTGTTCAAGCAGGCCCTGATCCTTCATAAAGATTTTGGGATAGGAAAGCCCAGTTTTATTAGTTACAAAAGCCTCTTTAAAAAGCTGTGTCTTGAGGTTTCGGATAGGGTCCATGCGGCATTAAGGCCACTGCAGGCAACTGCTTTATGGAACTACCAACAGCGGCTACAAGACACCGCCAGTTTGTAACAAATTGCCTTGTTTTTAGTGGAAAGGGAGTTAATATACCTCAAAATAAAAAATGTCCTTGGTCTTAGACAGGTCTGAAAATACTTGCCCTGGAGCTAGATGCAGAAACCTCCAGGCGTCATTTTTAACAAGTATACTTGATGATTCTGGTAAAATACAAATTCGGATTGGTTCTTCTCATTCCTTTCCAAGTTTCCTTGAAATGAATGAAATGAAATTTGATTTGTAGAGCGCATGGCTGCCCGAAAGCGTCCCAGCGCTTGCTTAGGGAACCCGTCCTGGTATTCCCCTGCGAGATAACCCATTACTGGGCATCCCCAAGGTGAAGCCAGGCATCCCGCTGCGAGGGGCCGTTGTGGAGATTAAGCAAGCTATTGCCCAGAGTTACAGAGTGGGACTCCATGATTGAAATAGGCACCGAGGCGAGAATTGTCAGGTCCGGGGAAATTTTGAGCCCAAAAACCGCCGAGGTGGGGAATTGAACCCTGGTCCGGGCTAGACCTCTGCATCAGGGTCTGCCGCTCCAACCACTTGAGCCACACTTGTCCACTTCTCCTTTAGGTCACCCTGTTGATAGAATGTCTTCCTTAAAAGTTTTGGCCCTTTCGTGTTGTCCTCAGAACCAGGGCCGGACTGGGAACCACAAAGTGGCAAAGTGCTCAGCCGCCCCCCTCCCCACTTGAGGAGGGGGGCTGGAGGTGCCGCCGAGCTCTTTGCCGGGCCGTTTTTTGGTCGATTTTGGTACAGGGCCGATTTTGCAGCAATGCTGCAAAAACGGCCTTTAACAAAAACGTCCCCCAGGGGCCCAAAACCGGCCCCCACCTGTGCGGCCCACCGGGGGATTGCCCGGTGCCCCTTATGGCCAGTCCCGCCCTGCTCAGAACCATCAAGTGCTGTTTCTATAAGTTGCTCACAGCTCTATCTCAGTGTTGTCTGTGGAGGAGATTCACTGCCTCAGATTTTGCCTCTGATGCCTGAGACATGGGTGTCAGCAGCCGCTCTAAAACTCAACAGCAGCAAGCCCAACTCCATCATTCGATTCTGTTTTAACAACATGGCAGTGGGTGGACTCTCCCTTATACAACTGTTTTACACAAGGTCACTGCTATTTGAGGCTTCTATACTGACCCTCAAATGTTACTCAGATCTTTTATAGCTAAAAAAAAGCTTAGGCCACATTGTACCAACTAAGCTTCTGCCACTTGAAACGCTACCCATTGCTCCTTTCTCACGGCAACAGGGTTATCTCTCATTTCCTGTCCATGGTCTTTTCATTCCTCCTAAAATCCACCTCCGATGAGTAAAATACCTTGTAACAGCCAATAAGAAGTTCATCCACACCACACTGTCTGTATTTCCTTTATTTAGTTCCCATTCCAAGCCAGTTTCGTTTGCTAATCAGCCTCTGCATCATTTACAATATACAAGCCTGTTTGGTGGCGACCTGCCATCATTGTATTCCTCATTCAAGGGTTTGGAGTGAGGTGGCCTGGTCTTCACGCTGAAGGAGACAGCGCTTTACAGTTTCAGAGCCTCTGAGCGAAGCAGCGATCCGGTTAATACTGTGCATTTGTAATGATCAAGCTGGCTAATTGCACATGCCCAATTCTGCCATCTTGGGTGAAGAGTGCACTAAGGGCTTTGTTAGCGAGCTGAGCCCGTACTACAGGCTTCGTTCTGGATCAGAGCTGGGGACCTGTGTCCCAGAAGTCAGTCACTGTCTGTTCGGGTCCTGCACACACAAATGTAGTGTGATTGACAGCATGGGGCTGGCAACATGGCGGGTTTCTAGACATCTCTCTGTTGGCATAATGATGCAGGCCTCATGCTGTCCATCACACTTTTGTTGATGGTGTTCATGTGCTTTCAGCCTGCTGCCTGATGTGATGTTTAATCCTAGTTCCACTTCCCTCTGGGCACAGAGTCTTCTCCATAATGGGCTACTATCTCATGTGCTACTTTGAGCCATTTATGGCATCTGGTGTCTCTTACTGGCATACTGGGTGGCCTGGTGGTTTCCAGCCCCGGCATAGTGCTAATGCAGGCATAATCCTGGACATTGTTTTTTATGAGGTAGTGTATCGATTCCTGGTGTTATCTTGGCAAAATGGTTGCCATCATTGTAGCATATTATGGGCATCTACTGCATTTTAGCACCAATGCAATCATTGGCATATTGGTGGCATTCATGGCATAATGTGGACTCCTCTGGCACGACGGTGCCAACTGTTGGCATTTTGTGGGCATCCTTGCCATTCTGGGGCCAATTTTTGGCTTTATGGTGGACTTGCCATAATGGCTGCCCATCATTAGCATAATATTGTTAATGTTGGCACAGTGGTGGTCTCGTCTGACACAGTGGTGGCATATTGTAGACATCAGTGAAAATAATGGTTGTCACATTTGGTGCAGTGTAGATGCAGTTGGCATGACTGACCCAGGCTTAGTATTGTCCATCCTAGGCATACCGTAGACATCAGTTTCAATATGGTGTACATTCCTGGCACAGTGGTGACCCTAGCAAAATTTTGGCCTTGATTGGCATATTGTAGGTGTCTTTGGAATATAATTGCCACCCTTGGTGATATGGTGGCCACCTTAGACATGTGGTGGGCATACTTGATATTATGGGCCCATTCGTAGCATAATGGAAAGGTTAACATAACGGTGGCCTTTCTTGTCATATTGTGGGTATTTTTGTAATAATGGTAGTGGTATTCCCTGTCATGTGATGAGCTACTCTGGCACATAATGAAGATGTTTGGGCCTATTAGCCACAATCTATTTAGGTGAATCACTCGCACATGTGAGTACTTAAAAATAGCAAGTTAAAAGTGGAGGTCAACGTGCAATTATTTAAAAAAATGGCTTGGGCAAATAATTTGAAACATTTACATTTTACAGCAAAATGCATTTTGAAAAAAAAGTTTGACGTTTGGGGGACATGATTCAGGGTTGTGGAATTCCTGTCGTCCAAAGCCCAAGACATATTGTTTGGGGTCAAGGACAAAACATTTTCATGTTTATTTCGCCAACTGCACAGGTAGGCCCAACTCACAAAACGTTAGGCTGCAAGTTTACAGTACCACAAGATGGATCTATGAGAGAGGATTGTCTGCCACCAAGGCAAGGTTTGGATCCCTGTATGTAAGTTGGTCAGACTTTTTAAATTCATTCTTCATTCAGTCTCCAGACTTCATTAATGCAAAGCCTTTGCTATTAGTGTGAGCATTTTTAGGAAATGCATTAAACTGTGAGCTCAGCTTGCATTACTGACAGAGGTTCCAGTATATTCATGTGTTCACACATCTGCAAATTTTAACAATTTGAGACTCCTTATACTGCTCCCACAGTGCTTCCTGATCATATCCAAATACATCCACAAAAAATCGGTAAGTGGCTCACTACAGCCCCGCCGTTTCGAAAAGAGGGGAAGACCTTTGAGTGGATTGTCCCAAGGGATACATCTCCCTAATGTTGGAACGCACAAACAGAACTTGGGGTATCCCTTGACTATTTAGAGTCACTCCTATCCCACATGAATACCTAGTCAGTATTCAGTGAAGAAAAGGAAATATTTTTCTTTTTTTTGTATGACCCTTGCTCACTCTAAGAGTGGCATGCTTCAACATCAGGTTAACCCTGTCCCCTAAAAGCCAGGATGGGCTCAACTATATTTCAGGGAGCTCTTTTGATATTGTTATTACCGGGGAGACTAAAAACAGTAAATATACCTCAGACGTAGGTATCCCTTTAGTAGTGGTCTGGGTGAGTATGGATTGAAATGATCTTAATGGGGGTTCTTGTGATAGAATGGGCCTGTATCCCTAAAATGACCGTCAACATCTTTCCCTAATCTATGGCCTCGCTGGTCAACTGCTATCTGCAGGACGTAATGATATTGATTGCCACTGTATTATATACATTCATACTTTAGTTACATGTATATAGGGCATGGAACACTAAAATTGCATGTAAGGTGAGCAGATTCATGTGCCTTAATGTAGGATCGCTGTTCCCCTATTGGGATCTTGGTCCTACCACTCGGGGCAGGGAGCATGCCCCTGTAGTCTCACAGTCCTCAAGGGTAGTATGCCTCACCAACACCTATTCAAGTGCCTGCACTCTCCCGGCTCGTCGCATTTCCCAGATACTGCATTTTGGGTGGTGTCTGTAGGCCACCATCACCCTGGTTCCTGCATCTTTTCCCTCTGCATGTCTTATGATGACATGAGACCTGAGAAAAACATATGTGCATATTTTCTCTGACCCCCATACAGATTCATACAGTGAATAGTTGCTGTGGGCCATGAATAGAGGAGGCAAAGAGGCCTCCCTTTCATAGGTGGGGAGACAGGGCCAGATCCAAGTTTTGTGGGGCCTTTAGAAATCGTTGTCCTTCCACAGTTGGTGATAGTGCACGTGGTCCTGATTTCCCATTTGACTCATATGGCTGATGCCTTGTATCATTGTATTAGCCGTAGACTAACTATTCTTTTGCTCATTAATGTACTTAGCTACCTTTTCTAATGTTCCACATTATAATGAACTGTCCAGTCCTCATTTGGCTCTTGAAAGATCCACTTAACTCTACATTTTATTAATCTTTCTGGATTGTGTGGGCACCAAGGTTAGACTTTATGACGAGCGCTGGGATGATTTTCTTTGACTATGCCAGAGAAGCAATCTGTTTGGGAGACAAACAATTATCATCTGTGCACCAGAAGCACAATTGTAATGGTATCTCTATCTCATATATGTTTCTAGACATGAATCAGATCACTGATGGGATCATCTTAGCCCATCTTCAATTATACAGAGGGTGTTTTTCCAGTCGTCCAGATGGCTAATGCATTGGTCAACTCTTTTGCAGGGGTGGATTTTTAAGCCTTTCAGTAAAATGTTGGGTGAAAGCATCCAAATAAACATTGATTCATTATCAGCCATTTGGCCAGCTGTTGTCTGTGCTTCCATCAACTTTTATTGTAGAATTGATTTTGAATTGAAGGTAAACAGCTGTCGTTTAGTCACAAGTTTCTTTGATATAGGTCTATGGGGCCTCTTAGTTTTGCATGCTTTCAGTATCAGAAAAACTGTTTCTCTAAGGATTGACTGCAACTCTGCCCTCGTCATGTTAAGTTTGTCACTGGTCTTTAGCATTACATCTCATGGGATTTGGATCAATTTCCAAAAGGATGGTTCAAGATTGCAATGCCTGATTTGAGTGGCCTAGCTATCAGGAAGTTGCCATGAATTGTTATCTCCTTTGTTACTTACTTGTGGTGTCTCCCCGTGGTTTGAGCCTCTGTTATTCCTAGTGCATGAAATATCCGTGAAATACATAACACAGAATCTTGGTCTCCAGTGGCATCTGTGCTATGACTCCTATATTTCTGCCTTGTTCTGAGACATCCAGTCAAGGAAAGGTTGTAGTGTTCAGGTCAATAATCATGATTGGGGGTATAACGATGTATCTTAGAGGGTTGGTGGAAGCTGGCGCAGAACGTCTTTGAGAAAGTAAATTAATGCATTTCCTCTCTGTATGCATGATACACAACTTGGGAGATTTTAGGACAACAGCCTGGCCAGGCCATCTCCGAGTGGAGGTGTCATTACATTCAAATGCTCTTTGTGTTGCTCGCCATTTGTCCTGACACTTGAAGTACTTGGATATGACTTTTGTGAAAACATGCCTCAGACAGGGGATTCACCCAACACATAACTACTACTTAGAACAGTGACGTGATTCCAGCTAGAGCAGAAAGCATGTCATTGAGTGCTTAGACTTGCTAGCCCCCTTCAAGCATAATATTTCCACCGTATGTGACGTGCTCTATCGGTGCGTATGATGCACTGACTTTTAGCATCCGAAGACGTGCTGGAAAAAGTAAGGAGAAGTTATGGTAAGCAAAGGTTGACCATGTGTAAACCATGGGTCATGGTTTGTCCATAGCCAGACACACTTTAACGTAGAACGTCACAGCCTATAATTCTTATAGTTCTGGTCACCTACTACCTGCTTTATTTTTATTCATTTAAGCTGTATTTGTTCGCTAAAGGTTTTATATGTTTTCCTTAAGTTAGTAACTTTTGTAGCATCACTTTGCTCCTTTGGTCTAAGGCTCTTGTAGTAAACAATAAGAGTAATGCTCTCAAATGTTAATCCATTTTGCACACTGTGAACCCTTCTACAGTTTGAGAAGATGTTTTGTGTCCTGGTTTATGGGCATGTGAATAGTTAAGGAAGGGATATTTTCTTTCCAGTGATTTGTGTACAATAGTGTTTGTAGGATAGATGATTAAATATTGAACAGAGATGTGTGCCTCCTCTTGCTTCATGTTTGAGTCTGTTTCATGTGTGCTATTCAGCGTCGTTCAAGAAATATTTCACAACTGAAAAGCAGTTGGCATTGTTGTTTTTCTATGTCTTTGGAGTTCACACAGCTCCAAATTGAGGTAATGTTTTATTAATTCTTACTATGCTCCTTGGAATGTGAAAGAATATTTAACTGGGTCTTTGCTGTTACTACCCACTGCGGTAGATTTTACTTCAAGATCTCTCTATCAGGGATACGACTGTTTGTTAAGTTTATGATTACTGATGTATATTTTGGAAATTTCATCGGATTAAAATGTGCAGGAAAGAAAGCATTTGGTATGATGCGCTACATGAAGGGATTGATTTAGTCTTCGGTGTGTCCCGTTAGTGTGTTTAAAGCTGTATTTTACAGCCTGATCCTCATCACTTTTCCTATGAAACGCATAAGGTGCATTTTTTTTCTATGCAGTCCTCCTTGGAAAGGGCACATTTACAACAAAGTCCTGTGATTAAAACATTGTCAGATTAGTTTAGGACAAACTATATGATTTTTGGAATGCATGCTCAGAATTGACAGCTGACCTACTTTCCTTCTTGCAGTTTATTTGAGCAATGCCATAAAATCTGACTCATGAGTACTCAGTGTTTAATTGATGTCTGCCATTTCATAGGTTTTTTTGGGCAATTTTCATATCAAAACAGAGGATAAGAATAAAAGCCTTTACAACATACGTTTGACATTTTCTACTAATGTTCTTTAACGTGCACAAACAAAACATGGAATAAATCACAATACTTTTTCGCAAACATTAATTTTTGTTTGAATTGGACAGTATTATTAGTCCACTATCAATAAAATCTCGCCATCTGATAATCATCAAGGTATCTTCTTTCGATTCTCAAATGTTTTAAGCGTTCTATTGGAGTCATGCACAAGATCATGGAACCATTTTGTACGCCCTTATTAATCGACCCATGGTATTTTTTTTGTCATGATGAATGTACAAATGTCTTGTAGTCCTATTTTTTGATTAGTTATTGCTTTATGTTTCTTTGCTATCTAGAAAGATCTGAATAATGTGTACTTTTAATTCTGTGGTACATTTTACTCTACGGCTTAGATGAAGTTGTTCAAACATTTTGTATTACTTTCAATTAATTTGGTTATCACTGACAAATATGTCTTTACCTAAGCTAGTTTTATTAGCCCATTGTATGATTCTTAATTGGTTGACAAGAAAGCTTGTTTTGTTTCATAAAGTTTTTTACCTTTAAGAAAGTTTGAGGTTTCCACTTCAAATGTTGCCTTTCAGGCTACAACAAAATGGTGATTCCAAATTGTATGATTATTTTAAGTATTTCGTTGTATATTGCCAAAGGTCAGTTAAGGGTACGAGTTGCAGTTAATCTATACCAGGTTTACCTCTGGAAAAAGAGACATGTAGCAAAGAAACTGAAAAGGGATTAATTGCATCCACATGCATATAAACTATATTCTCATATTGACCCTGGAGGCCGAGGTGTCCCATGTTGGCTCTTCTCCTCTTCTCAAATGTTTCTCTGTCTCTTCTTCCCGCTGATCCTCCTCATTAAGGTTAAGAATTCTTCTATAGACGGAGTTCTTCAGGAGACTTTCACTGAGAGCACTTCTACAAAAAGTTTTTCTCAGTTTCATGCAGATGGCTATTGAAGCCAACATCTTTCAGCTTAACCGCCAGACAGTGAATCATTTCTTGACAAACTAAACTCTGAAAGCCTTGGAATTTCTATAAGCGTCTGGGCCTGCAGGTACCCTACTAAACAGTGGTAGCTCCATAAGCATGACCTGAAACTCTGGTGTTACATTGGGACCAACTGCTGGCCGATCAATCACTAGATATCTGTCCAGCCATCCCTGGTGCCAACTGAAGTAGCAGGCACATGCCTCCAACCGTTTTGTGGGATGCCAATCCTGCCTGCCAATCTGCCATGTCTGCAGCTAGTGGGTCTGGGTATAGTACTACGTAACTTTCCTTCAGTGTTTCATGGGATAAGCTACAATCTTCTCTGCAGATAAACATTTTGGAGATGAAGGGAATCTTCCTAATGCTGAGAGCATTCTTTCTAGTGTGGTGATGATTCATACTGACTTATTCTATGTAAGAAAACTAAGGAACACGTATGACTGGCAGCTATGCTCTGCAGGAGTTTCCTTCCAACGTAGCATGTTCCTGTTAGCCTCCCAGAGTGCAAGGATCGACAGCACCAGTGCAGACATCCAGGGTAGGGCGGCTCCAGTGGCGAACTGAATGGAACTTGCTTCAAGAAGTCATTGAGTCAATCTTCAAGGCCTGGGGTTGTCCACCCAGAGAGTCCTTAGACCCTCAGTTGTACACCAAGTGCAGACAGTTTACTTCTTGGATGAGCATCAGTCTTGCAGGGGGCAGCCTACAGTTTCTTGGTTGTGGGCACTATATCTTTTCTGTAAATTCTGTCATTACGTGGATCCTTCAAATGGATCATAGAGAGCCCACTGTGCTAAGTCATTTTGGTGCCCCTTGCGTTGTCTCCCGATGGCTGCTCCATCTACTTCAGAACAACTGCATCCTCCACCCCAGATGAAAGACCTCCTGTAAATGGGGGAATATTAGTGTTGCAGCTGTCCCTTCCTAACCTTTGCCATTGAGGTCTGTCCTCGCAAATCTGAAGTACCTGGTGGCTGCCGGTAAAATCCTGAAACTACATCTCTAACCCACGCCTTCAAAGCCCTCCACATCCGAGGGCCAAAGTACATCAACCACTGACTGAACTTCCACCATCCCTCCAGACACCTGTTCCCCGCCTCCCTCTGCCTCCCCCACACTCCCCGCATCCACCACAGCAACAGTGGAAGATGCTCCTTCTCCTACCTTGCAGCCAAGTCCTGGAACACCCTCCCTCTTCACCTATGAACCTCACCCTTTCTACTGGAATTCAGAAAAGAACTCAAGACCTTGATGTACTACTGAGCCTTGCAGCAGCACTCTCAGCACCTCGATACCCTCAGGGGTGATTAGCCATGCTTTGCAAATCCTGAAAGATGATGGTGGAAGCAATGGTTGAGATTCTGATTCTGGTCACTACAAAAGAACATCAAGTTGCTCTGTTTCCGTGTTGCTAGGCTGATACACGGTAGACGTACATGACTTTTTTTAGGCTATTGTGGCATACCAAAAAAGGCTTGTTTCTTCTTTAAGACTGCCCAGAGGCATTTTACGGGCAGAACGCATCTAGTCCCTGCAGTTAGGGGACCCAGTGCCTTTTTGGATTTAAGCTAGTCCTCACCAGGTTGAGGCAAAAACCTTTCAGACGATGGTCACCTTTGACATAAATACAACCAAGATGGATCGCACACCACTAGCCTCTCCTCCGGGTCGCCCCTTAGCACTCTGGTACATGTAGTGCATGTAGATGGACGAGTAAAAAGTAGTTCACCACAGTTGGTGCGAGTAGTTACTCATTATCCCCAAGTTCTCTGGACCCGAGACATGGCCCGGGTTTCGGGACAGTTTCCCTCGTCAGCAGAGCAGTGTTTGGGGTGGATGAGAAGGCCGCCAAGTTACCGTCACAGGCCCTGATGCCTCTCCGGCACGCAGGTGCGTCTCCAAGAGCTCGTCAGCTCAGGGCTCACGGGAGCCGTTTAAGTACAACCAAGATGGATAGCACACCACTAGCCTCTCCTCCGGGTCGCCCCTTAGCACTCTGGTACATGTAGTGCATGTAGATGGACGAGTAAAAAGTAGTTCACCACAGTTGGTGCGAGTAGTTACTCATTATCCCCAAGTTCTCTGGACCCGAGACATGGCCCGGGTTTCGGGACAGTTTCCCTTGTCAGCAGAGCAGTGTTTGGGGTGGATGAGAAGGCCGCCAAGTTACCGTCACAGGCCCTGATGCCTCTCCGGCGCGCAGGTGCGTCTCCAAGAGCTCGTCAGCTCAGGGCTCACGGGAGCCGTTTAAGTACAACCAAGATGGATCGCACACCACTAGCCTCTCCTCCGGGTCGCCCCTTAGCACTCTGGTACATGTAGTGCATGTAGATGGACGAGTAAAAAGTAGTTCACCACAGTTGGTGCGAGTAGTTACTCATTATCCCCAAGTTCTCTGGACCCGAGACATGGCCCGGGTTTCGGGACAGTTTCCCTCGTCAGCAGAGCAGTGTTTGGGGTGGATGAGAAGGCCGCCAAGTTACCGTCACAGGCCCTGATGCCTCTCTGGCGCGCAGGTGCGTCTCCAAGAGCTCGTCAGCTCAGGGCTCACAGGAGCCGTTTAAGTACAACAAGATGGATCGCACACCACTAGCCTCTCCTCCGGGTCGCCCCTTAGCACTCTGGTACATGTAGTGCATGTAGATGGACGAGTAAAAAGTAGTTCACCACAGTTGGTGCAAGTAGTTACTCATTATCCCCAAGTTCTCTGGACCCGAGACATGGCCCGGGTTTCGGGACAGTTTCCCTCGTCAGCAGAGCAGTGTTTGGGGTGGATGAGAAGGCCGCCAAGTTACCGTCACAGGCCCTGATGCCTCTCCGGCGCGCAGGTGCGTCTCCAAGAGCTCGTCAGCTCAGGGCTCACGGGAGCCGTTTAAGTACAACCAAGATGGATCGCACACCACTAGCCTCTCCTCCGGGTCGCCCCTTAGCACTCTGGTACATGTAGTGCATGTAGATGGACGAGTAAAAAGTAGTTCACCACAGTTGGTGCGAGTAGTTACTCATTATCCCCAAGTTCTCTGGACCCGAGACATGGCCCGGGTTTCGGGACAGTTTCCCTCGTCAGCAGAGCAGTGTTTGGGGTGGATGAGAAGGCCGCCAAGTTACCGTCACAGGCCCTGATGCCTCTCCGGCGCGCAGGTGCGTCTCCAAGAGCTCGTGAGCTCAGGGCTCACGGGAGCCGTTTAAGTACAACCAAGATGGATCGCACACCACTAGCCTCTCCTATGTCCCCTATGTATTTGTGTCCAGGTGCCTATATGAGCACCAAGCACCTTGTGCGTCAGAACCATTTTATGGTTTATCCTGGGATAGGGTAGCTCTGTGGTCTCATCCGTCCTTTGTTACTTTTTTTGAAGTTCTTCTAAATGGAGAAATTGTCTCTGGGCCTAAGGCATATCAAGCACTTTCATTTGGACAGAACCAGAGACACACATTTGTCCGACCAATCTTTTTGCAGTTTTTGGAGGCAATGATTTCGGTTAAGCATCTGCTTAAGCCATCATTGCATGATCTCTACCATGGAGGGTACACTTTGGATGGAGTCTTAACATCCGCCCAGTGTCTCCCGCTAAAAAACAGCCACTGGTTGCCTCCTTTTCAACAAGAATAAAACTGCTGGATGTCACAAATCAAGCACGAGTAGCAGGATCTGACTCACCCTATTCACGGCCCAACGCAACCCAGAAAAGGCTCTAAAGGGGAGAAAGGGGCCCTGTTTGAAAAGAAAGGAGAAGATGGAGAGAGCAAGAGAAATACGTAGCCAACTCTTCCGACGCCTCAACTATAGGAATCAGTACAAAGATGACATGGAATTTGGAGATAGGCAATGGATGACATTGAATTAGGAGTTAGAAAGTGAGGTAAGCCTTCAGGCTCTAAGTTCTATTAGCAGAAGGATGTTTCAGAACACAAGAATAAATGTATACCATGCAGTACAGAAACAAATATAGTACTGGTACCTGAATTCTGCTCACCAGCTTCCTTTCAATCATAGCTGTGGTGAGCCACAAGTGATTCCAGCGTCCAGACCCTAGGATCTGGAAAAAGCTGGCGAAGAGCTCAGTAAGTAAGTATTCCACCACGTTAGGGAAAAAAATCAAGATCAAGAAATACACAGAGCAGATGGTGGCACCCAAGGGGAATCGAGGAAACGAAAAAAAACACAGTCAGGGAAGTAAAGCCAAGTGTGAACTGCAAACGAAGAGCAAGAATCTGAATCAACAGGCAGAATGGCCCGGCAAAGTACTATGACATGCTCTTCTGCTGCCACTGTGCCCACACCCTGAAGTAATGGTCATTCCGAAATATAGCCTCTGTGTTCCTGATGCTGAAGTGATGATCATGTCAATGCTTAGCCTCTGTGTTCTTGACCGGGCAGTCAAGTGTCAAACTAGTGTGTGAAAAACCATAGAAGGCATCAATCAGGGAGGTTGAGAATTCCAAATTCATAGTCAACCATTTTTTTTTTTATCTGTGCTGCATTCTGATTTAAAACTTTATTGGAGACCATCGAACAGATTAGTTTTTTAATTAACCCCTTCAGTTGACTGTCAACACACCTCTCAAGAATGTGTAACAGAAAAGGGTCTGGTTATGATTGGGTTGAAATTCCCCAGTTACCATTGCACTCAGTAAAACTGCTTAATTCGACAGGATAAATGAGAAAGGCTTTACTATTTGATATGCCCTCTGCTGATGTCACTTCCTGTTTCAGAGGTTGGCAGCAACACTTGAAAATGTTTGCAACACATTTAAAATACCTTGAAAGGAAGCAGGTTTGAGTGGTTATTTAGGCCTAAGGTAAAACATCAATAAGTGAATACCACAATATTAGAATTTTGAAAAAGAGAATGCCCCCTTTAGTATTAGATGCTTCTTCTTTTCCTGCCATTTGATTTTGGTGCGTTTTATTCCAAAGAGACAGCACCATGATTAACCATGTTATTAAAACACTCGGCAAAATATTGTAAAACTCCCGACGAATGTATTAATAGGATTACCCACGATAAAGTTCAGCATCCCCAAAAATAGGATGCTCCTCATTCAAACTAAATGCAGAGACCAGAGGAACCAAGCTTACGGTGCTTGCATTTGTACTACATGACAGTGCTTTAAATGGAAATGGCGAACCCAGTACTCTCCATACAGAGGGCCTATCTGCCCCTGAAAAGTGCTGGTACTCTCCCATTAAATGTATTGTAGTGGTGCTGAAAAATTCAGGTACTCTCTCTTTCATATTTAGAAAGTGCAGCTGCATAATTACAGTTCTGATCCATGATACATCTGTAGAAGAAGGATTTTTCAAGTCTAAACTTATTAGTTATTATAAATCACCCTAATTTCCTGCACAGCACGTCCTCTTCTTGTTCCTGTCCATCATACATTCTACCGCCTAGTTCTTGAAATGGCTTTACTGGATCTTTGCTTAATATAAAAAACATAATTGGTAAACATTTCAATTGTTAGCAATTCAATTGTGAGTCCTTGAGTCTCAGAGAGACCTGAACGAGCGTGACTAAGCCATCATATTTGCATGGATGTATGAATGGAATTTGTAGAACACAAATCCAGCTACAAACATCCAAAGCACCCTGCATGTGTTCATATTATTAATTCAGTTTATCAGCAATTGACCAAACCACTTGTGTATACAAGCTGTCTAATAAATCAGATGGTCTATCATATCAATCTCTGGCCCTATGTCGCACCGTCATTCAGTTATGAAGGCTATGCTACAGTTTTGTTGCCTTGGCGAATTTTTCTTGCAGCTTGGCTCTGGCTTCCCACAGTGGTACCACGTGTACAGGGGACATATCTACCATGCTCCTTCCACTTGATATTTCATCTCATAAATTATAAATACAAGCTGTTATAGGGGTGTGACTATCAGACTCTGTTCGTGGGGGGAGGGTGGTGCACAAGGCAGAGAGAGGCTACTCAGCTGTAACAGTGGTGCTCAAAGTCGTTTGCCATTGGTGATCTGCGGTCTGCCCTACTACAGCTCTGCAAAATTGGACCAAGTACAAACCTTTCTGCACTTGACGCTCATGGTAAAAGGGCACACATTCAAAGACTCCTCAGAGAGGCAGTTTGGGGGCAAGAGCTCAGAACACAACAGGCACAATAAAGTATTGTCCCGCTTAGTGCTAATCCTTTAGGTAAAATAAAGTACTTTTAATCACACAGTATTATGAAGTACTAAACACTCCAAAAGGGAGGTTCAGTTGACAGGCTGTATACCATCTATGTGATCTAATAAAATGCGAAATCCTTACAGGGCCAATTCCCCCTCAAACACCAATTCCTTTGTGCAAATCAGGTAAAAATAGGTCAACTTAAAGCCGTGCACAGGTGCAGATTACTATTATTTACCCCAAAGGTTGGCACATAGGGTCAGTCAGCAGCTGGTAGCCTACTAAGTTCGTGCCAGCAAAGAATAACATTAATGGTCAATTTATCACTTCTCGCATTTGCTAAAGATTTCTTGCGTAGATTCCTTACCTTAGAATATTTCCCAGGCATCAGGCTGAATCCAGAAGTTGTTGAGCTGTAACCTACCCGCCAATGGGTGGCATGGTTCAACTTTGCATCTGCATTGTTCACACCAGAAATGACTTGTGCAGTACCTATATAGGCCAGTTGATGTCAGTTCTTTTTTTTCTGCTCCATATAGCGCCAGTCCGTGAAGAGTTACCCTCAGCCGCGTTTAGAGTTTTTTTCTCAAATTTTTGGCAAACGGTTTTTGAGAGATTTTCTCTCCTGGTGTTACAGGATATCCCAAAAGAAACCTGCTGATTCAAACCATGTGGTGCCTGTCACAGTCCGATGTCTGTGACATACCCACACTTGGTTTGTTTCTGGAGCTTGAGGAGGGACCACAACATAAACAACTGCAAGGACTGCCGCACCATGCATATGACGGCGCTGATGGAGCACTCCCTCAAGCTCCTCGCTGCCCGATGTCAGACAACCCCATGACGCTCAATGATCCGGGTCACGTGGAAAGTCCCGGGGCCATTCGCAGAGCCGCATCCAGCAGCTGTCATCCCGTTCGAAGTCGGCGGGTAAGTCCCATTGCAATCAGAAGTTGAAGAGATCTTTGACTTTACTGCTCCCGTCAAAATCTTTTGATGAGGCCCAGGAGCGTTGGCACTCCAGGACTTGTGCTTCAGTGGAGCCGGAGTCAAAATCTGCTCTGCACTTCCCTGACTTTCCTGGAGCAATCTCTGCCCAGTTGAAAGAATTTGATAAATCCATGCACCTCCTATTTCAGTGGCCCGGCCCCTCTGGGACACCTTTGGGACTCATGGGCATTGGGAAGGACCCCCACTACATCCTCGCCAGTGGCTTCTCCCTTGGCACTAGTTGGGCCCCATGGATCCGGTGTTGGATCTCGAGCAAGCCTCCACCTTCCTTGATGCATGCTCAAATGCTGACACTACCAACACCCCACAGTGGTACCGTCCCCAGTGTCATTTCCAACTTCGGCACAGAGCTGGACGAATGTCTTCCGCAGGTTCTGGTGCCAACTGGGACCATGCCCTCTGGGTCAGAGCCAACACCTTTTTCATTCAACCGGCCTGGAGAGGAAGACGAATAGAAGGGGTCTGGAGATCCTTATGGATAACAACATCCCCTAGAGGATCCTGAAGACAACTGGTGTGAGAAACTGGTGGAAGCTAAAGTGGGGTAGACACCTTACCGGACACTGCCTTGGTCTCTCCCTGTACCGAATGCACCTCATTCGCTATGGTGGTGTGTAGAGTGGCTGAGGACTTGGACCTTCTGTTACCCTCTGTGAATTTCAAGCCGAACATCTTGTCAGAGGTGTTTCAGGCAGGGGTTGTCATGTCAGAATCCTTCAATGAAGCCCTTACCAATCTCTATCTCGGGCATGGTCCAATCCCTGCACAGGGGCACCAGTGTTTAGATGTTTCCCACCGCTATTGACTCGCTCCTGGGGACCCCAGTTTCCTTACCCAGCATTCCATCCCGGAGGGCTTGGTGGTCTAAGCCTCCACCTATAGGAGCAACCCTGGCGTGTTCCTTAATACTCTACAGGATAGAGAATCCAAGAAGCTGGATACCTTCGGCAAGAAGATGTTCTCATCCATTAGCCTTGTACTGCTGTCGCTGAACACTGCATGCCTTTTGGGCCAATATACATAACACATGATATTAGGATGCACAAATGCTGCCTGTGGTCTTGGAGGAGGCCCGCTGCCATTGTCTTCCAAGCTATTGCTGACAGGAGAGATGCAGCAAAGTTCTCCATGGACTGGACACAACCAACTTGCTGGGTAGAGCGATTTCATGATCGGTGGCCCTTTGGCGCCACACCTGGCTGAGAAGCACTGGCTTTTTTAGGGGATGTCCAAGCCTCACTTCTGGACATGCCATTTGAACGCTCTTGTCTTTTTGGAGAGAAGGCAGACTCACTGCTGGAGCACTTTAATGACAGTAGAGCTATGGGCAGGTCCTTGAGCTTCGAGCTTCCCTTTCGTGGCCATGGAAGGGATTTACACCATGTCCATACCCTCCCGGGAACTATGACCATCAGGCTTCCCAGCCTTTTCATGGTCGAGAATGTGGGTTTCATAGGCACATAGAACAGGTAGCCAGAGTTTGTGCCAGTCCACCACCTCTCAGAAGCCCCAGGCTTCAAACCCCTTTATTTTGCCCTCCGTTCTTCATGGCCATCCAGTGGGGGTCAGGATACACCAACACCTGCAATACTGGCAGGTCAGTACCATCAGACCGTTGGGTTTTACAAATTGTCAGAGAGGCTACTCTACCCATGTCACCCACATATGACCAGCTGTCGGTGGACCACCTCTCCTTGCTTCATCAGAAAATGCTGTCTCTCCAGGCTAAGGGAACCATCAGGAGTATGCCAGCATCAGAAGTAGGTTGTAGTTGTAATTCCCACTAGTTTCTGGTGCCCAAAAAGGATTGAGGCCTTCATCCTATCCTAGATCTGCACCGTCTTAATCACATACTGAAAAAAGGAAAATTCACAATGCTTACACACGCCCATGTCCTGTCTGCCCTGTACCTGGGACACTGGATGGTAGTTTTGGACTTGCCCAATGAATATTTCCAGATCCCCTTCCAGCCTGCCCACAGACGTTCGCTGCGGTTCACGGTGGGCCAAAAGCACTTTGTTTGCCGTACTAGCCTTCGGCCTTACTAGCTCCCCTAGGGTGTTCACCAAGAAGATGGCAGTGGTTGCAGCTCATTTGCTCAGGGCTGGGGTTCCAGTCTTCCCCTGCCTTCATTATTGACAGTTGAAGGCAGGCTCGCGACATGTAATCTTCTCCCACCTCCAGATTCTGGTGAACCTCTTGCACTTGGTGGGTTCACTATCAGCTTGCCGAAGTCACACCTGACATCCTCTCAGACGCATCCTTTTATCGGGGCTGTTCTGGACACTGTACAGTTTTGGGGCACAGCAAAACAGTTTCGGGCCTATCCTCCTAATTGGCGAGTCCAGGATATTCAACTATGATACCCATGGTTCAGCCTCTGGCCTGGATTTTGGTGAGAATGACCCTGAGATTGTTGGGCCTCATGGTCTCCTGGATCCTGCTTGTAACAAATGCCCATTCAGTTATGCAGGCTCTGCAGTGGGTACTGAAGCCTCAGTGGGCGCAGCATCACAGAAATCTCTCCAACGTGGTCCAAATCTCAGAGGGAACTGGGAAAGATCTGCAGTAGTGGCTGCTGAACCGTGATTGGGTCAACAGCAGACCCCTCTCCCTCCCCCAACTGGAGCTAATGGTAATGAACAAGGTGTCACTGCTGGGATGGGGTGGTTATCCAGGAGAGGTGGAGATCAGAGGACTCTGGTCTCTAGCGGATTCCGGGCTTCCCATCAACCGTTGGAGCTTTGGGCGATCCACTTGGCAGGGAAAGCCTTTCTTCCTTTGTTCAAGGGAAAGCTGGTACACGTGTTCCTGAACAACACCACCACCATGTGATACTGCAACAAACCGGGTAGGGTTGGGTTTTGAACCCTTTGTCAAGGGGCTTTGTGCCTCTGGACATGGCTAGAATTCCTGGGCATTTTCCTGGTGGTTCAATTCGTGGCAGCCTCTGTGAATGCCAGGGCATGCAAATTCAGCCTTGTCCAACATTGCTGCTTAATGCCCTTTAGTCTTCAAACATGCTGCCCCCAAGCCCTATCACATCCAGGTTCGTGGATGATGGGTAGGTCAATAGACCAGAGCCTCTGTACACACAGTAAATTGCTCCCTGGTGCCTCATGATACTTTGCAAGCACTGCCGAGCAAGAGGGACTTAGGCAATGATTATACTGCCCGCTGAGGTTTACTGCATGTAGGTAGCCTCGCTGGGCAAAAGGTTACCTATCATTTACCACCGCCACTGGCAGGAGCATTTTCAGTTCACAACTACCCAGCAGAGCTACGTTTTGTCCCTATATATTTTCCCAAACCACTAGCCGCTAGTGGGTGCCTTAGAAATACAGGGAGGGAGCATATTTTATGTATACTCTTGAGACTGTCTGCGAAGTTGGACTCCCGGCCTGCCATGGAGACAAGAATAGTTTTTAAAGAGATGCGATACCCGCTATGCTTAGAAGGTGCCAACATTGCTATACATTTATTATATTACAACCTGGCTGCCTACCTGTGTCTTAAAAATCCCAGGAGAGAGCATTTTTAGGTATACTTGTGATACTATCTTAGTCTACAGGCGACAACATTGTTATATACTCATAACTATACTTAACCACGACACATAGTCATGGGATGATGTATTACTTTTATAGGTTAAAATTACCCTTGTCCTGCAACATCTCTAGACAGGATGGTACCATCTAGATCAAGCATCCATAGTCATATTTTTCTAATCCCATATGATCCACATTGTAGGAGCTGTAGCATCCATGATATCCCAGTTTGGTGTATTATGGTCACAATCTGCTTGACTCACCAGTGTGTAAATGTGGACACATCCTGTGCATTTTCATGGAGAGTCCATATTGTCATTGTTGTTATTGTTTTCTCATGTTTTTACCTTTTATGGTCACACTCCTGGGCGACTCACCAACCTATGTAAGTCCGATAGGTTGCAAGTACACATTTCCATGAGACCACCCTTACTCTCTTTGTGAGGACTAGGTTTGTCAATTTAGGTCCTGATGAAACGCCATTAGATCCCTTGCAACGGTAAACAGCCATTAGTACGCGGCTATTACACCGCATACCATTAGCAAGCGTTACAATGCATGCGATGTATCAACGTGTAGCCTGTACTACGCAAATTGTTACATTGCATGCGTTGTAATGTTTTCCCACAGTGCGAGGACTGAAAAAGGCTGGAGATGCACGTTTTCGGGAACATTTTGTTGAATCCTGATATATGCACTCCACTGCAATAGGATTTGGAGACAGAGGAGTAACATGACTTTGTGCATGATTTAACTATTAAACGAGGTTGCTTGATGTTCATGTACTGTTCAATAACGGAGCAGGCTCTCTTTTATCCCCACATCGCAGGGTTTCTGATTAGAGCACATCTGTGGCTTCTAAGTGGAGGATGACGCAGAGATAAATACATTCAACACGTCTCCTCCAAGAAGTCGAAGTTTCCGGTTTAAGATTTCCCTGCAATGCGCGCTGCTCATAGCTCTTTAAGGTCATTGTGTTCTCTTGGGCAGAAGGCTTTACGTGCAATGTGCCTAGCAGCCCTGCCAATTGGTGTGTATGTCTCTTTCACCTGGCGTCCAAATGCATCCCGAAGGTCACCCCCTCCCTTCCCCACCCTAGCGTGTTGTGGAGCCCTGGGCGAGGCGTGGTGGGCCGGGACACACTGGAGGGATTCCCGGCGCCTGTGCGTGTGTTTTCGAAAAAGTCCCTTTGTTGGCCCTGCGCAGGTGTCAGTGGAGTCTGTCCAACAGTCGCGGTTCTGTGAACCAGTCCCTGGATATCTCCTGGTAGGGGTCCTGAAAGGAGAATGAGCGGAACGAGGTAGGAGGGAGCCAGCAGGGAGCTATAACCGAATATGACTCGTTACTACGCAAACATGAGCAATAAAAACTTGTGTAGTAATGGTATTTGTGAAGTTAAAACTTCGTACTAAAAGCATGCAAACTATTGGTTTGCGTAGTAACGAGTCATATTCCTTGCAACTATTTAGGGTGTGAAACATGTTGACCACATCTCTGTAGTGTAGGTAATTCCGCACACAGATTCACCCAACTGTGTCCCTGAAATATAGTTTTTTTCATCCAGATTCACACTTAGGGAATACCAGGCCATTATTTCTGTCAATACCCACCCCTGTTTAGTTCTTGCCTAGGCAGCGCATGCACTGTATCTTCGAGATATGTGGTATCTAGAATATGGGCTTGAAGCACCGCCCATCTTTTTCATTGGTTCCTCTTACTGTCTTTTGTAAATGCCAGCTTTTGTTTTGTGAATACGCTTAATAGTCCCTCCTTTTGGACTTTTGTATCCTCCTATGAGGTCTGCCCCTGTTACATGTGCTATTACTCTTCAAGTTATCTAGGATACTTTGAGAGCACATTTTTTTGTTGTTGGCCTGCCTCTGCTCATGTTAAGTGCTCTGTTAACTTTGTGTACAGCTTAATGAAATGCAATGCTGTTTGCTGCAGTCGTCCGTGTTTCAGCTTTGCTGTCATTTAATGTCACCCCAGTCTCCTCACTCCTCCCACAACACTGCTTGTTTTTATTTGGTTTTTGTCCCTTCACCGGACGGGAGTTTATTTTGCCAATTACTGATACTTCATTGTGCATTTTATTTCTGTTGCCAGGTATTTAAAATAGGAGTCGACCTGTATTTTAATCAGTTTTTTTGGTAGGTATGGTAAACCCAATGCAGAGACTCGAACCCCGTTCTCTAGTTCTAAAGTCGGCAGCACTGGATGTTACGCCACAACCTCTTTCCAAAAACTGCTGGTTTTCTTTCTAAATGCTTCCTCAGGAAATTCCTAGTAACACGGGCCAGAAGAGGCATTATGCAAACTCACTATGAATATTACAAAAAAGTAGTGGTATTCTTCACCTTGAAGAAATATTTTATTTTCATTTTTACTTGCCAAAAGGTTTCTTGATCATGTTTGGAGGACACCTGTGGGTATCTGCTGTGCGCTTGTGCTCAGTGTCAGCCACACACTGTGTAAATCTACACATGTTCAATGCCAAGATTACACAATAAAAAATAACCCACTAAAAGATGGCCACAAACGTTGCATTGATGCTGTCAAACATTATTCTCTAATAGCAGCTGGTTAACATTTGTGGAGAGGTTCTCTCAATTCATTTTAAATCATTGTTTTGGTGTTCAGCTTGCACTCCAAGATGACTGCCGCTCTCACACCAGACTTTAACAGTCCTATCAATCTGATACCATTGACCATCATTGAGTGGGCGGCGGTCCGGTGAAGCTTGTAGGAGTTAAGTGATATTACTTCTGAAGAACCTCAAGCAACTTCCTCTCCTGTGCAACTGTTGAGTGTTCTGAATTGAAGTAAGGAACATTTTTGCGACCGTACAGCAGGTGCTTGTTGGAGCAATAAAGATCGAATTACTAAACTTTAAAATTATTACATAAATTGGCTCCGTGATTATCTTTTAAATTCAGAACACTTAATTCAGCTTTTTAAACACTTAGATAACTAAGTATTTCAGTTGCCGCTGCTTAACGCAGGCATTCTAGTGTTGGCTAGCACTGTAAGGTGAAAGCATCTCATTGTAAGTGCTTTTGATAGTAGAGTTTATTATTTACATCCTGCCATGAGACTGTAAACAAAGGTTTCTTTTAGTTTATAAGGAATAGTGTGCCTTGATGTTCACGGCTGTGTCTGAATGCAAACATAATCAGTTCCGTTTTGAGCGCACTCAACATTCTTCATTTCAATATTACGTGTCTCTACCAGGTATCTCAAAAGTTCAAAGCTATGTGAATAAATCCTATGTGTCCATTAACAGACAATTGCAGGTGAATACATCACAGTGTCAGGAAGAGGTTGATGTACGAATTGCACCATGGAAAACCTAGCTCGAACATATCCTGATGTAAATAATTGCAGCTAATTAACATTGGGGAACATTTACAAAACATATATTGAGGTTTAACCTCCAAGAGGATGTGTTGTAACGTCCAGAGCGGCTGACCTTGACGCTGGGGAACCAGGTTCGAGTCTCCGCATCGGCTTAAGCATCCTGTGATTCTGTGCAAATCATTTAATCTCCCTGTATCTGATAAATGAATGTGTCTTTCTATAATGCAACTGGTGCTCATGTAAAGTGCGCTGATAACTTCAGGTTGAGTTTGCTCTATATAAAACTGCCAAAGAAACCAACCATTCTTGTTTTGTGCAAGGTGTAAACGCCACATAATATGCTGGTGAACAGCTGCCCCACTGTGGATTATGTGCAGTGCTGAACTCAGTATAGTTTACTCTTCTCTATCACTAGCTTTCCTTGTTTTTTTTTCTTATTCTCTCTCACTTGCCCTCTCTAACTCGATCTTCTCCTGGCTCTCACGCTAGCACTCATTCTTTGCTGTACCTTGATTGCAAAAAAGACTTCCGAGTTGAAGACCAACTCTTCGTAGGGAAAGTAGGGGGCCAAGAAAAGGAAGACTGTAAACAGGCCATCTCAAGATGGAATGCACTCTGCATTAAGATCTGCTACGCATCTGCTAGGAAGCAACTCCCTGAGGGTTTTCTTGCTCATTCCACCACAGCGACTGCATTAGCACCAGAGTCCTGTCCTGGACATTTGTCAGGCAGTAACTTAGGCATTTCTGCACACGTTTACCAAGCAATACTACCTGGAAAGTCTGGTCTGTCATGACGGGCACTTTGTCCATTCAGTCCTGCAGGATTTTCTGGTTCTCTGATTTGCAAACCTATCACCGGGGAGGCATTGCTTGGGTATCTATTCTAAGGTAAGGAAGCTGCTGCTAAAAGTCTCTAGCAGATAAACAAATTACTTACCTTTGTTAACGTTTTATGTGGTAGAGAATCTAACTAACTGAAGATTCCTTACTGACCCTCCCATCCTCCCTGCTCTGTGAACTGATTATAGTGTAAGGGTCACCCTTCTAAGAGCCTTAGGATTTCACACCAGTCATTAGTCTTCATCGTAGCTCCGTGCTCCTGGCATGGAAAATTGTGAAAGTAACGGACATTAACGAGCTGGGTTGGCGCCTATAAAGGTCCGTGCACATAATTTCCGGTGCAAATGATGCTGCTGACGCAGAGCCGTACGCCGACACCTACCAGCCCATAGGGATACCGCTTGAATAATTCCTGGTCCAGTCTGACACCTGGGGAATATTCTAAGGTATGGAATTTGCTGCTAGAGAGTCTTTGGCAGATAAGGCGTTACCGAAGGTAAGTAACTTGTTCATTGGATACAGTCTGTTAGTCCATGTTGACACAGTCTCGTGCAATCTGCTCTGTGCCCAGGGTGAGTCTGAGGAACGGCTTGTGTATTGAGCATCATCTGAAAGAAACACGTTCGTGTTAGATTCCTTACCTTAGAATATCCCCAGGCGTCAGACCTGATCCGGTCGTTGGCGTCGTGATCGCCGGGACGACGTCGCTGGAGTACTTAGATGCCGCTCTCGAGCACTGACGTCAGTTCTTCTTTTTTCCGCACCAGCAAGCACATATCCAGGAAGAGTGTACCCTTAGCCATTTTTTGACTAACTTTTTGGACATTTTTGTTTATCTTTTTCAAGGCGACTCGACTCCTGGTGCTGGTAGGGATGCCTGGGTTCAAGCCGTGTGACGCCTGTCACCGACTGATGTCGGTTACCGACCCCCACCGCTGGTGTCTCTACTGTTTGGGGGCCGACCACGATGACAAGTCGCGCCCGACTGCCGGGCCTTGACGTCGAAGGCTAGGCAGGAGGGACCCTGTAAGCTACTCGAGCTCCGGCAGTCGGTCCTGGTTGAGGAGGAAGTTGAGGGACCGATCACAGAGCCAGAGTCATCACCGATCGTCGGGATCCAAGTCCTCGCACTCGGGTAAGTCGAGGCATGGCAATAAGAAGTCGAAGAGATGCCATTGTTCTTCAACCTCCCTTTGCCGGTCGCAAGACTTGGCTGAGGGTTCAGGTGGCGCCAACCTCGCGGCTCCAGCGGAGCCCGCGCAGTCGCATCCAGCCCCACACCCTCCGGCCCCTGGGCTCAATGCGACTCTGAAGCAGATTCGAGACTTCCTCGTGACCATGAGGACTCTTTCCGCCGCCGAGAACAGCCGGCGCGCCTTGGGGCCCCGCAGGTCCGACTGGGGGTCCAAGCCCTGTGTTGTCTGTGGCTTCGGCCTCGTCGCCGCTGGTGACTTTGGTCCTGGCGCCGCAGGACTCCGTGGGATCCAGGCCTGGATCCTGGTCGACGCTGGTTGACCTGACGACTCCTCTGCCGGCGGCGCCCCCCTCAGAGTCACCCCCGGCACCGTCCTTGGGCAATGCCGGCCCCGGTTTCAGCCCGGGCTCGGCTTCGGACCTGAACCGATCGGTGCCGTCTCCGACGCCGACTGGTGAGTTGTTCACCTACGCCCCGGCTCCAGCATTTCTGCCTGTTTATCAGGACACGGATGAAGGGGAGGACAGGGAGGGGCCTGAGGACCCTCTGGCACAGCAGTGCCAATTAAGTCAAGACTGGGCAGATGAGCTAGGGGAGGCCATTGGTCTAGACACTACGCCTGACACTGGTTTTCTCTCCCCTCCCGTGGCTACGGAGGAGGGAGCCACTTATGCTGTGGTGCTGCCAAGGCCTTGGACCTTGAGCTATCTGCAGCGTCCGCAAGAACAAACCTCCTCACCGAGGTGCTTCAACCGCCAGTAAGCTCTTCGGAGCCTCTGCTGCAGTTTAATGAGGCCCTCACTGACGTTCTGATGGGCACTTGGTCCAAGCCCACCACAGTCCCTCCTGTGGATCAGAACGTGGCCCGGCGCCACGGCCCAGCTCCGGGCGACCCCTGCTTTCTGTCCACCCACCCTACCCCTGAGAGTCTGTTTATCCAAGCCTCCACGTCCAAAACCCTCTTCCCGACCACACCCCCGGACCAGGAACCAAAAGGATGGAACAGTTTGGCAAGAAACTGTTTTCCTCCCTCAGCCTAGGGTTGCGGTCCATTAATACCGTATGCCTTTTGGACCGTTACACCCACTCTCTGTGGGATAAGGTGCCGGACATGCTGCCCCAGTGTCCAGTGGAGGCCAGGATACGACTCGGCCAGGCTTTTGCTGAGGGGCGAGATGCAGCACAGTATTCCATTCGATGTGGACTTGACACCACGGACTCGCTGGGCAGAGCGATTGCAACGACGGTGGTGGTTCGTCGTCACGCCTGGCGGAGGTCCACAAACTTTTCAGGGGATGTCCAGAGCACTCTCGTGGACATGCCTTTTGATGGCCGTCGCCTCTTTGGCGACAAGGCAGATAGCGCGCTGGAGCGCTTTAAGGACTCTAGGGCTACGGCCAAGTCCTTGGTCCTGTCGGCCCAGCTCCAGCAAACTTCTGCCTTTTGCCCCTTTCGTGGCCACGGAAGGGGCACCCCCGCACGTTCGTCCTGCCACATGCCGCATAACAAACCTTAGCGCGGTTGCGGATGTGCATTCCGCCGTGACAGAGCAGGGGAACAGAGAGCCGGTCAGTCCACATCCGCTCCCGCAGCATCTGCCTCAAAGCCTTCCTAGTCTGAGCTTTCAGGCCCATTCCACACCAGTGGAAGGCAAAGTTCGCCATCACCTGCCCCACTGGCGTACCATCACTTCGGACAGGTGGGTGCTGCAAATCGTCCGAAGGGGCTACTCCTTCCCCTTCGAGATGACCCCTCCAGCCATGCCACCGCAGTACCACTGCATGTCGGGGGATCACTTGCAACTTCTTCAGGAGAAAGTTACGGCCCTCTTGGCCAAGGGGGCCATCGAGTGCGTTCCTGGCCCAGCAGTAGGACGGGGTTGTTACTCTCACTACTTTCTGGTTCCCAAGAAGGGCAAAGGGGGCCTCCGCCCTATCTTGGACCTCAGAAGCGTCAACATCTTCCTCCGGAAGGAGAAGTTCAAGATGCTGACGTTAGCTCAGGTTTTGGCTGCCCTAGACCCTGGAGACTGGATGGTAGCGTTGGACTTGCAGTATGCTTATTTCCACATTCCCGTCCTGCCGGCCCATCGGTGTTACCTGCAGTTCACGCTAGGCCACGAACACTTTCAATTTACCGTGCTCCCCTTAGGCCTCACCAGTGCCCCTCGGGTGTTCACGGAAGTGATGGCGGTGGTCACAGCTCATCTGCACAGATTAGGGGTTCCAGTCTTCCCCTATCTCGACGACTGGTTGTTGACGGCGGGCTCGCCCCAAACAGTTGTCTCCCACCTCCAGACTACGGCCGACCTCCTGCATTCGCTGGGGTTCTCCATCAACGTGCCGAAGTCACACCTGAGTCCCTCCCAGAAGCTCCTCTCCATCGGAGCGGATCTGGACTCGGCGCAGTTTCGGGTTTATCCTCCCGAGCAGCGGGTTTGGGATATTGAGGCTCTGTTTCCGATCTTTCAGCCTTTATCCCGAGTTTCGGTCAAGATGGCCCTTCGGCTGCTTGGTCTGATGGCCTCCTGCATCCCGCTGGTACATCATGCCAGGTGGCGCATGCGGGCTCTGCAGTGGGACCTGACGTTCCAATGGGCACAACATCAGGGCAACCTGTCCGACCATGTCCTGATCTCGGAGGGCACTGCAAGACAGTTGCAGTGGTGGCTCATGGACCGTGATTGGGTCAGCGGCAGATCCCTCTCCCTACCCCAACAGGAGCACACAGTGGTGACGGATGCATCCCTCCTGGGATGGGGGGCAGCGTGGGTGAGGCGAAGATCAGAGGCCTCTGGTCTCTGGCGGAGTCCCAGCGCCATATCAACTTTCTGGAGCTGCGGGCGATCCGACTTGCACTGAAGGCATTCCTTCCCTCTGTCCGGAGAAGTGTAGTGCAGGTGTTCATGGGCAACACCACCGCCATGTGGTATTGCAACAAACAGGGCAGGGTGGGGTCGTGGACCCTTTGTCAGGAGGCTCTGCGCCTCTGGACATGGCTTTAACATCAGAGCATCACCCTGGTGGTTCAACACCTGGCAGGTTCTCTGAACGCCAGGGTGGACAAACTCAGCTGTCAGTGCATGATGGATCACGAGTGGCGTCTGAACTGGGACGTGGCGCAAGGTCTCTTTCAGCAGTGGGGAGAGCCTTGGGTAGATCTATTTGTCACCGTAGAGAATGCGCAATATCATCAGTTCTGCGCATTGGAATGTCCAAGGCGGCACTCGCTCAGAGAGGCTTTTCGTCGCGAGTTGAGTTGCGGTCTGTTATACGCATTTCCGCATATGCCACTTCTGCCCAGAGTGCTGAAGAAGATCATGCGCTACCAGGCCCAAGTTTTCCTTGTGGCTCCTGATTGGGCACGAAGATACTGGTATCCCGAGCTACTCAGTCTGTCAATCGATCCCCTGATTCTACTGCCTCTTCGGGAGGATCTTCTGTCGCAGCAACAGGGGACGGTCCTCCATCCGAACCTGTCCAGCCTCCACCTAAATGCGTGGAGATTGAGCGGCGGCAGTTGATGCCATTTGACTTGCCTCTTGAAGTCTGTGATGTCATTCTGGCAGTCAGGCGTCTCTCCACGAAAACGGTATACGCCTGCTGGTGGAACAAATTTGTGGCATGGTGCACAGCAAAGGCTGTGGATCCCCTTTCCGCCCCTCTTTCTGAGGTCCTCCTCTTTCTTCTTTCCCTGGCCCAGCAGGGCTCTGCTCTGGGCACCATCATGGGATATCTTTCAGCTGTTTCAGCCTTCTTGATGCTTCCTGATCAGCCTTCTCTTTTCAAGTACCCTGTAGTAAATAGATTCTTGATAGGCATTACTCACATGCTTCCTCCTGTTCCCTTTGTAATGCCTCAGTGGGACTTGAATCTGGTGTTAATCTATTTGATGTGTGCTCCCTTTGAGCCACTTCATAACTGTCCTCTTTGTTTTCTGACTCTCAAGACTGCTTTTCTGGTTGCCATCACCTCTGCCAGAGCTCCAGGCTCTTTCCTCTAAGCCTCCTTTCCTCTCTGTCCATCCGTGCAAGGTTGTTCTGAGGACACGTCCTTCTTTTCTACCCAAGGTGACTACTGCCTTTCACATCGGCCAAACCATTAACTTGCTGACCTTCTTTCTGCCACTGCACCCTTCAAAAGAGGAAGAGAGGCTCAACCGTCTGCACCCAAAACGTACGCTTTCCTTTTACCTAAACCGCACACAACAGTTCTGGGTGGACAACCAACTTTTTGTTGGCTATGTGGGCACTAAGAGGGGACGGGCGGTGCACTAATGGACCATCTCTCTGTGGGTCGTTTTGTGCATCAAGATCTGTTATTCCTTGGCTAAAAAGGATCCTCCTGAGGGGCTGCATGCCCATTCCACTCCGGCCACGGTGGCTACTACATTTGTCAGGCAGCTACGTGGGCCTCGCAGCACACGTTTGCCAAGCAGCCAAGTCCGGAGAGAAGGCTTCTTTGTCTGTTCAGTTCTCCAGGACTTTCTGATGTGATTTTGGTTCGCAGACCCACCACCGGGGTTGGTATTGCTGGGGTATCTATTCTAAGGTAAGGAATCTAACACTGACGTGTTTCTTTCAGATGCACAAGTTACTTACCTTCAGTAACGATATATCTGTAAGAAACTTTAGTTAGTGTTAGATTCCTTACCGCCCCACCCATCCTCCACGTTCTGCGAACCGATATCTTGGGTAAAGGACATCCCTTTCAGGACCCTAGTTTCATGGCACCACAGTAGGTTTCCTGCATGGCTCTGCGTTCCTGGCGAGGAAAGCTATGTACAGAGCTGACGTCAGCGTGCGAGGGCGGCGTCTAAGTACTCTAGCGACGTTATCCCGGCGATCACGATGCCAACGACGGATGCGGAGCCGCAGACGACGCCTACCGACGCACAGCGGTACATCTGACGAAAACCTTCCGGATCCAGTCTGACGCCTGGGGATATTCTAAGGTAAGGAATCTAACACTAACTAATGTTTCTTACAGAGATATCGTTACCAAAGGTAAGTAACTTGTGCTTCACTCTCTGTGCTGAGGCAAGAGACTAGTGATGGCAGTTTAAACCCTCTGTCAGGGTACAAGATGGGCTTGTCATTGGTCGGGGACTTTCAGACCAGCGCAGGCAGGTCTTTGACTTCAGATGTTGTGGCCCTAGGGGCCAATATAGTGTTACAAAATAAGAGTTTTCCTTAGGGATAAATTCAAACTGTACCTAGTCGACAGTAATATCATCTTATTGGACAAAAAAGTTATTATATTCAATTACTGCAAATTGCCCACTTACTGACTTCCGTACAGCAGAATATCTGTCAAAATATGGCATGCTACAAAATTCGTTCAAAACAAATTAATGGTCAAAGTACCATGAATGGAAAGCAAGGCGAGTATGGGGCACGGCCACTGAAGTCCATATCGTGGGCATGAGTTAAAGCTGCTCCCGAGGCCCCATTGATATTCAGTGTCATCCGCGCATGCCACCTTTTCCTCCCCCCCACCTCGTGTGCCTGGAGGCTGTAGAGGCCTTCAAAATACCAAGGCCGTCGGCGCAGGGGTTCGCCAGACCGTGCTATGGACTTTAGGCATTCCTGACAACCGCACCCCCTTTTCAACATGGTGGCTGCAGTGGAGTGGGTTCCACAATCCAGAGGTCTGTATTGCCTTAGGGCTACAGGGCAGGGGAGATGAGGCTGGGCATCACCATGGCTGCAGTGCAGCGGCAGGGAGAGCTACCAACCGCAGGATCGTGAGCGGACACAGTCATCCTGGTTAGGCGGTCCCCTGATGTGCCTGGGGGCGTGGATGCAGGTGGGCCCTACCCTGGCTCGAGGTGAGGCCATCCAAATGTCAAGATGACTGATAGGGGTTCCAGAGATGCTGGGAGACCTAAGCCCCAGACTGGCTTGTGAGGGGGCCTTTACCTTCAAGGTGGATCCTTGCTCGGTGTGTGGCCGTGTGGCAAACATTGGAGCCCGCCTACCCTGGGGGAACAACTGGAGGGATACTTGGAACCTGGGTGCCCTCCCCCTGCCTATTGCACTGTTGTGGTCCATCGTGGATGGAACAGCTTTGTTCCTAAGGTGGACGTGAGGACCTAGATGCCAGATACCCGACTGTGTCAGCAGACAATCTGTGAGTTGGACCTTGTGTTGGGGACTGCAGGGCCAATACTCCTCTATTACATGCTCGGGGAGCACTCCAACCTGACCTCCCCCACCTGGATAGTCATCCTGGTTAGGCGGTCCCCTGATGTGCCTGGGGGCGTGGATGCAGGTGGGCCCTACCCTGGCTCGAGGTGAGGCCATCCAAATGTCAAGATGACTGATAGGGGTTCCAGAGATGCTGGGAGACCTAAGCCCCAGACTGGCTTGTGAGGGGGCCTTTACCTTCAAGGTGGATCCTTGCTCGGTGTGTGGCCGTGTGGCAAACATTGGAGCCCGCCTACCCTGGGGGAACAACTGGAGGGATACTTGGAACCTGGGTGCCCTCCCCCTGCCTATTGCACTGTTGTGGTCCATCGTGGATGGAACAGCTTTGTTCCTAAGGTGGACGTGAGGACCTAGATGCCAGATACCCGACTGTGTCAGCAGACAATCTGTGAGTTGGACCTTGTGTTGGGGACTGCAGGGCCAATACTCCTCTATTACATGCTCGGGGAGCACTCCAACCTGACCTCCCCCACCTGGATACCTGAGGGGCCGGTGGCAGGACATCAGTGCTGAGCTTGCCCTGGCTTGTACAACAGACAGCTCCATGGCTGCGCCCACACCTTGACTTCATCCTGACTTGCTTCTGGGCCCTCCTCATCAGATCCTGCTCTTGTGTTCCCTAGTTGCCTTGTTGTGGCGGGGGGGGTCCTCTTCCAGTTGTACTTCCTTCTGGCGACGGCTCCAGGGGTCCTGCTTCATCTTTCTTCATTGGTACCCTCTCCTGGGGGCCTACACACCTGGCGGTGAGCCCACGCTTGCTGAGTTGCTCAAGACTTGGAGCCCTTGCCTGGCGACTGGCCTGGATTCTCCATCTGGTGTTGCCATGGCTTGGTGCCTGGTGCCTCTGTGCAGTTGCTGCTGCCCTGGCTGCTCGTGCAGCACCTTGTGTGAAGTGGGACACTGATGGCTGTGAGAGGCCCCTCTCTTCCATACAGGGGTGTCCTGTTAGGGATGGGACGTGATACTCCACCCTCTCAGCTCCGGCCCAGAAAAAGTTGGCCTCGAAAAATCTACTCCTCCACTCGCTATGGCAAGCCAGATTTTACCAGGTTGAGCTATTTATAGGACCAACTGGTCCGTTCTGGAGAGTGAACTTAAACTAGAAAGGAACAGGTGTTCAATTCATTGAGAACGTGAATGAGCAATAAGATGCCTTTAAATCTTGTTCTTAACTTGACATATTTGCTATCTGTTCAAGGACAGAGGTTAAATGTCAGTTTGACGTTTCAATAATTGCTGCTTATCTTATCCTAGAAATGGTGTTTACTTTTCTCTCTTTTGCTACAGTTAGAGATTTTTGTCAAGTGAACTGTCTGTCAATCATTGTGAAACAATAGACTGTAAAATGTGAGTTTTTTTCTAACACACATTCAAATAGCTTGTAGATTAATAGTAAAAATATTTCAAAATATATCAGGCATTACGCACGTACTTTAAAAAAAATAGACCTGTGATGCAAGCAAAGATTTAAATAGGAGCAAAAAAAATCAGAACACTTTACTTGGTGATGGGCAAATCAAAATTTTTTGCTGAATCTCTATTTCCAAATGTTATTGTTTAACACTAAATAGTTGTCAATGGGAACTTTTGTGGCTATTTCACAGAAACATCTGCTGATTGTAAATGTCAGTGTGCTACCATTTAATGGTTTAGTCATGTATTTAATAAAAGTGATAGTTTTCAAACTGATTTGAGAAACATTCATGCCCTCTCCCAGAAGACAAAGCTGTTAATGAACTAAGAGGCAAATCAGGGGTTATGTGCATTCTGCATGTGGCTAGATTTGTATTATATATGGAACAAAACTTTAGTCTATTAAATCAAACAAAATAGCTTTTTGTACAGCAGACATGCTGAACTTGTATATTTGCAGGTGCTCTCATATATGATAATTAAGAAAATGGCGGCTCAGTGAATTAAAATATTTGTCCAGGATCACATAATTTGAAACCAGTTTATAGGTCAAGAGCATAATAATTAGGTCAAGTAGATTATTTATGTCGCTAGACCCGCCGGTCTAGAAACTTTGTAATTTTTTTTTGAGGCTTGCGAAGATTGATCAATATACCAAGCCAGCGTCTGATACTTCTGAAGCTGATGATAGTACCCAGGTGCCACACCTGCCTCCAGCACACTCTGATCTTGCTACTGTCCTTCAGGCAATCCAGGACTCGAGAGGAGCGGTTGAGACTAAGGTGGGTGATGTGCAAGTTGATGTTTCTTTGTATTGCCTGGACCTCTGTAATGTTGCTTGTTGTATTGCTGAGGTGGACACCAGGGTGTCCACAGTGGAGGATGAGGTGGCCACTATAAGGCTCCAAGTCTCTAAACTGCTCTCTGTGACTGCAGATCTCGAGGGCCAGGCCAAGGATGCGGAAAATCAATCACGGACGAACAATCTCCAGTTTGTTGGATTCCTGGAGGGCACGGAGACGTCTGATGTGGAGCCGGTTCTGGAGGATTGGCTGTGGTCCTGGGTTCTTGCCAACAAGCTGTCGTCGTGGTTTGTGGTAGAAAGGGAGCATAGGACTTTGATCTGCTGGCCTCTTCCCAGGGCTCTGGCCCATCCACTGGTAACATGCATTCTCAACCATTGAGGCAGTGATATTATCCTCCAGGAGGCTAGGGCGCACCCAGGCGTTTGCTTTCCAAACCAGCAGATTATAGTCTTCCCTGACTGTACCCTTGCTGTTCTGCAGCGACGGTGCTGCTTTGAGGAGGTCAAGCAGAAAATCCAGACCCTTAACTTTCTAAATGTTCCTCCTCCCGGTGCACCTGAAAGTGATCTACTACTCTGATGCTTACTTCTTTGATACTCCGAGCAGGCTTGGGAGGAAGCTTTATGTGATCCGATGGGCCTGATGGACTTAGCCTTATGGCGGGGTAGGAGGCACCTCTCGTCTTCCCCAAGGTTGACCCGGAGGAAGCATGCTTGATCCTAGAAGACTCGCTCGTGTCCCCACGAGCCTCAGGGCTCATCCTGCCCGGACAGAGAGAATGTGGAGCATGAGGGCACTGCCCCTGACACCATTTTGACAGGCATGCTGGAGCTGCTCCGGTCTAGAGTCAGTTTTGACGCTGGGACCTTTCCAAGAGGTGCTACGCGGGCACATGAGCTCATTCTAGACCTTTGTGGTTGGGGGAGAGGGTGTTTCTGGATTTTGTTAATTTGTTCTTGGTTCTGCTTGTCTTTGATGCTTCCCCTGCAGGTCTACCGGGAGATTTTGAATTTGATTGTCGCCAGTCACTAGAATCCTACTGAAATTGGGTGCCTCTAAGGCTGTTGGGGCTGCTGGCCTCCAGCCTGATTCACCAATGTTATGTGTGGGGTTAGGGTGACAGATGCTTCCATGTTAGATGTACGGGATGGGGGGTTGGGGCGTTCTTTTGCTTTCGTTTTTGAGTGTTTGACTACACAGCTCACAGCCGTACTTAGACATTTCCAGCCCTGCACTGTTCCTGTCGGTGACACAGCCGCCCCTCCAGTGGTTATGTAATCCCTGGGCACTGAGGTGCCCTTCTCCTTGGACCTGGCCCCATTGTCTTTCTGTCTTAATGGTGGCAGTTAGAGTACTATCTTGGAATGTAAACGGCCTGCTGGATTACATTAAAAGGTCAGCCGTCCTTCGTTATGTTCGGAGATTCCAGGTGCTGTTCTTAAGTTGCACGAGACTCACCTGCTGGGTATGCACTGTCCTTTTTTGGGCTGCTTTGGATATTATAGAAACTACTTCGCTGGGTTTTCTCCGGATTCTTGGGGTTGGGCGTCTTGCTGCACAGAGGGTTTCCATTGGTGGAGTCAGTGTCTCACGTGGAACCCCTAGGGAGATAGCAGGTTGCTGAAAGGTAGGCACAATCATTTTTTGTCTATCTTTGTTCAGCGATATCAGCTTCAGGGCACACTACAATTCCTTGAAGCCTTACTTCTGACGCTCCTGCATGGCGTCACCGTGGGGGAGAGTGACTTTAATGTGTATCCTAATCCTGAAATGGACACCACCAGTCCCCCTCGGCCAGGGCGTCAGGCATGCTTCCGGCATCCTGGGTTGGACGGATTCCTTGGGACTCTGCGATGCGTGGCGAACGTGGCTTCCCCGTTACTCTACTTTTACTCATACCTCAGCGGCCAAATAAAATGATGTTGCACATTGATCTGATCTGGCTTATTGCTGCAGACGTCCTTCAGCTCTCCGAAATTGAAACCCTTCCCTGGCGAATCTCGGATCACCCCCCCTTTTGTTCCAAACTGTCCTTAGCACTGCAGTACTACAGCCCTTGGGACGCATTATTGCTTGGTACCTTACGGACCCTGCATGCTTCACATATATTGAGGAGAAAGCTTGCTACTACTTCAAGGTAAACCAGGACACAGTGAAGTCAGTGGGCACATTGTGGATGGCCAGTAAACGAGAGGCTTGGTTAAGTGGTATATTCGAAGCCAGGAAGCGCAAAAGCTGGCGCAGACAGTGTCCTTGGAGGCTCAGATTCTTTCTCCTGAGCTGCAGGCACTGTGGTGGCGCTCCATGGAACTTGAGAGTCTGCGTGCTCGACCTCGCCAGCTTTGGACCTCCCTGGAAGAGGCAAGACAATGCTGGAGGGCTTCCACACAGTGTCTACAAGTATGGGGATAAGTCAGGCCGACTTCTTTACTAGCTAGCCACCAAGGGGGTCGTTTCCAGGGTGGTGCACTTAATTAAGGATAATGATCGGTGTCTTTGTGAAAATGTCCTTGCTAACATTCAAGTTTTTTTGTATTACTATGCTATACTATACACAAGTATACCCCAATTCCCTCATGAAATTGTGCACCCGGTGCTGCAGGATAGTTTGCTTCCCTCAAGTTCCTCCTCTCCCTGGCGGTCGACCTTGATCAGCCGCTTACAATAGAAGATATTGGGAAGGCGCTCTCTAGATGTCCCCGGCGAAATCTTCCGGCTTAGATGGGTTTCCAGTTAAATAGTTTCGGAGATTTTGCAGTCTTTCGCTTCCCCACCTGCTCGTTATGTACAATGAGACGGCAGATCGAGAATTCCCCAAAGGGTTGGACGAGGCCATGATCATGCTGATTCCTAAACTCCTCCTATGTATGACTACACTACCCACGTTTTAACCCGGCTGGATATATTTGGATGCTTTGCAATTCAAGCACGGTGTATGGATGAAAATCTATTGTATTGTGGGACGCTTTGTGTATTTTCCCACATTCCTAATTCAAACCTAATTCTTTTTAGATTCATGCGCTCTCCCTCTTCATTTGAGCCCTCCGGCCCATCATTTACCGTAGGCGGTGCCACACGACACAGGTGTGGTTTTTAGGTAAATATGTTGTGCCTGACACTGCACACATTAGGAGTAACATCAGATCTTCCCAAACTGAACAGTGTGTTTTAATTCTCAGGTGCCCTTGTTCACCATCCCACCCCCCACTTGTCCTGAAGAAGACCCCGCAGTAGGGTAGGATTCAGCCTACACCTTTTGGGGTTGAAATGTCGACACACCTTCCTCCTCCTACCCTTCTGACAACAGAACATTTAGTGGCTGTGTTATTGTGCTTTTGGGATAGGATTATCAAATGTGTAAATATTCCAATGACGATGTATATATGTCAATGTGGTACTGAACTTTAAATGTATATAAGACCACTTGTTATTGTTTCTACAATTTACTTTCACTTTCACACTATCCTAACCACGGTTCCTTCCCTCACCTGTCCTTCCTTTCCCACGCCCTTTTTGGTCAGCGAGACTAAATGTCTACCATTTGTTGAATACTCTGACAATTGATCTGCATTTGAGGATGTATATTAAATAACATCACTCAGAATATTTTGTCCGAAAAAAATTAGTTTCAGAATATGTGTACTGTACATAATACTGTGATGTGCGTTTAGAATGTTGTTTCGACTGGGACCACTTTATACACAACATTGAATACCCAGGTCCCAGTACCATTGGGTCAACCCTTATTTTATAACACGATTCCTAAACCAGGCCACCACTAGATAGATGTACTTCTTTCCGGCCTATTTCTATTATTAACGTGGGCATTATGGTCTTCGCGAAGGTTTTGTCCAACTGCACTTTGCCCTTTCTGTCTGTTCCAATTGGATCAGTGTGACTTTATGCTTTTACACGGCTTTGTGTCCAAAGGGTCCAGGTTGCCTTCTTCCAGGCACAATGCCTTGGCTGCACTTCAGCTCTGAATTTGCGAAGGCTTTTCACATTGTGGATTGGTCTTTTCTGAGCGCTGTGGTCGAGAGGACAGGACTGGAGCCTTATTTTCGTGCCCTCATGGAGCTTTTGCGTGCTTGCCATACAGCTCCTCTGGGTCAATGGTGTCTTGTCTCCAGAGGAGCGTATCACACTGTACGTAGATGATATTTTGGCATTCCTCACGAACCCCCTAGACCTTGGGTCTGCGATGCTTGGAGATCCTGGCGATTTACTGCAAGGCCTCCGGGTCAACAAGTCTAAACATTTATTAATCCCCATTATTGGTGGACCAAGTACCTGCTCCTGGCGATCCACAATCCCTCTGCATCACTTGCCTCTTAAGTACCTAGGGATTTCTGTTTTGTGTTTTCCAGACTTGGCCTGCAGCCTTAATTTAACCCCATTAGTCACTAAAATGAAGCTGGACTTGCAGAGGTGGGATCGTTAGCAGTTGCACTTTCTGGGTAGAGTGGCTCTTTTGGAAGTGATAGTCCTGCCCACATTTTCGTATGTTTTTTTAAACATTCTGCACCCAGTCCCTCAGCGATGGTCCCAGACTCTTGCTTCTGTGATCCATACGTTCCTCTGGGCTGTTGGCCGCCCCATGTGGCCTTTTTGAATTGGCAAAGTCCACCTTTGATAGGGGATTGGATGGCGGATCTTTACTGTAATTACTTGGCTTCACAGCTGCTCGCAATCAACAACTATTGTACTGGGGGATGGGATGACCTAGCCTCCCGAGTGGACCTGGCGTCACCTGGCTTAAATAGGCAGCTGGGCTTGCTCTACAGGGCCCTGTTTCAGATCTCTTCCCGAGTGCATTACGGTGACAATGCTCTGCTGGAGGGCGGCTCTTTGTTGTTTGGGTGGAATCGTTGACTTACTGGCCCGGCCCCCCACCACCAGTGGCAAGGGATGTGGCTACAACATACTGTGGGTCTGGAGGATTTTGTGCAGTGGGACAGGATTGGAATCACTCACCTTGGGGACATCTGGGCAGGCACTCATGTGCAGGCCTTTCATGAGTTGCAGAAACTTTATTAGCTCTCTCCTACCCAGTTTCATAAGTACCTGCAGCTGCGGCATGCCCTGTTGGCCAGCATTCCCCCTGACATGCAGCTCCTGGTGTTTAGTGCACTTGAAGTTAAACTGCTGATCGGGAAGTTGCAGAATGGGGCTATTTCTATGATTCATTGGTCTTTGGTTGTCAATGCCCCAGATCACTTCTCCAGATTACAGCGGAAGTGGGAGGCCTGGGTGGAGGACCTCGAGAATGCAGACTGGTGCAAGGCTAGAATGGCCCCCAAGACCAAGCCATTTCCACACACTTTTGACTGGTCCAACTTAATTACTTGCTTGTGACGTATAAGACCCCCTGTGACTCCACCGAACTGGCAGGGTTTCCCATGCAAACTGTGCCAGATGCTGCTGGCCATCTGTGGACTTCCTTCACGTAGTCTGGCACTCTCCGGGACTAGTTCCCTTTTGGGTGTCTGCAATTTTGGGCCGCAGCCCCATTCTTACTATCAGGGTGGCTTTGAAGGGGTTACTTGAAGATGTGGGTGGGCCTAGGATGAAGCGCAGTTTTATTTGGGTAGTGATATTGGTAGCCAAGCAAGACATTGCTCGTAAATGGGCGCCTCTGACTCCTCCTACTATGGCGGAGTGGCAAAGGGGGGTGTATGGGTGCACTGAACCGGAGTAGCCTATCTGTGAGGCCTGGGATTGCCCCAGAAAGCATTAGAAAATCTGGGGCGGGGTAGGCTTATCACCGACTGGTTGCTGGTTCTGCCTGAATATTGAATGTGTTTTCTGTAATCCTGGCTGGTGTGATGGACTGTGGTCTCTTTTGTGTGTTTGTTTTGTTGTGCAGTGTGTAAAAATCTATAAAAATGTGGTAATAAAAAAGTCCAGTACAAGCGTACTTTAATTCATGAATTAATTCACCTAAAGCTGTATTGTTGCAGGTTAGCCTTCAAGTATAATGACAGAAATACATTCTCTTAAAGCCAAGGCTTTTCTTGAATGTGCATGCATTTTTTTGCCAATGCTGTCCTTGCTATATGTTATTATTAAGAGATCCAAAATAATCTTATTCTTGTATGTTCAGTACCCTTTGCACAAGAGTGTAAGTTAGGATAATTGAACCAGTAATTTATTTCAAATCTCAAGACACAATCTATATATATAATAAAAACGAAAGTATGTCTGTCTGTCTGTTTGTCCTTTATGCATTACTACACCATTCATCCGATTGCCATGAAACTTTGGGAAGTTGTGGAGTGCACTCCAGCGGAGGTTTCTGTCAAAAACATTTTTTTTTAAACGGCCCCTAGGGCCCTCATAATCTTTTGAATACTGAAATAGACAGCGAATTTGCGAGCATCGTCGACAGTTATGACCCCCAAACGGAAATCGATTGGTCAATTTACATCAGAAGCACGAAAGAAAAAGGCATTACGAGCTTCAGAAACAGACGAGCAACGGGAAGCAAGATTAGAAGCTGTTCGCATACAAACTGCTCAAGACCGTAATGCTGTTCGAATACAAACTGCCCAAGCTCAATTCTCAAACGAACAAGCAAAGAGAATCAAGATTGGAAGCCGATCGAGTACGCTCTGCTCAAGCCTGTTCTTCTCAAATGAACAAGCAACGACAATCAGGATTGGAAACAGATTGATTACGCACTGCTCAAGCCCGCTCGAATGAAACAGGAGAGCAACGAGAATCAAGATTGGAAAACTATCAATTACGCACTGCTCAAGCCCGCTCTAATGAAACAGGAGAGCAACCAGAATCAAGATTGGAAGCCAATCGAGTATGCACTGCTCAAGCCACACTTAGAAATGTTTTCAAAAATAAAATTAATAAGTTTCAATAACAATGACCCAATGTAAATTAAATGTTATCATAACGAGTTTCCTTGAATTTCCTTTCTTCTGAGATCACAGCAACGCGCGACGGGTAATCTAGTGATTAAATAAAAGCGGAAACTACTAGAGTTACCCTATGCCCCTGTGTTGGGCGGACACAATGAGCAAGCCTGCACTTTTGATTTGAAAACCACTGTAAGTTGGAACTGATCTCCATTAGTTCAGTTGATGGAACCAAGACTACTGCTGCCAGAATTCATTAGCTTGTTTTAGTGAAATCCCTGGACTTGGTCAATGTTTCTACCCTGATTGTTTGATTTTTCGTCAGCCACAGACACGGTGGACCTCCGCGTTTTGAATGCCAGACTGGAATGCTACTGTAAAGAGAAAAGGCGATAGATAGTAGGTTATAAGCTTGCGCTCAATTGTCATATGTAATTTTGGAACATATAAGGCTGCTTCTAGGGATAAGGATGACGTCTATCAAGCCGTCACCATTAGATGTAGAAAAACCACATAAACAAATATATACACGTTATATCGCGAGCAAATTTGAACAGTCTATTATGCAAATTATGAGTCCAGATGAAACAATACAGTCCACATGAGTGTTATCTTCTTCTTTAATGTTCAAAACAGCATCCTTATGAGTCGTAGCCAACACGTGTTTCGTCTATTTAGCAGTATATGCAAACAGACTTCATTAGGGCAACACATGTAGTGTAAGGCGCGTATTGAAGTAAAGTCAATATTCAACATGGAATCCACGTAAAGTTAACACTCCATGTATAAAGCTGTTGATCCCCTCATCAGGGAATAATCAAGTCTTGCAATCGAGCAAACTGCAGGTTCGAATAGAAGTGGCAGCACGAGTTCAGCGTCTAGCTACTGTGTCAAAAGAACCAAACTAAATTGGTTTATGTCATTTCTTAAAGGAAGATTCCATAAAGTGATTTTCAACCATTTCTCTTCTACTGCCTCAGGAGTCCCCACAGTCTCCATGTCCCTCATTATTTTTTTAACATCTGTCAGCTTCCACTGGCCACAGCAATTAGGAAATTTGGCTGTTCATTTTACAAACACAACAATAATACTCAGCAGATTTTTCAAATTGGAGAACACAGTTCCCAAATTCAAAGCTGTGAGTTGTCTTATTAACATTAAAAAATTAATGGATCGGAATTCCTTAAAAATCCATCTTAATAAAACGGAAGTTTCAATAGTTGGTAGCAATCCCCTGATCTAGTCTCATCCATTTGGCCAAACCATCTGGTTCATTTCCAACTCACAAGACCGTGTTTAAGTTATTAGGAGTAAATTTAGACAACCATTTGAATCCTGATTTGCAGATCTAAGCAGTATTAGAAAATTGTAATGTTGGGAGCTCCATTGTAGACAATGGAGCGCTCCCTGCTTCTACGGGCCAGTAAAGGCCCGCAGAGCAAAATTCCAGTGTGTTTCAAAGGCCTCTCGTAGCTCAAGGGGATTTAAATCCCCTCGAGCTTTGAGAAGCCTTTGTTTAATTTGTTAGAACATAGCCTTTCGTAGCTGGGCTATACCGGCTATGAAAGTCCCGTCCCATGTCCACCACCACCACGTCCACCACCAACACGTCCACATCCACCACCACATGCACCACCACGTCCACATCCACCACCACATGCACCACCACCACGTCCACCACCACCATGTCTACCACCACCATGTCTACCACCACCATGTCTACCACCACCATGTCTACCACCACGTCTACCACCACCACGTCCACCACCACCACGTCCACCACCACCACGCGCGGAAGCAGGCCTTTAATAGGCGATATAGCCCACTACGGTGGGCTATAAGGCTATAATAATATAATCTTTATTTTACAGGTTTTTTTTAAACTTTATTTTCAGTTTTTGCATAATAATGGAAGCTGGACATCACAGTACAATCTGCTGTAGCAACGGCATTAAATCATGCGCAAAAAGGAGTTACATATACTATAGTCATAGACAATATTGTGAATTGAACATATAATACAATTAAATGTCAAATATGTCTGGTTAATGCAAGGGTCACAATTGTTTAGCGGAGAAAAGAAACAAGAATCATAATAAATAACATATGGCATCCATAAAGCAATCTGGCCAGTAATGAGCAATGACATAAGTGAATAGGGGTCTGGCATCGAGTTCGGGGCTGCTGCTCAACCAATACCCTCCGGTGTAATGCCACTCAACACTGACGTGTCGTGCCCAGCCCGCTTTCTGTCAATGTAATCCCGATATGACCCCCCATATGTCTACAGGGCGGGAGGCGCTGGGGATCAAGCGGAGTACTCTTCACAATTAACATTACAATAGGCTAAACTACGGAGCCAAGACTGCAGCGAGGGAGCCCTTTTGTTGTCCCATATTAGAGCATTTCGCGCTTGGCCAACAGGAAGCACAGCGCTGCCAGCTTCCTGGCCTTTTTGGGAAAATTTGCCACATAGCCTAACAATGCGATCTCCAGGGTAGGCAGTAGCTGCAAAGACAGGATGTCACTAAATGTGTCTTGAACTTGAACCCAGTACTGGTGTATTTTAGGTCATGTCCAGGCGAGGTGGGCATAATCGGCAAATGGGGCCAAGCATTTCTGGCAGTGATGAGGCCTATTAGGGTCAATTATGTGGGAGCGGGCAGGGGTGTGATATATCCTGCGAAGGAATTTAAAATGAAGCTACTTGGGCCTGCTGTTTTATGAGATCTCCTTGATCACCCTGCAGCACCATGCCCATTGGTCGTCAGTGATAGGCCTACCCAAATCCCCCTCCCAAGCAGCACGTACTCTAGCATCAGATATAGATCTGGACGTCCCACATTGTTTGTAAAGCTTGGAAACCAAATGCGCACCAGTGGGACTCTGTATCAGTAGCGTCAGCGGTGGAGTAGGATTCTGGGGCAGCAGGGAATGAAGGAAAAGTGTCACGAAGCATTGAATACACCAGTTTCATTACAAAAGTGTCCTTAAAGGAACAGTCTGCAAATCGGGCATCTTCAGACACGGGGATAACACGCCCGTCAGGGAACAAATCACCTACTGTGCGGATGTGAAAAATTTCCATTGTGTGCAGAACTTCGCCAGTAATTGGAAACAAAGAAGGGTTAGGCAGGGGCAGTGCGGGAGAATAGAGCATGTCAAGCCCAAGCAACCTGCGCAACTTAACCCATGCCCAGCATGTGCTGGAGACTGTTTGGATGTCCCAGGAATCACACTGGAAACCCATAGAAGGATGTTAGACAAAAGGCGCGGGTGTAGCCTCTGGCTTTGTATAAGGGATACGAGCATCAGGGTGAAACCAAACATGTGCGTAACAGCATTGCGCCACGAGATAATATAAATAAAAATCAGGAACCCCGGAGCCCCCCCTCTCATATGGTAAAGTCAAGGTCCGCCAACAAACCCGAGGTGTCTTATCCGCCCAGACGAGGCGTAACAACAATGTACGTAATTGTGTGAAAAAGGTCTTAGTAAGGGGAATGGGGATATTGTTAAAATGATACAAGAAGCGGGGGAGGACAACCATTTTGATTATAGCGACTCTACCTGCCATTGATAGGGGGAGGCGCAGCCTCCGTTAAATTTGCGATTCCAGGGACCCAACGACCCTGCCATAGTTCAGTCTGATGATGGTGGCGGTATCAAGGTGAATATACACCCCAAGATATTTAATCGCATCCTGACACCATTCAAGCGGGAGCTCACATGGCCAAGAAGGTGTGCTGGCCGTGAGCGGAAAGATGACTGATTTATGCCAATTAATGCTGAGTCCAGAGAATTTGCCAAACCGTGTAATCTCCAATATCAAAGGTTCCAGGTTTAAATGGGGCATTCTAACATATAGGACAGTATCATCCGCATAAAGCGAAACCAGAAGAGGCTCTATGCGAAACTGGAGACCGCAATGTAAATGCTTCTCCTGGAAATGGCGAACCCAAGGGTCCATCGCTAGAATGAATAATAATGGGGACAGAGGGCAGCCCTGCCTAGTACCACGAGATAGGACGAAAGGCTCCAAGAGGGTACCATTTAGTCTCAACCTGGCTGTAGGCCTAGTATATAAGAGCGAAACCGTGAAGACAAAGCATCCTGGCATACCCATGCGTCGCATCACGGACAAGAAAAAGGGCCATTTGAGGGAATGAAACGCTTTCTCAGCATCTAGGAGGACCGCAGCAGCTGGGTTGGCAGGGTCAATCCTGTGCAACACAGTGAACAGTGTGCAAAGATTAAGGGCAGTGGATCTATGAGGGACAAAACCAGATTGCGCTGGGGCAATAATGTACTCCATTAATAAGGACAGTCGTATTGCGATAATCTTGGCTAGAATTTTATAATCCGTGTTTAACAAAGATAGCGACCTATAGGAACTGCACATTACGGGGTCTTTGCCTGGCTTGGGGAGAAGAAGAATGACCGCTTCTCTAAAAGTTTTGGGGAGTATACCTGTCTCAAGCGATTCTGCGTAAACCTCGATCAGTTTCGGAGCTAAAATATCTTTGTATGTCTTATAGAAATCGGCCGAGAAGCCATCCAGTCCAGGCGCAGAGGAGCCCCGCAGTTCATCAATGGCTTCGATGACGCTGTCCTGGGAAGTAGGAACAGATAGAAAGTCTTGCATGTATTTTTTTAAGTATACTAAAGCAACTTCGGATAAGTATTCCCCTTGTTCTCGCAAATTACCAGTGACCTTGGAGGAATACAACGTCTTATAGTTGGTAAGGAAATGCTCACATATTTCAGGGGTAGAGTGGAGCAAGTCGTCCTGTGGCCCAGGCACCGCCATAATATAGGCGGAATCCCGTTGGGGGCAGAAAGCCTGTGCCAGGATTCTCCCCGGTCTATCACCCTCACCATAGCGTCTTGCCTACTGAGGAATATTAGCTCTCGCTCAGCTGCCTCCCTAAAGTCCAGCAACAGGGTCTGGCGTTTGGCCTCACATGAGGCGGAGGTCGATAGTAGTTGTTCCCGGTCCAAGTCAGCAATGTCCTTTTCAATACGATCCAACGTAGAGCAGATGTCCCGCAGGACTCCAGCGGGTTTGGCAATACAGACTAGCCTGATATAGGCCTTGAAGCCCTCCCAGAGGACCGCCCAGGTGGTGACCGTCCCAGTATTTAGTTCAAAATATTCTTCAATCGCAAGCCGAACTTCTTCAAAGAAAAACCTGGTCCAACAAAGCACTACTGGTGAAGCGCCACTGACGCTCGTACCCCCCTGGTCTAGGGACGTTAAGCCAGAGAATGATGGGAGAATGATCTGAGACCGTGCGGGGAAGGGTAAGAGGGTTGTCAAACCAACCCGCCACCCCGGGGGACACCAGTTAATAATCTATCCTGGTCCATGTGTTCTGAAACCCTGAATAGTGTGTAAAATTCGGAAGGGAAGAATGGAGCCGTCGCTCGACATCAATTAAGGAAAAATGAGAGCACATATCTCTAAGGGCCTGTCGGGCACGGGGTTTGGTGTCGGGAGCCCGGGAAGTGTTGTCTCTGGACGCGTCTAGCAATAACTTGAAATCCCCCCCCCCCCAAGTATCAGGAGCCCAGGGTCAAGTGACAGGAGACGGACCTGAAGATCATGAAACAAGGTCGGGGAATCAGTATTCGGGCCGTAAATTCCCACAAACGTGACCGTGTGCCCCATCTGTGTACCTTTAACGATCAATGTACATCCGTCGAAATCGAGCACAATCTTTTGCAGTGAAAAAGGGGCCCGCTTATGGATTAAAATTGCCACTCCCCTGGCATACCGACTAAAATTAGAGAAATATCTATGAGTGCCCCAACTCCGAGCTATGGTGGCATGGTCGGAACCTGACAGATGCGTCTCCTGGAGAAACACCACGTCAGCTCGATGTCTAGTAACATAGTTGACGACCTGTCTACGCTACCTGGTATTGTTCAACCACCTGACATTCCAAGACATCAAAGAAAGCCCGGAAGGACCGGGCTGTTGTCCTAACTTAACCATGGAGGGACTGGTGACCCAGGTTGCAACGCAATGCACGTCTATCGCTTGCAGCAAATCAGCATTTTGACTATGAAACCTGCAAAAACCATAAGAACAAAACGAACCCCCCCCCCCCCCCCCTTCCACCCACCACCCAGCCTCCCAAGAACATAGAAGAGGCACACCTTAACCCAATAAACCAAATGCAAGTGCAATGAACTCGGAACATCCATATCAGGAATCAAGAGTCTTTATTGTATAGTTGGTTAAATCCATCACAGCTATTAGCCATATTACTAAACTTTAAACATTTTCATATTGTGGAAATTTGCGAATTTAGCCATAAACTGAGTAATTCACAACGTCAGATAACTTCACTCCTGCTTAAAGTTTCGTAAAGTATAGTTCATGTTTAGTTTAATTTGTTAAAAAAGACAGGAAATATGGCCATTAATTTAATAAATCTGCCATCTGTGCTGTGAAAACAGTGGGAAATAGCTGATGAGAAGTTCCTTATGTACATTTCTTTGAATATTGGACCCAGACAAAGAACAAGTGCAAGTGCCTCTTTACAATATGGACAGAGCCTAAATGTCGAGTTTGCTCTCTTTTTGGGTTTCCATTTGAGCTCTACCTCAACTATATCGAAGGCCAAAATGCCACCATAGGAACCGAAGTTTCCTTTCCCAGGAAAGCTCAAGATAAAAGTACAACTGAGATGCCAGCTTATCACAGGTGGCAACTGTAAACAAGTTATGTTGCTTACATTCGAAGTGTGTTCATATCACAGACTCTAAATTTCAAAAGTTAAAATTCTCTTGATTTTGCTTAAAAGTTAAGTAGAGTTTGTTAAGGTCCCACTGTAGGACCACATGTTGTTCCTTAACTGTGGAGTTAAGGGTGAGAGACCGAGGGGTATGTTGAGTATGGATAAATTCCTGCCCAAGATGGTATTTAAAGGTACTCTTTTAAGCTTGCTTTCATTTGATCCATAGTTTAGTAATGCTGTATTTTGACGCAATGGTTGCACTACTAGACAGAACTCTTATCAAATTTGTTTTTTGCTAGCAGATTTTGGCAGCCTAAACAGTCATTTATATCGTTGTGCCTGATTGAGCCAACTGTTGAGTTTTCCAGAGAGTGCTTCCAGATCATACGTTAGTGATAGAAGGTACTTTGCATTTTATACTCCAAGCAGGGGTTTTAGAGATCGACAGTCAAATGTTGAGAAATAAGGGCCTAATATTCATGGTCGGATGATGCTGCATTTTCTGTTTGAGAAGGTCACTGCTTTGGTCTTCTCTTGGTTTATTTCCAGGTTGTTCCACTTGCAGTATTTTTTTTTTTTTTTTGAAATTTTATTTTTGTTGTTGCTGTCACATGGTATACAGTAACGTGCATTAGATCTGCAGTGCAGCGTCAACATTCAGCTGCCATAGTCAGTAAAGCAACTTTTTAATATTTTACCCCCCCAACTCAAATTCGCTACTTTCAGGGCTAAGTCAAAAACTAGCAATGTTCTATATCAACATTAGAGTGTCTAGATGCAACAATCAGGTCTCGGTTCAAGTATACATTCCAGTAAGGTCATCTGCGGGCAGGTGTCCACGGTCCTGTAGCATTTACTATCCCCACATTCCACTCCCCCCTCCCCCCGTCAATCCAGGCCTTCATCATCCTCTGAGCTATCCCCATCTCCTTCCTCAGGCAGGGGTTCACAGAGGTCTCCCCTATATTTGTTCCAGGGTGACCAAATCCCGTTCCATTTCCGAGGATTATGTCGCTGCTGGTACACAGCCCGCTCAGTGAGCATAAGCACATCCATATTTCTGCACCATTGCGCCAGTGTCGGTGTTTCCTGTGCCCCCCAGTTCTTCGCGATGTCGCGTTTCGCTAGCATTACCCCTATGACCACCCACCTCTTTGCATGCAACGAAAGGTCTGTTGGGCCCCAGACGTTCAGGAGACAGATCCTGGGATCTGGTGTAAATGGGTTCTGTAGTGTCTGACCGATCGTGCGCGTGACTCGCCGCCAGTAATCCTGTATATGTGGACACGTCCATATGGTGTGGTATAGTGTACCCTCCTCCCCGCAACTTCTCAGGCAGTGTGGGTGTTCTGCTCTATGTATTTTATACAGCGTCGTGCGTGTGTAGTAGACCCTGTGTAGTACTTTGAACTGGATCAGTCTGAATCGAGTGGAAATACCCGCCTCCCTGGGCGAAGCCAGGGCTGCGTTCCAATCTGCCTCATCTAGGTCCCCTACCTCGTCCACCCAATACTCCTTTAGTTTCCCCAGGGAATCCGGCAGGTTATTCATGAGTTTCCGATAGGTGAGGGAGGTTGCCCCGGCCTCCATGTAGTCTGTAAGCAGTCGGTCCTCTAACGGAGCCGATTCCGGAGGCGTCTTACCAGCTTCTAGCACCGATAGGAGTGCGTGCCTGATTTGTATGTACCTATATGTTTCGGTCTCTGCAAGGTCGTATTGTTCTCTTAGCGTCGTGAAGGAGAGCACACCCTCCCTGGTCCATAGATCGCCCACCGTGGAGATCCCAATAGTGTCCCACTGGTCGAAACCCTTGGAGTTGCGCAGGTTACCGAGGGCCTTGGCGTCCCATAGTGGCGTGAGCTTGGTGATCACTCCCTCCCATCCCAGCCGTCTCTGAGCTTTGTGCCATAGGGCAACAGTGTGTTTGGTAGGCCCCTCTAGTTTCCTCACCATCCCTTTATTATAGAGCGGGGCTAGCAGAGTGGACAGGCCTAGTTGGTGTCTGTCCGCCCTGTACGCTGGGTCGTCCTGCGGTGTGTGGATCCACTGGTTGATCACCTTGAGATGGGCCGCCCAGTAGTACAGTTCAAGGTTGGGGAGGGCTATCCCACCGCTATACCAGTCTCTGGTCAATTTCAACTGTGCGACCCGGGCCGGTTTGTCTCCCCACAGGAGAGTGGACAGTTGGGCCGAGACTTGCCGGAAGAACGCCGCGGGAACCACCGCCGGCGTGTTTTCCAGAACGTAAAGGAAGCGAGGGAGCGCCAGCATCTTAAAGAGTGCCGCTCTACCTAGCAGTGTTAGGGGGAGATTTTTCCAAAGGCGCACATCAGTCTTCAATTTGTCCAGCTGGGGCTGGAGATTCCGGTCAAGGAAGGTCGAGTGCTCCCTTGTGATCCATATCCCTAGATATTTAAAGGTGACGTGTTCCACGAGTAGTTGGCAATCTGTGGGTAGTATCGGAAGGTCGCCCTTTACCATATATATCACTGATTTGGACCAATTGAGTTTATAGCCCGAGGCTGTGCCGTGGCTTTCACATAGTGCCAGCAGGACCGGGATTCCGGTCGTGAGGTCCGTGAGGTAAACGAGCATGTCGTCGGCGTATAGGGAAACCCTATCCTCGCCTCCACCTTCCCATTGTATACCTTTCAGCAGCTGGGTGGTCCTGAGGATCGTGGCCAAGGGTTCTATCACTAAGGCAAACAGCAGTGGCGAGAGTGGGCACCCCTGTCTCGTGCCCCTTGCCAACGGGAACTCCCTTGATATGTAACCGTTTGCGGTTACTCTGGCCATAGGTTCGGTGTATAGCAGTCTGACCCACGATATAAATGTTGGGCCGATACCAATGTGCTCCAGGACAGCAAAGAGATAGCGCCACTCCACCATATCAAATGCCATTTTGGCATCGAGCGACAGTACCGCTGCCGCTTCCTCCAACTGTGGGGCTCGGGCCAATACCCCATGCAGCCGTCGCAGGTTCAGCGCCGTGCTGCGGTGTGGCATGAAGCCCGATTGGTCAGGGTGTATAAGGTGCGCCAGATGGGGCAGTAGCCTGGTGGCCAACAGTTTCGCCAGGATTTTACTCTCGGCGTTAAGGAGGGAGATCGGGCGATATGATTCGCACTCCTCTGGGGGTTTACCGGGCTTAGGTATTGCGACTATTGTGGCCGTGCGCTGATCAGGGGGGAGCCGTCCCCGCTCCCGGCACTCCTGAAACATATCGAGCAACGGTGCGGACAGTGTCTCGGACATGAGTTTGTACCATTCTATTGGCACACCATTGGGCCCCAGTGCTCTCCCGGGGTGTATTGCTGCTATGGCTGCCTGTAGTTCCTCCTCTGTCAGATCGGAGTCGAGCTCGTCCCGTTGGTCTGGGGAGAGAGTGCGGGCCGGTACTCCCACAAGGGAGTTTTCTACCATTTCCCTTGTGACCTCATAGTCAGGGGAGTATACGGAGTGGAAATGGGTAGCTAGGAGTTCCACTATTTGTGCCGGACTGGTTTGTACCTCACCCTGAGGGTCCCTCAGTTGTAGTATCGCCCGCTGGCCACCCCGCGCCCTTTCCAACCACGCCAGAAGCTTCCCCGCCTTGTCGCCTATGTCGTATACCCTGCTCGCAGTTGCGGACATATTGTCGCGCACGCGGCGGCGCAGAAAGTCGGCGTGACTCTGCTGGGTCAGGCGTAGTGTGTGCTGGGTGTCTCCAGTCGGGTTCCCCTCGTGGTCTCGTGTGGCCTTATCCAATTGTTCCTCTAGGTCTGTTAGCTCCTGACGTTGTGTGCGTCTGTGCTGTGCGATTACCGAGATCGCCTGTCCTCGGAGGACTGTCTTGTACGCCTCCCACAGAACAGTGGGCGACTCCACGGTCCCCACGTTTTCTGCAAGGTAGGACCGTGTGCCTTTCTTCAAGGCCCTAGTGACGCCCGGTTCTTTAAGGTAACCCGGGTAAATAGGGTAAAGTCGTCTGTGGGATTGTCTCTGACTGAACAGAGTCAGTGTAAGCGGGGAGTGGTCAGAGATCCCTCTCGGCCTAATTTGGGCGTCAGTGAAAGTGAGGAGACCCCCCCCCAACGTCAGGAAATAATCTATCCGCGACAGGCTATCATGGACTGTTGAGTGGTATGTGTATTGCCTATCATCTGGGTGTAGTCGCCTCCACACATCCACTAGACCCTGTGCTTCCATGAAGTCATGCAGTTTGGAGGGCCCTGGTGTACGCATGCGCGTTGGGTGGCGGTCTAGGGAGTCTTGTGCCACTGCATTGAAATCTCCCCCCATAACAAGCTCCCCTTCAGGAAGATCTAACAAGAATTTCCCCAGTTCCGGGAAAGCTATGTTGTGTAGTGCTGGAGGGATGTAGACCGAGACCACGTTCAGTGGCTTCCCCTCCCACTGGCCGTGTACCGCTGCAAAGCGCCCCTGTGTGTCTGTCGCCGTTGATTGGGCTATGAACCTGGACGAGCGATGAATTAGTATCCCGGAGCCCCGGGATCCCCTTGTGAACCCAGAGTGTACTATCATGCTGTAGCCTTTTCTGTCTAGGGCCTTCGTAGCTGTGCCGGTGAGATGTGTTTCTTGTAGTAGGACCAGGGCGGGGTGCAGCCTCTTTATACCCTGTAGTACCAGCCCACGTTTAATCTTGTCGCCCAGGCCCCTTACGTTCCAGGACATGAGGAGTAGCGGGGACGCTTGTCCTACATTAGAGTCCTCCCCCATCCTGTGTTGGGTCATGGCTTGTGAATTTACGCTCTGGGATGGCCAGGAGGTCTGCGCAGTACCCTTGTGTGTTGCAGTGTGACCATACCATCATACACTCGTGTGCCCCATCGTAGCTAACCTGTCCCTGTATAGAAACTAACAACCAAAACCCCCTTCTACCCCCAACTCCCCCCCTCCCTGCCCCCCTGCTCAACGGACTCAGAACTGCCCGCCCCCCCAACTCAGCAGAGTGCCTGCTCCCACCCCTTAACATAGTACTTGCTCGCTGGGGTGAAGGTTTCTCCGTGGTCAGCGGCTCCCCTCTTCAGCTGCGGAGGCCTTTCCGCCCAGTGTCCAAGGCGGCGTTTCCTGTTCATATCATGTTCCGGTCAGTCGGACCATGGCTGTGCCTTACAGATCCCCGTTTGCCTCGTCCTCCTGACGGTCGGATAAAGGGGAATGCACCTCTAGATCTTCGTCGTTGGCTTGTGAGCCCTGTCGGGGGCCTGCTGGTCGGTGTTTGTTCTGTCTATTTGAGCGACGAGGGCCCGCCGCCCTCCAACCCTCCAGCCAATCTTGCGCCACCTCCGGCGATTCGAAAAACCAAGTCTTGTTGTCCGCTACGACCCGAAGCTTGGCCGGGAAGAGCATTGAGTATGGGATTTCCCTGGCTCTGAGTTCTTTTTTAACCTCAAAGAAGGTTCTCCTTCTCCGCGCTACCTCGGCCGTGTAGTCAGGAAAGAATGCCAGCGTCGCGTTCTGGACCTTGATAGGGGGTGAGTTCCTCGCCGCTTGTAGTATGGCATCCCGATCCCTGAAGTTGAAGAGCCTCGCTATGATCGGTCTGGGGTTAGCTCCTGTCTTGTGGCGTCCCCCCGGTACCCGGTGCGCCCTTTCTACCGTGAAGAAGGCGGAGAGTCCTTTGGGCTTCAGAGTGTCCTTGATCAAGTTCTCGACATATAGGTCCATAGCCCTCGTGTCTTCCGATTCCGGCACACCAATAATACGGATGTTGTTCCGTCTCGAGCGCCCCTCTTGGTCATCGAGCTTGTCGCGTAGTTCTCTGTTCTCCTTCGAGATGCGTTCCATACTAATCTGGAGTTCCGAGACGTCCTCGACCAGGGACTTGGTCACTACTTCCATATTGTTCACTTTCTCTGTCATTTTATGGAAGTCCGCCCTTATAAGTGTGATCTCGGCCGAGATCGACCCCACCGTGGCCTGTACCTGCGTAAGGGCCCGCATGACGTCGTCAATGGTCGCTTTCTTGCCCCCGGTCACTTCGGTCGTCTTGCTCGCCGGTGTTTTGGCGTCCTGCGAGGGGGAGGGGGAGCCGGGTTTTTCATAGGCAAAGCGGTCTAGGCGTGTTTGTGTCGTTCCGCCTTTATGCCCCTTGCCAGCCATCCTGGATCCGCCTGGGCCAAGCTATCGTCCTTTGCCAGCGATTGGATATCTACCCTGGGCCCCGGCTGTGGTTATGGGGGGGATTGTGGCCCCCTTGAGGTGTCCCAATGTGTTTACGTATCTGCACGGGCCAAAGATCTGGTGTGTGGTGGCCGGCCGGGCCACTGACTCCTTAATGGGGCACGCAGCCGAGTGGCGCCGCTCTTCAGGACTCCCTCTGCCCCTTTCCGCTACCGCTTACAGCGACCCTGGCTCACCGGAGTTTTCCGTGCTCGGTCCCTTAATGGCGATGGGGGGGGGGTCCGGGTTGCTCCCAGATGGGCCCCTACGCTGCGAGGACGGGTGCCCCGTGCCGTTTCCTGTCGGCTCTTGGGCGGGGACTCCCTCGGGTATGGTGCGCTGTGTCAGGCTTTCTGATCGGCCAGGGGGGGGGGGTCGCCGCACTTACACAGTGGCAGCGCGGTTCTGCTGCTCTGACCGCTGCTGCCGAAAATGGCGGCGTCAGCTACCTCCGTCTCCGCTCCGGGCGTTGGCGCTCGCCTTCACCGCGCGTTCCCCTCACCTCCGCTGAGCCTCTTGACAGGCCGATCGGCTCCCCCCGGTCCGGTGACGGATGCTGGAGGGCTCGGCTTCCGAGTGTCCCGGCTTCTTCCGCGATCGGTTTCTTCCGGCGGACGACTGCCTGACTCAGGCCACTTCCTGCCGGCGTGCTGCTTACTGTGCCTCCCGGTCCGGAGGTCGCCCACAGGCCCGCTCGGGGCGCTGACCGTAACTGGTGTTCCTGACCTCGGACTGAGGTCCGGCGAATCCGAATCGCCGCCGCCTGGTCCTGGGCTTCGCTGCCTACCCGCCTGGGTAATTACAATGCCGGATAACTGTTCGGATTATACTGGGAGCCGCTTTAAACACGGAGCTCTCCTTCTAGGCTGCCGCCATCATCGGCTGCTAGCCACCCACTTGCAGTATTTTTGAAGATTGTTTAACAAATGTGTTGAAGACCTACCGTGGTGTAGTCTATGATGACTGTGTTATCTGTAAACTACATGACACAAGGTTTTGTCCTTTAAGTTTGGGTGTACATGCTCTTTGGATTGTGACCTTCGGCGTAATGCCGGCGAAAAACAAAATTAACAAAGCTTTTTCCGACATAGTTCCATCGTCCCCCAACTTGATGTGAATGCAGCTGTTTGTCTATAATGAACTTATCGCATTGAGGATTTATACGGGGAGACCCTTTTAGCTCAATTTGGCCAAAAGGAGTGTTCTATCAATGCTATTGAAAGACATTTTTAAAGTCAATGAACAATGCATGGAGGGTCATTGCTTATTGACTTATTGGAAAGTAATGCGAATGTTACCCATGAGCCTGCTTTTTTTTTCTTTTTCCCTAAACCTGGTCTGAAACTAGGAAATTCGATTAAGGGTTAGTCCCATAGATTAAGACATATCCATTCTCGGCAATCTTCCAAGATTAGTGAGGCAAAACATTTAGCCTCCAGGACCCAGGACCAAAAGGGATATGCTTTTAAAATTTCATGTATCATTTTTTTTGTTACCCTTTTTGTGAGTTGGTTGTTATATGACCATTGCCAAGATGCCAGTATTTTGGCTGTGATGTGGCAATTTTTGGAGACCCTGGACGATGGTTCCAGACACAAGGTTGGATTTGTTCTAAAAACAATTGCTTGGATGCCGTTAGGTCCAGCGGCAGCATCATTCCAGCTTTTAGCAATTATGTTTTATAGATGTCCTCTGTTCACCAAGCTTAAAGGCTGAGAGTCACGCTTGTTCTCTTGACTAGGCAAAGCACGTTTGCCTTCCATACAGTGGTGGTGAACTATTGGTGATGGTGAGATTTCGAATTTTGGATGATGGTTAGACTTACTTGGTAACAGTCCCTCAGTTGGGTTGTTCATCGTATATAAAGTTTTTACATATTTTACCCAATCCCTAGAATTTAAATAGTTTGGTGGAGAATAATTAGTCCTAAAAGACACCCTGTTAACCCATCTCCTAAATTCACTGGAATTACTTGTGGAGTATGATTTATGTAGAAAGAGCCAAAGCTTCTGGCACTCAGTTCTTGTTTGCCTCCCATATGAGTGTTTTTTATTTTTTCAATGTACTTTTTTACGGATTTATGGTGCTTTGCTTTACTCATTAATCTAATCAGTCAAACTTCCCTTTTTTTTCACCGTAGGCCAACTGTACAGCATTTTGTTTAGCCGTGGTTTGGGTTGGATTTATGTTGTTGATTGTCTGCACAGGGGATGTATTGCTGGTTGCTCGTTTCATAGGTATGCTTGAGAAGTCAGTTGTTGCCGGTTGGTCTTGTCAGCTTTTCATGTGAGGAATCCTTTAGAGTACTTGTCCTGGACTGGTGACTGTAGAGCTCAAACAGAAATTCAATCAAAGAGTTTTTAGTTGCTCTCCATTGGTATTGGCGGTTGGGGGTCATTTCTTCTGTAACCAATTTGAATGTGTATACTGTCATTACATCCTTGAGTTTTTCCATACTTTTAGCAGTAAAATGAATATCTAAATCAGGGTTACTGTCATCGGCTGTGAGGAAAAGTGATGGCTGGAATAGGGTGTGCCAGAGTTTGAAAAAGAGGATATAATTTAAGCTTTGGGTTTTCTTTAGACCCTAGATGCCATTTGGTGTGAACCTTTTTTTCCTTTTAATTCAACTTTGTTAGTCTTTTAAGGTTCTTCTGTAAAATAAATGGGGCAACATTACCATTACCATTGTTGTCTTGAGTGGTCGGGCCTCAAAGGTTTGCATTCATCCTTAGGATGTACCCTTTAGACAGTCTGCTCAATTATAGCAATTTGACAAAACATTTTCCAAGGTGGCGCTTTCCCTTCTTGATTCCTGTGCCGAAGAAGCCTGACTACTGTCCCCACCTATAAGTACATTTGAAGGCAGGGAAGATATGAGCTATAGTTTCCTCCTGTGCCGTACTTTTTCGTAAGCTACGACCTATTCTCATATTCCTGCCAGAGGAAGGCAGGTAGTTCCAGAGCTCTAATAGGCTCAAGGCTGGAGTACTTAAAATCCCTTTGCCTAGGCACCTCCAAATGTCAAATCCATAAACTGCAAGTCATCCATAAAAAAAACTCCATCAATAAATACGCAAGCCCACACCTATTCATCGGACTAGCGTGCACTTTGTAACCTCCATTGGCTTTCATTCCAACAAAGAATTTACTGCAAGGCTCTCTATGTCGTGTGTAAATGCTTCAATGGACTTGCACCGCTCAAGATGTCAGGAATATGCTTCCACTAGATTTTCACGTTCTTCTAAAGCTAATCTCTTTGCTATTCCACCTTTCATTAAATCTATGTAGGGATTCTTTGTAGTTCTTAGCTTTCTGCCTTTGGAATAATCTTCCCTTCCCTGTAAAAAAAAAAAGTCTGTTACTAATCTTACTTATAGAAAAGCCTACCTTTAATCTTGTGAGGCCATTTCCCACTTTTTGCATAGCTCCAAGAGACCTAAGGGTGTTGTGCTTTAGAAATGTTATTAACATTCGCTTGTGTTTCTCGAGAAATGTAACCATCTGTCTAACCTAACAAATATGCACAGGATTGACAATATGGGTAATTCTATATCCTATTTTGTGTGAATCCAAATGTCTGAACCTAGAGTCTTCCTAAGTTTAGTTTGACATATTCACCTCTTTGGCGTTGTGTGTTGAAACCCTGATGGGAGCACTTTAGCGCAGGTCACAAAACACTCTCTTTGTTGCTTTATTAATGGTCAGTACTTCAGAAGTGTATTTGATGTCTTGCTTAAACACTGGTAGCAGGAGTTATTTGCCTTCCGTTCCTGCCGTGTCAATTCACATTATGTATTTGATTTGATGGAGTAATGGGGTAGAATTTAAAGCTCGAAAGAATGGCTGCTTTACTTCCTTATCAGCGGAAAAAGCACTTGACAACCCTCCAGCACGCACGGAAACATAGTTTTGCCTTGGCTTTTCTGCAATCAGCAAAATATTTGGAGTCTGCATGGCTGCCTTATTCAACCTTGTATAGAAGTCCACGGATTAAAACAGGCAAGTTAAAGATTGCTTTGTTATAAATATTAAAAATGCGATAAAGCCCACCTCAGAGGTCATGGCGTCCTTTGCGATCAGCACAATCATTGCATAAATAAAATAAAAAGGGGATCACCTCCTGCATTTTGAATGTTGTTGCACAGTGTAATGAACCGGGATATAATGATGCAGCCAAATGATATTGCGAGTGAGAGTATGGGAAAGGGAAGTATTTTAACAGAGGCTGACAGTATAATGCCAGAGCTAGAGAATGGGAGAGCCTGGGTACCAGACTAAACACTGGATATGAATGTCTCTAAAATCTTCGGATTTCATCTAAGAAATTTTTTTCATGACTGAGGTAACTCTGAGCTCCTTGGGAGATCTCCTAATCGATAACATCTCATGTTCATAATGATCATGTGTAGTTATCATGCTGTTTTTTTAGTTTAAAAAAAAAAGATCTTTATTCGGATACGAGTATCCATAAAAGCACAATTCATCACCACCAGCAAAAAAGGTACAGTAGAAATTTAAAAACGCATAGATCTGCATTAAAATCCAATGCAAATAGAGAATTGCACCAATAAAATTTCCAAATAAAAAAATAATAACAATGGTTGGACAAGCATACAAAATCTAGCAGCGTTAACAACGTAGTGCAAATATAAGCCTATGCTAGAGTGCAAAATCAGCAGCATATTGTAAATAAAGTGCAATCAGTGTTTAGCAGCATTAGGAGCATGGTGCAAATATAATTAATTATAACCACCCATTCCTAGTCATGCCAAAGTAACAATGACATGATCAAATAAAGTGCTTTGATTATTTGCAGTATTAACAACACCGGCATAAGATAACTTTATATTCCACTGAGCAATGTTAAATACATTCATCGGATTAAAATTCGCTCATGGAGGCGCGTGAACGTATCGCTGCTTGTAAGAACGCACCCACACGGCAAATCAGATCATCACTTCCGAGCTGTAAAATTTCAAAATGTGCAAATTTAAAATCAAAGATAGCCAATGCTTTAAAATACGGAATCAGAAGGGGCGTGTACCTAACAACCAATAGTTTTAGGCGCTCAATATTATATCTTTCCTTATTGTACAAAGCAAACAGCTCCCCCTTAAGTGATTTTTTGCTTATACTCGCTAGATCTAGGGGACGTAGGAAAATATGTTCCAGCTTCACACTGGCAAGGCTTTCCCTGACCGCAGCGAGCCAGGGTATGGAAGCCACCCTTATCCCACTTAAGGCAATCTATGATTATTTCTCTTGTTAAGATTGCTGCAGGGTTCTGCCATATTTTTTGCTAGAATATGGCTGGACGGGACCTAATAAAGCCCTCTACATAGCATAAATTAAATTCCCTATGACATATGTGGGTTGAAGAGGAAATTTGGGCCCCAAGGATTTTTCTACAAAATCTATTTTCTTCTATTTGGATCCCGCTGCAATTTGTATATCCCCAGACTTCCGCACCATAAGTGGCCGTTGGGACACATTGCAGTTTGTAAATCTTAGTTATGGGTAGGACCACCTATACTTGTTTTGGCTGCCGGAGGCTCAAAATGGAATTGATCGCTTTTGAAAATTAGCTTCTGCTATGAGCCACATGAGCTTGCCAGGATCTTATCTCTGAGAAAACTAGGCCCAAATAGGGAAAAGTGCTTGCGCGTTTTAAAGATTCGCTACCAGAAGTTCTAGAATTAATGCAGTGTTTTTTCGGGCCGCAGGTCATTATATACAATTTCTTAAAATTGGTACAAAGCTCCAGATCGGCCAAGAAGGCCACAAAACCCATGACTAAAGTGCGCAGTGCATTGGGTGTACGACCCATCAGGACCACGTCGTCTGCGTATAAAAGCGCGGGGAGTAATTTACCGTTGATTTTGGGGACGTCATTGGTCAATTTAGACAGAGAATTGTGTAGTTCGTTTATATAAAGGATAAAAAGTAGAGGAGCAAGAACATATCCCTGTCTAACTCCTCTACCGATGATAATATCCCCAGAGACCTCCCCCTTGTTACTAATCCTCACCCGCACCTTTAAATCCCTGTGCAAATGTGCCAAAAAATAAACCAAACCCTCGTCTAACCCATAATTTAAAAGGACCACCCATAAACGAGATCTATTAACGAAATCAAATGCTGATGTGAGGTCCATAAAACCCAAGTAAACTGGTGACTTTTGTGCAATCGTGTATTTACTCAAAATTAGATTTAAATTCAAACACTGTTCAACGGTTCCAACATTACTTCTAAAACCCAGCTGGCAGTAATTTAAAATTTGGTTGTCTTCAGCCCAAGTCCTGATCTTATTGAAGACAACCCTGCCCAAGATCTATCAATGAAATTGGGCGATAACAGCTGGTGTTGGATCGATCTCCTTTGTTAAAAAATGGGCACGATAATGCTAGACGACTAGGTGCTCGGGATAACTGTATTGGTCAAATTATTAAAAACATTACATCAGAGAGGTGCACAAAAATCCGGTTCATATTTTATAAGATCAATTGGGAGCCCATCCGGTCCTGGGGCTTTATTCCCTAAGCTTTGATGTATGGCATCCTCAACTTCGGTTACAGTTATGATAACCTTTGTGGCTGACGGGCTAATATTGATCTTGGGGGTCATTAAGGGTACCGTATACATTCTGGCAAAATGCGCCTCCCATGATTCGCTCGTAATATTACAGCTTATGGGAGTGATATTCAGGCCCATAGATCTCATGGCTTTCACTGCTTTCCAGAATCCAGTTCCGTCGTTGAGTGAGGCGGCACTAGCAATATTAACCCAGCGTTCTTTTATTGTCTCATCTGTACTGTCCTAATCGCCTTTTTATAGCATGCTCATAATGATCTGACTAAGATTATGTCCCTGGGTGTAGCCGCTAAAGCTACACGCAGTTCTCTGTTGGCCCGCGAGCATGTACCATCGAACCATTTGGGTTTCTTGCTAATGTTAGTCGATGGTCTTGAAATTATATGTTTAATGCCAGCACATAAGCTACTGAACGTCTCAATAATCCTTACATCATGCTGTTTTATCGGCTTTGGGCTTATGTGTTTGTGTAATTTTTTTGTGGAATCACGTCTAGATAACATGTGCTGTTTGTATCCTATGCAAATTGTAAAACCCAATAAAATGTGTTTAAAAAATGTGTTTGTGTAATTTACCTCACTAAATAGGCTAAAGTTGCCTCCCGGCGGGTTTCATTTGGGTGTCTCAGCCTCCTAATGTGTCTAACACCAACCATATGACAGTGGTAAACATGAACAGCATATTTGTCATAACCACAAACCGGCTAATTTACAAAAGTACTAGGAGTATAGCAAGTGGAACTAAAGGAGTAACATTTTATGTACTTTTACATGCCTTTTTGAATCTGCCTCGAAACGTCTACCTCCTTATTTGTAAAAGAGCAAAACAGGCACAGTCCTTTCTATTTATACTACTTTTAGATGAATGTTCCCTGAATATTCTATTTTGTTTCCATTTTAGATGTTTTTACCAGTTTCCAAAGGCATTTAATAGCACTACAGGAAATACTGCTTTACAAACTGCAAAATGCCTTTGTGAATAGACCACACTGTGCCCCCTTCCGTGGGGACGCAGGTATTCTACTGTGATGCTGTGGGATGGAGATAGTGGTTTAATCTTAGCCATTGTTTGAGACACCGTCTTTTGCTTTCAGTCCAGAATCGCAAGGTTAGTGTATGGTGTGGACACTTTTTGCTATGGAAATGTTATCATTAACCATCCATGAAAAAGTTTATGAATTCGACAGGACATGGCCTCCTTTCATTATACACATGAAAAGGAATCAGGTGTTGGGTGAGGGCCTAGCAGTTTTAGCTGACCTACATAGACGTTCTCAGTTATATGACCTCTCCTCACACAGAGAGAAAATGGCGTAAAATCAAGGCAGTAGTTCATATCTGCATTATCACTCATCTTTCAGATGTAAGGGTAGCTGTGGATCATTTGTGTGCCCTTTACCTTTCAAGTAAATAGCCAACGTAAGTGATCCAATTGATGGATGAATTAGATCATCATTTCGGCCCCAGAGCTAATTGGACAAAAACAACTCTTTATCCACTGTTCGGTACAATGGACTACAGAAAGGAATACAAGTTAATATTCACTCCATCACATATCCGAGGAAACGTTTCACGAGATCTGATTAGATCGCTTGTGTCGAAAATATTACCCCTCCCGCTATATTGCATTCACAGGTGCATACAGGTATGGATGCCACTTACGTTGTTTATGATGTGGAGAATCAACATCCTGAACATTATTCTTCTCCAGAAGATCTTGTATGTTTCGCAAAACTACAGTTTTACCCTATCACAGAGCCTCCTTCAGACTTTCACATCTGTTTTGAGATCATTCCTCTGGAATCAGGGTCATCCTAGAATCTCCTTCATGAAATGTTGTAATTCAAGTTATCACTGAGACCTGGGCGTGATTAATCGTGGATAATGAGTAGAACCATTCTGCAGATGTCAAACCTCACATGGAACCTTCATATGCAATTGAGCTGTGGCCCATCAGGGAGAATCTACCTATACACTTTCTCTATGGTGGAGACTCTCCCAGGATTGCCACCCACGACATGAGTGGTCTTCAGTGCCCGGAGAGTCCCGACTTAACATATTTGCTTGGTGGGCCGGCTCATGGAGCAGACCCCGCTATGGACAGGTGCCACGTTCCCTAAGTTTGCTGCCCTGGAGAGCACTGGTGGCTAGGATCACTTAGCCTAATCCATGGTGGGGGATGTCATCAGGGATGAAATAATGAAATCATTCACATATATCAGGTAGGAATACAAACTACTGAAAAATTAGTTCCATAGATACCTCTAATGTGACGTGTGCTTGCACCACATATAACTGACCTTGAAGACATCCCAAAGATCAGCCCTCTTAAGGCAAAAATGATGAGTCTCCTACCACTTAAAGGGAAAGTATCTCAAATATGCAAAATCTCAGTGATTCATTTATCTGCTTACTTTAATAAACTCAGGGAGGCCTGGGAGACAGATGTATGGCCCTTGTTTGCCCTTAAGGCCTTAGGTGACGCCTCAATTCCAACTAGGCTCCATCTCGTACAGCACTACCTACACAGAATATACGTGACTTCAGAATGGTTGTGGCAGTTCTGAAGGGGCTTGAACTGGGGTGCCTGAGATGTCAGGCTGATATTGGAGATTTCATGCATACTGAATTGACGTGCCGCTTCTGCAGTCTTTCTGTTCAGGGATTTTTAATACACTTCATAGAGTAATGAGACAACCAATAGAATGAAACCCCCAAATTGCTTTATTTAACATACTACAAGATGAAGGCTTCACAAGATTTGAGAAGCTATTCTTAAAACTCAGATTCACTCTGGGGAAAAAGGGATATAGCCCAAAACTGGAGGAGCCAGTCCTCACCAGACCTAAATATTTGGAACGAGGCTTCAACAGATGTCGTATACTGGAACTATGTATATAGGATGCCAGGGGGTTCCCTTGAAAGCACAAAAAAGGATAGAGCAGGTAGGAGGAGTATACCGAAGAGACCTCAAATTAATTACCACCCACTCTGCCCTCACTAAATGATAACTAATTGAGCCACTGAATGTCTAGAAAGGACGCCTATGCTTTAAATTCACCTCATTCACATATATCCCTGCATATACACTCCATCTTTGGTAACAGATGTGTTCCATATATCTGCCAACGTCGTTCCAATGTATCTGTGATGTTTTATTTGATATGTTTATTTTCCTTATTCAAAACACTTAAATAAAGAAATGTATTCAAAGAAACTTTAACCCCTGACATTAAATGAAGGGATGGTAATCTAGAAACAGCACAGTGTCTATGCCATTCTGTTGGACCTGGGGTTACCAGTCCACATAGGGTAGCCTGGCACAGAGTAGGAACAGCTAATCTCAAAGGCAATTGTGTTGTGCTTACATCACTCACTTACAGCAACTCAGCGCCCATCCACAAAAAAAGAATGACTCTACTCCAGTTTAGAAAAATACGGTCTGTTTTATAAAACTCTTTTTAGTATCTCTTTGTCACTTAGCGCAATTTAGGTTCAGTACATTAAATAACACCACATTTGATTATTGGCATTCATAACTTTAAAATGCATTAAATATTACTTCTTGTCATTCCCCAGTTGAAAGAGTCTCAGCAATAACATCTGCACCCTGTCTCTTCCCCAATATTCTCACAGTTTAAACAGGGTAACCAGCAAGATTAAGACTCTCTTATTTTGGAATCAATAGGTACATTACCCGGGATCACAGTGTTAACATTAGCTAGAGGACACAGCTGCTCAGCAAATAACTCCACAGATTGTACACCTGTAATTGTTCCAAACAGCTGGATACCTAAACGGAAATAGGTAGGTTTAGTTAATTGTTTCATTTAGCCATTTAGTCCGCTCTACAACCACCTTGGATTGTTAGGTTTTCTTAAGAACACTCCTAGGCTCAAAATGATCGATGGACCAATAGCTCCCTCCACCAGCTAGGCCTTATCTCTGAATAAGCCCCGACTCTCATTAGCTGGGAATTTTAAATTATGCTCAGAAATCTTGCTCTCTCTCAGAATGGTCCCTACGAGGCAAGGAAGAAACTGGAATAGCAAGTTCAGTCAGTAGGCATCGCTGTCCGTTGCACAGCTCGACTGGAGTGAGGTAATCAAAGTATGTGTGTTACTCTCTAGGCCCTGATAGCTGCCACCAATGTGGGCCTGATGACGATCTTCCCCACCCACCGGACTCGATTCCCTGCTTACTTCATTTGCAGTCCTGTCAGGCAATTCTTACACGGGCACTATCGGTTCTCACTGACGAACGAAGGCTCCGCTCCGGGCTAGTTCCGCTTGCCTTCCTGATTGCTGTTCTTCGACTCGCCGTCCTCCGTGGACACCTGTCAACGCTTCCGCAGTCCTTCCCCTGTCGATTACTCACAGGCAAGTCTCCGCCCAGGCCCGGCCTTCACCAGCGTCTCTCCTCCCCTTCCGATGTCGTCGTGCTCTCGCCGGGCAAAGGTTAATTCGCTTCCTCCGGCTCCCAGCTGCGTAGGATGGCTCCCGCTTCACTTTCACAGCGGAGGGCCCGTGTCCAAGACACTCGCCTGCAGGAGGGGGTGACAGCTGGCAGCGAGGGCACTTCACTTCTTTCACAGTGAGTTCAGCCTTCTGTCTGAAGGGTTTAATTTCCGCTTTTCTCTCCCAGCGCCCCCGCACTAAACTGGACTCTGGGCCGGTAAATTAAAGTCTCACCGCCCTGCTGTGTAGAGTGCTTCACTCATTGATAAGGGGACGTCTGATATTACCACAGTTCGTGGACGCCTCTTCTTCCTAACTCCCATTCGGGCAACCCACAGCTTATGAGAGGCAGCACAGGGACAACTGACCAGGAGCACCCCACAGGTTGGAGGAGCTAACCGGTAAACCCGGTGGTAGGGTTTAGTCAATAGGCAGGGGGTCATGTCAGTAGAAAAGAGCAGCCGGCCCAAGGGACGATCTCACCCCAATCAGTGTGCCTTCCTCCCCAGACTATTGCCTCACTCCTCACCAGACTCTACTCAAGCCCCTTGGTCACTGTAAAATGGCCGCCCTGGTTCTGGCCCTTTTATAGACTGGGCCCTTGCTACTGGAATCAGCTGGAAGGTTCTAGAGCCTTCCCAGTGTAGTCCTATGGTTCAGGTCCCTGAGGTAAAAAAATGTGGCAGTTACAAGCCACCATTTTGTGTGTCACGGTATTTACCATGTTAAGAGAGCACCTAGGCCTCAAAAAGTTATAGGCACAAGAAGGCCTCAGAACTCTAGGGACAACACCAAAAAAATTGTAGTGGACGCAAAAAAAGTAAAAGAAAAATTAGGAGGCACAAAGGAGAAAAAGAAGGAAAAATAGGAGGGACTACCCAAAGGGATGACAGGTCTAACACATTCCTACCTATTTTCCTATGTCTGAAGCTGTTCTCCTGGATCTTTGCTTTCTGAGGTTTTGGTAATCCAACAAACAGCTTAGCGGGTGTTTCTCAAAGGCACCCTGTCTTGAAGTTGAGGAGAACCTCCATTGACATCCACTTTTTGTAGTTCAAAAGAGGCAATCCCCAATCCCTGTGAAATAATCTTGAAAAGCTCTGACAGGGGCCCCAGGTGCTCCCTGGAGTGTTTCCCACCGGATTTCCCATGTAATTTGAAGTCAGGAGGCTTTGAACAGATGGAGGCACTTTTGACTTGTTCTCTTTTTGAAATAATGTATTTCTTGGTACTTATTAGGCGTTATCATCACTGGAGTAGCCTTTTGGAATGTCTTCCAACAAGTGAAAGGATTCACGAACAGCACTAGTGCACCTTTCATTAGGGTTACCAGTAAAATGTTCATGAACTTTTATGTTTGTGTACAAATGTTTTTTGCAAGATGGAGGATGAGTACTGCCCACTGGTGGCAATTCATATAGCTTCCCACCGAACAGCCCCGTAGATGGTTTTCCTGAGTCCTGTGCTAGGGCAAGGGCTCTGCATTTTTTGGGAGATTGGATCATCCCTATTCCTTCGTGAGGAAGGAAAGACTAACACAGCCTAATTGGTTGTATATTTGAACTGGAGGATGCATCAAACACTGATTTCATGATGGCAGTGGACATCTGCTCAGCCACCTCTCAGGAACTGCTCATCTGCTTGCGGGTCATCTCTTGGAGTTGAATCTGTGTGGACCATTTGTTGTGGTGTTTCCTGAGTGTAGAGCAGACACGTGGTCCAATTGTCCATGACTAGTGCTAAGATTGAAGGTCCTGCTGCAGCTTTGCTGGTCTACCCTGCTGCGCTCCTTCTCTGTTATTGACTTTCCCCTGTGTGAACGCCCGTAGCACGCCCAGGGAGACCTTCGGTCCTAAAAAGGGCCAGCTTTTTATGCTGCTCTTCACCACGAGACCAGTGGTAGCATGCTAGGCTACGGAATAACAACCTAGACAATTAATGGTCACCAACATCTGCTTGACTCCCTCACCAGCGATGGCAAACTACCTGGGAGAATGCTATTACATGATTGTGAAAATGTAGCGACTAGTGCCCTTTTAAGGTAGTGGGGCAAGCGAAGTGCACCACTACCTCCAAAAAACACATAAACACATTTTCACTCCCTACAAAAGCCTATAGGAAAAAAAAACCACCCTCAAAAGCCCAAATAACAACAACCACTCCCACCAAAATAAAACAAAAAGTAAAGTATTACACATTCCATTCGTTAAACAAAAAAAAATTGTACTTACCGCCAGCTCCATGTTCTCCTCCCTGTCCTTCTTAAGCCTGTGGGATAGAGAACCTCTCTGACCAATCCAGACTCTGCTCGAGCAAAGCCAGGATTGGATGGAGCGGGTTGGGGATGTATGACGTTACAACGCATACTTTTACCACGCATACCTTTACAACGCGGTTTTTACCACGCATACCATTACAACGCATAGCGCTTTGGGGTGCTGGATAGTGAATAGTTTAATTTACTATTCCAACTCCAGTCCCCGTGGACACTAGGGAAGGTGTTGGATAGTAAATTAAACTTATTCCCTATCCTAGAGCGCCCCCCAGCGCAATGCGTTGTAATGGTTTGCGTGGTAATGGTCGCGTTGTAATGGTAGTGCGTTGTAAAAGTTTCGTTGTAACGGTTGAATACCGCGGGTTGGCCTAACGCCTCCTTCAGGCCCTAGAGGCCTGTGCTTGGTCTCCACCCAGCGGTCTAAGACAGCTGAGTGGAGAGCTCCAAAGTGTGCATGTCCATTTCATCTTTCTCACTTAACATTTCAGTGTGTGCAGAGGTCCAGGGTCAATTTGGCTAGTAAGCTATCCTTATCCACACAAACTTGTAACCTCACAGACCTGCCGCCCAGTATGGCCCTTTTTGCCCTTAGGTGTCCACCTTTGGGTTTATCTTGATACTCAAAGTCTGCATAGCTTGGTGATGTCCACAACTCAAACTTGCAGCTACCGTAACACTATTGTTGTTGTTAAGTGTGACTTTCTTTTATCTTTTTATGGTTGCAAACCCTAATTGTTACCAAAGAGGTACGAAGTAAACCTGTTTTGACCAGAAGATTGTGATTCTCCGTCTCTCTCCAGCGCCTGTTGATAGCTTTGCAGGTCCTAGCCATTTGCAAACCTTGCGTTCTGATGTCCATCCTGTATTAAATTGGTTCTGTATCCTTTCAACGCTTTTTCTAAGCTTTGCAAACAAAAGAGCATTGTGAACATTAGTCCTCTGCAAAGACTTAGTTGGTTTATCTAGGCACACGGGTCTTATTGCTGTCAGTGGCGTACCAAAAAATTGTTTGGCACCCTACAGAATGGGCTCAGTGGGGCCCCCTAGACGGTTGGGCGCCCCCTGAACAGTTGGGCGCCCTCTACACTGCAAGATTATGCTCAGTAAAACAGAGCTATTATCCCGAGCGTCTAACTATTTCGTATTCTGTACCATTACATGCCTTGCACGCATTCGGTAACTTTTATGTTTGGGGGTACTGCATTAATTTGACAGTAATATGTGTCCTATAGTTTTGTAACTTCAAACAACAGTGTTCAGTGGTGCTGTACAATTCCTTGGGGCAGAGGTGTATTAACTGATACTCCGTGGTCCGAGGTGGTCAAGAGACCTCCTTGATAGTGAGCGATTTTAAGCATGTGATAAAAAGACAGGTTCCATTTTTGTTTTTTTTTAAACAGATAAATGTGTCACAATGTGGATGTCTGCTCCGAGGGCATTCTTATTGCGGGCATCCACCGATCATAAGTATTGCACTCTAATATTTTTATTTTGTGTTTTGTGATTTTTTGCTGGACAGTAGAACTGTTGGTGTGTGAATGGCTTTGCTGCCTCTGTTGGGTTTGCTGCTGGCTTTGGAGGTGGACACATTTGTGGCTTTCATGGAGCAAGTTAAAGCACAATTATGCTTCAGTGAGGATCATGCTTTCTTGAGGAACTTAAGGTGTGCTCATGCTCCGCCGTGCTTCAATGAGGAATTAAAAGTACGGGCAGGCTCCTGAGAGGAATAGAAAGAGTGCTAAGGCTTTGATGAGGACTAGAAACTATTGACATATTTCTATGGAAATCCTGTTAAGGTCTCTTTCGATTGAGTGACGGTTTTAAACATCTTAAAATTTGTCTTTCTTTGGTGGCCACATCGAAGTACACTTTCCAAGGGACCAATGTACTTGGAAAATCCAGTTAGGAGGGCATGGCTGTTATCCACCCTGACATTCCCGGTGCCTACAAACACTAATATGGACTGTTTTGGATGAACTCTATTGAATTAACTGAGACCCTGATGCCTTTGTTTGGAAGATTTGGTATTTGAAATTTTTACCTAAATGTGCAAAGTCAACATCATGTTTCTCAAGTTTGACATGCGTTCTCAATGCATGTATTTTGTAGAAGGAAAAATATGATGCATCTGTTTCCATCACATATCTCCAGAGATTAATAAGCATTAGGAAAGTCAGTAGGTCTCGCCTTTATAGTGTGTGACAAGCTGTTGTCTTTGCCAGTATTTGACTTTAAAGTATTGTGTGTGTGTTGTAGTGTGCATAGCGGCCTCCACTATATGTGTTGTTGTTGCTGTGGTGTGTGCACTGGTGGTCTGCCTTTTTATTGTGAATCAGGTGTTAATGCAGTATGTATTTGTGTGTCCTGCATTGCCTTTTAATGGGTGGTTGCTGTTTGTGTAATGGTTTTTGAGTGAGGGGGTTAACACAAAAGTGTGATGTGGAGTAATTATCTCTGACACATTGGTTCATTCCCACCATGGTTTTATGTTTGTATGAGTTGTGGGTGAAGCAGAGAAATAGAGGGTCTGATGGAAGAGTGCAGGAGAGCGAGAGAGATGCTCAAAACGTCTGGTTGGATAGTTTCTCTAGCAATCCGTTGTTTTGCAAGAGTGCTGCTGAAGGTCACACTAAGGAGCAGTGGTGAAGCTGGCAGGTTGTGGAAACAAAACAGGGCTGTGACAGGGACATAGAAACTTTCCGATTCAAGGTACAGATGTTGAGCGCTGCCCGCCCCAGACATGGTGATATCAACTTTTCCAGCGTATGAAGTTTCAGGCCCGCAGTCCAAGTGGGTGGCTTCCTCTTGTGAAATGCAGTTTTTAGGGTTTGCCTAGGCAGCGCTTAAGCTGTCTCTTTGAGACTTGCTGTACTCAGTTAATGGGCATTAAGCTCCACCCATGTTCCTCCCATCTTTACAATTGCCTCCTCTTCATGTCCTTTGTATATATGATGGCTTTTGATTTGTCAAAAGGCTTAGTATTCCCTCCTTAGTACCTCCCTCTCTCCTGTTGTTACCTCCCATAAAGACAGCCCTCTTACATGTGTCCTTACTCTGTAGCTTTCATTAGCAGTTGGGAGAACTATTTACGAAATTAATGTACACAACACTCATGGGACGTCAGCTTCAACAATTGCGCCAGCTTCTTGTTTGGGTTGACTTTTCTCTTCCCGTTTTCTGTTTACATTGCGGCTGGCTGGTTATCTTTGAATTGCTCCAGCACCGGTTGTTTCCGTTTCTTTTTGGTTTTGAATTGCCATTGTTTATTTGAATTGATATGTTATGAGTTTCATTTTATTTATTAGGATTGGCATGTTTTTGGTAGAGCCGATGCCAAGACTCGAACACTGTTCCCGCAAGGTCAGCAACTCTGTAAGCTATGCCACATCACTAGCTTGAAAAGCACACTTGTTTGTTTCCCATAGTGCTTTTTTTTTCTTTTTTTTTTTTTAAAGCTGCCTGCCTCGATCTGGTTACATCAAATGTTTCGGCGTGGTATGCTCTGCCAGCTTTGATGTATTTTTAAGTCCAGATTGGAGGTGGTTAAGCACAGATAATCCTACTTGTTTGCCTTTTTCACAAACAGCTTTTCCGTTTTAAAGTTTATGCATGGACGTTTAAACCCTCGGTTTCGTGTTTGGCAGCTTTAATGTTTGAAAGAAAGTGCTAAGAAGCATCAGAGGCACTTGTTTATAACTTTCAGAGGTTTAGAACAAATACATCCCAGTTTGTGTGACCAGAATTTGAAAACCAATATCTGGAACATTTTACAAACATTCCGAATTTAGGGAAATTTAGCCAAACATTTGATGAACAAGCATTTGCAATCCATTTGGTCTCACATTTGTGAGAGTTTGAGCTATTGACATTGTAAATGACAATGCCGTTTATTTATCTGTTTTGAAAACCTGCAAGTGCTGCATAAACATGCACTTTGTACTTATAGTCTACATAGCCATGACGTCTGAGACTCCAGTGTTTCACTTTCCTCTGTGATTTGTCTGGAAACACAACTAGAGAGCTTTGCAAATCAAGCTAGCAAGAATCAAAAGATCCTGGCTCTGCAGCCAGTGACTGTGTGATGAACATTCTGACTGTGAACATCCCACATCTGAAGATTCCATACCTATGGGACATTTCACCCTGCTATCACCTTTTTGTGAAACACACCACTGCCTCTCTGATCTGTGTTATCATCTAGTATTAAAATATTATCAAGACCATCTGTTTCCTTGAACCTACAGTTTAGTTTGCAGTCTAAGATAATTTTTGCTTGAACATCTGTTACTTGTGCCACATTCATTTTGTTCCAACTTCCCTTCCCTGCTAGTAACTCTGACGTGTTAACTTGTTTAGAAAACTTAGATGCACCTTACTTTACCTTTTTGGGGGACTTAATCCTAACCTAATTACCCAATAATTTGTCTAGTGTTTACATGTGTGTTGATTTACATACTCTGTCATAGATTCTCTTTCTAACACTATCACGTGTAGTGTTTTTCATCACATTCGTCAATATATTCTTTCAACCAATTGATCAATTAATCAACTCCTAAAATACTCTTAAAATAAAAAATACTTGCTATTGCTGTTAGCACGCCTTCTTTTAAAATGCGATCAGCTCTTTCCGCAAGTTCCGTTGTCTGGGGGACTATATAAAGCTATTTTTAGCTGCTTATGTCATATTCACATTTATGCTTTTGTATATAGAATTAATTTAGTACAATTAGTTCCACAATGTCATACAGATTCAATAAAGTAGACTTATGCTGATTACCCTAGGGATAAGAGAGAGAGAGAGAGAACTTAGGAAAATCAAGTTCAGCATCTATGTTATACAAACCAAATATGCAGAGATGAAACGTAAGGAGTCACAGAATTGAGTCCATAACTCTCCAGCTGAAGAGTTATTCCTGCACACTTTACCAGCCGGCAAAGTGCAGATTGGATCAGTTCGGACGTTCTTTTAAAAATTGGATAGGCAAAAGAAATCAACATTCAGTCCGACAGCATTCCAGGCTGGGAAATTGAAAATGATAGGTTTTCCATTGGTTGTCCGCAGTGGGCTGCTCATGGTGTGAGTAATACCTCACTAAGTAATCTGAAAGCATTAGGTAATCCTTTTGTCAAATCATCAATTTCAACCACATTATTATTTACATCTTTTCCTCAGAAGTTAGGTAATTCATTGTGTTCGCTGTCTGTCCATTCCCAGACACTCTCTCTGGGTTAGCAATTGTATTGATACATCTCTGTCAAAAGTGTTGCTAAATTTGAAAAGGCCCATTGTTCATAAGCATGAAAAGAAACACACGGAAAAGTTCTCCTAGCGTCTGAAATGACTACTTCAGCTAGATTCTGCTTTTTTGAATGAGGAAAAAGAAGCATTTGAGGCCTACATGAAAACTTATTAAAACCATTACCAAGTTACGATTAATATAAAAGAGAAATTAACATATATAATTCAGTTTTCTTAGTGTATTCACTCATTATTCTTATCTTCAAAAGTTACATGTCAGTATTAGGCACTACAAAACGAAACACGTTTACATTTTTTAGTTTATGTATTTTTGTTATTGCTGCAAAGGTTTTACAATTGATAAGTCGATAGATCGTCTGCTCTAATAATAATAATAATAATAATAATTCCACATTTGTAAAGCGCACAATCACCCGCAGGGCCGTCGAGAAGATTACCTTATAAGCCCTGCGATGGAAGCTATTCTTGTTGGTTTAAATCATTTGCTCCCCTCCTATTTCACTATGTACCAGTTTTCATCTTATTCTTTGTTGACCCTTGATATTTGTAACCGTTCTTGTTCTGTGAGTCCTATTTGATTTTTGTTCTGTTAAGGTATTCCCATTTGACACATGTAATGCAACTGTTACCTTCCTATCCTCCAATTGTAAAGCGCTCTGATATCCCTCAGGATCATGTTCGCGCTATATAAAACTTTATAAATATAACTAAATAAATGTTATCCTAAATGTTTGCATACATTCAGACACAAAATGTTTACAATGCCTGTGACAATCACTTAGGGGTTTTCTCAAATGAAAAAACATACTTCAAAATTGTTAGTACATTTTCAGTCTTGGCACTACCTACAAAATCAAAATAAATCCATTTAAGTGATAGCCTATTAAATCTGTTATGTACTTCAAATTAGAGCTTAATATGTTGGAAGGGTTTGCAAAATCCAAACCCACTTTCTCTCAAGGGGATCCAGGAAAGGGAACTGGATATAATAGGTTCTCATAAGTTTTCCAATTTTTATCTTACACTGAATACTCTCTGGACTCTTGCCAATCAAACATGTGGCTATCTAATAAGGTTCACCCATAGTACTGCTGGACGTTTTTTACAAGTTGATATTACCCTGTAGAAGTCCCTCATGTGCTTTTTCGACAAATAAATCTCAATATTTTGATTCTGCCTCATAATCATTTCATGAGCAATGCATAGCTTTGGTGCTACAGGTGCTTAATGCCTTAAATTACTGTTCAATGACCTGTCTTTTGGCAAATCAGACTTAATTTACTTTATTTGACACCTTTCTCGTAAGCGTCTTTCCAATCAATTTAATTTATTCCCCTGCTAAATTTCTGAACAGCAGCAAGTGCAGCAACAACACATTCAGAATCTTCCAGAACTTAAGCATTGTCATCAAATTGTAAAGGTATTCTTGACAGGCAGTCCGCCCTAATATTCTTGCCTCCCAATAAATACTTAATAATAAAGTTGTACTCCTGCAATTTTGGCAATAATCTGATAAGTCTTGCTGACGCCTTTCCCACACCTCTGCAATCAAGCAAAAATGTCAAAGGTTTGTGGTCTGAGAAAATTTCAAAACTGACACCCATATTTAATTCAAAAACTTCTCATATTTGCGGGCTAATGTTTCCTGTTCAATCGTACTGTAGTTGGTCTCACATTGACTTAGTAATCTGGAAGCAAACACCGTCATACATTCATGTCCATCAACCATTTGACTTAAAACTGCTCCCACAACCCAGCATGCTAGAATCTACAGTAATTATGCATGTTTTGCCTGCTATAAAAGCTTCCAAATCTGGTGCATCAACTATCATTTCACAAAAGTATTTTATGTCTTTAGAGACCAAATAAAGTTAGCACCGTTCTTCAAAAGCAGTCTTAAATGGTTGTACAAAATAAGCATAACCATGAACAAATTAGGCATAGTATTCACTTAAACCTAGAAAACTCTTTTACACGTCCTTGCCTGGAGTTGGTTGTGCATCAACTATGGCTCGAATGAGACTGTGTTTGGATCTAATGCCAGATACTAACACCGTGGCTGCTAAATATTCAACATCATGAACAAAGAACTTTTATGTGTCTTCTCTTACGGTCATTCCTCTTTCTTTCAGTATGCCTAACACTTCTTTCAGATTGATATCATGTTTCTTTGGATGATGGGCAAAGATCAGTATATCACCCTGAAAGGCTTATATTCCAGATACATTTGAAAACAGACATTCCACCAGTTTCTGAAAACTCATGCTGCGGAAGCTAACCCAGATGGTAAACACGAGTACTTAAAAGCACCAAACGGTGTGACAGATGTCATCAGCACACACGACTCTGGTGATAATGGGACCTGATGGTATGCTGATCTTAGATCTATAATGGAAAAGTACTTTGCACTCCCATTATTGGCTAATGAGTCCCGAATTTTAGGTAACAAATGGTAAATGACTGGTATATAACTATTTAAAGTGTGTAAATCAGCACATAAACAACTTTTGCCTGTTTCTTTTGAGTGATAAAAACAGGTGAAACAATTCTGCTAAATCTACAGCTGCTATTTTTTTCTCAGCACACACTTGTTTAATAATGCTTTAAATCCTTCCCGACACGTAATGGTACAAGTCTCAGTTTGTCCTGTGAGAATAGCCTGTTTTTCTTCAATCTAATATGGTGTACAATTCCTGAAACTTTACGCACTTGTTCATTGAATTGAGGACATTTTTACAGCAACTTCATCACCCTAGCCCCATTATGTGTATCCTGACCTACTATTTTACATTCCATGCAGGCAATGTGTTAATTATCTACGACCACTGGAATTTATGCTCCTGGCTTCAATAACATTTAGCCAAATTTTGCCAACCGACAATGTCTCTACCTGTAATTGCCACATAAATCTTAGTCATGGTTTGTCTTCGAGAACATTATAAAGAATCCAAGGATATCAGTATCATAATCACCAAAGGCTTTGAGACTAATATCTGGAGTAAATAAAATACAACTTTTACCCAATGATCATAGAATATTTTGTCTGAAATAACAGGGATTACTGACCCAGAGTCCGCCATAGCCTCTATTTGTATTTGCCTTTATTAACTCACTATATTAGACCTTTTACTGTGCTTCTTAGAGTAAATTCATCAGCTTTCATGGTCCAAATGACTTTGTTTAATCTCTCATGGCATTTTTCCAGTTTAAGTTCGCAGATAATCTGCCACTCTTACACACTGATTGGAAGTGACAATTTCTTTTGCATATGCTACACCCTTTTCCAGAGCTGGACAAGATGAATGTTTTCATTGCCCAAATGGGATTTTGGCCCAAACCTATAACACACGCTTTTGACTCTTTGTTTTGAACACTAGTCACTCACTCCTTATAACTGGCAGCAAGTACATCACTGTTATCCTTAATACACCCTAATGATGAATTACCAAAAACTGAGTGTCCTGACTAAACTTAAATTGCTTTTGTTGAAAGCAAAGAGCACTCTATATTATATGCCAAATCTATTACTTCTAAGAGTGTGGAGTTTTTGCAACTAAATAAGCGCTCTTATATATATATATATATATATATTCAATGAAAAAAACATTGGTTTTAGGCCATATATAGTTAGGGATTTGCATTTACAAAACCTTATTTTCCTCGCATAAAACCATTGAAATTCCATATATAGTTATAAGCGCTAACTATATATCGCGCACCCGCAATCCACTGCTGATGATGTCACATATTACATCATTCATGACATGGTTAGTGACATCACTGATGACATCACTGATGACATCTCAAATGACATCACTGATGACATCACTGATTACAACATCCAGTGACTGTATGTTTCTGTAAAGTTAAAATATGTTTTACATATTGAAGAATGAGTGGATATATAAGTGTCTGGATGAAGGATTTACTAGGTGCATGACTGACTGATTGAGTGAGTGATTAAATGTGTCTCACTGAGTGCATGGGTTAGTGACTAAACTGTTTTAATTTGTGCATCATTATATCTGTTGTTCTGTAAACTGCTGCATGTGTTGATCAGTAGCTATATGAGTAACTGTATGGGTTATTGATTGGTTGTCCAAGTATTCGTATGGGAAACTGAGTGTGTGTGTATGGGTGGCTGGGAGGTGTGTGACTCTGTACATAGATGTGTGAGTAGTTGATTCACTATATGTATAGATTCAAAAGTGCATGTGCAAACAGCTGTATGGGCGGTTGACTGTGCATGAGTGTATTAGTGAGTGAATGGATATCTCAGTGCTACATGTCAAATTAAGTACATATGTAAAACACAGTACATGTGAGAGTTGACATCTATAAATAACTGTGCATAAGAGCCAGTGAATGTGTGAGTGGCTGTATGGATCATTGTGAACATGTATCAGAGATTGTATAAGAGAGTAAAGTAAATATGTGTTAGTATATGTTTGAATAAGTAAGGTGTGTATAACTGTATAGTTGAGAAAATGGAGGTGTGATTGATTTTTGGCATAACTGACTAGGTGTGTGAGTAACTCCATGGATGAGTGACAGTCTGTGACTGTCTGTTTACACTGATTGTATCTAAGGTTATATTAGAGTCTGAAGAGGTTCATGGTATTATCACATGAATGATATCATCAGTGATGTTATCAGTCATGTCAAATGAGATGTTTTCAGTGATGTCATCAGTGATGTCATTTGAGATGTCATCAGTGATGTCATCAGTGATGTCACTAACCATGTCATGAATGATGTAATATGTGACATCATCATCAGCAGTGGATTGCGGGTGCGCGATATATAGTTAGCGCTTATAACTATATATGGAATTTCAATGGTTTTATGCGAGTAAAATAAGGTTTTGTAAATGCAAATCCCTAACTATATATGGCCTAAAACCAATGGTTTTTTCATTGAATTTTCAAGGTTTTGTAAATGCAAATTCCTAACTATATATCCACTATAACCTATGGTTTTTTCTGTGAATTTCATTGGTTTTTTAATAGCAAATATGAAAAGCTTTAAAATGTCAAGTACGTGATAGATAAAAACATTTTCGTATTTATGCACGCTGATGTGCTTTGAACGCTGCCCCCCCCCTCCCCTCTTTTCTCTTAGTAGTACTCTCTCTTTGCAGATAGTGAACGGTAGTTAACGCAGGCCTTTGCCCCCGTTGTAATCCGTCGTGCCTGCTTGTCTCTCCATTTGATTGATTGTTATCCAAGCATTTACTGTTTTAGAATTGGTTCTCTTTGGATCATTCTCTATTTACAAACAAGCACAAAGTCGCAATACTCTGTTTAGTCTTTGCAGATAGTGAAAAATCGTGTAAAAAAATAAAAGTAATCGAGCAAAATCAGTAGGCCACTAATTGGATCTCTTTTTGACCTCGCTAAAATAGAAATATTAGGAACAACCCTTCATGAGAAATACGAAAATAGTGAGATGAACTGAGCTCCACACCATGAGGGCTGCAAGACAGCTCGACTCCGTCACCCACCCCGCCCAAAATAACGACAAACCCTATGCAAATATTAAAAATATAGACAACACACCAGCAAAGAAACAGGGTAAAACATTTTATTAAATAACTATTTACATAACTATTTTATACTTTTTATTGCCCGATCCGGCTAGCTCAATCGATCGAGCATGAAACTCATGCACTCTGATAGCAAGCGTTGCTACTGATGCTATGCAGACCAAAACTGGTTTTCAGTTTGTACATTTTTCTAGATTTTTCAATCCAAGGTTGGTTCACTTTGTAGAACGATGGCTTCAGATTTTCAACATACGGTGTGGTGGCGCGGACTGGGAGGGGGCGCTTCGCTCCTGCCCCCTCCCCAAGTAAGATTTTCATACGTGAAAGTACGTTAATGGTTTTGGTCCCTGAGTTGCTTCAATGTCAATGCCATTCTCAAATGGCATAAGTTCTGGATGTTGGGTGCCATAGTTAAGAGTTCTGAGCAGTGCTTGTAACACTGTCTGAAGCTTATTTCCACCTACTGCAGCTTCACTATTCTCAAAGTAAGTGAGTGTCGTTTGTGGACCTGACTGCATTAGAAAACAATGTGATATGTTACCTTCCTAAACAGCTTGACGGAGGCCCCTGAGGGGCGGTGTGATGGCCATGGACTCGGAGAAGACGCTTGGCTCCGACACCCTCCCCAAGTCTTATAGCACTGGTGTAGCCTGAGATCGCCCCCGACATAGGCGGCCGGCTCCCGGGGTCCGGCGGAACTTTTTGCCTTTTGATGACTCTTCAATTCTGGACCTTGTCCCACAATCCGTTTGACCTGAAGACACGCTGTAGTGGGGCGCCCCTTTACCGTTTCAGTTGCCATTCCGCCCGCTTTTGCTACACTGTGCCTCTTCCGCCATTCAGCTGTTTACCGCCCGCTCTTACGACTACAGCGTCTCGCTCATCATGTAGTTGAGTTGCTCCCGCTCTTGCGGTGCAGCGATAGGCGGCTGCCACAGGACTCTCAAAATGGCGGCCGGCTCTTCGGTTTTGGGCCTGGTCCACTAAAATGGCCCTGGGACACCTTTGAACTCGGACGCTTCCCTGATAGGGCTTGGGTCCCATTCTCGAAAGCGTCCCCTCAGCCGTGAAGATTCTACAAAAGTCTTGGGGGCCTCCGACTCCCGCAGGCTTCTGGTGGGGAGCGGCTGCCATGATTGCTCGTGGAATGGCCACGACGGAGCTACGAGATGGTAGTGCTCTCATGCTGACGCCAGCTTTAGTCTGAAACATCCAGAAACACTGTAGACTACCAATTCGATCAGTTCCGGTAGCGCCCCAACATGACCCGGAAGAGAAGAACTTGCCCTCCCCTCTTTGACTGATGGTTCTTGTTGCCTGTCCCCTCTGTTGTCATTTAACAGAACTTTTTGGACTGCTGAAAGGGGTTGTGTTCCGAACGCTGGTTGGTGGAGACATTTTGACTATATTCTTGACCTACGTTGTCGCGTAATGCGTTATATGACACGCCGCGTTAGCGCACCCGGAAGTGATCTAAGGCGCGGCGCGCAGCGCGTAACGTAAGCATAACAGGTCATGTGACTTGTTAATAAAACTTTTCATTGGTTCATTTTACTTTTGTTATTTTAATGATGAAAAGCTTGGTCATATGACCTAAAAATTACGCTTTTTATTGTTTTCGAACATTATTTTTTTTTAAACATATGTTATAATATTCCAGGCTAATGTACTTTCCCGGAAAATTTACAACTGTCCTGCAAGTAAAATATATTCCTTTTTCGAGAAAAAGGGCGTTTCTTCCTTCCATGACGGAGCCGTTGAGTAAAAGAGATTCGGCCTGCTGTCTTAGTCGCCGATACGCCTGATTATCAGATTCTTATCGATCACTTTATGTTGCAGAAATGAAAAACACAACTGCCCTTGACCATTTATCTTTACTGCGTTCCTACATATTATACCTTTTATCCGTCATGTAATTGGACTGCTTTATTTCACTTGCCTTTTACTGATTCGAAAACAGTGACTAAAAGTAAAAACTTTACCAATGTAAATACTACTACCGTGTTTTGTTTTAAAAACCTTTATTGTGAAAATGTCAGTATACAAATACGGGCCTATAACCACGTGGGCCGGCCACGGAGCAAACTGAAATCGTATATGATGAGGAGACATTTACACTGTAGAGGAACGTAACGAGCGGGCCATTAGGTTGCAAGAACAAAGGTGTCTAACAGTTGCGGAATCGGTGGACGTACATTTTGTAATTAAAATACGACAGGGCCACTTACAATAACATTTTCTAGATATACATTTGCGGGCAAGGAGTTACGAGTCCCATTTATACCGGTGCCATTTTGGGCGAGGCCGGGCAGGTCCAAGATATAGTCAAAATGTCTCCACCAACCATCGGCCAGACCAGAACCCCTTTCGGCCCTTTATGCTACAAGATGGTGTCTTCCATTCAGAAAATATTGTTGGCAGCATTTTGAAAGGAAACAGAAACAGCCGTTCTCCTAGTGAGTTTCACATTGTTACATTTAGGAAGAATGTTGAAGAGTAGTATGTGGAAAATCTGAAGCCATTTTTCTACAAACTCTCAATCAGACTTGGATAGAAAAAAAAATCCTGAAGAATGTACAAACTGAAAACCAATTTTTGTCTGTATAGCATCAACAGCAACGCTTGAGTCAGCTTTGTGTCAAGCCGCCATTTTCATTCAATCAATAGCGTCCCCCTGCACACATTCAGGGACCTGGTCGTGTCTTCAGATGAAACGGATTGTAGGAAAAGAAGCAGAAAGGAAAAGGAAAAAAGTTCCGCCGGACCTCGGGAGCCGGCCGCCTATGTCATGTGCGACCTTTGGCCACACCAGGGCAATAGTGAAGCTGCAGCAGGTGCAAATAAGCTTCAGACAGTCTTACAAGCACTGCTCAGAACTCTCAACTGAGGCACTCAACATCCAGGACTTGCCATTCGGATCTTGGCGCCTTGTGCTGGTTCCGAGCTATTCACACATCGGTCCACTACTGACATCACCTCATAAGCCAACGGGGCACCCCACGCCGACTTTCGGCGCAGCATTGTAGGATGGCCACACCAGTGCGGCAACTTGCTGGACACAACCTCGGTGCCATCCGGATCTCGGCACGTTCGACTCACTGTACCGCAAGAGTGACCGCAACTCAGCTGGACACGCCGTCTTTCGGCGCAGCATTGTAGGATGGCCACACCAGTGCGGCAATTTGCTGGACAACACCTCGGTGCCATCCGGATCTCGGCGCGTTCGAGTCACTGTACCGCAAGAGTGACCGCAACTCAGCTGGACACGCCGTCTTTCGGTGCAGCATGGTAGGATGGCCACACCAGTGCGGCAATTTGCTGGACACCACCTCGGTGCCATCCGGATCTCGGCGCGTTCGAGTCACTGTACCGCAAGAGTGACCGCAACTCAGCTGGACACGCCGTCTTTCGGCGCAGCATTGTAGGATAGCCACACCAGTGCAGCAACTTGCTGGACACTAACTCGGTGCCATCCGGATCTCGGCGCGTTGTGCTGCCTTCGGCCTATTCGCACATCGGTCCGCTACTGACGCCGCCTCACGTGCCAACGGATTTTCTATGCTTTTTGTAGCCCTATGCCGCATAACAGGTCATGTGACTTGTTTATAAAACTTTTCATTGGATCATTTTACTTTTGGTTTCCTAAAGATGGAAGGCTTGGTCATATGACCTAAAAATAACACTTTTCATTGGTTTAGAACATTTTTTTTTCCCAAACGATGAAAGCCCCACCTTGTTTCTGGATCATTCAGACTGAAGCTGGCGTCAGCATGAGAGCACCACCATCTCGTGGCTCCGTCGTGGTCATTCCGCGAGCAATCATGGCAGCCGCTCCCCACCGGAAGCCTGCGGGAGTCGGGGGCCCCCAAGACTTTTGTAGAATCTTCACGGCTGAGGGGACGCTTTTCGAGAATGGAGCCCAAGCCCTAGCAGGCAAGCGTCCGAGTTCCAAGGTGTCCCAGGGCCATTTCAGTGGACCAGGCCCAAAACCGAAGAGCCGTCCGCCATTTTAAGAGTCATGTGGCAGGCGCCTATCGCTGCACTGCAAGACCAACTCAACAACATGGTGAGCGAGACGCTGTATCCGCAAGAGCGGGCGCAACTCAGCTGGATGGCCGCCACCTGGGGAGGCCCGTTCACGCCGCCTCCCCCACGCCCCCCCCCCCCCCCCCCCCCCGGGCCGCCGCACGCAAATTTTCGGAGCAGCATTGTAGGATACCAAAACCAGTGCGGCAGTTTACTGGACATCACCTGGGTGCCATCAACATCTCAGCGCGTTCTGCTGCCTTGGGACTATTCGCACAACAGACCGCTACTGACGAGGCCTCCCCCCGCCCCTCCCGGGACGCCCCACGCCAATTTTCGGAGCAGCATTGTAGGATCCCAAAACCAGTGCGGCACCCAGGCCACATCACCTGGGTGCCGTCCAGAACTCTGCACGTTGTGCTGCCTTGGGACTATTCGCACAAAAGACAGCTTCTGACCATTGTTGCTTTTTTGGGTAAAAAATGTTTAAATGTTTTTACAGTTTTTGTTCCGTTCATTATAGTTAAATGTTAATAAAGTTTTAAAATCTAACTTTGTTGGAGTGCTATATATGTTTAAAAAATCGGGTGAATGGGGCCTTGAATCGGGTTATTGTCATGTGTGGGCTTTGCAAGTGTACTGCTACAAGATCGGACATTTCAAACTCAAATGCACGTTCTTTTTCTTACCTTTCCGAAGCATGGAGCGCAATAGCAGGCAGAGAAAGGGTGATGCACGTGTTGAACACTGCCTGGCCTGGCAAGTTGCTGGCAGTGCCCCCCCCGCCCGCTCCTGAAAGAGGGCACACACACACCGCCGCCCCGAGTACTTCACAAATCTTTAAAAGACCATGCGCTTGTTCATGAGGCTTAAATGGTTCATCACCCCTTCTAGAACCCCTGCATCGACCCTCTGACGTTTCCTGGAAAAATTAGCACGTAACACAATACCAAGCCCTGTCAGCTGAAACCCCCGAGAAATCATGGGGCATATTATCAAGGGGGTTTATTTCCGCTTTTTGGGCTTTAAAAGCCAAAAAAAAAAGAGATAAAATTATCTCCCTATTACCAAGCTGTCGCTAACACCAGTTAGTGACAGCTAAAAGGAGATAGCGACCATCTTAGGCCCCGCTTTGCATATCAGTGATATTTATCACTAATGACATGCAAAGTGGGCGTGCCAAGATTTTAGCGACTGGAAACAGTCCCTAACCATCGCTATCTCCTATTACCAACTTTTGGAGATATTCGCGCTAAGCGCGAATATCTCCAAAACCTAACACCTGCCCTAAGCAGTTTTAGCCATGTTATCCAATGTGAAGTGGATAACATGGCTAAGAGCATTTGCTGGATAATGCATGAATATCGCTGACTCTTCAACGATATTCATGCATTGCGGCCGTTTTTTATCGCATTTGCGATAAACCTTGCTAATAGCAAGGTTTATGTGCGATAAAATTCGCCGATGTGCGGCGATAATTTTTGTCCCTAAACAAGTTAGAGACAAAAATTATCGCTAGTTGTTGGTAATATGCCCCCGGGTTTTTGCTTGCAGGAATCGGGAGGCGGGAGACTAGCACTGAAATCAGTAGTCTCACGCCTGAATCGGGAGGGTTGGCATGTCTGGATACTCTACAGCTGGGGCCATAAACTACATCCGCAGGGCTAGGTGATAGCCTAGGTCCGGCCTGGACAATCGGACACAGAGGAAGAGGAGTGTCAGAGGGTGCGGTAGTGAATAGGGTGAAAGGGAGGTGTCGGGCGGGCACAGGGTGTGATTCTCAGAGAAGAGCAGCGCAGATGGGGGGAAGTATATGGCCCATGCATGAGAGAAAGAGCGGGGGTGACCAGTGCGTGGGGGAGATGCTTGCGAGGGTGGGGAGCCATGCTGAGGATCGGCGGAGTGCAGAGAGTGGCCCTGGTCAAGGCATCTAAAATGGCTGCCATGCACGACAAAATTGTGGCATTGGACAAAAACGCAAGATGGCGCAGACAATGTTTATCAATAAGGATTCATTTATAACAAAATATTTACTCGCAGTGACAAAATGGTGGTCAACACTTCCTGATTTCCATCGAATCGAACGTTAACACACGTCACGCAGCAAAAAAAAAACAAAAAAAAGCTCACGCACAGAGCAGTTTTTAGCCATGTTATCCAATGGAAGGTGGATAACATGGCTAAGAGCATTTGCTGGATAATGCATGAATATAGCTGACTTTTCAGCGATATTCATGCATTGTGGCCGATGTGCGGCGATAATTTTTGTCTCTAAACAATTAAAACGAAGCACAAAATGGCGAATTCCCGTTTCGCTACCAGTTTGCGGCCCAGTTCGCGGCCCGTGAAGCGCTTCAACCGTGAAAAATCATTTTTTTTTTATTTTCCCCACGGGACCCTTTAATAACCCCAACAACATTCCTAGGGGGTCAAGAGGGGTATACCTTGCCCCCTTTCAATAAATTCCCCCTTCGTTTTTCACCTCTTCTTCTCTCTCGATCCTACCGAGAGATAAGATGGCGGCCGCTCCGGACTGTTTAGAATGTTGACAGACACCGGAGAGCCAATCAGCTTTCTGCGCGCAAAGTTCCGTTTCGCGAAAAGTAAGCGGACCGGATCGCTGCCCGGAGCGCTGTTACAGATATATATCTTGTTTTGAACGTTAATTTCTCAAAAACTACTGGAGCACATATATTGAGACCTAGCAAAGGCACATCGGGCTAACAGTCCCTACAATTTTGCCAAGTTTTGTGCAAATCCATTCAGCCGTTCGAGCTAAAAGTGAGTCCAACCGCCCTATGGAAAAATGAATGGGAAAAACGCGTTTTGGGACCCCCCTTTTTTCTCGGCCCCCCCTTGACGAAACGCCACCAAATTTTCAGGGGCTGCTCAGAAACAAAATGTGCCATTTTCCTGAAAATTTCAGCCGATTCCGTCCACAAACGCCAAAGTTATTAGACATAGAATTTTCAAAAATCCCATAGGGAAAAAATCCTAACTATATATACCTACTGGCGAACGCCAGTAGGTAATATATATATATATATATATTTCCAACACAACGCCACCCGTTCTGCCGAACATTTTTCTTGATGGGTGCCTCCTTCGTGCAAGTGGCATGCACGCATAATATAGTTCAGCAAATGTGTCCCTCCTTCAGGAACACTCACAGAGCACTCGATGGGTTTGTGAAGCCCTTTAATACACACAGAAGGAGGGACACATTTGCTGAACTATATACGATGAATAAACTAAAGTTTTTGCACTGATACTGGGTCCGTGTCTGCTTATCAAGGAGACGAAAGGTGGTGTGTTGCAGCAACCTTGATATATATATATAGATATATATATATACAGATATATATAGGTTTTAACACAATTTGATCACATATACATATGTCTACCTTGTTTTCAAAGAAACACAAGGCAACTAAAACTAGTGAAGCTGCTTTATATTATTACACTGATTCCTCACTGCTTTGTTTCCTTTTGAATAGTTTGTGCCTTTAAAGCAATATACTAGCTTGTCCTTGTGGGCGATCTTCTCTGCTAAGTTGTCAAAAACCGCTGACCAGCGTGTCCTAATAGATTTAAAAAAAGCTTCACTTTTCATGGTGCTTCAAATTTGACAGCATCTATGGCCACCAAATAATTTTCAAAAATCCAAATTTCTTGTTTCTACTTAATCGGTAGTCTGCCAGGACTATGTAAAATGCCAGATGCTGCTTGATAGTATGTGAAGTGGCCATGGTGAACACACATTCAAAGTCTTTTCAAAGGACAACTACACGAATAATAAGTTAGGGCTACAAATGGTTAAAACACACAGTTGTGCTCAGCAGTTCACTAAAATGTCAGTGATGATATAGGAATCACCTTGAGTGAAAATATTTGATGTGCTCGGCAGAGGGATTAAGTGGATATTCAGTAATAAGTTCTCAGCGTACTGTTGCCTTAAATTTCTCCAGGGGATCAGTGGAGTATTGCACAACAAACCTTGGACAGGTTATCAAATAATAATAAACTGCTGTGTTAGCTTTATGGAGCAAATAGAAATGTTGCTGTAAGAAGTTGAAAGACTGTCTACATGCTTTGTTGCATGTGATGCTGCAAACCACATTGATATTTGTCCTAGAAGATGGCCACCGGTGCTGACATCACAAGCACAGACTTGCAAAACCTTCTGGAGCAAGTGTGCATGTAACAGCGGAAGTCTGGGACTGGACAGTTTGATAGTGAACTTGTTGTACTAGCAGGCCCTTACGCTGAAGTGGACCTCAATTACCTGCTAAGGCAAGTAATTTTCGTTCATATGCAGTGGAACTCCTTTCACCGCCAAATGTATTCTCTCTACCAACAACCACCAGCAGAATGGTGGCAACAAGGTATATTGCCGAATATTCACTACTGTGAATTGAACTTTAAATTTGCCATCTACTGGTGGAACAGAGAATTGGTGGGTCCCACAAACGCCACAGCTCATCGCCAATATATGGAGTGTGAACAGCAATGAAGGAGTCCATAAAGAGGTGGGTTCTTTGCAAAATAATTACTTTAGTCCAGGTGTTGTATAGCATTTTAGGACCCTAGTGTAATTTTCCCGATGTATGCCCTTATATAAGTATAAATCACCATATCCTTATATAGGCATAGAAATCATAACCATATTTATACATAGCTCATGCAGTCCAAATACGGCAGGGCTACTTTCACTCGTTCCGAAAATCCACAACGATTTCTTGGAAAACTCGGCTTCAGCAGCTAGGGACTTCCCTGTGCTTGCATATTGATTTATCCAAGAAATCATGGAGTTTTCTAAGAACTGAGACTCTTTGATGATGTTATTATGTCCACCTTTACGTCAAACTCAGTACCTTCAAGGTTTAAATATGCCCACAATTCCCATAGCAAACACACGGTGGTTTGGAGCAGTTCGACTATCTACTGGCCCGACGCATCCTGCTACAGCAAGTGCCGAAGAAAGCCGATCCTCCAGCAGACTCACTGAGAGAGACGCGGTCTTTTCTCTCGCTGAGAAATCCAGCTCTAGTGTTTCCAAGCTACCCTTGCGGGTTGTTGGGAAATCGAGTCCTGAGATTGACCGTCTTCATTCTAAAACCAAGGTACGGAGCTGATTAGACCCTAAGAGAAATCTTGGATAGATTCTTGGCAAAGAATACTAAATTTATGCTACACCTCACTTACTTCTTCCCTCGTACTAGACTTAGGTTAGGTACATCGGGGTAGGCGTATTTTAGAAGCACCAGTTGGGTACAATCAAGTCTGATATATTCAATAGAGACCTAGTAGACATAAGTCCTATGTCACATCTATAGGATATATTCCAATGCGCAAAGCCTATTGGGAATATATGAACTACACAACACAGGTGAAGAGGACATATGAAGAGGAAGTCGTCCATCATGATCTCTCAATCTCAGCAGCTGTCAATGGCAGACCTCTCAGATCAACACATCCCTCCATCCAACCTGCCATATTCCAGATTCAGTGCGACATTAAAAGTGAACTAAAATATGCTTACCACAAGTACACTGATACTCTGCATCAAGCATGAATAAAAGTCTGATGGCGTCATTTGTGCTCAGTGTAAAGGGCTTTGAATTCCTGGATCTTTGGAGTAATTTGATCAATGACAAAAGATTGGCTTTAGCAAAGAACGAAGAAGCAGGAGACAAGCTGACTCATATTCCACCTTTACGTTTTCTATACAGAGGATCATAAATATATATAAATAAAGATAACATAGCATAAAGCTTAAAAAAATCAGTTTCCCTTATGAAAGAGACATTGGCTGGTACAGACTTCCTGCTTGTAAACTAATCCGGGTCCTTTATGAAGTATTTAGTACATAACGTGTGTTCAATAAGTCATTTATACAACGAAGAGGTCTGGTTACTGTAAATGAATCCTGCACTTTGATACTTAATTGGACACCGGACTTTGTTCCCCGCATTCCACGCCAGGACTGGGAGTACAAAGGTAATTGAATCCTCTGTGTGGTTTGTTGTATTCCTTAAAATGTTAGACTTGTTTGAATTTACTTTTTATCCCGAAAGCTACCCATGTCTCATAGGGCAGATGCTCCGAGACTGCTTGAAAGGTAAACTAACACATTCTTTCACTTTTGAAGACACCCCTGTTCTGATGGGAAAAAGTGGCAGTTCTTTTCCAATCAAGGTGTTGCTGTCCTGCTGAAAAATAACAGGACTGGTGCATTCGGAAAAAAAGGTTTCTCTTCGGCGCCTGCCACTGCCTACACATTTAAAGCAATGATTTGAGCGTGCCTGTAGCAGATGGGAATGCTCATTTTTCGTGAACTATCATCAAGCTGGTTTCCAGGGGTTCACAAGGCCAATTATAGCCCTCGCAGCACTCAGGCAGATTTTCAGAAGCACATTATTATCACCTTAGATTGCAGTGATCATACCTTTGCAATGTGGAGTGCAGCGCATCTTCAGCCCTCCGCCGAGATTGGATTCTCTGAATGTGGCAAATGGTCTTACTTTGTGTTTGTTCCTGCATGCTGGTGCAATCCATGAGAGAAATGCCTTGTAAAACATATCGTTTGTGGGTCCCCGTCGCTGAGCGAAAATAGCCAGTCTCCACCTTCTTTTACTCGCACAAAACGATTAGTAATTCCATTTGATGAGAGGCGAGGATTTCTATGGCCTTTGTTTTACAGGGACACCAAAGTGTGGCCTGAATATTTCTGAAAGCAAGCCAGCCTTCAACAAAATGCTTTGGAGATGTGAGGCGCATTCAGAAATAGGACCGGCAGTGTGAGCCTGGTACTTTATCTTAGGTGTGGTTAATTTGTTTGTGCCTTGAAACTGTCGGCAGTTTAAAGTCAAGTCAAAAGTAACGTTTATTTAGACCATTGGTCTTTAAACAACATAAAAACATATCAAGCTGCAGACGAGCCGGGGCCTTGCGTATGGCGAGGGCCGAGCGAGACAGGGGTGACGGTGGCCTCCTCCGAGGCGATTTATGCATGAAAAGGAGACAAGCAACGAGCAATGCTGAGTGGGGTAAGAGGCGCCGCCGACAGACCTGTGCAGCAGGATACACGATTAGCCTGGCGCGAACATCGTCCCGTTGGTATGGCGGTTATCATGGAACCGGGGAGCGGCTGCAAGCGCATAGTCAGAACGGGCCGGAGTCACAACTCTGTGCCAACACTAAAGACTCAGCCCGGGGTGAACCCTGCGACGTTGGACAACCGGCCTGCTGCACGTATAACAACTACCCACTGCACCAGATAACGGCGACCCCCCAATACACGGGGTCAACAAAAGAAACGCCGCGGCTGACCTCCCTCGCTGGGGGCTGGCCCCGGACCCCTTCTACAAAACTGCTTTGTGGGGGCGATAGAAACAAGCTTGGATTTACTGGGCAAATACAAGGTGCCACTAACTAATTGTCGTGCCACAGGCTGAGTGCAATATATATCCCTGACAAAGTAAACGCAGTGCTGCACATAGAAAAATAAAGAGGGAGCACAGCAGACAATCAAGTAGATAGCTGGTTGAGCCCAACCAGCAGGCTTATTTAATACAAAAATTCAATAACATGTATTCTGTTCAGCCAACAATTTTCATTGTAGATGTTTTGAAATTACAACATAGGTACAGGTACAGCCACAGCCGACAAGTGTTTCCTGACCACAGAATTTATTTCGCGACTTTTTCAAGGCTTTCTCTAAGTTTTTATATGGATTCTGGAAACTCTGTCCAAGCAAGAATAATCCATAAGATTCAGAACCTGAAAAAGTAGTCCAGATACACGAGTTACTAAGTGACCTGAATGAATAGATCACTTTGCACATGGCGAGAATCTTCGCAAATTCAAACGTGGAAGCAAAAGTGGTAGATGTCTTTTATTTTTCTTGTGGTACACGTCACTACAAATCTGATAGTTTATAGTGGCCTAGCGCGTGTAGCGCTCTGTTGAGTAAATCGGAGGCCCTTGTTTCCTTTCAAACGGCCATATCAACCGGTAGTAGTGCCACTTTCACTTTCTTGCAATAACAACGTTACTCCCACCGAACGCATTGCTGCTCATCTTTCAAGACACAAAACAGAACCCAATACATCCACGTGGCGCTTCCCAATCTGACCGTGGAAGGGTGTAATCGCGGGCGCTACACGGAGCGGGCCCCAGGGCGAGAATCATCGGCTGAAGCTGGCTCATCATAGGGTGCGACTGGGGGGCAGGAAAACCGAAAGGCCGCAAGGGAGAGTCCAACCTCATTGGCAGGCAGCGACGAATACGGCCTCCCCTGCGCCCAGATGCCTCACTTACAGCTCCAGCTAACATGGGGTACAGATGACAGTGTGGTGTGCAGAGCAACAAATTGGACAAATACACCTTCCATAAAGAACAACCTGATACACCATCCCCACACACAATCGATGGCAGCGACTCGAAGACTGCTAAGCCAAAAGAAATAACTCTACAGGATGTGATGGCTACCCTACAACATATGCAAACTTCTATTGGCTCAATTTCATCCGACATATCACTGCTGTGTGCTGATGTCTCCAAAATGAACACTAGGCTGACAGAAGTGGAAACCACTACAACAACACTCTCGACAGACACAGCGGCCCTACAACGTCAGGTCCGCCAACTGGAACGGGCAGCCAAGCAAATGGCTGAAAAACTCGAGGATCAGGAAGATCTTGCGCAACGCAATAATATTCACTTAGTTGGTGTTCCGGAAAGCATCAAAGGGCCAGCCCTGGACCTCTTTGTGAAAGACCTTGTCCAAACTCAACTGCAGCCACGTGGACTATCACGCTTCTTTTCAGTGGAAAGAGCTCATAGAGTGCCTGGGGGTAGACCCAGACCAGGAGCCCCCCCGACCTATACTGGCACGCATATTTAACTTCCAGGATCGAGACACAATTCTCCAGGCGGCTCGTATTGATCCCCCCCCCCCACACTTAAGGTTCACAACTGCAACGTGGGCCCTCTACCTGGACTACACAGCTGTTGTGTCAAAGCAACGCCACAATTTTCTCGACATAAAAATAGAATTGCGTAGCATAGAACCCAAGAATGCAATGCTCTTTCCAGCAAAACTACGGGTAAAGGCAGAAAGGAAAAGCTGATACTTCACTACACCGGAGGAGGCTCACGACTTGCTGGAGGGATGGCGACCAGCCACATGACCCAGAAGACAAGGACCGCAACAGCAGGCACAATTCACCACACGGACCTTAGCAGTATTGACTGGAGCAGAAGCGTCGACCTGCACTCAACAGAAAGCCGATGACAACTCAACAGCCACCAACACAGTAGAGGAAAATTTAGAATTCCTCAAAGACATAAAAATGCCCACACTGTCCCCTAATGCGACTGAGACTTTAGAAAAGGACCTGACTACTGACACCTAGAGCTGGCAATAGGCACCTTACACACAGGAAAAGCTTTAGGGCCCAATGGAATTCCGGTGGAATTTTATAAGAAAGCGGCGCCTCATGTCATACCACATTTACTTAATATGTACACAGACAGTCTGGAACAGGGAGTCCTACCCAGGGATCAGTGCCTGGCCACCATAGTGGCAATTCACAAGCCAGGCAAGCCACTGCATGAATGTATGTCATATAGACAAATTTCTTTAATTTACGCAGAGGCGAAAATACTGGCAAAGGCACTCGCCATGCGACTGCAGCCACATCTCGCCACTGTGATCCACCCTGATCAATCCGGATTTATGCCAAATCGGAACACAGCACTTAATCTGAGGCACTTGCATGGGGTCATGGCACGTAAATCTACTATAGAAGAGGATGCAGTTATTTTATCGCTGGATGCACGAATGGTGTTCGACCTAGTAGAATGGCCCTTCTTATTTGCAGTCCTTAGACACTTAGGATTCGATCCTAAATTCTGCGCGTGGGTCCAGCTCCTTTATACACAGCTACTGGCGCAGGTTGTTGTGAACGGACATATATCCACAGACTTCCCGTTAGGTAGAGGGACGAGACAAGGCTGTCCCCTATCGCCACTGCTCTTTGTACTGGTTTTGTAACAGCTGGCGGCCTGGGTGCGTCAGGACCCAGCCATACATGGTTTGAAATGGGCCATTGGTTGGGAAGACGGCATTTCACTTCATGCGGACGATATACTGTCATATTTGGCGTCTCCGGCAAGCTCAATTAACTGCCTGTTAGATATATGCGCATCATATGGACGGGTATCAGGCTACACCATTAATTGGGCAAAGTTGCTTCTTTACATACTGCACGGGTCCCCACGTGCAGTATGTAACACTACCATGGGGATGTGACATTCAAATAGCTAATGGGGGATTTAAATATTTAGGGATATAAGCAACAAACGATAAAACACAATTAATTGCTGAAAACCTCACAAAACCCCTAATGAGGTTCCGTCGTGCCGTTAAACACTGGCGCTCACTCCTGCTAATGCTACTGGGAAGAGCAGCCCTCTTTAAATTGATGGCGCTCCCCAGTTTCCTATATGCACTACAAAATACACCATTCCCTGTTTCTCCAAAGTATTTTACGGAAATAAATGCAGAAGTGACCAGTCTGCTATTGGACGGTAAGGCGCTGCGCATAGCTCTAAATAAACTCACGAGAAGCTGGTATGATGGTAGCATTGCCCTCCCTGATATCAAATTATACAATTGGGCCTCTCAGCTCTTTGTTATAAATCAGTGGCTTCACATATCCCAGGATGACCCAGCATATCACATGGATAGGCACCTCCTCGGAGCTGCAGGGATTATGGGGGCACTGTACAAGGTCAGAACAAACAACCTTACAGGTCCGACAGTGCATAATATCAAAATATGGTTCACGGCGTAACAAACGATGGGTTGGGAGGGAGTAACAACACAGGTCACGCCACTATGGGACACAAAAAAACTGGGCACACTTCATAACACAAAGGGCTTTCGGCAGTGGGACCTGACATGAATCTCGAATGTTGGAGATTTATAGAAAAAAGGGGAAGTGGTCCCATTCGCTGAATTACAGACCACATATAACTTGGCAAAAATGGAAATATTCCGTTACACGCAGATCAGACATGCACTCACATCACTAATTCCACAAGGTACGCAGCTCAAAGAATCTTCACTACTGGAAGATAGACTCCTTACAGAACACCTCACCAAAAAGGCCATCTCACAAAAGTATTGGAAACTTATAAATAATCATCCATATCCAACTGCGGCTCTAAAAGCCAAATGGGAACAGGAGGTAAGTGAATTGGATGACGCAGATTGGCAAGAGGCACTTGCGTCTCCGGAAGAGGTTGTGATATTGTCCAAACTCAAGTTGGTACAATAAAAAATCCTGCATCGCACCTATTATATTAGGACACTCCTACACAAAATTAACCGGACAGACACACCACTCTGACTTAGACAGTGTGGGGCACCAGGTACATTCTTCCACACCCTCTGGCTTTGCCCGGAGGTTGCGGGTCACTGGACCGCAGTGATGCGCACACTATCTCAAGTCACAAAGGTCACGATTCTAGCAGAACCGAGAAGGTGCCTTCTTAATGTGTGGGAACCCACGGATCTCAACCACACAGCACAAGACTGGGTGACAGTGGGCATGACATTAGCAAAGCGTAATATTGCGCAGCACTGGGGATCCCATCAATCCCCTACCCTGCGCCAGTGTCAGATGTCATTTTAAAAGTGCAGATGTAGGGGCAAGGGAACCTGTGCGTGGAAGGTCCACCTCTAAAGGGCCTAAGCCTTGCAGGTTGCATGGATAGGCTATTGAAAGAGGCTGAACTCAAGTTGTAAGGGGTAGATCTCAGACTACTTCATGCATTTTATGTATTGAACCTCTGCTGGAGCTATACTTTCCAATCATTTGAACCCGGAGGTCTCCATCCTGAAGTGATAGGACCAGTTTACTTCCCCTGGGGCATGTAGGCTCAGGATTGTGATGCCGATGTTACATTGGCGGATTTTCAATAATTCATGTGCACATTTTCCACAAGGATATTGATGATAGAAGATAGATGCTATTGAATTTGAATTGAATTATTGAATAGCAAGTACAACTACCTACCTGCATGAAGCATGTAGCACTTTGGAGAGGTGGGAGGGTTTAGGACCGTGACTCAGGATCTGCTGAAACCAGAAGTGACCAGAAGCTGCAGTATCCTAGGTCAGGGGTCTAGTGGCTAATGCTCAACATAGGTAGCCATAAAAAAGGGGCCGCAGTGCGGCCGCGTCGAAGGCATGTCAAAGGCAAGCCCATCACCGACCGGGGCTGGGGGCCAGAACCCCTGCATCTCCCATCTCAGATCAACACAGTCGGCTTTGCTACCCGAAAGAGAAACTCTCAGAACTAGCAGACTGCTTGCCAGGTAACAAGACACAGTTTATGAAAGCCTCTGCAGGGAACACATGGGGTCCCTTCTCATGCCTTTGCTGCAAATGGTGTAGCCAGGTATCCCCAGATTGGTTACAGAGCTCAATCATCCAGAACGGCCCTCAACTGCTAGGTCAGTGCCCAAATACTCCCTTGAGATATGGGATGTTCTAGCCGAGACAAAGTCCAACCTAGCTTTCATCACGGAGACCTAGCTAGATGACAAGAACTCTCCAGACGTCACCATTGCCCTTCCAGTTGGATACAAATTATTGAGACAGTACAGAATGGGCCTTAAAGGAGGGGGTATAGCCATGCTTTTTAAGGACTGTTCCACACACCTCCCTGAAACAGTGGTTCAGCTGGGGAAGCATGAGATCTTAGCGTTCCAACTATTAAACGGTGCCCACAAAATACTCGGGGGCAACTGCCTAGAACCCTTCTGGTTATAAACCGGATTTCAGCACAAGCACGATGTAATAATAAGAGACTTTAATGTCCACTTTGAAGACGCTAACAACCCTGAGGCAAAACACCTAGACAATGACATGCAGATTTTGCAAATAAAACAGTGGTTTAGGGAACCCACACATATTGCTGGGCACACCTTGGACCTTCTGTTTTTCAACATAGAATCCACCAATATCCTAGAAGTAAGGCCCCTATCGTGGACAGATCAATCGCTGATCTTCTTTACTCTTAGGCTACCGGCAAAATTAATCCGCCCCCCCAAATAACATCAGCAGTGGTAAAAGAGCCTGGAGGCTAGTTACCCCTGACACATTTGAGCACCATTTCTCTCTAAATGACTCAAATGTCCTGATGTCACCGATTGTACAAATGAGCGCAGAAAGCTCCCAAGCAGATTTGCCCCTAGACTAGGGAACAGATCCCAAGGAAGAATAACATCTGAAAATGGTATTCAATTGATCTCAAAATACTGAAGAGAAAGTGCAAAGCACTAGAGCACAGGTGGAGATTATCTAAACAGGACATGGATAGATTGTCATATAAAGCGGAAATGATAATCTACAATAATGCTATTAAAAACGCCAAGAAGACCTACTTTGCAAAGCGTGTAAACAACAATAGCAACTCACCTAAGGAGCTCTATAAAATAGTTAAAGAGCTATGTAACCCATTTAGCATGTTCCAAATCCTGTCCGCCTCAAAAGAGTGCTGTGAGGCAATCAGCAAATGTTTTTCTGATAAAATCTCTGTGATCTATTCCTCATTCAGAGATCAGCACCCACCAGATGATATCGACTGGGAAAGCCTAGACTCTCCCCCTGACGCCCAATCCTATCTCAGTAACTTTAACCCCTTTACAGAGGAGCAGGTTGCAAAAGCAATGCTTAAAGGTGAATCAGGGTCCCCACTCGACCCATGCCCTCATTTCTTTGTGTTCTCGTGTAATGAAACCGGTGCTGTGTAAAACGCTCTGATACCCGATATCTTCAGGTCTAGTACGTGCTATATAAAACTAAAAAAAAAAAACTATATGCCCAAATGTAACCCGCATATTTAACCAATCCTTACACACTGCAGTATTTCCAGAGATCTGGAAAAAAGCCACTGTAGTTCCCCTACTAAAAAAAAGTGGGCATAGATGTTCAAAACCCGGCAAACTATTGACCAATATCTCAGCATCCATACCCATCTAAAATGATGGAGAAGCTGGTAAGTAAACAACTAACCAACTACCTCGAGACAACGAGCTCCTGGATCCAGCCCAAGCTGGCTTCAGAACCACAAATAGCACTGAAACCACCCTCCTGGCAGTACTAGATAATATTAGATCCTTGATCAACCAAGGTAAAGCCGCCGCTCTGATCCTGCTGGATTTATCAGCGGTGTTGACACTATCTCACACGACCTCCTGTTGAAAACCCTTCATAAAAAGAGTATACATTCTAGAGCCCTTCAGTGGCTTTGCTTTCCTCAAACCCAAAATCCATTGAGTATGGCGTCCCACAGGGAGCTTTAACGTCTACGTGTCTTCGCTGGCCAAGATCAGTGAAAAATGGGAAATCAGTATCTGCTCTTATGCAGATGACACACAACTGCTGATTGCTCTTGATGTGCACGAAGACACGAGGATTAGACTAACCAGCGGCCTCTCGGAAATGGCGGCCTGGATGTCTGACCATTGCCTGAAACTAAAAGCAGGCAAGTCAGAGATTCTCCTCTTTGGAGGAGCACATTCAGTCTGGAATGCAACCTGGTGGCCCGCATCGCTGGTTAAGCCACCTGCACCCAAACAGGTTGCAAAAAACCTAGGCATACTCATTGACAATGCACTACCCGTACAAGACCATGTCCGTGCACTCTTTCTATGGATCCCTCTGGAGTGTAGGAAAACCATCACCCAAGCCTTGCTCATAAGCAAATTGGACTATGGGAATGCACTTTATGTGGGCATGGCAGACTACCTCTTCACTCGCCTGCTGATGGTCCAGAATGCGGCTGCCAAGCTGGTGTGCAACAAGAGCAAATACAGCTCGGCATCAGAATGCATGAGAACGCTCCATTAGCTTCCTGTGCGCCAAATGGCTAAATGTAAACTGCTAGGCCATGCACACAAAGTTTTACACCATCTCGGCCCTAGAATTCTTTTCGATAGAGTTGAATTCTACGCGCCCACGCGGGACCTGAGGTCGTGCCAGCAGGCACGGGCAAAAATTAAATGCATCAAGAGGATCAAGGCAGGGGGTCACTCCTTTTCACACCTAGCGGCAACCCACTGGAATGAACTACCACTAGAGCTTCGGATTACCGATGACCACCTGACATTCAGTAAGAAATTGAACACTCATCTGCTTCCTAGGGTCTGACTAGTAATTTAGAGACCTTTTCTCAGTACTACACTCTCACTTAGGATGGGCTCTCCTTAGCGCTGTGATATCCATACGGATGAATGTTGCGCTGTATAAATAAATAAATAGTCATGATCAGCACCAGAAAGAGATGGTGGATCATGCGTTTTGTCATGACATTTAAGTTGCAGTTTCTGACAAATGTGCTGTTATGATGATTGAAGTGCTACCAGTGCAGGTTAATCACAGTAAATAGCTCATAGAAAGGGACAGATTCGATTTTATCAGAAAATAAGGACTAGATGTACATAAACATTATCATGATGCAGGGATTATGTATTAGAGCCTTTGGGGATATTTGTTAAATCCATGGTATGGTATTTAATATGTTAAATGTTAGTTAATACTTTACTCCAAGTTATGTATATATAATAGTGGATGCCAGGAGTACTTTGCATAGGGTATTTTCAAACCAAATACGTTTTGTGAAACAGAGAAAGAAATACGTTTTGAACAAACAGTAGGTCCGAGTCAATTATGACCCTTTTGTATGGAGTCATGAGTCCCCGACAACGACGTCAAGGTACACGTGAAGCTGATGTGACCTACTGTGCCTTGAACTTGGATCTCAGGCATCACTGCACAGCTGCAGAGTGAGTTAAAGGCTCATTGGGTTCGTAGATTTTGTCTGTGCAAGAGTTTCAGAAAATGCTTTTGACATCTGTAAGATATTCTGATGATATGTAGTAACGAATGATTCTTCTAAGTAGTTATACAGCACCACTGTGTGTTGTAGAAGCATATGATCCATTTATTGTATATTTGCCTCTATTTATTTTTCTGTAAGTTTCGCATTGTAAGCATGTTTTGGTTTTAAAGGAAATTCATAGAATTGCATGCTCATATGCATTTCTAATAAACTGTTATACTTAAGGTGTGCAGAATTCTCCATTGTACTTTATACTGCATACATGTATAAAGATATAAAGATTAAATACAATTTACACATGGGCTCTGACAGACGCAAAAACGCTAGGCATGTGCCTATGGGTCCATTATTTCATTGCGTCTTGGAGAGAGTTTTAGCAATATGTTGCTCTTTGATTTGTTTATGTTTGCAATTCTTATTTACCAGAAATGTTAGTTGTTAAGGTACCATTAACCTCAGCGAGTCCTGTCTTGAGTAGTTCAGTGTAAAGAAAGCTAATTTTCTATATGAGCTAGCTAACGGCAGGCTGGCTTTTGACCAGAGCAGGACCATGTTGGATTGGTTACAATAAACACTGGTATCTTTGAGAAGATACAATTACCGGGAAAGTGCAGTGGGCAGAATGACTGACTAAAGCATCGCCCAGGGAGTAAAACTTAGTTTCAAACCTGTTCAGATACCCCAGCAACTAGTGTACTACATCTCTTAGGGGTCATTACAGTTACCCTTGGGAAATGGGGAAAAGGGTATGGCAAGGATATAATGACACGGATATTTACTGTCCATCCAAAAAAGCTAAAACCGAGTTAATCATTGTACTGCCATGGGGAATATTAAACATGGACCTAATGCGGCTTCTGCCGGAGAACCGTCAACCTCTAGTTTTCCGTGTCTGCTTTTCCCATAGATTACAGAAGGAGACCAACTCCACAGGACATTGTAATGCAGCTGGTTTAAAAGCCATCACCTCTGGACACCCGGGGTAAGGGCTTGCAGGGACATGTAGAAATAGCGGCAAAATAAGCTCTGGCATATTTTCCAATTAATAAGTAGGAAGTATGCTCAATTTCAGAACCCGATAGTCTGTTCTTGAGCCTCAACAAATTGACTTAACAGGTTAGTCACAGAAAAGCATTTTCTCCAAGTATTCACTTTGGTTTGCTCTTCTAAAATGTATCTAGCTGTTGGCTGAGGCACGAAGCAACGTTAGTACGTCGGCAACACTGTTTCCTTTCAAATGTAGGTTGCTTTGACCACTTATATACAGCTACATGGAACCCTCATCACTGTGTCAAAGACTGTGACAGTACCATGGACTAGACCGTGCCCGACAAGGCTCCGCTCTAGAACAATGCGGTTTCGCTATAAATTAAAGTGTTATCCTTTTCACAGGCCAGTGATAAAATGCAGTCTCGGCTTTCTTTCTCATCTGTCTTTGATTTAACTGTGATGCCTCTTTCCTTTTTTTGTTTGCATGCGTGGGAAACTGTCTTTTGTTTTGTTTTTCCATATCTTTATTCCATTTACGCTGTCTACATACCACAGACCGTGGTCTCCACAGTACTGAGCTTCTGTGGTGCATATTCAAGTTTCATCACTTCATCAAAGTCTGCGGAGACTTAAAACAGGCTTTTCATCACACCATCGAGGTTTCAATAGTGGAAGAGGAGCTGCTGTGTTTGGGGTTCTCCGCAGGATCAAGCTTTCTTTTGGTCAACGGTCTGAAGTCGTTATTGAAGGGTTGTGCTGTGAGTAATTATGTTATGGTGGATATTGAATTGTAAATGGCATACAATCCTACCAGGAGTGGCAATCATGGTTTTGAGATGAATGGTGGCTGCTAGATGGCGTTCAAGATGGACTCCTGGTCCCTGGCAAGCACAATGCCTAGAACCCTTCTGCTGCCTGTAATGCTGATCTCTTGTGCACTATCCCATCCTTCCTCCAGACACCATACACGATTATTCTGGTATTGGAAGTATCCATGTTTCAGCCTCAGTATTATAATGCTTATTCCAGTCTCCCTTCTGAAATGTTGAACAACTTGCAGCAAGTGCAGAACTACAGCTCGCCTAATTTTTTTTGTAAAGAATTCAGACCATACCACGCCAGCCATTAAATCTTTACATAAGTTCCCATATAAACAATGCATTAGATTCAACGTCCTGTGCTTCAAACTCTGTAAAAAGTCATGTATTGTGTTAACTTTCCAATGTGCTTTTCCTTGTCTGTCCAATCAGATGCCTAAGGTAAGCCTCACAAACTCTACTGTCCATTTTCCGGCCTAAGTATGTCCATTCTGGAGAAAGATTTCTCTATTAAATAGACTTCTTCCTCTGGAACTTTCTCCTGCTGCATCTCTGGCACCTGACCCAGGAAGTTTAGAAGAGAGCTGAGGAGCGGGCCGACTAAAGAGAGTGCATTTGGCCTGTTGTTTGAAACGTGGGCATACAGGAGGTACCTGTGCATAATGGTGCCTACAAAAATGGTAGGTATTGTAAAAGCCCACACACCCACACTAGTTCTATAAGAATAAAATGGACAAATGCAAAACAGTCTAAAATCATTACCAAGCCCATTGCAGACCAGCCAGAACACAGAGAGCGGTTTGAGATAAGAGGCCTCCCTTAAATTTCATATACAAAATGGATCCTAAAACGACTACAGTAGCTACTGCTAGGAGCACATATTCGTTTCAAGATCGTCAGAATAACAGACAAGGCAGGAAGTACACTTCGGATTCCTATACCATCTACTTGACAAACTCCACTCAACACTGAGACAGAAACTAACAAGAGGAAAAGCGCGACTGACACTGGAGGTGCGAAAAACAAAGAAATCCATGACTGTGATTCTCGGCTTCTTCCCAACTAGCCCCCAGAACACAGAACCAGATGCCAGAATCCATAAGAACAAGTTAGACTTTCTTACCTTCCAAGCACATCCTAAAACGCATCTTTTCACAGCCTTTCTACAGTAGTATTCTCCTACAGCTAGGTCCCAGCTACTCTGATTCCCCCAGACTGCAGTTTGAGTTCAACTAGTAAATATGCTAATTTAATTGGTTATATGTAAAGCGCCATGCCTCCCCTGTGGCTAGTGCACACTAAATAGATGCAGTAAATAAAATACATCAATAAAACATTGGGTAATCGTTTCAACGTTGCTCTTTCCTATCTTCTTTCCTCCAGCATTGTCTAAAGCATTGTGGACACGTGGCAGTGTACTAGTCATTACTGCTTTGTGATAATGTAGGCAATGTGGTCGCTGTTTGGACAGCCTCTACACTGCAGACCGCCGTTTATTGGCTGTAGACTTTTAAACAGTTCGTTTGTAGAGATAACGTTCCAGTACTTTTATTCAGCTTAGTAATTGCAATGTTTCTTTAATTAGGCCTTAACCTAAACCCAGAATGTTGTAAATACATCAATTTACCTCATGCCATTTCATTGCCTAATGGTTCAACGCGGCTGCTCACACACATATTAACTGTTAAGAGCCCACTTTGTTAATTATTTTGAACTTTCTAGACTATTATTGGAGAGGGATCCGTTGTGCTAGTCAGATTCGAAGCATAACAAGAAAAACAGGCTCCATCCATATAAATTGAATGTCAGTAACTGAGATATTTGTGAGCTCCCCTCCTCCCCATTAATTGTTAGAATAGTTTTAATTCTTGCTTTTCTAATGTTGTGCTGTGATGTGGCCCCCAAACACGGAAACATTATCAATGGAACGAGGGCTGCTGCACAGACCCTATCATCATCCACTGTGTACATAGCTGAAGCACTTTAAACCAGCACGATTGTAGCCTTTTGGTCAAACTTGAAAATAATCCTTAGGGTCGCAGTTCCCGGACTTTTTAGAATTACAAACTTTTGTGGCTCATCTATCTTTAATGGACGTGAGGAGGGGCGTTTTTTATGTAACTAAAGCATTGTGTGGTAACATATTGTCATTTTCAGAAAACACAAAAGGCCTCTAACTTTGCACAGACAAACAAACTTGTAGTGATAGAACTGCAAGCACACAAATGATAATGTATGGAAATCAGGTTTCTGTGAATATTTATCATGTGTGCATCACCAAGGAAAGTGTTGTTTCGATCCTTTTAAAATCTCTTTTTCCATCACACTTCAGAATAACAAAAAATATGTGCTTCGTTCTTGCTTTCCTAACTACTAAAGGCATACAGTTCATGTAAAACAAACTGTGGTGATCTACTATCTAGCAATCAGTGCATTTGTCTAGCAAACCGTGTGCTCTCCAGTTAACATGTCTCTTGAAAGTTAAAGATAGACTTGGTGTCATAAAGAACCTTTACATTTTAAGATTGTACAGAATTATTTCTATGTTAATTACTTTAACTTTTGTGATTGGATTGCTTACAAAACTGCTTTTGGGAACACATCGGAATAGCGATTGGCTGTTGACTACAGGACCAAGGAGGGATTACTGAGTGGCCTGTTCTTCCTTCTCCATCGTTTTTGGACTGATCTCTAATTTTGGTACACTCCCAGGACTTAACTATCTTTGACCATTAATAGACAGCTTGCACCTACTGTGAACTTAGACCATGACCTGGCATGCACTAAGTTCCAGAAATTCATTGTAATCAACTACACGAGTTAAGTACTGTCAACTCCCTTAGCTGATTGCATGGTTCTTGATTTTGTTATTATTTATGATACTTCCATGTGGATTAGAATAGCAGGATGATAATCATGGGCATCAGCGTTTGAAGCTATCTACCATAATGTGGAGCCTATACTTTGTTCCTAGAGTTGTGCTCAGTTGTGACCTGCAGCTTATACCCAGATATGTGAATGTCTGTTCCTAATCTTGCCTGCCAGCTCTGGTGGTCACATTTCAACCAACTCAGTGACCACAGTCTCGAACAAAATTAAATGTAAAGCATCAGTACATCCCTGTCTGCGTTGATTACACATATGTGTTAGAAGTGGGAGAGGCAAGTAACACAACTAGTTCACTACAAAAAGAATTCCCAAATATAGGATGGGACTACGGAATGCTTCCTTATCTTGAGAAGAGGACCCACATACTATAATCCTCATCCCCAATGCAGCTGCAGTTGAAGTGAAGGACTAAAAAATAATATTACAGAACTTAATGTGAACCAGACATGTAACACTATTAAAAGTAAACATCATGTGAAGCACATGCTTTGCATATTGTCTTACATAGCAATACCAATATCTGAAGAGTAGCATTGTGAGTACGTCTTAGCTCTTACTGCTGAAGGGAGATCCTGATATTGTCTACAGAAGAACTAGGAGGAAATGATTTATGTGTTCTGTACGATTTTTAGATATTACACTTTGTGGACTTCCAAGCTTTGTATTCTCCCAAATTCATCAAACGGGACATCAAAAAAAGACTAAGGGACCCAAGCATGAAGCAAAAACCGGTCGCCAGCGGCCAGATTCTGCTCGTTTGTGACTGGTATTTTTGCATTTGGGATGCATCATCCCAAATACAAAAATCGCAATTTGAGAAATCGCAAAAATAGCGATTACTTAATTGCGATTGTATTTAGGGAATCGCAAATTGTGATTCCCTGAATGCAATGCGTGATGAAATCGCAAATAGCGATTTCGCAAATAGAGGTCGCAAATTACCAGCAATTTGAACTTGATGGTAATTGCTTTTTTCAAAGTTCCTTGTTAAACACACATGCCCTTGGGGCATGTGTGTGCGCAACATGTGTTCACATTACAATTTCAGGGATGCAATAGGGTGTCCTTTTGGCACCCTTGAATTTGCATGTGGAATTTGCGAGTACCTATTGGGTACTCGCAAATTGTGCATGCAATTCCCATTCATTCCTATGGGCTTGTAGGCCCTTAAGAATGAATAGAAAGCCATTTTGTTCCTTAGGAAAGCCATTCCTTAATTGCGACTCACAATTTGCAAGTCGCAATTAAGGAATGTTTAGGAATCGCAATTTTTTTAGCGATTCCTACATGCATAGGCTTTTACGATTCCTTAATTGGGATTCCTTTTGCAGTTGACACGCTGTGAAGAGGTGTACCGAGCCTGGGTCAATCAATCAATCATTTATAGAGCGCTAAACTCACCCGTGAGGGTCTCAAGGTGCTGGGGGTGGGGAGAGCTGAAGTTACTGCTTGAACAGCCAGGTCTTGAGAAGTCTCCTGAAGGTCATCAGGTCCTGGGTCTGACACAATTGTGTTTCCCTCTCCTCTTACAGATCAATGTGAGACCTACGGATAACACGAATGCACATGTCAGTACCCGATGTGGATAACAGTGTGCATTGACACAACATTACAGAGAACACAATGATGCCACTGCATAATTTATTTATAAATCAGTATACTGAGCTGAGGAAGACGTTTTCACTAAATGATCTTGAAAGAATGCCCTTGACAAGCCGACATCTAAAGTCAGAACATGTGTGGGGCTATACAGCACTGAAGCAGAAGTGACAGGCCTGCATTACTGCAGCAGGAAGATGTACCTAAGACCCTCAGCTCTGGTGCCATGTAGCCTCAGCAGTCAGTAACCACACACTCTGATCACATAACACAAACACTCCAGATAATGAGGGTAGATGTACCAGAAGATCCTCAGATCTGGTGCCATGAAGCCTCAGCAGTCAGTAACCACACACTATGATCATGTAACATAAACAATCCAGATAATGGGGGTAGATATACTTAAAGATCCTCAGCTCTGGTGCCATGAACTCTTCAGAAGTCAGTAACCACACGCTCTGACCATGTAGCACAAACAGTCAGATTCTGGGCTCTACATGCAAAGGCACCTAACAGCAAAATCAGTCTACAGACATCCCATGCATTTTTTGGCATCCAACATACAGTTTCAATAAGTAGTGCTCTTTTCTCCATTAGAAATAACACAGTTAGCACAAGACAACCCACTAATCTCAAGAGAAGTGGAAATGTCACACAATGTAACGCTGCGCCGCAAAGGATAAAGATGCAACAAATAAAGGAAAGGGAATGCTGATTAGTCTCCCAAGAGTCAAGAATGTATTTAGAATGGCACCTGACTACTGGTAAAGCAGGTCTGGCACAAAGAATGCTCTTCAGCTGCCTTGGCGAAGTAAATCCGAATTTTACAAAGTAGCTCAGAATCACAAGCTGTGATAAGAACCTACTAACTCATGCTTTCATTGAAGACTATGAATACACCAAGGTCATGCAGTGGGCAAGAGGATGAGATGAGCAAGGTACAAGACCAGTACACTCTGATCACAGAGGATAAACACACCGGTATACCCTTAGGGTGCCTTACCGTTGGGTTTCGCTGTGGTGGAACTACATAATTACTTTCTTCCTGCTAGTGGTTATCATTTTTTTTCTGTTTGTGTTTTTTATTTATTTTAATGTTTAATTGTATTCTGCAACAAACAATCTTCTATTATACTTTCAACCTTATGCATGTAGTTGCGTATAATGAAGGATCATTCCACAAACATATATAGCCTCAAATGTTTAAATATTGGAAACATGTTTACACATGTTTATACTGGAACCACTGTCAGTAATGCAAGATTGGCATATAGCTCACAGCATTTTTTATGAACACTCTCCCTAATCGTAAAGGCTTTGCATTAATGAACCATATATACTGGTTTGAACATTCAATATATATTTGGCGAAAAGCTTCTCTCTCTGCTTTACACTATCCTGTCATTTAGTGATTAGATTCAGAATTATTTATAGTATTTTTATATTTCAACATGTTTTATTAATTTTTATACAGGAACACATTAGCACTTCTGTTACAGGATTTGCATCGATTAGTCAGCTCGCTTTTAGACAATATGGTTCTTAGCAAGCCCTACATGTCATAACAGTGAAGAAGAGAGGAAGAAGAACTGGAAGGAGCATGAAAGCAAGGGGGGACAGAAGAGATAGGGGACAGGCACCTGAGAGTTACATTGCTTATAAATTGCATCTGACATACAGTGGGGCTGTTATTACACCTGATGTCATCCCTGCAGGTCCTCGAGGGACACATTGGTTGTGATCAGTAGGGTCCATGCAAGTTTCTTGATAGGCTGGAGCTTCACTTGAGCTGCCAGGCTATGTCTCAACTCGTTTTCATGGGAGCTCAAAAGAGTCTAGGAATGTGTCCAGGAACTTCCACATCCTTCTGGAGGCCGGTTTCCAGGGCGAGTTCTGTAGAGCCATGTCGCCTGCTCCTCTAAGATGTGTGATCCAGTTGAACCATCCTTTGTACGATGTTTTACTTTTAGCAGGTCCAGAAGATCCCTATCGTGTACTGAACTCAGCTCTGTGCTCATAAATGCTGTGGTGAGGGTGGAGAATTATTTTGTTAGCTTACAGTCAAACAGTTTATTGAATGAGATATTGTGTTGCTTGTTTCAGTACGGTGATGTGGGAAAGTCTTCTTTCTAGTGGAAGTTTGAGATGGTTACTGTGAAACCATGAGCTGCTGTTTACTGTAGGACGAAATGCTAAACCTGGTGTCAGAAACGTATCCTCAGCTCTGAGATCACCTCACTGGTTTCCTAATGGAATTCAATGCACTACCACAACCTAACCGTTGCGGCTTGCTGCCAGGCCCTTACCCAACCGATCGCATATGAGCAACTCATGCCTTACATCCAAACCGCCCCAGGCAGCCTCTGTTGTGCATGGCTTTCAGCAGCTTGGTGTGCACTGCTGTTCGTGCTTCACACAAAATTCTGTCTCACCACACACAATCATGAGATTTGTATGTGAACCCATAAAAAAATACATGTCAACTTTTATGCATGCTGTAATCAACTTGCATAGCGATATTTCAAATTGGCATGCAGCTTTACTGGTTTCAGCACAAGTTTTAAGCTATGTGAAGAAACACTTTATTTCCACAATCCTAGTCTATCATAATGCCTCATGTATTAATTCGTTCTGATAGGACATTTAGATGACCGCAGACGGTGCCTTTGGTCGAAAATACAACGCTGCTTTTCTTTTCTCTGCTCTATTTTTCTGGCTGTACAGTGATTAGAGAAAGGAGATATTTATGGCCGCATGTTTATTTTTTGCACTTTAGTTAATTAACGAAAAGTTTGAATCTTTCTGCATATTTATACACGTTCTGAACTACTGAGCATTAAAAAGGACTTGCATTAAACTGATCCTAATATCTTTTTGCAACAAATATTCAACAGCTTTTTTGATGTGTTTAATTTTCCACTAGAGGTTCTATCTTTATTCTTCATGTTTGCATACATACTCTCTCTTTCATATGAAAGAGCTATGCACGAATGCTCTAAGTGGTTTGCAGGAGAGGAGATGGTGTCATCATTTATTATAAGGAATAATGTATCCCCTGACGTACTTGATAATGATATTTATTACAAGTCACCTCGGAGTTCCATATCCTTACAAAGAAACTCGTTCCTCTCAGGGGCTGCCCGTGCAGGTAAGAGCAGTGGGGCGAGGTGGAGGTGAGTCAACGGATGATAAAGTAAACTTAAATTTAAAAAGAACAAAAACCACTTAACTTGCGCTTGCCGCATCACCGATCCAGCAAGCGCAAGGTAAGTGGTTTTTGTTTTTTTTATTTAAGTTTACCTCATTATTGTCTGGCAACTCCCCACCCCCACCCCACCGCTCTTACCTGCACAGGCCATGCCTGGTTCCTCTATATGGTCATGGAACTCCTTGTTGACTTGCAATATCCTTATAGTGTCTTGACAGGGGGTTCTTTATCCCCTATGTAATAGGCAACTGGCTCCAAGTTGCCTATTCTACAGAAATTAGAGATAAGTTTATATACAGGGTATTGCTGAATCCCATATATTGTAGGCATATAAGTGACAGAAACGCAGCTTCACCTGTGCGAACAGGGATGTGCACACTAGTTAATAGACAGGTGCTCATTGTTCATGGTACTTTCGTGATGTGGCTTGGGTAGTAGGCTAGTAGCTATGTGCATTGCAATCGAACATGACTGTTACATTTGAGGGAGGGGTCTACCCTCCCGCCGAAGGCCGCGTGCTAAGGCCTGGAAATGCACCTCAAATAACGACACTTACACCATGTTAATCTCTAGGCACGGACTGCCGTCGTAGCTCCGCCCATCTTTATTTATATGCGCGCTCACGCCAGCCGGCGTGAGTACAGGTTCCAGTGGTGCAATAAATGTACGGTCATAAATCAGTACATAGCATAATAGCAATCACAATTTGAGGGATTTGAGAGGGATGTAGGAGGGAGAAACAAAGCTCATAACACCAGAATTTTTTTCATTATTGACTTTGCATTATTTCAAAAAGAGATTAATTAATTGTATACATTGTACACATAGTATTTATGAAAAGTGCAGTGTGTCCCAAGTGTATTGTGAGAACCAAAAAACAGTTGAGTGACAATCAGTGAATTATACATAAGGTTCCTGCTGGGGGTATTTTACAAGGAAAAGGGAAAAACGACCATGAAAACAATAATTATAAACAAAAATATTTCAGTGACTTTCTACAATCATAGACACTGTTTGAATGGTTCATTTCCATAAGGCGCCGATGGCGTTTCGACCCGGAAAGTGGATGACGGGTCTCGTCAGGACCAAGAAGATGTGGGACATCTGGGTGAAGCGAGCTCAATTGCTAGGTGGTGAGTGCCAACCATGCGTGAATTTGACGGGTAAAATACTTACAGTGAACCCGTCCAGGTACACATTAGCGCGCAGGAATCGCTGCAGCTCCTGTTCCGGATCGCTTTGTTCCGCCGCTGCAATGCAAAGAGTCTTGTTTATCGTTCTCATGAGACGTTCAAGCTCCCCGTTGGCTTGGGGCCTCTGTGGAGTGATGTGCCGGATGCCATGGTGGCGCATGAATTCGCGGAACTCATGTCCATGGAACGGGGGCCCATTGTTGCTGCGCACACCTCCGGACATCCAAACATTCCGAACATCTTCTCTAGGGCAGGGCCGACATGCAGGAAAGCCTTTGAGTTCATGACTTCCACCACTGGATACTTGGAGTAGCTGTGGATAAGGGCAAGTGTGACACGCCCGTCTGGAAAGCTCCCGAAGTCCTCGCTCACCTTCTCCCATAGGCTTTGGCCGTGTTCCTCTGTGTGGATGGGTGCTGGTCTTTCTGGCCCACCTGTTATTTGGCAGGATGGGCACTTCTGGACAGTCTTTTCTACTTGTGCATCCATCCCTGGGAACCAGACCTTTTCCCTCATGCGGGCCTTCATTTTCTCCAGTCCTTGATGCCCTCCATGGGCAAGTTGTGTTGCTTGCGGCTGCAGGGATGCCGGGATAACTATCCGGGGTCCTCTGAGGGGAATGCCTCCTTGGCTGTGGCTTCGCTCGTTCCTGACCCTCCACATGTGCATCAAGCCTTCCTTCTCTGGGCTCGACCATGTGTTTACTGACTGTAGAAATTGACGCCACAGCCCTCCTTAGATGGTGTCCCAAACTTTGACGATGACTGGGTCGTGCTCCGCTGAGGTTGCTACCTCTTCAAGCATCAGTGCTTGAGGGCACGTCAGTCGAGGTGTGCCTCGGTGTCATCTCTGCTGGGTTCTTCACTCATCTCTCCAGTGGTGTCTGTGTGCCTTGACAGGTAGTCGGCTGGGTTCTTGGTGCCGGGCCGATAGATCACCTCCATGTCGTAGTGTTGGAGCCCAATGGCCCACCTTTCAATTCGTGCCAGCGGGTGATGTGCTGACCCTCTGAACAGTGGCACCAGAGGTTGGTGATCCATGACAACAGTGAACGGGTGTCCACAAATGTATAAATGGAAGTGCCTGCAGCCCCACCCGATGGCTAGGGCTTCTCTTTCAATTTGAGAGCATTTTTTCTCTGTCGGACAGAGCTTTGCTGGCATACGCAAGGGCGGCTGATCGGCCGGGCTCCTGTTTTTGGGTGAGAACTGCCCTTGGCCCACGGGGCTGGGGTCCACCATGATTTCGGTCCTCTTTGTGTACACCAACGTGATGTGGTCAAGGAGGGCCTTCTTGACAGCTTGAAACCATGTCTCTTCGGCTGGGCCCCATTGCCACATAGCATCGCCCGAGTGAGATTCCGGAGGGGCTCTGCAAGTGTAGCTAGGTCTGGAATGAAGCGGCCACAGTATGTGGCCATTCCGAGGAAGCTGCGTACTTCCACCACGGTAAGGAGGGCAGATGCGGTCTTGATCGCTTGGGACTTCTGGGGGTCCACTTGTATGCCCTTTGTTGAAACAACAGGCACTTTTCCTTGTGTAGAGTGATTCCATGGTCCAGGAGTATCTTCAGGGTGGCTCTCACGTGGCAGTAGTGTTCTTCTGCTTTCTTCGAGTGGATGAGGATATCATCACTCAGGTTTAGAACGCTGGGTAGCCCAACCAGGATCTCCTTGATGGCATTTTGGAATATTTCAGCGGCAAATGATATTCAGCCGCTTGTACCTTGACTGTCTTTAGCGAGGGCTAGTTGATGATAGCCCGCGTTCTGATCCAGCTTTGAGAACCATCTGGATCCGTTCAGATTGGCCACGATGTCGTCCATAGTCGGCGTTATGTGGCGTTCACGTCAGATGGCCTTATTTGGGAGGCACATGTGAATGCCGAGTCTGATCTTCCCTGGTTGGCGAGGCTTCTCTGCCATTACCATGGGTGACACCCACGGTGCAGGTCCGGACACTTTCTCTATGACCCCTTGGTCTTCGAGCTTTTGTAATTCTTCCTCTACCAGGGTTCGGAGATGAAAAGGGATTCTCCAGTGTCTTAGGGCCATTGGCTGGACGGCCGGGTCTATGTGTAGTCGGATGGGGGCCCTCTTTATCTTCCCCAGACCCTTGAACAGATCTCAGAACTGTCTCAGCAATTCTTCCATCAGGTCTGCCTTTACTCTTCTGGCAAACATCACCAGCCCTAGATCTTCAGCCGCGTGACTGCTGAGCACTGTGTCCACTTCCTGGTTTATGACATGAATGTCGATGGTGATCTCGACGCCTTCTGACTGTACTCAGAGGGGCAATGGTGAGTCGCTGCCATACGCGAAGATCTGTGCTTTTGATGGTCTGTGTTATGGCTTGGGTCTTAGTTTGTTGTATTGCTGGATTCCCATTACTGTCACTGAGGCGCCTGTGTCGATTACCGTATTGACATCTTATCCTGCAATCTGTACTGTGCAGCGAGGTTGGGGCCGTCTCCTTCTCTTTAGGGCCTGGCTGAAAGAGACTAGGTATGTCTCCCCTTCATCTTCCAATGTGGAATCACCCCCTTAGTAGACTGTCTGCTCTCTCTTCTTTCCTCCTTGTTGAGATGCGAGCGAGACGTGCAATAGTTGGCGGACCATCCTCCGCATTCGCTTGGGTTTGCCCCCTTCCTTACGCTGTATCTTCTCTCTGCACACTGACGCAAAGTGGTTCGCAATGCCACAGTTGGTGCATGTCTTTCCTTGCGCCGGGCATGACTGCGCGGGGTGTTCCTCACACCCACAGTATCCACAGTGGTTCTTTGGGGCATGCGGCTGGCAGTCTCGTGGCCGGTAGGACTTGTCTCTCGTCCTGACTGCGTCCTTCCTTTCTGTCATGACAACGCTCTTTTCCGCCCTGCGCACCAATGGTATGTCCATTTCCTCTGCCCACGCTGCCGAAAAGTCGTGAGACCGCGCTAGGACAAGGATGTCGTTCATTTGGTATGTTTGGTTGCCTGAGTATGAGGCCTCGCAGGACTTTGCTGCATATCACAAGAATCAGCTGGGCTCTGATCTCTTTCGCTTCATCCTCTTCACGAGGTGAGTATTGGCCAGCTCCCTGAGTCGCGCGTGGAAGGCGTCTACTGACTCACCCTCTCGTTGCTTGGCTTACCTCAGCTTGAAGTGTTCCAAGTCCGGGTTCATTTGGGGGTCAAAGTGGGCGTTCAAGGCGGTAACCGCTGCGGCGTAGTCTTCGGGAGGGCCCATGTTCAGTAGGTGCTTAAATAGTAGATAGATCTCTTCCCCTGCATAATAGAGCAGCAGCAACCGTTTCACCGCTCCGTATTTTTCCCATGTGGCAATAAAATAGTTCTTCAGATGGCCAAGCCAGGTCTGCCACCTTGGCGCCGCTGTGTTGGGGTCTGCCAACTAACTACATGGAGGTAGGACACCCGGAAGGGGGGTGGTGCGGAGGCACTGGCGCTGGGGCCTTGGCTGCATTGTCTTGACACCCCTTGGTGGTGGGCATTTGCACGGAGAGGCGGCCTGCTGAGAGTGCTGCACACTAGTGATGGGCTATGATGCGCCAGGTGGTGGTGCGAGGCTGCTGGACATAGCATGGGCCGCATACACCTGGTCGTGTGGCATGTGGCCGGCCTGGCCTGGGACTAGGTGCACTTGTGGGCCTTCTCTGCGTCTTGCAGGACTCACCCAGACAGTATGGTGTTGATAGTCTTGACCGGTGGACGCTGGAGCATGAGGAAGGTGCTGTGTACTGCTGCCCTGTATCAGCTGCCTGAGATGGGGTTGCGGTGCGGCAGGGATCACTGCAGTGTGGCCTGGCAGGGCTTCAGCCTGTGGGTAATGCCCATGTGGCTCGGGCTTGCTGAGGTGCTTCTCCGCTGGGCAGGAGCAGGTGTGAGTTACTTCCGCTCCTCATCGCCAATGTTACTTTTGAAGGAGGGGTCCACCCTCTCGCCATAGGCCGCGTGCTGAGCCCTGGAAATGCGCAGCAAATAACGACACGTACACGGTGTTAATCTCTAGGCGCAGACTGCCGTCGCAGTTCCGCCATCTTTATGTATATGCGCACTCACGCCGGCCGGTGTTAACCGCAGTGGCGGGGAATGGTTGGCGTGCGTCAGCGGTAAGGGGGGCTTGGGGGAGGGAGCTGACCGAAGGGAGGTCTCCTCCCCCGGGCAGTTTGGGAGGGCTGCGAGGGGTTTCTCTGGAAGTTGCCGGAATGTTCTGGCATTGGGCTGGCCTAGTAGGACTGGCCAGCCCAAGTATAAATTTCCGTGTTCCCGCCTCCTAGCCACCATTTTAGGTTTGGTGACCTGGTGGCTAGGAGGGCTGTTAGCGTTTTTTGTCCCACCCCCCCTTCCCCTTATTATATTCTCCCCTTTCTGGGTTTTTTCTCCTCTCATTTTTGTTGGGTTAGGGTTTTTTCTCTTCCTTTATTTTATATTTTTTATTTTTTATTAAAAGGCTGTTTTCTTGGATATAGGTGTGCAGGGGTTTTTTCTTGTGCTTTGTATTGTCGCTAGGAACAGGTGCTGTGCGGGGTTTTTGGTTGTCTCGGTGCGGTTTATTGTAGATTGTTTGATGAGTATTGGGTTGATTCATTGATTGACAGGTTCAGGGGAAGTTGGTCATTGTTTGACCGTTCAGGTTTTGGGGGGTATTGGCAGGAGTGAAGGGTCAGGCAGGGTTTATGGTTATAGAGGGCCTGGCTTTCAATATGTGATTGGGGTTTGATGAATAATGGGTTAAATGATGACGTAATGATTTGATTAATGACGTAATGTTTTATTGATGATGTCATGTTTATAATGTTATTGTAATGTTTTAATGCTGTATTGTTGGGTGGGGGAGGGGCCAAAGAATTTATGGGGAGGGGGTGGGGGGCGGGGTTTGTAGTTAATTATTTATTTAGTGAGGTATAGTTTTGTAAGGCGTTGCCAGGGTTTTATATTTGTAATGTGCACCTGTTTCCTAATAAAGCGGCCTTTTTCACACTCAAAACATTTTGGTCTACTTTTCTCCCACCCCTCGCCCTCCCTCCCAAACGCTGGTGCGCTAACAATGGCTACTAGCTTTGCGTACCTCTAGGGTTATTCTGGGGGCACACGGGTCCTATCATATGCTGCAACGCTTTAAGCTGTCCCTCTCTGAAATTGACAATTAGATATCAGCTGCATAAAACACGGCATGTGAATTTCGGGATGTGCGTCGTTGGCTACAGGTTTTTACGTCATGGCAGTAAGGACAGACGAGCCGCTCCCAGCGTTCTTCTTCCAGTGGGCGGAGAGAGACTTCAGCGACTACTTGTGTGAGAGCCCTCCGCATGCCGCGGGTTTCTGTGCGGAATCTTTGATAGGCCTCCTTTGTCTGAAATGAGTGCTGGCTTTTAAATCGGAATTGCATTCCCGATTTTAATTAGAAGCAAAATTGCGGACGTTTTAATTTGGTGCATAAAAGGTGGTTTTGTTCCCACTTGCCCTGCAGGGAGACAGTGTGCATCTCTTGGCTCAACAGAACGCGGGCTGTGCAGTGGGCAAGTGGGCGAGCTGTCAATCCCGGCATCTGAATTAATTGACTGGTTCAGCGGACAGATGGATTTGTTAAAACTTGTTTGCTAATTAATTGGATGGGGGGGGATAATGAATACGATTTCGCATTAGCTGTCAGGCCTGATGTTTTTTTGTTAATCTCGTGCACATTAACCGCTCTGAAAAGACGTGTCCGAGAAGTTCAGACAAATTGTTTCCAGTTAACATGGTCCACCGAGGAATCCTTCATTTCATCGTCTGTTCACGTCAGCGAGGCAGGGATGTTTTCTCATTCCACACATCTTGTTTTCATTTCCTCCTCATACAAATTAGCGGTTATCATCATCAGGGCTGTCCCAGAACAATTTCCAGCAGGCATGTTGATTTTGCTCAGGTTTTATTTTCTCTTTCCATCAATCCCCTCTGGGTATTAACACGGTGACTCAACAAGGCAGATGTAGGCTCCGTAACTCGACCAAGTAAGAAAGGAAGCAGAGCTGGCAAGGCACGCGCTGCTGCTCCTGAAAAGAAGCAGGGCGGGCAAGGCACGTGCTGCTGCTCCTGAAAAGAAGCAGGGCGGGCAAGGCACGTGTTGCTTCTCCTGAAAGGAGGTATGAGTGCCCCGGTATTTTCGGCCATAGTTTTACTTTCATTTAAAAGTTGTAAATTCTGGCACTGTAAGTGCTGTACGGAAATGAACAGCAGGGCGTCCCTAAAAGACATGTAAATGAATAGGAGGATCCAAAGACGTTTTATGGCATGGGCAAAGTGGCTCAGGCCCAGGGCCCCAGCCTTTCAGGGGGCCCCTGATAGAGCCAGCTATGCTCTGCAGAGTCTTAACTTGATGACCTTGAATAAATCTTAAACAGGTTGTTTTAAATACTGTATTCCTTTATTTTATTTTTTAATGTGGGTGATATGTGTGAGTCTATTGCAGACATTCTGCAGAGATGTTGTATTTATGTTTCATTCAATAACCATAAAATAAAGGTTCTTTTGGATCAATGACGACCTCACATATGAGAAATGGGAGGGGGCCACAGAGATTATTTGCAGTAATATTAGTGAGCTGCTGTTGTATTCTAATATTGAAAATACACATCACCATCCCTGAATATTAGATGTAAACACATTTAGCGCCTCAGTCATCAGAAGTGACGCACCGCTGTGTGAAAGCAGCGATGCGTCACTTCTCAGTTCGTCCTCCTTGCGACATGATTGATGTGTCATATTTACTGTATGACGCATCGTGTCGCAAGGAGTTACAGATATGTCAGTATTTCTGACGTATCTGTATGGCGCAAAAGTGACGCATTGCTGGAGTGTGTCACAAAAGTGACGCAACTCCATCAATGTGCCTTTCACATGGGGCAAGCCCCATGTGAAAGGGCCTGCGTCAGTCTTACGCCTGCTGTGAGGCAGGCATCAGATATTGATGCATTTGCGTCCTAGAAGTGGCGCAGTGAAGTCTGCGTCACTTCTATGACCCTTTCTTGCGTCTGAATGCCCCACCTGCATACATTATACCTGGTACAGGTATAATATGGCGCAGGGGTTCACAAAGTGACGCATCTACCTAGATGCGTCCCTTTGTAAATATGGTGCAACAAGGCACATTTTGTACGCTGCTGGGGCGTCACAAAAAGTGATGCACCGGCGGCGTAAAAGTGACGCGCGGCCTCATAAATAAGGCCCACAGAATGTGGACCAGGGTGCCTGTGCACTGTCGGTGAACTGGCCAAAGAGGCCATGAAAGAGCTGAAATTGGATCATAAATTCAAAGCTGTCCTGAACAGGGGCCCCCAAAATACGTTCGGCCCAGGACCTCCAAAATCCTTAAGATGTCCCTGGGAGGATCGTGCCTGTGAATTCACCAAAATACATGGGGACAACTAAAGAAGTGAAATGCCACACTCTCTCTTAGTAACATCACAGGGACATGTGCAACCCCAAGTCTCTCTTGTAAGGAGAGGAAATGACTGTATGTGAACAGGGTTCGTACAGCCCATTATAAGTTTGCTTCCTGATGCTGCCTTCGTGTCCCCTCACACACGGAGTAATGGGTAGTGTGAGGGGTTACCAGTCGTTTGCACCTCACGTCTGACTTACCAAAATTCTTGTTTTTTATAATTCCCGATATATTTTTAAATACTTTTACTATCCATTTACGAGCTGTTGAAATGTTGTGTGACAAAAACTGACATCTGCCAGCCTTTCGTTTCACAATGATTGTCAGACAGATCACTTGACAAAAACCTCTAACTATAATAAGAGAAACAAAAGTACACACAATTTTTAAGGATAAGATAAGCAGCAATTAGTAAAAAGACAAACTGGCATTTGACCTCTATCCTTGAGCACACAGCAAATGTTTCAAGATAAAAATAAGATGTAAAGACATTTTTATTGCTCATTCGCTTTCTGAATGAACAGAACACCTGCTCCTTTCCAGCTTAAATTCACTCACCAGGCCAGAATGGGATAGTAGGTGCTAAAAATAGCTCGACCTGATAAAATCTGACTCACCATAGTGAGTGGGCGAGTAGATTTTTCGAGGCCTGATCAACACATTGAGTTTAGCACAACTATTTTAAGAGCAAAGACCACTTTAGGGCTATGTCTGTTCTCTTGTAGATTTGGCAGCAGACCAGGAAGAGCAGGCTGGATACGCCCAGCAGTCTATCTGCTGCCAATATCTGCTTATCCTTGACTTGATGTGGGTGTACATTTCACATTTTGATGCAACAGGAACATTGAAAACCACTGTTCTGAATCAAAGACGATCACGGTTGATAAAGCAGAGCCAGGGTGACTAGGAGGCAGGTATTCATGTCCACTACCTAAAAAAAACGGATGTACGTTGTTACAACGCATGCTTTTACCACGCATGCTGTAACAACGCAAGTTTTAAAACGCATTCCATTACAACGCATTACACTGGGGGGTGCTGGATAGTGAATATTTTAATTTACTATCCAACACCAGCCCCCGTGGACACTAGGGAAGGTGTTGGATAGTAAATTAAAACTATTCCCTATCCTAGAGTGCCCCCCAGTGTAATGCGTTGTAATGGTTTTCGTTTTAAAGTCTGCGTTGTAATAGCACTGCGTGCTAAAAGTTTCGTTATAAAGGTTGTTCCCCAAAAAAACCCTCTGTTTTTGGCAATAAGGAGCTAGTATCTGAAATGAGTATTCCATATTAAATACTCACACATTGCATGCTGCATTACCTGCATTATGTTTTGAAGTGCTCTCCCTTGGAGCTTCTTTCTTACTTTGTTTCCCCTTTACTCTTATTCAAGTGATGCTGTCTTTTTATTTTGACACTTTTGCTGTTGACTTTATCACAGTCTAGTCGTTGCATTTCACTAAAAGCATGAGGATTAGTGGAATTTATAGATCCTGCTTTAAACCTCCTCAAACCTAAGGTAACATGACTGAAAGAGACTTCATACAACCTTTGACTCCAATCGATTGACCTCATCCTCTTTTTTCTTTCTGTTTTAAAAAAATAGGATGTATTGGTTGAAGTGAGGCTACATCATGTTGATAAGCAACAATTGAATCAGATGCCTAACTATACCAACTTGCAAAATTTAAATGGATTTTTACTTTTAAACCTCAGAAGACATATGTTGAAAATGACCATTTTTGTGTAGTATTCCCACAGATGTTTCCCTTCTGCTGCTGAGCCAGTTTAGTTGGCCATAGGACTGTGCACACTTTACTCCTACTAACCAGCAGTAAAGTGCTTTCGGTCTCAGTATTAAATATGGTAAAGATGGAATTTCTATAATTAGCACATTTAATGTATTTATAGGTCAATAGTAAATGGTACTACATATACCCAGGGCCGGTAAATAACATTTTACTAGTGGGCCTGTAGCACTCATTGTACCACCTACTAAAGTAGCACAAGTGTCAATGCAGCCTGGGTGGTCAGTTTTTAAATGCCATTTCCGCCTGGAAAAATAACTTTTTGCTAGATCGAAACCTTGCTTTTTACTACATATGAGAGACCCTTAAGGTAGACCCTAAATGCCCATAAGACAGGCTGCAGAGCATTTCAATGTAGGACATGTACGTTAAATGTTTTGCGTGTCCTGGCAGTGATATTCCTCCAAAGCTCTTTTTCACTGTGGGAAGGCTAGCTCTTCCTAAGGAAACTCCTGGGGTACACTATAACAACTAATTGTTCTTAATTCCAGTTTGGGAGCAGTTACAAAAAATGGTTAATTGTAATTTAACATCCACCTTAATGGTCAAGTTGGATTTTAGATTACTATTTTGAAAATTACATTTTTAGAAAGTTGTTGCTTTCCTCCCTCAGCCACAAGGGGCCTTTCTACCAGTCCAGTGTTACCAGAGAACTGATGGCTTCCCTGTGGTAAAATTTGAATTTCTTACAGACAGCGGACAAAGGGCTTGGATTTGGAGAGGTGCTTTTTTCTTTCTTTAGCAGGGTCGCTGTGGTTGCGCCTAGCCCCTTATTGAGTTTCAAAGGACATCTACCTTTTTTTTACTGGTGGACGTAGCTCACACCTGAGTCCTCCTTCCTTTTGTTTTGCTAGACAGCTTGACTCTAAACGCAGTGAGGAGGAGCTGAGAGGGGTCGAGCTGGCCCAGAATTGGTGTGGAGTGACTGCAAGGGAGTGGTTGCCCATTATCTTAGCTCCACCTTTTAGTGGGCACAGGGGGCCCTGACCAGGGGAAGAAACCTTCTGCCATGTTGGATTTAGGCAGAGAAGGGCGGTGTGGATGGTTTGCCATAACAAACACAGACAGTACTGCAGAAGTTGGTAGAATTACCCTTGGAAACTTTTACCATTGGTTAGGGAGTAGCCAGGAGTTTCCTCAACCTGGGGAAGCCACATTTGTACCCAAGCTGACACTGGACATAAGTGTGGTTGCCCCAGTACGCTCCTCAGAACACTCCTGAACTTGTGAGGAATCAGAAATAGGACTGCCCTGCTTTCTGAATCATGAAGGAAGACTGGACTGGCTTGCCTTGAACCAGGACCCAGAAGTGACTCCCAGGGTCAGTTGGCTGGCCTCTTGCTTGAGCTACAGGGGCAGAACTAGCTTACAGAGGCTGCTTTCCCTACTACTGCACAGCTGACCAGTACCAGCTGGACCTGCCTTGGACTCTGCTGCTCGCCTCTGTGTTAATGAGTTATAATCCCCAAATGGTAGCCCTCAGGTCCTGGGCTCTTGACTGGTGTTAAAGTGTGCTCCTCCTGTCCCCAAACCGCAAGATATGGGACTTAGAAGCTTTTTGCCAACTTTCTGCCTGGAGAACCGATGGAGACCAGGGTCGCTGTCAGTTCATCACCTTTTGGCATTGAATCGCTGGTCAGATGGATTGTACTTCCAGAAAAGTTTCTAAGTCAGGAAGTAGAAGGCTTCACTGAGACAGAAGCCGATTGATGTCGAAGTCTTCCTGGTAACGTACTCTGGACTTCACCCGCTCAGAATTGTATTGCCATCATCGATGACCGCAGAGAGACCCCACTCTTCAGCAACCTACCTTTGTCTAGCCTTGCTTCAGATCCAGCTTGCCCCTCCAACCAATTGTTGATGTAAACTTTTCCTTGATAAATTTTCTAAGTCAGAAGTTAAATTTTCTACTGGGATGAACCAGGTCCCTGTATCCGTTCTGCGCTTCATCATGCACAGCCTTACATTTTGACTTTGACCTAGTCTAGGGCGACCAGATAACTGCAGTTGGTGCTATGTGCTTCATGGTGCTATTTTTAATTCAAACTTTAAAAATGCCTATCTCTGGTTCTACATATTGGAGTTTTGTCATCATTTTATTTATAAAAATGTATTCTTTTTCTAAATTGGTTTAGGATTTTTCTTGTATTGTGGTTTAGCGTATTATTGTTTGAGTGTTGCATAAATACTTTACACATTGCCTCAAAATGAAGCCTGACAGTTTTGCTCTAATCTCTCAGAGCAGTGGTTCCCAAACTTTTGACTCCTGAGGACCCCCATTGAGTCACCACTGGAAGCCGGGGACCCCCAAGCAATTTGTATGAGTTAAATTTCAAATATTAAAACAGTAATAAAAAAAAATACACACGTGTGAACACAAAACAAATACTCAAGGTACTAAAGATTTTGGGGCCAGATTTACGACCATTTCATTTAGAGCCTCGCAATTGACAACACATTGCAAGTGGCAAATTGCGAGTTGCTAAATGAAATGTACAACAGTGTGTTTAACACTGTTTGGGATTCCCAATGGGGTCGCAAATTGCGAGGTTTCTTAATATTAATGAGCCTCTCGCAATTTGCGAGCCCGTTGGGAATGCCTGCCCTCCCAGGTGTGGTGGCCTGCTGGGCTGTGCTGGCCACCATGTCTGGGACTGCTGTTAAACAATGCAGTTAAAAAAAATTAAATGAAACGTTTTTGTTTCATTTTCTAAGGGTAGGCAGAGGTCCCTGGGACCAATGCCTGCTCTTAAAAAATAATTTTGCATGCATTTGGAAAGGGGAAGGGGTCCCCTAGGGACCCCTTCCCATTTGTGAATGCATTACCATCTACTTGAAGTAGGTGGTAATTACGAGAGGGAATGCCCCTTCCAAATAGCAAGTTGTAAAACCTATTTAGCGAGTCGCAAACAAATTTCGACTCGCGAAATAGGCAATGTACATGCATGCGCAAATGGGTTTGCGAACCCGTTCGCGCATTTAAAACTGAAGTAATAGCCCCTCTGTCACATGTATTTCATTTGTTTTATAGCACCTCTCATACCATTGTAGGATGTCAGAGCACTTTACATCACACAAATATAGACATTGAATCATACATGTAAATCAGTGTGTATATAAAATGTTCAAAGAGTGCTTGGTCTCGAAAAGCAAAAACTCAGGAATCAGAACATAACACAGTGGTTAGCGCTGACTTTAACATTAAAAATTTATTTCTACCCAAATAAATCTTTTTAGCAGCATCAGGATAATGACTAACTGGGAAAAAACATAAGTTACTAACCATGCAGTTTTCAAGCAGCTCTTTGATGACAGTTTATAGGTCCCTCTGCTACATTATGATTGTAACTTATGAAGTGCACAGTAACAAAAGAATCTCTGTGACAAAAGCAGTAACCAGGAACCTATGCACATAAAATACTGCTTTTTAAAATGCATGTTACACGTTCTTTGCAGTAGGCACATTAACCCTCTGTGCTACATTAGTCAAAGCTGCCACTGAACAAAACTCTCCTCACTGCTCTAGCAGGTACATTAATCACTGGTATGTATTTATTCATTTATAATCTTGACACTTTTATTGTTGCTGGAAAGCTGCTAATTATACAAGAAACGTTTCTGTGCTTTTAAAACGGTTGCCTGCGGACCCCCTGGGAATGTGTCACGGACCCCTGGGGGTCCGCGGACCCCAGTTTGGGAAACACTGTCTCAGAGGGTTAAGCACAGTTTTTAGTGATTTCAGCGGTTTACTCTGACAAGGACTGTGATTACTATTTGGGTTCTCACCTCCTTCAACAAATACTCCAATTTCTTACAACATATGTAGGCTCCTTTCTTTTAGCTCGTCATATTGTGAGGCTATTTGATTAATTTACCCATGTTTATGTGTTTCTTTTTTATATTTCTTATTCTTTTGAATTGTCCCCTTTTGATTTTGCCCTTATGGCTCATACTTTCCCCTTTTTAATTTGTACATTTATGTTCACCTTTTTCACTGTAATTCTCCCCTGTTTGTTTTAGCTCCGCTATTTATTTCTTTTATGCATGTATACATTTTCAGAGCTTGAACTGTGCCAGTATGTTGCTAAATCGCGGAACAGTTTTTTTTAGAATGTTTGCGAATTATATAAAGTATATGGCTGTATATGGAATTTAAGCAGGATCCAGAAGTAATCCGTTGGTTTCTTGTCACTGAATCCTACCAAAACCAACTTCATCCTCCTCCACATTGAAGCCTCGCTTGCCCAAGTGGTGGTCATGGATAGCAGGTTCCTGATCCCGCTCATGGGCTGCTACATTGATTGAGTCTTTGCAAACCCTATGTTCTGTGTTAGTAGGGTAGGAGGCCCTGAGCTGCACAGGGAGAAACTGATTTCCCATGAGATTATCAAGTTCTCTGTACAGGCCTCCTCTGCAGGCCCTCGTCCTTTCTCACAGTTTTTGGATAAATGCTGGTCACCAGATTACTAAATCCCACTGTTGTTCTGTTGAAGCTAGTGTTTCTTGCACCAGCCACGCTAAGGACAGGTAAACATATATTCAGCCCCATTTCTCTCACTCTCAGTAGCACCGACCGTCCTTTCAAGCAGGCATTCGTTTTAAAACCTACCCTATAATTTACAAGATAGTCGGTTTCAAGAAAAACCAAGTATCTTGCTGAAAGTTGACAGTCTTCGGAGCCTTCAAAGAACGAGGTATTTTGGCAAGAAAGAAATAGGAAATGTGCCTTCTTGATGTACACAACTAGACTCTGGAACAAGCTTTCCTTGACACCCACCCTTCCCTCCAGAATTGAGATGAAATGCCGCCACTTTCTTCCCACTCCAACTGATAAACTCAGCCTCCACCAAATGTATTTCCATGTGTCCTGTCTTACATGTTAACTATTTCCATATCATCTCTCTCTCGTTAAGTTGAATCTGCCCACCCGTGGAACGGACAGCAATTTGTTGCTCAGTTATGGCTAGGTCCAAATGAACACAGAGTGATGGCATTGATGAGGAACAGTGATGGACAGATCATATGATTTTCACAAGCGTTGGAATGGGATCAACTCCAAGCTCATGAGTAAAACAAAAATTTGAGCTGCTGCTTCCTACAAACACCGCAGCAAATGGAAGACAGTGCAGGCAAAGAGAGTTTGCATTCAAGCTATTCATCTTGAACCCCAAAACAAGAGTTCCCTTGCTTGGCCACAGGACGACATATTTATTAACTAAAAGCTGTAAACGGACAAATTTTAGAACAAGTGGGAAAGCCACGATTTATAAACAGCACCCAATAAATATGTCGGCAATTTTGTTTTTTAATTAAAACAATGCAAAACATTATTTTAGGAGCCCACAAACATCCCACGTTAGTTAAAGCTGCCAGAGGCGAGGCGTGTTACAACAGCAATGCGACAATTTTATGGGTTCATGTGAAAAATGCTAAGAAGTGGTTGCGGCATCCCTCTGTACTGGAGTGATCATGTCCTTCATGAGTTGACAATCTTGAGAAAAAAGGCATAACATTTTATGATACTGAGTACTGAAAAAGTAAAGGAGTTGTCTGGTTTGCATTATACAGGCATGGAGATAAAAGAGGCATGCAACAGAGACACAAACTATGCTAGATTGTATTCCACTTTTTATTAATCTGTCACCGTGTAATGCCGATCATGGAAGAACAAAAGGAAGAATGCAGTTACTCGACCTGAACTAAAACGTGCTTACAGAGAAACTGATTCCATTATGCCTTCCCAAAACCTCCCTGTTGCATCACATTACCTTCTGAAGGAATATCAATCTTCTGTACTCGGATTTCTCTTCTCTGTGTTCATATATTCTCCTCTCACATAAATGGACTCATCTGTCTTCCCCCATTTTGAGGTAATACCTCTACCCTTGCTGGACGAGTCAGAACAGCTGTGACCACCACAGCGATTTCCAAAAACTGTTGAATCCATCTTTGCCATCCCTGTCACCCGCAGTGTCTGTCACAAGTGCCATTACTGGATCTCAAGTACAAGTCCATATCTTGTCCTTCCTGTGCACTCAGGTGCCCATCCTTTTATTATTGAGCTCTCGTTAAGCATTCTTCAACCCTCTGCACTGCAAACCCATCTGAACCACTTTACCAGCATTCTGTCGCAATGCTTGACTCTTATACCTTCCAATTTGGAAAAATCCAAAACCCCAGCTCTACATTGTTCACTTTAGTCTATACTATATTTGCATTGTGAACAGTGGCAGCTGGTAGAGGACTGTGGCGGGGGGAGGGGAAATGTAGGGGGTTTAGGAAATAAATAAAAAAGAAAACTTACCTGCTGGTTGCCGTTGCCAGCCACCGCCTCTCCTCAGCAGGAACAGGAAGTACCCAGGCTTCCAGTCTCCCCTAGCTAATAACAACGCTGCTGATAGCAGCGTTGTGATTGGTCTAATCGCCATGGTTCGTCACTCAGAGTGGGCATGGGAGCCTGGGCATGTTCTCCACCCAGGATATAATACAGCCTGGATGAAGAACATGCAAAGTGTGCATGAATGTTTCGCCAGCCAAACAGTCATGCGCACTTTAGGTGCAGCAACAGCCACTCCTCCCTGGGATGCAGGAAGCCCAGCCTTGCACCGCCCTAATCTGTCCGCAACTGTAATACTAAAAATAAAATGATAATATCTTCAGTTATTATAATTTTTTTTCCATTGCACTGCTTTAAAGCAGTTGGGCGACGCTCCTCCGCTAACCGTCACCGATTGTAAATCAAGTAAAGGAGACACAGTACTGAAGACAACCTGGGTGCAAAAGCTACACTACATTTTATAAGTATTTCCTATCTGACGTTAAATGTTTATTTTGTGCCCTTTACTCAGTGGCTCATCACAATTGCTTGTTAGATATTCACTCGTAAGACATTAATTAAGACTTTTGAAGCACTGGCTGAGGTATCGTACACCTGCTACTGTGCAGAATCCCCACTGTAATTTGGGTCACTAACAGTAGTTAAAATAATAACACAAAATATTACCCAGACGTTCTTTGTACTGGGATCAGAGATGATAATTGACTAATCAGGAGCGTATCTCCAATCCCATGCAAAAAGCAGCTGAAAATATCGCTTTCGCAATTTGCAAGCGTATAGACCAATCCTCGGAAGGCCTGACTCTGCCTTTCTACTTATCCTTCCAAAACCAATAATAAAAGTACCATTCAGTTAACAGCGCTTCAAGTGGTACTATTGAGTTTTTGAATAGTGCATAAATTGAGTACCATTAAGTTGGCTAATGGTCTCATAACTATCATTAGAACAGCTCAAAAAAAGCACAATTTATGCAGCTAGAGAAACACAATAACCAAAGTGAAGTCAATTGTCGCAAAGGGAGGTTGTTGGCCTATTGCAAACAGTGACGTAGCTCGCTGTCCCAATTAAATACCCTGACACTTTCCAGTGTGCACTTCTGACTGTTCATTGCTTTATGCCCCAGGCACAGGTACAGTCATCCAAGGCGGGACTGGCCATACCGGGCATCAGGCGTTTCCTCTGGAGTCTAGAAGGGTGGAGAGCCTCTTCCGTTACTGGGGTCAGCTTTTGTGGCATTGCATCAGTTTTAAAAGCTCTGCAGAGTTCCTTGTATATCCAGCAGTTTTCAGGTGTCATGATAACTCTGGTGATTAAGGTACTTGCTGATGGAGGTTTGCCTAGTAGCAGTTTGACTCATCTAAGATAGTGCAGGGGGTTAATATGCATTCATTAAAGAGCATATATTACGCAGATCACCGAACAGTATTTTATGTGCATAGCTTAGTAGGTACTGCTTTTGTCACAGGGATCCTTTTGGCACCATGCAGTTCATAAGTTACATTCAGGTTAAAAAGTTATGTTTTTCCCCTGGTCTTTCATTATCCTAATTTTGCTAAAAAATAAGGGTTTGGGTAGAAATAAATTCTTATTAGTATAGTCAACCTAACCACTCTGCTATGTTCTGAATCCTGAGTTTGTGCTTCCCCAAATCAAGCTCTCTTAAAAGGCTACCTGTATGGATGACGTGAATCCTACACCTTGTAGTTCCATTTGTCTTATGCAACAATTTCTATACACTGATTTAAACACATGATTCATTGTCTCTGTACGTGTATGATGTAAAAAGCTCCGACACCCTGCACTACTATGAGAGGCGCTATAAAACAAATGAAATACATATGAGAGAGGGGCTATGGCGAGATGAGAAGCAGTGTTGGAGGTGATAGTGAGGGAATCATTGTAGAGCCCTAATAAGGATGGCCTTTACTGGTGCACTGTAAGGCCATTATTTACTGTGGTTTAAAAACGAATACAATCTATATCTATATCTATACTAATATAATAAAGAGAGAGCCCAAACCTTTGAGGCAGGTAATCTCAGGAACCACAGCACCAATCACAACACCCAATACAGCATTGGAAAGGGCAGTTGCAGCAGAAGGACATAGGCTATGCAGACGCCCACCATATACATTTAAAAGGTAAAAGAACCGTGCCAGCAAAGTAGTCCCTTGTGGGCGTGTCTGTGTTGTGCTGTGGGCGTGTGCTGGAGGCGTTACAAACGCTGGGGGTGTGTGGTACGTTCCGCCCTTCATGCCATGTCTCATATCGTGTGCTAATCCCACCCTGCTCATTTTAAATACCCCTGCACTCCATAATCATAACCCACCCTTACTCCTTAAAATACCCCAACACCCTTAAACACTAACCCATCGTAACCCTATAAATATACCCTGTACCCCAAAACCCAAACCTATCCCTAAACCCTAAAAATACCCCTGTACCCCAAAACCCAAACCTAGCCCTGAACCCTATAAATAGCCCTGTACCTCAAAACCCAAACCTACCCCTGAACCCTAAAAATACACCTGTACCCCAAACCTAGCCCTGAACCCTAAAAATACCACTGTATCCTAAAACCCAAACCTACCCCAAACCCTAAAATACCCCTGTACCCCAAAACCCAAACCTAGCCCTGAACCCTTAAAATACCCCTGTACCCCAAAACCCAAACCTACCCCTGAACCCTAAAAGTACTCCTGCACCCCAAAACCCAAACCTAGCCCTGAACCCTAAAAATAACCCTGTACCCCAAAACCCAAACCTACCCCTGAATCCTAAAATACTCCTGTACCCCAAAACCAAAGCCTAGCCCTGAACCCTAAAAATACCCCTGTACCCCAAAACCTACCCCTGAACCCTAAAAATACCCCAAAACCCAAACCTAGCTTTGAACCCTAAAAATACCCCTGTACCCCAAAACCCATACCTATCCCTAAACCCTAAAACTACCCCTGTACCCCATAACCATATCTGAACCCTTAAAATACCCCAAAACATATACCTCAGTACCCCAAAACATATACCCCTATACCCATACTTACCTTATCCAAACATTACAATAAACATGCTTTTACCATTCATGCATTTACAACGAATTTCGTTGTAAATGTATGCGTGGTAAAAGCATATAAAATGTACTGCCATGCGTTATAATGGCATTGCGGAGTCATGCTACTTTCGTAATGATAGTATGCGGAGTGATGGTATGCGGAAAGAAAGTTGCGGAATTATGGGTGTTTACCCTCCCCCGGTAAGTACATTGGTGGCACGGCGGCCCACATCTCCAGCAACATACTCTATATTTTTCCACCACCCATTTAAAAAATGCACAGGTCTCTCTCATTGATGGCCAGCACCGACATACACTTTTAGACACACCTCCCGACACAGGTTTTAGAATTGCGAACTTTAGAGCTGGGGAGCTACTTTCGAATCTCGGCATCAGCTCAACATCCTGTGATTCCAGGCAAATCACTTTGTCTCCCCGTGCCTACCACAAATGAATGTGTTCTTCTGTAATGTAAATTGTGCTCATGCCATGTTGTCGAGTTCGCGCTATATAATATTGCAAGGAAAAATAAAGTAGAGAAACTGGAGTTCACACACTACTGAACGCACACTCGGTATATCAGCAGTACACTGTGAATCTGTGTGTTTCACAGGCCTGTCACAGATAAGAAATGCTATCAAAACTAAATCCTACAAAACAATATACTACTGGCCGGCAGCAATTCATACCCGGACAACGTCGGGACGGGCTGCTAGTTAAATATATATTGAAAAATGTGTTGTAGGATTCAGAATTTTAGCAATTTTTTCCCAATTTATTTTTGGAGGGAGAACCCCACAACCCCCCTTGTATTTGTTGGGCTTTCTCGCTGCACAAGCTCGCTAAGCACCTTTTGAGAGTTAGTCTGACAAAATTTGCCGGAGCTGCTTTAGGTTCCCAGTCTGTCCCTGGAATCAACGCTGCCTTATAGGACTACAATCGGACGCCACTACTCATGGCAAAGCCTAGGGTCCCGTGAAGTAAAACCTATGAAATGGGCAGCTTGGATGTCATCGACAGTCACAGAATGTCTTCCCAGTACTTTCCCTCAGGCGTGTTGCAGAGCCCTTGCTGCCAGATTCTAGAAATAAAGATTCAAACAACTAAAAATCATTACATTATCTGACCTATAAACCGCTTCTGTAGTCGTGGGTGTCCTATCCAACAGCTGGTCTTGAGGAACCCCGAAATTACAGACCGTAATATTCAGGCCTTTATGTGGGCCGGGTCCTGCCTGTACTCAGCACCAGCAGTTCAAAAAAGCAGCTGATGAGACGGGCCCCTATCGGGCTGCTCTCCATTTTTGCCCTCACCCTCAAGGTTCTTAATATAAACAAGCATTGGAAATGCAATAGGGCTCGCATTAGCAAAGTTTGAGCTATTGGTCTTATAAATGATTTTTTTTTATTTATGTGTTATTTTTTAAAATAGCTAAATTAATAGCTTTGTCATTTACAATGCCAATAGTTATAACTTTTGCAAATGTGACACCTATCGCATTTGTAATGCAACATGTTTTGTATTTACGTGACTTAGATGTATTGATATTACAAATAAGGAAAAAAAGAAAGAAAAATGGACCAGTAAAAGAAGAAATGGGTATGAAGAGAAAATGCAAAACAGGAAAAGGACAGAAGAATGAAAACAAAACTTTTAAAAAAGCTTGAAACAAAGGGCAAGAAAATAAGAGACAAGAGTATGATGAAATGGAGAGCTAGAGGGGTCGGGGTGAGCACAGAACGAAGGTAGGAATGATTAACCGTCAGCACCAACAGTGGACATGCGATTGGGAAAATTGTGCTCTGAAAACAGGACGGACACAGCCGTGGGCCACAGTGCAGAAACGCAGTTAAAGCTTAACGTGAGAGAAGTACAGACACACTTTGCACCGGTGAAACTAGACACGAGATTGGAAGTGGGGCTGGGCCGGGCGGTGCTGCTCTGCACATCATGGAAAACAACAGTTTATCATGACGGGGAGGAAGAGGAAGACTGCGGGAAGAGGGCAGGGAGGGAGACGGCTGTTCGTAAAAGATGGAGACAGAAAGAGGAGACCGTGAGAAGAAAAGGCGGGCAGAGACAGGAGAATGATGTGAGTGCGGGGACTGGTGATAGATATCAGGGCGACAGGAGGGAGAGGGCGTGAGGGAAGGGACTGCGGGTCACGAGAGCTTTCTGTGCCGGGGAGGAAGAGGAGATAAAGGAAGAGGGAGGAGATAAGACAGAGAGCAGCAGGGGGAGGGAATGGGATGGAGAGATGTGGGAGGATAGAAAAGGAAGGAAGCCGGTGGAGGGAGGGGTAGAGAGGGAAGCAAAGAAATGTGGCTGGCAAGAGGGGGAGGAGAAAAGAGATAAGAAGAAGGAGCTAAAGTGTGTATTAAAGTAGAGACAGAGTCTGAATACTGTAGAAAACAAGCATCAGAGAGCATAAAAGTATACATGGCCTGGCGGCCGTGAAACTGAAAGTACGGCCGGCCGTGAATAATTAGGGGATGAGAAATGCGCTGGGAGGAGAAATGCAGAGCGCACGCTGAGAAGCTTGTGGGAGGGAGGCTGAGTTACCTTTGATGTGGTAATGCGTGGAAGGCAGGCAGGCGGCTGGTGGCATTGTGCATGCGCTTTTTAGGGCTTGCACTTGCGCAATGACCTAAAAAGCGCACATACACTTCATGGAATCGCCAGTGTAATCGCCAGTGGTTAAACTCTGGATAAGCCACTATAGAGCTTCGCCAGCTTTGCGCAAGCGCATCAGCAGGCGAGCCCTAAAAAGGTAGCTGTGCCTGCCTGAATGTTTGCCGCTGCCTCCCTGTGACAACCAGAAAATAGGGAACAGACATCCTGCAAAATACGTGTTTATATAGTGACACATATGTAGTGGTTTATATAGTGGTTTATTTCATTTGGAATAACCAGGAACTCATTTGAGTAAATCGTGAAACGACTACGGAATAAAAATAAATGTAGGCCTCATGTGCATGATTAATGACATAAAACGTTATGTTTTTACAAAGACGCAACATACTTCAGCTAGAAAGAAAATGCCCTAGGAAATCGTTTTTGCGCGTGGAAATACTGAAGCTAACATTGAAGTGGTTTGAGAAGGAAAGGGAGCAAAGCTCTGCACGAACGTGCGTGATACTATTACAAAAAATAGTGACTGATAACAGACTGAGAAATATTTGTGAATATATGAGACCCAGTGGCGGCCGGTGAACTTTAAAAGTGGATGGGTGTTTTGTGTATTATGCGGCGAGAAAAGGCAAATGATGCAGCATAATATAGCACATTCTGTAGCTGTACTGCTCCGCTCTTTTCTCCTTCTGACACACATTCATGCTCTCAAAGCAACTTTCACCTCCTGGGTAACAGTTTAACACCAGAATGATGCAATTAGCATGTAAAAGATGAACATTTGTTAGACTCTGTCAAATAATTGGTGGCAGTGCCCACTCTAATGTTCTGAACTAATCAATAATGGTACTTTTAGGGTGTGTTGGAGGTATATCCGGAGTGCAGTCTTCATGTGACCTGTTGTGAACACTTGGATACTGACCTGTATGCCAAATCTTTGCAGGGACCCATCCATGTCAGTGGCAAGAATAATCCTGGTCATAAAGGAGCAAAGTTGTGTGCCAGCAAAGCAAGAACATTGAATAAGGGAGATTGGAGTCAGTGGGGAGGCTGGTAGGAATCAATGAGCTGAAAGTATGAAAAGCGAGGTTGTCAAGGAGAATGTATGTAGCACGTAGAAGTAAGCAGGAGACTATATACAAGCTTGTTCCAACGGAAGGGTCTTCCCTGTGTTGTATGTAGAGTGCAGACTGTAAATTTGGCAGCTATAGAAGGCAGATGACGCGCACCAGGCCTGTAAAGCAGCTTGACAAACGAGGCAAGGCGCACTTGTTCTCACTGTTTTCAGCTTGATCACAGTGTTTCTCCCAGAGGTTTCTCTCATGCCGGGCTGAAGCTGGGTGAAGGAAGGAGGGAATTATGAACCCAGCACAGGAAGCAGTACACGCCTCCTATTGTCATAGGGTGACAGTATCAAGGGTCAGCAAGTTAGAGGAGGAGGCGGTATACTGGAAGAATGTTCTGAGCTACGTCATAGATCCGGGCGAGCCCAGTATTCGACTGAAGCCCTGGAAAAACAGCTGCTTTAGGAAGCACCTGCTTGCCCTCACTATTGCCTCACAGACGCACACTGCACATGCGTGATTTGGGCGAGATTGAAGTCGTCCACCTCACTTGCACAGCGTGTGTTTGTACACGGCTGTGCTGCACTGCTACCAGATAGTATAAGTGCTGCAGCCTCAGACTAGTCTTCCAATCTCCTTCTCCTTCCTTTGAGACCGTCGAGGAACCTCCCCTGATGGGACCATCAATATGGAAGAATAGAATTGACACAAAAGAAAATGCATGAAAATGATACTGTTCATTTTGTTTAGGTAAGACAACATACTTCGTGCTCTTGAGGATTTAACAAAGAAGCATATAGGTAAATTATATTACATCACAAGGCAACTTTTCAAGGCGCATCTCCAAGCTGTGTTTCGGGTTTAATTTCCTGATGCACTATGGCATGGTATTAATTTATTTTGGACATTTAAAAGACGCAGATCTTGTTGCCAGGAGGCCACTTTAGAGAGTGAGCATTTCAGTGTTGCCTGTTGTATTGTATGCCTGGATGCAATGACGGAAGCAGCAAAATGCCAATCGGGCGGCACAATATGCTAAGCACAGATTTTTAGTGTACGTGTTTTTAAGCCACGCCATTAATGATATCAGCCACACCCTTTGAGAGACCTTACTGTTTTTTCATCCCACTTAAAGCCCTGGTAATATTGCAAAATGAACAGCGTGTCGTTCGCAGCACAGACTCCATAAAGCATCGGATAGAATAGAATAGTCCTGCACTCCCATCTGACTCTATGCATTTATGGGCTTCCATGCACTTTCAGTTGCAAATACTTTAATTATAAACTGCAATGGAAAGCGAAGTAGGCTCGGCAATTTGCAATTATAATGTCTAACTTGAACCAGATTCCAAATTAGATTTTTGAGGTATACATTACACTCAAATTGCATAATTGAGTCTATTCTGGGTGCACATTTTGGTTTTATTGGGTTAGGAGCAAGGCTGTGCAAGATAATACATGACGCAGAATGTTCCTCAGACCAGGTCTTTTCAGTGCACTGCCAGAGAGTGCGTCCTATTACAGCGCTGCTACTGTATCCGACTGTAATGCATATTTTACATCCAGACTCCGAGCTGGGAGATTAGGTTCTTCTCCACCCCATGAATAAAATGTTTCCATTGATGGCTAGAAAGATCTGGGAGGCGGAGGAAGGGGCTTTCAGCCTTCTTGTCTAGATCTACAGAGGATTGCAGGCCTGGTGTCTCTCCGGGGATGATTGTCCTGTAAGTGATACCACACATTTTGTAGGGAGGGAAATACAGCTGTACTCGGCCTTCAGTGTGATTGTGATAAGTCCTGGGAGTGTATAATGTGATGAGCATTTCATTTTGTAGACCTGGCACACAGCAGGCATTATGCACCGAACCGGAGGAGTTCTGTTACTAATGCAAGCGCGCCGCTCAGAAGTACCTATAGTTGAGTACCTGGCTGGCTCTGTATTGTGGGTGACGCGTCAGGTACTAGTGATGTGTATGAATGGCTTCTCATGCAGCCTTACAGCAGCCAGCTGAAGTGGGTGGTGGTCTTTATTAAAATCCTAATGTTTTTATGTAAATGTTTATTGTATAGCTGTGGCCAACGCAGTGTTTAACCCCTCCCCTGCTGATGACGGAACCGCTCCGTCATCAGCTACAGTTGAGCTGTGCTGATGACGGAGCGGTTCCGTCATGGCCCGGCCGCCACGCCTGCGCGGCGCTGATTTCGCGCCTGCGCGGCAGTCTTAATGAGCGGGGCGTCTCATGACGGAACCGCTCCGTCACCAGCACAGCTCAACTGTAGCTGGTGACGGAGCGGTTCTGTCACCAGCATGCGGCGGCCGTGCGGCTGCCCCGCCCCTTTAGCGCTGCGGCGGAATAGCTGCCGCAGCGAAAGGGTTAATTTGTGCAAAAATAAAAAATAATTGTCGGGCCCTCCTCAGGAGGCCAAAGCAGTTTGCACCACACATTGACGCTGTACTTACACAACTACTAACCATCAGACTGCAAAGTGTGACAATTCAGACTGTTGCCAGGGCTGCCTAAGCTTTAAGAATGGCTTGAGTGGCAGGTATTTGTTGTATTTATTGTATATTTAATTAACAAACAACTGTTTTTTGCTCATCTTCAAATTACACAAACAGTGCCACCATGTGGCAGCCTTCATAAGTGCAGGTTCCGGCAATAAAATGAGGTGCCAGCACCGGAAAACACCGGCTCAAATTAAGCACTGGCTTCAGTGTGAACCTGGACTGTTTACGTGCAAGGAACACTGTATAGGAGTTGTGGACTTTAAAACACCTTGCAGAAATCAGTGATTGCTCCACCAATGTAATTTTATGAATGCAATAACATGGCTCACGACAAAGCTGAAAGGCACTAACAGCACTATTCTGTGTGTAGCAATGCAACTGATTGTGTCCTCAGTCCCTTCCATCTAGCTCCCAAATAATTTGCCACCCGGTCTCCTTCCGAGCAGTGTTATGATATATTATATTTCCCTTCCCTAAGGTTTTCACTTTACTTTGCCAGAGCACTCTTCACTCTCTTTGTCCACTTGTTTTTTTCTTGTTAATTCTTGCACACGTGTTTAGCAACAGGGGTTCTCTTTTTGAAACACGGATTTAGTTTCCTCTTTTTATATTCTTTCTCTTCCTAATGAGTTAGGGTCGTTTCTTGGTCAGACTTTCTAGCAGCCCTACACACACACATTACTGCCATTGTCACATATGGCCTCTGGGTTGTGAACTTCTGAACATACCCCGTGGCATAGTCTACATTTTATAACTTCATGCTTTGATCTCTCAGTACCAGCTATACAATCTTTCTAAGGACGCCCAACATTTCTGCTTTACTCGCCTCATTACTTAGAGTTATTCTGTAAAACATGAAACTGGTTTGAAGGGGTAGAGTGACTGATCTATTCAAAGATTCACAAATATGCCAAAATATTTACCAGATACTTTTTCAAAGTGTCCTGTGCTGTTAGCATCACACAAACAAATCATCTTATTAGATTAATTTTAGTATTCCCTTTTTGACAAAATTAACCTCTTTTCAGAAGCATTCCACTATCATTTTAGACAGTAAGGTTTCATCTCTTCTGTGTAATGCCCCAGCTCATTTTTTTGGCAGTGCCATTAACATGATCACATGTAGATACTTTTAAATGACTATCCTTGTCTTCTGCTTGATTGACAAGTGCTCTTCAGCCTTGTCACTTGATCCTGTTTTTGAGGCTCTCTTGTTGGTTTATGGTGCCTGGCTCAAGTGAGTGATGGATAGTTCAACCCCATGAAAGCTGATTGCCTTCATTGCAGCCCTACTTGCAGACTCTAACTCCATACAGCTAATCTATGACATGGCCATTATCTTGTTAAAGTCCCTCCATTTTCGATAGGCTAGCTCCCTTAAAACTAGGCAAGTCCAAAACCTCTGAATCCTTCTGGCTAACTAGAGAGACATGTTTATGGAGAGTCGCATTTGGACCCTTGAGAGCAAGTGAATTAAATCAGCAACCGCAATTATTTTCTAAAGGGATGTTTGCCCTGTCATACAGCATACCTTTGCTTCCCTCATATATACACATACCAGGCTCTCTCAGATGGCCTGTCTACCATTTCCACTGAAACATTTGATTAGGTAAGTGCCTTTCTGTTTTTGATTGTTCTCCTTTCAATACTTTTTGACAGTACTGTCTCTAATATTCTGCTGTGAAAGCTCAGAGACAAGGGCAGGCCTTGTTCTGTAGGCAACCTTTTTCCAAAATGAGTTTTAGAAGGTCTTCCGATGGACTTTTTCAGTTTGGAGCACCTGAACCTTCCCTCGTGAATCTTAGTTGCACTTTCCCCTTAAACACAAAGTACTCGTGCCCCTCTAACAAACATGTATTTAAATCTCTGTGCCTATGTACATACCGACCAGTTGTAAACATCCCCTTTTTGTTCAGCAGAACACTTTGTTGAAAACAGCCCGCTCTTGCACTTAGGGTGGCTCTGTTTACTCTCCTTCAGCATAGTCAATCAGATGTTCCTCCTTGGTGGCCCTCAGACTACTTAGAGTTATCGATCCGTGCACTCTCACATATCTGGTCTATACCGGTCATTTGTCATCACAACTTTCAGTCGTGATGCTTTTAATTTCCCTTAATCATGCTCCTGATTAGAGTTCCACAGTATTCTACACACTTACAAACCTTTTGTCTTGCTCTTAATATTTGGCACTCCTTTCTTTCTTAAGCTCTCAGATGAGTTCTTACTTGCTAGATGTCTACATAACAGGACAAAAAGCAAAATGAAGCTCACGATCATACAATGATCCCATTCCTTGTTCCCATTGTCCTTTACACGTTTATCACTCGTCTACTGGTTTGTGCACCCGTCATCCTTCCCCTCTTTGTTCACGCTGTGTCTCTCACCCTCCCTCTCTTCTTTCCCTCCTTCATTCGCTGTCTACTTCCCCTCCTCCTACCCCCATCCCCCTGAATATCTGTCCCCTTGCCTGCTTTTTCCCTTACACATATTGTCCTTATTGCTTGTCCCGACCTAACATTTCACTATGTAGCTATGCTCTAATAACTGTGTAACTTATGTAACCTGCAACTATGGTCTGATACTCATGTAAAGCGCGCTGATACCTCCGGGTCTAGCCAGCGCTATATAAAACCTTTCAAATAAATAAAAATAAATAAATCATGCCTTCTTCTTTTCAACCGGTTGCTACAATTTTGGGTGTTTCTTTGAGCGACATTTAAATGTCACTGTTTAAACAGTGTTGTTTCAAGTTTGGTTCCTCCTCATTCTCCTTTTCCCTTAATGTACTGAGTGCCTTCAGTCCCAAGCTGCCTCCTGTTCCATTTGATATTGGAGTGAAGCCCTTCAGAGATCTAGCTGTTAGTAACTTTCGGATTATCTAATCATCAGTATACTGGTGACAGCTTGTGGCACCTGGACGCATTATTCAAGGTGTGACCCATCTGAGGGTTTTATTCTTGCTGAAAAAGGCCTGGGTGGCCACTGCCATCTCCGAGTTTAATAGTAGTCATTGCTGAGTCTTTGGTTTCAGTTGTGTCAGTGCAATATCATTATTCCAATATTAGTAAATTTATTGTGCTGTCTGGTTTTTCTCTTGTGGTACAGATTATCTTTTTGAAGGTGTATAACTAAAAACACTTTCCATTCTGCTGCCAATATAGTGGCAGCTGGCAGAATTTGATTCTATAATCCCAGTTTTAAAATGTTTATAGTGCTGCCATGTTGATGCCCCCATTAACCCCTTCACTGCGGCGGCTATTCCGCCGCAGTGCTAAGGGGGCGGGGCGGAAGAGCGGCGGGCGCATGCTGGTGAGGGAACCGCTCCGTCACCAGCGTCGGTTGCGCTGTGCTTATGACGGAGCGGTTCCGTCATGGCCCCGCCCCCTCAATAGAACGGCGGGCGGGCGAGCGGGCGGGCCATGACGGAACCGCTCCGTCATCAGCACAGCGCCACCACAGCTGATGACGGAGCGGTTCCGTCATCAGCAGGGAAGAGGTTAAGCTTTAGTCCCCTGTTTGAAAAGCCAACCTAGTAACCTTTCATCAGAATTGGAGCTTTCCAGCTCCACTCAAATATCATGGAATTCCTTACATCTGATGTTTATTGGATACTTTCTGATGGTATTTCACAGGGAGTTGGGAACATATCTTTTTCCTAAAAAGGCAAGTTTCTTTGGGTTTTCTTTGATATCCATGGGGTCTGAAATGCTGTAGGTAGTACATTTCTTCTACTGCTATGTTTACAGTATTTCCTGTATATAATATTTATCATCTGCTTTAAAGTATGATTTACATATAGTAAAAATACCCATCATAGCAATTTATAACAAACCACAAATTAAAAAAAATACTATAAAACAATGGGTGCACAGGTAATATACATACGAAAAGTACAATAAATACAGTATCAACTGCCCACATAAACATACTTCAAAGATAAAGCAGCAGATTAATATTATATACAAGAAATACTGTAAAAATAGCAGTAGAAGAAATGTACTAGTTATAGCATTTCAGACCTCATGAATATCAAAGAATATATATATATATCTATATGAAAGTTAAAACACACCGATTAGATATTTGAGGGTTTGGTTCCATCGAGACCCAGAGGTGGTGATCCGAACAAATTATGGTAGAGCAATTGATGCATTAGAGGAAACAAATAGAGACATGGATTAAACTACCTTTGTCGTTGGCAGATAGATTAGCTATAGTAAAAATGGTGGTCCTACCGAAACTGCTATATTTATTTAACAACATCCCGATCAAACCTCCAACAGAAGTCTTTCGCAGAATCTCCTCAGTGGTACTTAAACTTATATGGGCAGGGAAACAAGCCCAAATCAAATTGTGTAATATGACATTAACGTACTCACAAGGAGGATTTAGGGTGCCGGAATTTTCGCTCTATTATTTATGTGTGCAAGCGCAGTATTCCCATTTCTGGTATCATAGACCTCCCTTCATAACACATGTCGCGATTGAGGAATACGAATACAGCATGGCGCATAGTAGGTCGCAAAGCAAACAAATTACCCCTATACGCCCCATCTCTACCACTACATAATCATACCGAACTGTCCGTCACCCAAGAAGAGGAGGGTATGAAAATATTGCACCATGTGGGCATAGATAAAATGGGTGATCTACATTGTGATGGTATGTTTAAAAAGCTAGAGGATTTAACATATATCAGTAATCAAACATTGCTGTTTAGGTTTACCTACTATCGATTGCAGGGTGCGATTAAAAAGTTGTACCCCTCCTACCATGAAGAACCACCACAACTGGATACACTGCAGTTACTTATTACCACTCCAGGGAACCAACACGTGGTGTCTAAAGTTTACACTAAATTGCAGGAAGACCTAATGGGTACTTTGTGCGAAGCGCTGGGGAGGTGGAATGACTGTTTGACTGTACCATTGACAGAGGAGGAATGGTTTACCACATGTTCAATGACAGGCTTGCTGACACCTAATGGGAACTTACAAATGCTGCATTACAAATATTTGCACCAAACTTATTACACCCCGGTAAGGCTATGTAGGTACGGGTTGAGAGCTAAATCCAGATGCCAAAGATGTAGAGCAGATAATGCAGATTTCTTGCATTTAACATGGTCATGTGCAGCTGTGGCCCACTATTGGGCAGAAGTGACCCAAGTACTAGGTGAAATGTTGGGTGCTGAAGTTGATTGCTCGGTACGTACCTGTTTGCTGGGTCTGGTGTCAAATGTACGTGCGGTAAAGAACTTTTTCTGTGTAATAGCATTGTTAATGGCTAGACGCCAGGTATCACTTTGTTGGGGTAGTAAATAGGCCCCAAGGGTTACACAGTGGTTAACAGACCTGACATACTGTAAAGACACCTTGAAAACCTATAAAGAAGAGCTGCCATCAGGTTTGAAACCCAAAGACTACTGGAACTTCCTAGTCGCATATTTGCAAACACATCAAGTGGACTAGTGATGAATAATTGCCTCGTTGTAGAATGTATACCTCCCAAAATTCATATATGTAACAGTTTGAACAGTGGATGATGTTGTGCAACGGTCTATATGTTTGTACTTTCATATGTTAGACATTGTATGTCTTTGAAATGCCAATAAACAAAAAAAAGGTGCATTTCAATGTTTTTTTCATTTAAAGCAGTACGTTTAAACTGTTTTTGTGACCTAACTTTTAGTGAATTCCTATGGGTTTTTTTAAAAACGTAAAGTAGGACAGAAGATTTCCAATTTCCCATTTATAGCGTCACTTTAACCTTCGTTTTTTCAGCTGTGCTAACCATGTATAAAACTTACATCAACTGCATAAGAATGTAAAAAGCAGCATGAAATAAAATTGGAAATAATCAAATGAAAATGCAGTTTCAAAATGTACACAGTATGACACTTTTAAGGAACTTAAAAGCCTGGTAACAAAGTGGCACAGGCGGGCGAATCAAATGATTGCATTCACTCATTTGAACACCTCGATGTGGTACCAAATCAGGTAACACATTAGTATAGTCCATGTGCTGAACTCTGGTGCTAAAGATTATATCTGTAATTGTTAGTTGTGGCTTTATCTCTTTCCTCCTAGTTTTACTCCTCATGTTGTAGGTAAGTAAGATCCAATAAGGTATTTATACAAACTGATGTTGGCTAAAAAGCCTGGACTGCCTTAAGGTGTGTATAAATGAACTTTGGCATGGGCAGTGCTACATTAAAGGCACCCTTGGGTGCCACCAACACCAGATTGGCCCTGCAATCATTAAGGACCGATTTTAGAGTTTGGCAGAAGGGTTACCTAGGACTGGATTTTGCCTCGGATGATAAAAATCCATTTACCGTTCTTGACTATGGGCCACGTGTCCGGGATGTTTCTGAAACAAGAGCTGCAAATTGTACTTTTTAAAACATGTTAGGATTTAAAGGTGGTATTACAGGGGGAGGGTCCCCTCTCAAAGGACCATGGAGGAAATAAGCTTCACATGGTTCCTATTAACGAACATCAAGGTCTAATACTGAAAACCTGATGACATTTCTGCGTAACGGTTTCGGTTTGTTGATGAACACTACCTCAACTGTTCAGTGTATTACATGACATTGAGAAGGAAATGGTTCTTTTTTAGAGCACATTTCCTAAAACTGTCTCACATATGTGCTATCTCCCGGCGATGGCCCCCATAGTTGGTGACATTACCTGTTTTTGACTACCACGGTATCTGCATGATTATCCTACTATCTGGATGAGAACTAGGGTTGTAGAGCTTTATGTAGCCACCTATCGTTTTTCAAACGGTCCTTTCATCGGTGAGAGTGATAAGTAAAGAATATGATAAATATTGATTTACATTTGTATTTGTGGGAATAGATAGATTACTTCTCAAAGGCCTGCTGAGAATTCAGGGTCGATGACGTCCCTGACATCTGACTTACTCTGTCGTAGCACTTTCAGAGGGATTAGCTTGGTAGTGTCTCTCGATAACTCATGCCTCCCATTCAACATTCAATACAATGATCACACGGATCACAACAAAAACTGGTGGTAACCTATTACAATGACCAATTGCAATACATAGATGATAGAAGGTGGTTCTGACACTAGGGGCCGCCCAGATTTTTCGATTTTTGAGCACCTAATTGTTGAGCTTTTACTGTGGGGGAGCCTCATAATCTGGGACTCACTCACAGTGAACTCCTAATGAAGGAGACTGCATGGAGATTTTACTGGTGTTCCCCCGGTTTGACTAGGCTGCTGCACAGCAGCTGGAGTATGGGGCACCGGGGTGGTTACATGTAGACACATGTACATGCGTGTGCACATGTGTAGGGCTGCTCAGGGGAGATTCCTAGCGTGCGCAGTCCAGGAGCCGGTACAAATTGAATGGTGTGGCAGGACCTAGGCAGAATTGGGTGGTGACATGGAATAGGCTTTATACACTGGAAAGGAACATGCCAGTGCAAGTCAGTGTGTTTTACTGTATTTTCACTTCCTTATTCCCCAATGGGCATATGGGGTCCATGGCTAGAATGACTTCCACAAGGCTTACAGATTCCAGACACGCACTAAAGTCCCATGTAGTGGTGGTGAAAAGAATTATTCTGCAGAGTCCAAAGTCATATTTGTACTGCTTTTGGGTCATCCAGAAATGTCATATTTCTCTGAGTCCCTGGCTGGGGTCTGGACCTTGCAGGTTAAATTAATGACCTTTCTTCCCAGAGCAAAGATCTTCCCTCCAAGGAAGGGAGATAGGTCGAGCTACAAGCCAATCCATCAACCGCTGTCGCTGGGTGCCAGGCACCAAGCGGAACTCCGGTAAAGGCAGTGAGGGGGTGAAGGAGTTGGGTTTCAGAGGCCATGTGGCCAGAGACACTGGACAACGCCATGTTTGAACACCCCAGAGACTGGACAAGAAGGAGGGAGCAGGGGCAGGGAAGTGATGTGTCGCTGTTTGATAGGACACACAGAGACTTCTAGCCAGCCCCCTACTCAACTTTTAAAAAGTACTTGCACAGGAAGAGGAGCTCTCTCTGGGGTGTGATCTGCTGAGGCAAAAGGTGCTGGAGCCTGGCGCAATGGGCAGTTGGAAGGAGCACCCCCCTGACTGTCCCTGGAATCTGAACAGCGCCAAGGGAAGAGTCCAGGACCAGTGAGCAGCCGCCGGGTCCCCTGTCTCGTGAGAACAGTGACGAAGCACGGGGGGCTCCGCCGCCAATCTGTAATGGGCCCCCGGGGTGGGTCAAGTCCCGGGGGCTGCCCCCCCCCCCCAAAGAAGTAAAGCTGGGGTGCGCCGTCGCGCACCCCGTGAAGGTGCCCCCGCGGGGTGCCAGGAGTCCACCCTGGCCCTCACTGAACACTAAGCTGGGGAGTGCCGTCGTGCTCCCTTGAAGAGTGCAGGGGGAGGGGCCCGGGAGCCCAACCCCGGGCCCCGTGTGAGGAGGCAGGGGCGGAGGGCGCTGTCGCGCCCCCACCCGCGAAGAGGTCTGGAGGGAGCCCGAGACCCTATCCCCGGGCCCGAAGTCAAGCCGGGGAGCGCCGTCGCGCTCCCCACAGAAATGCCTGACCGGGACCCCATCCCAGGGCCCCAACGATGAGGAGAAGGCTGGAGGAGTGCCGCCGCACTCCCCCAAGGTCCCGACGGGTCTACAGGAGTCCGCGTCTGCCCACCGGTGCGGGCAGACCAGAAGAGCACAGCCTCCTCCTGCAGCAGCACAAGAGGGTGCCAGCCGCGCGCGGAGCCGGCGGGGGCAGCCGGGGGTGGGCTCCCCTCCAACCAGAAGGCAAGTGGGAGTCCCAGGTGGGACCGGGACCACAACCCGGACATGAGGAGTGGCACGGGTGAGACCGGGCCCCCGAAAAAAGGCAGAGTTGCCGGGGGTGGGCTCCCTGAGCCACATTCCCTTACCTGGGGGTCCGGGTGGGACGGCCCCCCAATAAGGCCCACGAAGCAGCCGGAGGCCCACATCGCGGCTCTCCCCGGAACAGCGGGAGAGCCGCTCATCAAGTATGCAACCAAGCCCACAATGCCTTGCAGGCCCGGACTGTCCTGCAAGGGCAAACATTGTGTCCTTTGCTTGTGGTGGCCCCAGGAGGACTGGGTTACCACCACATGAGTGCAAAGGTGCCGGGGGAGCTGCAGGAGCAACCCAGTCTCCCCCAGCACGAAGATGAAAAGTTCCACTCTTGTCGAGGGACTTAAAAGAATAACCCCCTCAAGTGCTCAGCCAACATATATAGATCTCTTGAGCTGGAACATTTGTTCTACAGCTAGGGATGTTGTGAAAAGTGCACCAAGTGATTAAGGTTTGAGTTGGGGATGACTGAGAAGGGCATCCCCTGGAGGTGTAATTGCACCACAAATGCTTTTACTAATGGTTATTTCCTTTAAAGGGACTGAAGGTCACATGTGTAATGTGAAGTACTGGTGTAAGGTGATATCATAAGCAAAGTGGGGTTGTGTTATCAGACATTCCTGCTAGGGTGTCTGGCTTTATATGCAGAATCCTGTGATCGTCTGTGATGCCTTTAGGGGCTGTAATTGCATTGCATTTTTAATGATATCCAAATGTGAGGAGTACTGTCATTCTAAAGTGTGCGTAAACATGTGTTCTTGCTGCTGCGCTTGGGTGAAGACCCCAGACTATGAGCCCTTAAGATGTAGAGGTGCATACCTTATGGTCAGTAGGAGATGCTCAGTCAGGGTCATGTGTCACCAAGGCAGGTGTACCCCTGTTTAATGCTTGATGAGGTAAAGGGGGGGAGTGGGCGCCACTGGGATGGTGCCAGTCCGCAGTGCCCTCGCTCCAGGTTATGTTCAACTAATTGCATTAGGGGGGGGGGGCAAGATGATGTGCATACATGGGAGTGGTGGTACTGGAACCCACCCCCCGGCGGGAGGGGTGGAGATGTTGTACAATGTCACAAAGTAATTCCATCAGCTTATGTATATTTGTAAATTGGTGTATAGTATTGAGTAGTGTGTGGGTTTAATAAATGTAATTTTACTTTTATAAAGCAAAGTACAAACTGGACAATCAATTATTGAGTGTTATTTTTGCACACCTGCAAATGGCGATTACTAGCCCACACCACCTCCCTTGAGTAAGCCTCATACTGCTCTGCAACGCTATCCTCTGAGAGTCTGGCGCTACAATTGGGTGTTTGGTTCCCAGTGAAGGACAAATGTAGTCATGTTATTTGTGCAGGCCTCACAGATACTGCCTCATTTTCCAACAATAGAAAATATGCAAATCAATATACGTGTAGACACTGGCAGTGTTAATACAAGTGCGTGACAGGTATATGTACCTGATTTGCTTCCCTTAATGCCCCAATTCACATTGCTGTAGAATGTAAACCGCATGCAGAAGAGCAAGTGTGGGATTACCACATACTTTACTAGTTAATTTGGAGCATTTATTTTCGATGCCTGAGTGTTACATTAACGATATTATCACACCATGTTATTGTACCCTGATTAAGCATGCAACTCCCATTGAGTGTATCTCTAGGCAGCCTCTAATTTGCTTGTAAATATGCCAGCTCATACCAAATAACACCCTGCGTCTAACAGTGGTGTTTCCCCCGATTCCTGTATATCAACAGAGATCGGACAATTTCCTAAAATTATATATATGTTGGGGAAATTTGAGATGCGATTAATAATATGACCAACCATCCATACCCAGGTATCCAGCTTATGCACTGGCCTCCCCATTAAGCAGTCACTGGTTGCAGGTGAGTCTTGGGTCGCCTTCAAAACACTTACAAATGTATGTGAAGCCTTCAAGGAAAAACAAATCCTGGTCTGTGAACAAATTCCTCCTTCTCTGTGATCCTGTAATCTCTTTCGCCCCTCAGTCCCTAGATGAAAACAAGCACGGTGGGAGCCTCTCCTTTTCTATAAAAGCTGTGGAGTTCTTCAACGACTGGTCTTGGACCACGCCAATTTACTCCATTTTAGACTTGTGCTATCAACTCTGCTCTTTAACAGACAACCTCCTGTACATTCTATCCTGGTATAACACACGTGACGGGTTTCTCCATTACCAAGAAGCTCCTGCATACTTGCACTTTACAAATAAAATAACAGACTTTAGCGATAAACTAATGGTGCTCAGTTTGTGCACCACAGGATCAACTATAATCCCACTGTGGGCGAAAAAAACAGGGCTCCCAAGCCAATGAAGTGGCACCACAGGCACTGGACCCTCGTAGGAACTGAGAAATTATTATTGGGGCAGGACCAAAAAAGGTAGTCCTTTCAATCAGAGGAGGTGCACTTTTTATCTCACTTCAATTACATTTCCTAGGTACTTGAGCGACCACATTTACAGTGGGCTATGATCAAAAGAGTGTAGTGGTACATCAACGGTGTTCCTATGCATGCTACAATGGTTACTTTGTCTTTCTGACATATTAATCACACAGGGTGTTTTTAAAGAGTGTTTATCATGAAACTGTTTTTGAGTTCTTATTCAGATTCTCATCACTAGCCTGGTGGTTGTAGCATGGGTGTTGTATTCCTGAAAATGATAATATAAAGATTAGATCCATCAAATTTTAGAAAACGATGTTTTGTCCCAGGCCATATATTCAGGAATTAATTAGCATGCAAGCCTGATTTGAAAGAAGCAACTGCCATTTTAAAGGCATAGAACCCACAACTAACTGTGTATAATAAATTAAAGGAAGTGTTAATTTTTGAGCCTTTGTGTAGTGAATGTAGGGCAGGCTCCGGAAGGTGTGTGTAAAGTGCGCAAATAGAATGTCCAAAATCAAAAGGAGAGGTCAAAATATAATTCTTTAGGCGTGAGAAGACGAGCCACTATAAACATAGTTCCATTTGCTTGGCTATAAATGATACCTGCTGGTGTTGTATTCGTAAGTCTAAGGAGAGTAATGTCGAGAGGGTGGAGATTAGAGTGTATGGAAGATAACTTGGAGAGACTGGTATTTTTGTAAATGCGTTGGATGGTGGTGATGATACAATGTTACCAAGATGTCAGATCGATTTGGATTTAAGTGCGGATGAACTCCTTGCTGGTTCTGGATCATTATACTTTTAACAGTGGGGATGATTTTACATATATATGTAACTTAATTACAGGCATTTGAAAGCATAAAAAGTGTACCACATGTGCAGACCATGTAGATATTGCCCTTTAATATAAATGTGGATATTTATATAGAGGGGTTTAATCAAGCAAATAAAACTTTACAAAGCATCATATGTATATGTAAACGTACATATAAATGATCTACATTTTGCTATTTGTAAAGGGGGGTCAGGAATGGACTGGACACGTTGCCTTGGTAAAGAGGGTTTTATTTTAACATACAGTTTCTTTTTCCTTAAAGTTAGTCTCTCCTTGGCAAACCCTGCCGGATCCGTGATGTCGACTGGGTTGGGGTGTTCTTTTCGTCGATCGGTTTGTCAGGCAGGCGCTTCTTCCCAAAGGACCTCTCGCAGGGGTTGTGCCGGAAACAAAATAAAAGAAAAGGACCAATTACTGCCACGTCCTAGTACTCTTTGGTTCCCAGGAGCCAAGGGGGTGAGGGATCACCTAAGTGCTGCAAACTCTTACGGAGTGCTCAAGTGATGGACGTGAGGGTCGGTATAGTTACGGGGAAGGGTAGTGTTGGGATACTAGGGAGGTGGTAGCTTTTTTAAGGCGGGTGAATTTCCCCGTCGTCCCACCCAGTTTGAGATACGGTCCCGTACCTGTCGGAGCCACACTCCTCCCTCGGGAGCGTGGCACGGCGCTGCGCGGTCTCGTTGGCCTCCTGGCACGTCTTCTTCGGACAGGGCTTCCTCTTCCTCCCGTTCGTCTGCTTCTCGTCCTCGCGTTGTGGTTTCCACGTCCCGGCGGCGTACTTCCCCCACGTTCTCCTCTCCCCGGTCCTCGCCTCCGGTGGTGATGTCACACGCCGACCTCCAAGGTTCCGGTCCTTTATCCAATGAAAGGAAGGCTACGTCACACGGGGCAGTCCCGGCGTCCTGCTCTGTATGCCAGTTAAAGGAGCCGTGTTGTATTTCTTGTGACGATGTTCCCCACGTGAAAGGCTCGTCCTGTGGAGAAGGAGCAACCATTTCTTCAGTATTAACAGACCACCAGTTACCTTCATTACTGCAGTCCTGACTATCAGTCCTTGTCCCGGTCACCTGGTTACACTATTATAAAAAAAGCCCTTCGCTTTTTCCCAGCCCTACTTCCTCTAACTCATCCCAAAACTTCTGACTTCTATGAACTCCCACACATCCTTCTCAATCTTTCACCCCTCCTTTTTAGCCATGCCACTCAACTAACAAGCATTCAATCATTACTTACAAAAACAACTCACCACTTCACCTTGTATATTCCACTCCTGTCTTTCTGTCCCTACTCCAAACCCCACTAAACACACAAGAGCTCAAGAGCACAATCCTAACACAACTAACGCACAAGGAAAAACAAACCCAAAAAATTGTACTAACTAGTAATCTTTGGTTCTATGGCAGCGAGCTACTCGCCGAAAGCGATTCAATGCCTCATCAGAGTTCTAAGCGCTATATAAATATATTTACAATTACAATTGACATCACACTTATCTTCTGCATACCCCAGTATGGGGAATATACTTTAGAAGAGAGTGAATTGCAAAATAATTGCGAGAGAGACTTTATTATTAAGCTCTCGAGAACAAGAAAGCTAAGGCGAGGAACATTTTGATGGAAAAACATATCTGGTGGACCAGTCTCTGCCATAAATGAGATCGCATCTTCATGCTCACACTGAATAATGTGGAGTGCTCCTACCTTCAGCCATGTTATGGCGAGGCAAAATGAACCGTTAAGTCAAAGGTGGCTCGTGAGGAGACTTTTTGTGTTGGTAGTCATGAGCCCGATGGTCGCCAGATACCACACTGTCGAGCTACCCCAATGTTAGCAGGTTCTTTGCTTCTAGAGAGAGGAAGTCTTGTTGTCAGAACAAGCTTCATCAGCCCCTTCATAATGTAGGATTTCAAAATCTAAAAGCTCGCAGCAATAAGTAGTGTCAATCTGCCTGGCTATGCCATTCTCATGTTAAAAGCAGCTGAGACGAAGATGATGAGATTGCCTTGTTCTAGGATCATATCCTGTCTTGTTTTAATTGACTCAAAGCATATGAGCTGATTCAGCAATCCTGCCAGAAAAGAGAATTCTCGCCGTACAACTCCTAAATGTCTATGTCTGGGAAGATTAAAAAAAATAGAGGTTGAAAGCATACTTGCACCGTGTATGTAGTATTTTAGTTTAACAGGATGGTGTCTGACAGATCCATATATATATATATATATATATATATATATATATATATATATATATATATATATATATATATATATATATATATATATATATATATATATATATATATATATATATATATATATATATATATATATATATTGATATAGAAAAAGAAAGCAAAAACATGGCTGTATTTTTCTTTTCAGCGTTGCTGGATATATACTGCTTATTTTAACTGCTGTTTTCATTTCCTTTTCAAACCATGCATCACCTGCCACTAAAACGTCTGGAACAAAATTGGTTCAAGAGACCAGTGTAAAAAAATGATGAGGTTAACTTGCACTTGAAATCTCAAGGGCGTGGGTGTGATGGCATGCAGTGAAGGATACAGGGAGAGTGTTATGGTCTGCCTGGTCCATATTCATTCAAAATCTAAAGAACCTAATTGGAATTTTATTAGGGAGCCTGGGGCCTGCGGAGGTCATTTGCTGCAACAAATTATATACTTTAAATTCCAGTGTCCCACGTCTCTTTGCTATCCTATTGTTGCGAGCACATAAATCATGTTCAGAAAGATGCCCCCTGTCTCCTTTTTTATTTTTTAAATGAAACCTGGTGAGTGGTTTACTAGCAACTGCGTTTGGATAACAGTATTCATAGCGACACCGTTTATTAAATTAAAAAAATGTAAGTGTCTCTCATATAGATGATTTGTTGGCAACTCTTCTCAAAATCATAAATAAAAGAGGAGAGTTGGCGAATCAGTGATATTAAAAAATAATTGTGGGTAAAGTAATATTTGTGATCTCATAATTTACTACGAGAATATGTGATATTTTTATTGATTGCGCACATTAGGCCAATGTGGCATACTAGCAGAATCATTTCTCCTACTTATGAGTGATTCATATCTTTATAATTGTGTATGTTTTTTGCTGAGCTTACTGTTATATTGGCAAATCTGACCACACATTAGGATTTAAGAACCTGAATTTTTCAGATACGGTTACTTTGGTAGTTTCTAATGAATTCAACAACTATAGTCTAGTTGTCAAACCATGACTTGTCAAGACACACTTTTATACAAATGAATATCTACAAAACCTAATTGTTGTTACTTATTTTCTTTCCTTTCACCCCGCCTTACAAAGCTCTGTGAGATGGCTGAACTACCCTAGCAAAAAAAGAAATACACTTAGTTATTTATGTCCATGAATTCTCTTGGACACACCTTGCCCAACAGAAGGTAATAGGAATATAGGTCTAGATAGAGCTTTATTTGAAAGGGGAGGTAAAAAATCTGAACGAAGACGCTGGGTGAAATAAACGTGTGGGCGAGGTCAGATTTATGGTTAGGTGACTGTGATGTCTTGTTTAGACCAGAACTGGGGGGGGGAATTCAATTACTGACGTTATGAAACTTTGTGAGGGGAGGTACTACCCAGTCAGATGTACGGGGCGTATCTGTAGAAGGGAATGCACCAGATTCTTATTTTTAGGAGTAGCAAGTGTTTTTTTTAAAGGAGTAGGAAGTACTGCAAGACACAGGGATCCCTATTGTACTGAGAATGCAAACACCAAGGTATGTACACCTATCCTGCAGTGTGCATTAGTTGATGAATTGTTTTGTGATAGAGTCATGAATAGGTGGTGGAGTTTTACAATTTAGAAAAAATAGTTGTGGATCCTACGGGAAGCAGGTGAACCATTTTGGTACGTTGGACCTAGTTGGTTGATTGCGTCGAAGACCGGCATGCAGTCTAGCTGAAGAAAAAGCTAATACAAGACTAATACCATACAATCTACAATAATCAGTGTTTCTAGTGTAGCATGCTGCTTGTCGTAAAGTGCAGCAATGCTTCATATGTGGCAGAAAACTCTATATAAATGCAATTACAACAAAACAATACAATACAAAAGTGCTGTTGGTTACCATGTGGCAGCTGGTCTGGTCTATTTAGATGGTGGTGGTTTTCAGAGAGAGAAGGCCGACTGATTATGACCCAGATTTCTGTGCTTTTTTAGTGTTTTTAATGTTAAACCGCATACGTTGTATTGCTTTTCATTATGTTTGTATGGTCGTCAGGTGATAGTCGTGCTGCTGCTCAGCATGAGCAGCAGAGATGGCGCTAGCCCCAGATATGGTGGTTAGAAGGAGTCAATTGATGATTTTACCAGCATGGCTGGGCCTGCGGTTTTCAGTGAATAGTTGACTTCTTTGTTGGTATCATTTCGGATAGCTCCAGCCCTGTTGGGGGTTAGGGATGATTCCAGGCTTGACCAGGGAGAATGCTTTTCTGTCAGAGGACAGTTTAGATGGCTGAATTTGTTCTCCGCGTGAGTGATTCATTGGAGCCGTGCTATGGAAGTGCATAGCAGGAAGCACATTGTCTGCAATATTTTGTTTGTTAATTGGAATCCTATTATTACAAGTCCATTTTGCACTGTGCTGTTACAGCATGTATTCGTCATTCTTCTCCTCACACTATAAACCGAGGGGAAATGTTTTCTTCTTTACACTTGAAAAATTAAAGAAAGTTTTAAAGAGTTATAGGCTTCATTAAGTTGATTAATACCTCTTTTAAACAATTGTGTTTTCCCTAGGATTGGTGACAGAATTACAGCCACTTGTCTTTCTTCATTTATGGTGTATGCTATCAAGTTTTGTTCCAGACTTTCTGCATAATCATTCAACCATGGTTCTGAGCCATCCAGGCGTACATGCTAGCTGATTTATTGGTTCTCTCTTTTCAGTAATCCAATTCATTTGCCTATAATTCAATATTTTCCAAGGCACCGTATAGAGGTATGGCATACATAAAGTGTGTGGGTGTTTTTTGCGGTGCTGCATCTCATTGTGACAGATGTGCAAATAGGAGAGACAAGGCTCGCGTAAGCTAAGTTATTAGGTCTTGTCTGCTAACAGCTTTAGCTGTGATTTGTAGTAGACCTCCCTATTGAATAGCTTTCCTTCCACATCTTGTTTTTGTACTGCCCATGGAGCATTTCATTTTTGCATTGTTTCTGATTGGGTGAGATTTCTCCTCCAGCTCCTGACATGAGGGGATTATCTTCTTATTTCTCTTTTAGAAACAATTAAAGAAAATCACTTTCCTCGCTCTCTTTTGAATTGCTCTGTAACAAATGGCCAGACATGAATGTAATTTATTATTATTAAAATGCTAATTTTATAACCTAGCCACGAGCAACCGTGATGAAGTTATGTCATCCCACTCCTTAAAATGGGCTAGCCACGGTTATTTATTCTTGATGTTTTGGAAACACATCTTAGTGGCAACATATCACCTGCAAGTAAATATTTGTTGACTTACTGAGTTGAATAATATCCCATACTAGGTTCACTATTTATTTCTCATTGATTCACTATCCACAGTCATAGTATCTTTCAACCCATTTGAACATTTCTTAGTCATCTAAATTTTGATTTCCCAAATTGTCCTCTAAGCATTTCAATACCCAATCCCTTCATCAGCAGAAAATGTAAATAACTGTTCTGTAAAAGCAAACACAACAAAGAGTGATAGCATACAATATTCACTAACGAGGACTCTTCATCACATTATTCAGTCTACTACCATATCCTATATGGAGTCTGAAATAATTCACAGATTGAAGATCATAGCATTCTAATAATGTTCCCATCTCCGTCTTTAAAAGTCTTCTATTTGTTTCCCGGCTTCTTATTTCTTGTGACTTATTGCATAGTCTTTCATCAATCACATTTGTCGTTCACAGATGTTATTAAATAAGTTATTTAACTACTATTGCTCTACTTTCAACAAAACGGCTGCATGCAGCCTATATAGAGAAAATGGCCCAGCAGGGGTGCTCTCTGCTGTGCCTCACAAATCACAACGATGCCATTGCAGCGCTGTGATTGGCTAGGGTAAGAGAGGCAGGGTGTCTGGTATGCTGGCTGCTTTGGTGCTTCGTGCAGGAACATGCAGACCTGGCTGCAGCATTACATACCATCCAGGAGCGGAGGCCACACGGTACCCGGGAGTAAGGTAGGTAAAGTTTTATTTCTATTCCCCACCCGTCACCGAAAACACCCGCGCCCCCCCTCTTTCCTGCAAGCATGCCGGCTGAGGCTGCATTCTGAAGTGCCTGTTGAGGGGGGTTGTGATGCAGGACTCGGCGGCCCTTTAAACTGGGCAGCAGGCCACTGCCAGTGGAGGTGAGAGGTTAAAAGTGTGCTGGACTCTGTTCCCTCAATGATATGTTTTTTTTTTATTTGTCAGTGATATGATTGTGGCGGTCCTTGGTATCAGAGATGCCCGTTTTGCTGTCGTGGCTGTTCACAGTAGTATATGTTTTGTGGTGTGCTTTCTCAGTGACATGAACTGGATGCAGTCACGTCACAGTGGTGTGTTTGGCGGTCTGTCGCCTCAGTGAGCTCAGCTCGTTGGTCACCGGCTCAGTAAGGTGCATGTTGGTCTCTGCTCTCGGTTTTGTCCGCGGTGCGAGTTGCCTGGTCTGTGCGTTGACAATGGTTGCTGTGCATTGGCTTCTGGTCTCTGCTATGGTTTATTCTTAGTTGCAATTTTGTGCGGTTGATGGCGTGCTCACCTGTACCTGTGATTTTCAGGGAATGCATTTCCTTCCAGGACAGACGCACTACTTCGGTGTCGGTGACCCTCCTGCGGGTGCCCTTCACTGCAAAGGGACTGCAAGAGGCCTTCTGATTTCACTCTCTGCGTGAGGAGGGGTGGCCGTAACATGGCCAGAGAGGGCCGCCAAAGTCTGATCGGACCTATTGGTGTGAATCGTTGACAAGACAAATTCTGATGCGAGTGCTGAGGCAGTTTGATAAGAGAGTGCTGCGAGAGTCTATCAGACGCAGAGTTGCGAGAGTCCCGCAAGAGAAATCTGATGAGTGCTGGGAGTCTGATCAGAGAGAGTCTGATGATCTGACCAGAGAGCTATGAGAGTGCGCTCAGAAGGAGTCCAGAGAGCTAGTGCTCGGAAAGGCTGATTTAGGTAGAGTCTGATAAGAGAGTGCCGCGAGTATCCACTCAAATGGTGTCTAATGAGAGTGCTGCGAGAGTCTAATCAAAAAGAGCTGGTGACTACCGATGCAATGTCGTTGGAAAACAAATGAAAAGTAAAAAAAAAAAAGAGCTGGTGACAGAGTGCTGAGGGAGTCTGATTAGAGAATACTAAAAGAGTGCTGCTAGCGTCTGATTGGATAGAGAGACTGACCCGAGAGAGTGTCATGAATCATGATAATCCATTCAGACTGATGCGAGAGTCTAATCAGATAATGCTACAAGAGTCCCATCAGAGTGCCTTTGGAAAAGGTGCTGAGACAGTCTGATTAGAGACAATCTGATAAGAAAGTGGTGCGAGAGCTTGTGTGCAAAAGTCGCGAGAATCTGATAAAAGAGAGTCTAATGTGAGAGTTCGATCAGAGAGTGTCAGGTGAGACAGCATGTTTGGAGAGAGTTTGAAAAGAGAGTGCTGTGAGAGTCCGATCAGAGAATGACAAGGTCTTCTAACCAGCGTGCTGCGAGATTCTGATGAAAGAGAGTCTGATCAAAGTGTTGCGACAGTCCGCTCAGAGTGTCTGGTGAGAGTGCAGCAGGAATCTGATCAAAGAGAGTCTGGAGACAGGGTACTGCGGGGATCTGATTAGAGAAAGATACGAAATGGCTGCAAGCGTCAGGTTGGAGTGAGTCTTAAAAGAGTGCTGCGATCAGACAGTGACATGGTGTCTAACCAGAGTGCTGCGAGATTCTAATAATCAACAGTCTGATCAGAGTGCTGCGAGAGGCTAGTCAGAGAGTGCTTCGTGACTGAGGTGTGAAAGTTATGAGGATGCGATGTATCACAATAAAAATGATTAATCCATTCCCGAGCTGAGATAAAAATCTGCCACCTGGCTGCGCACCTGGTTTTGCTTGCTCCACCGTCGATCAGGCTTGGTGCATTGTGCGGGGGGCGTTTGTCTTTTCCAATTCCTTTGAGTGCTGTACTGGCTGGAGTGGAGGTGATGAGCAGGGCAAGTGCGGGCGATGTATTCATGGCAGATCTGTGGTTATACTGAATAAGCAGCTACCTGTGTAATGTGACATCTCTTTATTAATGAAATAACTACACTTTCACAATTGCTTTATTAACCTTCCTGCTTTCTCAAATTTGCTTGAAAATGCACAATTTGTCCACTTTTTTTCAAAATGTTCTCTGGGGAGAACCCCCCAGAACCCACCATAGGTTGTTCCGGCTCACTCGCTGCGGGGCAGTATTACAATAATTTTACGCCTCACCACTTTCAAATGTCACCAGCTGCCACTGATTTCCATCAAAAAAACTAAACTGCGTTTGTTCTTTCATTCAGTGATGCTAGCAATAACACTTTAGATCAAGTTTCTGTCTTAGATATTTGTAACGCAATCTGAATTGTTTTGCTTTCCGTTTTTGATGTTTGTTTTGAATATTACTTTATGTTCTATTGTACTTGATTGGAAAGAGAGCTTCTCTTTATTCTATCGTTTTATGGTTGGTTGTGCATCAGAGTACAAAGTGAATGAAGAGAGTTATGCGCCAGTCCATGTTGTTCAAATAAACCGTTTACAGTAGCAATGAGGAGTGTCTGTGTGTTTGTCTGTTTTCAGAATTTCTACTCTGTATTTCAGTTTTGTTCAATAGGTTTGTGACTCTAGATCAGGGGTCTCCAAACCGGTCCTGGAGGGCCGGATCCATGCCAGATTTTTAAAATAACTACATGTATCTCAATGGGGATATCCCAAAAATCTGGCATGGATCCGGCCCTCCAGGACCGGTTTGGAGACCCCTGCTCTAGATTGTGGGTGCAAAAGTACACATTTCCAGAAGCATGCAAATTCCACTAGGGGCCTCAATACGATGTTGGTCGGACACTAAACCACCCGACTCCTTGTCAGATTCGGTTCCGACCGATTTGCGATCGGCGATTCCGCCCAAACGATTATGATGCTTCCGAACACTGTTCGGAAGGCCTCACACAGACTTCAATGGGAGCATCTGTTCCGACTGACAACACAAGCTCCTGTGGTGGTAATGGGTGTCTGCGGAAAACCTTGCACCCTGTTGCGGGCACCCCATGGTGCCTGCCACACTGTGCATGTTTTTACAGGGGGGTCCCTTGGGCACCCCTCGACCCCAAACTGGAGGACTCAGGATGGAGGGGGCTTGCTAGGGGCCTCCAAAGTCAGTTTCTGACAGCCTTTTCATGTCGGACAGACTGAGTAGGAAAGACTGTTGGAATTCAACATCATAATCGGTCGGTCAGAAACGGTGGCCGTTGAGCTGCACTAATGGCTCCAACTGACTCGTACTCTCCTAATGCCGGTCAGAACCAATTCGGAATTCTCGTTCCGACCGCGAGCATTGTAATCGGTCGGTCAAAATTGTTTCTGACCGAGTCGGCGGATGGGTTCCGACACGGTCTAGGGGAATCCGACTGTCGGTCGGAGGCTTTCCGACGGACATCGTAATGAGGCCCTAGGTGTGCAAGAGGGAATGTCTAGTTTGTCTTTTCGATGCTTTTTTTCCTTCTTTGCACTTTTCTGGCTTCAATAGTTTTGATTGCTTTTTTATGGGACGTTGATGTGTTGTGTTACTGTAAATGGTAGAAGGGTATTGTATCCAGTGTTATGTACAAGGTAGGAGAATGGCAGTGGATCCCCTCCTCTCTCCCAGAATACTTTGATTCATGGAGCACTACACAGCTTCGGAATGCTGTGTTAAGCAGTGGGTAATGAGGGGTCCTGCAGGTCGGACATATTGCTGATATATGTAACTGGATTAAAAACACAAAGATTTCACCAAACGTTCCCTGCCATCACTGAGAAACTATTGCAGAGGTCTTCTCAGACATTTAAGGGCCTTTTACGATGTTGGGCAGACTCGTAACGGGGACCGACCGACCTCCGGTTGGTGGTCCCGACCTCCTGATTAGGATGCGACGAACACTGTCCGGTCGCACTCCCACATTTCCCTATGGGAGCATGTATTACGGCCATAAACTGGCCATAGTACATGATCTCGTAGGAAAATGGAAGGTGCAGTGAATACCTGCACCCCATGGGAGGCACGCTTAGGTGCCTGCCACATGGTGCAGGGATTAACAGGGGGGGTACCATAGGTGCCCCCTCTGCCCCTAACTGGAGGCCGCGCACACAAGGGAGCCCTGCAAGGGACCCCCCAACACGCTTCCTGAAAGGATTTTCATGTCAGAAAGGCTGGCATGGAAACCCTGCTGGAAGACTGCCCTTTGAGATTACGGGCCAGCCTCCAAATGGCGGACGTGCTCCTTGAGCCCGCCTGAAGCCAGCAGGATTGACCGGCCGCTTTAGTTTCCGACCGTCAGCATAGTAATGCAGCGGTCGGAAACTAAACCGAGAAAGGCTCCGGCCGGGCTGCATCGTAATCGGCCACTTAGAATGCTTCAAGGACCTGGAGTGTGTAGGCAAAAGGGAGAGGAGACAAGGATGCACGGGAAATTAAAAAGCATTTGTATAATTGAAAAAAATTAACAGGACAGGGTGGTGTGCTGAAAAGGTATGTGCACTTGGCGGGGGGGGGGCTTAGAAGACAAAACATCCGTCAATATATTTTTTTATTTTTTATTTTTATTGACTGACATATTTCATATGAACCTACTTCAGATGTAGTGTCATTATTTGCATACAACAGCAATCCACAGTTAACACAAAAGAACCTTATGTTGTGAAGAGTTGAAAGTGAAAACATATATGGTAATGTTGGGCCGGGTTCGAGGAGGTCATTAAAGATACTGTAGGAAATTGTTTAGGGTGGAGATGCGCGTCACAAAAAAATCTGAGCATAACATGAGGAAAATGCCTAAAGGACGGTTCAGTAAAATGAAAAAATAGCGAGAACCATGTGTGCTATAGCTTCTTTTCACAGAGACTGCATCTTTCATTCCAATGCATTCAGACTCAGTGCATAAGTTTCAATGCTGATATTTCTTACCCCAACCCCCCTCCTTCCTTCCTCTAGACACTGAGATGTCCTCCCCAACCCTCAGGGGAAGGGTACATTTCGTGTGCCAAATAATGAAAACTCCTTTGGGAGCCTATGCACGCAGATAGCAACTACTGCACACGGCCCTTCCCTTTTTGCCTGCAAGGCTCTCTTAAATAATTCCTTTTTATACCTTTGAGCGAAACATTTGTGTACTATTTTGACAGGCTGTGCCTTAAATTCTTTAGATCTCCTTGCTTTTCTGCCATATGTTTTTCTACTTCTTAGCATCCTCCTTGTACGTGGCCCAGTTGGCGTCTTTCCATGAAACAGTTTAGTAGATTTAAAGAATGCTGGTCCTGTTCCCCACAGTTTATACATTGTACACTCTCACCAATTATTCTTGAAGTGTTCGTGGCCTAAAAAACGCATGCCCTTTTCCCATAATTCCCATTTATTTTGTGCTTAAAATTTGAAGAACCATTTATGGCAGTGGTGTGAGACCTTCCACAAGATGTTCTCTAGTATTATAAGAAAACCATTGCATTGAAGCATGGAGTAAGCACACCTGTTTGACAGACTATCTGTGTTGTGTTCCTGCTGTACAGACATTGTCTTCGTGGGGAAGACTGTACCATATCTAGCCATACAAACGTTTCAGCAGAATTTTTTAAAGAAAGTTCCTCTCAGCCCAACATGAAGGCTACATACTTTGTTTCAGTCTGACGGCCTCTCTGAACCTAAGCCTTCCATCAGTATTGGTAGGACAATCAAGTTGGCTTTTCATATCTGAAGGTACTCAGCAACCGATACTGAGTATCTAGATTGCCAAACCATTGTTACAACTTATTTGCATAAGCAGCAGTAAATGGAGGTTTCCTGGATGGTTCAGAAGAACAATACCCTAGTCTGGTCGGGCATGACATGGAGTACAGGGGTTCTGCTATAGTGCTATCTACTTCCAGGTCATTGGAACACGTCCTTCAGGATTCTGAACCTCGCCTTAACCTTTTCCGGGTAACAGTACGGCTGATTCCTCTGCACTTTTGTCTCTAGGTCCCCATTATTAACTTTTTTAAACTAGGTTTCTGGCCTATTGGAAGGACTATGTGGTCACAATATTTTAGCAATCCATCAGGGTAGCAGATTTCTGCCACTGTCCTGCTGCGTCAGTTGGAATCTAATAATCCAGCGAACATTTCCGCACAGTAACTTTCCCCCTCAATGTAAGAGCTCATTGAAATCTCACAAGTAATTTCTACTGTTTTTGTCTGTCTTAGTTCATTTGTTGTTGTGTCTATAAAATTAAGGCAGCTTTATTCAGTATAGACTAGACGTATCGGATAACAGAGTGCTTTACATAGAGTAAGGTTGTTTGATACAGATTAACTAGTCACAAGAGTGATAGATGAATACAATATATTTTGAGGGAAACCATGTTACAAAAGCTCAATCCATAGAAAAAAATACTAGATTGCAAATGGGTGATTATTGGATAATTACAGAAATATATGCAAACAGGATAAATTGATAAATAAAAAATGAAAATACATAGAAGTGAAACAAAGGCTGGTATTATTTCTAGTAAAGTAGGTAAATTGATAAAACACTACATCTCTTGATGGCAAAGTTGCTGACGCCTACTGTCGTGTTATAAGAGTGAGCGTAATGGCTCTAAGATTCAATGCAGCTGACAACCTGAGGTTGTGGATGGTATTTTCCCCTCCTCCCCCAACATTAGAAGGACAAGTGCATGGTTTAGGTTTTATCTTAGTGTGAGGCAACAAGAATGGTCACCTATAAGTTTGATTTATTAAGTGTTTTTTTCCTTCTCTCCCAGGCCGTTCCTAAGGGGGTATAGACGGCTTGCGAGGGTCACAGCTTGCATGTGTTTAGTGCCCATCTCCATCATCATCCTTGCCCTTATGCTCCTGACCCTTAAAGTGTGGATTTGCCTGCACTATGCTTCTACCTGTGTTCCAGGGAGATGGGAATTCTTCTAACATGACCACCATGCCCATGTATCCCTGTGTTCGATGCCAAACAATGCTACTATCACTTTCTCCCAGAAGTGTTATTTTCGGTGGAAGGCAGCTTTTCAAATGCTCGGCTATACAGACCAGTGCATCCTATTTTCCCCCTCCCATGTTTGCTGGCTCACACTCAGTAAAGGACCACTTGTTGGACAGAATTCACATCACCCCTTGGTAACAATCAAATGGGTGTCCAATGTCAGTCAGTCAGTCAAAATTCTTTATTGCGATAACTTAATATCATACAAAGACAATGGCATAAAATCACAAACAACAAATAGCATGAATAAAAACAGTTAAAAGCATTTAAAAGAAAACATTTTTAGATAAAAATCAATGTACCATGTTATAATTCATTGATACTTTGTAATTACATAGTATTAAAGTGCAATAGTACTAAAGTGCATAATAAAGTGCAATATTCCAAGGGTGGGTCCCCGCATAAATATTGTAATAAGGTAGCTACAAGCCCTGATACACTGTGATCTAGAGTTCTTAACCAAAAGTTGCCAGCAGCCAGACTAGTTAATAAACGAGTCTGGGCTTCAAAAGGAGGTAGATGCATTTTTAAGTCTGGTATTCCTGCTTCATATTGCTCTCACCAGGAAATTTGCCACAGAAAACATAATCCTGGGGGTTTGCAACATTTGTAGGTAAATAAGAGCAGGTCGGACCAAAATAAATCCCGCTTCCTTAAGTATAGGAACGAGAAACAACCTCCGGGCCTCATTATAATAGCTGCAGAACATTATAAAGTGCATTGTGCTCTGTTCTGAAAAAAGATCACAAGGACAGGGCGGAGCCTTTTCAGGGGTACTCCACTCAGAGTAAAAACCCAAGTTAAAATGAATCAGGTTAAGTCTAAAACGGGTTAAAATGAACCTATGATAGGGATTAGTCACCACATTGAGATAGTTGTCAGGACCACTAGGTATAGCCAGCAAGAGGCTGGCCCTAACACAAGGTTTCTTTAGCTCTATTTCTTCCCTCTCCAAGGAGAGGAGCTCCTTCATAGCAACCTTGATAAAGACGACGTCATTGGATGTTATGGAGTCAGTGACTGTGTATAATTCAGGCCTCCCCAACCTACAATAACTGTCCTTGATGTACTTTAACCATCCAATCCTATGTACATTGTCTAGGGTCAGACAATCCCTTCTTGTAGTATGGTTTAAGGGAATTTCAGGATTGAGCCATATCTTAAGCCATGCGATTAATGGTGCTGTTCTAACCAAATCGATGATGAAGCCTTCTCCTAACTCCTGGTGGACAGTATAGGATGGGGTTGACTGCGGAACGCCCAAAACAGATCTAAAAAATTTGTTTTCCGCGGTCTGAATGGGATCAACTCTTTTATACCCCCACAGGGAGCCACCATATGAGGCTACAGAGATACATTTAACTTTATATATTTTGCTAATAGCTTCAAAAGGCCTACCCCCCAGTCTTTTTGAAGACCCATGAAGGGCAGCGGAAGTTCTGGCCAGTGTAGCTGCTCTACTTTTTACATGAGGACCCCAGCTACCTTTCTCATCAAAGGTGATCCCCAGGTAAGGGAAAGAAGTGACCCGAACAAGTTTTTCCCTGCCGCAGAAAAAAGTTTTGTGGAGGGATTTCCTTGAAGCCCGGCCCATGAGCATGACCTGAGATTTTTTCGCATTTATTTTCAGGTCTAAAGAGCCCATGAAGGATTCAAAAGCGTCCAAAAGCCGTTGAAGCCCCACACCTGTTCGGGCCAGTAGCACCGCGTCATCCGCGTACAGAAGAACTGGTATACCCTGTTCCCCTGCACGTGGAATGTCGCTTGTAACCCCATTTAGGGCGGGCTCTAGAGCATTCACATACAGCGTGAACAGTAGTGGTGCCAAAATGCATCCCTGGCGAACTCCCCTTTCAGATGCAAACACTTCAGTACACCTTCCATTAGTGGAGACTCTAACTTTAGCAGACAGGCCAGAATGGAGGTCAGACAGTAAGTTGTCTATGGATCTGTCCAGGCCCATGTCAACCAGTTTACCCCAGAGCTTGGATCTATTGACCATATCAAATGCAGAGGAGAGGTCCATGAACCTTAGGTACATGGACCCATCCTTGGCTCTGGTGTATTTCTCAATCAATAGATGGAGATTGAGACACTGGTCCAAGGTGCTTCTCTTGGGTCTAAACCCGTATTGCACGTTGCTCAAGATATTATTCTCAGAGGCCCATTCATTCAATTTCGCTAATAAGACTCTCCCTAGAATCTTAACTGAGGAGTCTATCAATGAGATGGGCCTATAGCATGCAGGGTCCTGCCTATTACCTTTTTTGAAAACCGGGATAATAGTTGAGGTTTTCCAAGACTCAGGAATGTTGTCACGTTTTAAGGCGTTAAAAACCCTGCAAAGCAGTCTTGACCAGAAGTTAGGGAAGCATTTAAAGGCATCAGCCGGAACGCCATCCGGTCCCGGTGCCTTTTTTGTCAAAGTGCAATTAATAGCGACTAAAACTTCCTCAGCTTCAAAGTGCAAGTGGTTTCCCAATATAGTAGTAGACTCTTCATAAGCACTATTCTCGACTAAAGACTGGCCTGAATATATGTCTCTAAAGTGTTTGATCCAATCCTGATCTGGGATATTAGTTTCTAGGGGAGAGTTGTCCTCGCCTGTAAGAAGAGGTTGGTTAACAATCCTCCAGAACTCACCGCTATTTTTTATTATGGCTGGGTCTGTAAGTTGCGCCCAAGCTTCATCTTTAAGCTCTTTCTTTCTGGCTGCAATGGCTTTTTTATATAAGGCCCTACTAGTCCTAATAAGGTCACGGTCCTTTGGATTAGATTTAAGAGCATCAAGCAGCACAGAATGTGCTAGGGAACAACTATGATCAAACCATCTTTTAAGAGGTTTTGTTTTGGGCTTACTGATCACAGAAAGCCTACCGTTTATCTTACAGCATATGTTAGTAAATGCGAGAATTACATCCTCGTCATTAGCATTGTTCGATAGGCACACCCCAACCTCATCCTCAGCCTCTAACAAGACTTCTTGAATGAACGGTTCTGGGGTTATACTATCCCATTTAAGTCTGCGTCTTTGGTCCTTAACTTTGAGTGGTCCATCCCTAAAAATTGAGCCATGGATGCGTCCTAATAATTCACCCTCTACTAGGTCCAGAGAAACTGGGTTATGGTCACTAAAGGCGGATACCACAGTTCTATACATTAAAACTTTAGATAAAAAACATGCAGAAATAAAAATGTAATCAATGATAGAGCCATTGTCTGAGCCCTTAAAAGTAGGGGCCCTAACCTCCCCCTCCCCACAACTAGATTCATATAGGTTCCATCTAGCAAGAAAATTTTCTAGACAATCCCCCTGCTTGTTATGCACCAGATGGACCATTGCACTATTCGGGGGGGAATCTTCGTCATCACAAACACACGATAGTAAACAAGGATGTATGTTAAAATCCCCTAAGAAGATGATTTCAAATGCATTAACATCCTCACTATAGACTGTATGACGTGCAATCGGCAGCATTGGAGTTATAAAAATTAATAAACAAAATATTAGGAGACTCAGCACGAGACAATTCAATGATAAGGCAATGTTCGGAACCTGAGGCTAGTATCTTGAGGCAACCCTTAATATCAAGTTTAAACAGGCTAATCAGGCCCCCCTTAGCTCTTCCTGCTGAGCTAGCCACGGCAGGGATACTAAAGTAGCTAAAGCCATCAAGAGAAAAACTGTTGTTAGTGTCCCAGGTTTCCTGAAAGGCGATAATGTCATACTTGGATATAAAATTTAGCCAGGTTGCATTATCTGCCTTTGTCTTAATGCCAGCAATATTCCAGGTAAGAATGCTAAAAACAGGCACATTAGTCCTAGACTTTACAGGGTGTTCTGGCTGAAGTCAATCATTATGGTCCAAAAAGGATAGAGGTGCAAAACGGTTGGACAATAAGAGGGGTTGAGCAAAAGGATTCTGAAACCCTTGGGGTACTGGATGATTCGCAATATTGCGAGTGTGTTCAATACCCCATCTGTGGTGTGTGTCCGAGTTAGAATCCCATCCAAAGGCTGGTGTTTTAGGGTATGTAACATTCTGTTGTTCACCATAAAAAAAATTCAGTGTCAATGGTACAACAGAACCCTGCCTACGCTGTGGTGGGAGTAAGTTAATTAGGATGTTAGGTAACACCCCTGTGTGTGTAAAACTTACTGCTACACAATCCCCCTTGAATTTTTTAGGGCGATTGCCCAGCCATGAGACCCTCTTAGCTGTTTTGATTTCCTGGGCCAACTGCTGGCCACCCCCTGGAGCTAATCTCATATTTGTTGTAAGCCACTGTAGGGCTTTGTTAGACAGGGAGGAAGGGGATTCCTCAATACCAGCTTCTAATGGTGGAACGTTAGCCAGAACTAAAACGACAGGAGAGGCTTCAACTATAAATTGAAGTGGGTCGGTTGGCTGAGCTTGTACAGGGGGTATCTCAACCATTAAAGAGCCCTCCCCTCTGCTAGTGCCAGAACCGCTAATTGTTTGGTCAGGAAGCTGGGGTGGTGGATTACTTGGGGCTGCAACTGAATTCACCCTCTCTTGGTCGTCATCCTGCCTATTGTTATTACCCATATTTGCCACGGTTGTCATGACACAGTCAACACCCTCTGTTAATTTGGTCATCTGCCCTCCCAACTTTTTAATCTCAGATTGAAGTTTGTCAATTTTAGAGAGCAGAGGCTTGACAATGGATTTAATTTTTGTATCAATTAACTCAGCGAGTCTATCGAATAAATCGTCATCAAAACTATTGGTAGGCTTAGCACGTCCCCCTCTGGTTTCCTTAGGAGGAGCTTTTGGGGTATTTACCCTCTTCCTCCTAGTCCCAGATCTTAGTCCACCCCGCCTAGGCGGGTTTTTATTTTTCCCGGAATCCGAGCGGGAAGGTAGTTCAGTGATTGAGGTGTCTTCATCTGTAGGGGATGCAAGAATTTCCTGGTCCTCGTCACTGTCCACTTTATTCCCAAGGTCCACTGTAAGAACCTCAGAACCAGATCCAGATGGTACATTACTGGTCGCAGGGCCGGATTCCAGTGTTATAGGACACATAAAACTAGCATCAGGGAAAGTCTGTAAAGACATTGTATCCTCAGGTGATGGGGTTAAGGAGGGGGATAAGCAGCGTAAGTCAGGTGACTGGCTAAGACCCAATGATTCTCTCCTTTGAGAATTAATTTTTTCCACTGTCTGCACCAGATAGTTCTTCATGTTATTTACTTGTGGTACTGGGTTCTTTTTAGACATTATGACTAGTATAGCGCAAAGCCTAGGCAGCTAAAGGTAAACAAGGGGCTGTAACAAACAGATCAGTCTTACTTGGTCCGTAGATTGCCTCGTATGCTTCTAACAGGGTTTCTGGCCCTGCCCCTGCCTCCTCGTGCCGATGAGGGCCGTAGAGGGCCCGCCCTTTGCCCGGGCTTCGCCCCGGGCGTCCCGCGACGCGGGGGTGCTCCGCCTTTATTCCCTGCTCCTTGGCGCTCTCAGGGCGCTGCCGCGTCACTCTGACGCGCCGCCGCGGTGCCTGCCGGGATTTGCAGTTTCCCGGAGCGGCGGCGCGGAGTCCGGTGTTTCCTGACTCTTGGCGGCGGTGGCGGCGATGTGGGCAATGTCCTTTTGCTCTCCTTCCGTGTCAGGTGAGTGCAACTGACTCTCGGTGGTGGCGGCGATTCTACAATGGTCTCCCCCGCTCTGCCGGGGTGCTCCGCCTTTATTCCCTGCTCCTTGGCGCTCTCAGGGCGCTGCCGCGTCACTCTGACGCGGCGCCGCGGTGCCTGCCGGGATTTGCAGTTTCCCGGAGCGGCGGCGCGGAGTCCGGTGTTTCCTGACTCTTGGCGGCGGTGGCGGCGATGTGGGCAATGTCCTTTTGCTCTCCTTCCGTGTCAGGTGATTGCAACTGACTCTCGGCGGTGGCGGCGATTCTACAATGGTCTACCCCGCTCTGCCGGGGTGCTCCGCCTTTATTCCCTGCTCCTTGGCGCTCTCAGGGCGCTGCCGCGTCACTCTGACGCGCCGCCGCGGTGCCTGCCGGGATTTGCAGTTTCCCGGAGCGGCGGCGCGGAGTCCGGTGTTTCCTGACTCTTGGCGGCGGTGGCGGCGATGTGGGCAATGTCCTTTTGCTCTCCTTCCGTGTCAGGTGAGTGCAACTGACTCTCGGCAGTGGCGGCAATTCTACAATGGTCTCCCCCGCTCTGCCGGGGTGCTCCGCCTTTATTCCCTGCTCCTTGGCGCTCTCAGGGCGCTGCCGCGTCACTCTGACGCGCCGCCGCGGTGCCTGCCGGGATTTGCAGTTTCCCGGAGCGGCGGCGCGGAGTCCGGTGTTTCCTGACTCTTGGCGGCGGTGGCGGCGATGTGGGCAATGTCCTTTTGCTCTCCTTCCGTGTCAGGTGAGTGCAACTGACTCTCGGCGGTGGCAGCGATTCTACAATGGTCTCCCCCGCTCTGCCGGGGTGCTCCGCCTTTATTCCCTGCTCCTTGGCGCTCTCAGGGCGCTGCCGCGTCACTCTGACGCGCCGCCGCGGTGCCTGCCGGGATTTGCAGTTTCCCGGAGCGGTGGCGCGGAGTCCGGTGTTTCCTGACTCTTGGCGGCGGTGGCGGCGATGTGGGCAATGTCCTTTTGCTCTCCTTCCGTGTCAGGTGAGTGCAACTGACTCTCGGCGGTGGCGGCGATTCTACAATGGTCTCCCCAATGTTACAACAAAAAACACCTACTTGCTTTCAACATTCATAACATTCATGAAGTCCCCAAACCTTTGTGAGAAATGAGTGACATTTGTGTCAGTCCAAATGATGAGCAACGTGTGAAGCTCATCAGAACTTAAATGCATTGAAGTACTATGAAAGGATTGAAACTGGAGTTAGTGAAGTAATAAACACAATGCACATAAATAATGCAACTACATTTGCAGTTATTAACAGTTTGAGAAAGTTGATTGTTGAATTGGATGTTAGTCCACCACAAGTAATGTCACTATTCTTGTTAGGTCTAGTAAAGGTTTCATTAATTTAAATGTGAGCTTAACCACTGATACCTATGGCACAGAGTAGACTGGCTTAAATTAAGAATATGAGTAAATATTTAAAAGCACCAAAATAGTTAAAACGTCACAGTCACAACACCATGAACAAGCATTTACAATGCAACGGTTTCGCCTTTGCAAAAGTTAGAGCTATTGGCATTGTAAATGACAAAAATGTTATTTATGTGTTGGTTTTGAAAACAGATAAATAAATGGCATTGTCATTTACATTGCCAACAGCGTAATCTCTCGCAAATGTAAGACCTATTGTACCCTACTGGACGAGCTCAGTAGACAGCAATTACTACCACACACACACACCCAGAGCCAGCCACACACACACACCCAGAGCCACACACACCCACACACCCAGAGCCACACACACACACACACCCAGAGCCACACACACACACACACCCAGAGCCACACACACCCACACACCCAGAGCCACACACACCCACACACCCAGAGCCACACACACCCAGAGCCACACACACCCAGAGCCACCCACACACCCAGAGCCACACACAGCCACACCCACACCCAGAGCCACACACACCCACACACCCAGAGCCACACACCCATAGCCACACACACCCAGAGCCACACACACCCAGAGCCACACACACCCACGCACCCACACACCCAGAGCCACACACACCCACACACCCAGAGCCACACACACCCAGAGCCACACACACCCACACACCTAGGAGAGCCACACACCTAGGAGAGCCACACACCTAGGAGAGCAAGCACAGCGAGGGGGCAGGGAAGCAAGCAAGCACAGCGAGGGGGCAGGGAAGCAAGCACAGCGAGGGGGCAGGGGAAGCAAGCACAGCGAGGGGGCAGGGAAGCAAGCACAGCGAGGGGGCAGGGAGGCAAGCACAGCCAGGGGGCAGGGAAGCAAGCACAGCCAGGGGACAGGGAAGCAAGCACAGCCAGGGGGCAGGGAAGCAAGCACAGCAAGGGGGCAGCAAGCAGAGCCAGGGGGCAGGGAAGCAAGCACAGCCAGGGGCCAGGGGGCAGGGAAGCAAGCACAGCCATGGGGCAGGGAAGCAAGCACAGCCATGGGGCAGGGAAGCAAGCACAGCGCCCCATTGTGTCTCTTCCACAGAACAATTCGTGGAGAAGTCGTCATGCGCAACAGGCCACAACAGGGGTTTTCATTGGAAACCGAATTAGCCCCCAGTTGTGATCAGGGGTCAAAAGTAGTACTGGAGTCACCGACCTCTGAATGAAAAGTATTCAATCCGCCCGGATGGATCAGCAAAACTCTTGATATGCACATTGCACATAATTCTTGGCAGCAGGCAGATTAACCCGCTGAGCTATCTTTTGATTGGACGCAGACAGAGGAGGCTTCCAGCATCATAAGGAAATTAACATGGGCCTGAAAAGCAGGACATTCGTCTGAAGTGATGAACACAAAAAGTTCTCCACACTAAAATGTTGATAACCTTTGTAAGTTTCAAAAGACAGAATTACAACATCTCTCCACAAAAAATCAGGCGTGTGCAACGTTCTTTTTACATGAGTGAGTATCTTGTGTAAACCCCAAATACTGAGTTACCTGTATGTCAGCTAATCTCTGTTAACTGTGAAATTAGATAAATTAATCGGCGGCATGCTCTGTGGTATCACGCAAATTGAGAAACTGTATGAATACCTTGTGCTGAACACTTACAATGGAGCTTGGTGGGGAGACAGCCAATGCAGATTATGGATGGGGAGCGGCGATGCACTAACTACCCCCTCCCCCATGCCACCCCTCACCAACCACACCCATACCGAATCTGCAGACAGCACCTCCTGCTGCGCCCTCTTTGTCTCGCTCCAAAAATACCCACAGGGCACTGACAGCACTGTTGCAAAATGTATTAACCGGTTGTTTAAATGGTAACAGTGCTTTCAAAAGTTTTCAGTAAGGCGCTGCCGTACCAAATGTAAACTCTTTTTATAGGTTTCCATTAAAAGGACAAATTTAATTTTAATCAATTGAAGCCTTTACTGGTGCCCAAGCAGCCTTTTGATTTGCTGAATAACCAATTTTACACATTTACATTTGTTTAGGGCAGCGCACCTTGCAGAAATCGCTTGTTTCTTCTTCGGCTAGTTTGTCACTTCCCCCAAAAAGAAAAATACCGGCCATTTGTTTATCTTTTAAGAGTCTATAAAGGCTGTGATGTGATACTGAAATAGAACTACATATAAAGTCATTTGTATTCATTTGTAACATAGTGACTCTTCTGTTTTTATTTACTTTACGTGGCAGTCAGAGATCAGAAAGGCAGCTCTAGATTATGTTTTGAAGCTTTCTTCTTACATGTTGTTTGATAAGGGGGGGAAATACCGGCATTAGTTGAGTTTCCTAATTTTTATTCCGGCCGTGGCATTTAAATAATGATTCATGCGGGTAGAAAACCAGTCAGGTGGCAGCAGAGCAGCAGCACTCATTCTTCAGCTGCCTCTGCCTTTTCTCTCTTCATAGTAGAAGAGACCTTTCTTGTCTCCTTTCAACTTGCGGAACTAAACCGTTGCAGGAACGGTTGTGTTTTTTAATTTTTTTAAAAAGGGGAACTCTTTAGACCAACTTTATCAATCTTGGGAACGTCGTTCTTCCGTTCATCTGCCCACTGCGACGGTTCGACCATTTAGATGAGAGACAAAAACTAGGCTCTTGCATAAACATTACTAAGAGGATTTCATGAAGTTGCAATTCACGTTATATTAAACTAGTACAAGATGGCCTTTGAGACTGAATAAACGATCTTTACGTGTTTGTTTGTATGAGCTGACTGTCATTCTGCCTCATGAAACAAAATCACATCACTCCAAGATGGCCGACCGAAGCTGCCGGTCTGTCTTATATCGTCTAACGAACTACCACTCAACCATCCACAGCAGAGAGGAAGCGGATGTGATGTCTAACGTAAACCGGAACTAGTGCTACCGGTTGCTTCCATCCATGTGAGTTCTACTACAGTGAGTTGTTTTCGTGACGTCACCGCATAGGTAAAGTCAATGTAGAAGGAAAGATGGGCAAGAAAAGCAAAAATGACGGACGTTTTCGGTAAGGCAGATTTGCTCACGGACAGCGGGAGGGGGGGCGGGCACATGGACACCGGGAGGGGGGCCTACGAGGACACGTACAGCGGGAGGGGGGCACGGACACCGGGAGGGGGCCTACGAGGACACGGACACCGGGAGGGGGGCCTACGAGGACACGTACAGCGGGAGGGGGGCGGGAAAGGAACGGACAGCGGGAAGGGAACGGACAGCGGGAGGGGGCAAGGAAGGCACTCACCTGAACTTCCTCGGGAGGCGGTCGGCCGCAGAATGACAAACACAAACATGGACGCACAAAAAAAATAAACCCCGCCCACGGCCGCGATGACAACATTGCAGAGGCGGAGAGGGAAAAAATCTCGGGAACGCCCACGAATCTGGTCCGGCCATGAGGGACAGATCTCTGTTCCAATGGCTAGCCTCCATTTATGGAGCTAGCCAATGGAACAGAGGGCGTAATCCCAAGCCCACTCTGTTGTAACATAAGATTTCGCCTGCGCCGAAAAGCTGTGCAGAGCGCAGCCTTCGGCCAGGCGAAACCTAAAAACCAACTCCAATGTTTAAAATTAGAGAATACTTTAATGAACTAAATTACAACAAAATGACAAAAATACAATAAGGGGAACTGGAGATATGAATTTTAAAAGTTTTAAACAAAACTAGCATAAAAAACCATAAATCCCCAACCACGCCCATCTGATTGTACATGATAGGGACCTAGGCACAATTTATCTATTACCCATAACATCAGAGATGCGTCCTCCAACTTCAAGCTCTGCTTGGAAGCAGTTGCATCGTGGATGAGCTCAAACTTCCTTAAACTAAATGGGGAGAAGACTGAGGTGTTGATTTTTGGCAGCAGTTTGGAAATCTGATCCAGTGATTGGTGGCCTGACTCGTTGTCCCTGTCCTGTCTCACTTGGAAAAAATCTGGGTATTTTGGTGGACAACTCTCTCACCATGAGTCGGCAGGTGAGCAGGACAGTTTCTACCTGCTTCAGGATCATCAGAACTTTAAAAAAAATCTCTCCTTATCGTTCACTGGATTCCCGTAAACAGGCTATTGCCGCTCTTGTGACATCCAGATTGGCTTACTGTAATGCCCTTTATTTGGGCATCAACAGAGGTCTGATTCAACGGCTGCAACTGGTGCAGAACGGCGGTGCCAGGTTTGTGATGAACTTACCTAAATTTCATTCCATCTCCCCTTCTCTGAGGACGTTGCATTGGCTTCCCATTGATTGCAGGATTCTTTTTAAGACCTTATGACTAGTTCTCAAGGCTTTTTTGGCTCTGGTCCCGAGGGTATTAAGACGCTTCTACATCATTACATGCCCTCTAGGAAACTCAGGTCGGCGGATAAGAACCAGTTTATAGTGCCAAGGTTTAGGAAGGCTAGATGGGGTGGCCGTGCCTTTTCTTTGGCTGCTGCCAAACTTTGGAACTCCCTTCCTTATGATCTTTCCGGACTTTCTTCCCATTCACTCTCCATTAGGCCCTGAAGACATGGCTCTTCACTCAGTCTATAGCCTAACTCTTTCTCCCTCCTTCGTGTATAGTCTGCTTTAGCGCCTTGATGCCCTTGGGCTAAGTCTGCGCTGTATAAAATCCAATTTCAGTAATGGTCGACCATGATAGAACGTGAGTCAGATACAGAAACCAGGTTAGTCGCTGTCAGAAGTTTTGCGTTCTGACTTAGTCTCTGAAATGGAAGCCCAGAATCCACAGCTAGGCTTACAGCTGGCTGTGGTCGATAAGGGCTCCACAAGGTCAGATCGATATCAAACAAAGTTCCGGTGAAATCATTGATTTTTGGTGGTAAAGTTCTGAATAGGAGAAATTGAAAATTTGCACCCAAGGAGGGTCCTCGCCGGCTGGATACTTTTGTCCCCTTTTCTCTGTGAACATTTCTACATTCATCCTCAAGGAAGGTGGAGTATTATGTGGTGATGCTGGTTAGGCTTCACTTTGCAATACTCTCTCAATACCCTAAGATGGGCCTGAATTCACAATAATAAATCCTTATCTCAGTTCTTTTAGAGTGGCAAAGAGCAGTAAGTCTTTACTAGAGGAACATTTGTTAAGCATTTCAGAGTACCAACATGGACGGTAAGTAATTGAGACGACGTGAAAGAAATCCAACACCAATTTATAAAAATAAAGCAGATTTTTATATAAATGTAAACACCAAAACAAAGTGAAACGGATAAGTACAACCGAAGTTATGGATTTTAGGAGCAATAATAAATTAGTGCAAATCAAAACAGCAAAACATTAGCATTGCGGTCAATAGGAAAACGTATTAGTGACAATCAGTCATTTGTGTGCTTAGAACCCAAGGAGGGTTAAGGTGATGAGGGTTCCAGGACCAAGCCACAACAAGTCAGTTTGATTTTACCTGACTCGCGAAGTCTGGGTGCAGATTTGTCTTGGGTGTCTGTCCGTGGGACTGAAGTGGGAGCCGCAGGGGTGCTCGTTTTTCTGCTTGCATGATGCTGGTGAGGAAACAGGTGCAAAAAGTAAACAACGAGACCACTGCCGGTGTCAGCTGAAGGTATTGCGGTGTTTCCACTGGGTGCAGCGTCAAATAAAGGTGGTGGTTTCCGGACTAGCCACCAACAAACCTTGGCAACTGTAAGTCAGCAAAAAGTTAATTTAACGTCCGGGGGCAAACAGTAGCCATCTGCAATTTGCTGTAGGCCAGGACTGTATTTCCCTCAATTCACTGGACCATCTTCTTTTTTGGCGATCCCTCAGAGTGGTTCTCCAGCGGGGAATGGCCAGGAAGATGGCCACAGATTTTCTGGTTTTGGTACGTTATTTATACCCGAGGTGTGCAGGGGACTAGTGCCACCAGTCCATGGGAGTTGCCTTTGGCAGTTCCAGGAAGATGCAGAGTATCACACCTTTGATATTTGCAGCTTTTTTTGTAGCAGACTCAGGTTTCTTTTGTGTCCTTTGTTGCAAGTCAGATCAGAACTGAGGTTCTGGTTCTAAGGGTGCCCCTTTAAACTTAGATTTAAGGGTGTTAGGGATGTGAGTGCAAGTAGCCAGTGGACTACTAGCCCCAGCGGCTAATCCGCCCCTGAGGTGAACACACCTTGGGGGGGGGGAGAGGGGGTCACCTTTTCTACCCGGAACCCTCTATGCTGCCAATTTTAATAATGCAAAAACAACAGGTGATGGACCGAATGTGGATCAATGTCACACACTCAACCCAGTCCAAGGATCTGGGCCTAAATCCATCGTTTTTTGCACTCCACACCACCCTGGGTCAGATAATGGCTTTATGCAAATCAGCTCTGACCCTGTGCCCCATGGGAACAGTCCAGTCCGAACTACAACAGCCATATCTTTCCCAGACCGGAATCAAGCATCCGAGGACCGGACCGGTTTCGAGGTAACACCTCTCATCAGCCCGGCTAGCTTGACTCCAGTGGTGTGGAGTGCCTGGGACCCACGTCTGGGCATCCCCAGCGCACTTAGGGCGGAATTTGCAAAAACAACAGGTGATGGACCGAATGTGGATCAATGTCACACACTCACCCCAGTCCAAGGATCTGGGCCTAAATCCATCGTTTTTTGCACTCCACACCACCCTGGGTCAGATCATGGCTTTATGCAAATCAGCTCTGACCCTGTGCCCCATGGGAACAGTCCAGTCCGAACTACAACAGCCATATCTTTCCCAGACCGGAATCAAGCATCCGAGGACCGGACCGGTTTCGAGGTAACACCTCTCATCAGCCCGGCTAGCTTGACTCCAGTGGTGTGGAGTGCCTGGGACCCACGTCTGGGCATCCCCAGCGCACTTAGGGCGGAATTTGCAAAAACAACAGGTGATGGACCGAATGTGGATCAATGTCACACACTCAACCCAGTCCAAGGATCTGGGCCTAAATCCATCGTTTTTTGCACTCCACACCACCCTGGGTCAGATAATGGCTTTATGCAAATCAGCTCTGACCCTGTGCCCCATGGGAACAGTCCAGTCCGAACTACAACAGCCATATCTTTCCCAGACCGGAATCAAGCATCCGAGGACCGGACCGGTTTCGAGGTAACACCTCTCATCAGCCCGGCTAGCTTGACTCCAGTGGTGTGGAGTGCCTGGGACCCACGTCTGGGCATCCCCAGCGCACTTAGGGCGGAATTTGCAAAAACAACAGGTGATGGACCGAATGTGGATCAATGTCACACACTCAACCCAGTCCAAGGATCTGGGCCTAAATCCATCGTTTTTTGCACTCCACACCACCCTGGGTCAGATAATGGCTTTATGCAAATCAGCTCTGACCCTGTGCCCCATGGGAACAGTCCAGTCCAGGGTGGTGTGGAGTGCAAAAAAACGATGGATTAGGACCCAGATCTTTTGACTGGGTTGAATGTGTGACATTGATCCTCATTCGGTCCATCACCTGTTGTTTTTTGCAAACTCGCTATAAGTGTACTGGGGATGCCCAGACGTGGGTCCCAGGCACTCCACACCACTGGATCAAGCTAGCCGGGCTGATGAGAGGTGTTACCTCGAAACCGGTCCGGTCCTCGGATGCTTGATTCCGTTCTGGGAAGGACATGGCCTTTGTAGTTCGGACTGGACTGTTCCCATGGGGCAACAGGGTCAGAGCTGATTTGCATATCGCCATTGTCTAACCCAGGGTGGTGTGGAGTGCAAAAAAACGATGGATTAGGACCCAGATCTTTTGACTGGGTTGAATGTGTGACATTGATCCTCATTCGGTCCATCACCTGTTGTTTTTTGCAAACTCGCTATAAGTGTACTGGGGATGCCCAGACGTGGGTCCCAGGCACTCCACACCACTGGATCAAGCTAGCCGGGCTGATGAGAGGTGTTACCTCGAAACCGGTCCGGTCCTCGGATGCTTGATTCCGTTCTGGGAAGGACATGGCCTTTGTAGTTCGGACTGGACTGTTCCCATGGGGCAACAGGGTCAGAGCTGATTTGCATATCGCCATTGTCTAACCCAGGGTGGTGTGGAGTGCATAAAAACGATGGATTAGGACCCAGATCTTTTGACTGGGTTGAATGTGTGACATTGATCCTCATTCGGTCCATCACCTGTTGTTTTTTGCAAACTCGCTATAAGTGTACTGGGGATGCCCAGACGTGGGTCCCAGGCACTCCACACCACTGGATCAAGCTAGCCGGGCTGATGAGAGGTGTTACCTCGAAACCGGTCCGGTCCTCGGATGCTTGATTCCGTTCTGGGAAGGACATGGCCTTTGTAGTTCGGACTGGACTGTTCCCATGGGGCAACAGGGTCAGAGCTGATTTGCATATCGCCATTGTCTAACCCAGGGTGGTGTGGAGTGCAAAAAAACGATGGATTAGGACCCAGATCTTTTGACTGGGTTGAATGTGTGACATTGATCCTCATTCGGTCCATCACCTGTTGTTTTTTGCCAATTTTAATAATGGCAAAACATCTTTCTTAGCAGTACAGACCAGGGAGCCTACCCTAGAGGTGTGGCACCCTCTGGGGCTGTACACTTGTTGACTACATAACTTCCCTACCTGCCCAGGTCCAAATGTGCCTCGGGTCAGGGGGAGGGCAGTTTCCTCCTTTGGGAGGCAGCCTAGTTGCATATCACAGGTGATGTAAGCATTGACGTTCACCGCCTTGATGTGTCACTTCACTAGGCATTCTGTTAGGGATGGACGTATGACCTCCTTCCCATCCAGGCCATTGTTTCTGGCTCGTGGGCGAGTTCACACTTACTGGCAGGTGATCAGATTCCTGTCTTGGCAGCAGCAGCTGCGGGGTGGCAGCCAGAGCACAGAAAAGGTTTGGGCAACCAGGTGGACAACCTCTAAGGTAGCCACGTGGGTGCATGCCACATTGTCCTCAACACGAGAATCATGTTAGGGGTGATGAGACACATTTTTTATACCAACATGACATATTTCAGTGGTACCATAATGGAGCTGGCGACCTCGAGGTTGCCTGGGTGCCAGCCCATGTTATCCTATGGACCGCTGATCACTTATGGTAGCCCATAGTTGAAAAGGTCATTATAGGGACATATAAGCTTGCTCATACATGTCATCACCATTAATATAATGCATCCTGCCTCCTGGGCTTGGGAGGCCTTCCTTATGGGTGACTGGTGTATATTAAAAATGTGGCATTGACCTTGCCGCACAAGGTGAGGGCAAAGTTGAACTTGAGCAGCTTGCACTGCTCCTGTAGTCTGCAATGCCAGGACTGCTTCATCTGTTTACATGATTCACTCAGGGTGCCACAAACAGTGCTTCAGGCCCTGGTGACCCCTTTAACTGTCATGCCCTGGGAACCCCTATTCCCATTTACCAGGGACTCACAAGGGGGTAAAGTCCTTGTCGATTGGGGTTGCCAATTCACATGTCCCAGTTTCAGGGAGAGAGCACTGGCACTGAGGTCTGTTTAGCCAGCTTCAGTGCACTGTCAGAGTCATAAACCAGCATCTAGAATTTCAAATGAGGGCAGAGGGGGGCTGGGATCCTGCAAAAAGGCCTGTTTTCATACACACACTTAGTCACTTTTTTTGGAACTCAGATTCCTCCAGCTGGGCCAAGCACCAGCTGAAGTTGTGCAAGGTTCCACGAGGAAGGATCCCCTCTCCAGGACACCCCGCTTAAAAGGATTTTCTGATGCGGAGAAACTCCAAGCGGGAGCAACCTCAATCTTTGGCCCTGCAGAAACACACCTTCGTCGGAATGACTTGGCATATTTGTCCCAGTCCTCCAGAGGTCTTTGGAGCCACAAAGCTCTTAACTCTCATGTTTCTCAGGATGTTAGGAGGAGTAGATATTGACACAGCCTATTGTCCCAGGACCTCAGGCACAGCACTTGCAGCTAAAGACTCAGTCTAGCAGACGGCGCCAGTAGGGTCCAGTGCAGGTCCGGTTGGAACTGGTGAGCCTGGCTCTTCAGGAAAGAGGCTTCTAGCAGGTTGTTGTGTCTCTGTACCTATTAAGAGGTCAGCCGTCTGACCCTTGGAGTCCACTTCTTTGTCCTGGCTACATGTGGTAGAGGGTCCAGCCTTTCAGGTCTCCTCAAAGGTCTCAACAGCAGGTGCAGTTCTTTTTTGTCTTTCACGGGTCCAGTAGTGTTCTGAAGAAGGTGCCTAGCAGTGCTATTTTTATATCTGGCACTTGCCTGTGGATGTGTGTGACTCCTGACCCCTCCCTAACCAATAGAGAAAGGGTCCCCTGGGGTAATCTTAATCACATTTGCAGCAGATCCTGTGCACCCTACTCAGACAATCTGACTATGCCCCTCACTACCTAAAGTAAAGATAGCAGAACTTTGATTCCCCAGTGCAGAGATCCTGTGTGCACTCTAGAGGTGTGGCCAGTGAAATGACCAACCGGTTCCCTGTGGTCACTTCAGTCCAGCTTTTGGGGTGATCGTCTCCTACTGGGATTGGTGCCTGCCTGACTAGTTGGACATAAGAGGGCCTTGTCGGCTAATATTTGCCTATGGGCCTCTTTTCCTGCCAGAAGAGCGGCAACCCTGCCCACACCCAAGATCTTTGTCTTGACTCTGTGAGCAAGTTCACACCTTATCAATTAGGCTATTCAGCTACTATGTGACAGTTGGAGTTCAAGTAAATGGGCTTCTAGAGGCTTTAGGCAGGGAAAAGGTAACTTTCTAAAAGTGCCTTTTCCAAAATATTCAAAATAAATCTAACTTTAGCAATGAATTGGGCTTATAATAAATATTTTTAAAAGTCTTAGAAATAATTTTGTGGCTGTTACCTGGCCTGAGATAACATTATTGTGTTTAATATTGTATCCCAATGATTTCCTATGGAATAGCTAACTGCCATTGTTTGGACATGTTTACTCTTACTTTGACATACCATGCACACAGCCTTATTGGCAGTAAGGCCTACTTATGGATAATATATTTATATTTAAAAGAAATGGTTAGGCCTGTCAAAAGAGGGTATTTTGGCTGGCCAATGTTTTAGTTTTAAAACTGCATAGACAGGCTACAGTGGTAGGTCTGCAGTCATGTTTTCACTGTCACTGTATTGGATGGTACAATGGGTGCTGCAGTCCACTGGTGAGATTTAACTTATAGGCCCTAGGTACACGTTGTACTGTATACTAGGAATGTATAGGCAAGTTACATTTGTCACTTAGGACTGTAGCAAATGTTGACATGTTTTAGGGGTCATGGCACATGCACTGGGGCCTGATTAGCAAAGTTCCAGTGTGCAGAGCCACTTATCACGTTACCATAAAACATCATTTACATAATTTACTACTCTTCTCAGCAAACTTTCATGGTGATCTTGTTATGGTGAAGCTGCTAATTGCATAGTCGTCCTCTAGTAAATTTAGCTGGCAGGATCATCCATTTCTGAGTTACAAATTAAAGTAGTAAACTACATGTATCCTCATGAGTCATGGACCTAGACGTCGGGATAAGTGTAGCATAGTAGGTGCATGACATTCACTTGGAATCCTGAAGAAAATATTCTGCTTTTATGTTCCATAACTGATTTATATGCAGCATGCTGTGTGGACTGCACTTCCACAGCTACCTTAAACTGGGCTGGATGTTAATATGAAATTATTTCCTAGTGTCCACCTGAGACCCCAATAGGAATCCAGACCCGTGCCACGATTGCAGGTGCACAAACATAGAAGCAGGTCTATAATTTCGCATCAACTGAGTGGCACAGAGGGACTTAATTGACAGTGTTGACCAACATTGGAAAAACAGACACGATGGCACTATAGGGAAATAAATGCAAGTTTTACACACCGTATAATCCGTGTTAACTGAATTGCTTTCTGATGAGGTCTAATAATAATTCTGCAACAAAATACATGAAAACTGACCTGCCTCTGTATTGAGTTAACCCTCTCTGAAAACCATTTTGCGAGAAAACAGGACTGACCCAGCAAATCCAGGGCACCAGTTTACGCTATTAGGACTTGACTTTCTGCCTTAGAAGGACTACACTGGCACATCCCACAAACCTATGCGACAGATTATATGTTAGACAAACAAAATCAATTTATTAGAGCTGGTGCCATTTTGTTGAGCTTCATGTAGCCAATCTGCTTTTTAAGTGACGCGAGGGGCTTAATGGTTCACAACATTACCCCATGATTTTCTAGCCTGGCTAGAGATAAAAACAGACTTATCACACACATTACAGCAATCCTTACAATGAAGTAACTCATAGGAGGCCACTCGAGAAAGAATACACTGCATTCATTCTCTGTTCTCAAACTAGATAAGTATGTTACTATCCCCATTGCCAAATCCAACCTGCTATTACTACGGAACAACAAAGAATTGGAATAAATAACAAAACCGTACACAGCCACATTTGGCATAGGAAAGACATTTTCTTCCCTAAACATGGAGAAGAATCTGGGGTGGGGTGGAGGGCTTCATGGAACTGTAGGCGAAACACAGCTTTCTAAGTCTTCTACAACTTCCTACACTTGAACGCCACAGTGTGTAGACGAGGGAAGTTAAAGCAATCCAATGTAGCTCACTGAACAAGTCTGTTCACCCGGCCTCTAAAATCTATAGGATTATCATCTCAAATCCCAAATGATTTGCCCAATCTTAAATTAATGTAATTATGTATTCCTGTTTATAAATAGAACACCACTGTCAAGCGAAACATAGATAATTACCTGCTCCAGTGCTTGCAGAAATCTTGCCATCTTTTTCTCTTACACAATGCCTATTGGACATCTGATACCTGTTGGAATGGTACTTAAAACACAAGCAGTATAGAATATATGCTCTTTAGCTGAAGCTTACTTTTTGTCAGGTCAGCCTGAGGGATTTACTCAGTCCCTCAGGTACCTAATTTACCATCTTCACAACTGGCACTTAAACACAACGATGCTTTCAGGCAACAAACGCCTTCTTCTATTAGAGTTGAAATCCCCAGAGCACCATTCCGTACAAGGCTCGCATACCTAAGAGAGGCTCAGCTGCCATTTCATACGCCAGAAGGTTATATAAAATGTCCACCACATATTTTGGGCAAACTTGACTCCTACGTGCAGAATGTAGACCCCCATTATGCTTATTAGACATATAGGCCAGATTGTACCTCTTGCATCCCACTTACTTAACACCCCTCTGAGTGACACAGCGGATAGATACACCCACGAAACACATGATGCCCCTGCCACAGTTACCTCTCTGCTCTGCCCAGCTCTCCTTTCCCGCTACTCCCTTTTTATTTCTTTACCTTGGCATCAGATTGGACCCAGCTTTCTAACAATTGAGCGCAGCTGATTGGCCAGCCATAAAACTCTTACACTACTGCTTATATCACCGATATCTCATTGTGACGTACAGATGATCAATACATTATATCGATAGCATAGACATCATTACCTCTTCACTAGATAAGATTGTTTCATATTTGACTGTTAACTACAATCCATAGACTGCTAATAACCTGGACCATAGGTAATGCACCCTTAAGTGTGGCACACTCATACCTCTGTAGCATCTACTGCCTCTCACGACTGACGTCATTGTCTATTCCTTTATTTCACCACTTTTTTTGGAAGAACCCGTCTATGCTTATGTTTAGTCTCATGCATTTAATAAAACAACCACAAATATAACAAAATAAACTGCTTGCAGACTTGTCCCTGCCACCTGCTTATTATAGTATTTATTGTTACTGGCAGACATCCTGGTGAATTAAATCCAGTAATGTTAGCAAAGGTGTGAAGGGTGCATCATGTTTGTTGGCTGGCCGGGGCTCATAAAGTGCATCATGACAAGGGAGACAAGTGAGTTTGTGGCCTAAATATGATGCAAGTTATAGACTTCAGTTTATAGCTATAAATGCAACATGTTCAACTAGGCTGTTTCGTCTTACAAACGAGTGCTAAATGGGTTTCAATTGTTATTTTGTAATGATAACGTGCGACCTGTTTTTAAAGCACTTTTTGGAACTTGACATGTAATATAGAAGTAAAAAAGTATTATTGTCTGGTATAAGAATGCCATGTATTCGGCAACTGTTGAGACATAATTAGAGGGCAGAGGTTAACCAACTTCAAAAACACAGAGAGGATTGTTTATCATTGCTCAACATGTGTTCTATGTGCCCAGCTCTTCACTGCCGTGGGAGTATCACACAAATAACAAAAGGGGAGGGAGAGAGTGAAACTGTGGATTCGTTCTCCCTAGTCAAATATATCAAAAACAAAATGGAATCCACTAGTGGGTGAGAGTGGTCCCTACAATGGCGGGGAGCACTTCGTGTTTTTAAAATACCCCTCACACACCAAAAGGACCCTTGGTGTCATGCTTCTTCATAGGGGTCTTCGCACCACTCTACAAGATGCGGCGTGCTACTACCTACGACTACGTGGGAGCACTTATACACAGACTATGTGTGGTGTGTGTAGGGTTTTGTGGTGATTAGTGAGTGGTGAGGTTTGAAGTGTTGTAAGTGATGGTTAAAAAGTACCTGGCTCGTGGGGTGACTCAAAAAGGTTTTAATGGGCCCCCGAGCTGGTACTGTTAAAAAAGGTGTGTAGTGAGGTTTTAATGTATTGCAATGTACATTAACGTTGTGTGTGCGTCAACATGTTTTGGAGTCTAAAACTCCTTCTTCAGGACGGGGTTGCACAAATCCCCACCTTACTCACGTATGCTATGAACAATATGTATTCTACAGAGAAGTGACCAATAAGGCTATATTGTACCTATTTCTTTTATGGAGGTCTGTCGCGAAAAGCGAAACTGCTAGAAAAGACCTGGAAAGAAATAATGCATTTCAATCAAAAGTGGTTGTGCCCCTCCTGGATCAGTGACCTTAAAGAAAAAAGGGGGGAGGGGTTGTGGTGTGGGCAGCCGATATCTAGACAAATATTGTCATACTATTAGCAATCTTGCCTCCTAGAAAAAAGGACAAATACATGACATACAATACACAAAACATGAACACACGCTTCTATAATTATCCTCTACCTGGTTTTGGTGATCTTATGCTATTGGGAGGATAATGTAGATTAATAGTGTTATTTTTATCAGGCCAATACATACTTATTCCTAATGCATGTTGTGCCTCATGAGCCTCATAGCGTTTGGGGACCAATCGAGCCAATATGCATCCTGTAGGGAAATTAGAAGAAAGCTCAGGAGGGCGACTTACAGGTTTAAAGTTGGTATAACCTTTTTACCATCTCCATTACTCACGATTACGGAGAGCAGCATCTGCCTTGTTTTCCCCTACGCGGCTCTGCTGGATCTGCGGACTGCAGTGGACAGCGCGTTTAAATACTCCACCCTCTCGTCTAAATTACATACTAATTGCATGATTGAAAACGGAAGGTTGAGAAAATATGCCCAAACATGGGCGCACCAGTATTAGTGCGTTCCCCTTTGTAGCGTCTACGTGCCAGCGCATACTCTCTGGATTGTTATTCAGCGTCTGGAAGTTGCGCAAGCGCTTGTGGTCTGGTATGTTTCTTTAGCGTTTTTACTGACTGCGCAAGTGAATGGTCTTGTAAATCGTAAGCTGCTCTGCTATCATAATACGCTCGAATTATGGGAGCGTACAGAAAAACCCCTCATAATATTAGTTCTCTAATGGGTCAAATTATCGGTCTTATAATTTCTCAAAGTTTGGTAGCTACTAGCCTTGCTGGTGGTTAGAGAGTTCGACCGATTGTGCTTTAATTATTAGCGAGCTCAAATAATTAGCGAGGGCGCTCTGAGAGTGGGGGTCCCTGTATAGTAAATGGTTGTTTTCATGACAGGAGTAGGTATGAGCCTGTCCTACCAAAATACTCAGTGACTGGCACTACTATGAGCCCTGGAATGAGGGAGGAGGCATAAAGAGGAGAGCCACGGGTAGTTTACTGCATGTGGATCATATGGAGTTAAAAACCCCAGAAAGACTGTTTCTGACAATGGGTCAGCGTAGCTGTCCCCATGGGATGTCGTCATTAAGGCCAATAATGTGAGTCCCTAGACGGAACAACCAACGTTGTTCTTTTTCAAAAAGCCCTGATCCTGATTGTAGTTGCTCTATCACTGTCCAGATCAGGTCGTTAACACAGTGTTGTTCTTGCAAGAAATGGGTGGGCATTTTTATGGTGCTTTTCTTGCACCTTACATTGCTCTTGTGTTCATTTATCCTGGCCTTTACTGCTCTGGTTGTCATCCTGACATATTCTATGCCGCAGGGACATGTGATTAGATAGGCCGCATGCTTGCTATTGCAGTTTGTGAATTTTCGCTGGTCCCACTTGCTCCCATTCCTGAAGGTCAGTTGTTGACTTTTTTTGGTAAGGTGGCAACTGCTACAATTGCCACATAGGTGATGGCCTTGTATGCCATGCAATGTGGTCTGTTCATGGTGTTTGATTTGAGGCCTTGTGTGTACTAGGATGTCCTTTAGATTTTTCCCCCGTCTGTGTGCAAAAAGGGGTTTCTCAAAAGTGAGTTCTCAGCAGGTTAAAGTGTGCCAGTGTTTATTGATAATTTTGGAGACCTCATTTGAATGGGTGCTGTATGTGGTTACACAGATTGGTTTATTTAGGTTTGTTTCTTTCTCGACCCTGTCTTTGAGCAAAGCCTCGCAATTGTTGTTGCAAGCCCTTTTCATTGCAGAATTAATGACCCTGTCTGGGTACTGTCTTCGTTGTAGTTTAGTTTTTAAGTCAGAGGCTTGTGCTTTATACTGGCTTATATCACTGCAATTTCTCCATAGTCAGAGTAATTGGCCGTAGGGGAGATTCTCACGCAGATGTCGCGGATGGAAACTATCAAATCGCAAGAAGCAGTTCCTGGACGTTGGTTAGAAATGTGTCATGGTTTTTAGGAGGCCACCTTGTGGTAGATATTTAGGTCCAAAAACACCATTGATTCTTTTGATTCATTTGTAAATGCCCCTGCCACATGACTAACACGTCATCTATATACCTCTTCCATGTCAAGATGTTATTTCTGAATGGATTATTAGGGTGTAAGATTTTTCTGGACTCCAGGTGGTGGACGTACAGCCCGGCCAGGCTCGACGCAAAGGTGCTGGTCCCCTGGCTTTGGAGGTAGAGTGTGTCTTCATACTCAAAGAAGTCCTTGGTGAGTGCTGTTGAGATGCACTCAAGTATGACGCACCTTGGCTTCTGATATTTCCATGTGGTAGAGTAGAGGACCTCATCTATGATCAGAAGAGTCTCGTCATGGGGTAGACTCGTATACAAGCTCTCTAAGTCGAGGTTGAGTAACAACTGAGTCTCTGGGTCAAAGGGTAATTCCTTCAGTAGCTGTAGGACAGCTTTCGTATATTTCAGATAGGTATCTGTGGATTAGACTAGCGGACACAGGAAGGCATCAGCGAATTTGGACAAGGGTTCCAAAATGGAGCCGATGCCGGAGACGATGGGTCTCCCCGGTGGATGATCCAGATTCTTATGTATCTTTGGGATACTATAGAAGTATGGAATTCTGGGTTCTTCTGGATCAAAAATTTGGCCTCTTTTTTAAACAACCAATCATGGGTTAATGTTTCCTCCACCATGCCCCCTATGGTGGTTCGTAGGGACTCCGAGGGGTCATCTGGTAGGATTGAATAGTTTCTTCAGTCAGACAGAACATACCAGGCCACAAGCGCATGCGCAACTTCCAGACGCTGAATAACAATCCAGAGAGCCTGCGCTGGCACGTAGACGCTACAAAGGGGAACGCACTTATACCGGTGCGCCCATGTTTGGGCATATTTTCTCAACCTTCCGTTTTCAATCATGCAATTAGTATGTAATTTAGATGATAGGGTGGAGTATTTAAATACGCTGTCCACTACAGTTCGCAGATCCAGCGGAGCCGCGTAGGGGGAAACAAGGCAGATGCTGCTCTCCATAATCTTGAGTAATGGAGATGGTAAAAAGGTGATACTAACTTTAAACCTGTGAGTAGCCCTCCTGAGATTTCCTCTATTTTTCCTACAGGATGCATATTGGCTCGATTGGTCCCCAAACGCTATGAGGCTCATGAGGCACAACATGCATTAGGAATAAGTATGTATTGGCCTGATAAAAATAACACTATTAATCTACATTATCCTCCCAATAGCATAAGATCACCAAAACCAGGTAGAGGATAATTATAAAAGCATGTGTTTCATGTTTTGTGTATTGTATGTCATGTCTTTGTCCTTTTTTCTAGGAGGCACGATTACTAATAGTATGACAATATTTGTCTAGATATCGGCTGCCCACACCACAAACCCCCCCTTTTTTCTTTAAGGTCACTGATCCAGGAGGGGCACAACTACTTTTGATTGAAATGCATTATTTCTTTTCAGGTCTTTTCTTGCAGTTTCGCTATTCGCGACAGACCTCCATAAAAGAAATGGGTACAATATAGCCTTATTGGTCACTTTTCTATAGAATACAGATTGTTCATAGCATACGTGAGTAAGGTGGGGATTTGTGCAACTCCGACCTGAAGAAGGAGTTTTAGACTCCGAAACATGTTGACGCACACACGAGGTTAATGTACATTACAATACATTAAAACCTCACTACACACCTTTTTTAACAGTACCAGCTCGGGGGCCCATTAAAACTTTTTTGAGTCACCCCACGAGCCAGGTACTTTTTAACCATCACTTACAACACTTCAAACCTCACCACTCACTGATCACCACAAAACCCTACACACACCACGCATAGTCTGTGTATAAGTGCTCCCGCGTAGTCGTAGGTAGTAGCACGCCGCATCCCGTAGAGGGGTGCGAAGACCTCTATGATGAAGCATGACACCAAGGGTCCTTTTGGTGTGTGAGGGGTATTTTAAAAACACAAAGTGTTCCCCACCATTGTAGGGACAACTCTCACCCAATAGTGGATTCCATTTTGTTCGTGGTAGTATCACAGCCTTCTTTAAAAAAAAAAGAACAAGACGTCACCAATAAGGGTTTTTGTTACAGAACATGAAAGTCAGGATATTGATTTATTTTTCACCCCCAGTAAGACATTTTAATTCAGAGCTCTAATGGAAGCATAAAAGGCTGAGAATCAAAAATGGTAACCTTGACTATAAAAGGCGCAGGAAAGAAAGTTAAACATATGCATTCAGTAAAAGTATATAAAGGCAAGGTGATGCGCAAATCGTATGTCTTACCTACTCTTCCGGGGCAAGTAAAGAATTGAAACAGAAATGAATGAAGGCATTGAGACGCGCAGAAAGGATTGGATGACTTTTTATACTGCCCACACTTTCAGAATACAAAGTAGGATGCTTTTGTTAAAAAGGTTGGATTTTTTAATAATTTCTCACAGCTCTTCTGAACAAGTGGACAGCAAAAAAAAACAATTTTTCCCCTCAAAAAAGATAGCCTACACTCAAAACGAGAAACATATGAAGAGTATAAAAGTCAGTAAACTTCGAGGAGATAAGCAAAGAGAAAGGTCAGGAAGATGTCGTTTGAAGATTGTCTGGTAGGTTGAGTCATGGGAGTACAAGAGAGGAGTGACATTTGTGTAAGCTGCTGAGCTGGGCTGAGAGGTAGAAAGGTGGGGAAGAACATGCACAGCCTGATAGCTCATATGTTTACTGTAGCAAATGAATTAAATGTCTAGCAGAAGAGCACTTGGGGAAGAGTCAACCGATATTGAGAAACTAAAGATGTCCTGGTTGTCACAACATTGCTTTCACAAGCTGTCAAAATTAAGAGGTTTCTATTCTCTTCTGTCCTTGCTCCCTTTGGTGAATTCCTCTGCTTTGGAGACAGGTATAATCTTTTTAGGGGATCCCTTTCTTATGATACTCTAGTTCCCTTCGCTGTCTTCGAAAATATTGTAGTCAAATCAGACTGGAGATGAATCAAAGATTCTTAAAAGTACGTAGTAAATATCCACAAGGTAACAATATAATAGCAACCACATTGTATCTCCCAAGACGTTAGCGCTCTTAAATACGTTTGTGTGTTTATAATTTAAAAATAGAGACAGATTATCTGCAGAGGAGGAAGCTGTCCTGGTTGCCTTAGGAACTTACATACGCATTTTGTCTTGATTTTTGAATTTTGAATTCTGAATACTCAGTGTTTTTTAAGGAAAACGTGTCTACCTGTTAGCAAGGCAGGCTTTAATCAAATCACATGATGTAAAAGCAGTTCTCCAAACTGTGTTTTGCTCATGCTCTCAAGCGGTGTAACTTCGTTAAAGTTATTAGACACCTATTTCTGCTCATAACTTCCTCCACGATACTGATGCAGGGCATTCCGAGACCTTAGCTTCTATTCACGAGCTTATAGACAAACAAAACTCTGTGTTTTTTGTGGACTGACATGAGTACATACACCTGGCGTTTCTCAAAGAACCGTGCAAGTTCGATCACAACATGTGTTGTGTGTAATCACTAGCTCAGGCACTGTTTTTAGCAGCTCGGGCCAAGCTATCTTGTTAGTGTTGGGAATGCTGCAATATTGAGCTGATTATGAGAATTGCTGGAATTTGAGGTTAAAAAATCCAGTTGAATGTGGAGTTATGAAGTTCAGGTTTTCTGAAAATAAGGTAGACAAATAAAATCCATCCTTTTGTGATTTAGGATTTGTGAAAGCAGATGCCTCTGCTGGAACCAGACAACCAGCATTGGAAATCGGCCTGTTTCATCAATAGAAGCCTGCCCTTGTGGTTAGTCTTTCAACTCAGCACAACGTGAAATGACAGCTTTTCATATTAGTCAAACTAGGTGAAAAAGTTTGTCCGAGGTCTTTCCAATGTTTGTATCTTTAGTAAAATGTTAACAAATTGTTGCCAGATTTGTGCATTTTTACATGCATTATGTATGTGATATTTTCATAGCGCACGGCAAAAGCCAAACACAGACCCCTATAAGTGATTGGGTGATAGGTGGTTGGGGACTGATACTGCATTATGATGAAGTGTTCTTTAAAGAGGTGAGTATTCAGCTGTTTCCTAAATGGGAGCTGGCTTGGGGCTGTCCAGATGGATATCACTTGAGACATAAATGGGGAGGGTCTTTTGCCTTGTTTTCTTTTCTTTTTTGCACTTCATCTTCCTTCTGAAAGCTGTTCTTTCTGCAAGTGCACTAAGAGATAGATGATGCAGCTGGTTTTGAAGATGATGTGGTCTGGCAGTGGGGGCGGTGGGATTTCATCAGGGTAGAGTGAAATCATTCATCTTAAGGCCCTACTGAAGTGAGTTGCTGCACGTAGGGTTCACTTAAAAGGGGGCCAGTATGGATAAAATTCCAATATGATTTTCCAGATACCGGGTGCATAATAAGGTGTGTGGTACTGAAGATGTTTCAACAAAATAGATATAAAAGCAATCAAAACTGTTTAAAATACCTTGCCTTCTAGTAAAGGCATCACTCAAGTCACTGTAAAATACCCAAAATTACCAGAATACAATGATGTGTAGGCAAAAAGGGTTTAACCCATCACACCCTTTGTAGCCTGCAAAAATTCTGATACTAACTATTAGTATACACATATGCGGTTAGAGAGGGCATTTCTTTTTGTAAATTGGCACAATACAGAGTCAACTAGCAGTTTTGAGCTATATCTCCTTTCGCCTACATATGGCGATTTTACCTAATTTTGTAGCACATCTGGAAACACAAATTCAAACGCAATTAAATGATGCTGCAAGCCTGGCTTACTAACCGGCTTGTTTCCTTGGGCCTCACAGTGTTTTACTGTGGTGTAGAGGCCCAGGGGAGTGAGACCAGGCCATTAAAGTTGCCAGCAGGTCAGTATTTTACCAGCACCTCCTAAAAGTAACTTTGTACTAATGTGTAAATTAAATTAAATAAATCAATTTATTGCTGAACGATATAAATCAACTCCCTCACTTAAATTTCTTTATTGAACAAACCAGCTTATGTTGTTTTTAATTAAGTTTAATAATTGCTAGATTTTTTCAATTAGTTAAAATGTAATTGCATTTATTTTAAGTGTATTATTAAAATCATAAAATCACATTTAGTATTAATCATGTTTAAGTGTTGTAACTTAAACTTTATATATACATATATATATATATATATGTATATATATATTCATTCATTCATTGTTGCCAAGCGTGGTGTTGTGGGCTGCTCCGTGCCCATGCAGTGAGGCTGCCCTGTAGGGCCCTGGGCTCCGGAAACGGAGGAACGCTTTTTCTTCTTTGGGGATATATATATATATATATATATATATATCAACATATATAATTATTTTGCATGGAAGTGTGTTGCAGTACCAGTTTTGGGCATTGGTGGAGCTTGACTTACTCCAACGCTGGGCTTAAGCGTATGTTCACACTATTAGAGCTATAGTAGAATTAGAAGTGTATTTTGTGAATTGCCATTTCCTTACTCTTATGTGAGTTTGTATTTCGTATTAGCATGTCCCTCCCTAACCCCCTCCTTAAATATCTCTAAAGACATCTCATTTGGTAGTAATTGTTTCACCTTTACTCAAGACTCCCACTTGTACCTCACACATTTACTACTAAAACATATACCTACATGTGCAGAGATCTCTACACTGGGGCAGAGATGTCCTTGCAGAAAAGATAGGAGAGGTGGAGCTGTCCAGCGGTAGCTTGGTGGATTGCCTATTGTAGTGTGTGTATTGTGGTACTATTTTACCTTCTTTAGCTATTTCACAATTCCGTTTGGGACACAGGTGCATAGTTCTGTGTTTCCCTCAAGGTTAGAGACAAGGAGTTCCCTATCAGGGCAGAGTTAGAGGGGCTACACCAGTCTCCCTGATAGTGGAAGAGCTATCTCGCAAAGGGAATTGTTTGAAATTCTTTCAGAAATGGCCTACAGTTACTCTTCGAGGTTTTTCTTTTGTCATTTGTGGTTTTCATTCTAACTGTTATACATGCTGTTGCCTGCTAACTGAGATTGCATGGAATAGGGAAGATCCAGTCTGCTATAAAAGTGTATTTGGATGTTTGTGGAAAGAATTGTAGCCCAGCCAAGTAGTATGTGCTGTCATCATTTAGAGCAGAGCTTTCATTAGTTGATGTATTGCTAGCTATGTTGAGAAACTGTTTCAGATTTGCCAGTTGTTGAGTTGTGCCAAAATGTGTTTGTAAGGAGAGGAGAAGTTGATGAAATTGACCTGAAATGGGTTGTCTGCACTTTACTGTCAGGATTTGCACACTATTGAGTTACTTTGTATTGTCCAGAATACCCCTATCCTTATCCTGAAGTGAGCACACCACAGGCAACCAAAGAGCTATGTAATATATACTATAATGGATTTTATCGATAAGAGGAAAACTATAAATCCAAGGCAGATTGAGTCTCGCAGCTGCATTTACTGGAAAGCTCTTGATTCCCATGTTCTTGAGTTGGACATCTGCGGTGTATCTTAAATAGGGATGAAGAGAATGTTGCATTTAAAGGCAACCCACTATTTCAATAATATTATAGCCAGCGAGCATGCATATTTTGGCTACATGCCTATTCTCCACAGGGGAGGGAGGGGTGGACAGCCTCAACATGGGAACAACTTTTCTTTCCTGTGACATAAAGGTTGTTCTCTACTCACAGACAGGTTTCTAAACTAACAAAATGTTAACAGTTTTCAAGAAACAGCCAGCCCTTCAAACAAAAAAAAATCGAAATGATTGCAGAAATTGTTCAGATGAACCTGCCAGTAATTCACAGAACTATCAGGATGGGCATTTCGAGGAAGAGCTATTTGGCCGTCCGCTCACTCTGTCAGACGGCTATTAACTGGGCAGTGAGCGGGAGGGACTGCGCGTCATCACGTACAGACATCCACTTTGCTCTTCCGGGCGTGTGGCGCGTGTCTGACAGATAACCGCTAGCCCATTTTTGTCTTACATATGTTTTGCCTTTCGGTTTTTTGTGCGCTTTTCTGCTGATCCCTCAATTTTAACTACACAATTATATCCCCAGCGCATTGTTAAGTCAAAGATAAACGCGCTCTCAGATTTGGTGGCAAAAACTAAGAGCATTACCAGTAGAAATCCTTTAAAGCTCATTAGCGTGGCATTTTGAGAATGTTATTACAATGTATTATAGTCTACCATTTGTACGCTAGATAAATAGAAAGCATTCCAAACGAGTGCCTGTATGAGTTTAGATGTTGGTCATTTAGTGCCATATGTACGAACACGTTTTCTCATTGACAAAGAATGGGTAAATCCCTTTGAGACATCTGGCCTTTAGTGTAGTCTCCATAATAAGAATAGGCAAATGGATATCCATCACATGCCAAGTGACCCTGATTTCAGGGTCCCAGCATTTGGACCCTTCCACAAACGTCATGCAGCATTCTGTAAAGGTGTCTTGGCAATACCCACCGTTTGTTAATCAACTAGTGTTGCCTTGTAGAAATGTTGCCCCTTAGAAAGGGCATGCAAGTGTCACCATGTGGTAGTGGTGTAATATTGAATGATGCCCCCTTCCAGAGTTTGATGAGGGACCCGTGGGTGTCCCATATTTCACAGATATTAGATGGCCTGAATATGGAACCCCTGAAGGGATGGGGCACCCTGCCTCTGCAGGTGCCTGCATTACATCCCTGCTGTGTGGTAGTGGGATCTAAATGCAAAGAGCTGGGATTCATGTGCAGAGCTCTCGAGTTTCCCAGTACCATGCATGAGTAGTTTGTTTTTTCCTTGCCTGCTAGAGTTGTAGTCCCAGAATCGAAAGAATCGATGAGATACTCGTGCATGGAACTGGAAAAACAGAGCGCTCTACATGTATAAAGAAAGGCCAGAGATGTGCTGTGTAGAAATTAACACACCAGTCATGCATACCAGTTTCAAAGAAATAAACATAGAATAGTAGACGGTGATGCAATTTACAGGGATTCTCTGTACCTCAATTTTAACCGCAAATTAGGCTTTGACAAAGTCTACAAATTTTATTATTGTAAAAACACCCTTTGCCACACTATAATATAACTTGCAGAAGGCAAAGAGTAACATGGATGTTCCACTATTACAAAGTGCGCCTGGACTGTTTCACAGTTCGATCAATTAATCAAGGGTTTTAAGCGCAGTTACACCCCCGGAGGGTCCCAAGACACTTGGGGAGGGGCGTGGCTCCTAGGCACTCACGGAGTATCGTGAAGGCCAAGTGGGTTCAGAGGTCTTCCAGGGCCCATCAGGGTATTTGCGGTGCCGAACGCTTATGGTGATTCGTCGAAGAGCCAGTCTTGAGGTCCTTCAGGAACTTGGAGAGAGTTGGTGTATGGCGGAGGTGGAGAGGGAGGGTGTTCCATACCTTGACTGTAAGGAAGGAGAAGGAATGACTTCCTGCTCTGGTGTTCTTGGTGCGCGGTACCATGGTGAGGGAAAGCTGGGATGAGCGGATCGATCTTTGGGGTGCATGGAACAAGAGGCGGCGGTTCATGTAGGCGGGGCCGGTGTTGTGGAGGGCTTTGTGGGCGTGGGTGAGAAGCTTGAAGGCGATTCTCTTCTCGATGGGAAGTCAGTGTGGTGCCCTCAGGTGTTGGGGGATGTGGCAGTGGCGCGGTAGGTTAAGGACTAGTCTGGCGGCGGCCTTCTGGAGTCTGTGGGTGAGGTTCTTGTTGATCCCAGCATAGAGTGCGTTACCGTAGTCCAGTCTGCTGCTGATTAGGGCCTGGGTGGCTGTTTTCCCATGTTCGAGGGGGATCCAGTTGAAAGTCTTACGTAGGAGCACGAGTGTGTGAAAACAGGAAGAGGTGATGTCGTTGATATGGCGGTCCATTTTGAGTTCTGAGTCCAGGATGATTCAGAGATTGCGTGCGTGGTCCGTAGGTGGGGGTTGGTCTCCGAGGGCGGTGGGGTCACTAGGTGTCGTTCCAGGCATCAGGATGAGGGCCTATGATGAGTACTTCGTTTTTTTCTGTTTTCAGTTGTAGGCAGCTGTTCTTCATCCACCTTGCGACTGCTTCCATTCCTTCTCGAAAATTGTTTTGGGGATGTTGGGTTCGTTGGTTAGTGAGAGAATGAGTTGTGTGTCGTCTGTATACGATACAATGTTGAGTCCGTGTGCTCTGACGATGGAAGCGAAAGGGGCCATGTAGATGTTGAGCAGGGTGGGGCTGATGGAGGATCCTTGTGGGACTCCGTAGGTGGATGGCGTGGGCTCCGATATAAAGGGAGGGAGTCTGACCCACTGCGTTTTGCTGGAGAAAAATGAGCGGATTCAGTCGAGGGCTTTTTTCCGGATTCCTGCATTATGGAGTCTGCGGGCTAGGGTGCGGTGTGAGACTGGGTCGAAGGCCGCGGAAAGGTCCAGGGGGATGGGGCCACAGTCTCTTCTCTGTCGATGAGGGAGCGGATGTCGTCTGTCACTGCATTGAGGGCAGTCTGTGTGCTGTGGTTCTTTCTGAAGCCTGATTGGGAGGAGTCGAAGATGTCGTTCTTGTCGATGGAGGAGGCGAGTTGGCTGTTGACAGCTTTTTCAATTACTTTCGCCGGATAGGGAAGTGAGGAGATCGGTCTGAAGTTCTTGAGGTCGCTGGGGTCTGCAGAAGGTTTCTTAACGAGAGGGTTGATCTCTGCGTGTTTCCAGTCATCTGGGAAGGAGGCGGTCTTGAAGGATCGCTTGATGATTCTATGAAGCTCGGGGACGATGATGTCTGTGGCTCTGTGGTGGACGAGGTGGGGGCAGGGGTCCGTGGGGGCCCCGGAGTGGACGGTCCTCATGGTCTTTAGGGTGTCTTCCATGCTGTGGGCGGTCCAGCTGTTCAGTGTCAGCTGTGTGGTGTACTGTTAGTATTTGGACCATTGACTACTGTAAGAAAGGTTCAGCATTATTGAAACCTATATAAGTAAGTCAAAGAAAATAAATGGAAACTGCTGTTATAGTGATTTACTCTATTTAAAGGAGGAGTGTAAAGAAAACATTTAAACAAGTTAACAGTTTAATTCATGGAGCGACTAAACAGTAGAGGCTACTCATGCCAGATCAGACCTTCTAAAATTATTAAGCAAAATCTGCTCATTTCCAAGAAAGAAAAGAAAATCCAAGGTGAGATTTAATACTTTATTCTATTTTGGGAAATTACTGGTCCTAATTGACAAATGATCGTGGTTTACTGAGCTCCTTTAAAAAACATCTCCATCTGTTACATTGTCCTCCGTCAGAAACGTCCTTAATCTAAACTAATCTGCGAAACAAAATCAACTTGATTACAGGGGCGGCTCCTCCATCAAGGTGGAGGAGTGTTGCCCCACAAGAAAAATAATATGATAATAACGCCTTGTTATTATAATTTTATTTTCCCTAGTGGCTCTGTAAGTGCAAGATAGGGCAGGGCTTCCCACAGAGCAGGGGAAGTACAGATAACGGTTTGGCCAGCCGTCTTGGGCCAGCCAAACAGTCATGCGCACTTTGCATTTTCGCCACCTTGTATAATGCACAGCCTGGGTGGAGAACATGTACAGGCCACAAGTCTCCATCTAAGTTCCCAACCACTGCGCTCAGACCAATTACGATGCTACTTATTGGATAGAGGAGTCTGGATGCCTGGGTGCTTCCTGTGTCATGGCAAGTGGGACTGAGGAGAGGCGGCCGCCGGTAAGGTAAATTTAAATGTTCTCCTCCTCCTTTTTTTCTTTTTTTAACCCCCGCCTCTTCGCCCACCATTGCTGCCCCGTAGCGGCCACTACTGGTTTACTGTGCAGATTCATTAAATGTGGCTTGTGCAGTATTTGTTTATACGTGTAAAGGAAAGAAGGAATTTTCATACGACTGGTCTTGCCTGTACAAACTAAAATCTTTCTCACTTTTCATGCCACTTTATCATGCAATACAAGTCAAAGGTTACCTAACAAGTCAAAGGTTACCTAGCAGCCTGTGTTAAACCATATGTAGACTATGATATTCAACCCCTCATAGGATGAGCACCTAGGAGTTATAATGAATGAAGGTGGATTGCTATAACTTAGCGATTCACTGAAGGAGGGTCACAAAAATTAAGAAGCTTAAATAGTGAAGTTAATAATAATAATAAGTATATTTGTAAAGCGCCTAGTTACACCAAACGGTGTGTCAACGCGCTGTGGTGAGAGGAGGTAAACTTACGGGCGCAATCAAGTTTGAACGGGCTATCCCTGCACACGGGAGAAAAGGTGGGTTTTCAGATCTCTCCTAAATTTAACCTCCGATGCCTCTAGCCGAAGACCATGGGGAAGCTTATTCCAGTTCTGCGCAGCCAGAAAGCGAAAAGACCGACCACCCAACCTGGCCTTCCTGACCTTAGGAACAAGCAACAAACCATTCCCACCCGATCTAAGAAGCCGTGTGGGGATATATCAAGTGACCAAGTTCGTCAAGTACGAAGGACCAATTCCCTGGGTGATGCGGTGGCACACACAGAGTGCCTTAAACAGCACTCTCTCCCCAATGGAAGGAGGCCTAGGCTTTCCTAGAGGCTGCCCTCCTAGGTAGTGCAAGAACCAGGCGAGCAGCAGCATTCTGTAGAACCTGAAGTCTGTTCATACATTTTGCATTGATACCCATGTACAATATGTTGCCATAGTCCAGGCGGGATGTCACAAGGGCATGCACCATAGTCTTCCTGGCGTCAATAGGAAGCAGATCCAGAGTTTTCCGGAGGCATTTAAGGACTCACAGACAGGTACCCACTACACCTCTGATGTTCAAAGGACAAGTTAGAGTCTAACCACACTACCAAGTTCTTCACCTGAGTGCAAGGTGTGGGGGTGGGACCCAGGCTAGGGGGCCACCAAGCCAAGGACCATACTGATTATTATTATTATTATTATTATTATTATTATTATTATGTTTCTTATATAGCGCCTGAATCGACCCCCGAAGGGGTATCTCCGCGCTTGCCTTGGGAACCCGATTCAGAAAAGGGGGTGGTGATGAACAGAGTGTCTGAATTGAGCAGACCACTCTTACCCAGTCCAAAGATCAGGGCTTGATCCATCACCGTTATTTATCTCACTGCCCCATCCCAGCTCAGAACCTGGCTATATGCAAATCAGTCTGTCCCTGGCCCAGTGCATCATGGGAACAGGGCAGACTAAACTACCAAGCCAATTCTTCACCAGAAAGGAAACAAGCTACCGGGGACCGGTTTCTGGCATTTCAGCCGTCTTCGGCCCGGCTTGCTTGAATCCTGATGGAACAGTGAGAAAGGGACTCATGTCTGAGTATACCCTGCCACACCTATGGTGGCCAAAATCGATTCAGAAAAGGGGGTGGTGATGAACAGAGTGTCTGAATTGAGCAGACCACTCTTACCCAGTCCAAAGATCAGGGCTTGATCCATCACCGTTATTTATCTCACTGCCCCATCCCAGCTCAGAACCTGGCTATATGCAAATCAGTCTGTCCCTGGCCCAGTGCATCATGGGAACAGGGCAGACTAAACTACCAAGCCAATTCTTCACCAGACTAATTTGCATACAGCCAGGTTCTGAAACTGGGATTGTGCAGTGAGCTAAAAAAAGGTGTTGGATCAAGCCCTGATCTCTTGACTGGGTGAGAGCTTTCTGCTTAATTCAGAGACTCTGTCCCTCACCACCCCTTGTTGTAAATATTTTTGCCTTGGGAACCCGTCCTGGCTTTTCCCTGTGAGATAGCCCCTACAGGGCATCCCCAAGGTGAAAGCCCGGCATCCCGCCGCAGGGGGGGCGTTGTGGAGATTAAGCAAGCCTAATGCCCAGAGTTGCAGAGTGTGAACCCATGATTAGGTCAGGCACCAAAGCGAGAATTATCGAGTCCATGGACATTTGAGCTCAAGACCCTGCCGCGTCGGGAATTGAACCCTGGTCCCGGGTCTGACCTTTTGCTTCAGAGTCTGCCTGCTCTAACCAGTGAGCCACACTTCTCCAGCACACACAACAAGCACCTCGGTCTTGTCTCCATTCAATTTCAGGCAGTTGTTAGACATCCAGGAGGCAAGCTCCTGCATTCATGCCACAAAATTGGAGGCTGCCAAGTCGGGTGCCTGAGTCAGGGAGACAACCAGCTGGGTGTCATCAGCATAGGACACGACGCTGATCCCGAACCCATCCGCTATCTCAGCAAGAGGTGTCACATAGAGATTGAACAGGGTCGGGCTCAGGCCGATCCCTGTGGCACCCCCTGTTTCAGTTTGATAATTTTAGAGTAGTGGGATCCCTGCCTCACTTGGAAACTGAGTCCTGCCAAGAAGGATTTCATCCACTTCAGTGCAGAGCCAGAGACGCCACCTTTATTCAGACACTGCAGCAAGGTGTGATGAGCAACAGTGTCAAAGGCGGCGCTCAAGTCCATGAGTATTAAGGCCGTTGTCTGCCCGGCATCTGTGCATTGTCTGATGGTTTCCGTAGCAAAGAGTAGAGCAGACTCCGTTGAATGTAAGGCACGGAAGCCAGATTGGGAGGGATGCAGGAGGTTGTGGTTCTCAACATGTGCCATTAGTTGTTTATTAACAACCTTCTCTGCCAGTTTCGTAATGTACGGGAGTAGTGAAATAGGGCATAAATTGTCAAGTTTCTCTATGCTGACATTGGGTTTCTTGGGTAATGGAAGGACCACCGCTACCTTCCAACTACCTGGCAGAGTGCAAGACCGGAAAGATACCTCCAAGAGATGTCTGATGTAGGGCTCAATGATGGAAATGCTCTCCCCAAGCAATATGGGGGAGGCTGGATATCTGGGGGAGCCCGACTTGACACTCAGGCAAGTTTTTATTAGCAGCTTCGGGGGGGGGGATGATGAAGCTGTCCATACATATTCCCTCTCCGGCCACCCTGGTATCCTCCGCAGGTTCAAGACCCTCCTTTGCAGACTCTGGAAAGGTGGAGTAGATTTTCTCCACTTTGTCTGCAAAGAAGTCTGCCATACGGTTAGACGATTCTTCCGAACCGGAGACCGGCACAGCAGTGGTTGCTAGGGAAGAAATCTCGTTATAGATCTTGAACAGTTCTTTCGTCGAATTGCCCCAATTCTATCCTGATAGTGCGTTGCCTTAGCTCGTCTAATGAGCCTATGGTAATTTTCTGCATATCATGGTACTCCCTCTTGTCCTGGACGGAGAATCCCTTCATCCAGCGCCTCTCAAGGCGTTTGCATTCTGCTTTGGCCGTACGCAGTGCAGTATCGTACCACGGTGCAGATTTCTGTGTTCTACCCGGAATTTTACTAGGTAGCAGAGGGGCAGTACTGTCCAGTGCTGCTATTATACGCCTATTTAAATTTGTGCATGCACTTTCAAAGTCGGTGCCACCAGGAGGCCCGCCCTGGATCAGGGCACTATTGAATATTTCACAAGTGAAACCAACCCATTTCCGACAGCTAATGACCCTCTTAGATTTCTCCTGGGCCCTGGGCCCCTTCACCCTCATCGTAAAGGGGACCATAAAATGGTCTGACCATGGGACAGGGAGCGGGGTGTTAATTATAATGTCCCCCTAGTTCGCAAAAACAGGATCAAGTAAGTGACCCCGCTGATGTGTAGGGGAGTGGGATTTCAAACTAAGTTGAAACATCAGCAGTTCTTGGCATAGTTCAGCAGCCCCTACGTTCATGGGGCCGTCAAAATGTAAATTGAGGTCGCTAAGCACTAGGAGTTTGTCATGGCGTAGTGCCAAGTGCGTAAGACCCTCTAGCAAACTAGGTGAGAACCGGGTAGGGAGACTCTGTGGTCTATAGACCAGGAACCCCTTCACGGAATTATTTAGATCCGGCTTAATTGTGAAGGAGCCCACCTCACTATCAGCAATAGTGATAGGCTCAAGGAAACATTGAAGGGTGTGTCTATTGATAATTGCAACCCCACCACCTCTGCCGGAAGACCTATCAATCCTAACAATTGCATAATGGGGGTTAATGCCTCTAAGATCTCCCGCTCGGAGTTTGAGTCCAACCAAGTCTCGGAAAGGAACAGCACATCGAGCTGCCCATCCGAGAGTAGGTCCAAGATCTCCAATCTATGCTTCCTGAGAGATCTACAATTCAACAAGCCACAGCGCAGGTCTGAGCTCAGCTCCTTCATCACCCTCCAAGTACTGAATGTAAACAAGCAGTACCTGCAGGTCCCACTCAGGCTACCTCCAATCATACTGTGCCTGCATATCCCTGCTATAAGGGGGCATGGGGCGTGCAGTTCTTGGGAGCTGAATCGCAGTGTTCCACCCGAACAGCCAGGGGTTCTGACCCCGGGCCTTGTTCGGGCGCAGACGGGCTTGCCTTTGGCACGCTGGTGGCGCGGCCGCTTTAACATGCGGCTGTATTTCCTGTCGATTCTCAGCAACTATACCGCTGACCGGTCCACCTGGAAGTGCCGAGCTCTCCCTTCCTCCCCCTCCGTGCAACGGTACTAATTACCGCGTCGGACCGGGGCGGGAAGGAGTAGAGATTGAGCTCAGGCCTCCAGCTAACACCCTAAGGTAGGACTGACGAGCGTTCCCAACACTACTCTGGGAAGAAAGTAATAGCGAGTTGATGACACCAGTAATAGCGCGTTATTGTCAGCATAAAATATTAAAAGCAGTAAAAGAAATAGCAGCAAGTACCCCACTTAAAAGCGCCAGCAGTTCAGGGCTCTGCCACCACCCACTCACCACTGCGCGGCCGCTTCAGCATGCAGCTTTATTTCCTGCCTCGGTTTTGGTCACATCTCCCACAATGTAAGAGGTGTTGATTGAAGTAAGTGTAAGCCTCTGCAACCATACAACTACCTTTAAGCATGTCATATAAAGTAGATTATGAGATCAACATTATTGGATTGGAGGCTTTTTGACTATACACTTGACTTCTAATAAACGGGAACAGTTATGAAATAAATATAGTTTGAGTATGGCTTTTAAAGTAAGTATATTCTCTTTGGAGTGTTACAGAACTATGTAAACTTATAGCAATGGGAGATAGAGAAGTTGACGATTTTCTTCAGCCCTATGATTTTATATGTCTACAGGAATGTTGACACCTCCTCACTCATGTTACGCTTGATGCATACATGCCTCACTCCCAAGAAGTCCACTAATTGGTACGGATGGAATTGCTCTAGCCTCTGACCATAATAGTTTATTGACTGTGACACCCTCAAATAGATGTCGTTTTGTATTTTGTCTTTTAGAAAATGTATATCTTACCACTTCAAAATGAATACACAATCTCCTTGTACACAAAAAACTGATTGATCATCTTCAGCAATTGTCTGAAAACATGTTCATCCCCCTATTGATCTCTGGCGACTTCAACTGGTTTTTATTTGAGAAGGAAGATGATGATGGTTACTTCACGTCTTTCAGTAACTTATATGTCATAGCCCCTCATGTATTTCAAAAACCCAGAAGAAATCCTAGGTGTAAATAGCTCTTTTATGAGTTCATGTGTCTGAAATTAAGATCCCTAAACGGCAGCTTCCCATTGGCCCCACCCGCCCATTTGACTTGTATTTCTTCTCCTGGTTCTTGTGCTGTCCATTGTTTCGCTCGGGTCCATTGTAGGTTTGCTGTTCAAATCTGTGATTACACACTTGTTCACAGGTGGGAGAGCAACCATTTTCTAAAGCATATTGTTTTTTTCCTGGACGAAAGAACCTGCAAAAATTAGTAAAGAAACTTACTCCATCTGTGAAATCCACAATAAAGCAATCAAGTAGGCTCAGGGTAATTTGGGAACATTTCTATGCTGGTCTAATAATTTGATGAATCTTCCACCCAGACAAATGATGGTGACAAGCTTCTTGCCTGGGGTTAATTATGTAGCACTGTTTACTTTTTTGTTCATGAGAGTAATAGACCCACACATAGCAGACTCCTGAGTAACTATATATGTAATTCCTCTTATAAACCCTAAAACAATGATGAGTGGACTAAAAGTAAGAAGCTCTTCTATAAGGCACTTAATGTCTTAAATACATTTCCCAACTCAACATCACAAAAATACGCTTTTATTACTGTTAAAAAGATGTATATAGCCACTGTTAACTACTTTAAAATAGTCTATGAGGAACAAAAATGAGTGCTTCTTTTAGGCAGAAATTATATTAAAACTTTCTGGAATGCGGTCTCCGGAACCAATCCAGTATAAAATATCTGTTCTCCTGTGACCTGTCCGCAGAAATGACTTTCATACTCACTGAAGTACAACTGTTGATTAGATCCCTTACCAGCTCCCAGGCCCTTTGCCCAAGTAGCCTCTCTGTGGTAGTTCGCAAGTCTAACATATCATTCTGGTATCAACAGTTGAATATTTTATTTGCTCATGTGTTGATGCTTGGAAACATTCCTCTCTCTCGGTCATTCGTTCCCATTTATTAGAAAGGGCCCAGGCAAGAAGCTACAAATTACTGTCTTTTAGCCATGTTAGCTATTGAAAGCAGAGTTTATGATAAATTCTTGTTACAGCCATCAAGGACTGGCTTCAAATGTAACAGATACTGAATGGAGATCAGATGCAGCCCTGCCAAGTACCACGCAGCACGCGTTAGACTACCGCATATTAGTGTGGTGGTCCGCATCACCACACTAAAATGCGAAGTCACGCATTTATAGCCCCTCCTGACGCTGTCACGTCAGAGCGCTACAAGTTACTGAGCAAAGCAGTGCATGGACCACGGCGCTGCTCTCAGAAACTCTTGACTGCTGCAGGAAGTGGGGTCTGCCTCAGCTGTGCTTGCTGGCTTCATTCGGCATTATATTCAGATGACAGAGTCAGGAAGACTCATTGCAACAATGTGTCCATGTTTAACCTCTTAAGTGCTGCGTCGGGGCGTTGGCCGACGGCAGCACTACCTCCCCAGTGCTGCGCACGACCATTGGACGTCCATTCAGCACTAGTTCCAATGGACAGCGCAGCACTGGGGAGGGATATTTGCGCCGCATCTAAGGTGTTAAATCGCAGAAAGAAACAAGACTCAAATTTGTAAATAGGGCAGGGCGGGGCTGCACGCAGCCAGCGCGGAAGTGGGCGCCAGTTCTCACTATTTTGCTACTGTTTAATTCTGGCTGGAGTGAGCTCACTGGTGTTTGAACTGCCGGCAGTATTATTTCGTTTGTGCCTGCTGCCTCTCAAGTGAGTACAGCTGCAGAAGCTGCGGTACAGACTGAGGTTGGTGCCTGCAGCCTGTTAGGATCATGCCTCATGAGTCCGGTCCAGACGCGGCTGCTGCAGAACATTTCACCTGCAGGCAGCCCCTCAATGCTGGCCCGACGAAACTCCTTTGATTGCTTTGCCATAAGTCTTAATCAGGTAATTTAATAGTATTATAGTCAATAATCAGAGTAGAAAGCCAGGCAATGAGCGCTGTGATTTTACTGGGTACACCAGTACACCTGACTAGGCCCTGCATCATTGACCGGCGATCTTTCATTTCGGTCCTTACCGGTACTCCCAGGCAGAAAGGGCCACGTTGGGATAGTATCAGGGAGCGGTGGTTGTGCTAGCCGGATCCCACCCACCCACAGCGAATCTCGGGTGATAAAGGCCAGAGCTCCATTAGGTTTCCCAGTGCAGGGCAGAGTTTGCAGCTGTAAAGTGCATATGCAATACACATTTGCAGCAGATATTCAAGCACAGAGAGCATCAGATCACTCCTCCTGACCCCGTAACTGCACAGCGAGGAAGCTTGTCATGGAGTGTGGAAGGGGTTGTGTTTGGACCAGCTACAAAGAGAGAATCTATTGCTAACCTGGTGCTGGACGGGTGGATAGGGCCTAGAGCAGGGTACAGCTGAGACCATGGCGATTTTCCCTCAGAGATGAGGTTGCAGCTATAACTTTCGTTGCTGTTCTGACACCAGTGCAGTCCGATCTCCAGATGGCAGGTCAGGTCAGTGTGTAGGGGTTTTGTTTTTGTCTGTTTGTGGGTTTATCTGGCTAGGGCTGGACTGGACTGCAGTTTTTTCTAGAAAACAAAATCCTGCAGTAAGCTTAAATGGATGGAATCTGACTTGCAAAATACGTATATAGCATATGAGGACAACCTGAAAACATGTTTGATATGGTGTATGTACTGATCTCCTACTGTTCCACTGACTTTCTATGCAATGAAAAAATAAATTGTTGGCACAGTCAGGTTGCTCAAATGGGTGTAGTTTGTCTTCATTGCTTGATTTTGCTCACAATAAAGTGTCCCTCATAGTTGTTGAAATGTCCCTCATTATTTCACTAAAATTATGAAAATGTCACACATAGCGATCTGAAACCTTGGCAGCTATGCCTTTCTGCTTGGGCAAGGGACGCCTCTAGCTCTACCCTTTTCTTTGCCCTCCGCTCGTTCAGAGCAGACACCATGGCAATGCATTTGCCCCTCACGACTGCTTTGAAAGCGTCCCAATTAATTAGAGGAGATGTATCCCTTTGGCCATTTAGCAGAAAGCAGTCCCTGATTGCCACCCTCAACTTGTCCCTGAGCGCCCCATCCCGTGTCAGCGACACTGGAAAGTACCATCTCAGAGGACCCCACCCAGCCCCCATCGTAGGCACACCATGACAGGGCTATGGTCTGACAGGGATAAGGGAAGAATCTTGGCTCCTTGGAGAATACCCGCAGCCCCTGGGACAGGAAGATATAGTCGAACCTGGAGTAAGTCTGGTGGACGTGTGAGAAATATGTATAATCTTTTGAGGTTGCATAAAGAACTCTCCATGCGTCCTCAAGTCCTAAGTCCTGGAATATGTGCTTCAAAGCGTTTGGGAAGCTTCCGCCTGATGCTCTGTGGGGATGGGTGCTGTACTCTGTTGGGTGCTAGGTCAGGTTAAAGTCCTCCATCATAATTATCTGGCCCCCTGCGAAGCACCCCTCCATATCCAGTAGTGTACGTATAAACGTTGCTTGTCCCATGTTTGGGGCGTAGACCGAGACAAAGGTGTTCTTTTTCCCTCCGAGCTTCCCTTTTACCAAGACCTTTTACCAAGACCACTCGACCCTCTTTATCCCCTCTGGTTGGAATTTAGTGCTGTTATGGAACATCAATGCCATCCCTTTATGTTTTGGTTTGTCAGTCTCAATTCTTCCGCCCTTTTTATATGTGTCTCCTGAAGAGCCACAACCTCAAATTGGTGGTCCACTAAGTATTTCCAGAGCTTCAGTCACTTGGATAGGGAGTTCAGCCCCTTTAGGTTCCATGAGGCAATCTAATCATAGTCATGTGTAACGCCTCTCTCCCGCCTGTAAAGTCCCCATTCGCCCCCTTGTCCCCCGCACTCCTTGCAAGTGCTGGTCGTGAGGCATCTCCTTTCCTTCCTCACTCGCTACGTTGCAACAAGGCAAACACTCTTTTAATTCCCCCCTCACTTCACCACCACCCCCATAAAAAACACCCCTATTAGAACAGTTAACCAACAATTTAGAAATGACTAAACCTACAGCGTAGGACCCCCAGGCCCCGCTGTGACATTGTTCCAGGTTATGGGCATTCTGCTATGGCCTCGGCCTTAGCTCAATGCCCGCTGAAAGTTATGAGATGTGTATCATCGCTGCTCAGATATATAAATCATTTTTAAATCCGCAATTTCCGTGTGTCTGGGTTGCTGTGGATAGTTGTTGTGCGGTCTGCTCAAATGGCCCTCATAGATCCTACTTGTCGCTGAATGTCTCACACCTCAGGGCCCCCCTCTGACTTTAAGTCCAATTTGTGGCTGAATTGCCGCACCTCTCCATCGTGGATCAAGCCTTAGTTTGGCGCCCTCTGGAGACCTCCCTCCAAGATGTTGCTCTCGGTCATGTTGTTTCTCCTGCTTTTTCCGCCGCGGTTGAAACGCCATCCTCTGGCAAGGATCTCTAGCCCAACCCTGAGCTCTGTGACGTGCAGTTGTTTGTTATGATATTTGAAAGCCAGCCCAAATGGGTAAGTCCATCGATATCTCACCTGATTGCCTCACAATTTTTCTGTGAGTGCCCTGAAGGTCTGACGTCTTTGTAGGTTTCCCGGGCCAGATCTTGGAAGAGCGAACACTGGTAACCCTAGAAGGAGATTGTATCTTTCTTTCTGGCTTCCTTCAGTATGGTTTCCTTTATTTTGAAGAAGTGGAGCTTCCCTAATACATCCCTGGTGTTCCTCCACTCCCCAGGGGTGGCTGACCCAACTCTTTGTGCTCTTTCTATTTTGATCTTCATTTGTTTGGGACCGAGGATCTCTGCGAAGAGCCCCTCAACGAAGGCCTCCAGATCAGGCCCCTCCGCCCCCTCCTCCAGATCTCTGATTCGAATATTGTCTCTTCTTGACCTGTTTTCCAGGTCCTCGTTCTTCAGAAGGGCCATTTGTAGCTGGGTGTGCTGAGCCGCACCTTGTCTTGAGGTTCCGTCACCCTTTTATCCAATTTTTGTGTTTGGGCTTCTGTCTCCAACAGCCGCGTCCGAATAAAATCCACATCTTGCTGCAAGGTAGTCATCTTTCTGACCCGTCCGATTTCAGTTGGTCCATTGAGGCCTGAAGGTCGCCCTTTAGTTAGTTGTGTAGGTCCATCTTGAAGTCCTTCAGGGTCGCTAGCAGGGCTCCCCTGGTTGCCCGCCTGTTTTTTCTCCGCCGGCGTAAAGTAGTTTGACACCTTGGTGACTGCTTTTTTCGGTGGCATACATGCGGTTTCTGCCCACACCCAGGGAATCTCGAGCCCCGCAGATCTCCAGTGGTCCCCTCTTTGTGATGTTGGGAGTAGTCACACCAGAAAAGAGGTGTCCTTGGTGTACGCCTTGGACCTTCTTAGTGCCTGAAATGGTGGGCCTCCTTGCAGTATAAATGTCCCATGGTGGCCATCTTAAGGTCAGGCAATGACAGTGTGTTCCTGTGTCTAACTGGTCCTGTGCCTCCTTCATATCTTCCCCCGACCATTCAGGGAGCATCCTGATAGCCCTCCTTTCCCCCTAGGGACTTCGGGGATGCCTCCTGTATTGCCTCCAGTGTGGGGGGTGACGACAGGCATTTTGGGGTCAGGCGGGCCGAGACAGGTGCTATTCTTCCTTCACTGCGGCCGAATTATTGGACCCCGCACTCCAGTGGAGTATGCCCAAAGCTGGTAAGTCCCGAGGCCCCCCAGGAGCCTACTCACCTCCTCAGGGTCACTTCTAGTCTCGTCTGCCGGAGCCTCCGCAGCTCCCGCAGTTCTTCTCCGGATTCCCACTTGTTGGTCTGCTGGGATCTTCACTACGTGGATACCAAGGGCGCCACAAGACCTCTGCTCTGCTCTCACACGTCCCGGTCCCCTGGGTCCTGGCTAGCCGCGGAGCACGCGGCGGGTCGGCGCCATCTTAGATCATGCCGCATCGATTCCCCGTCTGGTGTATTTCCCTGGACCGCGCGGCAGTCAGCGGTCCACCTTTAATCTGCCTGTCCTCTGGATCAGAGCGACGTCATTCCTGCACTTATCTGCAACGTTGAGCCTCAGGTGAAGCTGGATGTCAACGGGCTGGCGATGGAGCTTGAGCGGCTCATGTCCGTTCGGCCATCTTACTTGGCCACGCCCCCCATCCTTTTTAGGTCTCAGTCTGCGATGGCTGCGCTTGCTCAGTCTCGCTGGCGAGATTTAATGAGATAGAGAGAATATCACTAGCGAGGTTAAGCCCCACCTCTCTTCTCCATTGGCTGGCTTCCTAAACAGTGGCCAGCCATTGGAGAAGAGGTCCTGGTAACGTTCTTCTTTATCTTTAAACCCCGTCCTTTTCAGATTGGGTTCCTTGACTTACTGCTGAAGTAAAAGGTTTATTATCTTCTTTATGGGTCCAGATGGCCTCATATAGAAGATAAGGAACCTTTTACCCCAGAAGGAAGTCCGGGAGCCCAGTCTGAAAAGGACAGGGCTAAAAGACAAAAGGCAGTGCTTTTTTCGGTAACGCCGTGTTGATCGAGACCGTCTAATCCCTGCACCATGCTGATATGCTATCGGGCTCTATGCACCCTTGCACCATGCTGAAACTCCCTAATGCAAGTGTATATATATCCCCATGTGCTGTCTCATGCACATTCATCCATGTACGTGACGTGCACCTTCTGTGCCTTCCCACGTGCTGCCCTTTATAATTCCGCTCAGGCGTGCACCTTCTGTGCCTTCCCTCGTGCTGCCCTTTATAATTCCTTTCACTCGTCCCGTGTGTTTCTTCAAGCATCCCTCTTATGTGCGGCACCTCTTGTGCACATACTTCATATTCGAACGTTTGCATGTTGTGCACTCCTCCGCCTCTAGCAGCGCGCGTGCATTTTCTCGCGCACCAATCTGCATCGAATCTCTCACTCTCCCCTGTGGCCGGACTCGTGCTCTCTGTGTACACTGTACCACGAGCTCCTACTGTGCGCTGTTCATGACGCCGCCGCCGTCCCGTACGTCACGCAGACGTGTGCATTCCTCAGGCTCGTTCCCTCACACAGTCAGGTGTTCGCCCCACTCTGCCGCCTTGTGTACTTTCCCTTTACACCGGCTTCCTCTCTATATTTGCACACACTCCCTGGTCCCTGCTCACTCCATACAGAGCTGCCTCTCCCCCTCTCTATCCCCAAAAGAGCTGCCCCCACACACTTTATCACTAACAGAGCTGCCCCCCACCCCATTCACTCTAACACCAAAGTGTCGCCCTTCCTGTTTGAGGGTGTTCTACTGCTCACTCCTCTACATTTTCACGCACACTCCCTCTCAGTCCATGCAGAGCTGCCTCTCTCCATCTCTATCCCCAAAAGAGCTGCCCCCCACACTTTATCTCTAACAGAGCTGCCCCACACACTCTAACCCCACAAAGTGTCTCCCATCCTGTTTGGGGGTGATCCACTGCTCACTCCTTTTTAACCACTCCAACGCCCCGCCCCTCCCAGCTCAGAGTCTCTGCCCTCGAGCGCGCAGTGTCTCCAGTATGCCCCCTTGCTGCACAGCATCAGTACCTCAATGTGCTCCACTATGCAACGCCCCCTGTGGCGTTGAGCCCCCTCTCGTGCGGGCAGCCTGTCCCAGCTCGAGCTCTGCCTATGCCCCGGGCCTCTGCACACTGTGCACTGCGCACCGGCGGGGAGCCCGGCCGCTACCTTCGCACCTAGGCTCAGGAAGCGCGAGCGGCTGCCGGGATGAAGGGAAGGAGGGCTAGGAGAGGAGGAGGAGGGGCAGTGAGAAGCAGCGGGGCAGCGCCCAGAAGAACTCCCCGTCCAGCAGCAGTGCCACCAGCAGCACCCAGCCTCCTGCCCCGGCATGGACAGCCGCTGCCCCCGGGCACTGCTGCCGCCCCTGCTGCTGCCCCTGGCAGCCGCCCTGCTCCTGGTGAGTACATGCCTTCTCTTACAGTGCTGCCCGCCGCTTCTAGGAGCTGTGCCCCCTGCCCCAGCACTTAGAAGAGTGAGTGCTGCTGGTACTTTGCAGGGGGAGCCGTCCTGTCAGGATGGGTGCACGCTGTCAGGACGACTGGAGGACAGCAGCTGTCAGGAGAGTCTCAGAGTAACTTGTCAGGACGGGTGGAAGCAATCTGTCCGGAAGAGCTGAAAGTGGATGGAGGGTCGCCTGACAAGTGACTTGCCACGACGGGTGGCATGTTACATCACGATGGACTGAAAGTGGCATAATAAGCTGGGTGGAAGGTGACCAGTCAGTAAGGGTGGAGAGTGACCTGTCAAGATAGGTGGGAGCTGTCAGCGCCTCCACAGTGCCCCGAATGCTTCTTCACAAGTAATTTTTAAACTACATTGTCTCTTGCAATTATGCTCTGGGCTCTGGGCTCTGTGAGAGTGTGTGTGTGTGTGTGTGTGTGTGTGTGTGTGTGTGTGTGTGTGTGTGTGTGTGTGTGTGTGTGTGTGTGTGTGTGTGTGTGTGTGTGTGTGTGTGTGTGTGTGTGTGTGTGTGTGTGTGTGTGTGTGTGTGTGTGTGTGTGTGTGTGTGTGTGTGTGTGTGTGTGTGTGTGTGTGTGTGTGTGTGTGTGTGTGTGTGTGTGTGTGTGTGTGTGTGTCTGTTTGTGTGTGTGTCTGTTTGTGTGTCTGTGGCTCTGTTTGTGTGTGTGTGGCTCTGTTTGTGTGTGTGTGTGTCTGTGGCTCTGTGTGTGTGTGTCTGTGGAGCTGTGCCCCCTGCCCCAGCACTTATAGGAGTGAGTGCTGCGGGTACTTTGCAGGGGGAGCCGCCTGTCAGGATGGGTGCACGCTGTCACGACGACTGGAGGACTGCAGCTGTCAGGAGAGTCTCAGAGTAACTTGTCAGGACGGGTGGAAGAAATCTGTCCGGAAGAGCTGAAAGTGAATGATGGAGGGTCGCCTGACAAGTGACTTGCCACGACGGGTGGCGTGTTACATCACGATGGACTGAAAGTGGCATAACAAGCTGGGTGGAAAGTGACCAGTCAGGAAGGGTGGAGAGTGACCTGTCAAGATAGGTGGGAGCTGTCAGCGCCTCCACAGTGCCCCGGATGCTTCTTCACAAGTAATTTTTAAACTACATTGGCTCTTGCAATTATGCTCTGGGGCTCTGTGTATGTGTGTGTGGCTCTGTATGTGTGTGTGGCTCTGTGTGTGTGGCTCTGTGTGTGTGTGTGGCTCTGTATGTGTGTGTGTGGCTCTGTGTGTGTGTGTGTGGCTGTGTGTGTGTGTGTGTGGCGCTGTGTGTGTGTGTGTGTCTCTGTGTGTGTGTGTGTGGCACTGTGTGTGTGTGTGGCTCTGTGTGTGTGGGTGCAAATGCAATAGGTCTCGCATTTGCAAGAGATTAAGCTATTGGCATTGTAAATGACAATGCCATTTATTTATCTGTTTTCAAAACACATAAATAAAAATGTTGTCATTTACAATGCCAATAGCTCTAACTTTTGCAAAGGCGAGACCGTTGCATTGTAAATGCTTGTTAATATGTATCTGTTGATCTGTTTCCTTCAGTTGTGGAAGTCAGTTGCCACCCTCCTAAACTTGACACTAAAGAAGTACCAATTAGGATATATGCCGTTGATCTCATATTCATGGTTAAGACCCCTATTGGGTTGCAGAAGTCCTTGGATTTTCTTTCACACTATTGTAAAGACAACAGCCTCAGAATGAATTTGACCAGGATCAAAATGTTGACTTGTACTAGATCAACCCAAACGTTCACCTAATTTGTTGAAGATAGATATTTTCAGTCCACTCATAAATATGATCATTATATCATCACCCTGTGCCCTAAATTATCATGGTCTACACATCTGGTCTAATTCAAATATAAAATTCTAAAAGCTTTAAATGGGAAAGAGGTCAAACATTTATTTTCATAATATAAGTCAGTTTCTTAATGGTCCTGAAGTTTTTTCATTCCACAACCAACTATCTTTGTTATTCATTATTGGTCTATTATATGTGACTGTCAAAACTCAATGTTGAACTGGGACATCCTGAGGCATCTTATCATAGAAACATATTTAGAATTATATGGTGTACCAGAATTGTGATCTTTGGAAAGAGCACATCACCATGGGACTCCATCTGGTGGATAACAGAGCTAGGACCAACACCCACCCCTAGCACCCACGCCAAGGACCTTGAGATCATCATCGACAGCAAGCTTGACATGACTGCCCAGGTTAGTGCCATCACTGCCTCATGCTTCCATAACCTGAAGATGCTGAAGAAGATTTTCCAATTGCTCCCAATCAGCACCCAGAAAACTGCTACGCATACCCTGGTCACAAACAAGCTGGACTATGGGAACACCTTCTATGCCGTGATCAACAAAAATGTTTCCAGAAGGCTACAGACTATTCAGAACTCAGGGACAGAATCACTCCCAACTTCCCACTCCGCACATACATCACAACACACCTGAAGGAGTTTGACTGCCTCCCTATCCACAAACAAGCACAATTCATACTCCTCAGCCACTTTTTCAAGGCAATACATAAATAGTGGCCTAGCATACGTCAACATTAGCATCTGCCTTCACAAACATTCCAGACATCTCAGCTCGTCCAGACTCCTGTTTGTACAAATCCCACTCATATGGAAAACCTGATCTAGTGGCCGAGTCTTCTTCTACACCGCTCCTAGGATGTGGAATGACCTGGCGCTAAATATAAGAGGCTCCTCCTACATTTTTGAATTCCGCAAGAAGCTGAAGAACTGACTAGCCTGGCTAGATTCACACCTGCTCACTGGCAAGATATCCTCCCGAGTGATAGTGCGCTCCACAAATCTGCATAGAATAGTATATCCCGCGCGAACATATGTGACTTGTATTCAGTGCAACTGCCATTAATTAATGTGTGAAGAATCAGCTCTTTTCTGTTTTTTAATCTACGTATTGCTGGACTCAGTGGTGACCCCTACTTTGAGGGGAGCTTGAAGGGAATCATAACTTTAGTCTTACTGTATTTTTATTTTTATTTTTAAAATTTTTGAAAACCTTTATTTGTGTAGATGGATGCATACAAATACGGGCCTACAACCCAGAGGCCGGCCACGGAACAGACTGGAAAGCACCATTATCAATTAAAAGTACGGAGTGGTTACGCAATACTACACGATGCTGCGAGTCCATGATGCTAACTAAGTGGAACCACTCGGCATAGGATCAGAGAAGGTTAATTTTTTTAATTAAGAGAATAAAGGATCGGTTGTATAATAAGCGTCCTGGTGCACATCGCGGGGAACAAAGCTAACTACAACATAATAGGGATCCGCAGATCTGTCATCAGAAAGGTCCAAAGCATGCAAACCATAGATGCCCTTGCAATTCTTCTTCGGTAGTGTCCACCCGCAACCTCATGTGCCCAAAGACAAACAGAACAGCACTCTCATAACAGTCAAACCATCAGAGAGAAGGATAAAGTTGCAATCATTATACAGCCCAACCCGGAGAGTAAAGAAAACAAAAATACTAGAAAAAAGAAAAAGGGGGACTCCACGTTACTGTACCCGCCCCACGGCGATAATGGCGATGAACAATCCAGATAGCAAACATGCTTAGGGGCGGGGCGTGTAAGTAAGGATAGGCAGAACCTAAAGTACCATATTATATAGAAATACCCAATCCTCCCCCCCCAGTAACTCACCCCGCGGGAATCACGCACAGTCATGGAGACCCAAGAAAAGGACACAAAAGAGCCATAGAAACAAGTAACTATCTAATAGACCCTAATCCACCCACCCCACCCTGCGCCCATGCAGAAGGCTATGGCCTACCCCCCCCAGCAGCGTGCCTGTCGCCCTAAACATGAACCCGAAATATAGAATGAGACAATATAGGGAAAAAGAAAGAAATAAAGGGAAAAAGGAAAGCCAGGGGAGAGGATACCATGTAACAGGGCGCACGGCCCACACCCCCGCCCATACAAACAATTAGCGCGGCCCAAAACGAAACTGGCAAGTTTTCAGGTAGCCATACATATTAAGGATTTGACAAATTATCACAATTTGGGGCAGTCCATAACTCCGTGCACCGAACAGCAGTCCTCCGGATTAAGAACCGGGCTCACCCCAGTCCTTTCTTAGCTATCGCCACAATGTATGTCGATGTAGTGGGCATAAAACAAAGCGGTGAGAAAAGGCCGTGGAACAGCCGCTGAACGGCCAATGGAAGTAACCCATGGGATCTCCTCCGCTGATGGTAATGCAAAAGCTGTTTACGGCAGTCATGTATACCAGTGTCAATGATCACCAGCAATTCCTCCCGCTTGCGTATCGGGACATCGCTACCCCCACCAGAAAGCGGGGAACAATCAGCAACCACCTCGGGCCCATCCGCATCTCTGAAGGACGGCCCGGGAGCAATGGCGGTCACCACATTGTCTTGTACACAAGGATCCCGGGCCAGGGTCACTTGCCAAATCTTCAGCGGTCGTAGGACGTCGCCAATCGTGGGTTCGCGCTCCCCAGTGCAGGCCCCAGCACAGTACCGAGGCATAGCATCGGCATCCCGGGGTGTTCCACAGCATCCGGCATCAGCCGCCATTTTGCGAGTTCAGCGCCGTCCCTTCGAGACCAAATCCTGGGGTGGGCTCACCAGCAGAGCCCCCGCGGGATCCCCCTCAAATACACAAACAGCACCCGTGGTGTAGAAATGAGAACCACCAAAAGAGGGGGACCCGCCTTCGCCACCGCTCCGCTGGAGTCACTCTCCGCCACCGAGTGATGAAGTTTGGAAAGGACGGGCAAGGCAACAAAGGGGGGAGCCACCAACATGGCGTCCCCCACACACAACTTGCCGCACCTCACCTCTGGAACACCGGACGGTAGTCCCAGGCGCGTTCAGTTGCCTCCGGCCTTTTCGCACAACGGCATCTTCCGGCCGGCCTCCATCCTCCACCCGAGGCCGCCACCGACACCGTCTCGCCGGCCGCCTCCGGCCTTTTCGCACAACGGCATCTTCCGGCCGGCCTCCATCCTCCACCCGAGGCCGCCACCGACACCGTCTCGCCGGCCACTTGCTGAAGGCAAGGCCCCGGTCTCCACCCCACGGAGGCCGCACTTCCTGGGAGGACGCCGCTGCGGACCCACTGAACGCCAGATCCACCAGGACGGATGGTAAGTGTCAGCAGACCTTCGTCTGTAAAATGTTATCCTTTTTGGGCAGGATAGTTGAGTTTGGGCAGGGAGGCCGGCGGAGCCGAGCTACAGTGCGGCCATCACGATGTCGAGCTTGGCTCCTACCCCCTTACTGTATTTTTAACAAACTTACTTTGTAACTATGAACTGGACCAGAAATGGTCCTTCTAAAATATTTTTTTTAAAGACTTTAATCTCATGATAAAAAAAGATAGCAGGGCTAATAGTGTAAACAAGATCTAAGCTCCACTCTCATAATTAAATTATGGCACGTTTACTTACATCTCCCTGGACCGCATAACAATATTTACCTGTGCACGAAAAGAATTTCCCCTTATTTGGAAAAAATCAGTCATTGCACTTTTGCCTTTCAGTAAGCCTGTGACATAGAGTTACAATATAAAGTGATGTGGGTAACAGCCCAGTGATAGCACATATAATGTGCTCAAAACAAGTGTACACAAATTCTAAAAGATAACGGCTTCAAAATTGGGAGATGACCTAGAAAAAACTCCTGGCTGTGTGGTGAATCATCCATGAGGGTGCACTGAGTGATCATCTTATGTGGAGAGGTGTGGCTCACTGGTTAGAGGCGGCAGACCCGGAGGCTGAGAACGGCCCGGGACCAGGGTTCGATTCCCGACGCGGCAGGGTCGAGGACCAGGGTCAGCGGACTGATAATTCTCGCCTCGGTGCCCACTTTGGGCAGTGATCACACTCGGTAACTCTGGGCATTAAGCTTGCCTCATCTCTACAACGGCCCCCCACAGACGCCGGGGATGCCTGGCTTCACCTTGGAGATACCCAGCATGGGACCATCTCACAGGGAAAGCCAGGACGGGTTCCCCAGCGGTCATTCGCGCCAGGATACTCCGGTAGTAATTGAGCGCGCTACAAAACACCTTACATTTACATTTACATTTACATTTATATAAAACATGTTAAAAAATAACTACAGGCGTAGTCCAATGTTTCAGTTCCGATTGACTAAGTCAGTTGGTCATCGTCTGAACAGAACATGAGTTCAATGATGAAGGCCATCCTCTGTGTAATTGAAAAGAAGAAAGGGTATATCTAGAATGCTTACAAAGTATTACCGTAAGCACTGTCCCATTTCAGGTACATGTCCTCCTCTTATTGCACTACCATATACTCCCTCGATTTGTATTATTTCTTTGATATAAACAATGGTTAAAATCTTTGTAATCAATTGGGGGAATTAATTGAGGGAAACAGCCTATACTATGCAGGCATTAGCACACATCATTTACCACGCAGATTTTTACCACAAATATGCCTTTACCACGCACGTGGTAAAGTATGTTTATGTGTGTGTAGTGTGTATATATATTTTACTTACCTTAGTTATACTTTCCTGCATGGTCAAGGCATGCTTGGTAATTCCTTGCTTTGGAATGTCGTAAATCCTTAATTCTTTAGTTCTCTTTCACTCAACTTAAAAGCATTCTTTGAAATGATTATTATGTTATGTTAGGTGAATTTGTAGAGATCGGCTAATCAGCCATGAGGGTATGCAGGGCTGAGTAGGGCAGGCCTGAGGGGGGAGGAGGAGAACTTCATGCCTGTTACCTCTGGAAGAGCCATGTCTTGAGGTGCCTTCATAAGTTCACGGTCCAGGGGGAGATTCTGATGAGTCTGGGGAATTCGTTCCAGGTCTTAATGTGCGTCCTCCACTTCTTGATGCAAGGGAGGTGTCATCTTGCCTGGGATGCAGATTATAGGTGTCTGGTGGGTTGCGCTGCGACCACAATAAGTAGGGCCTGGGGTGGGCGTGGATTTTGTTGGAGGGGAAGAACGGTGAGCAGGAAAAGCACAGGCGGTGCGACTTGGACAAAAGGCGGCAACTGCATCATACTGGATTCCAAATAAAATGCCACATTAAAATCAATTATATCCTTTCCTTAATGTTTTGGGAACACAAATATCCTTTTTTTTTGGGGGGGGGGGGATCTCTTTTTAACACAAAAACAAATGCTCAACCTGAAGTCAAATTGTGCAAATAGAAATAACCTAATTCTTAACATAACCATCTTGAAATAGCCAGCTAACTAGGCTAACGTCTTGAATATAGCTGATGGTTCCCCATTTACTATTTAAAAAAAAAACTCAATGATCAAAACACAAGCATGCATTGCAGATTAGTAGATATCTCCCTAAATTAAGCTCTCCTTTATGTGCTAATGTTAAAGAATGCATGTATTGAAATGCAGGTAAATACTTCTTAGTCATTATTATATCCCAAAGCAAAGCCCGTGTCTAACAAGTTATGCCTCGCTAAGAACTGTGCCAAGCGCAGCAATGTGTAAACTAAAAATGAGTCCTTTGCAAAAGCTGCCATTTAAAGCTCAATTTTATAACTAGCTGAATATCTTATCAAATCTTGACCTGAACTATTGCAGAGTCAGTTACACGTTCCAAGATTTGATGTTACACGAATCTGTGTAAATCTCTATCATTTTTATAGAACCATGTGGGACCCATGCCTAACGAGTTATTCCTCGTCACAAATGGTGCAGAGCATGGCCATGTGTAAACTGAGAAGAAGCTGAATATCTTATCAAGTCGCAGCCTGGACTATCACCGGGTGTATTGTACATCCCAACATTAGAGTTTGCAAAAAGTGTGTGTAAGTGGACTAGTAAAAACCGTTATTAAACACACTCACTTTTCTTTCTCATGATGGTGTTACCCCTACTGCGACCCTAGATGGGCTCATACATAAATGATCTAATAGTAATGAAAATACATGTAAAGCTTTACTGTTCATGGCGATAATATGTTGCTCATACGGCAAACTACACTGGGCTTGTGTGTTGTGGTTAAAAGGTATGGTTCATCTCACGTGTGTAGGGAACCTAAATGCTGATAATCCTACCATACTTTCCACACTACTTTGTAACGACCATAGTGTAAGGACCATATTAGGGTAGCAAAAAAACTTCTTCTTAAATGTGTGTAGAAGACAAATAATAACAGTGTAACTCCTGCATCATACCCTGTCATTCTTATGTCTGTAAATAGTACGGTCTGGGCTCAGTTGATCTTATAGAGCAATATCAAGGGTACTGCTTCACTATCCCATACATACCAACATCTTCAAACTAGAAAGAAAGATTTTGAATTCCTTTTCCTCTTTAGCATACATCGGAGCAAAGGCAATTTTAGGCAGGAGACTGCTAAAATTGAGCTATTATTGACTTTAAAGATTGAAAATCTACCTCCTAAATTGGGTGTGTTGGCATGTATACTATCCATCCTGAAGATCCTTTCATGAAAACCATATTGGAATGATGACACTATAAAAATCACTGCTATGGGGCTTAATGTGGCATGGGCAGTAGCAATTTACTGATGTATATAAATATAATTTTCTGAGTGTCATTTAAAGTGATCTAAAATGCTCACTAAGAGGCTCATAATGATGTCGGGCAGTAAGCCTCTGCCCGACACTGACTCGGATTCGGGACCGACCGACTTGCGGTCGCGGTTCCTACCGTTGGATTATGATGCGACCAAACACTGTTCAGTCAGATTCCCATTGTTTCCTGTGGGAGCTTCTGGTACGCCTAAGAACCAGCTGTAACACAGGCTTCTATGGAGAAATGGGGTGTGTGTGGAAAACCCTGCACCCTGTGGCAGGCACCATATGGTGCCTGCCACACAGTGCAGGGTTTCAGAAGGGGGCATACCTTAAGTAACCCCTTGGCCACCAACCGAAGGCCGCTGGGGCAAGGGGGCCCTTCTAGGGACCGCAAAGTAATTTTCCGTTAGCCTCATAATCCCGACGGCGTGAATGCCGTCCATAACGGGTACAGTGCAGTTCCGACTGTCAGGAATACTGCGTGAATCAGTCATAACTGAGTAGAAATGATCGGCCTGTTTACGTTTGACTGCGAACATTGTATTCGGGTGGTCAGACTGTAAACCGATCGAGTTGGTTGGAAGGGCTCCAACGCAGTCGGGAAGATTCCGACTGTTGGGCGGAGGCTTTCTGCCCAACATCGTAATGAGCCCCGTAGTGTATTGACGTTGGTGAGACTGTGATAAAGAATTAGAGGATAAAAGCATGATGTTGATTGTTTGTGAAATATTGAAATCTATATATAAATAAATGAATGCAGATGCATCTATATACATACCATTTCAAAGCTGCCTAGAGTGATAAATGGCTTTTGTCATTTTACAGCTCGGCAAGGACAGCATTGTGCTAGTTCTGTGATTAAAGACTTTGCTGTACAAATGGCAAAATACTTTTTCATTTTACAGCTCGTGTGGATGGCACTTTGCTAATCCTATGCTTAAATACTTTGATAGAAAAATAGACATTTGAGGTGAGCAGATCTAGAGTGTCGCTGGTGTTGAGAGTGCTCTAACAGGAGCTGCTTTCCACCTAAACTTGAGAACTATCCAGAGTTCTCTCCTTCTTTTTTGCATATATATATATATATATATATATATATATATATATATCTCCACACACAGTTTGCCCCATTGAAGGTGCTGCATACGAAGGGGTAACGCACAGAAAGCCGCTGGCAGCAGAAATCACAAGATGCCGCTCGCTCTCCTGGTTCAGCCGTATGCGATTCGAGTATATCTTTGCTCTTGATCACTGGTAATGCAATCACAAAGGAGGCAGGTTGTTAGAAACCTCATATTTATTCACAATATGCCATAGCCCTTGTAGGCTATGGCATTATGGTCCTGATAGTCCTGTATAAAGCCAAATGACCTTGCAGTTCCTTGTATAAGCCAAGTGGATACCGCTACCTCAGTGACTGTAAAAAGTTAATCTTTGTTAGCGGAAAGCGTCACTCGCACCACTGTTGAGAACCGCCAATCTCAACCAGCGGCTCAGGCCCCCTTCGTTCTCGTAAGTACTCGTAATCACAAGCACTGGAGAGCCGCCAAACATTGCAGCAAAGCACCTTTGCGATCGGACTAGCCGCCTTTGTATCAACACACAGGTTGCCCCATTGAAGGTGCTGTGTGTATATATATATATATATATATATATATATATATATATATATATATATATATAGATAGATAGATAGATAGATAGATAGATAGATAGATAGATAGATAGATAGATAGATCGACAGATTTAAGTGCAGTCCTAACAGAAAAGATTTGGAAAAACTGAAAGAATAAAGCTAAAGAAAAACGAAGTTGTCGCTATTCACTGGTAAAAATGCAAAAGTTTCATTCGTTCGTTAAGGTCCCTCAGTATTAAACTTTCCAGTTTTTAATCCACTTAGCTTCTTTTTGTAGCAGATTAGATTGATCCTGTGTTTATTCTCCTGTTTTTAGCACAATATATTTTAGTTCTCAAAAACTGTGCTTCATTTAAAAAAAAAATGCATCGCCATTTTAAGTGCTTATTTGAATGTTAGTTTTGTGTCTGTTAGGATGAACCTTGATTCTCTGTTCAGGTTCGCCAAGAAATTGTAGCCCATGGAGACATTTCAATTTACAAACTCAATCCTGTGTATCACAAGTCACTGACTTGTTAATTTGTCATTTATTCTCATCATAGAGATGGGTTACGCCTTTGCCTGTAATTATACTATTGCAATCGACAGAGTTGTAGCAGGGAGCTGTAATGTTTTGAGATATCTTTGTTTTTTTAATTTCTGTTTTCTTCCTTATTAGCGTGTCCTTGATGTTTCTTGTTCGTTAATATGCTAATAATTGTTATTTGTATATGTTTTTGAAATCTGGTTAGATTTGGAGCAAGTTCCAACGTTTTACTATTTGTTTTTTATTCTGGAGCTGATCATGGAGCCCAAGAGCAAAAGCTCGGGCTCTCGGAGTGCATAAATAAATAATAAAGCTCTCTTGATGCTTTGAGACTTAGGGTGGCTTTTTAGGGGACATTCTGGGGAGCTACTGCTCTCCCTACAGCCCCTACATAACATTTTATAGGAACAGTGGTGTTTACTTCTGCCATTCTTTGGGACCACCGCAAGCAGACAAACAGGTAAATTAGCACATACAAGTCATTATGGGCCATGCTTCGCCCAGTTTCAATAATTTTTAATGAGCAGGTTCCCCCCGTTGTGGGAGCCTTGCGCCATGGCTTGTTTTTCCATTTGTTTCCTTTTTTTAAGGGTGTCCCAGTCCAACATGGGATACCCATAACTGGAGGGTCATTGGGGGACTGTAGGGAAGCCCAAACTTCCCTTCAAGCACACCTCCTCGGTTGCCGCACGTAAGGAGTCAACAATTTAATGTGCTCCTGCCAGATGGAAGCAGGCTTCCCTCTTGGCTCACCCTTTTCTCCCCTATGTGGCGGGAGCTTAACAGTTTCCTGGCTGGGAGGTGCAAGGCCGATGCGCTCCAAGGCACAGGCATGCACACCCCATTATTTAATCCCTGGTGTTGCACTGAACCCCACACCATGGCACACCCTGGGGTTTGAAAAGGAGATACGGTGGAGCACCATGCACTCGCTGCTCATTTTATTTTCTTTGTTTTTCAAGGCAACTCTTCAAAGATGCATATCTTGGGCCATATGGGCCACTTTTCCTCATCTTGGACTTGGTTTGCTCCTGTTGGCCAGATGCATATTCAGCAGGGCTCCAGCCTCCTGAGGGACTCTATAAGCAGGGAGCTGGATTTACTAGCTCCATGTACCACCGCTCTCCTCTGATTGGCTCCCCCTCTCCGCTTGGTGGCGGCATCTTGCACAGTCCCTCTATCACCAGCCAGCAAAACACTTTGCTTGCCGTACTTCCCAGACCCTAGAGGCTCAGAGTAAATGTCCAAAAAGTGGGTAGTGATTTGCGCTAAATCCTGGTGGACTAATTGGGCAGAACCCATTTGACACTCCTAGCTGCCTGATAAGAGGAGCTTGGGGTTGCATTACTGACCAGATGGAACCATTCCAAGCAGTTGGAGAACAGCAGAGTTTGGTTACTTTCTTCTATGGCAGGAGGGCGGAGACATGGTGTTGAGGCTTGCCAAGGAATGTTTCATCCCAGGTGAGCAGTGAAACCAGGTTTCTTCCACGTTGAACTTTTTTTGCCGCTTTGAAAAGGGGTTTAGTGGGACTTCACAGTAAAGTTATCCATCATCCTACATCCTTGTCCAACCAGAACTTCCAGACTTGCTCCCCTGGAGGATTCTGACTTTCAAAAAAGTGAAGTCAGAACAGTGCCGGACTGGGAACCCAAAGTAACCCTGACAATTTACTCAGACCAACCGCTGGGTAAATGCTGGCTGGACCCAGGAGGCTGGAAATGCATGTGTGCTACTTTTATTATTGGGGGCCGATATTGCAGCACTACAAAACAAGCCTCCAGTTACAGAATCGGCCCCCACCCTTCCAGTCTCCCGGGGAAATGCCTGATTCACAGTACAAATGCAAAAACCACAGTGATGGACAGAATGCAGAACAATGTCATACATTCACCCCAGTACAGAGACTTGGGCCTAAATCCATCGGTTTTTTGCACTCCACACCACCCCAGTTCAGACATGGCCATGTGCAAATCAGTCTGACCCTGTGCCTCATGGGAACAGTCCAGCCCGAACTGCTAAGCCATGCCTTCCCTGGACCGGAAACAAGCTTCCGAGGACCGGTTTCTGGCATTCCAGCCGTCGTCAGCCTGGCTTGCTTGAATCCAGTGGTGTGGAGAGCATGGGACTCACGTCTGAGCATACCCATCCCACTCGGGGTGACAAAATCAAAAACCACAGTTGATGGACAGAATGCAGAACAATGTCATACATTCACCCCATTACAGAGATCTGGGCCTAAATCCATCGTTTTGTTGCACTCCACACCACCCCAGTTCAGACATGGCCATATGCAAATCAGTCTTTCCCTGTGCCTCATGGGAACAGTCCAGCCCGAACTGCCAAGCCATGCCTTCCCTAGACCGGAAACAAGTTTCCGAGGCCGGTTTCTGGCATTCCAGCCGTCTTCACCCCGGCTTGCTTGAATCCAGTGGTGTGGAGAGCATGGGAAGGCATGGCTTGGCAGTTCGGGCTGGACTGTTCCCATGAGGCACAGAGTCAGACTGATTTGCATATGGCCATGTCTGAACTGGGGTGGTGTGGAGTGCAAAAAAACGATGGATTTAGGCCCAGATCTCTGTACTGGGGTGAATGTATGACATTGTTCTGCATTCTGTCCATCAACTGTGGTTTTTGCATTAATCCACCCGAGTGGGATGGGTATGCTAAGACGTGAGTCCCATGCTCTCCACACCACTGGATTCAAGCAAGCCGGGCTGAAGACGGCTGGAATGCCAGAAACCAGTCCTCGGAAGCTTGTTTCCGGTCCAGGGAAGGCATGGCTTGGCAGTTCGGGCTGGACTGTTCCCATGAGGCACAGGGTCAGACTGATTTCCATATGACCATGTCTGAACTGGGGTGGTGTGGAGTGCAAAAAAACGATGGATTTAGGCCTAGATCTCTGTACTGGGGTGAATGTATGACATTGTTCTGCATTCTGTCCATCAACTGTGGTTTTTGCATGATTCACAGTACAGCCACTCCGGCCCTGAGTTGGAAGGTACAATCATGGACTGGAGCGAGGTGCCATCTGACCTGCAGAGTTACCTTGGTGGTTATGAAATCCAGGTCTACCCTGTTTGAAGCTGTTGGCACCAAAACAAATGGCTTCAGTGGCTGCTCTGCATCCATGTATCCAACTTCAGAGGAACCCTGCCTGTCACAGCTTTAGAAATTGTCCCTCTGGAAGATTTTGGCTTCCAATTCAGAAACCAAGTCAGAAGACAAAATCTTAGACCAAGAAGACCTGCTTGGTGTATCCAACCTCCTCCATTATGATTGGTATGAAATAATAGGTCCCCATCAACTGCAAACAGTAACATTTGATTGCAATGTTTTTTCTTTTGACTTTTTGTCTTTAAAATGTAAAAATCTATTTCACTGGTTCCCTCGAATCTGTTTTGATAATTTTGGACTCTTTTTGCTCCTTAGTTTTTATCTCTTTTTGCCCAATTGGTTCAGTAGTTTTGTTGTGTTTTATGAAGGGCTGAGCAGATTTCCTCAGAACTGTTTTGATTTAACCAGAACCGTTTTAATAGGTCAGTGTGGGTACCTCCCACCCAAATTAAGAACCCCATTACTGAATGGTAGTATTTATATGGTATTTCCTCACTGTGCTACATACACATGTTTTGTTAACTTCTACAACACCTGTCAAGTTTACACAGTTGGAGATTATGAGGAGCTCCATGGTAGGGGCTTAATATGTCTTCTCTACCTGCTATACGTACCCAAAATGCTATGTATTAGTATTGAATGGTGCTGACTCTGAAAAGTACTTGATTTCTATGAGATTCTACAGATCCAATGTATGTTATTTATTTTCACGTTTTCTGCCTTGCATAAGTGCATTTTGACATCAAAGAGTTATTGGCTATCAGAATGAGATGGTAATTAGCGTCTATCAATTTAGAGTGGCATATTTATAACATAGGCGCACAAAAATAGTATATGCTTATTATGAGCAATTCTTTGTTTTTTCTTTCCTTTGGCTAAAGAAGGTTCACAGTGCATGATGCATATGACTTTAACTTGTGGTAATTGATTTTCTATCTCCCATTGTTTTATATTGCCCTCCGACTTTAGTGTGTCACACTCGGGGGGTCGAATGAGATATCACGGAGGAGAGCAGGGAGTTGGCAGTTTGCCACTCAAATCCATAACACTCGAAAAAACTGAACTGAATGCAGTTCGCTTTAGCTGTAATCTAGTGGCCAAGTTCGTAGAGTATCATGTAGATCAAATTAATAGTGCACCATCACAGTCCTTACCTGGTTAAAGGTACTTTAACATGACTAGTCTTGATACAGGTACGTACACTGTAGGAACGGGAAGGCACTTCGGTGCTCTTTACTTGCTTGGTACTGTGAGGACTTGCATCAACCAAGGTGAGACGGGGGATTTTTCTTTTGTGTTATAAATGGAGATAACACTTTATTTCTAAAGAAAATAAGGAATTTCTAGACTCCAGACCAAACTGTACATCAAAATAAAAAGCATGGAGCTTGGAAAAATAATAGGAAGAAATAAATAATAGGAGCATGAGGTAAGAACTTGCAGACAATTTAGCCCCAGCATGTGCCGAGAAAATAAGAGCAAGGATTGACAGGAGAGAGAGTGAAAAATACTGTTGACTGAACTTGCTGCAATGTAAATTGTGTTAGTCAATTTAAATGTCGGGAACATAATTGCTTTTCAGTTTTTAACACACCTAACCGAAGAAACACAGAAGGTATTCTGCGATATTAAGTCACAGTTTTAACTTTCCAGAGAAAACTGAGCTCTTTGTCGGTGGTTTCTCTCACGCTGAATGTTATGTTCATAAAGTAAGCAGTTTCTATACCGAACTACGATTATGAGTACCATGTTAAAGGTTGTTTAGGAAGGTCAAATATAAGGGCGTGTAAACGGACTCAGGACGCAGAGGCGAGATTTATGCTTTACTTTCTTTATTCCTTTTCCAGCGGCAGCTTAAACTTCAAACAAACAAAAAACTAACATTCCCTTAATGCATTTAGCAAGGGTCATCTCTGATCGACCAATAGGCAGTCCACATGGTCAACAAGGGTGTATGCTTCCTGCATGACCTCCTCTTTCTTGATTCCGACCTCTTCATCCCCTAGTTGGCCTTGAAACTCTCAGAACCTGAAAGAAGTCAAAAACAGACCAATGACTCAGATTATCACAAGACCATAATGCAATCGAGTCACAGTATGCATGATATGCATGATAATGTTGACACTCTTTACCCACCCCTTTATGGAGGTCACTACTAGGAAGGAGACATCCCTCCAAAAACAAAAAGCACATACTTATACCATACGAGCGGCTCAGCCTTGATGTCCATAAGTCTGAGTAGTTCCGGGTTGAGATCTCTTGGAGCCTCGGCGGGAATAATCCTCGCCTCCGCGTCCTTAATAGAATTTAAACTTTCCGTCATGATTACTAGGAAATCTTTCATTCTATGTCAGGACCTGAGGTGAGAATTATGCTCGTTCAAAGCTTATCCACCACCAACGATGCCATGTCTACGACTGTTTTGAAACAGAATCTCGTGAACATAGTCTGATGACCAGTCTGCGGTGTTTATGATATCTTCTAGCCTGGCCCCCAGAGAAAAGGACTTTGAAGGCATTGCTCCCCTCATGAATGGGGGCAAACTGCGAGATGTTTATACCTGCCTCTTGCATCACCCAACTGATCCAACGAGCTATGGTTGGTGGCGTAACATCTTTGAAAGGCTTCCTCAGGTAGATTAGTAACTGGCGTTCCCTTGGTGGACGAGTTTCTTCTGTCATACACTCATACTCTTTGAGGCATCGTACTACGCACAATTTAGAGGAGTTGCCAAAAGCTGGATATGACACCATTCTGGAATCTGTTTTGGTTCTGCAAATAATATGGAAGGTGAGCCCCTGCGCGGTGAACACTCTTTCCGAGATGTCTAGGGCTCTAACATCAGACACTCGTCGGCATGACACTAGACACAGTAGCATGGCCAACTTAGCCGACAGTACCTTACGAGACAAATACTTGTTAGGCTGCCAAGATTGGAACAGGTGTAGAACCTTATTGACGTCCCATAATGACGATTACCTGGGCTCCGGAGGCAACATGAGACAAATTCCTTGCATCAGCTTGCAAATCATCTGCTGTTCCCCAACTGGGGCCCCCTGAATGGGCATATGGCCCGCTGAGATCGTCGACTGGTAAGAGTTAATAGTACGGTTCGCTAATTCTTGGGGCAGCAAGGAAGCGAGGAAGTTTATGATAACTACCACTTCGCACCCCATGGCATCTTGGTCATTCCGAACACACCAACCAACCCATCTGGCCCATGCTGATCTGTAGCGCTTGCTTATGCTGTTAGCTCACTCTTGCCCCCAGTAACTTCTCAACTTCGTTCGATAGGCCTCAGACTCTCCAGCAATGCCTGAAATCCGCCAGGCCACCAAGGGCATTTGCCCCTGCGAGACTAGAGAGTGGGGATTGCCCGGGGATCCATCAGAATAAACTGATCTCGGGGTAGAAGGATTGGAGAATCCCAGGAAAGTTCCAGAAGAACTGGAAACCAAACTTGAGACCTCCAATACAGAGTGATCAACACCACCTTCGCCTGCTGTCTGTGTGCTGTGAGTCTCATTATCATCGCAAATGGGGGAAATGTGCAGCCTGTCTCCCTGGGCCAATCCTAGAGAAAAGCATTTGTTACTGTAGCTAGAGGGTCTGGTTTCCAGCTGATGAACCTCAGCCGTTGGTGATCCAGACGAGACACAAAAAGATCGAGAACGGGTGTTCTCACAAGGTGGAGTCTCTGAAGTACCGCTGGGTGTAGTTGCCACAGGCTCATGTCTGACCAGCTCCTGCAGCACCAGTCTGCTACCACATTGGAAGCTCCTGGGAGATATTCTGTTTGTCACCAAAATATTGTGGGAGAGACAAACAATCCAAAGGTACTTGGCCAGATCCGCTAGAGCATTGGACTTCGTTCCACCAGATGATTGATGTATTGGACCGCCAAGACATTGTCCATCTTCAGGAGGACGTTGCAAGATATCTTGTCCTTCGTCCAACACTGGATTGTGAAGGAACCCGCCATCAACTCTAGGCAGTTTATATGGAGGTTGCTTTCTTCGGCAGACCACTTTCCTCCTGTAAAGGAGTCGCCGCATCGAGCGCCCCACCCCAGATTTGCTGGCATCGGATTCTATCACTAAGTCTGGATCGCAGTCATAGATGGCTCTGCTGTTTCAGGTTTCCATGTGTTCCAGCCAACACCTCATCTCTCTGCGGACTTTGTCTGTAACGGATACCTGATCGGAATACTGCAGCCCTCTGCGCAGTTGAGAGGCCTTTAGGCGTTGCAAAGCTCTGTAGTGGAGCGACCCTGTGAAGATTGCCTTGATAGATGTAGCCAGAAGGCCTCACAACCTTGCTATCAGTCTCACCGAGGTGGAGGAACATGCTAGCATTCTCCTGAGTTCCCTGCGAATCTTGGTCATCTTCCTCGCTGTGAGACTAAGGGTGCGGGCTACTGAATCTATGACAAATCTTAGGAAAGTCACCTGCCTGGAAGGCTTCAAAAGCGACTTCTTGGCGTAGATCATGAACCCCAGATTCTGGAGAAGATCTACCGTCTCTTGCGACAGGTAAAGGAGGCGGAGCGGGCACTGCTCTAAGAGCAGAATGTCATCTAGGTATATGATGAGACAATTGCCCTTTCCTCTGAGTGTCTCCACCACCGGGTGAGGACCTTGGTGAAACACCATGCGGCTGAAGAAAGGCCGAAGGGGAGGGATGCAAACTCGTACACCTGCTCCTTCCACTGAAACTGCAGGAACCGACGTGCGGGGGAAAAATAGGGACCGCCAAGTATGCGTCTTTCAAATCCAACCTGGCCATCCAATCGTTGGGGTGAAGGAGGTCCCGCAAATGATGGATGCCCTCTATCTTGAAGTGGCGATAAACCAACCACTGGTTGAATTCTCTTGTGTATCACCATTCCCTGCACGCCGTCTGTTTTGTCCACAAGAAAAATATTGTACAGGAAACCCCTTTGATAGAGACGTGTTGTACTATTGCTCCTTTTTGCAGCAGATCCGCTACTTCCTGCTCTATGAGGGTAACCTGATCTTGTGTAAAAATCAGCTGATTGTGGCGAAACTCCTGAATGGGAGAACCCTGGAACTGTATTTGGAAACCTAGAACGGGCTGCAACAGCCATGCGTCTGGGGTGATAGTCCTCCAATTATGCTCGAAAGCCGACAACCTGCCTCCCACCTTTAAATGAGCGAAGGGCGAAAAGCTCCCCTGCAGTGGCCAGGGGTTGGCCACCGCGGCCTCTGTAGCCTCTTTTTGACTGGAAGAATTCCTGTCTGCCTGGATCTTGGGCTTTCTTGCCGCCTCTTTGAGGGCCTTGGGTATAGAAGCGGCCAGCCGAGTGCCTTCTACCACGGCCGGCCTGACAAAAATTCTAGGGTTAAAGACTTTTTAATGGAGGCCTGCGCCTTGGCTAAAGATGTAACAGTGGCGACAAAATTAGTTAGCTGCTTGATAAACGGGTCCCCAAATAGCCCGCCTTGTGCCACCGTGCCTGCTTCAGAGGAAGCCAAGCCCCCTAGTTTGGGATGCACTTTGAGGAGAAAAGAACTGCGCCTCTCGGTAGAGAGGTCACAGTTGGCGTTAACTAAGAACGCTATTACGTGTTGTGCCCAGTTAAGAAAATCCTTTCCAGGTAAAGTGGGGTGCCAGCCAGCTTGGCCTCTTCTGCCAACTCCAGGATCTTGGTAATGAGTCCTGGGGTGTCCCACTTGTGGGACACCCCCGCGCCGCACGGCCACCAGCTGCTGCGTGTGCCCCTTGCCCTGCCTTTGCTGCCTCGCCGCCTGCCTCGCTGCCGCTGACCACGCCCCCTCCTCCGAGCGGCGTGGTCCGTGCTCGGCTGCCTTTGTTTCTGTTAGTATTGGTCTTGTTTTGCCATCCATTTGTGCTTGTATCATTGTAATTTGTGCTCGTATCATTGTATTTTGTAAATTGTGCCCGTGTTAAAGTTTTTCCTTCCTGTTTGCCCGCCTACCTCGCCGCCCTCCGCTCTCCCTCCCCGCTTCCCGCCACCGCCGATTACCCCGCCCCTTTTTCTCTTCTGTACCCTCCCCGCTCCCGCCTCCCAGCTGCTCCGCCCACCCGCGCACTTGGCCTTATATGGAGACCGTGCGACGCAGGTGAGTGTGACCCACATGTGGGACACCCCCGCGCCGCACGGCCACCAGCTGCTGCGTGTGCCCCTTGCCCTGCCTTTACTGCCTCGCCGCCTGCCTCGCTGCCGCTGACCACGCCCCCTCCTCCGAGCGGCGTGGTCCGTGCTCGGCTGCCTTTGCTTCTGTTAGTATTGGTCTTGTTTTGCCATCCATTTGTGCTTGTATCATTGTAATTTGTGCTCGTATCATTGTATTTTGTAAATTGTGCCCGTGTTAAAGTTTTTCCTTCCTGTTTGCCCGCCTACCTCGCCGCCCTCCGCTCTCCCTCCCCGCTTCCCGCCACCGCCGATTACCCCGCCCCTTTTTCTCTTCTGTACCCTCCCCGCTCCCGCCTCCCAGCTGCTCCGCCCACCCGCGCACTTCGCCTTATATGGAGACCGTGCGAACGCGCAGCGGTCACGCGCAGCGGGTGCGCCGTTTGTGCGCCGAAGGCGCGCCAAAGGTAAGCCCGTCTGCGCCCGTCCGCGACCGGATCGCGACCAGCGCCAGGACCCCTGGCCCCCGAAGACCCCGACCGACCCGCCTGACGTACTCCGCCGCCACCCTCATCGCACTCAACACCGGCCGACTCCCAGAATGCCACCAAGCCGCACCATGACGCATCCACGGACCCTTCAGCTGCCACGCCTGCAAGTTCACCTGCATCCGGACCTGCCCCGCACCAGCACCCGCCAAGTCGAACTCCAGCAGCACCCACCTCAAGTGCATCCTGCTCAACACCCGCTCCGTCCACAGACACGCCATCGAACTCTGGAACCTCCTAGACGCCACAGCCCCTGACGTTGCCTTCCTCACAGAGACCTGGATGAACGCCTCTTCAGCTCCCGACATCGCCATCGCTATCCCAGAGGGCTACAAGATCGTCCGGAGGGACCGCAACGCCAACCAGATGGGAGGAGGCATCGCCATCATCCACAGGAACACCATCCGTCTCACGACCAGCACCGACAACTCCCTGACCACTGCGGAACACCTGCATTTCCAGATCCACACCGACCCGAACACCACCCTCAGAGGCACCCTGATCTACCGACCCCCGGGACCACGCATACAATTCAGCGAGGACATCGCCGACTTCGTCAGCCCGCATGCCCTCCCCTCCGCTGACTACATCCTCCTGGGGGACCTCAACTTCCACCTGGAGAACAACAACGACCGCAACACCAGCACCCTGCTCGACAACCTCGCCAATCTTGGACTCAAGCAGCTGGTGTCCACCCCCACCCACCTCGCCGGACACACACTCGACGCAGTCTTCTCTTCCAGCACAGACATCGACTTCAGCCACGCCACAGAGCTACAATGGACGGACCACAGCTGCGTCCACTTCACCTTCAAGAGAACGACGACCCACCACCACCAGCAACAGGCCGCCCGCAGAAGCTGGAACAAGATCACAGCAGACCAGCTCGCCACCTCCCTGAGCCAGCACCCTCCTGCCAGCTCAGCGAACCCCAGCCAGGCCGCCGACAACCTCACGAAGTGGATCAGCATCTGCGCGGACGAGCTCGCCCCGCTGAGGACCCCGCCCAGCAGACCCGGCAGCAAGAAAGCCCCATGGTTCACAGACGAACTCAAGAGCTCCAAGAAGAACTGCCGAGCCCTCGAGAAAGTCTGGAGAAGGGAACCCACACCGGACAACAGGACCACCTTCAAGCTGGCCACCCGGAAGCACCACCAGCTGATCCGCGCCGCCAAGAAAACTGCATTCAAGGACCGGCTGGACAACAACGCACACAACTGCAAGGAACTCTTCAACATCGTGAAAGAGCTATCCAACCCCAGCGCAGGAAACAACGACATCACCCCATCGCAAGACCTCTGCAACTCCCTCGCTTCATACTTCCACAACAAGATCGCGGACATACACAACAGCTTCAACAACCAACCAACGCACACCAAGACCGAACAACCACCCCCCACCACCACCCTCCACGCCTGGACCCCGATCAGCACCGAAGACACCATCCGCACGATGAACTCCATCCACTCCGGATCACCGACCGACCCCTGCCCTCACCACGTCTTCAACAAGGCCGACGCTGTCATCGCACCCCACCTGCGAGACATCATCAACACATCCTTTGACACCGCCACCTTCCCTGAGAGCTGGAAGCACGCCGAACTCAGCGCTCTACTCAAGAAACCCACAGCGGACCCCACCGAACTCAAGAATTACCGCCCCATCTCGCTCCTCCCGTTTCCAGCCAAAGTCATCGAGAAGACAGTCAACAAGCAGATGGCCGCCTTCCTCGAGACGAATGGATCCCTCGACCCCTCACAGTCCGGCTTCCGAGCCAATCACAGCACCGAGACCGCCCTCATCGCCGCCACCGATGACATCCGAGCCCTGATGGACAACGGAGAAACAGTGGCCCTCATCCTCCTAGACCTCTCCGCAGCATTCGACACTGTCTGCCACCGCACCCTAGTACAGCGCCTCAGCAACGTCGGAATCCAGGACAAGGCGCTGGAATGGATCATCTCCTTCCTCTACGGAAGAACACAGAGAGTCCGCCTACCACCGTACAAGTCAGAGGCCACCGAAGTCATCTGCGGCGTCCCCCAAGGATCCTCACTGAGCCCCACCCTCTTCAACGTCTACATGAGCCCCCTCGCGGCCATCGCACGCCAACACAACCTCAGCATAATCTCCTACGCCGACGACACCCAGCTGATCCTCTCCCTGACCAACGACCCCGCCGCCGCCAGAGCCAACCTGCACGAAGGGATGAAAGAGGTAGCCGAGTGGATGACGACCAGCCGCCTGAAACTGAACTCGGACAAGACGGAGGTCCTCATCCTGGGCTCTTCACCCTCCGCCTGGGACGACTCCTGGTGGCCTCCCGCCCTGGGCACCGCACCCAAACCGACAGACCATGCACGCAACCTGGGCTTCATCCTGGACTCCTCCCTCTCCATGACCAGGCAAGTCAACAACGTCTCCTCGGCATGCTTCAACATCCTACGCATGCTACGGAAGATCTTCTGGTGGATCCCCACCGAGACCAGGAAGACCGTCACCCAGGCCCTCGTCACTAGCCGACTGGACTACGGCAACGCCCTCTAGGCCGGTACCACCGCCAAGCTCCAGAAGAGGCTCCAGCGGATCCAGAACGCCTCAGCCAGACTCATCCTCGACATCCCACGAACCAGCCACATCTCCGGACATCTGAGAGACCTTCACTGGCTCCCCGTCAACAAAAGAATCACCTTCCGCCTCCTCACCCACGCACACAAAGCCCTACACGACCAAGGCCCAAGCTACCTCAACAGCCGAATCAACTTCTACGCTCCCAAACGCCACCTCCGATCAGCCAACCACGCCCTCGCCGCCGTCCCCCGCATCCGAAGAGCGACTACAGGAGGAAGGTCCTTCTCCTACCTGGCCGCCAAGACCTGGAACTCCCTCCCGACCGACCTGCGCCTGACCCAAGACCACCTCTCCTTCAGGAAGAAGCTGAAGACCTGGCTGTTCGAGCAGTAGCGGCACCCTCCCACCCCCAGCGCCTTGAGACCCTACGGGTATGTAGTGCGCTCTATAAATGTCAGTGATGATGATGATATATCTAATAATTTATCTTGGCAGGACTTCTACGATCTCTCAATCCCCTTTTTTGGGTCCCGTATATACTTCTGTAGGAAAGTGGCCATTTTAGGGTCCACCTCCGGCGTTAGTACCACCTTGCCCTGTAGGGCAGGCCATTCCACTCTGAGGCAAGCCCTCACCTCTCTCTCAAGAGGCTTGCGCAGACGCCCAGCTACAAACGCGGAGACCTTGGGGTAGGGTGCCCACTCCGAGAACCAGGTGTGTACAAGATCTTCGGGAGCCAACATGTCAGTGAGCTCCTCTGAGCCCTTGCGTGTGTCTAAGGAGGGTGACCCAATAGGGCGCCAGGGCCAGGAGGGACATGCCTCATCTGTGGACTCCCCCAAGGATTCCTCCCCATCTTCATGCAGGCTGGGAGCTTCTGGGGGCTCCAGGACAGAATTCTGCAGCTCTGCGTCTCCTCTGGTAAAAAAAAACCTCTTTAGTCACTCAAAAGCCCCCATGTCCATACCTGAGGAGGTTTTGCGCTTCTGGGCGCGTTGGGACTAGTCAGTCTGGCAAGTGTATGCAGTTTGCATTATGTATCGCTCGAAAGTACCCTTGGCAGCTGCCTCTGCTTCGTGTATGGAATCGTCTACCTCATTGTACTCCTCTGTATAGTCCTCCTCCATCGCGATGAAAGTGAGCACTGCAGATGGGCAAAGTTAGGCAAACTGCTTGCTCAAGCACTCAATGTGATATAATGGGGATCAAACCCAGCCTAACTGTTAACTCAAGCGCTCTATGCACTGCAGTGGTGTCAAGATCAGCCTATGGCCAGTCGTGTCGTGACTGAAGTCTCTATTTTTGTGCTCTCAATGGAGCTAGTCGGATTCAACCATCTTCTAGGGGCGACTCACTCTCAATGGCACCGGGTGTCTTTCATGCCTGGGCCTGCCCCCAATAGCCTCTTAAAGCAAAGGGCACTCCCGAGTATAGCGCGTGGATGATTACGGACCCGCCGAGCGGGCGTCCAACTGAGGCAATTCTTTACAACAGACCCACGACTTCACAGCGTCAGGGCTTCCAGGCAAGAGCCATGCAGCAAGTGAAGACTGCGGGCGAAATGTCGAGCACTCGTTGATCTAGCCGGGCAGTGCGACTCGGATCACCGAGACATATACACGCACCCCTGGCAAATGAGGGGCCAAGAGCAGAGCGAAAGAAGCGCTCCCGTGGCCCCGATTAAGCTAAAATCAAGAACTCAACAGCAATATGAAACCAGGCAGCGCCAAAGCGTAGCACTATTCCAACAGATGATCTCATTAAAATAAACAGTACTTTTCAGTGGTAACAAGCAAGAGAGAAAAAACATATACTTATCTGCTGGAAACAGGAAAAGAAAGAGGAGGTCACGCAGGAAGCATACACCCATGTAGACCATGTGGACTGCCTATTGGTGGATCGGAGATAACCCTTGCTGCATGCATTATGGGAATGTTCGTTTTTTTTGTTTAAAGTGGAAGCTTCTGCTTGAAAAGGAATAAAGAAAGTAAACCATAATCCTCGCCTCCGGTCCTAACATAGAATATAGATTTCCCTCCATGCAGCATAGTAGCTTGCTTGTAACACTGTCTACAATTTCCTACTTTAATTAGACAGGGATATCAACCATTTCTTATACCCGTCCTGATCTTGTAGATTATTTACCTTCCTGGGTTTGTGTACAGTAGCTGGAATACCAGGCGTCCTTCTTTACATTTCTTTCATCTGATTGTGTTTAACGCAAGGAGACAACTTCTCAAATAGGCTAACGCTGTTTCTTTCGTCTTTTCTGTCATTGTAGCTGCCTTAGGTGAATTGGAATTGTGTCTTTCAATGTGAAGCTCAGGCATAAATGAGTATTTTCCTTAAGTGTGAGAGGAAGAAAGTATTTCTTCTGGGTCCTAGTTTCCACTTTCTTCCATTAAAGCAGGTATAGTACCATGAACTACTTTTTAGGTGTATATTACAATTACAACAGCAGCTCATGTGGTCACGTGCTGTGCAGTGCTTTGTCCCCAGTGACTTAGAAGGCCTAATGTAATCACCCTCCATGCGTACATAATTTCTTCTCATAACACTCGAGTTGTTTGACAAGGTGGCAGTGTTATAACAGCTGGAACCTGTCTGGTATTTTGGCTGTTTCATTTTTGAAAAGATTACTCACTGTTTACACAGAACTAAGTCAGTGCCAGAGTGTTCTGCTAAGGCGCAACGTAAAAATAATGAATACGTACAGTAGCAGCTAAATGTGAAGATCTCCGAACTCTGTAGAGCTTAGCATTTCACAGGACAAAAAAGAGACAGACACTGGCTTTTGAAGAGGTTAAAACCTAGTATTCAAGGGTAAATTTAACCATTTTGAAAGGGATGCAAATGGCATTGAAGTGACCTTAGATATTTTATACCATGCGTTCTGTAACCACTGCTGCCAGATTCACCATATGTTATACCTGCACTTAATGGTAATAGTGGTAGTGTGGAAAATGGATGAAAAATGTAATCAAAATGTGTGTTTGAAATTAGGGTAGTTATTTTATTTCAACATGTGAATTGCTTTATGTCAAAGCACAGTGCCACAGTTCTGAATTGGCGATATTGATAGTATTCTCTGATCATCACCATTCATTTATTCAGATAATTAGGCACAGAGTGATGAGCTGTAGTTTGTTTACCCAGTTTTTGAAATGATAAAAATACTCCTTTTTACAGAACAGACAACACTCTAACTTTGAGATGTGAGCACCACTGGTGCTTTTATGAGGCACTACGAGAAAGATGTAAACGACTCACAGGCTGAACTTCAGAGAAAGTGAAATGGGAGGAAAAGAAGCAATCAGACAATGTTTTTAAATCAAAGTAATAACAGATGTTGAACTCGTTTCAGCAATAGCCGCCTGTTGTAAAAAACTAGAACGTAGCTGGAGACTTACCTATTCTGTGGAAAGTAAAACAGAATATCGTGCGGCACTTAAAGTATATCGCAAACTAGTTACTGGGAAAAAAAGAGACTTTCTTGCTGACCGGATTAATAATGCAAAATACTCCTCCAGGGACATTTTTAAAATTGTGAAATCGTTCACTGATCCACTAGCACTTACCCATACACATCCTCCTTCACAGTTACTATGCAACAAATATCTGATTATTTTGAGGATAAAATCGCTTTGATTTATGATTCCTTCCCTACTTCACTCGATGTCTCTCCGACGATTAATGGTTATTATCCAGAGCTGACTCTGTGTATTGGATTCTCAGAATTTGCTGAGATATCTCTGGAAGCTTCATTGATTGAATTGCAGAAGTGCAAATCAGGATCCTCAAGTGAACCATGGCAAGCCAAACAATATAGTGCCCTAGCGGAGTGTCTCAATCCCCATCTAAATGCCATCTGGAATTCCTCACTCAGACAGGGCATGTACCCTGGAGGTTGGAAACATGCCTTTCTGCTGCCCATATTAAAAAAAAAAGCTAATGCTGATCCTGAAATCACTAGTAACTATAACCTATTTCACTACTACCCGCTCCTGCAAAGGTCTTAGAGAAACTAGTGCATCAGCAATTGGCTAGATTCATCGAGACCAACGGCCTTCTCCATGATTCTCAATCTGGTTTCTGCCCTGGTTTCAGTACGGAATCTGTCTTGATTGAACTGGCTCAATTTGATGGGTGGTGGATGGAGGCTCTAAGGCGATGTTAGTGCTGTTAGATCTTTCTGCAGCATTTGACACCGTCTCCCACTCCATCCTCTTGAATCCCCTAAGGGATATAGGCATTCAGGCAACGGTCTTGAACTGGTTATCATCTTTCTTATCGAACCGTAAACAACAGGTCCGAACCCACCCTTTCGTTTCTCCAGTTAAACCACTTAAGTGGGGCATTCCCCAGGGTTCGGCCCTGAGCCTGCTTCTTTTTAACGTTTATCTAACTCCCCTGGCAGAGCTTATTGCTAAAGCTGGGACCAAGATAACATCCTACGCGGATGACACCCAGTTATTGTTCACCTTTAGAGATGTGTGAGCATCCACCTTTGACCCAGTAAAAGAGTGCCTCAAGAACACAGCCGCCTGGATGGACTTCAACTGTTTAAAACTTAATGCAAATAAAACCGAGGTCTTGTTTTTTAATCAACCCTCACCTCTCCTATCAAATCTATGGTGGCCTGATGAATTAAGCAATGCCCCTTCACCTAAGGACTCGGTTCAGAATTTGAGACAAACATTTATTCCTCTCGACGCAGGTTCAAACGGTTTCGGCCGCCTGCTTTGGGAAAATCAAAATCATTAGGAAAATCATCAACTATCTGCCTAATGCAACTCTCAAAACCGTGGTCCATGCTTTGATAACTTCCCACCTTGATTATGCGAATGGTCTATATCTGGGTCTCCCACTGGGTCTGCTCCGTAAACTCCAGATTGTCCAAAACACCGCAGCCCGACTAGTCTGCGGTGTCCCACTCCGTCACAGCATCTCTCCTTATCTCTGACAACTTCACTGGCTGCCAATCGCAAAGCGAATCGAATTTAAGTCCCTGACATTAGCTTTTCGGGAAGATAACAGAAGAGGGCCGGCCTATCTTAGGAGGAGACTCCGACCCTATCAACAATCCAGATCATTAAGATCAAACAACAAACACTTCCTTGACACCCCACGGTTTTCAAAAACTAGATTGGGAGGCAGACCTTTTGAGATGGGCGCTACCACATGTTGGAACAAATTACCCACCCATTTACGTCTGATTACGCTTTCCTGTTTTATGTAGCGATTTAAGGCTATTTTAAAAACGTTCAGTGTTTTCCTGATTGTACCTGTATTCTCACTGCACCTCACTTCAGGCTGTTTGTTTCCGCCCACTCCCGCCCCGGTCCGCCGCGTCCAATCATGGGCGTTTGATGCGGAGGGTGAGGAGGAGCCTTGCACTTCCGGGCTCAGGGAGCACAGGTCAGCGCTCTAGCGACCCCTCCCTACACTATAAATGTGTTTTGGTCAGCGACCGCGCAACGGACGCGTGCAGCGGGCGCGCCGAAGTCGAGCCAAAGTCAAGCCCGTCTGCGCCCGTCCGCGGCCGGCCGGGGCGCGGGGCCATAGACCTTGGCTCTCCCACACCAACCATCATAAGGTATGGCAGACAGGAACTGTTAGACATCCAACCTAACACTCCCTTATGCTGCAAACATTCTATGAATGCCCTATTGCTAAAAACTTGTACTATATGCTCATTTATCCCGGACAGTCATGCAACTACTGCTAGTACGACTAACACAATCAAAGCAGCCCTAATTAATTGTAGATCTCTTCGGAAACATCGTATAGAAATCTTTCATCTACTCGAAGATGATGACATCAACATCCTGTTTCTCACGGAAACATGGCTGGACGAATACTCAGACCCCGATATTATTCAGGCCCTTCCTCCCGGATACTCCCTTTCCAGACTGGATAGGAATGTTGGCAGAGGCGGTGGCATTGCCATAGCCACTAAAGCCCCTCTAGAATGCACCCTCTCTCCTATCTCGGTTGACCATAGTGAAGCTGGCTATTTCACCATTAACACTGGTCCCAGCCACTCTATTTCAGGTATTCTTGTCTATCGTCCTCCTGGAAGGCTCTATGATTTCACTTCCACTCTCATGGAAGCCCTGACCCATCTAGTACTTAGGAAAAATCGAGTCTTAGTGCTAGGGGACTTAAATGTCCACTTTGACGATCCCCTAGATAAGGAGGCAACAGACATTAAGTCGGAGTTACTCTCCTTACAACTAGAATTAAAAAATAACGATCCATCACACCAACTAGGACATCTATTGGATCCAGTCTTTGGCAACTGGAAGGGAGTTCAGACCCTACCTCCCCAGCCAATACCATGGTCTGATCATTTCATTATCCCCATACTATTCCAACTAGATAGGACTGAGCATCACAAATTAAGCACCCAGCGATATAAACGTAGGAAATGGAAAAACTTCTCGGCTGACTCGTTCATCAAAATTGTTCAGGGTGCAGGGCCTCCTAGAGGAACCGATTGTGAGACAGCATACAAACACCTTCAAAACTGCATCACAAAGGCTCTCGACATCACAGCCCCGGTTCGCATTGCAACCAACGCCATGAGAACTAAAAAAACGGCCCCCTGGTTCAGTCAGGAGCTTCAGATCCTTAAAACGGCTTGTAAAAAGCTCGAAAGAGAATGGCGTCTCAAATTCTGCCCTGAAACTAAAGCCCAATATAAAGCAGCGCAAAAAGACTATAATAAACAAATACGCTTGTCCAAGGCATCTCACTATAACAACCGGATCCTGGAAGCCGAAAACTCCTCCAAGGAGCTCTATCAGATTTACAAGGAAATATCTATAATTGACTCTAATTCCATTTCTAAGAATGACTCAGTGGAAACCTGCAATAAAATTGCCAAGTATTTTTCAGGTAAAATCTCAAACATATATGCCAACTTCTCTAGTAATATCAAACCTGGCACTGAATTCACAGAGAATGAAGAACACATACACACACAATTTTGTCTAAATGCATTCTCTGTTCCTCCCACCGAAATACTGGCAAAAATGTGCAAAAGCATCAAATCCGGCTCTCCTCGAGATCCTGCGCCACCTAAAATCTTGGCTGCAACTATCTCGGTCTTAGAGCCCCACTTTAGACACATGTTGCAAGTATCGTTCTCCACGGCTTGTCTACCCAATGAAAGGAAACAAGCCATAGTGCTCCCTATCAAAAAAAAGCCTAATATAAGTCAGGACATACTGGAGAACTTACGTCCAATCTCCCTGCTACCCTATCTAGCAAAACTAGCAGAGAAAGTAGCCAATGTCCAACTCATGGCCCATCTTGAAGCCCAGAATGCTTTCCATATATCGCAGTCGGGTTTCAGATCAAGCTTCTCTACGGAGACCGCTCTACTGAGAGCAACTGAAACCCTGCGGGAAGGAGCTGATGAGGGCAAGACCATGGCTCTCATCATGCTGGACCTCAGTGCCGCGTTTGACACTGTAGCACATTCCATCTTGCTACAGTGTCTAAACAGAGCGGGGGTCACCAAGCAGGCGCTGGGATGGCTGAAGGCCTTTCTTACCAACAGGAGTTTCCAGGTCCAAAGAGGGACTTTTCTCTCGGACAGCTTGATGCTAGAACAAGGGGTACCTCAGGGCTCTGCCCTGAGTCCCACCCTGTTTAACCTGTACATGGCACCGTTGGCCGAGGTTGTACAATCGTTCGGCGTAGAGCTTGTCTCTTACGCCGACGATACTCAACTTCTAATCTCCCTGTCCCAGGCTCTCTCCTCTGAGGCCGACAATTTAAAATCCTGCATGTGCAAGCTTGCTGCCTGGATGACGGATCATTGCCTCAAGTTAAATGGAACAAAAACGGAGGTACTTATAATTGGAGGTAATGACACTAAATGGACGAAAGATTGGTGGCCTACATGTCTGGGACCCTTACCTACTCCCAACCAGGAAGCTAAGAACTTGGGTGTCTGGATAGACAACAAGCTCTCCTTTGACAGCCATGTCAAAAAAACAGTAGGAAAGTGCTTTGGAATCATGAAAACCCTCAATCGTACCCTGGATCTGCTCCCGCTGAATTCCAGGCGTACCATGACTCAGGCACTTATCACCTCCCGAATAGATTATGGTAACGTGCTGCTGCTGGGCACGTCTGAAAAAAACATCAGAAGACTACAAGTCTTGCAAAATTCAGCAGCACGCTTAGTGCTAAGACTTCCCCGGAGAGCTCCTTCCAGACCTTCCCTGGCCACCCTCCACTGGCTGCCTATTAGCAAAAGGATACTATTTAAAGCACTCCTCTGGTGCCACAGGATCATTCATCAAAAAGCCCCCTCCTACTTGTCCGATCTGGCTTTATTGTATGAACCCAACAGATCCCTCAGATCCAAAGGAATGGGCCTGCTTAAAACATCGCTCCCTAAAAGAGCCAGAATGGGAGGTAGGTCCTTCCGAACTCTTGCAGCCAAGAAGTGGAATACCCTCCCTATAAACATCAGACAAGAAATTAACGAGGCAGCTTTTAGAAAACTGCTGAAAACCCATCTATTCACTCTATAGTTGGCTGTATCTCTGTCTCCCCTCCTAATACTTTCTCTCCATGCAGAGCGTAGCATCACTCTGGGGCTAATCATAGGGTAAAGTGTAGAAGCACTGTGGGTCAGATCACATTGTAGAGTAGATCCGCGCTCCAGATCAGATCACAGTGCAGAGTAGATCTGCGCTCTGGATCAGATCACAGTGCAGAGTAGAGCCACACTCTGGGCCATTTCATTTCACGGCATAGAGTGTAGCTGTACTCAGAGTCAGCTCACAGTGTACCAGTGTTCATGACAACAATTTATTTCTGTTTCATTTAAGTTGATCAGTTACTCATAATTCATTGTGTAGGTCCCTTATTTTATGTAGTTGTATGCCACTACATTGGACCCCCTGCATTTGTGTCATTACATTGTTTCTTGGAGAGCCAAACCCTCCCTTTTTATTTTATTAAATTAAGTTATCCTTACTCTATTGTTTTAATAGTTATCCTCTTCCCCTAACTTTCTATTATTACCTTTGATCATATAGAGTCTGACAGTGTAGTGGATTTGTTATAATTATCCACAATTTATGGGATTAGATATAGCGGGGATGCCCCCCTCATCCCCACCCGTTCTATGCTGCCTTACTTTTCCACCAAATACTACAAATCTTCCATTCACACCCAAGTATGCTCATGGTACAGTGTGGACTTGTCTCCTTGTGATATCCACTCACCTTGTGATTAAGCTCTAGCCATTTTGGAGTCTGCCTCACATGTTCAGACATTATGTCTGAGGATGCAGGGTTCTCCCACTGATTTAGACAAGATATCCTGACTGGGACACCATTGACATCTGGTGTTGTTCTGAGACACAGAGCACAGCTGTTAGGTTTTTATTGGTCCTGGTAATCAAGGTAACAAGAGGAGAAGAATTAAAGAAACTGTTTATTTCGATTAGAGCCCGTTATCCTTAGACTCTCCCCATTCTGAAATAGTAAAAAAAAGATGTACATCCCTGGATGGTTCTAGAAAGTCTCTGATCTACACTTCTTATTCTCACATTTGGTGTTTTTTATTCAGAGAGTGCAAAGCACCATGCCACGTAAGTCCTACGTCTCTGCATTCATTGTGCTTATTATCTAAGCAGCAGATTTGTCTACAATAACTTGGACAGCTTTGTCTAACGTTATTTGAGCTCCAAATGTTCATACAGGACTTGACTCTACTTCTGGCTACTGACAGAACAGTCCCAATGAGGAGTAATCTCCACTAAACTCACCGCAGCCCCTCTCTCCTATTAGTGCTATTGATGCCCACCTCTGTGGTAAATCCTCACATCTTCTGTCACTACCCCCTAAACATCTTTCATCTCTGGTCAGTGTCCCTCACTGGCCCTTGTCCTGCAACTGCCTGCTTCCCTTGTCACTCTCCACCTATATCATCATTACCCTACTTTCCCATCCCTGCCCACCTCTCCTGTCTCTGCTCCTCTCTCCTGCTACTGCCTCTCTCTCTCTCTCCTCGTACTGGCCCTTTGTCCATCACTGCCCGTCTCCTGTTAATGCCGCTCACTCCTGACACAGCCTCCCTCTGCCAAAAGTCGTTATATTTGTGGTCAAAGGGCAGATATCCTGACAAAGGCACTTGCAACACCCACATCCAGGTGCTTAGTTTCTGTAGATTCTATGCATTCAAATTTGTATCTTTTTAGAAGTTCTCGAGCATTTACTTGTTTTATACAGGAGGGAATCCTAAGGCATACTAGCTCCCACATTAACCATTCCTAGCAGATGGCTTTCATTTGAATAGCACATAATGCCTTACTGGTTTGATATCTAATATCTGATGGAGACATCTAGCTGCAGATTCCTTAACTTAGAATTTCCCCCAGGAGCCAGTCTAAATCCGGAGGATCTTCAGCAGTACTTCTGCATGCCGAGGAACGGCGTCGCAGGGCTCCGCCCTGACGTCGTCCACAGATATAATGTCAGGTGAGCCATATAAGTCCCCTCCGGTGCACTGACATCAGTTTTCTTCTTTCCCGCGCTGCAAAGCAGATCCAGGAGTAGTGGTTCCTCAGGCCTCTTTTTGTTTTTTGGCCTTCCCGAAGCCTTTCATGTGAGGAACAGTGTGTGATGCCTTCGTGTTTCAAGATGTGCAGGACCTGTTTGCATCAAATGACGGCGACTGATCCGCATTCCGTTTGTATGTGTTGCTTGGACGAGCACCACAACACCGAGGAGTGCGACGCCTGTAAAAGGCTGAAGTCCAAGTCTTTGCAGGAACGCCGGATGAAGTTGCTGTCAGCGCGGTTGTCCTGTTAGGAGTCCAAGCGGCGTTGATCTCCTTCTCTTGCTATACAACTTTCTTCTGGGGATTTGGGCAAGACCCTCATCAGGAGACTCTGTTAAGCGTGCCATTGCACACCGTCATTGACCTGCTCCAGAGGATACTGTTTGCCTGTCTCAGCACCCTAAAGCTATGGGCCTGGTTGTACAAGCGGTGTTAGCTTCGCTGCATTTTGAATGCTCCTTCACTGCTTCCACGACTAGGGAATCCCGGTGGTTGGAGACTTGTGACCCAAATTTGCTCGCATGTACTAGTTCAGCACTCAGATCTTTAAACATGTCCTGCGTGTTAGGAAGGGCTTCTTTTGCCCAATGGGATTCTGTTAACCGTCTCCGTCCTTCTCTTACTGAAGCACATAGAGCTGACCTCGCTCAGCTGATTCAGGATGGCCAAATTTTCTATCAGGTTGGCGATGGACACCATAGATTCAGTTGGTAGAGCTATGGCTGGATCAGTAGCTCTGAGAAGACATGCTTGGTTGCGTGATGGCAGTTTCCCTGATAATGTTCGGGAGACTCGACAGACTTACCGTTTGACGAGATTCATCTTTTTGATAGCCACGCTGATTCTGCCGTCCAACACCTCATGGCTGCCAATTAGTAATTGGAATTTACTCTTGGTTAATTACGTTTTGCAGTGGTCCTTTTGTTACGAACTTTATTGAATGAATAGTGTTGCAGTGTACACACTACTCTTCTCTTATGTAACGTCATTAGTCTCTGAGTTTGAGACTTTAAATTCGTTGATGACTTTTACAGCTGGACAGCTGGTTTGTTTTTGTTTTTCATTTCTCTGCCTAAGTGCTAGTCTCAAGAGATGATCATCCTCTCTCCTTCTTATGGGGATGTGAAATACTCTATGTTGGAATTAGTTTGCTATTGTATAGCTATTCTAGAGTGCCACTTCAGGAGTTCTTTCTGGGTGGTATATTTCCTTGCTGAGGATCTAGCGGTGTCCTCCTCAGACTATTGTCTGCCTTCGATACCCTCTAGAGCAGGAGTCTCCAAACCGGTCCTGGAGGGCCGGATCCATGCCAGATTTTTAAAATAACTACATGCATCTCAATGGAGATATCAAAAAAATCTGGCATGGATCCGGCCCTCCAGGACCGGTTTGGAGACCCCTGCTCTAGAGGGTCCCTTTGCATTGTCATGCCACTATAAGTGCAGTGGCTTTTGTGTGATACTTTTTCACGTCTTTGATACTCACAGTGTTGATTGTGGGACTTTGCAACTGGAGAAGTCCACAAGGTGTAATGTTGCTCTATTTTAAAGTTTACATTTTGCATTCGTTGAATGTGTTTTGCTGACACAAACTGCTCCAGGGCATTGTTCGAATCCGGCCACTGATGACTTCTTGGAGGCGAGTAACAATATGAATACCTTGCAAGCATTTTAGCTGTGATTTCTTCCTTGGCTGTAAAGTCAGTATTTCCTATGAGCATTTTATCTTATTACACTTCACCTCAATATCCGTCCATGCTTTCAGTTCTGATACGGTATATTGACAGACAAAGGGTTACTACTAGTCCTACTTGCACCCAAGATGTTGGTTGTGCTTAGTTTTTTTAGTTGTGTCTGTTCTACAATCTCTTCGGTGAGGAGGTGCTTATGTCTTTCACCTTTCCTTTCTTAGTGCAAATTAATGCCTGTTTTTCCCTTTTTGGCAATTACACCTAGGCCAGAAGCTGTTGCTCGAAGGCAATGTCTTGTGCTCCGGGTTTTACTGGCACTTCCCATGCAGGGGTCAGATTCCCTGCTGATTGCTTCTTGCCAGAGGTTGTCTTTAGCAGTCTCTCTTCAGACTCTTATGACTCATAACTGTTATGTTATACGTATACCTATATATTTTTTAAATATATGTGCTGTTGTATTCATTATATTGTCTTGTGTCACAGGTGCAGTTGGTTCCTGTTGTAAGCAGAGCTGTACTTGTATTGGGCTTACACCTCGTGCTTCCCTTGTTCTCTGCTCTCTCTCTCTGAAAAAAATTAATAGGAAACATTCTGTCTTACTTGTTTCAGCACCTTGGGTTTCTTGAGCCCCAAGTTCTGTTCACTTTCTCGGACTTCCATACTGAATATGAGCACATTCTTATATATATATATATGGTTTTCTGCCGGTATCATTTAGCCAGAAAGGTTCTGGGAATGGTTTGGTCAGTGTATCTGGTGATATATATATACACATTCGAAGCTTGTGTGCTGTAGATGCTACACTTGACGTACTCCTGAGTGTGTGGTTGGACTGGGAGTTTTTGCAAGTTGTTTTCTTCCAAACAGTATGCATATGTGTATATATACTTGTGTATGTATATATCTATGTATAAATGATTTGTGTACATGTCTATATATTTATATTTATACATCCCCTGTTGTGGATGCTGCACTTTATCCACACAATATATATAGTGACAGATGGGTTGTTCTCCTTTCCTTTGGGAAATGGCCGTTACGCTCCCTGGAATCCGGTAACAGAGTTCTTATTATTATTCTCATTGACGGTTCTTGACATTGCTTTTTTTTTAATTTAACCCCTTCGACGCTGATGACGAGCTGGGCTCGTCATGGCGTAGCCCGCTCGCACGCTGATGACGAGCCCAGCTCGTCACGTAACATGCGATTTAAAAAATCTCAGCGTACGAGCGGAATTGCGCTCGCACGCATGAGGTTAAGCTGCTCTATATAGCCGGTCTGGTGGCTCAGTGGACCAACGCATCCACTGCAGTGGCCTGTGTTCGACCTCATGGCCACAGGTTGAAATCCCAGCTGGTCCACTCAGCCTTTCATCCATCTGAGGTCGATAAAATGAGTACCATTGAGTTGGGTAACAATAAACATCTTTTATTCGGCACCAAGATGCCTAAGGGTGAACATGCGCTTTACAAATACACATGTTATGTTATGTTATTTCAGAGCTCATTCTTTCTCGTAAAAGCCAAGCTCGCACTTGCTGCTCCCATCTGTTTTTAGTCATTCATTGTTGATGGACTAGTTCTCTTGTAGAACTTGGTGGGATTCAGTCGCAGACCCTCCTCCAAATGGGTATAGCTATGGTACCCAATAATAGGTTAAGGAATCTGCAGCTAGATGTCTCTATCAGATTGAAAAGTTACTTACCTTTGGTAATGATATATCTGGTAGAGACACAGTCTAGCCGCAGATCCTTAAAGCTCCACCCATGAACCCCGCGCTGCGAGAGTCTTCTCAGGTTGGGTTCTTACAATACTGGCCTTTATGCCAGTGATCTCTGTCTCAATCAGTGTTTGGTTTACACAAAATCCTCGACCCGGTAAAACTATTCGCTGTTAACTGTTGCTTACACCACCTTTCCCGAATGTGGGTGATGGGTACAAGTATGCATGCACACTCAGACTTCATATCAAAAGGAATGGCATAAAACAAGTAATAAAATGGCGCTATGTCTGGAATTGTAGTCATCACAGTACCTGCGACAGGTAGGTGAATAATGCAGACCTTTCAATTGACATGCGCTCATAGCTACAGAAAGTAGGTAAAAAAAGGTTTTTCAGTAAACTTGTTAGCATCTTTGTCTTTTACAAAGGAAAATGAGCATAATATGAAGCTTCATTTACCTACATTAAGTTTCACTGATTCGGGTACAATAAAATTTAGATTTTCAAGCATATGCCAGTTTTTCAAACATCCATTGCTTAGCTAAATGGGGCCTACATTTAGATCCTTTAACCAGTGTGCAAGTTTGTTCCCACAGCTGTTTTGTGAACTATTAGTCAATGGGACCCATGGAAGATGTAAGTATTGCGAGAGAGGGAGGAAAATCAAAAAAGAGAATTATACAAGTATTCTCTCGCTTATTGGAAGAGACAGGAGAAAGATTAGACTCTTTTATTGTGCCAAATACGTTGTTTTATCGAGTTTAAAGTTAATGGTGTCCTCATCTCTCCGTAATCTAATCTCTTGACATTATTTCTTATGTACTGATGGGTTGTTAGACTTTGTTGAACCTCCATAAATGTATGCTATGAGGGCAAGAGTGGAGACACCTTGTCCCCTATTCACAAAGGAATTTTACAAAAATACGTCCGTTTAGTCCAGCCAGGAATTCACAAAATGGATCCTAGGCGCTTAAGTGTATATACTACTGCAGAGTTCTACATCCCTAATATGGGAAACCCTGCAGTGGAAACCCCTCTCAAGTGGTGGGAATGGAGTTTTTTTAGTCATAGTTTGCCTTGGGAGTTTGGGGATTCCCACAAAGATGTACGCTTGTTGACATTCTCAAACTCGGATCCGACCGTGCCCAACCCTGGAAATGGTAGATTTATCCACCTTGTAGCTTGAGCAACTCCCCTTAGAGGCAGGAAGGAGAAAGGATCAATCCAGTAATTCGGGGAGCGTAGGAGAAAGACTTTATATAATAGGTTTAGGAGCCCGTGGAGATGTCACATGACATCCGCAGAAGCACCCCTGGATACCTGTGCCTGGGATAGATTTCCAGCGTACTTCTGTGTAGGTTTCGGTATAGAAATAAACATCTGTAAATGTATGCTCAGGCAGATTTGTAAATCGCTGCCAGTACTTTACCGGTTTGTCATGAATAGGTCCCCTTATATGTAGCCTTTCCACATTGTTACTTTTAGGCATTAGTCGGATTACTCGTTAATCGCCCTGTCAATCAATATTCTTGACGGATCAAATGCTTTCACTAAGATGTCAAAGTATAATGCCCCTTGTGACTGGTGTTTTTAAAGTCCTTTTGCCGGCAGAGTGTTGTGAAACGTTTATTGACGTTTAAAATTGCAACACTTATCTGTCACTTGACACAATTGCACCTTTGAGGTCTATTTGGAATAGGATTAAATGAATCTGTTTTCCTGCCCAAATATGTCATCACCTGCTATTTTTGGGGATGATTTTGTATTTAGATAAATTGAGTTCATAGAATTAACCTAGCAAACCTTCGGGGTATTCGAAAAGTGGTCTGAGGCATCTTTCCTCCACATGAAGTCATTACTTGCAGGTGCTTGTGCAATAGTTTAGTACAGTATTTTAATTCGATTAATTTAAACACGAGGAAGGCAGCCTTGGTGACAGATCCTTAAGATGTTTCAACAAGTCTGATTGTTGTAACACCGTGAAGCATGCCTCTGCAACAGACTCTTTTGCAATTAAACTCTGTTTCGCTCATGAATCCTTCTAAAGTACACCAGATTCTCAGCCCGCAAATCTTGAGATCAACCAAAGATACGGAGTACCCAGTATTTCAAGGAACTGTGGTAGTAGTACAGTCATCCATAAAACAATGTTCCCCTAGGAATCACTTCGAAATGAGTGTTTCTGGCCTCAATGTGTTTCAAAATAAATCCAATCCATACAGATTTATAAATCATCTGAATGCTTTCTTTATAGAAGTTCATCCATAACCATATTCACAATACAGCAAAGTTGCTATCCTATGATTGCTGATCTCTTAGGTTGTACATATTGTACACATTGCCTACACCAGTTGGTATACATTTCTTGGCTCACATTTTTGCAACTGCGCTGTGCCGTCCCTTGGAGCATCTACATTGTTTTGATTGCTGTATTGACTTTGGGGGCATAACTCTGTGCTCACTCTCAGCGCTGACATAAGTGCATTGTGAGAAGCTGGCCTAGTATATGATATCCACTAATGTAAGTGGGTACCTTGCACCAGTCCAGACAACCCTTATGGCGATTTAAGAGGTCTTAGACAACCTTAGAAAGCTCTCTGAGTGGTAGCTGTGGAGAGCAGCCTTCAGGCTTAGTCAAGGAGTGTAAAGCAGCTTGTTTTGCCAGAATGCAATCTTATAGTATAGATTAAGTGAAAAAGAAGCACACCAAGTATTTATAAAATATATGTATTTATTATACAGCACTCTGTAGTACGTTCCAGTATCTCCTACATGGAGATAAGCACAATGCACACAAAACGTTATCAAAGAAACACAGTAAATAGTATGAAATACATAGTGGCCCTAGGGGGGACCAAACCATATACAAAGAAAGTGGTATAAGAACCACGACTCAAGTCAAGACAGTGCCAAGAGGACGTAGAAGTGCTCAGACCCCAAGGAATCACCAGAAATGAGTAGATAGGGACCCCACAGAGAGCGTGTGCAGTCTGGATACACAACTGCGTGCTCCGTACAACTCTATATGCAAGTTGCGGTTGGATTTTTAAAGATTAAGGACCCTGCCTAGTGGACCCAAAAGAAACTCTTTGGAAGACAGAAGGGTGGGAAGCCACCCCACCCGTGGATACCCTAGTACCCATGTTACCTACACCAGGACAGCCGGGTGCATACGTGTGAAGTGGAGTCCGAAACAGCCGTTGACCCCCGTGGAGGTCTTCAGACAAGTGCTGCTGCTGGAAGAAGGGAAAGTGTCCATGGGAATCCAAATGTGGATTCTTGAAGAGGAGTACCTGAAAGCAGAGGGGACAGAGTCTATGCCACTCAGGAGTGACAAGGAGATTTGGAAGACAAATGCCCTCTGAAGTTGGGTGCTTCAGGAAAGATGACGATGACCTGGACTCTGCAGCTGTGAGGACCAGGCAACGCTGAGGAAGACCAGGACCCGGGTACGAGCTGTTCCACGAAGGATGTCGAGTGCTGAGGGGTCGGTGTCCGACGAGACCACCAACAAGCCTTGGTAAAGGCAAGCCACGCAGGAATAAAAGAAGGAGCAACGTCGGAACCAGCAAGGTAGGGGACCAAAGGAAGGGGAGTCAGGGCAGGCCCCGAGCAATCAGGTGTGCTCAAAAGTAACAAGTGTGACCCTCAAGTGGACCCACAGGCCGGTGGCACTGGAGTCACAAGAAGACCTCAAACAGCTCACCAAAAGATGCATGCCACGATGCACATGATGCGGTGTGACTGAAGAATCTGGTAATTGGAGGTGCTCGAGGTTGGGGCTACTTCGAGCCCGAAGATCTTCTTGTAAAGAAGCCAACCAGCCTTTGCAACTGCAAGTTGGACGTGGTGCACAGGGGTTCGCTTATTGCAATCCCCACAAGGGACACTGGCCTCAAACTTCGTGAGAGGGCAGGGCATACCTCGGGATCTGTGGAAAACCACCACTTGTGTTGCAGAGTCCACAGAGTCCAGAGGAGCTCAGGATCTGCAGACCGGTCGACTTAGTTGTGGTTCCTGCAAATGCAGTGGGAGTGACACCTTAACTCCAAAGGAGATTACTTCATGTGTCTTTGATACTTCACAGGCCTTGGAAGGCTCCTGTATGATGCACAGGCACAGACGATGAAACAGACTTGAAGGTAGATGAAGTCAGGCCCAAACGAAGTCCAGAGTGCCCAGACGGTAGAATGCAGGGGTGTCTGATCTCAATCTTATCACATGACGAATCTAGGGTCCTACACCCAGGTAAGCCCTTAAGTACCCTGGGAAAAGGGTTAGGAGGATTCAGAGGACCCTCCCAGGGGAGGGTGTGCACATGGGGTAGGTTACTCCCATGATCTTTGTCCAATTTCATGTCAGAGCAGGAGCCAGTGGCTCCCAGAACTGGCTTGAACTGGACTATGCACGGATACATCAAGTGTGCCCATCATGCAGACTTTCTGGCACTGGCAAGCGCACCCACCCGGTCCCAATAAACTAAATCCTGTCCGGTTGGTGGTCGCACATCCCTGTGACAGGATGCCTATTGTTTCACCTTCCTCTGCTCGAGAGGCAGGGCAGAAATTTGTCACTGGTCGGCAGCAACCATTTTGTGCTGTCCGGGTCTAGAAGACGTGTAACGGTAACACTGAGAACCTAACGGAGGGCCCTTCCAGTGCTTGAAATCATACCCCCACACCGTTTACGGTGTGAGGGTATGATTCCAACATGTTTGATACCAAACATGATGATTCGTTGCACCCAATTTCACGATGGTCATTGAGTAATTACGCGGTGCCCCTCTATATGGTATATGGCTGCTTCACTGACAACCCGGGAGAATGGACTCCGTAGGCTCTAGGGGTTTCCTGCTCATGCAGGAGCACCCTATCACTTAGACCCAAGCACCCTTCCTTCAGGATTGCAAATGCCTGCTGTAGGGGTGACTTATAGGTGTTGAGTGCAGTGACCCTTAGATATAGTAAACCTATATCTTAAGTAAGTGGTGCAAGCACCAACTTACACAGGCTGCAATGGCAGGCCTGTAGATCCATTTTGCATGGTCTCCCATGGGCGGCATGATGCCTGCTTCAGTCCATGAGAGACCTCTGAGGTACCTATGCCCTGGGTACCTTAGTACTGTATACTTGGGACTGATAAGGGTACCCCAGTATCCAATCTGGAGTGTACCTAAGTACTGAACACAACAAATTAGGGAGAAAGCAGATAGACTGGGGTCCTGATTAGCAAGATCCCAGTCAGACTAGTCAAAATACAGCTTAGCACCAGGCAAAACGTGGGGGTAACTATAGAAGTAGATCCTACTTTCCTACATGCATCAATAAGTATCTTATGTAGGTAGAACACTTGATGCTCATGGTCAAATAAAACTCAAAGTAAATGCAACTTTATGCTTCAGGATTGCCAGTTTATCGCACTGGACCTCTATGTTTTGATGCTGATTAAATTTTGCCCTGTGGCATTTGAGGCAGTTCTCTTAGTACATTGTAGGGGGTTTGTTTTGTCCAAACAAGAACAATTAACAGACTGAATGCTCAACACTGTCAAACACTCACCCTCAGTACTGAGATATGGGCCTAAATCCATTGTTTCTTTGCTCACCACCCCAGTTTGGACCTAGCCATACACAAATCAATCTTGATCTGCTCCGCATGGGATAGAGCCCGAACTGCCAAGCCAGGTCTTCCCTGAACCTGAAACAAGCATCCTAAGACCGGTTTTGGTATATTACCCCAGATCAGCCAGGATAGCTTGGATCCAGTGGCATGGTGAGCCCTAGATCCATGTCTGGGCTTCCCCATCCTATTTGGGGTCACAAATGCAAAAAGGTCAATTGATGGGCGGAATGCTGAACAATGTCAAACCCTCACCCCCAATACTGCGATCTGGGCCTAAATCCATCATTTTTCTGCTCACCACTCCACCCTAGTTTGGACCTAGCCATATGCAAATCAGTCTTCACCCTGCTCCCCATGGGAACAGTCCTGCCCGAACGGCCACGCCAAGTACTCCCTAGATCAGAAACACACATCCTATGACCGGTTTTAACCAATATCTTTCCAAAGTAGCTGACACAACTCTACTTCATTTGGAAAACTATAAAACAGAGATGTTTCCAGGCAGGGGCAAAATGGGAAATTGCCCTGGGCCCCCACCTTCCAAGGGGCCCTCTGGGAAAGACAACTTTATCAGGCTGAACTCAATCTGATTCCATATTTCAGCGTATCTCCTCTCTGCCTACTTCTACCTCTGAGCCACTCTCACTTTTTCCAGCGGCATCCTATGGACTTAAAATGACATCATTAACCGCATCGCTGCTGCGGCGATTTTTGCGATGCGCGGCTTTTTTCATTTTTCCGCGTTACATGACGAGCTCAGCTCGTCATCAGCTTACGCCACCCGTGGCTGATGACGAGCTGAGCTCGTCATCAGCATCGAAGGGGTTAAACTGTTTTTCTATGAACCCCATTCTAAAAGTTTGTTTGGCATCAAATGAAAATATATGTGCAGGAAAATACAAATGGGGGCCCCAAACTAGGTCTTGTCCAGGGTCCCAAAAATTCTTAGAACACCACTATTATGAAAGCATAACATATCCACTCCTTCTTTAGGTTTTCGTTTTACTTTTACATAAAAGCTTTTTATTGTGTGGTGCTACTGTAATTACCACCCTAGCCACTAATGAATAACTGGTTCAGCTCAAAAATATGGTTAGGCCTTGGGTTGAATGACTCTATATTTCCCTACCCCAAACACGTATTTTTAGTACACGTTTGCTTTTCACCTATGATCCAGGGCCAAGACCTGCTCACAAGCACCCACATCAAGAACCATGATACGTTTTAGGGTTCGCGCCCTGCGTTGCAGGGCGCAGCACTGCTCGCATAGGCGAGAGCCCTTTTGTCCGGGGTTTAAAAACGGACACTGGAATCGCACACGCTCGTGCGGGTGCTTTTCCTTTTGGGTTCTGCTATTGGACTTTGTTTCCGTGGTTTTTTTAAACAGAGCACGCAGTAGGCAAAAGGGGGGCGCATTGCTCCCCCCATGGCCTATTGGTGTCTGTTACGCGCACCAAAGCCCATATGTTTTCAATCATCGTGCCCAGACACGGAAGCGATAGTTGAAAACATATGGCTCTCAGTGGCGCACGCGCGAGCACCACTCGTGGGCGTTTTTTTTTTTTCCAATAGCTATATCCAATTCCTACTCACCCCATGCTCTCTGCAGGATTTTTCGGTGCTGCTGCAGATTTCAGTTGTGCCTACAATGTAGACATCCCCCACAATGGCCACTGAGAAGAAAACTGGCACGGGGCAATACCAGGGTACTACCTCCGCCTGCCCAGCGCCTTAACAAGTGGGCGCCAGCGTCTGGTCCCCCTCGCAGGGTTTAGTCAGCCCGGGAGCAAAGGTTGCCCAACCCCTGCCGAGCCTCGAAGGCCTGCTTCCGCTAGGATCTCCGAGACAAATCACCCGAAAGCGAGCCTGTCCCAGCGAACACTTTCGCTGTCTGTTGCCACCCATCAATAACCCAGTCATCACCATAAAACTTTCAGTGAGAACCAACCGCCTGTCTGCTGCAAACGACCTTAACCTGCTTTACAGGCAGCAGTGTAACAATATCCTGTTTAGTGCCTCACACTCCAGGAACTTTGCGGGGGCAGCGCTGGCAGAAGTGCCTTCTTCTTACTACCTCCAATATACTGCAGGTTTACTTACGCCTGTTTCTAGGCGCCCCAATTTTGACTCAATGGGATAAAATAACGTGCCCAAGATCACACATTATAGACGTGAAGTGTCGGGACTAGTCAGTCGTGTATCCTAGTTCCTCCACAGAAGTTGAAAGGCAAGATGTGAATGTTCAACTTTCGGGCTGACGCAACACCAAAGAACAAGTTAGTGCTCTGTCTAGAGCACGGTCACCCCACATGTACCCCTAGACTGTGGCACTAGACACGCCTGCAACAGCAGCGATCCCCTGACCCTATGTCAAATACCCAGGTATTACTCTTTTAACACTGTGCTGAAGGCACCTCACATGAAAACACCGGTACCACTGAACTTCCACTAAAATGCGCTGGGCTTTTGGAGTGCTCTTCTTTCCCAAATCTATACATAGTACACCTAGTTCAGGTGTGTTTCAGTGCATTCCAGTATTCGTAGTTCCATGCCACACATTATTAATCTAGAACTACAACTACCACAATGCAAAGTGACACTGCGAACTACCAACGCAATTAGGAAACTTTCGCTCTCTGGCCGTACAGTTTAAGAGATGTCCGACTGAAAAAAGGTAGTCCGTCCCCAGGAAATATGGGCAAATCGGGTGACACTGGCAAATACCTGCCCAACCAGTATTATGAAAGTAAACAATGCATGCCTTGTTAGCTAAAAAAGGAATTACCCTCTTAAAGGTGAATTACCAGCGGGAAGGGAAATGTCAGACTTGTCAAACAAAGCAAATAATTCTTGATTCCTTAAATTTCAATCTTATTCACTTTTCACCATAATAGAAATTGGCAGTATTACAATTAATGTTCAACAATCCAAAACAGAAACCTCAAACTAAAAGACGAGTACCTTTTCCTGAGGTAGTGAGTGTTTTCAGGGAATCTCCCTTCCCAGCATCCTCAGAGAGGGTTCACTTCCTGTTTTGGCTCTTTGCACTTCCTCAGAACTCGCACGAACCACAAAAAGAGGGTACTATGGGACCGCCTTTGGTGAACACTGGCATAGCAGGCGGATTTTAATTTGTTTTAAAAAAAACTATTTGTGTACTATGATCCCCTAACCTTTGCTAAATGCAATAGCATACAAATATATATAAAGCTGCAGCTCACGAGGCATGTCAGTCCTGGGTTCTCTTTGCATTCTGGTACTAGTAGTTCCCTATTACAGGAATGAGTGACAATTAAAATAACCCAATACAATAAATGATTCACAGCTGATCATATATATATATAAAAACGAATGTATATCTGTCTGTTTGTCCTTTATGCATTACTACACCATTCATCTGATCGGCATGAAACTTTGGGAAGTTGTTGACTACACTCCCGCAAAGGTTTCTGGCAAAAAATGTTTTTAAAAAAACATTTGTTAAAAGTTGTTGAGTACACTCTCGAGAAGGTGTCTGGTAAAAAAATAAAAAAAATAAAAATAAAAATTTGTGAAATAGAGCCCCCCAGGGCCCTCATAATCTTGCCAATACTGAACGTTTACAGTTTCCGGTGCGACTCACTTTTGCAATGACCATCAACAAAGCACAAGGACAATCGCTGCAAGTGTGTGGACTAGATTTGGAGAATCCGTGCTTCTCACATGGACAACTGTATGTGGCCAGCTCACGCGTCGCAAAACCTTCTGATTTATTCGTTTACGCACCAGACGGAAAAACAAAAAATACTGTGTATCCACCAGCACTCGAATAAATAAACAGAATTAAAGCAACACTTTAAAATGTTTTGCATATTAAAATGAATACGTTTCAATAAAAATGACACAATGTAAATTGAATGTCATCATAACAAGTTTCCTTAAATTTCCTTTCTTCTGAGATCGCAGCAACGCGCAACGGGTAAGCTAGTATCTAAAAAACTGCAACGATAAAAGAGAAAGACAATAGCCCCCCCCCCCTTACTCTAACATATAGAGCCTTATTAGGGACCTTTTTTCTAACACTTTACAAGCATAAACTGTCAAACTCATCCTAAAATTGCTTAGTGGTGCAAAGAAAATAAAAACTATGCAAGTTGCCTCGTGCATCTCCAATCCCCCCTGTTTGCCCGCGTCACTTTGCATTCTGGAACATGTAGTTTTGATACTACCATTATTAGTATGGACTTCATATTCCCAGCTTGACACGTGCTATTAGGCTGAAAGCCAGGATTGACTAAGGGTGTCACATATAACATGATGTCTGTCACTTAACAGCGTTGCTGGATTTTAGGTGATGCAGTCAAATACAAACACTTATACTTAATAAACGTGGAGCAAAGTACCCACACCTCTTTAATTCTGCAGTGCTATCTAGAAACATAAACAATAATACAACTTGTAAAATTATATTTCCCAAGACCCTGACTATATATATTTCACTAACATAGCTGCATCTAGCCCCGTGTCATGTGTGACAGCATCAGCCAGGCCTGGTTTTGTTGTCAAAAGCCCATGCAGAGAATTAAACAACAATAAACATTTACCTTATCAAAAAAATAACTATGCGTTTCTGAGTACCTATCTGATGCCAAGTAAGCTGAACACCAATAATGAGCCCTGAATAAAAACAAGGTCTGCTAAAGCCTATAGGCCTGGCTTGCATTTTCACTTATGAGTAAGATATATTGGTGTTGCCAAAGCTGCCGGATGAGCTAAGTTTACAGTGCAGTATAGAGCCTGGCAGCAGGTACAGAGGAGCTGCCAGGCACACTGAATCTTATTGGTAGCTTGACAGCTGAATCAGGTTGCTAAGGACACGGAAGGATCATTCTTCTAATGGGAAACCTTAGAACAATGACCTTAGCATCCTTGCTGTTACGTTTGTATTGCCTTTAAGTGAACCAGCTTATCTTGCAGTGAAAAAATGACATAAAAGGGTTGCATTTTCTATACAATGCAGGTATAAGATACATTAATATGAGTAAAACTGTGATGACTGAGTGTTCTTTTCAGATGTATAATAGCCCTTCAAGCACTGCAATGCAACCACTTCCTAGGAGGGGGATCCAACACGTGACTGACACTGTCTTGTCTATAAGCAATGGCCGAAGGAGCCTGACCCAAAGTAGCCAATGGCTGAAGGAGCCTGACCCAAGCAAGCCAATGGCTGAAGGAACCTGACCCAAACAAGCCAATGACCGAAGGAGCCGAGACCTAACAAGCTAATAGCAGAAAGAGTTTTAGACAATGCCCGCTCTATATGTGCCGACAGATGTGCTTGCAAGCTAGACCTAAAAAAATCTTGAAAACAAAGTTTAAAGTATAAATTGTGTGTTTTACATTTTGCTAATCTGCAGTTCACCTGGTGACGTGGTTTTCCTGAGGGAATCAGATGTTATTAAATAAAATGCTAGGGGGCACCACAGTCATGACTTGCACTCTAAAAGACATGGGAGGCTTGTCGGCGAGCAATGCAATAGGTCTCGCATTATTAAAGTTTGAGCTATTGGCATTGCTAAATAATGCAACACTAATAGCTCAAACTTTAATAATGCAAGACCTATTGCATTGCAAATGCTTCTTACTATTGTAACCGTATCACGCATAGGGAAGTGTACTTGTTTGCTAGTGTCAGTATTTCACTCCACAGGCTGTGGAGGGGCAACTACAGGGTACTTATTCCTACTGGAAGTACATTTTTTACAGGCCAGATGTGAAGAGCTTTGTGAAAAGTGGAGTCTTTAAAAATGTGCATAAAAATGGTAGTTCCCAGGTTATAAAGCGTTTGCTAGGACTTTTCAATATAGCCTTTTAGCCCACTGTCAAGGGCTATAATGGTGGTTAAAAGCCCTGAACACGAGTTATAGGCCCATGCTCCCTACTCCCTTCATGTTGACCTGTGGTTAATCAGTACTTGTACTTAAGGTGCCAACTTTGCATGAGAGGAAGGTGAGTTGTGGACTGGGACAAGGAGCACTGGGACTCAGAGTAATGAAACTTACTGGCAAGCAATAAAGTCTTTAGTCGTTCGTCAGTGCTCCTTGCCCGAGTTATTACAACATGAGAATGTACCATGGTGACTAGGCATGTATGCTAGACATATTTATTAACATTACTTAATCCTGCACAGTTACTTCATTACAGCCTGTAGGGCACCAGAAGCAAAATCAATAGACTCATGCATACTTAAATCCAACCTGGACCATAATTCTAAACAAGGGTTAATAAGACTTTGGAGGATGAGCCTAAGTAGCTACCGCAAGGAAGCTATTAACAGAAAGAAGGGTGACTCCTTTAAGCACGGCAATTCATCATTGAGGAAAGAAATGGTTCCCTTTACGCACCCTTGCTTCTCTAACAGTCACCAAGCATAGTCATTCTAGAATTTTGGTTTGTTTAATGTTAGCTGGGCGTTGAGGTCATTGTGACATGATTCGCTGAGTGGCCCCAGAATGCTAAAGTAGAGCTGTCCCTGAAACCTCATGGGGTTGCATCTGTGTTTTATTGAAACCATAATAATTGGCCTTTCCATCACATTTATATTATAAACATTTTTTACATTGGGAGGAAAAAGGGAAAAAACAAAGAAAAATAACGTAAATAACAGGAATATAGCATAGGTCCTCTATGGTTCTAGTCAAATGCATTTTTTCAGAACTGGGTGGTTTGGCTGTGAAGAGTGGGAAATGGCATGCACAACAATAAAATTACAGTGGCCAATTGTGCGTGAATTGGCAGCGACGTGAGTTTGATCAATGTTTTTATTTTCTAACAGTGTGTGGGACTGTGAGCCGGTCCGGAATTGATTGAAAGTGATCTAAGTGCAACAAGGGCGCTTAGATCACTTTCAATCAATTCCGGACCGGCTCACAGTCCCACACACAAAATGTTTATAATATAAATGTGATGGAAAGGCCAATTATTATGGTTTCAATAATTAAGACAACAATAATGTCATCCAATGTCCTGATGATGATGCCCACATTCTAGGAAAGGCATCGAAACGTCGACATATAAACCCCATATGCAAAATGTGTATGTAACATGGATAATTGCAATGGTGCGGTCTAACATTTGACGTCTGTCCCACTGAAACACAAGTGTACAGACATATTTTGTGCTTTTTCCATTTTGTTCTTTTTGTTGTTGTCCTGTATATGTTGAAGGTCACGGCTGTGCCCGCTTGACATTTTTAACAATCAAAACTATTCTTCTGATTTAAAATAAATCCCTGTCCGGATGGACAGAAGACATACAATCTATCTAGTGTATGATCATTGTTCATAAAATACTTGTTATAGGGACCACTGTTCTTTATAATAATTAATGCCCAAGGTCCCTATGCGATACCTTAAGGGTTCCCTTGTTTGTTTGACACATCCTAATCCCTACGGCGGTACGAGTGCAGGAACTGCCTCCATTGTAGGGAATAGTGTCCAGGCACCATGTGATGACTGGTATACAGTACATGGATGTTTTGGGGGGGGACCACATGTGCATCCCTGGCTACTTAGCAGTGGCCCACTGGGGACTGGGGCCATGCTTGGGGCAGCCAACATCCCTTTTCAACAGCCTTTTCATGGCAGTGGGAAATTAACATGGCGGGTTTAGTGTCCGACCTCCGCCCCGATGGGCTCCTTGAGCCTTTCGGGGACAGCAGTCGGGCCCCCACACCGCATCACAATGCAGCGGTCGGACTGATGGCCTGGATGTCGGTGAGACCACCACAGATGGCCTGTTGGTGGCAATCCCACCAACATCAAAAGGAGGACCTAAGTCAGATAGATTAAGACCTTCGGGAGTGTTTTTGTAAAAGAATGAAGCAAAGACAGAGTAGAAAGTTTGTGATGTGTCAGGGGCGTAGCTTCCATTTGTGCAGCTGGTGCAGTGGCACTGGGGCCAAGAGACCTGAGGGTCCGACTGACGCCTGAGTATTATTGGATTTTATAATTCAAAGAGCAGCTTGGGGGCACTGGCTAGGCTACTGAATTGTATCAAGACAAGTGGACGATATTTGACCCCCATGCACATGTGATCACTGTGTATCTCTGAAATGTTTTAAAATCACATGTACATTACATTTTGCTTTCCTTGGATAATGTTAATAAGTGTTTGCCTTCCAAGAAATCCTTTTCCGACCTCCAGAAGGGTCCTTATTGAGCGTCATATCTGCTGTGAGAGGCTTTGTTTGTGAAAGAAACCCTTGCTGTCTATTTTCAGGCCTCGTGATGTCTGTCACAAGATCCCTTCCCAATCTAGTTAGAAGTACTGCAGTCTCTGGTCTGTGCCTCACTGTGTGCCCTCTTGTTGCATCGTACAGGTCCACGACAACAACAGGGTGTGCTGTGGTGATGCAACAGGATGTCATTGTGTCAGCTCGTGCTTCGACACACCGTCACCTGCATAGAACTAAGAACCTCGTTTAAACCCAGGTCATGGCGGTTTACGACACCAAGCTGGACCTTGCTGATTCCGACATGTTATTTTTTTCTCATATTCTGTCTCTCCTCTTCAGTTATTTAGGGTTACCTTTCTTTGCTTAGGCACCTCACAATCACAGCTGTTTGCTGTCACTGTGGGAAAAGTGGTAAATGTCTGAAAACACCACAGAGCAGACAGTGTCTGAAGTCTGGGCCTGGAGGCAAAACGAGTCTGGTGTATTTTGTCTCAGATCTTTATATTGTTTTCCAGTTCGAGAAGCAGGTAAGACGAGGCTTCTTTCAGCCGCTGCTGTGCACCTTTGAAGACTGGCTTAACCCCACCTCTCGGGGTCGCCTCTGCTGCGTCATCGGTGCACTGGGCAGCGGATCAGTCGAGGCGTCATCTGCCCACGAGAAGAGAACGTGCTGTGAGATCAGCTGGCGCGAGCAGGTTTCAGCAGGCCCAAGACTGCTCGGCGGCACGCGCATAAACAACAGCGGATGAATAACCGCCGGATCATCTTCTAAGGCACTGCCTGCAGTTGAACCTGAAGGCTCTATATTTCACTTCTGGTCAGATTTCCATAAACAGAACACCTCGCCCACTCCATCTCAACACCCAAGACTCGGACCGACTCAGACGTCTTACTAAGAACATACAAGCCCGAAAACAAGGGAAACTCGGCAACATGCTTGGTCTCCGCTTTGAGGCAGTTTTTTTTCCCATTAAATAAAGCATGTTAACGTCTCTTTTGAGACTTCAACTAAACTCCGCGGTTATGGGGAGCACTTATTTACTACTCCAGGGCTTTAAGTGGGCCGGGTCTGAGCACCGGAAGTTTTTTTAAGGAGGCCTCGAAACGGGTCTCTATCGGGCTGTTTTGTGCCCTTGCACAGGAGGTCCGTCTTTTTTCGAGCGTTATAGGGGGAAGGGAAATCTATTAAAGAGAGTCATTTTCTCTCTGGATTTCCCTTCTCTTTTTGAAACTCAGGAGCAGCAACATTGTCCACCAGGGCTTTAAGTGGAAGCTTTTTCAATATTATATACAAGCTTATTTATCATATGCAACTAACAACCATTGACAAAGCCAATAGCCAACAGAATGATGTTACTCGTTGTATCATATATCTGGATGCAATGACAGAAACAACAAAATACCAGTCGGGCGGCACACTATGCCAGCCGCGGCCCGTGGAGGGAGTTCTGTGGGGCAGAAAGGCGGGGCGGGGGGAGGGGCAGGTTGGGGGGTGCTAAACACCGGAATATGGATAATGTGAGGTAAGTAAACAATTTAATAAATAAAACGAATTTCATTGTGCGCCCTGCATCTCAAAATGCAATGCAGGGCACGCTACGAAATTCATTTTATTTATTAAATTGTATACTTACCTCACATTATCCATATTCCGGTGTTTAGCATCCCCCGCCCCGCCTTTCTGTCCCACAGAACTCCCTCCACGGGCCGCGGCTGCACTATGCTAAGCGCAAACTTTTAGCTTATGTGTTTTAAGCCACGCCCTTAATTATATTGGCCATGCCCCCTTGAGAGACCCCCCAGTTTTTTCATCCCACTTAAATCTCTGTACTCCTCTAATCCCTTTGGCTACTGCAGGTGGCAGCCTCTTTAGAGGCGGCACTTACTGTACAATGTGTCAAGGCAGGTGACAGTCCCTGACTGAAACATTGTGTGCTAGTTGTGCTCGCACGAGGTTTACGCTAGATTTTTAATGACAAATATCTTGTTGCTGCTAAAATAGTACTGTTACCATTAGGGACAGGATTTTAAAATTTACAGCAGGAAATTGAGTATTGTGTTTGTTTTAATATAAAATACCTTCAGCGTCTGGTAGAACTTACGCCCTCTCACCCGCACTATAAAAGCACTTAAAACGCACTCTGCTGCTTTAGCGGGACTCGGGGAAAACTAGCTACCACTGCGCCATCTTTGTTAGCGCTCTAGTGGTTGGCCTGCCTGCAACTGCCTGTCTATTTAGGGAGGGCAGTGCCGGCGCGCGATCATCTTGGAAGGTGACAGTCCCTGACTGAAACGCTGCGTGCTAGTTGTGCTCGCATGAGCTTTACGCTAGATTTTTAATGACAAATATCTTGTTGCTGCTAAAATAATACTGTTACAATTAGGGACAGGATTTTAAAATTTACAGGAGGAAATTGAGTATTGTGTTTGTTTTAATATAAAATACCTTCTTCGTCTGGTAGAACTTACGCCCTCTCACCCGCACTATAAAAGCACTTAAAACGCACTCCGCTGTTTTAGCGGGACTCGGGACTCGGGGAAAACTAGTTACCACTGCGTCATCTTTGTTAGCACTCTAGTGGTTGGCCTGCCTGCAAATGCCTGTCTATTTAAACAGACCAATGCAGGTGCGCAGCGAAGCGCTGGAGATGCGCCTGAGATAAGCCCGTCTGCGCCCCTCCACGTATCGAACGCGCTCAGCGCTAAGAATGCTGCTGGTTTAAGGTATTCCAGGGAGTCCCTGCTGAGTATAGGAGAGAGAATAAAGGGTGGGCCTCAAAAAGATGGGCCACAGCCCTCCGTTACCCTGGGGTGTGGGCTGATTAATAGCCAATCCCTGGTTAAACACCACCAGGAGGTGGCAAACCTGTTAGAAAACATGGATTTAGACGTCCTTTTTATCACGGAGACATGGCTGAGTGTGAACTCCTCGGTGGAGCTGGGCCTTGCTTGCCCGGATGGGTATAAGATGTTTCACAAGCCCAGGTCCCAGGGAAGAGGAGGAGGGGTTGGGGCGATATTCAAGGATAAGTGGGACCTTTCCCCCCTACAGGTTGATGATGTTGTAGGGATAGAACTACTGGGCTTCTCCCTACAAACACCTAAAGGAAGGATGCTTACTGGCATGATCTGCTATAGGCCACCAGGCCTGGATACACAGTACCAAGCACTCTATGACACTATCGCCGTCCTCGCGCTGACCCACTCTAGATTGCTGCTCCTAGGGGATTTTAACCTATGGGACAATGGGCCCTTAGGGAATCACCTGAAAGATTTACAGCATATATGTGGGAACTGGGGCCTAGACCAGCTGATACTGGAATCAACTCACTCAGGTGGACATGCACTGGATTTGGTATTCGCAAACCGGACGGAGACTAAGGTGATTGATACCTTACCTCAAAGCTGGACCGACCACTTCCTGATCCATTTTCAGATCATTGTACCTATTCAAGGGAATGGGAACACCTGCCCTGTAACCTCTAAACTATCTATAAATAAAATAAATCCCACTTTTACCAGTAAAACTCTCTTTGACCCCAAGGGCTCTGTGGACCAGAACTATCAGGTCTACTGCAATCATATCATACACCCTGGATAAGATTGCTCATCTGAAAAATATAAAGAACAGAAGGAAACCCTCAGCCCCTTGGTTTAGCGAGGAGCTGAAAAACCCTGCGCAATCGGTGCAGACAGGCAGAAAGGAAGTGGCAAAGACTCTATTTAGAGTCTGACAAACGGTTGCTAAAGATAGAGCAGGCTATATATAAAGTGGCCATTGCTAAAACAAAGGTGCTCTTCTATGCCACTACCATACTCCAATGACCTAATAGCACCAGAAAGCTCTTTATTATCATAAGAGACCTGTCTAACCCGGCCTGCATGAGCAATGAGGTGGTTGCAACTCAAAAACTGTGCGACGAAATCGCAGTCTTCTTTGAAGAAAAGATTGCTAAAATTGTGGGGGGGCTTGCCCAGGATAAGGCTAGCAGCCACGATTTATCACCTCAGACGGTTGAGGAGGAACCACGGGTAGGACCATCTATGGAGAGCTTTCCATCTCTTACAGAGGAGCTCTTTACCAGCTTGGCGCTTGGTATATCCTCAGGGTCCCCGCTTGATCCGCTTCCCCATAGGATCTGGAAGGAGCATGGCCCGGAACTCTTCCCCTGGCTGCATTTGATCTGCTGCCAATAACTGGAGGAAGGAATAGTACCTGAGATATGGAAACAGGCAGTGGTAACCCCCCTACTAAAGAAGCCCTCGCTGGATCCAACAATCCCGGCCCACTTTAGGCCCATATCTCTTCTGCCCTATCCCATAAAAATTTGGGAAAAGGCTGTCAGTAGGTCTCTGTCAAGCTATCTAGAAGATAACTGCCTACTGGATAAGGACCAGTTTGGATTCCGTCCAGGCCATGGGACAGAAACTGCATTGGCAACCATGTTGGACACCTTGAGAATGCGAGCCGACAGTGGCAATTCATCAGTACTAGTACTGTTGGATATATCGGCCGCATTCGACACAGTTAGCCATGCAGTTTTGCTAAGGAGGTTAGAGAATCTGGGCGTGAAAGGTAAGGCCCAGAAATGGCTTACAATCCTACCTGCTGGGCAGACAACAGGTAGTGACTTTGGCTCCGTTTGCTTCCCCTAAATCCCAGGTTCACCATGGAGTGCCACAGGCCTCGTCGATCAGCCCAATCCTTTTTAATATATATCTGCAGCCCCTGATCCCCATTATAAAATTGCACGGGATCGATTTAATCAACTATGCTGCTGTGTAACATGCAGGACTCTGTGGCCCTTGTGAACCAGGACAGTAATGTACAGGATTCTGTGAACCTTGTGATTCAGGACAGTAATGTGCAGGAATCTGTGGCCCTTGTGAACCAGGACGGTAATGTGCAGGACTCTGTGGCCCTTGTGAACCAGGACTGTAATGTGCAGGACTCTTTGGCCCTTGTTAACCAGGACTGTAATGTGCAGGACTCTGTGGCCCTTCCATAGGCTCTTTTGTGGACACAATATGGGATAAAATCATGTTGAGGCGCTGTTTTGGCCTTGGATTCAGCCTGAACAAAATGTGCTTGTTAAAATGCATTTAATGTTCATTGGATGTTAGTAATGGTGCACTAGCGGATGAATTGTGCCTTCAAGCGTAGTGTGATTGTGTTCCTATTGCATATGTATTTATTTCTTTTCGAAGTATTTCCAAAGCACAATATGTGCTGTGTTGGAGTTTTGTTGCCAATTCAAATCACAACACGAGCCATAATATTCAAAGACATGAACGTATATAAGAAAATCACCACCGGCTAATTCGGTTGAATCTGGTGTAATGCTCCGAGGAAATTAAGTGCATGTTCTAATAGCCTTCGGCAACAATAGCCTTAATTTTAGTGTCACAGTAACTTTGGGTCAAAAGTGATAAACGGAACTGTTCTGCCTTTCTGTGCATGTCCTTTTCTCCTCACAGATTTCCATATAAAAATGTCCCACAGTCCTCCCCGGGTGACAATATCAGCCATCATGTGAAAACCCCAGCAGTACCTGGCATGTTCATGTTCATGTTTCAAGGCTGCAGCACTAACACAAGGAGTGATGGAAAGTGGAGAAGTGGCTGGCACTAAACGTAGATGGCTCGGCTCTCCTGTTTAAGTGCTTGCTGTAGTCGGCGCTGGACCATTTGTAGCTCTGCATGAATATTACAATTTCAAACCCCCACCACCCAATGTTGAGGAAAGGGATTATCATTGCCCCCAAAATGTCCTTAAGCCTTTCTTGCTAGCAGTGACTGACACCTTTAATGCCTGACTTGCCTTGCCGCCGATATTATGTCTGTGATTGCATCATGAAACGTAAGCTCTCCGGGGACTCCTGTGTGTTCTGCGCCTTTGTACAGCCCGGACAGAGGAGGTGGTGGTGCTGGTTTAGAGACACAGAGGTGCCTGCAACTAATCTCCTTAATTAGAACATGGGTCATTAGTGTTGGGAAGGCATAGGCTTTACTTTATTTCGCCTTATTGCTTCCGTTGCACAGATTTACAAACCGGGTTGATTATGCCAAAAAGCCTTATGTTTGCAGAAAAATTCAATTGTATTGTCCCTAACGTAGCGTCTTTTCCACCTTGCTTTAGTGTGCAGGATGGCGACAAAGTGCGAGAATGTAGCATCCATGACGGCAGCCACCATTCTGACACTGGCTTGTTCATCCTTAAAAGTCCACGCCAGAATTATGGCATGGGGCTAAGGCCATATAAGGCTCAGGGAAATTCCTTCTGCTATTCACTGGTTCCAAGGTCGGTAATGCCATTACCACCTGTCCTATTGCCAGTGGTTTGCGGTAAGAGTTGTAGCTCATGTCCTGCACATATAGTTACGGGCTGCATTGCAAGGAATGGTATTGGCTATCCCACTCACTGCATTTCAAAATAGTTTAACATCATTTAGCGCACTGCAAGCATTAAGAACTTACTGCTTTTTGCTTTTCCCGCTAGTATAATATATTGTTTAAACAAAATAACAGGTATCCATGTTGCTCACATTCTCTATTACTATGTAGATGTTAGTTAACTATTAAAAAATCATGTTCAAACGAGGGCCATTTGAGTATTTGCTGCCCCTGTCTGGCTTTCCCTTTGACCCTCCATTTTGTTGTTGGTATCCCCTGGCCCGCCCCTCATCCCCACTACCGCCTCCCTGCTGCCCCTCCCACCCACGATTACTGAGCCTCCCACTTCCCCGGCCAAACTGTGACCACCTGGACCTTCCTCAGAACGGTCGCTCCCCCACGCTCCTCTTCACTTGCAGCTAAGAAGCTCTGTACTTTAACGCATCTTTGGCATCGTTACTTCTGTGATTACCACAGCATTGTTTTACCGATCCCCATAGCATTGTAGCGCTTTTCTTGCTTTGCGCCGCTGTAACTGATTGAGATAAGTAGCGCGACCTTGCTCAGGCTGTTGTGCTCATTTTTCTAGTGTCTGAATCGCCGAGGCTGTTGTGCATTTATTTCATTCAACTGCTCACTCGGCGCATTTGAGTATTTGCTGCCCCTGTCTGGCTTTCCCTTTGACCCTCCATTTTGTTGTTGGTATCCCCTGGCCCGCCCCTCATCCCCACTACCGCCTCCTGCTGCCCCTCCCACCCACGATTACTGAGCCTCCCACTTCCCCGGCCAAACTGTGACCACCTGGACCTTCCTCAGAACGGTCGCTCCCCCACGCTCCTCTTCACTTGCAGCTAAGACGCTCTGTACTTTAACGCATCTTTGGTATCGTTACTTCTGTGATTACCACAGCATTGTTTTACCGATCCCCATAGCATTGTAGCGCTTTTCTCGCGTAGCGCCGCTGTAACTGATTGAGATAATTAGCGCGACCTTGCTCAGGCTGTTGTGCTCATTTTTCTAGTGTCTGAATCTCCGAGGCTGTTGTGCATTTATTTCATTCAACTGCTCACTCGGCGCATTTGAGTATTTGCTGCCCCTGTCTGGCTTTCCCTTTGACCCTCCATTTTGTTGTTGGTATCCCCTGGCCCGCCCCTCATCCCCACTACCGCCTCCCTGCTGCCCCTCCCACCCACGATTACTGAGCCTCCCACTTCCCCGGCCAAACTGTGACCACCTGGACCTTCCTCAGAACGGTCGCTCCCCCACGCTCCTCTTCACTTGCAGCTAAGACGCTCTGTACTTTAACGCATCTTTGGTATCGTTACTTCTGTGATTACCACAGCATTGTTTTACCGATCCCCATAGCATTGTAGCGCTTTTCTCGCGTAGCGCCGCTGTAACTGATTGAGATAATTAGCGCGACCTTGCTCAGGCTGTTGTGCTCATTTTTCTAGTGTCTGAATCGCCGAGGCTGTTGTGCATTTATTTCATTCAACTGCTCACTCGGCGCATTTGAGTATTTGCTGCCCCTGTCTGGCTTTCCCTTTGACCCTCCATTTTGTTGTTGGTATCCCCTGGCCCGCCCCTCATCCCCACTACCGCCTCCCTGCTGCCCCTCCCACCCACGATTACTGAGCCTCCCACTTCCCCGGCCAAACTGTGACCACCTGGACCTTCCTCAGAACGGTCGCTCCCCCACGCTCCTCTTCACTTGCAGCTAAGACGCTCTGTACTTTAACGCATCTTTGGTATCGTTACTTCTGTGATTACCACAGCATTGTTTTACCGATCCCCATAGCATTGTAGCGCTTTTCTCGCGTAGCGCCGCTGTAACTGATTGAGATAATTAGCGCGACCTTGCTCAGGCTGTTGTGCTCATTTTTCTAGTGTCTGAATCGCCAAGGCTGTTGTGCATTTATTTCATTCAACTGCTCACTCGGCGCATTTGAGTATTTGCTGCCCCTGTCTGGCTTTCCCTTTGACCCTCCATTTTGTTGTTGGTATCCCCTGGCCCGCCCCTCATCCCCACTACCGCCTCCCTGCTGCCCCTCCCACCCACGATTACTGAGCCTCCCACTTCCCCGGCCAAACTGTGACCACCTGGACCTTCCTCAGAACGGTCGCTCCCCCACGCTCCTCTTCACTTGCAGCTAAGACGCTCTGTACTTTAACGCATCTTTGGTATCGTTACTTCTGTGATTACCACAGCATTGTTTTACCGATCCCCATAGCATTGTAGCGCTTTTCTCGCGTAGCGCCGCTGTAACTGATTGAGATAATTAGCGCGACCTTGCTCAGGCTGTTGTGCTCATTTTTCTAGTGTCTGAATCGCCGAGGCTGTTGTGCATTTATTTCATTCAACTGCTCACTCGGCGCATTTGAGTATTTGCTGCCCCTGTCTGGCTTTCCCTTTGACCCTCCATTTTGTTGTTGGTATCCCCTGGCCCGCCCCTCATCCCCACTACCGCCTCCCTGCTGCCCCTCCCACGCTCCGCCCCTCCACTCTCCATTTATGTCAGATGCCCCAACGCGCAGCGTCCACGCGCTGCGACCGCGCCGAAGGTGCACCAAAGGTAAGCCCGTCTACGCCCATCCGCGCCTGGACCGCGCCCAGCGCCATACCCCCTGGCCCCCGTACCACACACCCCTCCCGCATTACATATAACGCCACCACCCTCTTAGCCCTTAACCCCGGCCGACTCCCCAACTGCGCCCAGGCCGCTCCTGGTCACACCCATGGACCCTTCTCTTGCAACTCCTGCAAGTTCGACGGCACCAAGAACAACTCCTCACCCACGAACACAAAACAGATATCTGACACCAACCACCTACAATGCATCCTGCTCAACACCCGCTCGGTCCACAGACACGCCATCGACCTTTGGAATCTACTAGACACCATCTCTCCAGACGTCGCCTTCCTAACAGAAACATGGATGAACGCCTCATCAGCCCCAGACATCACCATTGCCATCCCAGACGGTTACAAGATTATCCGTAAGGACCGCACCAAACAAACAGGAGGAGGCATCGCTATCGTCCATAAGAATTCCATCCACATCTCAACTAGCTCAGACGTCAACCTTACCAGCGCCGAACACCTTCACTTCCAGATCCACACCGACCCCAAGACCACACTCAGAGGCACCCTCCTCTACCGGCCTCCAGGACCCCGTGCACAATTCAGTGACGACATCACTGACTTTATCACCCCACACGCCCTCCCCTCCGAGGAATACATTCTATTGGGAGACCTCAATTTTCACCTGGAAAAGAGCAATGACAGCAACGCCACCACCCTTCTGGACAATCTCGCCAACCTCGGACTCAAACAACTTGTCAATACCCCCACCCACAATGCAGGTCACACACTCGACCCTATCTTCACCTCCAGCAAACATATTTCCTTCAGTCACACCACAGCTCTCCATTGGACGGACCACAGCTGCGTTCACTTTATCTACAAAAAGACCACAACCCATAACCATCCTCATCCTACTCTGCGGAGACACTGGAACAAAATCACCATCGACCAGATCTCCTCATCGCTTCTTCAAAACCCCCCTGCCCACTCCTCAAACCCCAACCAAGCAGCCATTAACCTCACCCAATGGCTAACCAACAGCGCCGACAACCTAGCACCGTTGAAAAAACGTCAAATAAAACTCGGCAGCAAAAACGCCTCCTGGTTCAACGATGATCTTAAGAAATCCAAGAAACTCTGTCGCTCCCTCGAGAAGGCCTGGAAAAAAGACCCAAACACCAGCACCAGGGACGCCTTCAAAAACGCCACCCGCATACACCACCAACTAATCTGGTCTGCCAAGAAAGCCGCATTCAAAGACCGACTAGATAACAACTCTCACAACAGCAAGGAATTATTCAACATCGTCAAAGATTTTACCAACCCCTCAGCCAACTCCAACGACATCACCCCCTCTCAAGCCCTTTGCGACTCCCTAGCTTCATTCTTCCACAACAAAATCGCAGACATCCACAACAGCTTCGACAACCAACCCGAAGACCAACCCACCCAACCTTCCGCAGTACCTTCACCCCCCTTGAACATCCTTAATGACTGGAACCCAATCTCCACTTAGGACACCATCCACCTGATGAACTCCATCCACTCAGGATCTCCCACAGATCCATGCCCTCACCACATCTTCAACAAAGCAGACTCCATCATAGCACCACACCTCCGAGACGTCATCAACTGCTCCCTCAACTCCGCCACCTTCCCGAAAAGCTGGAAACACGCAGAACTCAGCGCCCTTCTGAAAAAACCCACAGCTGACCCCACCGAACTCAAAAACTACCGCGCCATCTCGCTCCTTCCATTCCCGGCCAAAGTCATTGAGAAAGCTGTCAACAACCAGCTCGCCGCCTTCCTCGAAACGAACAAATCCCTCGACTCCTCACAGTCCGGCTTCCGAGCCAAACACAGCACTGAGACCGCCCTCATCGCAGCAACAGACGACATTCGAACTCTACTGGACAATGGAGACACAGTCGCCCTCATCCTCCTCGACCTCTCCGCAGCCTTCGACACAGTCTGTCATAGCACCCTATTACAACGCCTCAGAAACATCGGAATCCAAGGAAAAGCACTGGAATGGATCACCTCGTTCCTCACCGGAAGAACTCAAAGAGTCCGCCTCCCACCATTCAAATCAGAGGCCTCTGGAGTCATTTGCGGCGTGCCACAAGGATCTTCACTAAGCCCCACCCTCTTCAACGTATACATGAGCCCCCTCGCGGCCATCGCACGCCAACACAACCTCAACATCATCTCCTACGCTGATGACACTCAACTGATCCTCTCACTCACCAATGACCCGAACACCGTCAAAACCAACCTACATGAAGGAATGAAAAAAGTAGCCGAGTGGATGAAGCACAGCCGTCTGAAACTGAACTCAGACAAAACAGAAGTCCTTATCTTAGGTTCCTCCCCCTCCGCCTGGGATGACTCTTGGTGGCCAGAGGCCCTTGGAAAAGCGCCCATCCCGACGGACCACGCACGGAACCTGGGCGTCATCCTGGGCTCCTCACTCTCAATGAACAGACAAGTCAATGCCGTTTCATCATCTTGCTACAACATTCTTCGCATGCTCAAAAAAAATTTCGCTGGATCCCCACCGAAACTAGAAAAACGGTCACCCACGCACTGGTCACGAGCCGCCTGGACTACGGAAACACCCTATACGCCGGTACCACCGCAAAACTCCAGAACAAACTCCAACGCATCCAGAACGCTTCAGCCAGACTCATACTAGACATCCCACGTAAAGACCACATCTCTGGCCACCTGAAAAACCTCCACTGGCTCCCCGTCAATAAGAGGATTACATTCCGCCTCCTAACCCATGCACACAAAGCACTTTACGAACTTGGACCCGAATGCCTCAACACACGACTTTCCTTCTACACCCCCTCTCGCCAGCTACGATCCTCCAACCAAGCCCTTGCTACTGTACCTCGCATCAACAAAATCACCATGGGAGGAAGATCCTTCTCCTACCTGGCAGCTAAAACCTGGAACTCACTTCCCACTCACCTTCGCCTCACTCAGAACCACCTAGCATTCAGAAAGCAACTTAAAACTTGGATATTCGACAAGTAATTCCCCACCCTTCTTCAAGCGCCTTGAGACCCTCTGGGTATGTAGCGCACTATATAAATTATTTGACTTTTGACTTTGACTTTGACTTGTAGCCGTTTTGCCATGTCATCTTTGTTGATTCGGTTGTGGCCTGAGTAGGTTCTTCACAGAGAAGCATACTAATGGTCATGATATTTTTTGTATTGCGTTATTATTTAACTGTTGATGTAAGTAAAACGGATTTATAGCTCCCTGTAAAAAATTTTAGATTTTCATAGTCCTCGAATATCATGCATTACTTTGCATGTGTTTACCACGCATATAATATACGGCATTGATCATCGCAATGCTTTGTATTACATCCTGGGACTTTACCACACATTTGGGGTACATTTTGATATGTATCATGCATGTGTTTTGGGGGTATAACCACCCCCCTTTTTCATACATACATACACATTATATATATGTACATATATATATATATGTGTGTGTGTGTGTGTGTGTGTTTGTGTTATTACACACACACATATACATGTACATTTTGGGGGTACCTCCCAACCCCCCTTTTTTACTCCCTACCCCCGTTACCCTTGCTTAAACTCTAAAATCCCTAAACCTGCCTTTACCTCTATCCAGAGCTGAACCCTAAAATCCCTATCACCCTTTACCTCTACTTGCCAATAAGCCCTAAAAATCCATTATCTTCCTTTATACCCTCCCATGAACCCTAAAAATTACTACCATCTTTTACATATACCTGCCCCTAACTATTATAATCACTACCCCCTTTACCCGTCCCTGAGCCCTATAAACCCCATACGTCATTTACCTCTATCTGTACCCAAACTCTATAAACCACTTAACCATTTTTACCTTAACCTGTCGCCAAACCGAATAAACCTGTTATCCCCTTTACCTCTACCCTCCACCCCACAAAATACTTATTACCCTGCCCTTGACCCTAAAACCCCTTATCCCTGCCCATTAAACCTTCATATGTTTTAAATGGGTATATATATATATATAAATATATATAAGTCCACACAAGGTTGTCCCTGAAGAAATGCCCCAAACAAGAGAGTTTTGACTCCTTTATTGTGCAGGTTGGCAACAAAGAACAGCTTCCTCCTCATGTGCACAAATTGTGGCCAAACGCGTTTCGGGCAGCCTACTGCCCTTGATCACTGGCAAGTTAAAAAACCCAGGCAGGCAATGAGGAACACCTGGTAAAGGAACCCACCCATGTGGGCGTGGCCGCAAGGCCTCCTGGTCCGTGTAGTTCCCCAGATTAAACCACAGTGGGTGCCGCCGAGATTTAACAATAAAACAAAATTTGTTACCCCAGTGGGTTGCTCGATGGGGAAAGATTTTGCCTCCGTTGCCTTTCTGCTCCGACACACCAGCATCTCTGTCCCAAACAGCGCAGGAAATCCGACGTTGGCGGTCTGCTTGAGGAGCAGCTGGGCATCCGTTTATTTTCAGGTCAGAATGGCAAATAACACAGAGTGTTATTTGCCATTCTGAGCTGAAAATAAACGGAGGTTAACTGCAGCAGATTCTGTGTCCGTGATTGCTATCCTGCTTCGAATGTGAGACGGCTTGGGTGCATTTGTTTGAGGCTGCCTGCCTCATCACGGACCGCCGCCATGAGGTGGTGGGGAAGGCACTGTGAGCAACTGCTCACAAACTTTGACTATATATATATATATATATCCTACTGGCGGTCGCCAGTAGGTATATATAGTTAGGAATTTTTTCCTATGGGATTTCTGAAAATTCTATGTTGAATAACTTAGGCGTTTGTGGACGGAATTGGCTGAAATTTTCAGGAAAGTGGCACATATTGTTTCTGAGCAGCCCCTGAAAATTTGGGGGGGTTTTGTCAAGGGGGGGGGGGCGAGAAAAAAGGGGGTTCCCAAAACGCGTTTTTCTCATTCATTTTTCCATAGGGCGGTTGGAATCACTTTTATCTCGAATGGCTGAATGGATTTACACGAAACTCGGCAAAATTGTAGATATGGTTTGCCCGACGTGCCTTTGCTATGTCTCAATATATGTGCTCCAGTGAATTTTGAGAAATTAACGTTTTAAAAAACAGATATATATGTGACAGCGTCCCGGTTAGCGCCCCGGTTCGCGTACCTGACGCGTAACGGAACTTCGCTAGGAGAAGCGGATTGGCTCCCCGGTGACTGTGAACATTATAAACAGTCTGGAGCGGCCGCCATCTTGTGTCTCGGTAGGATCGAGACACAAGATGTGGCAAAAACAAAGGGGGAAATGAGCATAAGGGGGCAGAGTACATCCTCCCTGACCCCCTAGGTTTGATGAGGGGGCTTTAAAAGGCGCCCGCGGGGAAAAAAATAAATTATTATCGTTTTTTTGGCGGGGGAGCGCTCGGAACGCGCACCGGGAAGCGGTCCGGGAAGCGTAATATAGGGAAAATAGGATGAAAGAATGTTCAAATAATGTATGTATATTGATTGTTCTTTTTGAAGTATATTTTTTTTATTTAAGTACCAACATGTAGGTACCAATGCAGAGTCTAAAAATAAAAATACACTGTTTCCTTTGTAGATATCTTGCATGTTGTTTCAGAAGTTATTGTGGTGTATGGAATTCATAGCGTAGTCTGTCAGGAAAGCAGAAACACCATGGAGGCAGGAGATGATAAAGAGATGTTAAGTACACATTGGAGATAATATAGTGGGAGAAAGGAAGTAACTATGAGCAAACTTACTATGTAACACAAAAAAGTTGCACAGTATTTTTAAAGTCTGATTTTACATTATAATCAATTTGGTACTAGTTTAAAAAATACATATACAAATGAATAATGTCAAACAATTTTTGAATTATTAAATATAAATGTATTTCTCTGATTTGTTTTCAAAATTTAAAAGAACTTCTAATAATTGATTGTCAGAAATGTTCTCATTTTTAATCAGGTAATCTACTGATTGCACACATTGCAGAAGTTCAAAGTCCCGTGATTCATCAAAGAATTCAGAGTCATTGGGTTCAATTTCAGTTCTTTGTTGCTTTCCAGAACAATTTCCATGGTATTTGTTTGCTCTCCTTCCATTTTTGTGCTGTAAATTGAATTTAAAAAAAATATATCAGTACAGATAGGGCACTGTTGGGTTTAAGTACAGACAGGTAGTTTGGTTTTTTAAAGAGTGAAGTAGTGTGGCTCACTGGTTAGAGGCGGCAGACCCGAGAGCAGAGGACGGCCCGGGACCAGGGTTTGATTCCCGGCGCAGCAGGTTTCTGGACCAGGGTCAGCGGACTCGATAATTCTCTCGCCTCGGTGCCCACTCTGATCAGCGATCACACTCGGCAACTCTGGGCATTAGCTTGCCTCATCTTCACTAACGGCCCCACCAGACCGCCGGGGATGCCTGGTCTCACCCTGGAGATACCCATTAAGGGACCATCTCTCAGGGAAGCCAGGAAGGGTTTCGCAGCGGTCGAAGCGCCTTGGGACCCTACGGGTAAGTAGTGCGCTATATAAATGCCAATACATTTACATTACATTACATACAACAGTGATTTTATCTTTGGGCAGTGTATGGTATCAGACTGGAAGTAGAAATATAAAAAAATGTATGTGATAAAGCCTAAGTAAATTCTTAATTATACAAGACAAGCCTAACTCCACCCATAACTAAAACAGAGAAGTCTATCTTATTCTATAACTATTACAGAGGGATTGTATATAACTATCAGAAAATGTTTTCCTAATTAACTTAAAGTGCAGAACATACTTCAGTTTTTAAAATAACATCTTACCTTTCAAAAAGAAGTTTAAGTTCTCAGTTGAAATGCGCTTGATATGTACTTCAGGAAGTAGTAGTCAAAATGGCTGGGTTTCTCTCTCTTTCTTTATATATATTCAGGTACATAACCAATCAAATGTCATGAAATAATAGAAGATATTGAAAGTAGCATTTTAATTGGTTGTCAATTCTAACACTTCATAAGTGTTTTTGTTAGGTAATTTACCTCAGGATATTTAGTCAGGCTTACAGCATAATTTTCTCAATGGAATTCCATCAAATTTGGGAAAATGGTAGGGACTGCTATGTAGTAGGGCCTATTCTATATTTGATGAAAGTGTCTGTAGTGGTTTTTCTGTAAATTACTTTCCCACCTTTTTTTATTGAGCGCTTACCGGTGTGCTCCCCGGTACGCGAACCGGCAGCGTTACGGGAGTTCTCCATTTTGTGTATCGGTAGAATTGAGACACAAGATGGAGGACAAACAATGTTCGGAATGGGTAGAAGGGGGCAAGGTAGACACTTTGTGACCCTCTAGGTTTTCTGAGGGGGGCTTAGGACGCTGATATATGCAAAAATAAAAAAATAACATTTGGAAAACTTTGCGGGGGAGGGCCCGGTACGCACACCGGTAAGCGAACCGGGGAGCGTACTTTGGTGAAAAAAAAAGTTAGAAAAAGATAAACTTTTTGAATGATCAGAGGTAGGTAGTTCTGATAAGAGCTATTGTGTTCTGTGGCTAATTTAGGTACCTACAAGTAGGTTCCAATGCACAGTTTTAAATAAAGGACGAATATTCTATTCCCTTCATCGGAGAATGTAAATGTAAATGTAAATGTATTTGAGCTTATATAGCGCACAGCTACCCGCAGTGGGTTTCCCGGCGCTTGCTTAGGGAACCCGTCCTGGTATTCCCCTGTGAGATAACCCCGGCAGGGTATCCACAAGGTGAAAGCCAGGCATCCCGCCGCGAGGGGCCGTTGTGGAGATTAAGCAAGCTATTGCCCATAGTCGCAGAGTGTGAACCTGTGAGTCGAGAAGGCACCGGAGCGAGAATTATCGAGTCCGTGGAATTTTTTAGCCCAAGACCCGCCGAGGCGGGGAATTGAACCCTGGTCCAGGGCCGATCTCAGCTTCCGGGTCTGCCGCCTCTAACCCCTGAGCCACACTTCTCCACAGAGAAGTGAAGTGCACACCATCTCTTCTGTATATGTCTTGAATGTTGTAACGCAAGTTATTGTTGTATATTAAACCCATTCCATAGTCTCTCATGTAAGCAAAAACAGATTTATTCACATGTTTCCGTGCTTTCTCAAATTGTGGAAAAAATTGGTTGGAACACTTCCATTTCTGTCTTTGGCATATATTGGAATATACCAAGGAAGTTTGGGGAAAAAGTGTCATCAATTGATGAAAGGTGTTCTTTAAAAGCATTTCCAGACCAACCCCAGTCATAGTGCCCAAATCATTTCCATCACAGTGCACTATTAAGAGGTCAGGGTTTGGCAGATGCATAATTTTTTTTTATTAAAAACATATGAAATATATTTTTCATTTAAAAGAATAATACATTTGACAGCTTTTGATATTTGCTATTAAAAAACCATTGAAATTCACTGAAAAAACCATAGGTTATAGACCATATATAGTTAGGAATTAGCATTTACAAAACCTTGAAAATTCAATTAAAAAACCATAGGTTATAGACCATATATAGTTAGGGATTAGCATTTACAAAACCTTATTTTACTCACACAAAACCATTGAAATTCGCATATATAGTTAGTTGCACTAACTATATATCGCGCACCCGCAATCCACTGCTGATGATGTCGCATATTACATCATTCATGACATGGTCAGTGACATCACTGATGACATCACTGTTGACAACTCAAATGACATCACTGACAACATCACTGATGACATCATTCATGTGATAATACGATGAACCTCTTCAGACTCAAATATAACCTTAGATACACTCAGTGAAAACAGACACTCACAGATTGTCAGTCATACATGGAGTTACTCATACACCTAGTCAGTCATGCAAAGAATCAATCACACCTCCATTTCCTCAACTATACAGTTATACACACCTTACTTATTCAAACATATTCTAACACATATTTACTCTCTTTTACAATCATTGATACAAGTTTTCAATGATCCATGCAGCCACTCACATATTCACTGGCTCTTATACACAGTAATTTATATATGTCAACTCTCACATATACTGTGTTTTAAATATGTACTTACTTTGACATGTAGCACTGAGATATCCATTCACTCACCAATACACTCATGCACACAGTCAACCACCCATACAGCTGTTTCCACATGCAGTTTTGAACCCATACATCTAGTGAATCAACTGTTCACACATCTATGCACAGAGTCACACACCTCCCAGCCACCCACACACACACACTCACTCTCCCATACAAATACTTGGGCAACCAATCAATAACCCATATAGTTACTCATATAGCTACTGATCAACACATGCAGCAGTTTACAGAACAACAGATATAATGATGGACAAATTAAGACAGTTTATTCACTAACACATGCACTCAGTGAGACACATTTAATCACTCTCTCATACAGTCTGTCATGCACCTACTAAATCCTTCATCCAGACACTTTTACATCCACTCATTCTTCAATATGTAAAACATATTTAAACTTTACAGAAACACACAGTCACTGGATGATGTCATCAGTGATGTCATGAGTGATGTCAAATGAGATGTCATCAGTGATGTCATCAGTGATGTCACTGACCATGTCATGAATGATGTAATATGTGACATCATCAGCAGTGGATTGCGGGTGCGCGATATATAGTTAGTGCAACTAACTATATATGCGAATTTCAATGGTTTTGTGTGAGTAAAATAAGGTTTTGTAAATGCTAATCCATAACTATATATGGTCTATAACCTATGGTTTTTTAATTGAATTTTCAAGGTTTTGTAAATGCTAATTCCTAACTATATATGGTCTATAACCTATGGTTTTTTCAGTGAATATATATATATATATATATATATATATATATATATATATATATATATATATATATATATATATATATATATATATATATATATATATATATATATATCCATATATATATATATATATATATATATATATATATATATATATATATATATAACGTTATAGTCTGAAATGTAATTCCTACAAAACCAGAGAAATTCTGCCGCAAATTATAACAGCTGGTAAAATACCACAAACTAAAATACTTTAAAAGAGGTGCTTGGTACTTACCTGTGTGGTTACATCCCGCAATGTAAAAGATGTATGTTAAAGGATGCATACTTAGCCCTCGGATTGGTATAGCTAGCCATCGATTCCACTAAACTGAAAATAAAGAGTGGATTCTCACCAACTTTACAATAGGCATAGTTTACAAGAATGTACCAGTATTGACACTCAGGCGCCATGGACACTGCAGGGTAATTTTAGATGTGTGCGTTCGTCATTTTGCTGTTTTTGTAATCTACAATTCTTTACTTAACAGTAGCTGAGTCCTTAATAGAGGCACAGCAATTATAGTGAATATAAGAATGAATCACATCAGCACAACTAGAAAATGCATAATATTTCATTTAGAACTAACATCTGAACTGTATTTGTTCCTGCTGACTTACTAAAAATGTGCTCCATTAAAATACCCAATTGCCTCTGCTTAGGTCAGCAGCAGTGAATGCTCCCTTTGTCGATCCGGTTCTCAGAGTTCATTGGCAGGGCGCTCAGCTGCCCAGCATTATGTCTGTTGAAAATCCAAAAACAATTCCCAGGCAACTAAACCAGGGATTTCATATACTCTTTATGGGAAACATACAAGAAGCATCTTTTTGATTTCCATCCTCGAATATGAGAGCATGGTGTGAGGAGCTGCACTTGCATGAGGGAATGTAAAAGTGCATGAATTCAGCTGCAGCCCCCCCAGGGCAGATGAGGGTGCAGCAAAAGTAAACAATAAAACTGTAATAAAATGAATTATCATTTTATTTTTCACTGCTACCTGTGAGAAGATGGCCTGGTATATGATGTCCACTATTCTAGTGGGCACCTTGCACCAGTCCTATCGACCCTTATTGATGGTAGGTTATAAAGTCAACCTTATAGAAAGCTATCCTAGTGGTAGCTGTGGAGAGCAACCTTTAGGCTAAGACTTGGATACAAGTTAAGCAAGTTGTTTTACAATTTATAATCCCTTGAGTACCAAATGAAAGCACACCATACAAGGTATATATCATATATAAATGTATTTATTCGAAACACAACCCCTCTACACTCTCAGGGATGTGGAATATTTTTTTTAATGTACTTGTCCAAAGGACAACATGCTAAAAAAATCTACTTGCCCTGCAAAGAAACCAACTTGCCCAGCCTTTTGCTTAATTCAATTAGATGAGCTTCCAAAGAAAGTCCCTATTATTTGTAGTGGAGACTATGGCACTATTAACTTTACCCTGTGACGCTTTGAACTTTTGATTGGATAACACAGTATCTGTTATAAGTTTACTTGATGTGTATGTACTGGGAAAAAGCTATATTACAATATTCATTTTGCACTAGGTATTGGCAAATAAAATACAGTAACAAACATTGTAGACCAAAGCTGATCTCTACAAAACATCTGGGATCCAGCCTCAAGTCAGAGATGGACATAAATGTCATTCTTCAATATGCCTCAACCAGAGCTGTGTTTTTTTTTATCCAGTAGAGCAGATGATAGTTTTTCTAATTCATCAGTGAAGGACAGGAGTCAGAATTCCTTTCTTCTTAGGAGACCGTTCTGCAGATTTCAGTAACATTAACTTCAAAGGATCGTCTCACATGATGTGAAAGATGTTTATTTGAGTGACTGACATTGCAACACATAATGGTAATCAAGAGAACTTTTGGGCCTGGGCCCACGGTTGAGCAAGCCGCAAGGGAGGGAGGCTCAAGTTTATTCCTAAGGTACTGCAGTCTTACCAGCAGTCCCAAAGACAGGCAGTGTACCATTAAACTTGGTGAGGAGTCAGTAGGATCTTCAACAAAGCCCAAATTGTATTACAGATTCACAAACAGGATTTCCAAGTCTTCCCATAGAAAAGAGCTGATTGAAAGTCTTGGAAGGCTTCAGTAGATTCCAGACCCTTTAGCTAACCTGTGTTAGCTAAGTAAAACGTACACTATACCAGGTTGTGCAGCAATGAAAGTCTGAAATGACTAAACCCATGCAAATAGCTTGAAATTCTTCTCTTGTGAATCTTGTCAGTCCTGGCAGGATTTTAATATCCCATTATACAAACTGCAAGGAATATGGTCTATGAAAATGCATTGGTATTCTCTTGATAAACTGCTGGATAAATCCTGTTATAACTATGGACAACATATCGGAAGAAATGCCAGCGCTTTCAAAACAGCTGTGGTTGCAGTTGGGAGGTTTCCCAGCAATAGTTACTGTGCAGTGGTATAATTAGACTTCTGCAGCAAATTTAACACAAAAAGTCCACATGAGGGAGAGCTGCAAAATTAGTGTGCATGCACCACTCAATGCCATTTTTAGTAAGCTCCTTAAGGTCAACCCTAGTGCAAGGTGTAGGCGTTCGAACACATTAAAAGCACTGGGAAGAGAAGCCAAGTCAAAGGACAGACTGTTAGACATACGGAAGTGTTAACAGCCTGACAGCAAGGCACTTCTAAGCCTTAGTGATGTGAAACACCACCTCAGCCTTGTTAATATATCCACTACAAGCAAGAGACTGAGTTGGACACTTCAGACCCATCATGCACCCTCCACAACTACAGCAAGTTCTCCAGCGCCATTTTAAAGAAACTCCTTTTTATGTGCTGCATGAACGCATTGTTGGGCATTTTACAGTGCTCCATTGGGGTATGTCTGAGATATAATTCATGCCCAGGCGTTTGCCCTCTGATTGCACACAATACATCATGTTTCTTAAGATGTATCATAGTTGCCAGATTAGCGATTAAACGAGGGAACTACATTTCTAATGCTGCCCACTTAACTACAATGTGTGATCTTGGGCAAATATTCTATTATACTGGGACTCTATACCCTTACCTGTCAAAACTGCTTGCACTTGGCTAATGCCTATGTGCTATGACAAACAGTTTGGCATTTACATAAGTATAGGTAATTACTTGAGAACACACCACCGCCATTTTTAAAACATTATTTAAATGGTTTTCTTACTGAGACCTAAAGTTTTCCAGTTTATGTCCCTGTGAGGATTGGGAGGCGCCTATATTGACAGCAGCTGTTTGTTGCTATCCTGCCTCCGCAAAGGTATGCTAAGCACTGCACTGAAACTCCTACAAAGCCCCACAATGTGTTGAATACATGGCACTAATGGAAAATGTACTATCGGAAAACTATCTACAGGCAAACCTTCTAAGTATCCGCTGTCTTTTCATCTTTTCTTTAGCATACCTTATGTTTATAGATGCTGCTAAAGTTAGAAACACTGCCGAACAAATCGTTTTCACATAACCCCTGATTTTCTGCATATTACACTCACTCTATATAAAACGCAGGCAAGCAGGATGCACAGGAGGTTAATGAGAAGCATAGCGTTTGCCTCCGACATCAGCTCAGATGTGATGGTCACTGAAAGTAAAAGATAATGGAAATGCCCACTATGAACAGACTTTGGATTCCAAGAGGCACAGGGAGCAAAATACCAGAGATATGCCCGACTGGCAGACTTTGATGATTCTACAAGGCCCAGAGGGCGCAAGGGGAAGAGGCAAGGCCCAGGGAAATACACGAGGAGGAACAAAGCTAAGGTAATCGAGCAGGAAACCGAGGGGCAGAACTGAGAGGGCAGGGCCTCCATTCCTCTCCTCCCCTGCTCTCCAGTCTTTTACTTGGCAGTCCGATGGGAGCTGTGCTATTTTGCTCCATGAGGTGTGATTCAAAGTCTGCAGTAAAAGACGCTCGACTTTGCATTTCAACAATCTCAATTCCACAAATAACAGCAGCCTCAAACCCATCCAAATAGTGACTACAGTCAGTGGCTTTCAGCGAATAATAGGCCTTTAATCATTTTAGTTACTGAAGGCATCTGCTTCGGATTTCTTGATTAGCTGTTAGCCGGTGGAAGTATCAGTTCTGTCCCTATTTTAACTATTATCAAATCTACTTGTCCTCCGGACAAAACAGACATTTGAACCTCTTGCCCTGGTAATAAATCTAGATGTCTCGGGCGTCGGGCGATACAAATTCCTCATCCCTGACTCTTCATGAGGTTAGAGGTAAAAGTACAAGACAAGGAACTTAATTAGCAAACGATAAGTTGCACAGTATATGTTATGCCCAAGGGGCCTCACAAACTATATACTAAAATAGTGGTATAAGAACCACGTGAGAGTTAGAAAGCAGGCCTGGGGCCCATGGAATCGCTGGGGCTTCTAGGAACAACCAATGCACAACTTTGGGATACCTCGGGAAGTCGATGCAGTTGCAGAAATGCAGGATGTCCAGAAGTTCCGGTCCCACGTCTCTCGTGTCCGCCACAGGTGTCAGCTTTGCTAGGAGCGCATGTCCGCATCAGAGATGTCTGGAAGTCTGTGTCCTGTGTCGCAGATTCTTCGGAATCCGGCGGGATCCTCGAAAATGCAGACCGGCAAAGATGCTGTTGGTTCCTGTTTGAACAGGGTGGTCACTCCTTGACCACAAGGGAAATTTATTCCCTCTTCCAGTCGATATGGAATGTCGAAGGTCCAAGATATCAGTCAGTCAGTCAGTGAATCACTTTTATTTCGGTTAAGAACCATAAAAAGGCATATTACATACAGTGCTATTTATACATAATTATACATTATAAAAACGTTAAAAAACATCATAAGATCAACATACAAAAATTCCAGGTTTAAAAAAAGTTTTTAAAAAAAAGGAGATACAAGAATAAATATCTCCAAAGTACTATAACAAGTCCCACCAAACTAGCCGGGTTACATAATAAAATGGGACCTCCCCGTTATTTACATCAAGTGGCCAGTGGAAGATAATTAATATAGAGTGCCTTTTTTTAGTATTGCACACCTAATAAACCACATGGACAACAAAAATTTGGATGTTGCATATACTGTCATAAATGCAGTGTCTGTTTTGAGGATTCTATAGGTCTCCCTAAAATCTCTGAGACCCCTGGACTTACAGAAGAGGATTATCCATGTTGCTCTAGGCCTAGAATACGTGGGGAAGAAGAGCAGAACATACAGATCTGTCTCTCTGCTTCCCCGACATCCGGGGCAAGTGCTCACTGGGGGTGTGGCTTTTGACCACTTTTCTGTGACGTCCCTAAGAGGGAGTGAGCCATGCCTGAATTAGATATACATTTTCCTGGTCAGGGGGGGCTGGATGTCATCTAGAAATCTCTCAAAGGAAGGGAGGGCCTTGATTTCCAGGAAGGTATCGGTCAACATACCCTGGGACGAACATGAAACTAAAAGGGCCAGGACATACTCTCTCAGAGTTTAACTCAGACTTTTTCTAGGTAAAGCGGCGCAGGTCTCCTCAGGAGAGGACCATAAGTCCTCCCTACCTATGGCCTTGGAGAGGTGCCGAATGTGCCTGAACCAGGATATTTTCCCCACGCCCCTGCTAGCTAACAGGTCCCGTAGGTCCTCCCTATAGCTCTCCAGTTCAGGGGTGGCCCAGAGTCATCTCCAGAATAACAATGGGCGATTCGAGGCGACGTCCTGAATAGGGACCAAGCCCAGGTCCAACCTTAGGGGTGTGAGGGGTGTACTCTGGGGTAACCTCAGAAGACGCCTCATAAAACTATTCTCAGTGAGAGAGAGGGGGGCCGCGCTTACGTGTCCCCACAAGTCTGCACCATAAAGTGCGCCACCTCTCGCCTGGGCTCTATATACTTCAACCGGAGGTCCCACCTGTTTGAGAGGGGATTCAATAAAAACTTTTAAGATGCCACCCGAGGATTGGGCAAGCTTCAGATTGACTTTAGCAATCTACGGCCCCCAATCCATTCTATCAGATAAGGTGACCCCCAAGTACTCACAGATCGACACGCGATCCAGTGCCAGGCCATCCAAGTGCGGGTGTGGGCAATTGGGGCGTTTCAAAATGAACACCATATATTTGGTTTTGGTGAAATTAATTTCCAGGAACCTGGCAAATGCCTCCAATGTGCGCTGAATGCCCCTCGATAATTTCGACAATAGGAGGGTATCATCGGTGAACATTAATGCCGGTATTTTCCGTCCCGCTAGGATTGGAGAGTCTAGGTCTTTAGCTCCCAAAAGAAAGGCAATCAGGCCGTTGAGGAATAAGGAGAATAGCGTGGGGGCTAGATCGCACCCCTGCCTCACTCCGCATTCCACCGGGAATGGGGTTGAAAGGGCGCCTTCCCTCCCGTACCTCACCCTAGCGTACGTGCCCTTGTGCATCTGTTTGAAGAGGTCACACAGATAGGCCGGGGCTCCCATCCCCTTTAGGATAGCCCAGAGCCTGTCCCTCTGGACCAGGTCAAATGCGGACCGGAGGTACACAAATATTAAGTACAGGCTACCCGCTCTCAAAGTGACCGTCCTTCAGTACACAAGCTGTAGCCTGAACAGCTGGTCGATTGTAGAAACCACCGCCCGAAACCCTGCTTGCAGGGAGGTTAGGATGTGGTGTACGTCCATCCAACACTGCAACCTGGTTAGGAGGACTCGGGCAAAGAGTTTCTGGAGGACGTCAATCAAGCTTATGGGGCGGTAGTTTGCCGGGTCCAGGGGAGAAGCCTTCTTATGGATGGGTATAATTACTGCTCCCAACCAGCTCCGGGGGATAGCCAAGCCCTGCATAATGGCATTGAAGAAGGTGCAAATGTAAGGTGCCCACACCCCTTGTTCAGACCTATAAAGGTCCCCAGGGATCCTATCAAGGCCAGGTTCCTTCCCCGGAATCAGACTCCTTATTGCCGCCTTGACTTCCGAGATCGTGCAGGGATAACTGTCTAGGGCACCTCCCTCAACACGAGCTGAGTCAGGCAGACTAACTACTTCCAATGATTCCGCTAGGGGTGGCTCGGGGTCAAGAGAATAGAGGGGCTTGAAGTGGGCAAGCCACACCTCTTCACAGAGGTTAGGAACAACTGCGGGTGTCCCCGAGGCCGGGCCTCCACGCACCAGGTTCCAGAAGGCCCTAAACTCGCGGGCGTCTAGACCTGCTCTAATTTCTCCCATCTGTCGACTTCCCACTCCGCTTTGGCGGCTTGGATCAGGCTAGTATAGATTTGCCGTGCGTTTCTAATCGACGACTGGATTCCCATTTTCACCTCCTTTAAGAGGGTTGATTTTGCCTCCCTGTATTTTTTATTGTACCAATTTTCTCTCTTGTGGGGTCTCCCCCTACCGGAATCGGGAGCTGTAAAATATTCACCCAGGGAGGTGAAGAGCGCATTATGAATGGACTGGATGGCCGGGAAGTACGAGGGCCCAGGTTTCCCATTCCTCAGGTCACTGACCTCGACTAAGGCCTCTGCAACCTGGTTGTAAATCTCTGCCAACTTGTCCGGTGCCTGAGCCACCCACTCCCACCTGACCCGCCTACCTCCCCCTGTTAGGAGTAGGTGTCAATTAGTAAGAGTCCCAGCTGCATCTTGTGTAGTCAGGTTCCCCAGGTGACCAAGTAACTCAAGTGACAGTAGATTATGGTCACTGTCGATTCTTGGGGATACGATTTAATTGAGCCCAGAATTCCACGTTGGTCAAAATATAGTCAATTTTCGTGCTTTTCCCCAGTCTGTTATAGGTACGTGCGCCTGGTATATCTGGGAGGAGCCTGCCATTGCAGGCCCTTAGGGAGAAAGCTACGAGCAATTTATTGATAGCGAGTGCCAACGGCGTCAGGCGGTTTACTGGGTACGTGGAGCATTCAGGGATGAGCCACATTTCGTCTTCCTCAGAGGTAACAGGGGGAATCCCCGAGAGTGGCTCAAAGTGGCAGTTGAAGTCTGCCTCAATGATTTTATGGTACGAAGGGGGAAAAGAAGAAAGAAGAGCCTCCAGGGCCTCCAGAATAGATAGACCTTGTTGTCGGGGGAAGGGACAAAGGTAGATATTAATCACTTCACTCAATTCAATTCAATTCAAAATTCTTTATTTCGGCTTCGTTGCCATAAAAGAAACAATGCATAAACATTACAGTTAAAAAAAGTACATAGATACAATACAGCATGGAACTTTAAAACCATTAGCTAAAACGATTCATTTCATAATAGAGACAATCAATACACAAACAACAATAAAAATCATTGATGGACCCACCACTAATTACTTGAAAATGGGCCAATTCTATCTCTTGAGTTGACCCCAGTTACAGTTGAAGTCCCTGTTTTTTCCTTTGGAAAAAAATGGAATGTAAAAACCTGCTAACACTAAATATTATTGGTTGAGTTGTGTTAGTTGTAAAAATTCTCAAAGCCTGTGTACATGATCTCACGCCTAGCAATAGGCAGATTGGTTTAATCCATCTTTTCCTGGCCTGTGCATACACAGGGCAAAAAAAGAGGATATGTTGCTAATTTTCTATCTGGTGGCCATCACACATGGAACATAGTTCATCTGTCACTAAGGATGAAGAATTTGGGCCCCTGACCCAACGTGCCAAAGTTGACTTTATTAAGAGATTTCCATATCTGAATTTTAAAAATAAAGTTTTGGCAAGAGGGGGCACTATTTCATCCATAAAAGTTTAAAATAATGGAACGTCCTTGAAGGTGAGGAATTTTGTTACTAAGGTCCCACCAGTTGGAGCACTTGTGATCATGTTAACAATAAAGGTCCAGAAGGCCCTTTTTAAAATTATTTTCAAGTTGGATGGTAGTTGATCCGGGTTCTCCCAGAAGTGTTTCAGACCTATTTTAATAAACCAAGTTTTAACATGTGTTAACCACGGGATAACTTTTAGGCTATCAAGCTCCATAATTTCTATTAGCCCGTCCCTGTAGTCCTGTAATTCAGGTATCCGCCATAGTCTAACCCACAGCAGCAATGGGCGTAATATGATGTGGTGGTCTGTCCTTTTGATGTTTAGGTCAAATTGGAGGGGCACTAAAGGAGTACCTCTCGGGACCCTTACCAAACTTCTCATAAAATTATTGTCCAGGACACTAAAAGTGCCCTTGGATCCTGGGCCCCACATTTCTGCACCGTATAGCACTGCTGATTGTACTTTAAATTTGAAAAGTTCAATCGCCGGGGATACGGCTTTGCTAGTGCTCAGGCTTTGTTCCCTAAGGATAGGTTTTACATTCTGAGAAAATGTCAACTTACTTTTTTCTATTTGGGCTTTCCAAGTAAAATTGGAGTCTAATGTCACCCCTAAATATGAAAAGTGGGGCACCAATTCTAATTTAGCTCCTTTTAACATTAAGCAGCCTTTATCTGGTTGGGTTGGATTTAGGGCCATACATTTTGTCTTTTTCCCATTGATCTCCAGTCCCTTCTTACTGCAATAATCACTGAAGGAATTCAATAGTGCCTGGAGACCTTTTTGGGTTTGGGAAATCAAGATGGTGTCGTCGGCAAATAGTAGAGATGTTACCTTTTCACCGTTCAGTTTTGGGGAATCGTTTTTACATCCCTCTAAGTATGAGGGAATATCATTCACGAAAATGGAGAAGAGCGTGGGGGCCAGTACGCAGCCTTGGCGAACACCACGCTCGATAGGAATTTTTGGGGTCAATTCGCCATTTGGGCCCCATCGAATTCTTGCGAAATTTCCTTCATGTAGCTCTTTAATCTGAACTAGTAAGTTATTAGGCAACCCGACTGCACTCAACGTTTTCCATAGGAAATTGCGAGGCACTAAATCAAATGCTGCCCTTAAATCAACAAAGGCAACATATAAATGACCCCTTTTGATCTTTACATATTTCCAATAAAGGCAGCAAAGTCTAAAGATCTGGTCTATTGTGCTAACTTTGGATCTAAATCCAGCTTGGTATCTAGTTAGAATCGTATTTACCTCCAACCAATCATTGGCACGAAATAAAATATGTTGTGCAAAAATTTTCTGGAGTATATCCATTAAACTGATTGGTCGATAATTAGATGGGTCCATCCTGTCTCCTTTTTTAAAAATTAAAACAATTTCGGCTCCCTTCCAACTTTCTGGGAAGTCTAGAGTACAGGATAACTTATTGCACAAATAATTAATGTATGGTGCCCATACTTTTAAGTCGTGCTTATATATAAGTCACCCGGGATCTTGTCAAGGCCTGGGGCTTTACCAGATTTTATTTGGCTTATTGCCAACTCGGTTTCCCCCAATGTAAAGTCGAGATAGTCATTTGGAAGTTCATAGCTTGGGGAATTCATGTCAGTGTGGGGATCATCATATTTTTTCATAAAGGTTAGTAAAGTGGTTAATCCAGGTTAGTTCGTCCAAATAGACGTCCTTAGCCACTCTCCCTACATGATTGCCATTGGCTACTACCCTCCAGAATGCTACGTTATCACGTGATTTGGCGGCCAGCAGCATATCAGCCCACTTTTCTTCTTCCCAAGCTATTTTTGAAGCCTTTTGTACCGACTTATAATTGTTCCTAGCTGTTTTAATATCTAGTGGTGCCTTAGATTTAATTGCTGATAGGAGTGCCCTTTTGGACTCTCTGCAGGTTCTGTTATACCAGGGTTTGCAGTGGGATACATTCTGTGTCTTTTGCTGGTTCTTCTTAGGCATTTTGGTAACTAAAAGTTTTAGATCATCAAAAAAAGTTTGGTGTAATATCCTAAAATGAGTTTTATTTTCCTCATCTGATGTTGAGACTAGGTATGGTTCAAAGGTACCTGCAAATAGTGAATATATTTCTACAAGGATATCACCATGGTCCAATATAAATGGCCATTTGAGTGATCGCCTATTATTACTAATATGGATCTCAGTGTTGTCACCATTATTTTCATCTGCTAATAGAGGGGAAGCTATATCCTCTAGCAGTGTGGCTTCCATTTTAAGATCTAGAGGAAAGTGGTCACTCTCTAACCTCTCCTTTACCTCAAGATCAAGAAGATATGGCCAAGTTGGTATAGAGGCAATCACAAAATCTATATTACTTTGGTAGTTTTTCCTGCAGAAGGTGGGTTTCTTCAAGCAATCAGACGGTAACCGTCCATTGCAGGCCCTAAGGCAGTGCTCAGTACATATTTTAGTCATTTGGAGTGCCAAGGTTGAACATTTGACTAATTTAACATTATCCATGGTGGGAATTTTATTAGCCTGGTCTTCCTCTTCAAAAATGTCACTAAGACCCATGACTGGCTCGTAATTACAATTTAAGTCGCCAGCTAGGATAACAAAATCCTCCATACCATCCAATTTGCTTAGAAATAATCTAATTTGGATAATGTTAATGATTCACTTGATTTGGGTGATGGCCTATTATAAATATTTATTAAGAACAGATTTTTCCCTTCACGTACAGTAAATTTTAATGCTAATATATCTAGGGAATTAGTATCCACCACCTCAATACGTGCCCTTATGTGTACTTTCACCCAGATTAATAATCCACCCGAGGCCCTTCCACTTCTGGATGGAATAGTGAAGTAGTGTGACTCACTGGTTAGAGGCGGCAGACCCGAGAGCAGAGGACGGCCCGGGACCAGGGTTCGATTCCTGGCGCGGCAGGTTTCTGGACCAGGGTCAGCGGACTCGATAATTCTCTCGCCTCGGTGCCCACTCTGATCAGCGATCACACTCGGCAACTCTGGGCACTAGCTTGCCTCATCTTCACTAACGGCCCCACCAGACCGCCGGGGATGCCTGGTCTCACCCTGGAGATACCCATTAAGGGACCATCTCTCAGGGAAGCCAGGAAGGGTTTCGCCGCGGTCGAAGCGCCTTGGGACCCTCGGGGTAAGTAGTGCGCTATATAAATGCCTATACATTTACATTTACATTTACATGGAATCGCACCAATTCCATAAGTCTTGTACCCTAATCTATGTGGTGTATCAACTGCCCAGGTTTCCTGTAACATACAGAAGTCCGAGGTTTCAATGTAACTAGCCCATTCTGGGTCCCTCAAATTTTTTAGGACTCCGGCTATGTTCCAGGAAACAAATTTTATTGGCTCCCTTGTTACTGCTGTTATTTCGGGAACTACCTTTTGTGTCTCCCTACATCTAGGTAGAGCCTCAAGTTGTAATACCGATGAAACTTCCTCAGGTGTTATCGTACTCCTCTGTTTATTCTGAGGTGCTACCAGCACGTTTAAATGTTAAGGGTTGTTATATCCCTTGTTGCTAAATCAACCAAAGGTAACGGGCCAGAATTCACCAACACTTCGGCTTCATTAACAATACCCACAGCACTGGGGGTTCTTATTCCACTTTCCCCACCCCCCCATGTCAGATAACATCAATCACAATCATCTAGGCCACTAAATATATCAAATCTATTTGAGGTCTCTAGAGGTGTGAATGGTTTTAAATGGTCCATTCTTCTGTTGTTGACGTTATGAGGTCTAGCGGGCACATAGTTCCATCCATGAGAGTCAGGGACGGGGACCGGAAATGGCAAATATTGTGGGTTCTTAACATTCTGTAAGTTTGACGGGTACGGTGCATGTTGAGTGTTCCCAACACTCTGTGTGGTCGGCAGATAACTAATTGGGTAAGGTTGTGATGTTATATGCTGGGGTGGTTGGTACTGAGATGGAAACACCACTGACCTTGGGTATTATGCAATTGTTAGTAATACCTGGCGGCCAATTTAATATAAATTGGACAGCATTAGGATCCCTAAAGTTCACTACCACCACATCACCTTCGATGTCTTTGGGTCTACCCCCCAGCCATTGAAGACGGCGAACGTGAACAATTTCGCCACTAAAATGATTTGCAATTGGCCTGAATAGACTTAGCCAATGCATAATCTCGTTCTTCAATTGGGCAAAACCCTCCCGCCTATTCGATTCCAACACAGGGACTCCTGTTAGAACTACCACAAAAGGCACAGCCTCTGGCGGGAGTTCGGGTAAGGGAGTCCGTTTGGGTCTCCCCCAGGTATACTTAGAGCCCCCCGCCTCCCTTGTTGGTCTCTCCTGGAGTGTGTTTGCCATGCTATTAGAAGGTTTGTTGGCTAAAGTACCCATTGTCTGATCTGGTTTTTTTGTAGCTGTTTGGGTGGTGGGTTAGATTGTACGGTCGTTTTGTTCCCCGTGTGCTTTGAAGTGGAATGATTCGTAGTCGGAGTGGAAACTGGGACAGGGATTGGGACAGCAATGATGGGTTGGGGTGGTAATGCAGTACATTACTTGGAGCCACAGTGGTGACAACTTCATTGCTTCCCAATGCCAACTCAATTTTACATAATCTAAGTTCCACTTCGATCAGCCTCTCCAGAATTGACGCCGAGTAATTTTTAATTAAACTCTCTAGAGTATCTAATGTGACAAGGCCTTGAATTGCTTGGGACACATTATCAACCATAGTGGTAACCGAACTGACCTCTTTGTTTGTAGGCATGTTAGGTAAGGGTGATGATATAATGTTAGTTCCCTCTGTGACTACTAATGGATTGTTAGGGTTATTGACAATAATCTTCGTCTTTTTCCCAAAGTCGGTAAGGCTCACTTTTGGTAAATGTGAGTCCCCCCTTTTCCGCCGTTTTTTATTTGGGGGTGGGCCATATACTCTAGGAGCAGGCATAGTTTTTTTTTGCCATGTTTCGCGTTTTTTTGGCAACCATTGGGGCAGATGCCTTCGTTAAACTAGGAGTACTCATATGGGATACTAGGGGGGGGGCATTCAAATCCAGGTTAGGGAAGGTAGTTAGTATGGGCGTAATATCACTCGCTTCCAAAGGCTGGCTATCCAGTATGTGTACAATTTAATTGGCTTTCTGGGTGGGATAAAGCCAACGGATAACGGATAAAGGTGATAGTGGCACTGCCCTACCCTTCATGCTTTCCACGGAACGACGGCGTTCAGCACGTCGTTCCGCCAAAGCAATTTCCTTAGGGATTTCAGGAGTAGATTTTGTAAAATAGTTATCTAGAGTTTTGTTTAACATGCCCCCCTGTTTATCAGACATGATCAACTCCGAACTGGTGATATCATATAAATACAAACAGCAGTCCAAGAGTTATCCAAAAGAGCCTATAGCGTTAACAAGCAAAGAACAGAATACCAAAGGGCAGAGCCCAGTCCGGTCTCCTCGGTTCTCTGAGGGTCTCAGAGGGTCCGCCCTTAGTCCGGGCTTTGTCCCGGGATATGTCCCACACACGCGTCCCGCTCACGCGTTGCGGCACCAGGTCATATACGGGAGGCTGTTAAAAGGGGAGGAGTCACGGGAAGAGGCGGCAGGTGTGCAAGGTGTTCCTGCGCACAGCCTGGTGGGCCTCGCAGTCCCGCCCTCGAGGTCAGTAGAATTTCCCCAAACGCAGCTTCTCCTCTCTTACGGCAGCTTTCCCAGCAGGGTTCAAATGGACAAACAATCCAAACTCGTCTCCGAGCGGCTCCCGCGGAGCGGGGGCCGCGAGGCGTTATGAAGGAGGCTTAACAGAGGGGAGGAGTCACGGGAAGAGGCGGCAGGTGTGCAAGGTGTTCCTGCGCACAGCCTGGCGGGCCTCGCAGTCCCGTCCTCGAGGTCAGCAGAATTTCCCCAAACGCAGCTTCTCCTCTCTTACGGCAGCTTTCCCAGCAGGGTTCAAATGGACAAACAATCCAAACTCGTCTCCGAGCGGCACCCACTTCACTCAACTTGGAGCACAGGGGGAAAAAAAGGAAGAGGCTGCCCCCCACTCAAAGCCTATACACACAAACAGAGCCTCCTCCTATCGGACACATATTTCAATATAAACGTGACCTGGTGGGGAAACCCACATTTTTCTTGTTTCCTTATTTATAGGAATTTCATTTATTCCTATATGTCACTGTGTCAAATTTATAAAAGATCCACACATCAGCTACCACCTTCAAACCCCACATTCCAACCAGTGAAAAAATGTGAGGAGAGAGAGAGAGCCCCTCACGGAAGAACCGCCACAAGGGGTTACTGGCTGATCATTACCAGTTTTACCCACTTATCATCATCGGTGACTCTCTCTCACTCGTGAAAGGAAGAGGAAAGGAAAGAAAAGACAGTGAAATCAATAAATAATTTCACTACTAAGGAGACACAAATAATAACTTGTGTACACATCCACACAGGCACCCCTCGTGAAAGAATCAACCAAAAGTGTAATTCTCACCATTAAAATTGAGAAGCTTGCTGGCCACTGTGACTTTTATTCTGGGCTGCAAGCCTATCAAACTAAAATGGCTTCTATTATAGCCAACCTATTATTAGATTGCCAACATGTTTCGTTGCTATATGATTTCGCAACTTCATCAGGGCTTACAGAGGTTTGGTCCTTTCACTCTTTCACTGTGTTTTTTCAGTTCAACACCTACAGTGGTAGACAATAATGGGTAGAAAACATTAAAAATTGCTGTACAGAACGCAAATCGTGGTAGCCTATTGCGTGTAGTGACTGTTGGATCATTTAAAACACAATTACCTGGAGGTGGCGAAGTTACCACATACCAGCACACCTCTTGTCTGGGTCATCGTGTCAGTAGATCACGTTTCCCTGCGAAAACCCACCGTACTGCTGGAGTTCTGGTGGGTGGAAAGAAAGAGAAAAAAGCGATAACTCATGACAGTGCCTCGAGAATCAAACACCGTATATTGTAGCTATACGGGGCTCTTGCTTAATAAAAATTATTATTATGTGTGTTCATAAAGGGCGGTCTGGCCGGACAACGCGACCGTGAGTATGGATGCACTGCTTCTAGATTGAAACTGTGAAATCCAGTATTTAGGTGAACATGCACCCTCAGCAACCCACAGGATGCGAAATGAAGCAACAATCACTCCACAGAGTCCAGAAGGACCAATCTCGTTCATGCATTCACACTCGCATGCTTGAAGCATTAGCGGCGTCAAAGGGAAATGCACCCACCCATCCATTCCCTGACCATCGACCAAGAGCCCGAGAATCCTCTTCAGACCCCAATCTCGGCACGCTCCATTCGTGTCTAAGCCTGCCAACCCTCATCCATACTGATCCACCTTACCGCTGCCGCGTCCCACCGGCGTTACAGGAGCATCGACTCGCTGGATTCCGTAATAGTTAAAGCGGCCGTGTTCGTCACTCCCCCAATCGTGTTCCATGGTACGCAACAACTGGAGGAGGGGCGGAATAGCGTGGACCCATGGCGGCCATCTTAGAGAGTAGTCAGCCCCGTAACACTTAACTCATTTTTAGTGGATACCAGGACAATCTCGCATCCGGTGATATTTAACAAAGGAGAAGTACTGGGCAATAACTGACTTTTTATCAGTATGTCTCGAAGTAATGCGGTTCCAATGTACTATACTGTGCATATATGCTTCCATGGAACCAAAATAGGGGTCAATGGATTTGGACTACTGCAATTTGTACTATTTCAAAGCAATCCATTTCAAATGCTATTATCGGTTGACAATATTAAACAGCACGTTCCAAAGAGCTCATCGTCCGACCTAATGTTTAACAGATAACACAGGAAGGGATGGAATGAACCACGATGTTAATCTAAAAGGAGTCCAAATATCACAGTGGCATTCAAGACAATCACCAGGACTAATCTGAGGTTCACTTGACTTGCTATATTGACAGTAATCACTTTGGCAAGCCTCCAAGGGATCAGTATCTACTGACCTTATTCCATTCGATAAGGTCATTAAGCCCCTCCTTATCCGCTTTCTCAGAATAGATCCATCTCGCCTCCTTTCTAGCCAATATGCTGTCAATGTTGTGTGACTCACCCATCACCCTCTCCAGGATCACCCATCTGAGATCCCTGGGTTCATGTTTTTGCTCAGTGAAGTGTTGTATAAGGCGTGTGGAGAGTTTTTTAGCTTTGAGTGTGCTTAAGTGTTCCTGGATGCGTATCTTTATCTTCCGTGACGTCAGACCAATGTAATGCAAACCACAACTACAGGTAAGTCTATAGATTACGTGTGAGGTATTGCAATTACTAAAACTTCGGAGGTGCCAGGTGCTACCATCATTTAGAATGACTTCTTTAGTGGCATCAGTAAGAATGCATACAGAGCAATTGGCACAGGGATAGTGACCAGCCGGGAGTGAGCTGGCCACTGAGACTGTGGGATTGCGAGTATGGACCAATTTGTCCTTTAAATTGGGTGCGCTCTTAAAGGCAAAACGTGGGGACGGCATTTTATCTGAAGATGTGGTCAGTAGGGGCCAATGTTTGCGTATAATTTGTCTCGTTTGAGGGGACAAAGGGTCAAAGGTGGTCACCACCGGTATGCAATCCTGCTTTACCCTGGCGTTCCTTTCTAATAAGGCATCACGTGGGGTGTTAAGGGCCCTCTTGCGAGCTCTTTTCACTGTCTTCATAGGGTATCCCTTCTCTGCCAGCTTATTCACCAACTCATCAGATTGTTCCAGGAAGGTGTTGGTATCGGAGCAATTACGCCGATAGCGTAAAAACTGGCCAACAGGGAGGTTGTCCCTCAGGGCACAGGGATGGAATGACCGATAGTGAAGGAGGGAGTTCCTATCAGTGGGTTTATGATGTACACTTGTCACCAACCCACTCCCTGCGGCTCTAATATCCACATCCAGATATACAGCAGTAGTATTGCTGATAGACCACGTGAAGCGCAGGTTGTCATCCGCCTGGTTGAGCCACGTCAGAAACCTGGACAGACAGTCCTCTGTACCTGTCCAGATACAGAGGACGTCGTCGATATATCTCTTCCAAAGGGTGATGTTATCCCTATAGGGATTGGAAGGATGGTGGACCACATTCACCTCGAACTGACCCATAAACATGCAGGTCAGACTAGGTGCAAATGTGGCCCCCATGGAAGTCCCAGACACTTGCAGGTACAATTGGTTCTTGTATTCAAAGAAGTTTTTTGTCAAGGCTATCTCTATGCATTGCATGACAAAAGACGGAGGAGTGTCATAGAACCACTCGAGATCCCCCAGAGCCCGCGCTGCTACCACCAGCGTGGCGTCCTGGGGGATGCTGGTATAAAGCGACACGATATCTATGGTAACCAGAAACTGGGAACCAGGGTCAAACTCAACGTCTTTAAGGATATTCAAGATATTGGTCGTGTCTTGTACGAACGATTCCTGAGTGATGACGGCTTCGCTCAAAAATAAATCAGCGAATTGGGACAAAGGTTCCAACACTGATTGGATGCCCGAGACTATGGGGCGTCCCGGGGGAGGGCGCTGGGGCTTATGAATTTTTGGCAAGATGTAGAATGCCGGTATCCGTGATTTTCTGTTAACAATAAAATCAGCTTCTTTTGGTGTGATCCACTTTTTTTCCAAAGCATCCGCGACCATTTTAGTGATCACGTCTAGCAGCGCGGGTGTGGGTTCTCTCATGAGAGGATGATAGTTGGCACGCATCCCCAACAATCTCAATACTTCAGCCTCATAGTCGCATGTATTGAGGACAACAACCGCACCCCCCTTGTCTGCCTGTTTTATTGTAACCTGTTGGTTTTCTTGCAAGGATTTAACGGCTGTCCAATCATCCTTGTTCATATTGGATACCCGATGTTGGTGGTTAGTTTCCTCCAAAGTCCTGATGTCATGAAGTACACGCTGTTCAAAAACAGCCACTTCAGGACCAAGTGATGACATGGGGGGGGCAAAAACTCGAGGGGCGATGAAGATTAGTATTGAATACAGAGGGACCAGTTCTTTCTTTATCCCTAAAGAATTTGTGGAGTTTGATTTTCCTCATAATTTCTGAGAGTTCCATTCTGCACATAAAGCTGTTGTGTTTTGGAGTCGGAACGAAGCCGAGTCCTTTATTCAAGACTCTGACCTCAGCGGAAGTGAGGACATGGCTCGATAGATTGACAACAATATCTGTCAGATTATCGCCTTCAGTGTTCGAAAATTGATTTAGGCCTGAAACTTTCTGCCCCTGCTGCGTGTTACACGTGGGGAATGTGTCTGCCATGATTGTGCCTGGGTCCTGCCTCTGCCTCTTCCTCTCTGAGCTGCCCCTCCTCCAGTTGTTGCGTACCATGGAACGCGATTGGGGGAGTGACGAACAAGGCCGCTTTAACTATTACGGAATCCAGCGCTCAGAGTCGATGCTCCTGTAACGCCAGTGGAACACGGCAGCGGTAAGGTGGATCAGTATGGATGAGGGTTGGCAGGCTTAGACACGAATGGAGCGTGCCGAGATTGGGGTCTGAAGAGGATTCTCGGGCTCTTGGTCGATGGTCAGGGAATGGATGGGTGCATTTCCCTTTGACGCTGCTAATGCTTCAAGCATGCGAGTGTGAATGCATGAACGAGATTGGTCCTTCTGGACTCTGTAGAGTGATGGTTGCTTCATTTCGCATCCTTTGGGTTGCTGAGAGTGCATGTTCACCTAAATAGTGGAGTGCACAGTTTCAATCTAGAAGCAGTGCATCAATACTCACGGTTGCGTTGTCCGGCCAGACCGCCCTTTATGAACACACATAATAATAATTTTTATTAAGCAAGCGCCCCTTATAGCTACAATATACGGTGTTTGATTCTCGAGGCAGTCATGAGTTATCGCTTTTTTCTCTTTCTTTCCACCCACCTGAATAGAACCCCAGTAGTACGGTGGGTTTTCGCAGGGAAACGTGATCTACTGACACGATGACCCAGACAAGAGGTGTGCTGGTATGTGGTAACTTCGCCACCTCCAGGTAATTGTGTCAACAGTCACTACGCGCAATAGGCTACCACGATTTGCGTTCTGTACAGCAATTTTTAATGTTTTCTACCCATTATTGTCTACCACTGTAGGTGTTGAACTGAAAAAACACTGTGAAAGAGTGAAAGGACCAAACCCCTGTAAGCCCTGATGAAGTTGCGAAATCATATAGCAACGAAACATGTTGGCAATCTAATAATAGGTTGGCTATAATAGAAGCCATTTTAGTTTGATAGGCTTGCAGCCCAGAATAAAAGTCACAGTGGCCAGCAAGCTTCTCAATTTTAATGGTGAGAATTACACTTTTGGTTGATTCTTTCACGAGGGGTGCCTGTGTGGATGTGTACACAAGTGGAAGTTATTATTTGTGTCTCCTTAGTAGTGAAATTATTTATTGATTTCACTGTCTTTTCTTTCCTTTCCTCTTCCTTTCACGAGTGAGAGAGAGTCACCGATGATGATAAGTGGGTAAAACTGGTAATCATCAGCCAGTAACCCCTTGTGGCGGTTCTTCCGTGAGGGGCTCTCTCTCTCCTCACATTTTTTCACTGGTTGGAATGTGGGGTTTGAAGGTGGTAGCTGATGTGTGGATCTTTTATAATTTTGACACAGTGACATACAGGAAAAATGAAATTCCTATAAATAAGGAAACAAGAAAAATTTGGGTTTCCCCACCAGGTCACATTTATATTGAAATATGTGTCCGATAGGAGGAGGCTCTGTTTGTGTGTATAGATATTAATCACTGCCAGGACCAGACCCCCCTTAAATGTTAGTGTAATACACAGGATATCCAGACAGTTAGTGTCAATTACCTTGACTGTGCACCCCAGGTGGACTGCCACCCAGATGCACAGCCTTCCGGAGGGTCGTCCCCTAGGTCCCTGAACCGCCAAGATATATGTTGCAGAGTTTAGTTCAGGGTAATCTAAAATCCTAGGGACTGGGGTTCTATACTTATAGTAAGTTTAGGGGTTGGACTAACCCTAAGGTCCCTCTTATGGGTGGACCTCGGTAAGGGGTGGTTACACCCCTTCCCCTTTGTCCAGTTTCGCGCCAGAGCTGGGGCTGAGCGCCTCAGCAACCGGTTTGAACTGCATGGAGCACCCAGTGTGCCCCAGGCAGTGTCTGAAAAGCATTCACTGAATGCAAAACTCCCTGCCCCAATACACTAAAGCCTGTCTGGGGAGGTGCCAGCACCTCCCTGGACAGGAAACCTATTGTCCAGGTCTCCCCTGCCGGAGTTTCGTCCAGCAGCAGGAGGGCAGACTCATGTCTGTGGCAGCAGCATACATTTTGTGATGCTGGGGCTCTGTTTAACTTTAACCGGGTTTACCAGTAACAACATGTCTTCTCCCTCTAGAAGGGTGGAATGCCACCCCCGCCGCCAGAACTGGTGGGGGGTATTATTCCAAAGTGTTTGACACCTTACACAACATATTTTGATAAAGCCAAACCAAAGTTAGTGTTAACCGCGAGGATTATAATGCACTTAAGAATATATGGTATGGCTACATCATAGAACAGCTATAAGGAGATGGTTCCGAAAGCTGCAGAGGGGCTCAGCTCATGCTAGGGCACCCTCTCACATAAAACCAAGCACTCTGCCTCCAGGATTGTTAAGGACTCCCATAGGAGTGACTTATAGGTTACTATGTGTCTATATATAAGGTAGATATAGGTATACTTTATCTAAGTAAGGGGTGATTACACAACCATACCCAGGCTGTAAGAACAGACTTGTGGTGTCAGTTTGGAAGGCTAACCAGGGGTGGCACAATACATGCTGAAGCCCCTGGTAGGCCTAAGGTGCACCTATGCCCTGGGTACCTAAGGTACCATATACAGGGGATCACAAGAGTGACCCTGTAACCAATCTGGTATGTACCTAAAGTACATGGTGTCCATTTTATAGAGAAAGCAGATAGACTGGAGCCCTGAATAGCAAGGACCCAGTCTAACTAAATCGAAATCCAGCAAAACACCAGGCAAAAAGTGGGGGTAACCATATAGTCATATATCCACCTTCCTACACTACCAGCCCACACAGTGATGTTCACTTCACAGTTTACACTGCGCAAGTCACTTTGGCCGGCTGTCTTGTGACAGGCAGCCTGATATGCACAGTGTAAACCTCTCCACCTAGCTGTCTCAGACAGCTGGGTGGAGAGCAGGCAGAGGCCCAGTGACGTAGCTAGACCTTTGGCCGCCCTGGTCCCCCTTTGCTATGCCACTGCACAGGCCTCCTGTGCCTATTGGAGCATCAACGTATAAACAGACACAAATGCCAGTACTGATAACTATTCAAAATCAATTTGTAACGGACAAAAAAGCCACTGGTCAATCTATGTCCGGTGTAATCAATATTTATTTAATTTGAAAAGGCAATTTATTTAATGTTGGCCTCTTTCTCAAAGGAAACACCGCAAGTTTTTACAAGTGTTGTTGAAAAGTTGTTATTGAAAAAACGTATAAAGCACCACACTTTGTGTTTGAACATAAGAAAACACTATATACAAGAAAATTCAAAACATGATCTGCACTCAATACATTCATTCAAACTGTTCAACATTCACACCAACTTCCTTCAAACGTTCTCTCTAGCATCCATACACATACTCATACACCCCTAGCGAAGATAAAGTACTTGCAGATTTGAGCAGCCTAGGGGGTCAACAACCAAACAATGCAATAGTTTTCATAAATCAAGGCTTGGCTGTGCTGGATAACGTGAATACATTTGATATACAATTTCAATTAGCACATAGCCAGCCTCAGCTGTCATAACAGTGCATTTGTTTGTATATAGTGTTTTCAAATGAAATAAATATTGATTACACCGGACATAGATTGACCAGGGGCTTTTTTGTCTGTTACAAATTGATTTTAAATAGAGGAGAGCAGAGCACGGGTAAGTAACTTTAAACATTTTTTGCATTCTTTTTGACCCCTACTTGGTTTTGCTCTTGGTCTCCTCAAGCCCTCACCCCAGTGTTGAGGGTCACTACTTGCCACTACATGAACTATGCAGGTGGTAAAGCACAATAGATCACTTTCACATAATATTTCTAAATATAAGCAGTGGTTATTAACCCCTTCACTGCGGCGGCTATTCCGCCGCAGTGCTAAGGGGGTGGGGGGGGCGCACGGCGGTCCCGTGCTCGTGACGGAACCGCTCCGTCGCGGCACGCGGGTGAGCTGTGCTTGTGACGGAACGGTTCCGTCACGGCCCCGCTCGCGCTTCAGAACGTTAGCACAGGCGCGGAATTTGCGCCGCGCAGGCGCGGCGAGAGGGCCGTGACGGAACCGTTCCATCACCAGCACAGCCCACCCGAGGCTCGTGACGGAACGGTCCCGTAACGAGCATGGGAGGGGTTAACTAATAAAGTTAACTTATATTCTTATATAGTTTATGCAAGCAAGTCAAAAATTATCATCAACTGTCGTAAAACGTTTGCATACTGAAATACAATTATTTTATGTTATTCCAAGAGGGAACAAGGAGCATAGGTCATAGATTGTGATAATTATGACATGGTTATCCACCCTACAGATGTCTTCAGATGTGTAACTTGATAAGTTAAAGCAGTCAGCCTTTACAGAAAGAGTTATACCCACTCTGAGCCTTATTAATCACAGGTGTGTATTGTGGGCGCACAAAGGGAGGACCCTTTTAAAACCCCTAGCCATATAGTTATACAAAGATAAGTTGATAACCTGTTTTGGACATGTAACGCTTTGCTGCATTTACAGACGCAATACTTGAACACAGCATACTCCAAGTCACCAAGAGGTTATGTGAGAACACAGAGGCTCAAGCAGAAATCCAAATAGTGGCTTCTCTCCACATGCTCCCTGGGAGCGTGATAGTTGGCCAGATAAGGTTTTATTACCTCATCTGCTTTTGTTCGTTGGATTCTGTAACTTGTAGTCAAGACTAAAAGTACCAGAATGCCCACTTTAAGCATTGACAAAGGATGTACTCATGAGCAGCTGCTGCCCATGCAGGTATGAGTGGTGGGGAAGTGGGGCCAGGTGGGGAGGGGGGATTTCGATGGACAATGATGAGGGAAAATTAATCATGACTAGATTCCTCTATGCAGGCATATTAACGTTTTCGGGGGTTATAACATTGAATTTTCTCTCAAACAGTTGGTGCCACTTTACATTTATAAACACAAAATATATCCCAGAGTCTACATACAAATGGGACCACGGATGCTATACATGGCCAAGACTATCTCCCAAAATAAAAAAATAAAAAAAATAAAAAAGCATTCAATAATTTTACGGATTCCCATCACTTACTATTCCAGGTGACATGCTTCATCATCTGGGTCTCCTTTGAAAGAACTACAACTCCACCCTAATGATGGGGGAGGCGAAGGATGTTTTTTTTCTTTATGATCAGTATTCTACAGATGTGAGCTAACGAGTTATAGAGTGTATGGGAAAAAGTGCAGTGCAATCGTTAATGTGAAGTTAAAATTGAAACGTGGCAAGACCACAATTTTATTCTTGTCTGTCACGATCTGGGAGTTACCAAAAGATTCTGATTGACAGACCTCAAGCAGCGTGCTGGCAGGTAGCGTTTAAAGCCATTCAACAGATATCTCGGACCTTGTGACTGAAAGGCTCTAAAGGTGATAACAAGGACCTTAAATAGGACACGCTTGTGGATGGGAAGCCAGTGTAGGATCTTAAGCGCCGCCGAGGCAGATGACCTTCTCGGCCAGCGAAGTACCAGGCGAGCAGCAGCATGCTGGACCATCTGCAGCCTGTGGAGCACTGCTTTGTTGGTACCTGCATAAAGGCTGTTGCAGTAGTCCAGTCTTGATGTTATCAATGCTACTGCTACCGTCTTCCTGGCTGCCAGAGGAAGAAGGTCCAAAAACTTCCTCAATGATTTGATAATCTGGAAACATGAGCTAGCCACGCCTACCGCTTGCTGCTTGAATGAAAGTTGATCATCAAATTTAATACCCAGGTTTCGTGCAGAGGAAATAGTATTAGGGGGGGCTTCTGCATCCTCAGGACACCATTGTTTAGGGGAGAACAGATTTTGGGATCTAAAGGGCAATATTTCTGTCTTCCGTGAGTTACATTTGAGGTGATTGTTATTCATCCACTCAAATGTAGCCGTGAGGCAATTCATCAGGTTTTCCTCAGCCCCAGGCAGCTCCCTATCCAACACCAGGATCAGCTGCGTATCGTCATCGAAAGGCGATGCAGACGTTGGATGGCATCATACACTGTAGGTGCATTGTCTGGGATGTACACGCAGCAGCTGGAGCCGATCAATTTACACACACCACCACGATCAGCAAGGATGACGTCGAGGACCATGCGGTTTTGGAGCGTTATAAGGCGGTCCGCCTGTAGCTCTGCAGTGATGTTGGAGAGGGCACCAGCTGTTACTGTTATGGTGGCCTCAAGGACCCTGGTCAGTCCTCGTACAGCTCGACTGTTTGCCATGGGGCCCCAGAATGGAAGGAAACCTTTAAAGAAGTCCCCGGCTTCCTGACCCGCTGTATCCTCGGCTGATATGATGCCCCTACGTGAGCGGCGCAGGGCGCCCTTCATTGACAGGTGGTAGTCTCCATGGGTGGAATACGTTGGTGGAAGGCCAGATAGCAGGTACCAGACCAGTTAGGGGGAGCCAAGTGTAGGTGGCAGTGCCACAGATAAAATAGGTGTTGGGGGATGCCACCAGCTTCGGAGGAGGTGTAGAGTTTAAGGCTTTAGTGATATCACACGTACTGGTACCAACTTTCTTAGTCCCTAGGCCATGGATGCAGACACGGCCTTGGACATTTATCACATTCAGAGTGTTTAGTTCATCAGGCAGTATCCCTCTGGTGCGGAATCTAGAAAATGTTAGTCGAGTGGTTGAGTTGAATGCTACCATTTCACTGAGTTCATCTGGTGGTAGTAGCAATGTGGAAGAGCTGGTTGGGCAAAAAGGAGCATTGGCATTGCCAGATCTGTTCCGCCAGAAGTCATCGCGAAATGTCCCAAGGACAGAATTGGCAGTACCATTGACATTGCAAGACACGACCCAGAGATGGAAAATGGGTAAGGAAAGAATGCAACAGGGTGTATCATGGAATGCGGCATCAGTCCACACACCCAGCAGTTGGAAGTGTTCATGATCAGCTGGTGAAGATGCAGCATTTGGATGAAGGTGTTGTTAAAGAATTCTGCACGGCGGGGTATCTCGTGAGCTGGTAGCGTGTAATATTGGTGCTCTGTAGGAGTCGGTGTAGGATTTGGTGAGGTAACAGGATGGTAGATTAGCAACAGCCAACCAAGAATAGACAGGATGAGGGAGACAAACAGTGTCACCACGGTGGCCATGAAGCATTTACTATGTCGAAGGCTGACATCTTGTTTCTGGATTCGGGTGTCTTGGACGGCGGCCATTGTGCTAAGCCAGGGACCTCTAGTGGCTGTCTGTGATTGGTGGTTGCTTCACTGGGTTCAGGTGCCAAGTGCCCTTATGGCTTACCTCAGTCTGACACACCAGCACTACTCTCAGCCGGGGAAGATCACAGCCTCACAATCTGTAGGTACTTGGCAAAGTCAAGGGCAAGCCATCCCTTGGGGGCGCAAGTTATATCGGTCGGAAGCAGGAACAGTATGGTCGGTAGACAATTGTTCTTGGTGTTGAACAGAGTTAAGGGAGGGTTCCACCCTTCCTTTCAGTATGCTGTCGCTCTCTACTTCCGTAGATGTACAATGCAGTCTGGCATCGCTGAACGGGACAAACGTTGGGACTGTTTCTGTTTCTGCGTCTCCTTGTCCTACCTTACCCACTGATCATAGGGGAAGGGCAGAGGCACACGCCTGCAATGCGACGCATGCACCCAATTCTTCCGGCCTTCTACTTTCACAGCAGTGCGGGTGGCCAGTAACACCTGACGGGGCTGTGTCCAGCGGGGCTCGAGGCTCTTAGTCCGTTGAAAGTTCCGGATCAGGATCCAGTCACCAGGCTGGATAACGTGTCCTGGGCCCTCGCTTTTGTCAGGTATGGCCTTGTGCACCTGGTGATAAAGAGTACGAAAGGTATTAGACTGTACAGATAATCAGTTAATACAGGGTATTCAACGTCAGACAGTTTCTTAGGCCGTGGGACACCCCATACATTGGCAGGCCTCCCGAACACAATTTCGTGGGGAGATAACCCTATCCTGGTGTGGGCCGTTGTTCCTGTGGACAGTAGGGCCAAGGGCAGAGTATCAACCCAAGTGACACCTGTCTTGGCTACTATTTTGGCCATTTTCGTTTTTAGGATGCCATTGTATACCTACACTAGACCTGCTGACTGGGGGTGGTTAGCTGCATGAAATTTTTTGTTTTATACCCAATGCCATACAGACATATTCCATAATTTTAAATTGTTGCACCTGTCCATCTGGATGTAATCAATTTGGAGGACTTCAAAAAGGAAGGTATTTATTTATTTATTTTTGATATTTCTAAAGCGCAAACAAAGGCCCGTAGGCGTCTCGGCGCTAAGTATCTGAATTATTTACCCTGGGAGGAAGGAGCGGGATCTATTGATTAAAAAGCCAGGTCTTAAGTTGCTTACGATAAGACCATAAAGATGGACTGGCTTTGATCACGTGGGGCAGAGTATTCCACAACTTTGGAGAATCCTCCCTTAGGAGTAACTGTGCCTTTTCCTGGGTTATACATTAGGCAAATCATGCATCTTTTAACCAACTTTTCAGCATATGCTGGTATTTTAGAGTTGTACGATGTAGGTTCCAATAATTTACATATCCCTTTTGCACTAATATGGGCATGACCATGGGCCATCGTAACTACTGCTAGCACATGACTGTCAGGTAACATCCATTGTCTTTCCATAGTCGTACGGACCCAGCGACCATCAATTCCCTCCTTTGCTAATTGTTCCTGCCACACCCTTAGTTCCTCAGGAGTAGTATGGGACAGAATATCAAGCACACCCTGTACTGTGTTTTCAACCATGCCCTCGTCTGCCACCCACCTAGCGGGACCTTCTACTTACATTCCTTTCCTTTTTCTAAGAGCTGTTTGTCTGGCCGTCTGGTCAACCAGGGCATTGCCTTTCCCAACATCATCTGTCACTTTCTTATGGGCCTTACATTTTATGATGGCCACCTTTCTGGGGAGTGTCAGGGAGTCTAACAGTCGGTGAATTAGGGGGCCATGTTGAATTTTGGTCCCATGGGAAGTAAGGAAATTCCTTTCTTTTCACAACCTCCCAAAGTTGTGGGCCACCACAAAGGCATACTGACTGTCAGTATAGATATTTACTGTTATTCCCTTGCTTATCTCACAGGCTTTAGTGAGGGCCCCGAATTCTGCTGCCTGAGCAGAGCACTGCAGTATCTGAGCTGTTTCTACTACTTGCCCCAATGTCGTGAGGGCGTAGGCGGCTGAGGTGTTACCATCTGGCCCTCTGAGACATGATCAGTCTACATACAGTGTACCTTCTGGTTCTGCAATCGGGGTATCCTGTAAGTCAACCCATCCCTTCGTCTCCTCCTCTGTCCTCAATATACAGTCATGTGGGTCTAAGCGGGCATCCTGAGTATCCAGTGGGAGTAATGTGGCGGGGTTTAGTGCAGTGCATCCTTTGATGTTAATGTGGCTGGCAAAGAGTGTCAATTCATATCCTGTAAGTCGTGCGCTAGTGAGGTACTGTGTCTTGGTGTTATTAAGGAGGGTATCTACAGAATGGGGGGCCATCAGAGTCAGGGGGGAGTTCATGACGATTCCCGCACTCTGACGGACCATGAGGACGGCCGCAGCTGTCGCCCGTAGGCATCCTGGGAGAGCCCTTGCAACAGGATCTAAGGTGTCTGAAAAACAGGCACATGGCCGTTGGTGACCTCCAAACATCTGGGTCAGGACAGCGCATGCACAGCCGTCTGTCTCATGTACAGAAAGAAAAAATTGTTTGCTATAGACAGGAGTACCGAGGACTGGAGCAGTACACAGGGCCCTCTTCAAATCTCGGAAGGCCTGCGCATGCTCTGTAGTCCATGGAAAGGAACTGTCTGATATGTCTTTAGTTGTGAGGGCAAGAAGAGGTTTGACCATGGCCGAAAAATTGGAAATCCACTGTCTACAGTAAGAGGTTAGGACAGGGGTCTTCAAACTGTGGGGCGCGACTCCCAGGGGGGCCGTGGATTGATGCAAAGGGGGTCACGCTCCCAGTCACACTTCTGCTCAGGCTCAAGGGCTTCAGCCCCCCTCTTCCCCTGTGTCTCAGCCCTGGCTGCTGCAGTGTAACTCGAGCTGCTGGGGCCTCAGCTGGGCAGTGTCTGGAGTCTTATCTCCAGCACCCCATCAGAGTTTTTCACAGATCTTTAAAGGCCATTTACATATTTACATGCCTTTGTAAACTGGTTACAGAGGCTTTATGTTTTTTTCCTGATTCCAGTACCCCCTGGGTCCCACTCTGCCTATTCCTTACATTTATATTTTACATTTACTGATGTAGTGTGAGAATGCATTTCATGAAAAGGAATATAAAGTAGGGTTGCCAAAAGTAAAATGCCTGTGTGTGTTGTTTAAAGAGCCTGCAGAGACCTCCTCTTGACACTAAATAGATTTATAAATAAAAAAAAGTATGTATTCATTCATTATGTGACTTTTCTGTGTTTGTTATTTTTAATTATCAGTCATGGATCATTGAGGCAGTCCTAGAAAACAATTAAAAGTGCTTTCTATTTATATTTGCTGTTTGAAGTATGCACATATAAGTGCTTAAAATACAGCTTTAGGTGACTGCTTATTTTTGTACCAACTGGGCTATCAAAATAATCTACTGGCAACCGTATCCATAAGACTGGAAGTTTGATGCAGGATTAGCACAATTTTTATTTCCTCCACCCTGCCATAATAGCAATAGTTTAACTTAGATCTTAAACCCTACGCCGCCGTCAATAACATGCTGGGTTACTTCAAGTGTCTGGGAATGGACCATGCATTCAGACAACTCACTCCTCCTTCACGCCCTTCACTTTCATGCTCACCCTGTCCTCATAGCGATCACAATGCACTCACACTGATCACAATGCACTCACACTGATCACCATGCACTCACACCATTCACACTGCACTCACAATGATTACTCTGCACTCACAATGTACTTGCGCTGTTCATCCTATACCTCACCCTGCAGTCACACAAGCACACTACTCATCCTGCACTCATGTGACACTTCTCTCACCTGTCCCCCTCACTGCTGAATATACAACTCACTCAAACAATCCCAGCAGTAATCATACATTCATTCATCCCATTCTGAACTTGCATCCGAACCCAAATTCGTACGCCCACCTCACTCACCCTGCAGAAACTCCTCTCACCCTACTCTCACACTGTTGCATCGCTCACCGTGCACTCACATGGGCACTCCTGCCACCCACACAGTGCAGAGGGTTAATGTGCCTGCTACGAAGAATATGTACCATGCAGATCACAGAAATGAGTGTGAGTAAACTATGAGTAGCGCTATAAAAAATGAAATGTTTGTCAGAAAGGTGTTATAGAGAGATGAGGTGCATTGTTGGTGAGTGGTAGTGAGGGAATTCATGGAGAAGGAGGAAACTGGGTGGGGCATTAAAAAAGACTTGCACCGGGTGCAACCAGTGTTAGGGCCAACCCTGGCTGGGAGTGTTAGTACCCCTCCCCCAGAAGTTCTGGTCTAGTGGCTCCCCTGCTTCTGCAGATTATTATTATTATTTACATTTGTACTGCGCTACTGTTACCAAAAGAAGACCTGGGCTAATGACCACCTGCTGCCTGAAGGCAAATGAGAAACACACAGAATGAGATGGATAACCAGCCAAATTGGGTAACCTACAGAGCATAGAGAAAAGTTTTTATATCTTCCTAAAGGATAATCGATTCTTGGTGGAGTGAAACAAAGGAGGGTGCAAGTCCCATAACTGCGCGACCTGCACCAAAACAGCGAGATCGACAACTCATGCCTTCTTGAATTGGGGAACAAAAAGCGAGTGGCACAGGCTGAGAGGAGGATACAGGTCCGACCCGTATGTTTGGTGAGGAGAGATGAGAGGATGAGAAAGGACAGCAAGGGATTGAGAGAATTTGATTGAAGAGGTCAGGGATGAGGAGAAATGTAAATTGCAGAAGAGTAGTGTGGACTGGCAAGAAGGGAGTGTGAGCCAAAGGTGAGGGCTTCTGTTAGAACAAAGGGAAGATGTGAAAGATGAATGGGGGGACAGGAGAGGTGTAAGATACAAATAGACAATACGTTGAATGGAGAGACTAGGTGAATGAGAAGTGCTGAGGGGAATGGATGGTGACGGGGCCAGAGAGGCCATGAGATAATTGCGAGAGACTGTTAGAGATGAGGGCAGTAAAAAGACAGAATGGCAAGAGGTGATTAAAGGTGAAGTGAGAGGTTGAATGGGGAGAGTTTAGAAGTTGTAAAAAGGGGTGAAAGAAAATGGCCTGCAAAATGAGAGAGGGATCCAGGGTTGGGAGTGAGTGAGAGGAAAACTGCATGGGTAAACTGGTTTTAAGGGACCCCTGATTCTCCCGGCCAGGGTCAGGTGAGCTTCTAATGTGGCAACATGTATTCCTGCGGAGTGGAGGGCCCTTCACAAAGGTTGACTAGAAATCTTTCTGATGTTAATTTCTGTATTTTGGTTATAAACAGGTACTGATCGGGTGAAATCTTTCCTCAGTGTTACTGTGTGTAAAAAATTAATTTCAAAATAATGAAGCAATGCTATCCCAAAATACGCTGCGTCATGTAACATCATTTACATTTTCTTCCCACACAATGTAGTCAAGCCTGTTGCGTAATTTAGTTCTCAACTGCCTTATAATTCCAGTAGCCCTGCCTACAGGTTTAGAAATTTTTGTCAGGAGGGGGTCCTTACACCTCAAAATGTTGACAGGGGGGTCTCGGCATCCAAAAGTTTGAAGACCTCTGGGTTAGGTCTATGAAGGCTCGCACCTGCTTTTGTGTTCGTGGGGCCGTCATAGCATTGATAATGGCTACACGATCAGCGGTGAGCTGCCTTCCCTCCTTCAAGAGGAGATGACCTAAGTAGGTCACCTTCTCTTGACAAAACTGAAGCCTTTTCAAAGAGACTTTGTGGTTATGGAGGGCAAGGTGTCGTAACAGACAGAGAGTAGCTTCTTTACATGTTGGGGCAGAATTTGCAGCAATGAAGAGGTCATCTACATATTGTAATAGTGTAGAATTATCAGGGAGTTCCAAGGAATCTAATTGACCTTTTAGGGCTTGACTATAGATACTGTGGCTATCGGTGAAACCTTGAGGGGGCGCGGCAGAATCTAAAGCTCCGCCCACCAACGGAGAAACCAAAGAATTGTCTGCTGTCAGGATGTATAGGAATGCTGAAAAAAGCATTCTTTAGGTCTATGACAGAAAAGTGCGTGGCGTCAGAAGGGACCATTGTTAAGAGGGCTGTAATGTCGGGGACAACAGGGTATTGGGAGATTGTTATTTTGTTAAGAGCTCTCAGGTCAATCACAAATCGATGCATTTATGGGGAGAGAGCATCTCCATTGGTCTTTTTAAGAACAGGAATAATTGGACTGTTACAGATATTGCGACGTGTCTCCTCCACTACGCCCTTGTCCATCAATTCAGATATTATTGTCAAAAGGGCCATTTCTCCTTCCGCGGGTAGTCAATACTGCCGGAGGCGGGGAGAAGTGCACCTGGCTGGATGCGTACCACATGAGGGGGTATGTTGAGACACCCTGTCTGATGATGCCCAGAGGGAGGAAGGTAAAGACTGCAACTCTGGTGGGAGGGGACCGGACAGGTATATATAGGAAGCTGTGGTGGGAGAAATTGTTAGGGATACACCTTGGGGACTACATGATATGGTCGCATACAGAACTTTCAGTAAATCCATGCCTAACAAGTTTTCACTGCAACCTGTAGTAAGGACCAAGGTAGCGTCAATATGTGCAGGGCTAATATCGAGAGGGAGGGGTTCAGAGACAGGGCTGGTTACAGGTGTTCCTGCAAAACCAACGGAGACATTCATATTTCCAGAAAGGGGTGTCTCCGGGACTGACAGACGTGCAATAGAAGACCTGCTGGCCCCAGTGTCCAAAAGGAACTGTCTGATATGTCTTTAGTTGTGAGGGCAAGAAGAGGTTTGACCATGGCCGAAAAATTGGAAATCCACTGTCTACAGTAAGAGGTTAGGACAGGGGTCTTCAAACTGTGGGGCGCGACTCCCAGGGGGGCCGTGGATTGATGCAAAGGGGGTCACGCTCCCAGTCACACTTCTGCTCAGGCTCAAGGGCTTCAGCCCCCCTCTTCCCCTGTGTCTCAGCCCTGGCTGCTGCAGTGTAACTCGAGCTGCTGGGGCCTCAGCTGGGCAGTGTCTGGAGTCTTATCTCCAGCACCCCATCAGAGTTTTTCACAGATCTTTAAAGGCCATTTACATATTTACATGCCTTTGTAAACTGGTTACAGAGGCTTTATGTTTTTTTCCTGATTCCAGTACCCCCTGGGTCCCACTCTGCCTATTCCTTACATTTATATTTTACATTTACTGATGTAGTGTGAGAATGCATTTCATGAAAAGGAATATAAAGTAGGGTTGCCAAAAGTAAAATGCCTGTGTGTGTTGTTTAAAGAGCCTGCAGAGACCTCCTCTTGACACTAAATAGATTTATAAATAAAAAAAAGTATGTATTCATTCATTATGTGACTTTTCTGTGTTTGTTATTTTTAATTATCAGTCATGGATCATTGAGGCAGTCCTAGAAAACAATTAAAAGTGCTTTCTATTTATATTTGCTGTTTGAAGTATGCACATATAAGTGCTTAAAATACAGCTTTAGGTGACTGCTTATTTTTGTACCAACTGGGCTATCAAAATAATCTACTGGCAACCGTATCCATAAGACTGGAAGTTTGATGCAGGATTAGCACAATTTTTATTTCCTCCACCCTGCCATAATAGCAATAGTTTAACTTAGATCTTAAACCCTACGCCGCCGTCAATAACATGCTGGGTTACTTCAAGTGTCTGGGAATGGACCATGCATTCAGACAACTCACTCCTCCTTCACGCCCTTCACTTTCATGCTCACCCTGTCCTCATAGCGATCACAATGCACTCACACTGATCACAATGCACTCACACTGATCACCATGCACTCACACCATTCACACTGCACTCACAATGATTACTCTGCACTCACAATGTACTTGCGCTGTTCATCCTATACCTCACCCTGCAGTCACACAAGCACACTACTCATCCTGCACTCATGTGACACTTCTCTCACCTGTCCCCCTCACTGCTGAATATACAACTCACTCAAACAATCCCAGCAGTAATCATACATTCATTCATCCCATTCTGAACTTGCATCCGCACCCAAATTCGTACGCCCACCTCACTCACCCTGCAGAAACTCCTCTCACCCTACTCTCACACTGTTGCATCGCTCACCGTGCACTCACATGGGCACTCCTGCCACCCACACAGTGCAGAGGGTTAATGTGCCTGCTACGAAGAATATGTACCATGCAGATCACAGAAATGAGTGTGAGTAAACTATGAGTAGCGCTATAAAAAATGAAATGTTTGTCAGAAAGGTGTTATAGAGAGATGAGGTGCATTGTTGGTGAGTGGTAGTGAGGGAATTCATGGAGAAGGAGGAAACTGGGTGGGGCATTAAAAAAGACTTGCACCGGGTGCAACCAGTGTTAGGGCCAACCCAGTGGCCCCAGTGTCCAAAAGAAAATTCTTATTGTTCCACACAACTGACATTTGAACATACGGGCCCCTTTGATCCACTGGAATTTGCACTCTGGTAATACCCCTTTCCTGGCTGTCCTATGCTTGGTAGGATCCTGTCTCATCAACTTCGTCATAATCATCATTGTAATAAGTGCGTGTTGCTTCGTACCCATCAAACCGATTGGCTGGGCGCGGCTGGACGGGAGCGTCATCCCTCGGCCTACGTTCCTTATCCTGTGGATGGGGTGGGCCATGGTCCCTAGTCGGCCTCGCTTCCCTAGGAGCGCGAGGCCGAGTCTTCCCTGTTCTTATGTTTTCAGCTAACACGGGACACTCATCTATCCATTGGCTGTACCCCTTACAATAAGCACACTGATCTGTTTGTTGGGCTCCCGTACGTTGAGGGCTGGAGGGGGTAGACTGGTGAGCCCTCGGAAGGGGTGGGAGTTGAGGTCTAAAATTCCCGCGGGCATCGGGGCCTCGGGGAGGGTAAGCCTGCTGCAGAAGTGCCCTAGTCTTAAGATCCCTAACCTACTTACTTTCCTTGTCTCTATCTTCATTCTCCCTATTCTCGTGATATTGTGCCATAGCCAAGATACCAGTCATAGTTTGGGCAGACCACGTACTTTCAACTTTTTTAAGCCTGGCGGAGATCTCAGGAAGCAGGTTGCCAACAAACTTATCGACAAACACTGGGCCAGAACCTGGGGTCCGGGGATCCAAACCACTATGTCCCTTGTATTCTGTCTCAAAACGGGTAAAGAAGTCAGCCGCATTCTCATCTTTTTCTTGCCTACAGGCGTTTATTTTATCCCAGTTAATAACAGTTTCCAGCAAAAAAAAATCATAAACGTCATTATTTTACCGGGCAAAGTCAGGATGGCAGCTTCTGGTTTAGTCCCTCCTACCCTTGCTTCTTCCATAGCCTCTAGGTCAGCCCATTTACCTCCCAATGCCACTTCATGGTCAGTATGTCGAATCTTGTCCCAAATTTCAGTGGGGACAACCGTACCAAAAAGTAAATCTATATCCTCAAGAACAAGAGTACCTGCAGATATAATCTGACCTAATTCTCTGTAAAAGGCTGCCGGATTCTTCCGGGGATCTGGTAATTGTCCTTTTAACTGCATTACTTCTGACCTTTTCCAAGGAACATGAACCCAAAGCCTGCACCAGTATGCTTCAACAGCCCCTCTGCCATTATTTTGGGCATTGGTAAGTGCGTTAACAAAGACAGGGGCCGCCTCTCTCATTGGTATAGCTGTTTCCAGAGGGGTGTTGAGAAAAGCTGTCATATCACGGTAAGCCATTAAAGCAGACATAGAGCCAAACATCCCTTCTCCCTGAACATCGCCTCTTTTTATTTGCGACCTTAGGTCCTTTAATCCGGTGGGTATCTGCATAAGCGCATTCTCAAATCTTTGCATGACCAAAGTACACATGTATTCAGCCCAGGTGGTCTTTTCCATAATCGTCCAGTGAGAAAAGGCGGACCATATTTCTTTAAAGGTATAAATATTCCCATTATTTATCCAACATTCACACTGCTGCCTCTGTAGGTCATTTTCTTGAAGGGACGAAAAGCTGACTGCAGAGCGCAAGGAGGCCAGTCGGGGGGAATACAACAATTTATATAAATCTTGCTTAACTGTAGACCACGGGGAAGTAGGAAAAGGGCGGGTAGGGGTAAAGCTGCAGGGGTTGGGCAGATGGAGACTTGCTGGCATTACCGCAGCGAGGACAGGGTTAACGGGCGTGGTCGGTGTCATAGGAAAAGCCGGGAGGGTCGGTGTGACAGGGAGAACAGTAGGAGGGGCAGTGGGGGTAGTAGTGGGCGGTGGCGGGGAGACATGCGGGGTGGGAGGCGTCAGGGCAGGGTACATTGGGCCATATGCAGGAGGGCTTTCTAGCATGGTATCAAGCAAGGATTCACCTTCTTCCCCCCTTCCATGTGGCCCTTTCCTTTCTCCTCACGAGCTGGATAACATTTTTGTACCCGAGTCCCATGCTCCCTATCGGCTATTTCTACCGATTTTGTCATTTGATTTTGTAAATTTTCTCTAGCGTGGTCGGCCATTGACATACGTTCCTGTTTCCTTTCTTGGGCCTTCTGCTTTCTAGCTCTCTGCTCTATCTCTTTCCTCCAAAATCAGACAGATTCAAACATAGACGGGAGCGTTTTTCTTTTCATTAATTGTTCCTCTAAGTTGGCGAGAACTTGGGTATTAAAGGAGCCATAAAGTGGCCACTGTAATTCCGCGTTACTTTGGTGTACTTTACCCATAATGAGGAAAACATTATGGCAGAAGGGCCATGTTTAACATACATCGTATGGCATGGGGTCCATTCTGGAGGAAGCGGACAGGCCGCCTCCAGCTGGTAGTCCTGCGTACACATACAACAACATAATTTCTTGAACTTACTACTGCCTGGCATGCTTAAACACAGATAACAGACACCAGCTGGTTTCTAAAACTCACCTTGCTTGGCTTTTGCAAAAGTCAATAACGGCAGAATCATACAGAACAGACACCCCGGGTTTTTTAAACTTCACCTTGCTTGCTTGGCTATGGCAAAAGACAATAACAACTTGCTTGGCTTTTGCGAAAGTCAATAACAGAATCATACAGACTTGGTGGATGATCAGTCCACCCTTACCTTACAGGGGTAGTTCTCTTCTGCAGACGTAGGGCTGTGTCCTGCTCCAGAAATTATTTGCTAGGGGACTCCAGCAAGGACGCGGTCATGTGGCCCAGACTGAGTGGGTAGGGACAGCGGGCGAGTCGTTCGGTCCACTGGAATACAAGAACAAGAATCCCTCGGGTAGGGTGCCTCCGTCGGAGTCTCTCCATGCACCTCCCCACATCCACCGGGCCTGACCTTCGTGCTCGTGGAATCCCTGTTCAGCGCCATTTGAAGAGCCGGTTAAACCCACTTACTGGGTCTCGGCGATGGGGGAACCGCCCTAGTCTTCCATACCTTCCATACTTAGTAAAAGGAGAGGAGCCTTTGTCTGCAGGAGGAACCCAGATTTAATTCAATAGCCCGGGCTATGGAACAGAGTCCCAAGCTAGTCAGAGACAATACAGAGGAGGCTGCTACTTCACTCTGTAGCTTACAAGCCTTTTATACTTTTTCATCCCAGTCTGTTGGCTGTTAGTTTATTGTTTAATCAGGGCAGTGTTTGCAGTTGATAACCAGATCCAGACGACGTTTGTAGATGGTGACCTGTTTAAGGCTTGGTACACAAATCATTGTTCACTCGGCTTTGATCAAGGCTTAGTCTTTTCAGGTCATTGTTCAATTGCCTTGATCAAAGCCCGGTCTTTCAAGTCATTGTTTAATCAACCTGATCAGGGCCCAACAGTCAGACCATTGTCCAGATAACCTGATCACGGTGTCAAGGATGTTTACCAGGCTGGGAGCAGGAGATGAAAAACAATCTTGTTTAAACAGGGCGTGGGTGTCTCATGGATTTCTGTTGAACTGCAAAGAACAGGGGTGTGCGACAGTTCCTGGGCAGAAATGAAGGCTGCAAGATGGTCTCTGTCGTGTCAGTTTAGATTTTCTCCAGGCATCAGCAGAAACGACAAGGTGGGTCGTGTGGAAGTGTTTGACACGAGATGACATTGAAAAAGCAATGGAGTCCCGGTACAAATGATGCCAATAAGAAGAGCACTTTTCCTCATCTCCTCCAGTACCAGTTTCAGAAACATGTCCCAGAGAATGTTTTTATTAGATAAGTAACTTTCTCTAAACACTCTGGTGGCAAGACACCATCGATGCAATACACGGATTGCTTTATTTAAAAACAGTTTTAAGAAGCTAGGGCATTATTATTAAATGGTCCATAAATGATGCATCATGTTTTATAAGGCTTCCCTCAGGTGACGGAGAAAGGTTGTGCAAAGGGAGACAAATGAATTGTGCTGCAAACGGAATATGCACTGAGGAAAACAGAAATGTGATGGGTAACTTTCTTGAATTAATCTCGGTCTCTGGTAGTTCCTCTGCTCTGAAACTCGGTTGATCATGTTTTTTGCTTACCATGCCATTTCAGACATGAACCAGCCATATGCAAATCAACTTTGGTCTTGCTCCAACAGCAGCAGTCCAGCCTCAGCAGCCAGTCCAGGTTCCCCTGTGAATGTGAACACAAGCAGTCCAGACTGGTTTGGGACTTTTTGGGCCTCTTTAAAAGGATGAAGCTTGAGTCCTATCGCACAGTGAGGACGGGAATCCAAGTAGAACATTTGTTGGCCTATAATCCTTGGAACATGAACATTTTTTAACTGAAAAAAATTCATGTTTTTGAGGGAACGCCATTTAGGCTAGAAAAGAACAACTTCACAATTAGAATCCCTCCCTCCCTCCCTTGTATTTCCCACCCGCCCTCCCCTCCCCGTATTCACCACATGCCCCCATCTCCCCGGTATTCCCAATCCGCCCTCCCCTCTCCTCCCTCGTACTCCCCAGCCGCCTTCCCGTCCACCTGTTTTCCACACCGTCCTCTCCTCATTCCTCACCAGCCGTCCCCTCCCACCATATTCCCAACCCACCATCCCTTACCCCTGTATTCCCCACCCGTCCTCCCCTCCGCCGTATTCCCAACCAGCCCTCCCCTTCCATGTATTCAACCCACCCCGTATTCCCGCCCTCCCCTCCCCCTTATTCCCACCCTCCCCTCCATTCCCACCCTCCCCTGTATTACCCACCCACCTTACCCTCCCCGTGCTCCTCTGCCATCCCCCACCCACCCTCCCATCTACCGTGCTCCTCTGCCATTCTCTACCCACCCTCCCCTGCCATTCTCTACCCATCCTCCCCTGTACTTCTCTCCCGTGCTCCTCTACCATTCTCTACCCACCCTCCCCCGTGCTCCTCTGCCATCCCCCACCCACCCTCCCCTCTCCCGTGCTCCTATGCCATTCCCCACCTGCCCTCCCCTCTCCTGTGCTCCTCTGCTGTTCCCCAACTGCCCTCAGCTCCCCCGTGCTCCTCTGCCATCCCCCACCCACCCTCCCCTCTCCCGTGCTCCTATGCCATTCCCCCCTGCCCTCCCCTCTCCTGTGCTCCTCTGCTGTTCCCCAACTGCCCTCAGCTCCCCCGTGCTCCTCTGCCATCCCCCACCCACCCTCCCCTCTCCCGTGCTCCTATGCCATTCCCCACCCACCCTCCCCTCTCCCGTGCTCCTATGCCATTCCCCACCTGCCCTCCCCTCTCCTGTGCTCCTCTGCTGTTCCCCAACTGCCCTCAGCTCCCCCGTGCTCCTCTGCCATCCCCCACCCACCCTCCCCTCTCCCGTGCTCCTATGCCATTCCCCACCTGCCCTCCCCTCTCCTGTGCTCCTCTGCTGTTCCCCAACTGCCCTCAGCTCTCCCGTGCTCCTCTGCCATTCCCTACCCGCCCTCCCTTCACCTGGCTGCTGTACCTTGAGCTGTTCTGCCGTTTCTCAGTCAACCTCCTTCCCCCCCAGTTTTGCTCTGCTGTTCCCCAGCGAGCCTCCCTTCCCCTCAGTTGCTCTGCCTTCATCAACACTCACTACCTCTGGGTTGTTCTACCGTCCATACTCTACAGTTGTTCTGCCGTTCTCTGCCCACCCTTCCTCCCCAAGAGTTGCTCTGCCGCTATTCCCAGGAGTTGCTCTGCCATTCCTCACCCACCCTTCCTTCCCAAGAGTTGCTCTGCCGCTATTCCCAGGAGTTGCTCTGCCATTCCTCCCAGGAGTTGCTCTGCCATTCCTCACCCACCCTCCCTTCCCAAGAGTTGCTGTGCCGTTATTCCCAGGAGTTGCTCTGCCATTCCTCACCCACCCACCCTCCCTTCCGAAGAGTTGCTCTGCTGTTATCCCTTAGAATGCTGTGCCGTTCCCCACCCTCACCCCATATTTCTCTGCCGTGCTGCTTGAAAACATTTGCAACCAATAGGCCATTAAGGAGAGACCGTGCCAGTGTTTTTTTAATAGGATTAGCCCACCTTAAAAGCCCCCCCCGCGTGCATCAATTTCTATTTATTTTTCAGTATTTCCCACACCTGTCCCTGCTGCAGCTTCCAATTCCACGGTGGGGTAAGAGTGGGAAAATTACCCATTCACGTGGTCTTTACGATTCTGAATGAACGATAATGTAGAGGGCCTTATGCATAGACACTTGCATCTTTTTAAAAACAGGGCAGCTGTAAATGTGTCAAATCATGTAATGTGCCTAATTGTTCTCATGATAGACCTGGGAAACATGTGTGAGGGCGTAAGATCTGATGGCACTTCTTTTGATGTCACTTCTTGTGACGTCATGGGCCAGGGTGCCACTTCCTTTGATGTCACTTCTTTTGATGTCAGTTGCATACTGCCTCACTTGGTGAGTCCCTGCCCCCACTTCTTTTTGTAGGACGTGTGCCCTAACGTTAACTCTTCACTAACAAGGTACAGCTATATTTCTTTGGGGCAAAGCCACTTTTAACACTGTATACCCTTTTACTATGTTCTTTTGACATAGAACGCTCACTGGAAGCTATTGGCAAATAAAGCCACCCAACCTCGCTATGGAAGGAATTCCTGCATCTATAAATAGGAGGAACAGGGAAAATGTGGGAGAAGTTGCAGCATACAGATCCATCATTTCGCAACACATGTTCTGCTTCTTCTCCTCCAAATGCTTGCATTTTATCGCTCAAACCCACCACCCATCTCCCTGCCATACCAGTCATGGTTAGAGTATGGGAGAAAAATGCAAATCACAACCGCATTTTTTCCTCAAGTTCTCCTGATTTATACCACAATTTTACATAATATAAATGAGGTCATCTGCATTGGGAAAGCATACATCACTTAAAATTCTCATGTAGAAGGTTTAAGAAACAAAAAACACCACACGTATTTGTTTCATTTTTTTGCCATAGAAAGTTCATTTTATGTGAAGGATTTCCTGGCCATAGAAGGCTTCATAATGGGATGGCTTATGCCTCTTCACACACTCTCAGCATTTGTTATGCCAGGATGTTCCATGGACACGTTTAAAATTGAATGGATTTATTAGAAAGCCTTTGGAAATATATCTGAGTAACCAAGAAATTGTGACTCCTTCGTTACATCAATTACATAGACTTTTCCATGAAACCCCCTGGGAACAGTCACTTCCCCTCTTCTCCCCTCAAATCAATAGGCATCACAACTACTGAAAACCCTGCTGATGAGTAGGGGTGGGTAGAACTCGCAGAGTTTTACTCCATGGAGTTCCGCAAAAACGTCACGATATTCCACTGTGTTCTGCCACCCCTAATAGCGACCAGGTACAATTTCACAGGAAGCCCTGCACCCTGAGATGAGCTGGCAGTGTCACTTTCTTCCCCACACTCCAGCACCACCCACCCCTTCTTGTTGGTAAGATGTTCTTACCACATCTCTGCTCCCGAAGCTAGTGGTAGAGTGATTCCTGGAGCCCTCCCCAAGCTCCCTGTGCGTTTTGTCATTTATTGTCATGACCTTCACTGTGCTCTTGAAGACTATCTTGTCTTCCTGTAGGGAGGCTGTGGTGCGATGGATCAGGAAGCTCCCCTTCATTGGCATCTTGTAGGGCAGCAGGCGGCTGACTGAAGGAGTAATAAAAACAAACTGGTACTCCCATCTGCTGGGAGGAGTAGGAGCAGTATGCGGCCGCGGCGAGTCCTGGAAAGTGTAGTGCGAATGCAGAAGCCAGTGACGCGGAGCAAGCTTGTAGCATGTACATAGACGTAATTAAATAGTCCCCGTAAAGACTAGAGTGCCTACATTCCATGTCAACGCAGAGCTAGTAAGTGAACGTGCAGCTTCATGCTTCTGGAATAGAAAGAGCCAGCCTCCTACTGTAACTACTGCTTTGTAGAGCGCCTTCCTCGCAGGAGAAAGGTGTCAAGGCACATGCCAGATTTATCATGCCGATTAACATCAAACATGGTGGCAGACAAACCCAAGCAAGTGAGAGACTAGGGGTGGGAGCTGGTAAACTCAGCCACGCGGCTGTTGGCGCAGTTTTTCCCAAACTTCGTGCTCCAAGCAGAGTGACAAAACTCTGCGAACTCTGCCGGCAGAGCGGAATTTACCACCCACCCCTACTGAGTTGGTGAAGACACCCGCAGTTGAACAGAGAAAATCAACAGATTCCGAGTTTTTGAATCAAGATGATGTCTATTGCTTTCAACACTTTTCCAAGTATACCTTTTCACAATACAATCATGCTTAATTTCCCATCGGGTTAGCCCATGCAATGGAGCGGTTGATTCTAGCGCACCCACCTTCATCTAAAAACTGCTCATCCTCTTCATTATATACGAAAACAGCCAGTAGAGTATCAATATCATGTTATTATTACAGCTGGTAAACATGTTTTCCTTTGCTCTGTCTCCTTCAGGCGAAAAGGCGCAGAATAAACAGGCCAAGATAAGAGCAAAAGCCTGCTTTATTAGGACAATATGCAGGTTGTGAACTTATTTACCTTACAACAAATAATCTAAAACCTTGCCTTACTAATACAGTTTTTTGATTGACCCCGACCTTTAATCCTCTACAACAAGAACAGTGCTCCAACAATCATCCAAACATTCATTCCTCACCATTCCCTTGCCTTCCATTCGCTGTCCTTCACACATGACCCAACCATAGCCCCCCTGTATTCTCTCTGCCAAGGACTACCCTGGAAGGGTCCCAGCCCTTCCGGTCTGGTACAAGCTCCTCCATTTCTGACACCTGTCCTAATCGCGACAGCTGAAACCAAGCCCCTAACCTGGAAAAAAAGACCCAATAAAGCCAGTCAAGCCTGTGTGTAAGCAACACCCGAAAACATAGGGTGGGAGGAAGGAGACAAAGACAAAACCACTGCCTTTCCTACCAGGACCACAGCGTTCTTAATCTGTGACCAACTGACCCCAGAGGGCCAACTGACCCCAGAGCACCAACTGATCCCAGAGCACCAACTGACCCCAGAGCACCAACTTCCGCCTAAACCTTACCCCCGAGCCTGAACAGAACAATCCTATGCCCCTAAAGGCCTAGACTGTGCCATCCACCTGAAGCACACCAGGGGTGGACATCCTAGGGATGCCACCGCCAGGCGCCCCTATTGCCTTTACTGTGGGATGAGGTAACAATCAGCCGCGTGCAGCTTAGTGCTGCAGAACCACAATAAGTAAATACCTACAATTATGTGCCGCCTTATTTATATTCGGCCTCCTCCCCGCCCGGTGCATGCTTGAGGCTACGGCTGCCTGAAGAGAGCTGTCTCAGTCATCGGCTTTGATGGAGTCCGTGCATAGTCGTCACCATCGGTCCCAGCATGACCAGAGCAGAGGCTTCGATTGATGCTGCAGGTGTGAGCTTTCCGCAGGTGTGTTGTATTAATGACTGTGCGGCTTTAATCAGATACTCTGCCTCCAGTGACTAGCTAGAATAGTATTTACCAGTTCTCAAATCGACTGCTGAGAAAGATGAAATGTAATCTTTCATGCCATCTCCGACTTGGTGGGAAATGCTAAACTCGTTGTTCAGTTGTTTATATTGTGTTATGACTGGAGGCTCAACTTCAGAGGGACAGATGCCATGGTATATGCAAGGGCTCTTTAAATAGACATGGCTTTTACGTGTCGAAGACACAAACCTTTTGATAAGTGAATGAAGGCGAAAGCAATTTAATCTACACTTCCTTGTGGTGGGTGGCGCAGCACAACGGGTTTGTATGTATATACAGTACTTGACCAGCGTCACATTGCAGTCCCATGGTCTGTATAAAGGGATACAGAGCCTGCAGTGGTCTGCCAGCTTGCAGTGTATGGCAGTAGACACTTAAAACACTGGGGCTAAGAAAAGCCTACCAAAATGATGTACTGATCTGACAAACCTGCTACATTTTAAGTATTAAGTGGAGCAAGTTATTGAGTGCTCCGCGCACATTTACAAATTATTTACAAGAGCCTTAGTTATATAAGGAAGTTCTGATGAGAAGATAATGAAATATTCCAGTTCTTCAATCTGTAGCGGCAACAGGGACGCAGGTATTATGGGTTTGGTACCGCTTATCTCATGCCTAAAAACAGCTCCTTGTGCTCCATGTCCCCAAATGTCTTAAAAGGCTGATGGTAAACATTTTGGTCTGTTTTTGTCAATTATATTTTATTAGTATATAGACTTAAACAGAACCCGAACCTATAATACAACATGTTCATAAGAATAGGACAAGAACAGTAAAATAACAGGCACAATGTTGTATGGAATTTTTTATCCAGGCGGTGTGGGTACTTGATTTTGAACTCCAGTGGCTGCCAGCCTACTGGATTACTTGTGCTGCCATGCTTGATTGGAGAGACTAGAAGACTGGCTGTAGTGCTGTGGAAACCAGTGGTGGTCCCTGTGGAGCTCTGAGGGTTTCTCTTGCAGGTTATAGCAGAACAAGCTGAGAGCTAGAACTGGAGAGAGAGAGACAAGATAACAGCTGATCTTGGAGATGGAAGCTGAAGCCTTGTTAAACGTTGACAATCTTGGAAGTTGTCGGTCGCTTGTGGGGGTCAGCATATGAGCAACTGCAAAAACATAAGGAGAGGTGTATGCTTTGTGTGGGATCTGGCAGCACTTCTACTCCGGAACCGTGGAACTGCCAGCTGGACATGTGAACCTTTAATCAAAAAGGTAAACTGATATAAGGAATTAATTTCTGCAATGGGACTGAGGGTCTTAAAGTTATCATTAGGAGGTCAAAACAGTCCTAACGGGGGACCTTAATATGGTTATAAATTCAACATTGCTCAGATCTAGAGAGAGCACAGCCTCTACGAATGAGGTTAAGAGATTGTGTTGTAGTTGGAAGCACAGTGTTCATGAAAGAGTCCGGAGCCAAACAGGTAGGAGGTCATTTATTTATTTCGTGTTAGGTCTTTAGGTTACGTCAACAGCAGGTAGGTCCTGTCAGGGTTCCATTCTACTTCCAGCCGTCCCCATCTTCCACTCCACATCACAAGCTCATAATTCTTTTACTTCATTCACTTTCAGCATTCCAGACACCAGCTCAGACATGCGGAGAATGGGACACACAGGAGGATACTACAAAATAGTTTGAGGATCTGGGGCTATTTGATGCATGATGTATGGAGCGCCAAACATGAGGAAGGGTGTCGCCACATAGTTCTATCATATGTCCATCTGACATATTTTAGGATTGGTCTTGTGCTGGTATCTAACTTGATGAAAGGAATGGAGGAAACTACAATAGGTTTGTCTTCTGTTTCGTACAATGCTCCAGTGTCGCTGATCCTTGATATGGGGATCTCAGGACCCTGTGATAGGTGTTGGAGGCTGGCCGGCACCAGTGGAAAGGCACAGTTAATGGAGCTGTTGTTGTGAATTGCATTGATGAGTAAATGATTATTATTATTATTTTTAATTTCTTTTTATTAAGCAATAAGACAACACAGAAACACCTCAGGTGACATAATCATAGATCGTCCATATTTCTCGATGACATTCCATACATTCAAAATATTACACAGCAATAGCAGTTGGTGGATCAAGGGGATTCGTGCACCTCCTCTTCTTCCTGACAGACCGGTTGGGCACAAATATCGCACCTGTAATGATTCCAAGCCTCCCAGACCCTACCCCATATCCCTGGGCATCCCCTGGCAGAATAGACAGATCGCTCCCTAAACATACACCAGTCTAAATCCTCCCTCCATTTCTCCATCCGGGGCGGCTGGCTAGCTCCCCACAGTTGGGCGATATTACTCTTTGCTACCATGAATGCCAACGTTGCCCATTGCGTTTTGTGTGCGTTTAGGTCCGTGGATTCCCAGACATTCAGGATGCATCTGTGGGCCTCTTGCTGTAGTTCAATCCCCAGGACCGGCTGCAGCATACAATGAACCTCTCCCCAAAACGCTTGCACTCCCTGGCAGTGCCACAGTATATGTGTGTACGTCCCCAGTTCCCCACATCCCCTCTTGCACTCTCCGAGCGACCCATGCAGACCAGACAGGGCTCTGTTACATATGACCTGTGTACTATCTTAAGTTGCACTAGTCTCAGCCTCATCTGGATAGCCACCACTCGCGGGAAGGAAACCGCCTCCTGCCAGTCCTCGTCATCTAACTCCAAACCATCCTCATTTCTTTTAAAAAAACATTTTTTTTTAATTATTATTTATGTCAGCAAGCATCACGAAAAATCAAAACACTCATATGTTTCAAAAGTACAGCCCAATAATACAATCGAAAATATGGGATCCCCCATCCTCCCCTGACTCTAGGTAATATACACCACTTCATTGCTCTCCTGGACCTACAATAGCCCCAGAGAAACCAAGAGCACAATCTGTCAATTTTAACAAAAAAAGACGTAGGGAAGAGGAGAGGAATCGTGCGGAAAAAATACAGAAATTTCAGAAAAATTAAAATTTTTAGAACATTGCTACGCCTAGTATGGGATCCAGATTCAACCGCACTATATCATCTATTTTTGCTGAAATTTTAATACCCAAATATGAGGCTTCAGAAGAAAAACCCATATCTTTTGGACGACCTGCTTCTGAATTAATTAGCTGCGTTTTAGAAATGTTTAATTTATAACCCGAATATCCCCCAAATTTTTCAGCTGCTTCCACTATCTTTGGTAACGCGGTCTTAATATATGATGTTACAATAGCAACGTTGTCTGCGTCTGCAAGCACCTTGTATGCTATCTGATGTATCTGGACCGGAATGATTCCTGCTTCCCTTCCCAATCTGTTTAAAAAAGACTCAATATACAAGGCAAATAACAAGGACATCCTTGTCTCGTCCCCCGTGTTATTGCTACTTTACCCGTAAGATCTCTAGAAATACGAATTGCGGCCTTCGGATAGCTATACAATGCCTGTATTGCGTTAATAAATTCCCCAGGGAATCCCTTCCAATTTAAGGTAGACCATAAAAACTTCCAGGACAAATGCTTTTTCCGTATCTAACATGGCTACCGCAACAGGAGATCTTATAGCTTGTGACCAGTCCAGAAGAGAAACAATCCTTTTAACATGGTCTGTTGTGTCTTTTTTTAAACTAGGCTAGGCATGAAATCATTCAGTCTATTAGCCAATTTCTTTGAATAGACCTTGCTGTCCGCGGTGATAAGCGAAATTGGTCTGTATGAACCTATGTCAGTATCATCCTTACCTTTTTTCTTAAAGACTACGATAATTGCCTTAGACCAAAATTCTGGGGGATTGCCCGAGAAGGCTTGTTGACATAATTCTAATAATTCTGTTTTTAGTATTTTTCTAAAAGTACGATAAAATTCGAGAGGTATACTATCTGATCCCATAGCTTTACCTGGAGCTAGACCTAGTAAGGCTACTTCAATTTCTTCCCAGGTTATGGGAACTGATAACAGTGCTTTTTGCGTTTCTGTAAGTTCTACAGTCTCTAGATCTTTCAAATATTCTGCATCCCCGTTCTCCCCTAACATCTCGCCTATTGGTTCACTATATAATAATTGATAAAAATTTTGAAAGGCTTCTAGTGCCCCAGCTTTCGTCTCTTGCATAACACCATTCGGATCCAAAATCTATGAAATATCATTAAAGACTGCTTTCTGCCGTAATCTTTTTGCCAAAATTCTGCCAGTTTGTTCACTAAATTCGTAGGATTCTGCCTTATGTTGGCTATGTTTAAGCATGATTTGATCAGCACTATTAGAATTCACTGTAGCCCTTTTAATTGTTAAATCTCGCTGCATAGCTAGTATATCCTGGCCTAGTCTAATCATATCAGCTAACTTGGGTTCTGCCAACATAACCATGTCCGTTTCATTCTTGAATTTAGTCCATCTTATTTTACGTCGCAAGTTCGAATAACTAAGGGTTTCTCCCCTAACTGTCGCCTTACAGGCGTCCCAAACTATCTTGTTTGGTACAGTATTTTTATTGATTTTAAAAACTCCTGTATGACTTTAACCATATGTTGGCAGTAATCTTCATACAATAATACATTTCTTTCAAAAGACCAGGTGCAACTCCCATCTCTTATATGTGAACATAAATTAATTCGAGTATTAAGGGGTTATGGTCTGATATGAGTTTAGGCAAAATCTCTATGTTGACCTTTCCTAAAAATTGCTGCAAAATGAAAAAATAATCCAATCGAATGAATTTTTTGTACGGGGCTGAAAAGAAAGTATATCCTTATTCTTCTGCACGAAGCAAATTCCACACATCATTTAGCCCATGTTCTAAAATTAGCTCACGTAGGGCCCTAAAAGTCCGATGTTTACTTCCAGCATACCCCATATTCTTTTTAATATCAAAATTCGCCTCCAAATGAATATTCAGATCCACACACAAAATCACTGGTTGGGGCCATTGAGCTAGTTAGGTATTTATAAAATTAATGAGCTCAGAACGGTCCAAATTCGGACCATATATAGTACACATCGTGAATCTATTCTCATTAATTTTAAATTCTCCAATTACCCACCTCCCCCATTTATCTTCCAAAGTCTTTAAACAAGCCCCTAAGCCCTGTTTCATGAGAATAGCTACCCCTCTCTTGATGCCTGTTTGTTTTGAGCATACAACTAACTCTAACCCTAAGTTTTTCAGACAGCCCCTCTTTTCCCAAGCAATATGCGTTTCTTGTAAGCATAATATATCAATTTGTGATAGTTGAATTATTTTAGCCAGTACGTCTTTTCTTAGTCATTGAGCTCACTAATATTAAGCGTGCATATCCTTAGTTTCCTATCCATTTTTCAGAAAAAGGGAAAAAAAGGTAAATTCCTTCATTTTAAAATGTATGTTTTGTTCTGAATATGTAACATGCCTCTTTTCGATGTTTATATAGCAATTCATCGTACAATATAACTTCAAAAAAACGAATACAAATCTCCTGCAAGACATGGCTGCTGCTGACTTTTCACCTCCCCACCACCATTCCCCCTCCCCCTTCTCTTCCCAGCCCACCCAACCCACCATATGAGGCACAAGGACTATCAGTTCCTGAGAACATGGAGTGCCCCCACCCCCTTTGCTTGGTTGGGAAACAGAATATCATTTTCATTACACTTAACTTAGAATCCCTTTAAGCTGCGTGTTCGCGCACAAAACACACATAAATTGCCGGCTAATCGCATCATAAAGACATCATAAAGACAACAAATATTCTTTAGCCTCAATCTCAGAAAAAATAAACCTAGTTTGTCCTTTGACAGTGATCTTCAACTTAGCCGGGTTCTGAAGATAAACCACCGCTCCCTTTTCTTGAAACCCTGGAATAAGCTGATGTAAATGCCAACGTTTAGATACAGTTGCCTGACAAAAATCAGGTCAAACAAAAAAAACGCTTCTCTTGCTAAGAAATTGCTAAACCGAACAAGGCTAGCTCTTGGGCGGTCATCCTCTCTTTTCACTCCTCTTTTAAAGGTAAACGGGAACCGGTGCGCCCTCTGTATCTCAACTGCCCAGTCCCAAAGAGTCAGTTCTGGAAATGCCTCTGAAAAAAGTTCGCAAACAAATTTACAGACATCAGACTCTTCTTTTCTCTCTGGGAACCCTAAAATTCGTAGATTGTTCCTACGTGCTTGATTCTCCAACTCTGAGAGCTTAAAACTAATATCATCTCGTTGGGCTTTTATAGAATTAATTTCTAGCTTCTGAGCGGCCAAATCATCTTCCAATGTCGATATTCTTGTTTCTGCTTCAGTCATTCTGAGCGAGGTATCTGATCATTATAACTGATCTTTGATAACTCGGCGTACAGCATTCTGAACCTTACGACACGTCGCATGTGTACGAGTATTTTCCAGTTTTATTTCCTCTCTGTGTTCCATCATAGTCTGATAAATCATAGACAGTGTTACTTCCTGCTCCGGGCTCTGCTCATCTGGCCTCAGAACTTCGTCTGACCCAAGAACTTCCTCCGAAGGAGCACCCGGTGTATTAAGTTCTGGGGAGGCTACGCCCATGTCCAAAGATTTATTCTTAGAATTAGAGTTCCGGGTCTTTCTGGCTCTAAATTTCTTGACTGTAGTTATAATTGTTCTTGGATAAGTCTTGTTTACTCTTAACTCATCATCCACACTGCTGCCATCCTCTTGGTAATCAGACCAATCTTTGCTTATACTTTCATCCGACGAGTGATCTGACATTGAGTAGAAATTGTCAGCAATATCCTGAGAGCCTGTGAGGAAGCACCCTCATTTAGCACCAGTGAGTCTATCTCAGAAAAAAGATTATTCAAGCCACCAGTAATTCCTTCCAGCGAAGAATTTCCAGGGACTCCAGCTCCCATAATGCCCCTCCCTGGGATTATTTCATCACTAACTGCTGCTTCTCTATCTTTTCCTAAATCAGTAGCTAATAAATGTGTTGCAACACTTAATGAGTCCACTGATACAACGTCTTGAGGAAGATGTGCCCCCAGAACAGGGGAGGAAATCGGGCATGTTTCTTTATTTGCGATGCTAAGAGTGCTCTGTGGTCTCAATACTCAGTGACTGTGATTGTGCATTCTTAGATAGTTGCTTTTCAAATAATGCTGGCAAAGTTTGTACCCCTTGTTTAACAGAACGAGCAGCTGTACTCGACTTTGCAGAGCGCTCACCCCCTTTCTTTTGATTTATGAGTGAGGGAGTCTGTACCACTGTCTTCCCGCCTTCTCCCATCTCACCCGTCTCTCCTGCTTCACCGTCATTACTATTTTCCATACCTTCAATCGGAGCGGGCTGAGCTTTTATTTTCCCGCTTCTGGTGGTCGGTTTCGGAGGCATTCTACTCTGCACTCCTCCACTCCCACGAACCACTCGCAGGTGTAGTCCCACGAAGAAAACCGGGAACCGCCAGGCCGGCGCTCTAAGCGATCGGAGAATCAGAAACATGCAAACCATCCGACGCTCTGCAAGGGGGCAGCAATATAACAACGTTCACCGGGAAACTCCTCTCAGCAAACCAGTAAGTCGGGCTTCAACGCTGATTTGGGATGCCAGAAAAAAATAGATTTTTTTCTCCCTCCTCCAAGTCTCGTAAAACTTCCGACAGGTATCTCAATGACACTGGTTGCGGGGAACTGCGCGAACATGCCACTTCACATTCTTCTCCTTCCCAACCAGGAGCGGGGAACTAACTGCTCGCACAGCTTTCCCTGCGGCCGCCATCTATGCTCATCCAAACCATCCTCATTCCAGTGTCGTCTTATAGTAACTAACGGATCCTTTTTTTTTTATTGCAACTCAGAGAAGAATTTACAAAAAGACCATGATATACAAAAAAGTCAAACAGCAAAACCAGAATGAACATTACTTAAAAAGCATTATCATTAGACTTCAGAACAGAATACATAGTAAATTTATGTGACGTGAATTATCGCAGTTTGAGAAGTATTCCAGTAAGAAAAGAGAAGAGTATATTAAGAAAAAAAGAAAAAGCAGAAAGGAACGAGGGGGCAGGTTCAAACAAACAGAGAGCAATCAATTATTGAAGGATCCCCAGATCTTTTCAAACCTCTTGATTGACTTCATACCTCTAAGTCTGGCTAGAGATAATTCCATACCATGAATTTCGTTAAACAGAGCCCATCGCTCCATGACTGTCGGGGGATTTGAGGAAATCCAGGCACATGCAATTGTAAGTTTGGCGCAGGACAACATAATAGTAATAATAGCCTTATGTGGGGTGTTAATGGTATTGATATCTAGTAGAACAGAAAAAACTGTAAGAGGAAAAAGACAGTTCCATTTTTGATTAATTATCTTACCCAAGGCTCTCCAGAATTCTGATGGCTTTGGGCAAGAGTACAGAATGTGTACCAAGTCTGCAGCTACTAAAGCGCATTTGGTTCACTCATTATTGTTTAATAAGTTCCCAGCCCATTTGGAAATTCTTTCTGGAGTATGATATAGCATACAGGTTGTTGTGAATTGCTGGAGTCTTAGACTAGATGAAGAGACGGCATTATTAATGTTACACAACGACTTGTTAATCATCGTCGTTGTAATATTACTATCAAGCATTTTGCTCCATTTTTCCGCTATTTTGTTACATACGGTATTTTTATAAGTATTGAAGCATTTATAACTAGCACTAATTAACCCCTTATTTTTATGTACATATATACAGTCCCAAATATCCGATTCCGAGATATTAAAGAGTTTCATCTTTCGGATAAGGAAGTTGTGTATCTGTATATATTTGTTTCTCATACAATCAGTTACTTTATAGAGAATTTTTAATGTTTCAAAACTCAAAAATCCCGATACTCAGTAAAGATCCCCAAGTGTCCTTATACCGCGTGCTGACCAAATATTTGTTGTGCCCATATTAAAGATTTTAGGGAGTCCAGGATTACCCCATAATAGTGGTTTAGGATGGAAAAAAGAGGTGTGGCAGAAATCCAGAATATTCCTCCATATTTTAACTAAGTCCCTAACGGTCTTAAACCTGACCCTTTTGAAGTAGTTGGGATCATTAACCCTCCAAAGAAACATATTTGAATCCCCATCTAACATAAAGGTAACTAACGGATCCTCCATATGATTTATGAGTTTCTTATGTATCAGAGATATTTTTTTTTCGGGAAGATATCCATCCAACACTCTGTCCTCAAGGGGAGAAGCGTCCGGGAGTGTCGTGTCCCTGGTAATGTGTGTGAGCAACGCATGTCGGACCTGGAGGTAGCGGAAATACTCACATTCGTTCAATTGATACTGCTGTTTAAGGGAATCCAAAGTGTGTATGGTTCCCTCCCCCCAAATGTCTTTAATGTGTGTAATTCCTATAAGGTCCGACTTACAAGACCCCTTATATTTCCATAGACTTCCCTACCTCAATGATTATTATTATTAAAGGGAACACGAAGGTTCAGCCTGCTACTTGGTGGAAGTAATGTATGAGTCTTGCATCCCTATGCGTTCACCATCCTTTTACTAGCATTTGCCTCAATTGGATAATAAGATACAAGGCCGTGCTTTTTATGAAAACATTTTTCAGTTATCATGCAATGTAAAATATGTATGTGATCAGTATAAAATATTATATATAAATATTGTGCATGTTAAATAATTTGTCCTTTCTTTTCTCAACAGAACATAGAAAAGGTCGCTGTGGAGTTTACTCATGCCGAGCTTCTGGAGTTTTTTAATAAGGTCAGTATTGCGTTTTTGAATCTGTCTGCAATTAAAATACCTTTCAGGGTATTCACGACTGTTTCTTTTTGTGACCTGCTAATATATCATTTATATCATTATTTACATTGGAAGAGCTGAACTAAGGTGGGACTAGAAGGACCACCAAGGCCGAGGGTGGCAGGCAAATAAACACATCATATCAAAATCTTATTAAAAAAAACTGCAGCCTTTTATTTCACACACTCGGATTTTTTTTTGATCGGGTGTTAGTTTCTTTATGTAAGAACCAATAACTAACCCTGGCAGCATATGTGAATTCTAAGCATTGGCCTAGTTTCAGGCTGCAGGTGGCTTTAGTTAGATGTGCATAAGCAATGTTTGGAATGCAAAGTTGTTTTTTCTTGCTGAGGCATCTTGCAGCTCCCCATTGAATATATTCGTAGGTGACAGAAATGCTTTAAAGGGCACTCAGCTTATCTCAATAGAGATGGAAGATGGGTTACTATGACATTCTGTTTCAAAAGTAGGTAGTGTGTAATTCCTTCCACCTCTAGACGGTCCTTTGGTGGAAGAGAGAGGGAAATAGGTTTGAGAAGCAATATGTAGAGTAGAATGTGCTAAGAAAAGGAAGGATAGGGTCACAAAGAGGGACTTCTAGGATGGTGGCAGTGCCACTGCGGTGACAGACTCCCATAGGGTGCATCTGGGCTTCCAGGAACGAGGAAGAGACGCAAGGGTATTTGGAGCTTCTGCAGTAGTTGATACCTGGAAATGCGCCTCTAGTTCTGGTGTCACATTTCTTAGCAGGGCTTCTTCAAAATAGTCTTTCTTACACAACGGTGAATTGCTCTAGATCTGCTGTTTCAGGAGGTCATTCAGTGGTTATTTGGCAAGTATTAGTGGCTACGCATTGATTTGTAGGGTTGTGACAGGTATTATGCTTGGGAGACCTCCAAGACCAGATTTTGATTTTATGTGGAGTGTGAATTTTGGTTTTCAATATATTTGTGTCACGGCCATGGATTGTTTTCCTGCGTTTTGAAGCAGTTGAGCCACAAGATAGGCACTTTACTTTGTCGGATTGCTTAAAGCATTGGAGGTAGGTCACAGGTCTTATTGTCCTAATGGGGTGCATTTGAAATGTGAAACAGATCAAAGACTATGTCCGATCATGTCTATCTAAAGTTCGAGCATTGTGGAAAGCTGCGCTTGAGAAGCTTGGTGGTGATTTAGCCATTCAGGAACAGTAGATCGGCTTTAGAGCCTTTGGGCTTCCCGGTGCAGTAATGTGCTCAACTCTCACATAGCACTAAAAGGTGGAATGAAAATTCTGTGGCCGCTCAAAGTCTAAAGGGATGACTTTATTCTGAGAGTATAAAACGTGAACTTGGTGTGGTATTGTTCAGGTTATTTGGTGAGATTTGAGGTGATCTCTGATGCCGCCTGTTCACCTCTTGGGAAACAGTTACCATTTATGACATTTTCATACACTAATAATAACCTCACCTCTAAGGAAGAATATAAAATTGCCATATAAATATTCATCTATGCAGCATTTTGGTAATGTTGCTAAATTTTACTGCTTATTTTCAATAAAGGAAATTAAAAACACTGGATATGTATAACTGCACTCAAAAACAGACATAGTTAAAGAGTGTGTAGGATGCCAGTTATGACAGATAGTGATGTAGCAGATTACCAAGCAAGCATTGTGTTTCAGACATGTAGATAATGAGAGGTTTTAGATGGATGTGGTGTTGAAACTAATCTACCTGGGTACTGAGTGGTTGCAGGAATCTCAGCTAATGTGCAATAGACGTTAGTGAAACAGTCATCAATTGTCCCACGCATCGCCTGGGCAGGAAAACAGGTGACTAGAGAGTGGTGTCCTCAGTTTGTGTGTCTCCTTTTGTTAGGGTAAAAAAACAGTTGCAGACCTAGCCCGCTAATTCACAGCCAGTGTCCAAAGTTACAGATGATCTGACTGAGCACACAGGGCCAGATTTCCAGTGCATCCAAGAATCTGGTAAGAGACAGGGCAGAGTGATGTCAGGACCATGGCCCATTACCACCACAGTGAACACATGCACCCTCATGTGCCTAAGCTGAGTTATCCTACTCCTTCAGAAAGTTCTATCTGGGTTCCTCTAATGCTCCTGGGCCTGTCAGATTCCTGCTTCTCTGGGACAGCACATATTTGATGTGGATTGTTTAGTGAGCATCTTTTTTTTTCTTCTAAGTACAGCATACATGAGAAATGTCATAGCAGCAGAATTAACAAGAAACCTTTAATATTCAAAACATGATGTCCTGTCAAGTGCTTTAAGACTGCACAAACTAAGACATTCAGGCAGCTACGTCTGTTTCCACTGTTGTCATACATTTGTCTACAATTCTTCGACTCTCAATTGACTTCAAACCCTTTGGCCATAGACTTTCTTCCTTGTGCAGGGCGGACTAACCATCTACTCGATCTAGCCCATGTCTGATGGGCAGTTCTGTATTAAAAACTTTGGAACATGTACACTGGTGGTTTTGGGTTGTTTCCCTGCTGAATCTGGGCTGCTCCACTGTATACATTGACATTTTCCCATTATAATCTCTAAAAGTAAGAAGCAATGGCAAAGCCCGTAGGTTTGACTTTAGTGGCCTGTTGCATGTAAATTCAGCCGTCCACAAATGTTGTCTGCATGCATTGCATGTTCAGATGCTGTTTACACCCACTGGCTTTGGTAATACTGGGAAGAATTATCTAAAGAGCCCGTGTAAAATAATCCCTGATGCATTCCAGTGGAATCACTTATTAAATACAGAAGGGTACACCAAACAGAGCATAGCGTGACATAAGACCCAAAGCCCATTCTATGTGTATTTTTAAGAACGGTAACAATAGTTCTTGCTGACAGCTGCTTTGTAGCGCCATCTTTAAAAGTACTATGCAAACACTGGCCCCAGATTGACCCCATTGCCAACCACACTTATTTATTTATTTATTTATTTTGAAAGTTTTATAGAGCGCAAACAAGACCCTAGCGGGTATCAGAGCGCTTTACAAACATAGAGGTTATCCATACAAACAAAGAGGCTACATATACAAACAAATAAAGCAGAACATGCAGGGCTGCTAGAAGGACATCCCATTGTGCTACTCCACTCACCCCTGTCCACCCAGCCCAGCCCACCCCCCCCTTTGCCTGTATAAAATGGACCCAGTTGGTGTTCGAGTTCAACACTATTATTTTTCTTTACTTTTCGTGGATAATATCTGATCTAGGAAGCCATGAACAGAGTTGCAATGTTTGCAATATATGGTTCCATTACCACATTGTTCCTTTTCGTCTTCATGGTCCTTACATCATTGCGAGTTATTCCTCACTTCAAAAGATGCAATCATTTTAGAGAAACTACAAAGACCCTTTCCTCTAGTAGAGGAACTTTAACCTATCACACGTCTTACTTTTTATGCCATGCATAGGAGCAGGCTCCATGTAGAAGATAGAATACGCATTTTAACTATCTGGCACTTTAGTGTGCATTGTCAGTGCTGCTTTCTGCCTTCGCTCTTGCAGGCCACAATGGGGTAAACAGACTTGGTGCTACAGGCTTGCAGAGCAGATGTCAGTACTGGGCTCACCTCTCGGAGGTGCGCATCAACATCACAGTTCTGCTGGTGAACAGACAGACTTGCAACGAAAGGAAAGCAAAATGGCCTGAACCCTCTCTACAATCCGACACTGTCAGTTTTTAGGTCGGGCCTGGGCAGCGCATGCGCTGCTCTGCAAGCCATGCTGCATTCGAGTATGGACTTGAAGCTCCATCCACCCTCCGCCTACATTTTTCTTTGGCTTGTGCCATTGTCCTTTGTAAATGCTGGTTTCTGAATCGTTAATAGGCTTCTTAGTCCCTCTTGTCATCATTTGTGACCTCCTATGAGGACTGACCCTTTTACTTCTGTTGTTACACGGTATGTCTTTAGTCTGTATAATGAGTTTCTCCTACTGCGGGCACTCCTGCAACAACAGCTGCTCTCTCGCTCCTTGGCTACAGCTCCACCCCTCACTGGCCCAACCACCTCTCCGAGGTCTGTTTATTTTTTTATTTTCATTTATCTTCCCCCACCCCCACTTGACCACACTTTTTTTTTTTTAATTTACATTAGTAGCTAGATTAATTGATTTGATGTTGAGCTGATTCCGAGGCTCGAACACTGGTCCCCAGCTCCTGAGTCAGTAACTCTAATGCATGAGCCAAATCCTCTCCCTCAGTGGGGCAGCACAATATTGTATATATTTGCTTATTTTACACTTTAATGGCAGCCTCACCCTTTTCCCTAAACGAGCTGAGTCTAAGGAAAGGGGCGCGGCCTACATTAAAGTCAAAGCACCGCATGGGCATCGTAAATGCGAGACCTATTGCACTCCAAATGCTTGTTGTTGTAATAGTGAAGTGTCCCTGGTTAGGAGAGGGGTGAGGCACAGCTGAATGTCTCTATTGCGTTCTGACTGTCGATTCTGGCTCAATGCACAACATTGCTACGAGCAAATATGAGGTATGACAGCAGTACACTTTCTCAAGCTCTGAAAGAGCAAATGATTTCCCATATAAAAGTGCAAAATATACAAGTAATGACAGAGCAGAGTTTGACGAAGAAGGGCTCATCCTACCCCCGCCGTTGACAAAGAAAATAAAGTCTCCTGAATGCAGAATATGTGTATAGGGTTGTAGGACTAAGTCCATGAACCATTGTCTTCCACCTTTGGCATCTGGAATCTTTCAAAACCCTCTGAAACAATCCATGTGTCCAGTGAACAGAGAGCTGAAACACACCAGAAGGCCCAGGGTGAACACAATGGCGAGGTTAAACTAATGCCAGATACACTGAGAATAAGGACAGGGAATATATGTGTGCCTGTGCTGCTGTGAGTTGTCAAGTGCACAAAAAGTTTTTAAAAACATGGCGTGTTTTGCATTGTGCTCTATTTTTTGGGAGTCCGGGGTATAGGAGTGATTTATTTACCCTTTGACCCTGATCAACATTTCTGAACGTTACTAGACTGCTGGCAGGATATAGTACAGTGGGGTTTGAGCCAAAGGGTGTATGGTGGGATTTCTATCTCATTGTACTTTTGAAACTGGCCTCCAGCACTTTGGGTTCTTCAACTGGACCTGCTGGGATTACCTTAGTGTTTTCTGCTTGTGAGTCTATCCCCTATCCTGCGTGAGGACTCCTGTTTGGCTGTTCTGACTTTTATTTTTGTACCTCTACCAAGAACCAAGGTCTCTTGTTTTTGCCAGTAGTAAAATATGCATTGTCTTCGCCTAATAGGCCTGCAAATATCTACATAATGCTACATTTTTTAGTAGAAGGCATAGAAATGAACCTACAGTAGAGGTTCTAAAAGAATCCTTTTTATAAGGTGCGGAAGGGATGTTCACATCCAGGGACGCCAGCTCCTGATGTATCCCCTGGCACATTAGTGTACTCTGCCCACGTATAGTTGCCATCTTGTCTGCTCTTTGGATCCCTAAACGCCTAGAAGCATGTGCCCCAGTTGCTATAGTAAATCACGATGGAGAGGACAGCAAAGGAAGCTGATGCCCAAAGCCCTGTGTGTAGTAGTGCTGGGAGTAACATGTTTCAGGTATGCAGAGGGTTTGGATGTATGGGGTGCAAGCATGTGTGGGCCTGAAGGTAGAGTGTTGTGTGCGGCAGCTGGTGGAGGCACTTACCTGGGAGGCAGCCTTGCTCTCACGCTCCTTGTATACTTTCTTCAGTAAACTTCGAAATGGAACTGTGGCGCGCCATCTTCTCGTTTTTCTTCCTCCTCATGCACTGCCTACTTGGGACAGGAGGAGTGAGAGGTTTTGATGCACACTAGCTGGTTCCATTCCAGGTTCTTGTGCTGGAACGCGGTCGTGATGCGACCAGTCTGAAGAATACTCCAATTGGAATTCCCTACACTGTAGGAGATGGCTTTCTAGACTACTTCTTCACAGATTTCCTTTTTCCAAGAATTGAATTCCACATAATATTAAGGTGTGAGATTCCAGCTCCACAAAACCTGACCAGGTAAAAGCTCTGTCAAGGTAAGTCATGGGGTTATGTTGTTGACCATCACTGGTACCTAGTTATACTCTGTGCTTTTCCAACTTCGGAATGACTTTCCACTGCAATTCCCTGCCTGGTCCATCCAACACAGTGGAGTCTGGCCCATCTTCCACCTGCACCCATCACTCTCTAAAGATATTCAGCCTCCATTAAACCTGCAGCAGAGGCGGCCGAAGTAAGCCCCTCGGCCCTTCCAATGATGCCCAGTCCGCAACAGCCAACACAGGGCGCTTAACCCAACCCAGAGCTTCTGTGCTTGCCTTTTAACAATGATCGCAGCGCTTTTATCCCAGGAAATAAGCATGTCTTGCAGGAGCGACAGGTCAGCACGCCTGCAAGTCCATGTTAGCATATACCCTTCACGGCTGCATGCCACGAAACTGGCATCCCAGAGCTGCCTCGTCTATTTTTGATGTCCTCATTATGCACGAGTTGCAGCTTTGTGGTTTTGTATTCAGGCTGGCGCTGACTGTTTGAAGCAACAACGCCTTCTTCTCGGTGATACCAGCTCATTATCTGCATAAATCTCGCCAGCACCACTTTATTCTCAACGCTTAACGAGGTTATGAATCAGGTGTCTTTGTCCTTGTTTTTACTTGATTGTGCTGTCTGTTGAGGGTGATAAAACGCAGACCTGTCGCCTTGAAACCCAAACAGTTCAGTTGGGGAATTGTTTAGAATGAATGCAACACCACGGGGTTCAGTATTCTGATTTTAAGCGTTTTGGACCACCTTTCATTTCTGGCGTTTTATACATGTCAGTAAACGCCATTTTACTTTCAGTGACAGTGGTTCGAGTTTGTTAGAGATTGTGACGCTCAAAGCTAACCGTAAACTCCCTTTACAATGTGTGTAATTTATGTTTGGGGTACTAAAGAAGCGTGCGGCGAGACTTTAGTTTTTATTTACGATTAAATATTGATTGTAAATTGATTGTACATGTACTTTACTAAAAATCCAGCAAAAGAGAATGTGATCACACATTGTTACCAAATCATAGAAATGTGTGCACTTTACATAAGGACTGATTCTATACCACACTAATGGTGAATTGGCCAGGTGCTTATACATTTGGCATGAAAGCACAGCTGATTTTGTTTATTTCCAGATTGCACAGCTGCCCTGGCAAAGGGACAGTGACACCAGTGAGACACATCTCGTAGGTTCCACCTCAGTCACACAGGAAGAGACGCAGGCCTGCACACCATCACTGGCTGATTGAATTTGAGGTGGGCCAGGCCTAAGAAAGCTATGCTTTCCGTGCCTCCCCCTGAACCGTCCATGGATGTTGTGGGATTGGCCGGCTGGCTGACCTGACATTGGCATGGACAGATTTAGATTCAGAATCCCAGTCAAAACAACTAGGACTTCTCAAGCTGCTCCATGGCAGACAGGCAACGTGCCTAGCCTTGTTTTTAGGCGAGCCTGGGCTGTGGATGCGCTACTCTGCGAGGCATGCTTTATTGAGGTATGGACTTGTCCACTCTCCACCCATAGTTTTCATTGGCTTGTGTCACTGTCCACTGTAAACTGTGGCTGTTCATTGGTCAAAAGGCTTAGTAGTCCCTCCTTAGTACCGCCTTATCTCTTTTTGTAACCTCCCATGGCGACACCCCCTGTCACATGTGTTGTTACTCAGTAGGCTTTAATTACAGCCTCCGAACACTATTTTTTCAAATAGCTTTGTCCTGCCTGCTCCTGCAGGCAAAACACGCATTCTCCTAACGCTTTAAAAAAAATAATTATAGCATGCATTTGCGATGCAAAAGGTCTTGCGTTTGCGAGAGTTTCAGCTATTGGCATTGTAAATAACAATGCCTTTTATTTTTTGGTTTTAAAAACAACACATAAATAAAAGGCATTGTCATTTGCAATGCCAATAGCTCAAATTCTCGTAAATTTTAGACCTATTGCATTGCAAATGCTTGTTTACATTGAATTATGGTGCTTGTAGTTTGTTTTTTCTATAAACACTTGTCTACAAAAACTAGAAAGTAGAGGAAAAGCAACGATGGACGAGCTATTCATCACCATATAGAACAGCAAGGGATCGATCCATACGAAAGCTAACGCGTATTAGCTCTTTTTTTAAGCAAGTGGCAATATGAAGGTATTGGTGTTCCAAAATGCTGTATGTGTCTATGTTGGGACAGTGGAGCGCTGTACCTAGCAATAGGGCTGACATAGAACTATGACAGAGGAAGGTGAAGAACCGGGTTTTAGAACCCAGCGGCGCCAGGGAAACGCCCAAAGTCTTTGGGTTCCCCTGTCCTAGAATACAGAGACACGGGATACTTCTCGGTGACGTCAAAGATCAAATTTATTGGCTGCAACCAGGAACAGAAGTCTACGAAGTACGACACAGGTAGGTTCGTCAGAAACTGCTCAACTTTACAAAGCAGGTCGTCCCTTTTTATGCCGAAAATTATGCTTAAGGCAAACATTCATTATTTACAGTTGACCAATCCCATGTATACACGACAAAAGCATTGCATGATGACAAACCCACATTTCAGTTGTCCAGCCCACCATTAATTACACAGGAAAGTCCAACATTCTTGCTCGAACAGACCGGACAAACCCATAATAAAAGACCACAACCCATAGCATAAATAGACCGTAAAAGAAGGAACAGAAACAGATGAGAAGCAAGATAGAAGGGTGTGTATGTGTGCCATAAACTCAGCAATGTCTTGCTCTTTGATCCCAATCTCGATCAGCTGCCGGACAAGGAACTGGCTTAGCAAGGCTAGCTTCAGGCAACGGAGTCAGTTCGCTCGGGTCACCTAGGAGTCAGCTAACGTGTACGTGTACTAAAAGACTCGCTCGGCCGTAGTCATCGGCCTGTGTGAGGGCAACCACAAAATGGCTGCCGTACACAAAATGGAACCCGAGGGTTCGGAACAGAATCCATGAATACACAGTGAAGCCATCGGTTTAACATGGCAAAATCACTCGTACATGCCGCACTCACTAGTTACGGTTCGATACTATCAAATTCGTAACAAAACCATGACCTTTATAATACGGGTTCAGAATTCACGGAACCTCAAAGGGACGGACTATAGGCAGCCCCCGCAACCTCTGAAGAAAATCTTTCGGCCCCTACCAGCTGTTATTGCACAAAATAAGCACTAAATGAGTTAGAGGCACTCTTTATGATAGAGACCTGGACTAATGCGAACAGCACGGTGGAGTTGGGACTAGCATGCCCTCCTGGATATAAGATCAGGCATAATCCCCGGGTAAGGGCCAGAGGAGGAGGAGTGGGGATGATCTTTAGAGAGACAATAGATCTTTCTCAGCTTGATATTAAGACAATTAATGGTCAGGGGGGTGCACTTTATTCATGCTTACTGTGCTATAGACCCCCGGCGAGTGCCTTATCCGCTGTAACAGAGCTCATTGACATTATCTACGACCTTTCCAATTCGCACACAAGGCTAATAGTGTTGGGAGATTTCAACTTATGGCCGGAAACCCTGACCAATCCAGCCTTTAAAGAGCTGGTCCAAGCTAACTGTAATATTCAGTTACAGCAGTTAGTACTTTCCCAGACCCACTTAAAAGGTCACGCACTCGACCTCATCTTTGCTGATGCTGACCAAGTGACCATACGAAACATTCTTCCTCAGTGTTGGACGGATCACGCACTCGTCCATTTTCATCTCTTACTCCCCACCTCATCAACTAAGAAATGCAGCTTAGGAGCCACTAAGGTGGGCAGACAATGGTCCAAGCTCCTTAAACTATCTTCTCTCCCCATTTTGCTTTCAGATGGTTTTATTCTGGGTGATAATGTGGACGCGAGCTATGAGACTCTTAGTCAGCGAATCCTAATGTCATTGGACTCACTAGCCCTGCTGCGAAAAACTAGAGTTAGGACAAAACACGCAATGCCGTGGTTCTCAGAAGAACTCCACCGGCTCAAACTCCGGTGTAAACGGGCTGAGCGGAACTGGAGAAAGCAGTACCTCGAGTCAGATAGAGCTCAGCCCAGATTAAACAGGCCAAGGCTAGCTTTTTAGAGTAATCACTTCTGTCAGCGGAGAACAAGTCCCAGGCCTTATTTAAGATCGTCAAAGATTTGGCATCACCCGCTTGTACTACTAAGAACATTCCTGCCTCTCAAACTCTATGTGACTCATTGGCACAGGCCTTTGAGGATAAGATTACAACGATCTTGAACAATCTTGCTACACTGCCAGGTTCTGTCTTTCACACCTTGGGCCACTCTACTTCTACGCCCGCTTCTGAGAAAGATGCCAGATCAGCGCAATTGAACAGCTTTCCTCCGCCGTCCTTTGACGATTTCTGTGTACTGGCAGACTGGGTATCCTCGGGCTCGCCACTTGACCCCCTTCCACCTAAATTTTGGAAACTATTCCGGGAAGACCTCTTCCCCCCTTTCTTCTCTATCTGCTGTCAGTCCCTTGAGTCTGCACGGGTTCCGGACTGTTGGAAGCTGGCGGTGGTCTCCCCACTCCTGAAAAAGGACACTTTGGATCCCACTTGTCCTGCAAATTACAGACCCATCTCGTTGCTCCCATTCCCAATTAAAATTCTGGAGAAACTGGTTACTAAACATCTTTCCAGTTTTATGGAGACCAATGCTTGCTTGGACGTGGCCCAATTTGGCATAAGACCAGCCCATGGGACGGAGTCTGCATTGGTGACAGTGCTAGGTGACCTCCGGACGCGTGCAGACCAAGGTCGAGCTGCTTTTTTAGTATTGCTCGACATGTCGGCCGCGTTCGACACGGTCAGCCACACGATCTTGATTGGGAGACTGGAGGAAATAGGGGTGTCGGGATTGGCTCTTGATTGGCTGGTGTCTTATCTTGACAACAGCCACCAAATGATGGCCCTGCCTCCTTTTAAATCCAACACCAGAAGGGTAGGGCAGGGAGTGCCCCAGGGATTGGCCATCAGTCCGATCCTGTTCAATCTCTACCTCCGTCCTCTGATCCAGCTGATAAAATCATTTGGCATAGCAGTCACCAACTAAGCTGATGACACCCAACTTGTCTTCTCGTTTGAGGGCAAGGAGGCTGTGTCACCGGAGACTTTCCATCAGTGTATGTCCACCACGGCGTAATGGTTGATCCTTAATTCTTTACAATTCAATGGTTCCAAAACTGAGGTACTACATTGTTTAATGGATCGTACCCCCAGGCCTCTTCCGCTGAACTTCTGGCCGCCATCCTTCCAGGACACCAGCCTGCCGGCCGAATCAGTTCGTAACTTGGGGGTGATGTTCGACCCCAGCCTGCAGTTAGATGTGTCGGTAAACAAAACAGTGGCTACCTGCATGACACTACTGCGGATGTTGCGGAAGATACTACCTATGCTTCCGGTACAAACCAGGCCAGAAGTAGTGAGGAGTATCATCTTAAGTAGGCTTGACTACTGTAACTCACTACTTCTGGGGGCACCTAAGACTCTGGTGGGAAAACTGCAACGCGTTCAAAACTTTGCCGCCAAACTGGCCCTCTCACGCAGTCGCTGTGACTCTTCCACAAAAGCACTCAGGGACCTCCATTGGCTTCCAATCCCTCAGAGGATTGAAGTTAAAGCCCTTTGCTTGGTACATAAGGCCCTTCACGGACAGGGCCCTTCTTCTCTGCAGGACTTGTTTTCCTGGTATGTACCGTCTAGATCTCTCCGCTCGGCCTCAGCTTGTATGGTGGTAGTTCCCAAGATTCTGAGGACCCGGATGGGAGGCCGATCATTTAGGTTTACCGCGGCGAGACTGTGGAACTCCTTACCAATATGCTTACGCAGCACGGACGATCTTATTCCTTTTAAGAAGACTCTGAAAACTTATCTGTTTCCAAAAAGCCTGTAAGCCCTTTTCTGTAAGCTGCGCAACTGCCTAAACACTGTGTTTGTATCATCCAAGTCGAAGCGCCAGGATACCCGATGGGTGACAGTCATTGCGCTATACAAAAATACCAATACATACAATACATACTAATGCTTTCTAACATACCGAGAATGCTGAAACTTGGGGTGCAGACCTCCACGACCCCCATTTTGGAAATCGCTCGCCATTGGGTTTTGTACAACCTTGTTGGAAAGGGTTCAGATGTAACTTGGATTGAATGCTTTTCCCCTTTGATATTTGTGAATACTCCCACTAAAAATTAACTTTTACAATTGTTTTGTGAGTTGCAGGGTTGCCAACCAAACTGACCAATTGCATGAACGTATAGTTGTGCTTGCTGCTTCTGTAAGAGGATATGTGCTCTATACCTTTCAATAACAGGAACTCAGTTCATGTGATTTGCTTGCGTTTTTAGTAATGGTTTATGACATACTACTTCACCACTCATAAAAAACAAATGTATCCTATGTATTTTAAAGGGACCACCATTCCAGGAACCGTTGCTCCGTCTCGTAAATGACATACCCCGCCCCCATTAATCTGCCCCAGCTGCACCCCAGCCACGCTCGCCTTCTTTTTAGAGTTGATTCTTATGGAAAGCAATATCGTAGTTATCTAGAGTGCAGGGGGTGTCAAATGTTTACAGCAGTGATCCTCAAAGTTCAGCACGGGAACGCAGGCGTCCCTCCTGACATTTACATGCGCCCCCTCGGCAACAGCAGCACTAGAATGCTGTTTACTCGACTCAGCACTAACATAAAAAAATTGAATCAACAGAATGCATTTATTTAAAAGTTCATTGCAGTTAAAGAAAGGAAGTAACTATGATGTACTGCACCCCTTAACTTTAGGAACACCTTCATTTTTGAAGACAGAAAACATGTAAAAATATGAGTCTCTTCTAAATCATAATGTACAGAACCCATTAACCTTAGTAAATCAGATCATAGCAGTGCAATGAGAAGTACATTTTTAAAAAAGTTATAGTTTTCAAATATGAATTTAGAAACGTTCATGCTTCCCCTCTCATTCCTGACAACAGTGCCATTAGTAATTAAACACAAACACAGGAGAAGTTTTTGTACAACACACATCCTGAAGTCATTACATCCCGAAGTCATGTATTTCGCGGTCCTCTTATTTTTTTGTTTAAAAGTTTTTATTTAGATTTCATATTACATTACATCAAGTAACTTTGTTAGTGCTCTGCATCTTTAGTATAACCTAATGGTTCAATAATTCAAGGCTAGGGGGTATACAGCTAACAATGATAGGATAGCTATTGGACAGATGGAATTGTCCTCCGACCCTTAGTCCTCTTGAATGTCTGTAACAGGTACCCATTGTGGATAGATCCCAAGCCCACCCTTTGATACCCCGTTATGAAGGGTATGGGTCATTTGTTTGATGTTGTCTGGGGTGGTCCGGGACTCTGTGTGTTGCCTCTAAATGACCTAGTAATGCCTCTCACCTGGTCTTTGGTGTTTGTGCTCTCAGAAAACTATGCATCGGAATCGGAACTTCCGATATTGAGGAGAACTGTGAACTTTGGGGGAAATGAACTGGGGGATGGTGCAGCGGATATGCAAGTGGGGGAAGATAAAGGAAAGAATTTGAAGCTGAGTAAGTGGCGTGGACTGTGGTTGATGTATCATGGGTAATAATTGCTGAAGGCAATGGTTATGTAGTAGGTGGGGGAGGTGAGGCTGGCGTCATGTGGTCTTATGACCTAGGGATCAATACGTCCTCTTTGGTTATCTCCTACCTGTCTCTGTGGGGTACCTACTGGGGATTGTGCCTGGGAGGTGGATTGGGATGGTGGCTGTGTTACGTGGGTAAATAGGTGCATCAGTTGCGCCCATTCAAGGGAGATTGGGTGTTTGCGCATGCCCTTCACCTCCTCATCCTGTAGCGTCTCCTCTTCCGCCGCCCCCCATTTCTTCACTGCTCCTATCCATAATGCCTCTGGGGATCCATCCGGGGCTCGCCAGTGCATGGCTATCCCCCGCTTGGCAAGTAGAATTGCCAATGAGGAGAATCGGCAGGGCACTTTCTCGGTTTTCCGTTTGCGGAACAACCCTAGGGCACTGGCTTCCCATGAGGTCAGGGTCGAGTTATTGGTGACCTCCTGAAGTGTATGGTGTATGTGGTCCCAGTATTGTTTAATGATGGGGCAATCCCAAAACATGTGCTTGAAGTCGGCTTCGGGGGCCTGACATCGAGTGCAGGCGAAGTGTGTGTCTGGATAGAACTGGTGGTGGCGCTGTGGGGTGAGGTATGCCCTATGGAGTATATTGAATTGAATGTTTCGATAACGGGCATTTCTAGAGACTTTTTGGGGGTATTCCAGGGCTTTCTCCCATTCCTTGTCATTAAAAACCCGGCCGACTTAGTCTTCCCATGTCTGTCGCAATCTGTCCAGGGGGCAGAAAAGGAGCTCTCGGATTGCCCTATATAACTATGTGACCAGGTTCCTACCCACTCCCATATGTATGATGGTGTATATTACCGGGTGTGTTGGGGGTTCACCCTCCTGTGCGTTCCAGAACGGGCGGCAACTGTCCATGAGCTGTCGGTGGAGTAAGAATTGCCCTGGAGGTAGGTCATAGATGTCGGTTAATTGGGCGTACATCATTAACTGTCCATCCTCAAAGAGGGACGCCATGTCCGTGATAGAGTGGTCCGTCCACATCTGTAGGGCGCGGGTGGTATAGTAGTGGTCATTACAGGGGAAGCCCACCAAAGGAAGCAGTGGTGAGTATGGGGGTTTCCCTTTGGACAGTCGGTGGATCCTTAGCATGCATGCGCGTGCCACTGTTACCTGCAAGGGGTATGTGCGTAGGGGCTTCGTGCCTGGAAGTAATAGCCGGCGTATAGCCGGAAGGGGGATCAGCCAGTGTTCTGTAAGTGTTTCCCCCGTATGGCGTTCCGCCGTCCAGTACGACAACCACTGCAGTTGCGCCGCCAGAAAGTATGATTCAAAGGATGGGGCGCCGAGTCCTCCCTGAGTCGTGGGCAGGTAAAGCGTGGTCAGGGCTACCCTGTGCCTCCCCCTCCCCAGATCAGGGTTGTGAGGATGGTGTTTAGTTCTTTAAAGAAGGAGCGTGGCGGTATCACTGGGAGGTTGGCGAAATGGTACAGGAGCCACGGGACCATTATCATCTTTGCAAGTGCGATGTGGCCTATGGGGGCTAGGGGTAGCGTTTTCCAGAATTGTACTGACGCTCTTAGTCCAGCCAAGACCTTGCGGTGATTTCCATCGTATAAGTCGGTGGGGGTGTGAAATAACTGCACCCCCAGGTATCTGGGCGCCGCTGTATTCCAAGTGAGCGTGTGGGGGGCCTACCTGTAGGTCGTGCGGAGCTAGATGCGGCCTCAAAGGGACTATCGTGGACTTGGTCCAGTTGACGTTAAGCCCTGAGGCTGCCGCAAAGGCCTGTAGCGATGACCAGATCGTGGAGAGATCACTTGTAAGATCCCTGACATAGATCAGGAGATCATCTGCATAAAGTGACACGCAGTGCGTTATGTCTGCTATAGGTATTCCCCATGCCTGTCCCTCCTGGCGTAGTTTTATTGCAAGTGGTTCAACTGCTAGAGCGAATAGGAGGGGGGACAGGGGACACCCTTGTCTTGTCCCTCTCTCTATCTGAAATGGGGCTGATATATATTTGCCTATCTGCACACAAGACGTGAGGCCCTTGTAAAGTAGTTTAGTGTATTTTAACAGAACCGGTCCGACCCGGACTCTGCGTAGAACCGCAAATAAATATGGCCAGAGTAAAGTATCAAAAGTCTTTTCTGGATCAAGAATAAAGCAGGCTGCATTTGGGAAGCGTTCTTTCACTCTATCCTGGACATGGAATAACCTACGTATGTTTTGTGAGGTGTTTCTCCCTGGGACGAAACCGTTTTGGTCCGGGTGTACTAATGGTGCCAGGATTTGGGTGTATCTGTTTGCTAACATCTTTCCTAATAGTTTACAGTCCGCATTTAGTAGTGTTATCGGTCTGTAGGAGGCAGGAAAGATGGGGTCTCTATGTGGTTTGTGGTTGGACTCTCGGAATGACCTCGGGAGCTCTCCTCGGACCAGTGCCTCAGCGAGTACAGTCACTATCTTGGGAACAAGATGCGTCGAGAAGGTGCTGTAGTATTCGAGTGGGAAACCGTCCATCCCGGGGGCTTTATGTCACGCTAGCTGTCTAATCGCGTAAGTGACTTCTGGGGCTTTGATCTTGGAATCTAGGTCTTTCCTGGCGGCTCTGGGGATGTGGGGGAGGCGCAGGGGGTGAAGGAAGTGCTGTATTTCCCATTGGTTCGTTAGCGTAGGGGCTCTGTAGATTGCAGAGTAGTAATCTCGGAAGATGTGTACAATTTAAATTTGTGAGTGTCTGAGGGTGCCTGTGTGGTCTAGCAGTTACGTTACCGGGCTTGTGGTCATTTCCTGTCTGGCTATCCATGCCAATAGTGCACCCGCCCTATTGCCCTCCCTGTGTATCCTGGCGGCATAGGCTCTAAAGTTGTATTTAAGTAGGTCTCGTAGTGCTTCTGCGTTTGTGTGTTTGCTTCCGCTAGCCGCTCGCGAGTAGCGTCTGTTTGTTTTGTGAGTGTAGCTAATGTCATCTCCACTGCTTGTAGCATTCTATCAAGCGTTGACCACTACTTTAAACACGTCCCATTCTATTAGGCGAGACCCTGCTGCGCCTGAGTTGAGCGCGAAATGTTCTTGGATATAAGAGCCATGTGTTTGTTTGAAAACCTGATCGGAAAGACAATCACGCAGCAATTTCCAGGTAGGAACTGGGGGGGGTGTGGGGGTCTCCATCTGAGGGTTAGTACATGGGCATCGTGATCTGAGAGAACTCTACCGAGATAATCAGAGTGTTGTACATGTGGGAATACCGTCGTGGAGCAGAGGAATCTATCGAGACGGACGCCTAGGTTGTGTGGTATGGAATGAAAGGAGTATAGTTTAGTGTTTGGGTTGTGCTTCCGCCACGGATCTATCAGGTTCCAGTGCTGGACCCATGTGTGAAACTGGGTAGTCTGTTTATGTGCTGGAGAGTGTAGTGGGGGGGTGGGACCTATCTAGCCGGATGTTCAGAGCACAATTATAATCCCCACCCAAGAGCCATGGGACTGAGGTGTATTGGGTAAGGACACCCGTGAGGTGTGCCCAGTAGTGGTGTTGCTCTACGTTTAGGGCGTACACACTTCCCAGCAGGAGCGCCTGGCCTTCTAGCAAGCCCTCTAAGAGGGCGTATCGACCTTCCTTATCCGCGACTCGTGTGTGTTCCTTAAACAGGACTCCTGGCCTGATCCAGATGTGCGCCCCTGGCATATGCTGAGTAGGTAGTAGCGCATACTGTACCCCTCCATTTCCTATGCAGTCGGGCTACTTCCTGTACGGACAAGTGAGTCTCTTGCAAAAGCGCTATTTGCGCCTGTTGTATTTTGATGTAGGCGTAGACAGCATAACGCTTGCTATCCATGTGCATACCTCTAACATTTATGGTAATGATCTTTATATCCGTGTTGGGGACTCTATTAACGTTGGGCGGCCAGCTACGCTCCGTCTGCGGAGTGTGCATAGTGCCGCCTACTCCGCATTTTGCGGAGCTGGCGGAGCCAGGCGGCACTACGCACGCTCCGCAGACGGAGCGTAGCTGGCCGCCACCCGCCTCCCTCCCGCCCTCCCTAAATACTTTAAAATAAAGGAATGCAATAATTTTAAAAGCACTTACCTTGCCGCCGCTGGCCGCCGCGTTCCCCGGGGCTCGTTATCTTCCGTCTTCCGTCTTTTTCAGTAATGCGCATGCGCGGGCGGCCGCGCATGCGCATTTTCACGAGAAAATGCGCATGCGCGGCCGCCCGCGCATGCGCATTATTGAAGAAGACGGAAGATAGCGAGCCCCGGGGACGCGGCGGGCAGCGGCGGCAAGGTAAGTGCTTTTAAAATTATTGCATTCCTTTATTTTAAAGTATTTAGGGAGGGCGGGAGGGAGGCGGGTGGCGGGGCTGGCGGCCAGTGGTTTTGCGGAGTGGGGCTACGCGGAGTGCGGAGGTGGGCGTAGTTTCTCGCCCACTTCGCGTAGCTCCGCGAAGCCCCACTCCGCGAACTCCGCCCAGGGTTAGACTCTATGTGACATGGTAGGTCTAGAGCTCGGGCCCGCCGCCCCTGTACGTCATCTCTGTACCTCCCTTCTGCACCCTATTCCTGCTTTCACCCACAGTCCATTGGGAGCATATTGTCCCACTAGATTGATCTGCAGAGGGTGGAGGGTAAGCCTGCAAACCGGGGGAACAAAACTTTGATTTCCGGGAAACTTCCCAACTGGAGGGACATAGCGTTGGAAACGGGATGTCCAAACCGTACTTCATCTACTGTCTTTAAATCGTTCTATGAAAGGGGGGTGGTTTCACGGCTATGGACGTCTCTGGATGTCGGCTGCCCGCTTCATAATGACCAGTTCATGTTGCTGTGGTAACATTCTCTCTTGGTGTAACTCGTGCTTAATTTCGGGCTGTGACAGGTCCATGCTGGTCGCCCTCTGGGTTGTTGTAGCCTTGCCAACCGTTTGCACTGTGTGTACTCTGGTAGTCCAGGGGACGAACCAAGGCCGCGGCACCGCCATGGAGCATGATCCTATCTTCGCATCGCTGTCTATATCAGCGTGTCTGCTGTTTGCGGGGTAACTAGGGGCGGTGTGCCCAATCCGTTGCAAGATGTATGGATATCACTGGCTTCGTCGTCCGACGTGAAGATGTGGGGAGCGGCTTCCATATCAGAGTTGGCCTCGACTAGCCTGCTCGCCGCTGCTGCCTGCAGAACTTTCCTGCGCTCTGCTATGATTTGTTCCAGATTGGGGGAGCGATGCGTGATTGGCTCTGGGTGGGAGTTGAACTGTGTGAGGGTAATCTTTTTCTGTTGTCGTCTGGGGCGGCTCGACTGTCGGTGGCTTTGCGTATCCTCGTTGGTGTCGGGCCCCGGTATCTGCTGGTCTATCCAGTTACGTGCCTCCACTGGGTCGGTGAAAAAATGTGTAGAGCCTTTATGGATAATCTTTAAAAGGGCAGGAAAGAGGAGAGCGTATTGCACCTGTTTTCGTTGTAGGGCTCGCTTGCCCTCCAGGAATGTGGCTTTCTGTTGCTGGACAGCTCGTGAATAGTCCGGGAACAGTATGACGCGCTTATCTCCCACATGAAGTGCACCCTTCTCTCGGGCCGCCCTAAGAATGGTGTTCTCTATCCTGGATGTGGAGTAGCTTAAGGAGAAACGGTCGAGGTGGTGAGCCAGGTATTTGTTTACGAGCCGGCACTCGGTGCGCCCTTTCTATGGAGAAGAACGGAGTTAGGGCTTCTGGTCGAGTAAATGACTTTATCCAGGCTTCCATATGTTGGACTGGGTGAGCCCCTTCTAACCCCTCCGGCAGATTCAAGATGCAGATATTACTCCTCCGAGAGCGCCCTTCCAGATCGTCCATTTTATTTTCGAGGAGTTGCACTCTGTGCTGCAGGTCTTTCAGCGCATCCTGGTGTGCGACGTTTCCGCGTTCTTAACTTTGTCCGCCAATTTCCGGTGGTCATCTCTCAGGATATTGATGTCCGCTGCCAGTTCTCCAAACTTTGTCTCCATCCTCATCCGGGAATGCTCAATGGCGGCGAGTACTCTATCCAATTAGTCTGATGTGGATCATTCGTGAGATGGACTCCCCCCCGCAGCAGAGTTTGTGGACTTCGGGGAAACCTGCCTACAATTTCGTGCCTGCGTGGTCTCCGTGATGCGTTGGCGACCCATGTCGTAGACGACAACCCGATCTAGACCCCCGACTCCCGCCTCGAGTCCCGGCGCCGCGAGTAGGGGGGGTACCGGGGCCACTGTCCGAGGATGGCCCATGCTGGGGGACACCCTGCGGGTAGTTGCCGAGGCCCAGCAGTGGCGGTGTCAGGGTGCTACAATGCTCAATAGTCCGTCTTTGTCGGCGCCTAATGCTGTGAGTCAGACCGGACACTGGTCAGCCCCGCCCGTGTCGTCCCCCGCTGCTGAAGGATGTTGGAGCCGCTGTGTTTGTGTGGGGTATCCGTCCGAGCCAGTGGGCACCGTGTTTTGTCCTCTCCTCGCATCGGGGGGCCCCCTCCGCGCACCTTGAGTCCCAGTGCCGGATGGGAGTGGACCAGGGGCCAGTATAGCGCGGAGGCGGTGGGTATGGCGCTCAAGGGCCACGGGGCGGGTGGATGTTGTGCACCAGAACCTCCGTTGCGTACTCCCTGGGCCTGCTGGTGTGGCCCTGGCGAGAGTGGGCACCCCACCCGCTGAATCCGGCCACCTTCGGGTATGTAGCCGGTTGTGGGGTCCCCAAGTTCTTTTTAGCACCCTGTCCAGGGGGCTCCTCCGTCCCCGTGTGGCGGCGGGCGCTGCGTGGTGGGTCCTCGGTGCTGCTCCCCTGCATTGGTCAGCTCTGTGGTCCCCCTCCCGTGTGCTCCAGGTCCCGGCGTCGATTGGGGGGGGGGTCCGTGGCACCACCGAAGCTGTGTCGGCCTATTGGGGCCTGCGTCTGTGGCTGCTGATGTGTAGAGCGCCGTGGAGTTTTGGCGGGGGGGTGCCAGGAGGAGCAAAGACCCAGTATTATCTCCCTTGGTATTGCGTATGGGGCCCCAGCCCGCACCTGGGGGCCCCCGTTTCAGGTAGGCGAGTGGGGTGGCTCAGATGTCGGGTCTCCTCCGCGGGACTTCCGTCGTCAGTAGGGCCTGGAGCACCGCCGAAGCACCGACTCTCACCTGCTGATTGTAGACATCTGGGGTGGCACCGATCAGGCCACCGCTTCCCTCGCTCAGCTCTCACCCGCCTATGAGGACTGCTCGCGGTCGCGGGAGATGAGGCCCTGTGCCGCCGCCGCTATGCGCCACCGTCCATTTGTCGCTGGGGCGCCGCCATTTTCAGCTTCATAACCACCGCAGCTCGGCCGCCCCGCTCCCGTGGAAATGCCGTGCATAGCTCGGTTCAGTGGCGCTGGGGGGTTCCCAGGGACTCCAAGCCCAGTGGCATTGCTTCTTGAGGGTCGGGAGAGGGTCCCTACAGCGTACAGCGTGTTGTTTTGCGGGAAGCTGGGACGGAGCTCTAAGGAAGCACGTCCACCATCTTAGGCTGCCAGGCCACGCCCCCCTTTCGCGGTCCTCTTATATGAGATAATGACGAAAAAGGAGTGAAATTGATGAAAAATGTTTGCCAGGATCATACCATTTGGTCAAGTGGGAAAGCTCGGGTTCATCCCAGGTTGTCTGGTTCTACATTGTGCAATTCAGTTCAGCCACTAGATGTACATGCGTTGCTTCCCCTACGCACACTTTACATCCCTCCACCACCACCCCCCTTCTGGCATCCCTGTGGCCCCCGGTCACAACAAAGACCAAACTTTTCGGCCCCCGGTAATTTTTTTGCACGTACCCATGGTCTACAGCAAGCAACAAATGGGCCTTATTGTCAGGGAAGGGGATAGCGAAATGCCACTGTCTCTGTGCATGCTCTATTGCCTCCAACCCCTGAGTCTGCACAGGGCCTCTGTCCTTGCTCTTTCACTTTCTGGTCTCAACACCCTCCCAACACTATATCTGGCTCTTCCTATCTCAGCCTCTGCCCTCACCCCTATTTCTGCCAGGGTCTGTACAGAGCATTCGGCAGGGCATGGCACTGTGCCAAGTGAGAGTCTTTCCTGGGTAGCCTGTGTATCTCCTTACTGCCTGCACTCACATCTGCAGCCCCTAGGGCTACCTACACTGCATCTGTCTACTTTCTGAAGAACGCTGTCCTGTTCCTTGTGTGCTGGAAGCTTGCCCTGCTACTGCCCATCCCGTGCGTACTCTGAGGTTAGTGTACCTACTCTGGTACGTGGGAAACGTCCTCAACCATTGTTAATCTTGTGCATTTTCTTTGCATATTGTACCAGCTGTGTGTATTAGGAAACCATACATTGTTTCCGTCGTACTGCATAACGGTTCTGTGTGCTGGTGTGTACCAGGGCTAGACTGGGAACTCAAAACAGCCCTGGCAATTTTCTCGTACCAGCCCCTGGTGAAGCACTGGTTGGCCCTGGGAGGCTGGAAACGCTTGCTTCTTGCTTGTGTTACTGGGGACCGATATTGCAGCACTACTGCAAAACCGGCCTCCACTGCTGCAAAACTGGCCCCCACCCTTCCAGCTTCCTGGGGAAACGCCCGATGCATGGTACGGCCAGTCCGGCCCTAGTGTGTACACTATTTCACTTTACAAAAGCCAAGGTTATTGACTTTGACCATGTTTGTTTCTGCTTCCTTCTGTTATCACTTGGGATACAGTCCTATCGGTCTGTGAGGATGCAGGGAAGCCGTCTCGACCCCTATGGCACAGGCGGCCTCCGCACATCTGCATCGAACCAGCGAGCTCTAATAATTACTTACAAAAATATTTGCTATTCTTGCTTTTTTTTTTAGTAATTGCTGCATTAAAAGCTTTAATATGAATTGCTGAAGATGCATCTCTTTCTCTCTCTCTGGTTTGCGTGTTCGAACCCTTTCTTCTCTAATCTTGTCTTTATGTTTTTTAATAGCTTGAAACTATCCAAGCACAGCTGGATTCCCTTTCGTGATGTCTTGAAGCCTGGTTCCGCCTGCGCGCTCCCGCCGTCTCATTAGCTTGTATTGACGATAGACTGCCAAGCTCTGTTTGCTGAAGGATTCCACTGGCTGCTTCCTGTAAAACTATACGGCTTATCCCCGCCTAACCCAGTGGCGGTGGCAGAGGAAGACCATGGCTGAGAGCTTCAGTCTGTGCAATCGACTTTACCGTCAACGCTGGGCGCCTGACATTTATTATAAAGCATTTCACTTGGTGAAAAATAAAATCGGTGTCAGTACTCACCTTTGCTTCAGAGTTTGTTTGTTTGTTTGAAGACCTTTCTTTATTTGATGATAAGAAAAATATTAAAAGTGCATTTACAAAATACATAAAACAATAAAATAATGTTCCAGGAAGCATGATAAAATGCATAAACAATGTACACTTTTAGAGGCTTCGTAATACATGTGATTGATAACAGCTACACAAAAGACAACAAAACTAAAAGCCAGTAATGATTCCATAGACTTACATGCTCTAACTGCCGCCTTCAAAAAGGAACTATCTCTAAAGCACACCTCAGCTTTATCTCCAGGTCGTAAATAAAGCAACAACATTCAGCACTGTTTGAACACTAACGGGTAGATTCATCAAATATTTTTGCCAGCGCAAACTGTGCGAATCGCAAAAATCGGCCGTTTGCGCCCGCAAAAATTGCATTTGGGATTCATTCATTTCCAATCTTTATTTCAACCATTTGGTCATAAAAGATACACATACAATAAAATCACATAAACTCTGTCGAATTTTGATAAAACATCAATACATGATTTAAGATCAACACAGACAATAAAAACAGTTATTAAGAATTGAAGCGAATCTAAAGTCTACCCAGCATTTTTTTAAAGGCGATTACGTGTATACCAAACATTCGTAAAGAATTTGGAAAGTGCAAAAACAGTTGGGCCGGAAACATCGGATTTTAAAATCCTGTACATAGGTGTGTATTCCCTGCCACCCAAATTCTTAATCAAGGGAAGCAGCCAATGCTTTCTGGCTGCCTTGTAGGCTGGGCAGAAAAAGACCACGTGTAAGTCATTTTCCTCTTTATCATCGCAAAGAGGACAGTGCTTGGTGGAAGGGACTTTTGACCAGGTGCTTGAAAATGACCGAAAAGGCAATGTACCGTATCTCCACTGGAGAAATAGCTTTCTGGCAAGTATAGGATATATAGGATCGAAAGCCTTCTCAAATCTGTAGAGATCCTTGGTTTGCAGGAATATGGAAGAAAGGGACCCCTCTGTCTGGGTAGCTAAGGCCCTTGCCCTTTTTTGTTCATGATACAGATTCGCCAGGGATCTCTTGGAGATTCTTGGTGCTACATTTGCCGGTTCAGTCCACAATTCAGGGAGCCCCAGATCAGTGCAAGTTGATTGGATGTTTTGGACCCAGGGAATACTGAGCGCCTTGGGGTGATTTAATAATTCGCCCAGTTCCGCCCTATAATCGGCGAGATCATCGCCGCTCCATAACCTGCGCCAGAAGGCAATGGGTCTTAAACTTATCTCGTCGGCAAGTGGCCGTAGCCCTAAGTCAAGCCTCAGAGGAAGAAGTGGAGTGCTAGGGGGAAGTGCGACTATCTGTCTTATAAACCTATTTTCTGTGGAAGACAGATTCCGGCACGGGGTGTGGCCCCACAATTCAGCCCCATACATGATCGCCCCCCTGGCCTGGGCCTTGTATATCTGAATTAAGGCCCCCAGTGGGCGATAGGACGAGCCGGTCATCATCCGGGATATACCCCCGGTAATTTGTATTAATTTAAGGTTGGCCCTGCTCTGATGGGGCCCCCAGGTCATAGTTTCGTTGAGCGTCACGCCGAGATATTCAAACGTGGCTACTCTTTCCAGCCGCACTGCTCCCAGTTGGGGATTCGGGCGCTGTTTGGGGCTCGGATTCAATACCATGTATTTGGTTTTTGAGGCATTGATTTCCAGCCCTCTATCCTGACAGAAGGCCACAAAGGCATCGAGTATCCTTTGGATGCCCATAGGTGTTTTAGATAGCAACAGTGTGTCGTCCGCGAACATTATTGCGGGCACCCTGTTGCCATTTAATTTGGGAGCGTCTGTGTAGTCGGTGGCATTGAGATGGGCGATTACCCCGTTGACGAAGAGGCAAAACAGGGTCGGCGCCAGCACACAGCCCTGTCTTACCCCTCTGCCAACGGGGAATCTATCAGTCAGTTCCCCCGACCTCCCACACCTCACCTGGGCATAATTATTATGGTGCAGCCTCTGCAAGGTCAATAAAATATCTGGTGGTACGCCCATCCCTGCCAAGATGATCCAGAGTTTTCCCCTGGGCACTAGGTCGAAGGCGGCCCGTAGGTCTACGAAAATCGTGTACAAACTACCGCCCTCGAACCTCGCTGTCCTCCAATAGATCAGATTCAGTCTGAAGACCTGGTCCACAGTCGATACCCCTTTCCTAAATCCTGCCTGATAGGGACTGAGGGCGCCCACCTCCTCTATCCATTCCTGAAGCCTGTTCAGGAGAACCCTACCGAACAGCTTCTGTGCTACATCTATCAGGCTAATCGGTCTGTAGTTGGCTGGGAGGAGGGTGGATCCCTTTTTGAAAATTGGGACCACCTCAGCCCCCAGCCAAGTACTAGGGATTTCCATCCCACCGAGGATACTGTTAAAAAGAGCAGCGAGGTAAGGCGCCCAGACGGTGGGCTCCTGCTTGAACAGGTCTCCCGGTAGCCCATCCAGTCCGGGCGCCTTCCCTGAAGCCAGTCCTGAAATAACAGCAGTGACCTCACTCAGTGTTATTGGGTCCGCCTGAGGGCCCAGCCTCTCCGGATCAATGGGCGCAGGAAGTTCTCCGGGCTCAGCACTATATAGTGACTGGAAGTGGGCCTGCCACACTCCAGGAGCTATATTAGGCTCCACTGCCAAATGGAGACTCCCTGATCCCCCATTCACAATCCTCCAGAACAGGCGTTGATCTTGTATTGCTAGGGCCTTTGTGAGTTCTTCCCACTGGTTTTCCTCCCATTCTATTTTAGCCTGAGCAAGAAGCTTCTTGTAGGCTTGCCTGCATTGCTTAAGGCGTTCCCCTCCTGTGCCCTCCTAAATTACTCCAAGGAGTTCTGTTTTGGCCCGTCTACAGGCTGCATTGTACCATTGTGTTTTACCTTGACACCTCTCCCTTGGCTTTCGTACGTTACGAGTGAAGTGGGGTGCCGCAACTTTTATAAGTTCCTCGTGGGCATCAAACAATTTGCTCCTTGTGTCATTTTTATCTGCCACACTGTCAAGGGTCCCAACAATTTCCAGGATGGGAGTAATCTCTGCATAAAGCAGTGGGAGTTTATCCTTGTTTGTGACCATATGCTCCCACCTAATTTTTCTCCTACTGTTATCTAGGAGGAGCGTGGGGTGATTCCCTTCCTCATGGGTCACTGGGGCCTGAGGGCCTGGGTGGACAAGGTCTAACTCGAGGGCATTGTGGTCACTGTCCATCCTGTCTATCACCCTGAAGTCCTGTATTGTTGACCACCTCGCTAGTTGGACCAAGACATAGTCCAAATGAGACTCTCTCCCCCGTCGATTGTAAGTGTTTTTGCTGGGTATATCGGATTTCAGTCGCCCATTACACGCTCTGAGACCAAACCTTAGCGTAAGGGCAGTGATTTGCAGTGCCAGTGGGGTCCAAGCTTTCGGAGATGGCGCATCAACCCATGGTACTGCCCACCTAGCCTCTTCTTCCGATAAGAACCCTTCATGGAGGCCGGGGAGTGGCTCAAAGTGAGAATTAAAATCCCCACCCACCACATAGTATGAATCAGTCGACAGTTCAGATAAAAAGTTCGAGAGTTCATCAAAGGTCGGTGATTCCTTTGCCATTCCCATCGGCCTGGAATAGATGTTGACCAGCAGGAGATTAGCTTTGTTTGGCCATGTTAATGAGACCGCAAGGATGTCATCAGAGTTGAATGGGAGCCGTGTGGCCACACAGCCCAAATGAGCAGCAACCCACGTCGTGAGGCCCCCTGATGGGCGGCCTTTGCCTTCCCACCTTGCTGGAATGAAAAATGATGAGTAGCCTTGATGTCCATAGTCCTCTCTGGCCCAGGTTTCCTGGAACATGCATATGTCACCAGTCTCTATGTACTTTGCCCAGGCCGGCTCTTCCAATTTGTTAGCCAATCCCGCAATGTTCCAGGAGATTATCTTCAAATGTTCGGAGGTGGCAGTTGCCATACCGTGGGTGTTGGAGGAGGTGAATCCAGGCTCCACTTCAGTTGCGGGGCCTGTGGCAGGGGCAGCAAAAGATGTATGTGGCACCGGGGGTCTCGGCGCACCATTGCCCACAAGGAAAGGGGCCATAGTTGTCCCCTCAGCAACAACTACTCCATCAGTGGCTAGGTGAAGAGATTCGGTTCTGCCGTGATCTGATGCAGCTGGATCATTCAGTGGGCCAGAAATTGAACCGGAGGACACAGTGGGGAGTTCCAGGAGGCCACAGGAGCCAGAGACCCCTGGCACTGGCTTACAGACGGTAAGTCAGTCGACCCCATCCAAACCGTTCAGACAATTGAAGCGATTAAAATCGCAAAAGGGTGTATCCGGCGGTTGGAAGTGCGGGCGTTGCACAAAGCCTTTGTGTTTACGTCTGTATTCCACCCTTGTCCAGTCATCATGTATTGGGACCTGGTGCCTGGGAATCGGGGGGAAGAAGAAAGATACTGGGAGGGTCTGTATAGTGGAATCGAGGGATCGGTTCACTCCTCCACATATGTGTCGAACCGTGCCCGGATCCTTAAAGGTTACCATGATACAGTCCACCACTATGGTTTTCCTGGTCTTCCCTAGCCATGGGACCCTTCTCACCATGATGATTTCATTATTAAAATGAGATGGCAAGGGTCGGTTCCAGTTAAGCCATTTGATTACCTTTTTCTTAAGGGATTGGTAATCCTCGTTTTCCCCTGATCTTAAGTGGGGGGCACCAGCTAAGACCACCATTAATCTATTGGCTTCAGGCGGGAGGTCTGGCCTCCGTGGTCTGGGGGTTGGCCAAACGGGCGTGTGTGCGGGGGCGCTAACCTGATCTTGATGAATTCCAGAGGACTCTGTTTGAGAGCTATGGGGGGCTTGATCCAATGGGTGAGTAGATCTATTGCTTTGGTTATTGAGCTGTGCCTGGAGTTGGATGGCCATGAGGGGTTGCAAAGGAGGGGCAGGTGGCGGGTTTCTGGGGGGGGCTTTATTGGCGATAGTTGCAGTTTCTACTTTGGAAGGATCCCCAGCAGAGGAATGGGTTCCCACTAGCTTTGTCTGCTTACTTACTAGAGTGTTCAGAGTGGTAAGGGAAGTTTCTAGTAGAGTGAGCCTAATCTCGACTTTTTTTAGGCTGTCGCTAATGGGCTGCAAAAGGGAGCGGAGTAGAAATTCGATGCTCCCCGTGGCAGAGAGTGGAAGGTTTAGGTTCGAAGAAATAACCTCTGGTTCTTTGGTGGTGACAGTTATACTGGGGTTTGGGGGCTTAGGGGGTGGAATGGTAGGCACTATCTCCGTAGGCTTCCCGGTAGAACGGTGTTAGTGCGTTTCTTGCCAAAGTCAAGATGTGATATTTTGGATTTCCCCCGCCCCCCCACTGTTTTCCGAGCACGTTTACTGGGTGGGGGCCTATGTAACTCCACCACTACGTTTAATTTGGACTTGCTCTTATTAGCCATTTGCATAGGTGGGGTTTGGGTTACCAGGTTAACAGGAGTATGGGAAAACTCTAGGGGGGCTAGCTCTGTGTTTTTTCCAGGCGCTTTCGCTGGGGTAGAGGGAATTTCCCTTAGTAGGACGGGAAAGTCCTCAAGTGTCGGATTAATTAGACTGCTGGGTGGGGTACCTTCCTCTTGAGTGGTGGGGTAAGGGATGATATCGGTCAAAGGTCTGGTTTTCATAGATTCAATGGAGCGCCTGCGCTCCACCCTACGTTTCTCAAGCGAGCTTTCCTTGTCTGCCTCTCCTTTAGTGGATTTAAAGTAATTATCCAGAGTCCCAGAGCTAGAGGCGCCATCCCTTGAGGGGGTTTCCCGTGGTGGAGGCGAGGGCATTGCCTTGATTGTAATGCAAGGTGGGATCAAGAGAGTGGGCCCAGCCCAGCCTCCTTCGGCCCCTGACGGCCACAGACGGTCCCGCCCTTGTCCCGGGCTTCTCCCGCGCGCTCTCCCGCGCTGCGGGAGTACTAATGGCTTTATATAGAGTATGCACCCAATAGGTGGAAGGGGTAGGAGGGGTCGGGGAGAGCGGCCCAGGTGTTGCTGCTCAGGGCTGGCGGGCGCTCCTGGGAAATGCAGTCCCTGGTGAGCACACGCACTCGCTTGCAGCCCCGTGAAAACACTCCCTCAGCTTTCCCTTCAAACTGCTGCAGGCAAGGACTCCACACGCAGCGGGACCCGCGGAGCGGGTTCCGCAAGAAGTGAGTCAGATGGCAGGACAATCCCAAACGGGTGAAGCACAATCAGCAAGGCAAGGCGTCCCACTCGCTGCCTCAGCGAGTACTGGTAATGAAGGCTCGGTGGAAGGGTAGGAGGGGTCGGGGAGAGCGGCCCAGGTGTTGCTGCTCAGGGCTGGCGGGCGCTCCTGGGAAATGCAGTCCCTGGTGAGCACACGCACTCGCTCGCAGCCCCGTGAAAACACTCCCTCAGCTTTCCCTTCAAACTGCTGCAGGCAAGGACTCCACACGCAGCGGGACCCGCGGAGCGGGTTCCGCAAGAAGTGAGTCAGATGGCAGGACAATCCCAAACGGATGAAGCACAATCAGCAAGGCAAGGCGTCCCACCATCAATGCTTCATGCAGTCGCAATTTAAGAATTCGCAAATAATTGCGAGTTCTCAAATTGCTATTGCATTTAAGGAATCGCAATTTTCAATTCCTTATATGCAATGCATGAACCATTTTAAAATTGCGTCTAACTACGTGGTAAATAGCGAAAACTTAGAAAAATGCACTTTAGTGCATTTATCTAAGTTGCATGTTACACACACACATGTCCTTTGGACATGTGTGTGCGCAACATCAGTGTACATTTCCATTTCAGGGGTACTACAGGGTGTCCTTTGGACTCCCTGGCACCCTTGAAATCGCATCCTTATTATTCGCTAATTGCTAATCGCAAATAAGGATTGACTCCCTATTAATTCCTATGAGCCTTTAGGCCCCTAGGAATGAATGGGAAATCGCATCCTCATTTGCGATTAGCAATTTGCGAATCGCTAATAAGGAAGCAGTAGAAATCGAAAAAAATATTGCGATTTCTACATGCATCCCGTTTTGCGAGTCTGTAATAGCGATTCCTTAATAATTGCTAATACAGACTCGCAAAATGGGACTTTGATGAATCTATATGTAAATGTCATAAAAAGGGTTTTCACAATACATCCTAAAATTCGTACGAAAAACCATTAAATGTAGTAAGAACTGGAGAGACGCATCATCACATGGGCAAACCCGCGGGCTGCTACTAAACATTGCAGGCCTAAGGGGACGGCTTAGTATTTGCTGAACAGTCCCAGCCTTAAAGAAGCTAAAAGGGACCTTTCCCACTGAATTAAAGGGAGATCTAAATGCTGAATAGTAGCACTATTTCCCCTAAATTGGATATAATCCTTAACAGAGGATTTATCTAATTCATCCCTTAGCTCTCTGTCCGACTAAACTTTAAAAAGTAAGATTGACAACCTGTTTATCGCTCTTAGAGAGGGATCTGGAATATCATTGCTTCAGTGTTTTTTTTCGTTCATGATTTCTGAACAATAGAGTGCATTGCATGCTAATAGAGATCAAAAGAGGGCAAACGATTTACTCTCCAATCACAAGCCAAGCAAGGCATGTAAAGTGGTGCAACTCTTGCATTATCAAGGACCGACCCGCCTCTCACTATTCTGTGGACCCAGCTGGCATCATGCCGATTTTGAAAAGGGGACGAAATGTTAGAGTCAATGCTTCTGGGACAATTTTCAGAGTGAGGTGCTGCCATCAATGTTACATCGCTGAGGTCATAGGGATTGTGAAAAATCCAACTGTCACAGAAGTAAGTGAGGGTGAGGTATCTAGCCACTGGTGCGTTTTAGAACACACTGTCACAAATATATTACTAAGGCATGGTGTGGTAGCACAGTGTCATTTACAGGCAGCACATTTTCCATTGAAATAAACACTAAGTTTACATTGACAGGCAATTGTATTGATAAAACTATTTAGTACACAAAACAAAATGTGTGGAGGTTGGGTTTCGCGAATTTCTAACATTTGCACATCATCCAGGTAAAGTGTCTTGATTTGGTTTTTTACTATGAAAATCTTTGTTTCCATCACATTTCAGAATTACAAAAATTGTGCTTTTCCAATTTGCTGATATATTTAGAAATATTTGTACAATTTATTTACTGATATTTGCATTTTGTTGTGTGTGGGGAAAAAAAACCTCCTACAGCGTATCCTTTTATACTCCCAGTACCCCAGCAGGTTTGCCTTATATTTCAGTTTACAAAAGCCTCTCCATTTGATAAAGAAACGAAAACACCAATCTTCATGTTAAAAGAATAAGCAACAGTTTGCCAGAATGGCTTAACCTGACATTTGATTTGACCTCTGTCTTTTAAAGCACAAGAAATTAGAGGAGATAAAAAAACGAATCCTTATTGTTCATTCACCTTTTGAACCTCATCATGGGTATTTTAGATGCTGCAGCTACCCCAGCACCTCTACTCCCGGCGCCTATGGTTAGATGGAGCGGGTATTGGTGAACTGTCAGTAAGCAATTGTTTGGGATGGTGTTTTAGGTTTTTGTCCACCTCAGATCCATGATTGCGCTCTGTATTCACCTGTGCTAATGTGCGACATTGCTCTCATGTCCCAAGAATGTAATTGCGCGGTTTGGGCTGCTTCTGCGTACATTGCTCAGAGTGTTGTCGTTTTTCCGTTGCTGAAACACCAGCTTGTTCCTGAAGTTTGTTCATCCAAACTGGTCCCTTCAGGCGCATGTCTTAGCAAACCGAGAGCCTTATACTATATTAGCTTCATCTAAATAAACAAAATGAAATGTTACTAGCAATATTCATGAACAACAAATGTTTTAAGACAAAAGACTTGCACCAGTCTGCGGATCAGACAGTGTCCCCCAGTTTGATTTTAAGTAAATGTTAGAAGCCTCGCATACCCTTGGCCACTAGTGTGAACATAGCAAACATAAGATGATGGACTGGACGGAGTGCTACAACTTTTCAACCAGTCATCCCCAGTCAAGAGCTAGAGTTTAATCCACTGTTCTTTTGCTCACTATGCCACTCCAGTTTGGAACTAGCCATTTGCAAGTCAGTCTTTACCTTGCTCCTCCTGGGAACAGTCCAGCCCGAGCTGCCAGGTCCTCCCTGGCCTGGAAACAAGCATCCTTGACCGGTTTCTGGGTATCACCCTTCATCAGCCTGGCTACCTTGAATTCAATGGCAAAGCGAGCAAGGGACCCACACCCGGGCATACCCTTGGCCACTTAAGGCGAACATAGTAAACACACCAAGATGATGCTGAAACTTTTTAACCACTCACCCTTAGTCATGAGATCTGGGTTTAATCCATCATTCTTTTGCTCACTATGCCACCCCAGTTTGGACAAGACTGTTCACATGAGGAGAAGGGTCAAGACAGATTTGCAGATGGCTGGGTCTAAACTGGGATGGCTGGGGGGCAAAAGAATGATCACTTGACTGGGACTGAATGTTTGATATGTTCAGCATTCCATCCATAATTTGTGTGTCTTTTACATTTGAAGAGCAAGCAGTTCATATGTAAACTAGGGGGGACATGCAGGAGTAGGAGTGGTGGAGGAGCGAGTAAAGAAGTGAAAGAGATAATTCATGTGAACACTCTAACATTGCATCATAGCTGCAGAGAGATGCCATTCCGTATAAAAAGATAGAGGGTGTGGGTGAGAAAAAAATAAGATAACCTTTGCTATGATTTGGTATGTTCTAAGAGTTACATATCCCATTAAAAGGTTCATGGGATGTGATGAGGATGATGTCTGAGTTAGATCATGTGGGAGAATATCGTGCAATAAATTAAAATTTGCAGGCAGATTTTCTCTCCTATTATGCTGGACAATAGGAACAGGGAACAATTTGGAGAGGTTACAGACTGATCGAAAGCTGGTTGATCATAAGTTAGAAGCATACAGTAAGAGGAAGAGAGGAAAACGTTAAGTTATAAAGCACCCACTCAGAGTAGGCATGTCAGAAGTTAAGAAAGAAAATGTATTAAAATTACCTGGTGAAAACAGGACGTGGGTTGTAAGTCAATCACTTTTATTGTAGATCCAAAGGACCGTGCAGAATTTATAATGAAAGTATAGGACGGCAGTTCTAGATTAGCAAAAAAGGTTGATGTGTAAACTGCAGGCCCTAAAGATGATGCCAAGCAGCATAATCTGATAAAATTATCAGATCAGGTGAATGATACATTTAAGGCCTTATAGCATGTTCAGGCAAAAGCATGCAAAGCTGCCAGCAGTAACCTGTACTGAATTATTTTTATTTAAAGCAATCTCTACAAAACTGCAGAGTTCATTTCAACGTACAATCACAACAAGTTAAGACAAAGCCTTTAAAGATGACGAGAAATTAACATGTACTATACAAGGAACAGCAGCAATCTGTAGTACAATGGAAGATATCGGGTTATATGAGGTCGGCAGGTACAGAGGCTTACATGAAAACCAGCAGCTAAAAGTTTAGAGATTTGCAGCTACTTCTTCTGTGGGAAATAAGTAATAGAACAACAGAGAGAGAGTGGTGTTTGGACAAAGAGACTAGTGGGGCTAGCCGCTTTAGTGGTGTAGATGAAAGTGAAGTGGCAAGGGCATAAGATGGTAGCTTTTCTTAGCTACATCTTTATCTCAAAATGGAGGAGGAGACCAATGGAAGAGAGAAACATAACTAGGAAGCTGTATGCCTGTGTTAAAAGTAGGAAAGAATGGTGCTTGTTCAGGAATAATACCAAAACGCTTATTACATTTAAAAAAATAGTTTGTGGCAAAAAGATGAGGAAGAACACATGTCCATACCCTGGGGAGGAGCCTACAAAAGAAAGAACGGGAAGCCTACGGGAGCTAAGCAATCAAAAGATGTCAGTGAGATTGACAACAAAAACAAATAATCGTATGCGGTGGGCAGGGTGTAAGCCCACTGAATTGTAAACCATAGGTCTTGAAGCACAGCACATGCGTTGTGTAGATGAGACCCAAAAAAGAACAAAGAACTGCAGGAGCTCCAACAGAAAAGGCACAGAATACCTACAATGCATACACCAGTTATCAAGCTAAATATGCCTCTCCACGGTTTTCTGCTTCAACACAGGATTACAAACAATAAACTCCTCTATGGTCACGTGGATGTCTTGTACTAAGAAAATAAGTATAAAGAGGATTAGGTGTTTTTTCATGGACAATTTGCAGAGACAATTTCTGTGGTGTTTGTGAAGCTTTTTAAGGCAGTCCGTAATTGCTTTCTACTAATTTGGATGCTTTTAAAAGCTCCTGATGCCTGTGTACCTATTGGTTTATGCCCACCATTGTGGTGTGGGGAGGGGCCTTTCAGTTTGGATCACGTTTCTAACCTATTCCAAAATGCAGACTGTTCCTATAACTCGCAGATTCTATTGACATTTTGGTCTAGGTTCTGGACTCAATCTCAAAATGCTCCTCTCTCTGAAGGCTCTGATTTTCTCCTAGGTTTGGAATTCACCTACCGCAGGCAGCGGCTTTACTGCATTCCACAGCTCCTCTTTGATGCTGTAATGTATCTTGACCATTTTATGACTATTTGCAGGGTGCCGTTACCTGAAACTATGGGCCTCGCAGGAAAACGGTGGCCTCCTCCACTCAGCAGTCCCTGTGTTAGTTGCCATTCTCAACCCTGCCTTCCCTAGTGCATGACCTCCCTAGGGGTGAGGCAAGTAATTGCAGGGTCTGCTGGGGCAAGGAAATACGTTCAGCTTTATCTGTGGGATATTTAATCTGAGTCCTGGTTCCTCGTGGGGTACCCCAAATCCTGTGCCCTTCAGAACCTCTGTCTTTCCAAGTCAGAGAGATCACTATAGCAGATGTCTTGCACCATAGTACTAGCCCTTGAAAGGGCCCCTTCCCGCCTGCTGGTCTATGAATGATTACAGAGTGATTACGTGGTGGTAAAGTGGGTAATGGTAGTAGCAAACAAAAAGTAAAGATCAAGAGGAACAATAAATTATTTATTGAAGCTTCCGGCGAAATACACAGGAGTGTGTCTCTCCTCAGTGAAGATCAGGCTGCATCTGACTGTTGCATGCATTCTGAGTTCTTTGAAGAGAAACGGCAGCTCAAGAAATACACTACCAACTATAAACGTGTTTACTTCAGCACATGCTGCGCTGGAATTAATGTAAGTATCAGAACCTAATAAACATGGAGATCAACATAGAAGACACACCATAATTGTGTCTTCATAAGCATGATTACATCACCCCCTCCTTTTAAAGAAAACTTAATACATATAAAAACCTCTACACCTAGAAGGTAAAGATGAAGTACGAGAAGTCCTGGAGTAACCAGAGCAAGCTTCTTCACTCAAATCACCTTGCTGAGAATTAACATCTTGTAGGAATGAAGGTTCATCAAAGTGTGAACTTACAAGTGGCGTATGAACAGGTATGTCATGAGACATAGACTGATTGGTTAAACACGTGTTAGCTACATCATCAGACGATGAACCCAGGGAGAAATATGGGAAATTGAAATTACCTTCTACAGATAAATTCTTTTCTTGGAAGCAAGAATCTTAGCTGCCTGAACAGGTGCCAGCTTGACCACCACTTTTTTATTCCACAGCCCCTTTTTATCCAAAAAGAGTGAACCTTTTGGAATGTTAAGAATTTGTACAGGTAGAGAAAACTTTTAAGCTCTCTTTTTTACTGTAATAGGATTTTTAACCATGACCCAATCGCCTACTTGAAAATCATTATAAACATTGGTATACTTCGAGAGATGTTTCTGTATGTCTTGTTGTATAGATACATTCTTTCTCATTCTTTGTTTGTCCTCAGAAGCTAAACATGAATCATTCTGTTTTTCAACACTTTTATCCAATCTGGACACGTTACCTTTGGGATCTCTTTTCCTAAGGAACCTAAAGGAAGAAATCCCTTTGGTAGAATGGGGAGTAGCTGTGTAAGACCAAATTTGTTTTTAAGGAACTCTTCAATAGGTAATTTGCAGGCTAAAGCAGATTGTATTCCCTCCTTTATGAATCTATTCATTCTTTCAACTAGACCGTTGGAAGAAGGTGAATGCAAAGCTACTCTTAGATGATTTATATCATGGCGTAAAAGAAAATCCTGCATGTTGCAAAATGTAAAATGTGTGACATTGTCTGTAACTATTTCCTTGGGATATCCTTCAGAACTGAATACTCTGGACTCGAAATTAATTACAATGTGTTTGGAGTAGTACAAAATTCAAATTCTACCCATTTAGAAAAGTAGTCTCTTGTCACTGGGTAATAAATCAAAGGGACCAGCAAAATCAAGAGCTAGTTTTAACCAAGCTTCTTCTGCAACAGGTACAGAATGTAAAGATGTTTTGTCCGTTTTCCAATGTTTATCAGAAACTAGACAGGTCTGGCAATTACCTATCTGTTGGGATACATCTTTGTCCATAGCAGGCCACCAAAAATGTTCTTTCAACTTCCTAGACGTGCCTCCTACACCTAAATGGCCTTCATGAGCTGCTTGAAATTTTTTGAAGCAAAGTGAGACAGGAGGAACACACAGATCTCCACGCATGAGTATGTTTTCTACAATTGAAAGTTCCTCTGAGACCTGCGCAAAGGATTTTAAAGGGGCAGGTAATGAACGTTCTTCGACCAGCCAGTGACCACCATGTTTTTAGCAGACTGAAGGACTTTGTCGTCTTCAGAAGCATTAAGCCAGTCCTTGTGAGTAAACAATGTTCTGGAACCAAAGATGTCTTCAATAGTAGCAACACAGTCAATATCATCAAATTTAGATTCTGAGCAATTGTCTGTTAGTGGTGACCTAGAAAGACAATCTGCCCTGACATGTATTTCATAACAAAGTTATATTCATGTTAGCAAGATAAAATGTGAACTAGCCTCACAGAGGCTTTGCCTGTACCATTTCTGTTTAGTAGGTGCAATGAAGGTTTATGATCAGAATACATATTGAAAGGTGTGCCCCATATAAACGTTTTACATTTCTCCACTGCCTAAAAACAAGCAAGAGCCTCTCTTTCTATGGTGCTATAATTGGTTTCAGCAACCGTTAAGCATCTGGAGGCAAAGCTTATGGTGTGCTCTTTACCACCATCCCATTGGCATAATACAGCACCTAACCCATATTGACTAACATCCACAGAAATGAAACGTTTGGCCTGGAGCAAAAGAAGACCAAGCAGGGGCATCAATAATGACTTTTTTTGACTAGGTCAAATGCCTTGTGTGCTTTTGGTTCCAAATAAAACTTGAATTCTTTTTAAGTAGAGAATGTAAAGGTTGCACTACCTGGGCATATCATGCAATTAATCTAGAGTAATATTCTGTCATGCCCAAAAATGACTTTATCTTTAGGTACAGGAACTTGAGAAATGGCTTGTGTGAGCGACAATTTTGGTCTGATACCTGAAGGTGAAATGGCGTGACCTAAATATTCCATTGACTGAGAAATTGTTTTGCATCTATCACTGCCTAACGTGACACCAACATCCTTAAATTTGTTCAGCGCTTTTTTTTTGTGTAATTATGTGTTCTGCTTTGCTAATGGAAAAACTCAAAACATCATCTTGGTATGCTTGTACACCATCAATTCCCTTAAGTATGTGGTCCATAGGTTTCTGAAATACGCAATCCACAGAGGCCAAATTCAAAGGGTAAACTTAAAAATGTATAACCTCCACATGGTGTAAAAAAAAGTAGTTAAATCAGTAGAGAGGGAAGATAGTGGAATCTGGTGCTATGCTGAGCATAAGTCTAACAACATAAAAAAACATGCAGCCACTAATACCTGCAATAAAATCCTGGATTTTAGGGAGTGGGTGATAGTCTACTAAAATATTTTTGTTAGGAGTGTGTAAATCCACACACAAGGGACAATTTCCATTCTTTTTTCGAACAGTTACAATGGGACTGACCCACTCAAGAATCATTGGCCTCAATGATACCTTGAGACACCAATTTGTCAAGAAGCTTTTTGAGATCTTCTCTGACACTCTGACACAGGTATCGACCTTGGTTTGTGGAAGATAGAAATGACGTTTGGTTTCAATTTGATCACATGTTCAGACCTGTATATTTTACCAATAGCAGAACTTCAGGAAATTCAGATATAGGTTTTTGAACATCATCATCTGCACACTCCGAAATCATTGATACCATCACATCAGTAATTTGCACAGGGGTGTCTGAACCAGGTTCCAATTTGAGGCCCATTATTCTTGCCAGCCTACAATATTCTTACCTTTTATGGCAACATACATTTTGGTGTACACCTTTCTCCGTAGACAAGGTACATTTTCACAGAAAAATCCAAACATACCAATTTCTTATTCACCGTAAGCTTTTGGAATAATATCAGTGTGCTCCAGAGTGATGTGAGAAGCCCAATGATTCTTGAATAATAGATCAGAAATGATTGTGACTGGAGGTCCTGAGTCTGCCATCATGTCTATCTCAAGATCACCCACATTGGCCTGAAAGGTGTGATCTTTGGCTCTATGAGACTGATGAGAAGTAGAATCGGCATCAATGGAAAGAATTAGTATTTCAAAATCATTTTGTAAAGCAACATCAAGTTCGGTAACATTAGATTCAATGCAATCATGAGCTTGAACACTACAAACTGAACTTCATTTTTACCTCTACACACTGACTGAAAATAACCAATCTTATTGCATTTTGCATATCTTTTACCTAAAGCAAAACAAATGGGGCTGTTGCCTAGGTGAGACCTGGATCCGCATCTATAGCATATAGCAGTAGGTTTTCACTGAAAAGGTTTAGGTATTTTGTTTTTGAAAGAAACTGCATTAATAGAAGAATCTGCACGAATTAAATTAATGGAAGAAAAGTTATCATTTGAAATAAATTTTGAAGAAATTATAGCTCTCTCAATACTTTTTGCCATTTCAGCAACCTCTGCTAGAGACGGGTCTCTAAAGCTTAATATGCGTTCTTGAATTTTTTTTAATAGCAGCTATAAACCAATTGATCCCTAAGGTAAGTCTCTAAGGAAAGGCCAAAGTTACAATTAGCTGCTAAGTTTCTCAAAGCCAAAATGTACTCCTCAACAGATTTGTTAGGGTCTTGATTTCTTTTCATGAAGTTGAATCTTTCAAGACTGACACTCAGGTGATCCAGAAATTTCTTATTAAATCTCTGTATGGCATCTATATAAACGTTCCAACCATCTCCATCCTCTGCTGGAGGTAAGGAAACTGGGAGGTTATCCTATATTTGTTGACCAGCACTGCCCAAATAGCTGAAGAGAATAGCCAGTTTTGGTCTAGGGGAATACTCTTTCGTATCTATGGCCACCAGATAATTTTTAAAGGAGCTAACCCATATTTTCCATGTTTCTTTTGGTTTCCCAGAAGATGGTAAAAAATGTGTCCATTGAACAATTTGCTGATTAGAAGCCATACTTTGATGTAAAGAAAGTACAAAGGAATACGTTTAAAATCTCATCAGTATTTCCGTTTAGAAGATAATGTCTATAGGAGGTTGAAAAGAGCTGGGAAACACAGTGTTAGGCCACAAGAATGTGAAAAAATGATCTTTGGTTCCTTCATAGTCACCGGAAGCGTTAAATGAAATTTGTGGGGAATCGTGGCATGCCCAAGCAAAGATTAAGAGCTATGATAGGAAAAAATAAATTTCCTTCCAAAGTAAGATGCCCGTTGCATGTCCAATGCATGATGACGTCATCACATGAGGAGGAGACCTACGAGTCTCGAGACGCAGCAAGAGGGAAGAGGGAAGAAGCTGCCAACTAATGTGCTGCCGAAAATACAATGGCAATAATAAGCTGAGTCCTGAGGCTTAAAACGGAAGAAGAGGGATCAAGGAGAAAGTTGCAGGGAAGGCAGATGGCAAAGAAGATCCAAGGGGAGAGTTCCGAAATGTCTTCTTTATGGTGAAACAGCACAAAAGGGGTGAAAATCCACCACAACCACTCGTCGCCAGTTGTAAAGTGGGTAATGGTAGTAGCAAACAAAGAGCAAAGATCCAGATGAACTACAGGCGGAATACACAGAATGTAGGATCTGCTTTTATGGTTACCCCCACTTTTTGCCTGGTGCTAAGCTGTTACTGACTAGTCTTACTGGGATCCTGCTAATCAGAACCCCAGTCTATCTGCTTTCTCCCTAAATTGTATGTTCAGTACTTAGGTATACCCCAGATTGGATACTGGGGTATACCTTGTATAGGGTACCCATGTACCCAGGGCATAGATACCCCTGAGGTCTCCCATGGACTGAAGCATGCATATGCCACCCATGAGAGACAAATCATAATGGAACTACAGGCCTGCCATTGCAGCCTGTGTACGTTGGTGCCAGCACCACGTACTAAAGATATAGGTTTCCAATATCTAGGGTCACTACACTTAAAACCTATAAGTCAGCCCTCTAGCAGGCCTTTGCAATCCTGAAGACAGGGTGCTTGGTTCTAAGTGAGAGGGTGCACCGGCATGAGCAGCACACCCCTACAGCCTACGGAGTCCATTCTCCGGGTTGTCAGTGAAGCAGCCATATACTATATAGAGGGGCGCAGCGCAATTATGTGATGACCATCTCGAAAACAGGTGCTACAAATCCTATCATGTTTGGTATCAAAAATGTTGGAATCATAACCCCACACCGTAGAAGAGCCCTCTGTTAGGCTCTCAGTGTTCCCGGTGCCAGCCTTCTAAATCCTGCTGAGCCAAGCTCGAGCAGGAGAAGGCGGAACAATAGGCATCCTGTCACAGGGAGGTGTGACCACCTCCCAGACAGGATTTAGTGTATTGGGAGCGGTTGGGTGCGCTTGCCAGCGCCACAAAGTCTACATGAAGGGCACATTTGTTGTCCCTGTTCATAGTCCAGTTCAAACCAGTCTGGGAGCTGTTGGCTCTGCAACACAATCTTCCCAACTCTTTCCCTAGGGTACTTAAGGGCTTACCTGGCTGTGGGTCCCTACATTCGTCGTGGGATAAGATTAAAATCAGACATCACTTCTATTTCTACCGTCTGAGCACTCTGGACCTCGCTGGACTTTGTTTGGGCCGGACTAAGTCTCCCTTCCAGTCTGCTGCATCATCTGTGCCTGTGCATCATACAGGAACCTTCCAAGGCCTGTGAAGCATCAAAGTCACTTGAAAGAATCTCCCCTTTAGTAAAGGAGTCATTCCCCTGTATTCAGCACCTCAGCTAAGTCGACCAGTCTGCAGATCCTAAAGCTCCTCCGGACCCCGTTGACTCTGCAACACAGGTCGTAGTTTTCCACAGCTCCAAGGCCTGCCCTGCCTTCTCACCAAGTTTGAGGGCAGTATCCCTCATGGGGGTTGCATTAACTGAATCCCTGTGCACCACATCTAACTAGCAGTTGCAAAGGCTTGTTAGCTTTCTTCTAAGAAGATCTTCAGGCTCCAAGTAGCCCCAACCTCGAGCACTTCCTTTGACCATAATCTTCAGCCACACTGCATCGTGTGCATCGTGGCCTGCATCTTTTGGTGAGCTGCTTGAGGTCCTCTTGCGACTCCAGTGCCTCTGGCCTGTGGGTCTATTTGAGGGTCATCTTTGTTTCCTTTGTGCTCTGCTGATTGCTCGGGCCTGCCCTGACTCCCCTGTTTGTGGTGAGTCTCCTGGACCTTTCTGGTCCCGATGTTGCTCCTTCTTTGATTCCTGGGTTGGTTGCATTTACCAAAGGTTGCTGGTGCTCCCGCCGGACACCGACCCCATAGCACTCGACATCCTTCGAGCGACACCTCATGCATGGCTCCTGGTCTTCCTCAGCGTCACCTTGTCCTCCCAGCTGCAGAGGCAAGGTCATCGTCATCTATCCTGCAACACCGAACATCGGAGGGCATTCGTCTTCCAAGTCTCCTCGTCATTCCTGAGTGACATAGACTCTGTCCCTTTCTCCTTGCAGGTACCTCTCATCAAGAATCCATCCTAAGATTCCACCGGACACTTTCTCCTTCCTCCACAGCGGCACTTTCCTGAAGCCCTCCATTGGATTTGACTGCGGTTTCCAACACCACTTCACACGTATGAACCCGGCTTCCCTGGTGTAGGTAACGTGGGTACTAGGGTATTCACGGGAAGGGTGGCTCTCCAATTTTCGGTCTTCCACAGGGTTTCTTCAGGGTCCACTGGGAAGGGTCCTTAATCTTAAAAAATCCAACTGCGACTTACACGTAGAGTTGTACAGAGCACGCAGGTGTGTTCCCACACTGCACACGCTCTCCGTGGTACCTATCTACTTACCTTGGATGGTTCTGTGGATCCCCAGCATGTCTACGTCCCCTCGATAATGTCTTGACTCGAGTCGTGGTTCTTATACCACTTTCTTCGTATATGGTATGGTCCCCCCTGGCGTCCACTGTGTATTACGTGCTATTTACTGTGTTTCTTTGCTAAAGTATTGTGTGCATTGTGTATATCTCTGGCTAGGATATATATCTATGTGTTATTGGGTAATTTATAATAAATACATATTTTTGTGAATACTTGGTGTGTTTCTTTTTCACTTAATCTATACTATCCAATTGCATTCTGGTAAAACAAGCTTTACACTCCTTCTGGATTAAGCCTGTAGGCTGCACTCCAGTTGTGGCTGGTGACATTTGAAAGTGTTGGGGCGTAAAATTATTGGCGTACTGCACTGCGGCGAGCGAACGACCCCGAACAACCTACAGGGGGAATTTTTGACAAAAGAGTGGCGAATGGTGCATTTTCAAGCAAATTTGAGGAAGCAGGAAGGGTAATAAAGCAATACGATTTAATTATTTATCATTTAAGAAACTGCTGTTATCTAGTGTTAACATTTTACAAAGTGGCCAGGAAGATTACATTAAAAAAAATGTAAACTCGTTGCCAAAAAAAGATTCATGCTGTATGCCTTTGATCATGCCTTCCCCCTAGCACAAATACATATTTTTCAAAAAGTCTGATATGCCCTAAGTTACCACATCCATTCTTAGTATTCTGCACATTTACAAATAAAATATACCTACATGGAGGGAACACAGCTACCCGTCCGGCCCATAATAAATTTGAACAAATATGGGAGTGCATGCCAGACTGGCTTAACAAAAAAAGATAAACACCTTCCTCCGCCAGGATGATAGTATGTGTAAGAGCGTCCACCGGTGGGATCTTTACTTAATTCAGCACTCCCTCCAACAACATATTGGAACCTCACACTTGGCACCAAGCTCTCCCATCACAGGCCACACTTTCAACCATTCATTATACTACAAAGCTGAGCGATTCGAAGCAGGGTGCTACACATGTCACGTAAGAATCACAGTAAAACAGAACATTATAAAATTACATAAACATGTAAAAACATACCCCGTCATGATGTGATAAAATAATGTAGCTGCATATCATATCTCAAACCTTAAAATTGCAATAATGACATAGCACAGCATACCCTAGAACAGCACAAACTATGTAACTTAACATTACATAACTAACAAACCATAGCACTTCAATTTACAAACATGGTGCCACAACAACAGGAGCCATGTTCGTTCCCTTGTCAGTGCGAGGCCTCTCAATAAATCACCATTCAGCCTTCCGTTGATGCATTAGTGTGACCTCTGGCGGTGGAGTGCTTCAGGTTGGGTACCCTCCCCCCGTGGATGTCCTGTAAATCAGGCATGCATAGATGCTGCCCCCGAGACTTGTGATACAAGTCAGTTTTGGTGGGTGTGCGGGCAGTCCTTATGCCTATGTCTTGTGTGTTTGTCGGATCTTGCATAGGAAAGCAGTATATATATATATATCGGATTTCATCGCCCGAGTAAAGCGCCCTAGTACCCTCGGCACCAGTCGCGCGGGAGGGGGTGTTTGCACGGAGGGGGTGGCAGCCTGGCAGTGAATGAAATATAATATAAACGGAAAACTTACCTCAGCCGGTCCACGCCACCTCTGCTGCTCCCCTTGGTGCCTTATTGACGAACGGCCCTAGCAGCCCCTCTCAGCCAATCCTGGCGTGGCTTAGGGGCACTGGCTAATCTTCGCCCGCAGCTCGCCCATTAGGAGGCCGAGGGGCTCCTAATGGGCATGCGCAAACAAGGAAAAACACAAGTGCGCATGAGTGGGCACTGAACGGGGTTGGCGGTCCGACGTCATGCTGACTGACATGATTGTCTCTTTTTTTTTTTCATTGTTTATTAGAGAGTATCATGACATCAGAGTCAACATCCGAACAGAAAACAAAAAGAAAAGTACTGCAATACATTTCATCTATGTCATTACTCACATTCCCCCCCCACCCCCCAATTAACCCCCGAAACCCCATATCCTACTACCCCAGGGATTGCTACAGAAGGAAGAAAAAGGATAAGGATGAGGGTACAGATAAAACAAGAGACTACTAATGAGATACGTTGATCACATTATATCACATTATATACAATTCATTCGGGCTTTCCTCCTACTTCAAAAATCATTGATTTGCACGATCCAGCCAGTTAATTACGGGCTCCCATACTGATTCTCCCTCTCTTCAAGCCCTTGGGCCTCTCCTCTTGAAAACCAAAAGCTCCCACTTCCCAACATTTAAAAATTTGCTGAACCATTCATGTGTGTCGGGGGAGCAGGATCTAACCAAACTGTTGCTAAACATAATCTCAACGTGGCCATTGCAATATAAAATAAATTCCGCTCTGATAGCGTCATATTCACATCCACTACCCCCAGTATACCAGCCTGAGATGATCGTTGTATCATATATCCAAACACTTGCTCCAACCGTTGTTCAACTTTATTTAACAATGGAATCAAACTGGGGCGGAGGAAAACATATGGATGCTGTCAACCACAAACTCCCCACACCTAGGGCAATTAACTCCCGTAATCCCACCACATTGTTGTATACGATGTGGGGTTATATATAGATTGAACCATGTTTTAAAACATTGGACCTGGAGGTTAGCGGATATAGTAGCAGTATAACTAAAACATAATGAATCTTCGCATACCTCCTGCCCAGCATGTAATCCAGTCTGCCAGCGGCTAAAATGTTTAAGTAGATCATCACTCCTCCTTTAATTTACCATTTTATAAATAGTAGATATAGAGGAATGCCCCCCCTAATAACCTCAACTAATGGAATAGAGGCACAACTAACAGTTTTCCTATAAAGAAAATCACAAATCTGTAAAAACTTTAAAAAATGCCGATTACTAATACCAAATTTCTGTCTTATGTATTCAAAAGTCTGTACCCCCTTATCTGAAACCAGACACCCTAACATAGTAACTCCTTGTACAGTCCATTCTCTAAAATACCCATCTGCGAAAATTGCTGGCAAAAGAGTATTTCCTATTACCGGAGTATAAATATGTATTCTTCCTAGATTATATAGTTTCCGCACAGGTGTCCAAACTTTGAAAGTTGCAAATAACACCTTAAACCTCACACGTTTAAAGTACGCAAAATCTATATGTCTGAATAATAACCCCTTCACCTCTTACCCATAAATTAAACTATTAGTTGATAACTCAAAGTCCTCTAAATCTGCACAATCCAATAATACAGCAATGTGCCTCAGTGTGATTGCCCAGTAATAAAGCTGAAAGTTTGGTAGAGACCAGCCCCCCTCTCTCTAGGTAACGTCATGTATTTAAAGGCTCGTATAGGTTGTTTAGCAGCCCAGACAAACCAAGAAATTATACGTTCTAATTTTTTAAACCAAACTTGTTCAAACAATACAGGAATAGCTCCAAAAAGGTACAGAATCTTAGGTAAAAAAATCATTGTGACGACGTTACATCTACCCATCAGTGTTAGCTGGAGATTATTAATCTTGCTTGTATCCTTTTCCATTTTACATAACAATGGTTTAGGTTAATCTCCACAATTTCCTCAGGATTAGAATGTATCACTATTCCTAAGTATTTAGCCTTATCAGTGACCCGAGGATCAAACAACAAAATGTTATCATTACAAATAATTTGGGTCTTAGAGTCATTCAGATGATATCCTGACAGCTTACCAAACTGTAGTGTCAAGTTTTGGATTTCTGGCAGTGCAAACTGAGGAGAATCTGTCAAGATGGCAAGGTCATCCGCGTACCCCAAAATTTTAGTATCTCCACCCCTGGATCTCACCGGCCGAATCAAATCATTCAAAAGAAATGTTTTAATTTGGGGATCTATATAAATGGTAAACAATAAGCGGGAACAGGGGCAGCCCTGCCGTGTGCCTCTTAATATATTAATTGTACCCGCCTGTGAGGTTCCGTGACAATTGTAAGTGGTGCTTTCGACTCGCACGAATAAGGTCGAGTCTGGTATCTATGAACCGCAAATGACGAGTTTAGTAAGTGTGCGCAGTTTCGCTATGCTAACTTAAACCGTTCGTTTGTTATGTGGGTTTTTCATCTGTACCCACGGGTTCCATCTTAGATACGGCATCCATTTTGTCTCTTTCCCTCAAGTAGCCAGCGAACGGACGTTGTCCGCTTCGCGACCCTGGGACTCCCAAGATATTTGCGGAAGACACATGTTCTTTGTAAGTGTCTTTATGACGAGGGGGATGCTACTGTAAGGCGGATGGCGCCGCACAAGGCTCATCTTGCCGCACGGGCTTATTGTCTCAGCCGTGCATCCCATTAGGCACGTCCCTTTGATGCCTGCATCTCGTGTTTTCCGTTACCTCCCCTTTTACACCCTTTCCGATCTCCCCACTGTCTCCGTCTTCCTCTACACCTGTCCTTGTTCCTAATTCGATCTGTTTTATTGCTGATTGGAATTTGCTAATGGTGGGAAGATGGGTTTTTACAGTTGGGAACCGCCAAATGTTTCCGCACTTATGTTCCGGACCTTATGTGTTTCAAAGTGACCAAAAGCGACCCCTCTGGGGGATAACTGTGAGAACCAGGTTGTAAACTTTTGTGTACCATGTTATCCTATGGGTAAAAACTGTATAAAAGGAGCGATTTACAGAACCAATTTGAAGCAGTCTCCCCAAGTTGCACGCTGTGTACTTGTCGTGATCTCTGTGTTCCCTGCAGCAAATAAACCTTGAATCTTTGACGCCGAAGGAAGTGTCCCGTGTCTCTGTGACTTGTACGCCGGAGCAGGTTACCCACGAAGGTTTCAGGTGTTGTGCCCTGGCACCGCTGGGTCTTACAGAACCCAGTCCTTCAGTTGGCGCCCAACGTGGGGCTGCATCAGTGGTACCGGTCCAAGCCCGACGATCGTGAGGAACTTCGTGTGAAATCTCCGAGGGAAGGTGCACTCCGCTTCATCGATCCTGTTGTCGAAATAAGTGGCCCGAAGACTTTTCCCGCGAAGATTCCCGCCTCCGGACGGCTGCGACGGACTGCTGCCCTGACTGTAGACCTGTTTTGGCGCCTGGCGTAGACCTTGGTATAGCGAGACGATTGACGGGCCTTCCTGGTGACGCCATCGATTTTTGAGTTAAGTATTTGTGGGTCGCTCCCATGGTTCTTGGTTGTTGACACTTTAGCGAGTGTTTTTGTTGTACACGCTGTGTAAGTGTTTTTGTCGGTGACACCTTGCTGGCGTACTTTGTTGTGTTGTTTGACGACTGCAGCCGCCAAAGACCGAGGGTTTTGTTCTTTGCTGGGACTTGGTAAATCCCGTAACCCTTGAAGTTTGTGAAACTCGGCTAGTGTGCAAGATGCCTGGTCGCAGTACTTTGTTTAGTTGTTTCAGACCTTGTGGTGCGGATTCCCTGCTGGAGGACTCGTGTCCGATACCTCCGGTTGGAACTCCTACTTATGATCTATATAGCAAACATGGGCTAGGCCCGATTACCTTTAATGATTATTGGATTAAATATACGAAGAAAGACGGCGACCTTCGTTGGCCACCTCACGGTAGCTTCGAGGCGTCGATCTTAGATAATCTAGAAATGAAGTTGTTTGAACGTAAATCAAGGCCGGCCATGTTTGATGCCTTTCGGTTGTGGCGCAAAGAAGCCCGACAGAAAGAAATCAGACAAAATAAACGTAGTCAGCGAGATAATGTTGCTACCATAGTGAAGAAAGCTGAGCAGTTTCAGCGTGATAAGGAGGTTAAGGATAAGGAAGTGTTTGAGAGACTACAGCGTATGACCATAGATAAATGTTATCCTGCTTTACCTACGGAGTCGGATAAGAAGGAAGAGGCAGTTGAGGATCCTTTAATGTCCTATCTTATGAAGTCGCCACCTCCGTACGTACAGGGTACCGCAGCTCCTGTGGTCCCTGCCGTACCTGTCCTTCCACCTATTCCTCCTCCACCTGTTCCTCAACCTGCACCCGTTCTTCCGACTGTTCCTGCTCCTTTGCCTGCTTCTATCCCTACTGCTCCTCCGCTTCCACATACTCCTGCTCCCGCTACTGCTCCTGTTTTGTTAACCCCTGTTGCTGCTACTGTTTCTACTCCTTCTCTTGTTAGCCCTGTGTCGTATCTCTCTCCCTCTACTCGTAGTCGTAATTCTCCTCTTGCAGCCAGTTTCTTTCAGTCGCTTGGGCCTGTTCATGGGTCTGCTAGCTCCGATGGTCCTCAGAGGCGTAGTCAGCTTCCTGGAAACAGAGAACGCGTTGCGCTATATAATATGGCGATGGGTTGGATGGTAAACCCCCTTAGAAATCCGCCCCGTGTTGTCCACGAAACGTTTAATCAATTCAACATACCAACCCAAAGGTACGTGTTTGATGAAATGTGCAAGTTCCTACATGATCAGATAGCGGCCAATGCACCTGACGAGGTGCTGACCGTCCTGTCTGAGCTTCGGCTTCAGTTCGCAACTGGACTGATAGTAGATACCAATGTCCGACGTGCTATTGAGCGGTTATTGTCTCTTCGTCCTGCTCCCATACCTCATGCGTTGTTTGTTGAGGATATTGAAAATCAACCAGACGAATCTGGCCAATATCCTATGCGTGAAGTTCCACCGGTTTGGATACCAGCTGATGCTAATGCTAATCCTCCGGTACTGGCGCACTTTGAGAGAGTGTGGATACACCTCCCATGGAAACGATCGGAAGTGCTTCAGGTGAAGCAATCTTTGCCCGATCCTCGTAAAAATCCTACTGGGTATTATAAGGAATTATCGCAGCTAGTAGATGCTACGGTAATGAATCTTGCCGATATCGATATGTTGTTTGGCAACGTTGTACCGCAACCGGTATGGGCTAAAATTCGTCACCAAGATCACGCAAATGAATTAGGGGGTGATTGGGCCGCCATCACAGCGGCAGATGCTGGACAAGTGGCTGCTACTAAACCCGACCAATTGATTACTGCTCTTCCCCAGCGTATAATAACATTGATGAAGACTCTTATGCCAGCTATGAGGGTAAATTGGGACAAATTGTCAGCCTGCAAACAAAAGAAAGATGAGAGTGTTTCGGATTTCTTTACGAGGTTTGAAGAAGCATTCATTGACCACAGTGGACAGGATATGGGTACTGAGGGTGGACAGAGGTTGTTTGTGGATAAATTTGTATCGAACTTATTGCCCGATTTGAGCAATAAATTGAAGAATTCGGAAAGTGCATGGGCCGTTTCTACCTCAGCTCAGATATTGGCTACGGCACAATATTATGAGAATAGAGAGAAAGAAGAAAATGACCGTGCTGACAAAAAGACGAAAGAGCTTAAAACTAAAGTGTTGCTGCAACAAGCGTATCCTCCTCGGTCCAATCAGAATAACCCACAACTAAATAGATCGCAGTCGCAATCGAATCGGTCACAGCCACGTAATGATTCCTCCTTCCAAAGATCATCTTTAGGGTACAATCAATGTGCTTATTGTAGACAGGAAGGACACATTAAATTTAACTGCCCTGTTCTAAATGAACGTACTAGTGGTAATTCGTCTAAAGGAGGCCGTGGTGGTTCACAGCAGGCGTCACGTGGTAGAGGTCGTGGTGCTCAGAATGATCGCTCAGATAACTCATCTAATTCTAATAACTGTTTCGATCAACGTGGATCATCGCAAGGACGATCTGCGCAGTACAATGTGGACGATTATTACGTCGATCAGGGAACTGACGACAGTAATTACTAGGACAGCCAAAGACGAGGAGAGGGAGTGGTATCAGTTCCGGTTGATCAGAGAGGGCCTTACGTCGCAGTTGCTACATCGGGCGTCGTTGAGCCTTTTCTGTTGGACACTGGTGCAGCGAAAAGTTCTATCATGCATTCGAAACTCCCTGGCGCACCTTTGTCTGGCTTAACAAATGTTTCCGTTGGATTTTCTGGCGCCCCCGTTAGCAATCCAGTTTCACGCCCTTTGCCCCTTCAAATTGGGCCTCGTGTGCTAGAAGCTCCGCTGATTTTAACCACGGGTTGTGGTGAAAATCTATTGGGCCTGGATTTGCTTAAACGTCTGTATGCAACTTTGTACTGTTCTCCTGCGGGTGTAAAGCTTACGTTAGGAGAGAGGGTTGTCTCTCCCATGTACTTGTCTCTCGACAAGCTCCCACCGGAATTGAGTTCTCTTCCTGCGTCTTTGTGGGCGACGGGTCCAAATGACGTGGGCCTACTTGCCATCTCCCCTTATGTTGTTCAGTTGAAATCTAATGTGCGATTGCCACGTATTCCCCAGTATCGTATCTCCCTTGATGGTGAACGAGCTTTGTTAGCGATCATTTATGATTTGATCGAGAAAGATGTTATTGAGGAGACTCGGGGAAACGTGTGCAATAGTCCTGTGTTGCCCATTCTTAAACGCACAGATCCTATGAAACCGCCTGTTTATCGTTTTGTTATCGATTTACGGGAGGTGAATAAAATTGTGGTTCCTCAATTCCCTGTTGTGCCTGACATTACGGCGCTACTGACTCTGATTCCAGCCACTGCATCATGGTTTTCGGTGATTGATTTGAAAAATGCGTTTTTCAGCATCCCGATTGCCGAAGAGAGCAGGGACCTTTTCGGTTTCTCTCTCGGTGGACGTAGCTTCCGGTTCAAACGCGCTCCTCAGGGCTACTGTGAAAGTCCATCGATTTACAGTCAAGCCTTGAAGGGTCAACTGGATGCGTTTCGGTTGCCGGTTGGTGCGGCTTTGATCCAATATGTCGATGACTTATTGGTGGCTGCCGATACTCAGGACATTTGCAAAATTGCTACGGTGTCGTTGCTGCAACATCTTTGTGAGTTGAATCACAAGGTGTCACCTACTAAACTCCAATATTGTTGTCAAGAAGTAACCTATCTAGGTCACTTATTGTCAAAGGAGGGAAGGAGGTTGACCCCAGAAAGAATTGCAGCGATTGCGCGAATGGCGGTGCCAAAAACCCAAAGAGATGTGCGTGCCTTTCTAGGTATCACGTCGTACTGCAGGCAATGGATTCCTAATTTTTCATTGCTAGCGAAACCATTGGTGGCTCTTACGTGCAAGGATGTTTCGACTCCTTTACCATGGACGGAAGAATGTCAGAAAAGTTTTTCTGAACTACGTGATTCATTGTGTTCGGCTCCTGTGTTAGGTACTCCTGACTATAGCAAGCCGTTTACGCTATATGTTCACGAGAGGGAAGGTTGTGCTTTGAGTGTTTTACCGCAACCTTTTGGTGGTAAGCAGCGTCCATGCGCATATTTTTCCTCGACCTTGGACCCAGTAGCTAGAGCATTGCCGAGTTGTTTACGAGCAACAGCGGCAGCTGCGGTCTCCATCCGACAATCAGCAGGATTGGTCATGGATAATATGCTTACGGTGATGGTTCCGCATGCAGTCGATACTCTGTTGAATCGTACGAAGACTCAGCACTTGACGAGTGCGAGGTTGTCTGGGTATGAATTAACGCTCTTGGCAAGCCATATTCAGATAAAACGTTGTAATGTCTTAAATCCGGCAACTTTGTTACCAATTAGCGCAGAGTCGGATGAAGTAGCAGAACATGACTGCTACTTGAGGACTGAAGAAGAAACGAAAGGTCGAGTGGACCTTAAAAACACCCCATTGGAAGATCCGGATGGCACTCTGTATGTGGATGGGTCATGTTTTAAGTTGCCGAATGGTGATGTGACTACCGCTTATGCTGTTGTAACGTTGAATACTGTTGTTGAAACTGCAAGATTGAATCAGAATTCTGCCCAAGCTGCGGAATTGATTGCTCTCACTAGAGCATGCGTGTTAGCAAAAGGTAAACGTGTGAATGTGTACACCGATAGCCAGTACGCTTTTGGTGTAGCGCATAGTTTTGGACGATTGTGGCGAGAGAGAGGTTTTCTGACGTCGCACGGTACGAAGATTCAGCATGGCCAGTTGGTGAATGATCTTTTGGATGCATTGACTTTGCCTACGCAAGTTGCGATTGTTAAATGTAGTGCACATCGTAAAGTCACGGATGATGTTGGTCGTGGTAATGCGTTTGCAGACGAGATTGCTAAGGAGACTGCCCGGAACCTTAGCACTCGAATGTATGTGACGAGTTCGGTTAGGTGGCCTACGGAATCGAGTATGTGTGAAGACACCCTTGACAGCGTGAAAAATATTCAGAATGAGGCCACCGAGACTGAAAAGGCGAAGTGGAAAGAAAGTACGGGAAAGTTGGATGCGAGTGGTTGTTGGATTGATTTGTCAGATCAGAAAAGATGGTTGTTGCCTGACGCGTATGTACTGGCCGTTGTGACAATGGCACATGGGTTAGCACATATTAGCGCGAAAGGTATTTGTAAGTTGTTGTCGCCTGTGTGGAAGAATGATGGCATTACGAAATGTGCTGAACGATTGGTGAAGAATTGTATGGTGTGTATGATGTACAATCCTGGCAAAGGAACCCCAACTCCTCCTGGCAGTTTTGCTCCCCCTTCGTATCCCTTTGAGGTGGTTCAATTGGACTTCATCCATATGGAGCGATGCAATAACCTGAAATACGTTTTAGTTGTGGTTTGCGCATTCTCTCGATGGATCGAGGCCTATCCCCTCAAAGATAATACTGCTTTGTCTACTGCGAAAATCCTACTGAAGGAATATTTTCCTCGGTATGGAATGCCTAGAGTCGTGTGGTCAGATAACGGAAGTGAGTTTGTTGGGAGTGTGATGAAGAGTGTGTGTAAGGGCCTTGGAATAAATCAAAAATTCCACAGCGCCAATCATCCCCAGTCAGCTGGATTGGTTGAAGGGTACAACGGCACCCTTAAACTAAAGCTAGCGAAGATTCAGGCTACGACTGGTCTTTCGTGGCCTGACGCTTTGCCCTTAGCATTACTGTCAACTAGGGCGACTGTACACTCCCGAATAGGGCTTAGTCCCTACGAAATAGTGTTCGGCCGTCCTGCGAATGTGTGGGGGGTTCCTAGGCCAGGAATATTCTCTGATCTTGAGTATCCAATGTTGATTGACTATTTACATGACTTGACTGCTAAACTGAGGTTAATTCGCCAACAGGTTTACGACGCATTGCCGACGCAGACAGAGGGTCCAGGCCACCAGCTCCAGCCCGGAGACTGGGTGGTAACACGCAACTTTTCACGAAAGAACAATCTGGACCCCAGGTTTACCGGACCTTACCAGGTGCTCCTGGCCACGAGGACTGCCGTTCGTCTTGAGGGGCGCAAGAATTGGGTGCACGCTACGCACACCAAGCGAGTCCCTATCCCTTTGCCGGCAGACCCGTGGGTAAGGAAAGGCATTGCGTCAACAGAAACAGAAACATTGCCGGCGTTTGTGCCTTTTAGCGACGCACAGCTTGTTGGAGAATCCTCAGCGCAGCGGAAAGACACTGTTGAACGATTGTCAGAAAAAAACTCAAGCCCAGAACAATCGACTGATCAGCAGGACGCTGTCTCCTCAACGGATCCTTTGTTCGACGAGCAGACACGTCCTGGGAAACATCGATATTCTTTGCGGTCTCGCGTTAAGGACAAATAAAATATTTTTTTGTTTTGCTGAAATTGAAAACTGCATTATCCCCGATTTCCCGTGATCAGTTTGAATATTCGTATCATTGAAATTTTTGTACATATTGAGCTTCCTCCTTGTATCTTTTTTTCCACAGCTGAGAGACATTGTGCTTGTACATACATATTGTGTATTGAAGGCCGTAGGGCCGCGCGCGTACTTCCTTCTGGATAGTAGGTCTTGACGCTAGGTTAAAGGCCGTCGGTTCCTGGGAACTCCTAGGGATTGACTATTGCTACACAGAACGAAGTGCGTCAAGAAACGTTGCGGACGGTCGTAGGGAATGGCATTCTCGAAGCTGAATGATTTGGAAGGAGCTCAGGTTCATCGATTCAAGCTGCAGCAACTCAGTCGTACCAAATGTTTTATATTTCAATTGTTTGTATTGTTTTTGACTGCTTCTGCATTATTGGCGGGTGGGGTGTACTATACGATGTCTTACTTCTTACCTGCTACACCTACTCCTACTCCCTACCCTAATCTTACTTCTACTGCTTCTCCACATTCCTTTCACATGTTACCGGAACACGAACAGGCTAGACGTGTAGAATTCCGCAAGAATTCCTTTATTCAGCTCCTTCACCAGCATCAGTTAGTGGTTAACACTACTAATTGTTGGGTGTGTGGGTTGATGCCACATACTACGGATAAGGGAATTCCATATCTGGTGTTACCGTATAGTTCCCAAGGGTCAGCTCGAGCATTCCAAACAATGTTTCGAAGCGCACTGGGTTTCCACCCCATTCGAGAACCACGTTCCCCCTACTCTGGTCCTACCTCGTATCAGAAGCCTTTGTCGATAGCCATAGAGGATTTAGATAGCGATATCTATGATCCTTCGCTTATCCCTGAAGAAGAGGTACAAGCTTATAGGGTCCTAAGTAGAGGCGAATATAGTGTGTTCACTAGCGAAAAGCAGCTTAAAAGCTCGCCTCCAATATGGGTCGTACCCCACACTGGTAATTTTTGTCTTATGGGTCGTGGCCGAAGATCGCAAGCCCGACTTGGAGCAAGTGCTTGCACTGAAAATTACATTTTGCCGATGTCCTCGTCCCCTGTGTTTCTGGCTGCCAAGGGTACATACTTTATCTGTTATGATCGTGCATATGCATGGTTGCCCGCTGACTTCATGGGCTCATGCTTTATTGCAAATCTGTTGCCTCCGACGTTCACTGTAGATGCCGATTATCACAAGACTAGAGTTGTGAGAGGCGTAATTAGCGAAGAGGATACCGCCGGTCAAGAGGCAGGAGACTTTTTCAAGGGTTTCCTCCCGTTTTGGGGACCTATGGTTAACAGTAGGAACCTGAGACAGTTGACTCGAGTGGTAGAATCGACAGCTAATACTACTGCCAGTGCCCTTGGTAATATCACCACAGAACTTCAGGCGGAGAGACTTATGACGTTGCAAAACCGAATGGTTTTAGATGTCATTTTAGCAGATCGCGGTGGGGTATGTAAGGTGATTCATTCGAGCTGCTGCATTTTTATTCCAGATAATGCTCCAACTGTTTATCAAGCCATCTCGAGGTTGCATAAGATCTCCGAATCCATACACGTGGATGTAGGGGATTGGACGTTGCTAGGATGGTTTTGGGGCCTGATGTCGACTTGGGGTTGGAAGATTCTGATGATCATCGGAGTTGTGGTAGTGTTCCTGTTCACGTGTTGCCTTTGTGTGCAGTGTGGTCCTGCCTTATGTGGCCTCTGTGCTACAACGTGTATGAGACAACCATTTGTTACCAAAGGGACTCAGTTGGACAGAGCTATGCTCCAGCAACATCTCGATGGTCTGATGAATATCGAATATGATTCCGACTAGTGCTTGCCTACATGAGGGCAAAAGGAGCGTCTGAGGTTCCGTGACAATTGTAAGTGGTGCTTTCGACTCGCACGAATAAGGTCGAGTCTGGTATCTATGAACCGCAAATGACGAGTTTAGTAAGTGTGCGCAGTTTCGCTATGCTAACTTAAACCGTTCGTTTGTTATGTGGGTTTTTCATCTGTACCCACGGGTTCCATCTTAGATACGGCATCCATTTTGTCTCTTGCCCTCAAGTAGCCAGCGAACGGACGTTGTCCGCTTCGCGACCCTGGGACTCCCAAGATATTTGCGGAAGACACATGTTCTTTGTAAGTGTCTTTATGACGAGGGGGATGCTACTGTAAGGCGGATGGCGCCGCACAAGGCTCATCTTGCCGCACGGGCTTATTGTCTCAGCCGTGCATCCCATTAGGCACGTCCCTTTGATGCCTGCATCTCGTGTTTTCCGTTACCTCCCCTTTTACACCCTTTCCGATCTCCCCACTGTCTCCGTCTTCCTCTACACCTGTCCTTGTTCCTAATTCGATCTGTTTTATTGCTGATTGGAATTTGCTAATGGTGGGAAGATGGGTTTTTACAGTTGGGAACCGCCAAATGTTTCCGCACTTATGTTCCGGACCTTATGTGTTTCAAAGTGACCAAAAGCGACCCCTCTGGGGGATAACTGTGAGAACCAGGTTGTAAACTTTTGTGTACCATGTTATCCTATGGGTAAAAACTGTATAAAAGGAGCGATTTACAGAACCAATTTGAAGCAGTCTCCCCAAGTTGCACGCTGTGTACTTGTCGTGATCTCTGTGTTCCCTGCAGCAAATAAACCTTGAATCTTTGACGCCGAAGGAAGTGTCCCGTGTCTCTGTGACTTGTACGCCGGAGCAGGTTACCCACGAAGGTTTCAGGTGTTGTGCCCTGGCACCGCTGGGTCTTACAGAACCCAGTCCTTCACCTGAATCCCCATAACAGAGATTTGAGCGATTGGTTGCTTATACATGCTCTTAATCGCTCTTATGATTCTTTACCCAAGACCGTAATGCCTCAATACGGCCCATAAAAAAGGCCTGGAGACTCTATCAAAGGCCTTTTCCGCGTCTAGCAGAATTAATTCCATAGGGTCTCCCGAAACCTTAATAAAATCAAACAACGCGATTGTACGACGTATATGATCTATTGTTTTGCGCCCCGGCACAAAACTGTGTTGTTGAACATAAACAAGCTTCTTAATCACCCCCTAGATCCTGTTTACAAAAATCTTGGCATATAGTTTAGTGTCACTATTGATAAATGTGATTGGGTGATATGATCCCATATCGGATGGGCTTTTATCTTTTTTTTAAATGTTATAATTCGGGCTCTTCGCCAAGACTCAGGGGGAACCTCCCCATCCTGGACTCTACGGAACAGTTCTAACATGACCGGAGTGAGCTGAGGCCGAAATATCTTATAGAATTCACCCGGCAAAAGGTCTGGGCCAACAGCTTTGCCCCCCGGGAGAGAATCTATGGCCTGCCAAAGCTCCTTGATGCTAATTTCAGCATCTAATGAATCTCGTTCTTCCGAGGTTAACGTTTCCACCCCAATCCCCTTCAGGTATTCCCAAATTTCCGCCTGAAATGCATCGTTATCACAGATATCTTCATTATATAATTTTTGATAGAACTTTTGGAAGGCGAGAGCTATGGCCCTCTCCTCGGACACAAGACCAACATCCGGATCCTGGATATTTTTCATGCGTGTAGCAGTCTCTCGTTCCCTGATTCTTGCAGCTAACATGTGCCCTGCTCACTCACTATTCTTGAACATTTTAGATCTCCAGGCTATAAATTTACTAGCTGCTTTGGCCTGTGAAAGTTCTGTTATAGCTGATTTTGCTAAAACAATCTATGTTTGGGCTGAATCGCTATCCCCTCCTATCCGTATCAGGCGAGACAAGTTCAGCTCTGCTTCTTCCAATTCTTTATACAATCTCTGTTAATTGGTCTTTTCCTTCCTTTGGGCAACCCATCCATACCGTGTTGTTTCACCCCTTATCCCCACCTTTAGGGTATCCCAAACGTTCTGAATGCCTGTGCTACCTATATTTTCATCCAAAAACCTTATGATCCAGGGGGACATGGAGTCAATATACTCCCTCTCACTAAGCAAGCCACGATTAAACGTCCAAGCATCAGTTTTAATCCTACATGATTGTGTATTCACCTCCAGCAAAAGCGGATTATGATCCGACATTACTCGCGGGAATCTTATAATGCTAGAGCCTTGAGGGAGAACGAGTGAAATAAAAAAATGTAAATGTAAATGTATTGGCATGTTCGAGGCATGTGGGCTGCTGAATTCATATCTGTGCATAGACCGCCACCTAGTGTTGGGTCCGGATGATTGCACATTGTTGTCCTGGAAGAGTCTTCGAAGTATCACGAGATAGGTGGCTCCTCCCCTGGACTACAGTGCGCATGGGCATCGCCTCCATCCCCAGATTGTTTTTTTCCGCCATTGGGTTCGGATGTGTTTCGGTTCCCTCTGTCGGAACCGATAGTTGTTCAACTTCTACTCGAGACCAAAAGGTCTTTAGGCTGGGCGTCGGTATAGTTGCGTACGGGTTTCTTTCTGACTCTCAGCTCCTATCTCTTGCTGCCCTTCCACGTGCCTTCGGCGCGGACGGGCCTACACTACAACTTTTGCTATGGAGCGGACTCCATTCAAAAAGTGTCCGCTGTGTCACTCCAAATATTCGCACCTCGACGTGCACCCTGTGTGCAATACCTGCTTGTCGCCGGATCACCGCGAAGACACCTGCATGGCGTGTTCGAAGTTCCGAAGCAAGAAGACTTTAAAGATTCGCCGGGCCAATCGGCTCCAGGCTCAATTGTCGGCTTCGGCGCCCCCACCAGATGACATTTTCCAGGAATCTGTCGAGGGAGAAGACGACGTGCGGGAGTCGGACTCTGGCCCCGCGACCGAAGAGGAAAACTACGACGCGGGGGACGCGGACCTTGACGAAGTCTCCGACGAGGTAGGGGACGACGATCAGGCTTGTGCCACGATGGGAGATAGCTCAGAGGACGAGCATCCCCAGTCGGACTCAGGGGCTATTCCCCTTCATACGGCCCAGGTCGAGGGATCGCCTTCGGGCCTTACCCAAGATCTGCCTATCAGTCCTACGTCCCCGCCTCCGGGCCCGGTCACGGACATTTCTAAGCCATCTCTTCTGTTGAAGAAAACAAAAGCGAAACAAACTGGTCACGCACCCTCGGATGCGAAACCGAAACTGAAAGTTGCGTTGGTGAAGAAGGTTCTGGAGGCGTCAACTTCCAAGAAATCCAAAATGGCCGACTCCAAGAGCCACGCCAAGATGGCCGACCCGAAGCCCTCGGGGTCGACGCCAAAGGCGAAGGTCTCCGACGCGACCGCGTCGGCACCGAAAGGGGTCGGGGACCCGAAGACGGTTTCGAAGAAGCGTCAGGGCGACGACGCGCCTAGGCATGGGGCGTCGGCCCCGAAGAAGAAGCCTACCGGCGATCAGGCTCTCGAAGACGAGGGGTCGCTCGAGCAGGTGCAACCCTCGGCAACCCTTACAAAGAAAGTGGAGGAATCCTTACAGCGGATCCGAAAGACCGCGGTGGTTCCCACTCAGGACACTGTAGTGCCTACGCTCACGCCTAAGCCTACTAAAGAGAAAACGCCTATTCGTTTCGTCCTTCCACCCAAGTCGGCGCCGAAGGCCTTCGCGCCGAAACAGGGCGGACATTCAGGGGAGGTGTTAACGCCGAAAGCTGCTTTGGTGGTATCGAAGCTTCGGCTCCAGCCGCTTGCGGTAGAAGAGCGTCGTGAGGTCATTATCGACGCCAACACCGGGAAACTGTCGCTCCTCAAGCGAAAGATCACGTCGGAGCCGGCGTTGGAACCTTTTAAAATCCCGCTCAAGAATAAAAGGTACTCTGCGGACTCTTCGGCTCTGGTGGAACCTGTGTCCCCACAGGCCTTGGAACACTCGCCGACGCATTCCCCCGCGGCCGATGCGGACGAGGAAGATGCCGAGTACACCTATCCTGCGTACTCGGATCCGGAGGAGGAGCATGTGCCCTGGGCCGGGGGAGGCGACCCAGATGACCCGCAGTCGGGTCAGGACACTCAACTTTTCACCGCCAAGACGTCCCCGACAGAGGACTCGGCGGCCTTCAATGCTTTAATTGAGAGAGCCGCGGCGAACCACGACGTCGAGCTGCACTCAGACTCCGTGGATGCGGACTTCTTATTCGACACCTTCTCGGTAGCCGAAAAGCAAGTCAAAACGCTACCGATGCTTAAGGGGGTGCTTAAGCATGCACCGGAGGTTTTCAGAGAGCCCACCCGGGCGCGGGTGGTCAACCCTCGCATCGACAGGAAATATAAGGCGGCACCCACGGATCCCACCTATATCAAGGGACACTTTCCATTGGACTCCCTGGTTGTTTCCAACGCTCGGAAAAGGGCGAATTCTCAAACTACTGGTGACGCTCCTCCCCCAGACAAAGAGTCCAAGATCTTTGAGGCCTCGGGCAAACGTATTGCTGCACAGGCAGCTAACATCTGGAAAATATCTAACACCCAAGCCCTGCTTGCACGTTATGATAGGGCTACTATGACACATTAGAGGCCATTCTGCAACACTTGCCTGACCAATACAAGGAGGCAGGAGAGATGCTCATTCAGGAGGGTAAACTCATTACAAATGCATCCATCAAATGTGCTCTAGACGTGGCGGATACAGCCTCTAGAGCCATCAATACAAGTGTGTTACTTAGACGTCATGCCTGGCTTCGTATTTCGGGGTTCAAGCCCGACATCCAAACCACTATTTTAGGGCAAACAGTTAACCCTGACCATCTGTTTGGACCTGAGGTGGATGCCTCTCTAGAAAAAATGAAAAAGGATACCGAAACTGCAAAGTCGATGGGGGCTTTACAAAGTCAGCAGTTTCGGGGTGGTTCCTTTCGCCGTTCAAATTCAAAAGGCACCTCCCGGGGACAGGCATCCCAGTCCGCACAATACTACAAGGGTAACACCCAGCCCTCGTATAACAACAAGGGTAGAGGCGGTTACAGAGGCAATAATACCAAAGGCAGGGGACGTGGAAACAATGGCTCCAGGTCCACCACCACCAACAAGCAGTGACGTCTTGTCACTGCCCCCCAACCATGCAACACCGGTTGGGGGGAGACTTCAGCAGTTCCTGCCGGCGTGGAAGAACATCACCACGGACAGGTGGGTGAGGTCCCTTATCCAGTACGGGTACTGTCTAGAGCTTACTTCCATTCCACCAGACATACCCCCAAGAAGCCGTCCTATATCAGGCGAGCATTTGACCTTATTGCAGCAGGAAGTTCTAGTTATGCTGCAAAAAGGGGCAATAGAGCTCGTTCCATTGCGAGAGCGGGGAACAGGGGTTTACTCCCTCTATTTCCTGATTCCCAAGAAGGACGGATCCCTCAGGCCTATCCTGGACCTCAGGCCCCTAAACTGGTACATACTCTCGGAGCACTTCCATATGCTCACGTTGCAGCAAGTGCTTCCCCTGCTTCGGCAGGGGGATTTTCTGGCTACACTGGATCTGAAAGATGCCTATTTTCATATCCCCCTACATCCTTCCCACAGGAGGTATCTCAGATTCACGCTCTTAGACCAGCATTACCAGTTCAAGGTCCTGCCGTTCGGGGTCACCACGGCACCAAGGGTATTTACGAAGTGCCTAGCGACTGTGGCGGCGCATCTCCGTCGCCAAAACGTCCACGTCTATCCTTACCTGGACGACTGGCTCATTCAGGCAAGGACGGAACAACAGTGCGCAGACCATGTGTCACGCACCATTCATCTCCTGCACGATCTGGGCTTCTCACTGAACTACCCCAAGTCCCATCTCCAGCCCGCCCACGTGCGACAGTATCAGGGCGCGACGATCAACACTCTGGCGGCCACTGCGCAGCCAAATTCAGTGAGAATCGCCAGTATCCAGGCGCTGATCCAACGGTTCAGACCCCAACACTCGCTTCCAGCGAAGGTGTTCATGCAGTTGATAGGCATGATGGCCTCCTGCATCTCCATTGTCCCGCACGCGAGACTACATATGCGTCCGCTTCAGGAGTGCTTAGCACGTCAGTGGACTCAGGCTCATGGGCAACTGACAGACCTAGTGTTGGTGAGCGGTCGGGCATACAACTCTCTGCATTGGTGGAATCCACAAAACCTTTGCAAAGGCCGACCATTCCAAGAGCCTGTCCCACAGATTATCCTGACGACGGACGCCTCTCTCCAGGGATGGGGAGCGCATGTACTCCATTACACTGTGCAGGGTCTATGGACACTACAGCAGAGGAGGATGCACATCAATGTGTTGGAACTGATGGCAATCTTCATGGCCTTAAAGGCGTTCAAAGTACATCTGTGCAAAAAGGTCGTGTTGATCCGGACGGACAACATGACGGCCATGTACTACATCCAGAAACAGGGGGGCACACACTCTCCACAGCTGTCTCATCTGGCTCAGAGCATGTGGAAGTGGGCCATTCAGAGGAACATCTCCCTCATGGCAGAGCACCTCCCGGGCAAGGACAATCAGATGGCGGACCTCCTCAGCAGGCACAGCCATCAAATGCACGAGTGGGAGATACATCCATCGGTACTCCAACCGTACTTCCAAATGTGGGGTCATCCAGAGATAGACCTATTCGCCACAAAGGAGAACGCAAAATGCCAAAGCTTCGCCGCCAGGTTCCCACACCCCCAATCACAGGGCAATGCGATGTGGATGAACTGGTCAGGCAGATTTGCGTACGCTTTTCCCCCAGCACCTCTGATACCGCTGGTGGCACGCAAGCTCAGGCAACACTCGATGACGCTCATCCTGGTTGCTCCAACGTGGGCTCGCCAACCATGGTACACCACGTTTCTAGAACTCTCCGTGGTACCGCATCAAAGGCTTCATCTCACGCCCAGCCTTCTGACGCAGAGCCATGGCGACATTCAGCACCCAGATCCGCAACAGCTCAACCTGGCGATCTGGCTCCTGAAGTCCTAGAGTTTGGCTACCTCAATCTTCCTCCCGATTGCATGGACATCATTCGGGAGGCAAGGAAGCCCACTACTAGAGCTTGTTATGCGGCTAAATGGAAGAGGTTTGTCATCTACTGTGGGAACAACAACATTGACCCGCTAGATGCTTCCATTCAAAACATCATCTGTTACCTTTTTCACCTGTATCGATGTAATCTAGCGTACTCTTCCATCCGCATTCACCTGTCTGCTATGGCAGCATACCTCCAAAACAGGCAGCACCTGTCCCTCTTTAAGGTCCCTGCTATCAAGGCCTTTCTGGAGGGACTCAAAAGGGTCATTCCACCAAGGACTCCACCAGCTCCGGAATGGAACCTCAACGTGGTTCTTACAAGGCTGATGGGTCCTCCTTTTGAGCCACTGCACTCTTGTGAGCTTCAGTTTTTGACTTGGAAGGTGGCTTTCTTAGTAGCAATTACATCGCTACGGAGGGTTAGTGAGTTGCAGGCACTCACCATCCAAGAACCCTTTTTCCAAGTACATGCTAACAGGGTGGTGCTCCGCACTAACCCTAAATTCTTACCCAAAGTAGTCTCACAATTCCACATTAACCAAACAATTGAATTGCTGGTGTTTTTCCAAAACCCAGAGACGCTGGCGGAGCGCATGCTCCACACCCTTGATGTGAAAAGGGCCTTGATGTACTATGTGGACAGGACTAAAGATTTCCGCAAAACCAAACAGCTTTTTGTTGCTTTTGCCACACAACACAAGGGAAACGCTATCTCCAAGGCGGGGATTGCTAGATGGATAGTAAAGTGCATTCAGATCTGCTACGCTAAAGCTAAGCGCACTCTCACTATCCCACCAAGGGCCCACTCCACTAGGAAGTTAGGGGCCTCTATGGCTTTCCTAGGTAACATTCCCTTAGAAGATATCTGTAGAGCAGCCACATGGTCTACCACACATACTTTCACTAAGCACTACTGTGTAGACGTGCATTCCAAACAGCAGGCAGCTGTTGGTCAGGCTGTTCTAAAAACGCTTTTTCAGACTGCTGCAGCTGGCACGGGCGGCCGCCGTTAATGGAGGCACTGCTATGTATTCTATGCACAGATATGAATTCAGCAGCCCACATGCCTCGAACTGCAAATGCTACTTACCAGTATGCATCTGTTCTTGGCATGTAGGGCTGCTGACATTCATATCGCCCACCCTCCTCCCCGGCGCCTGTAGCAGCTGCAGTATTTATTCATACAAACACATATGCTCATAGCATGGTCATCACTCACATTCTTCACTCCATCTCTGCCAATGGCTAAAAACAATCTGGGGATGGAGGCGATGCCCATGCGCACTGTAGTCCAGGGGAGGAGCCACCTATCTCGTGATACTTCGAAGACTCTTCCAGGACAACAATGTGCAATCATCCGGACCCAACACTAGGTGGCGGTCTATGCACAGATATGAATGTCAGCAGCCCTACATGCCAAGAACAGATGCATACTGGTAAGTAGCATTTGCATTATATAGCGCACTACTTACCCGTAGGGTCCCAAGGCGCTTCGACCGCTGCGAAACCCTTCGTGGCTTCCCTGAGAGATGGTCCCTTAATGGGTATCTCCAGGGTGAGACCAGGCATCCCCGGCGGTCTGGTGGGGCCGTTAGTGAAGATGAGGCAAGCTAATGCCCAGAGTTGCCGAGTGTGATCGCTGATCAGAGTAGGCACCGAGGCGAGAGAATTATCGAGTCCGCTGACCCTGGTCCAGAAACCTGCCGTGCCGGGAATCGAACCCTGGTCCCGGGCCGTCCTCTGCTCTCGGGTCTGCCGCCTCTAACCAGTGAGCCACACTACTTCAAAAGAATCAAGCCTAGAGCAGATTTTATGTGGTGCAGAAAAAAAAGTAAATCCAGGATCATCTTGATTAAAAAAAAGCCCAAGCATCAGTTAGTCCATGTAAATCTATCAAGTGTTGTAAAGCCCTATAGACTTTTGGTTTTCTCCCAGTATATATGGACCCTGGTTGGTTCATAAGTCCACACTCCATATTAATATTTAAATCCCCACAGATTATAAACGGGGATGGCCACCCTATCAACTCCAGACTCAGCCATTTATATAATTCTGGGTCGTGAAGTACTGGGCCATATATAGCACAAAGTGTGATATCATTGCCCTGGAAATTGCCATGCACAATTACCCAGCGGCCCAACCTGTCAGCGGAAGAGCGGGTTATATATTAACCTTCCCCCGTCTTACTAAGATAGCGACTCCTTTAGTCTTAGCCTTAAGTTTTGTCCAAGATACTAGTTGAAACCCCTCGAATTCTAACAGTTTATGGCGGTTGGCTTCAATATACGTTTCTTGAAGGCAGAGAAGATCTGCCTGCAAGAATCGCAGATCTTCCCTTACCCGACGCCATTTAGTCAGGTCATTAAGCTCGCATATGTTTATGGATGCTATTCTAATATTAGCCATGCCTCAAAGAAAATATTCCAACAAATAAACACAACCAATGAATTGCATTAATTCTAGTTTAGTTAACTTGTCATGAAGCAATTCCTAAAATCCTGCCATTTGCCCCTCCCATAGCGAATCCCCCTCTCCAACCCCGCCCCCTAATCCACCACCCCCAAACACAGGCAAAATAGGTCCTTGGACCCATGTGATGCCTCCCACTTCCCGAGTGTCCCCTGGTCACTCCCTGTCTATACATCATCAAATTACAGAAGCGAACAGGAGTACCCAAATAAGAAATCCAAAAATAAGTCCCAAATAAGTCTAAAAGAGGGAAAAAAGAAGAAAAAGAAAAATAGACCATCAAGATATAAACATCTCAACATTTCCCCCCCCCTTGTTATGGCTCTGTTAAGTCCCGGTCAAACACTGGATCTGATTAAGTCTACTTTTGCGCTTAAAGTCCTTGAGCCATTTAGCCATCAGGAAGTTCTTTCAGGTATTCTTCAGCCTGTATTTCAGAGGAGAAAACCCGAATCTTGCCCCGACAGATAACTTTTAACCATGCGGGGTTCATTAGGAACACCTCACACCCCTTCTTTTGAAAGGGGGTAATCAGCGGGTGGAGTTGCCACCTCCATTCCCCTTTTGCATGGCAAAAATTTGGGCGCACAAAAAAAGTAAGGCTTTTAACAGTTCTTTTGGCATCAGGACGTGCTTTTTCGAAAATAGCTTGCCTCCGTAAAAAATGACCGAAAAATATCAGGATGGCCCTGGGCTTTGCTTCCGAATCAGGGTTCTTTTTTTGCATAAGGGGAAAACGGTGGACTCTCTGTATCTCCGTGTCCCACGACCAATGAGAGAGCTCCGGAAACGCTGCTTGAAACAACTTTAGGACAAAACCTCTGATATCCTGACCCTCCGCTTTCTCTTCGATTCCTAATAGTCGGAGGTTATTTCTTCGAAGCCTATTTTCGGAATCTTCCAGCTTCCACATTATGTCAGCCAGTCTATCATCATTAGCCGTTGTTTTGGTCTCGGTCTTCTGTAGCCCTGTCTCGAGCTCAACGATTCTTTCCTCGAGTGCGGACGACCTGGCAATAACCTCGGAGCATGCTTTGGTATTTTTCCAAATATCCCCCTGAATCTTCATTGTAGCTAGCTGAGCCCTCTTGTGCTCCTGTCGATCCTCACTTTGTATTGATTTTAACATGGTATAAATCAAGGTGTTAGACGGGGGTGAGTTAGGTTCTTTATGCTCTTTTTCTTTTCCATGGTCCCTAGACCCCCCTGATCCTGTGAGACTAATAGCAGCCTGAGCATAGGCCCACTGAAGGTTGTTGCCGGCTTCGGAGCCATCACTTTCCCCGTCCCTTGGACCCTGAATAAGCACCTGCTTTGATTTACTATGACGGAGCGTAGCCTTTTTGAATGTATCTGCTGTATTTGCGGGGCTACCGCTCTCTTTGCCCGACATCAAATTTCTACTAATGGAGTCCCCTTCTAGAGCCTCCGCCAGGTTACCATTGTTCATTTCCGACTTCTCCCCGGCGGGGGTTTGGAAAATACAAGAAACCCCCTGCTCCAGCGACTGTCTCTGAGGGGAACTTGCTGCTGCTGCATTATTAGGACCCTCAAGCCCCTCGCCATCACATGATTTGCGGCAAACAGTGTTTGCTGGTTCAGATAATGGAATGGCTTCTCCCTGGCCTCCAGCATTTTTTTCACCCCATCTCCATTTGTAACTTCCTTTAGAACTGTTTCCCTATTATCACTGCAAATGTCTTTGCTAATATTGGATGTACCAGCTGGAGAGGTTATTACTAATAATGGAGCCTGTGTCCCATTTTTACCCAAGGTGGCTTTTCCAGCAAACATTTCCGGGACTGTTAATGCTTTCCCCCTTCCAATGCTGTCAATTGCGCCAGCCACAGTCCCCAATAGTCCAGGGTCCTTAACTCTGGAAGCATCGCTGGGTGGCAGCTTCTCCACGGTTTTATCCGCCGGTTTTTCTACTTGCCTCCCTTTAACCAGCCCAGCCTTTTTGCCACTCACCGCCATTATTTTCACAGCAGGCTTCTCCGGCTTATCGGGTCTCCCTGCTTTCTACGCTTTTTCCGCTTTCTCTGCGGTCAGGTTTTTCCTTACGCCGACACCAGCCGCTGGTAATTCCCCCAACGTTTTACCGGCCGCTGCAGCAGCGTTTCCATTTGTGCGGGGAGGCATCACACCAGCCGTGGCCGTCTCGATGTTTGTTTTCCGCCCTCTCTCTGCGAGCCACACACGCCAGGCCCCCAGGTGTGCGCGGCTCCGAAGGGCGGTGGTTACTGTGAGAAGTTGGCCCGATATGCAGTGCTCACTATTCTAGTGATCACTATGCATCGGTCCAAACGACCCTTATGGTGATTGGTTGTAAGTCAACCTTAGACCAGCTATCCTAGTAGCGTGGATACGAGCAGTCTTCGGGCTAAACTCTAGAGGGCGTGTTAAGCCAGCTGTTATAAATGTAAATGTAAATGTATTGGCATTTATATAGCGCACTACTTACCCGTAGGGTCCCAAGGCGCTTCGACCGCTGCGAAACCCTTCCTGGCTTCCCTGAGAGATGGTCCCTTAATGGGTATCTCCAGGGTGAGACCAGGCATCCCCGGCGGTCTGGTGGGGCCGTTAGTGAAGATGAGGCAAGCTAATGCCCAGAGTTGCCGAGTGTGATCGCTGATCAGAGTGGGCACCGAGGCGAGAGAATTATCGAGTCCGCTGACCCTGGTCCAGAAACCTGCCGCGCCGGGAATCGAACCCTGGTCCCGGGCCGTCCTCTGCTCTCGGGTCTGCCGCCTCTAACCAGTGAGCCACACTACTTTACTATACCATCACATACGCCTTGAACACCAAGTGAAAGGACACCACACAAGTGTTATGAAAATAAACAGTGTATTTATTAGAATGACAACAGCCCTGTACTCTTTATGAGGACAGGGTACTAAGCACACAACGAAACTCTTTGGAAAATACTTCAAGTGCACCATCAATACAAGTGCCCGAGGGCACTGAAAGTTTAGTGGTCTCGGGCGGACCCGATAAGGCAAGTCGGAAGCGATAGGGACTCGGGACCCTTAAATAAGGAGGCTATGCGGGCACCGAAATGCCGAAGTTACCTAGCCCCAAGGGCTGCGGCTACACAAGTCTTTACAGACGTCGGGAGTCTTCGCTGACGAGCCAGGAGCCGGAAGGAAGGAGTTGCTGGCCGGCGACCAGTGTAGATAGTTCGTAGAGATCCAAGCCTGGATCAGAGATGGAGGACACCTGAAAGCAGAGGGGACCAAGTTCGTAACTACTAGCCAGTAGTCAGAGGGTACCAGGAGGGCACCGGATGATCGTCACCTCGACTAGGTGAGTGGGCGACGCTAGGCTCTGCAGTCTCACGGACCAGGAGGTGTTGTCGGCGACCAGGATGGAGGTGCGAGCTGTCCCATGAAGGTTGATGCTGTCGGGGTCGCTGGGCCCAAGATTGGGGCAACAAGCCTTGGCAAATTTCAGGGCCACGTGGTGGGCCTAAAATAGCGTCTTGAGTGGACCAGGAGGGTCCGGGGGGCTCCTCTCTCAGAAGGGAGCAAAGGCCAGTCTGGAGCAACCAGACCAGCAGCGTTGGTTGTCGGGTGTCGTCAAGAAGGTCACAAGCCAGCGGCTAGTAACCAGACAACGTGCTGAACAGCAAAGAGCAGAAGGGCCCCACGCAGATCGTGGAGATGCTGGGAGGCTGCACTTCGGTGCTGGAGCTGCTCAGGGTCGGGGCTTCTCGGACCCCAGAGCATTCACCAGAGGATCCCTCGGTGGTCGTGCTGGTTAAGAAATCGTGCAGGTCTTGATGATGTCCGGTCCCTCGAGGTCTCGTCGCATTCGGATTCCTGAGGAAGGACTTGCAGCAAACCGCAGAGTTCTTAGATGGTGCCTGCGGATGGAGGGTGACTACTCCTTAGCCACAAGGGAGAAATCTTGAGAAGAGTCGAGAGTGCCTTTCGTAGAAAGTATTCTTGATTCAAAGATGATCTAATTTGGAGAAGTATGGCTCAGGGGTTAGAGGTGGCAGACGCGGAAGCTGAGATCGGCCCTGGACCAGGGTTCAATTCCCCACCTCGGCGGGTCTTGGGCTAAAAATTCCACGGACTCGATAATTCTCGCTCCGGTGCCTTCTCGACTCACGAGTTCACACTCTGCGACTCTGGGCAATAGCTTGCTTAATCTCCACAACATATTTACAACAAGGGGTGGTGAGGGACAGAGTCTCTGAATTAAGCAGAAAGCTCTCACCCAGTCAAGAGATCAGGGCTAGATCCAACACCGTTTTTTAGCTCACTGCACCATCCCAGTTTCAGAACCTGGCTGTATGCAAATTAGTCTGTTCCTGTCCCAGTGCATGATGGGAACAGGGCAAACCAAACTACAAAAGCCAATTCTTACACTGGGAAGGAAACAAGCTCCCGGGGACCGGTTTCTGGCATTACAGCCGTCTTCGGCCCGGTTTGCTTGAATCCTGATGGTGCAATGAGCAAGGGTCTCACATCTGAGAATACCCTTCCACGCTTAGGGTGGACAAAAATATTTACAACAAGGGGTGGTGAGGGACAGAGTCTCTGAATTAAGCAGAAAGCTCTCACCCAGTCAAGAGATCAGGGCTAGATCCAACACCGTTTTTTAGCTCACTGCACCATCCCAGTTTCAGAACCTTGCTGTATGCAAATTAGTCTGTTCCTGTCCCAGTGCATGATGGGAACAGGGCAAACCAAACTACAAAAGCCAATTCTTACACTGGGAAGGAAACAAGCTCCCGGGGACCGGTTTCTGGCATTACAGCCGTCTTCGGCCCGGTTTGCTTGAATCCTGATGGTGCAATGAGCAAGGGTCTCACATCTGAGAATACCCTTCCACGCTTAGGGTGGACAAAAATATTTACAACAAGGGGTGGTGAGGGACAGAGTCTCTGAATTAAGCAGAAAGCTCTCACCCAGTCAAGAGATCAGGGCTAGATCCAACACCGTTTTTTAGCTCACTGCACCATCCCAGTTTCAGAACCTGGCTGTATGCAAATTAGTCTGTTCCTGTCCCAGTGCATGATGGGAACAGGGCAAACCAAACTACAAAAGCCAATTCTTACACTGGGAAGGAAACAAGCTCCCGGGGACCGGTTTCTGGCATTACAGCCGTCTTCGGCCCGGTTTGCTTGAATCCTGATGGTGCAATGAGCAAGGGTCTCACATCTGAGAATACCCTTCCACGCTTAGGGTGGACAAAAATATTTACAACAAGGGGTGGTGAGGGACAGAGTCTCTGAATTAAGCAGAAAGCTCTCACCCAGTCAAGAGATCAGGGCTAGATCCAACACCGTTTTTTAGCTCACTGCACCATCCCAGTTTCAGAACCTGGCTGTATGCAAATTAGTCTGTTCCTGTCCCAGTGCATGATGGGAACAGGGCAAACCAAACTACAAAAGCCAATTCTTACACTGGGAAGGAAACAAGCTCCCGGGGACCGGTTTCTGACATTACAGCCGTCTTCGGCCCGGTTTGCTTGAATCCTGATGGTGCAATGAGCAAGGGTCTCACATCTGAGAATACCCTTCCACGCTTAGGGTGGACAAAAATATTTACATCAACAACGTTTTTGGCCACTATAGGTGTGGCAGGGTATACTCAGACATGAGTCCCTTTCTCACTGCTCCATCAGGATTCAAGCAAGCCGGGCCGAAGACGGCTGAAATGCCAGAAACCCCAGAAACCGGTCCCCGGTAGCTTGTCTCCTTTCTGGTAAAGAATTGGCTTGGTAGTTTAGTCTGCCCTGTTCCCATGATGCACTGGGCCAGGGACAGACTGATTTGCATATAGCCAGGTTCTGAGCTGGGATGGGGCAGTGAGATAAATAATGGTGATGGATCAAGCCCTGATCTTTGGACTGGGTAAGAGTGGTCTGCTTAATTCAGACACTCTGTTCATCACCACCCCCTTTTATGAATGTTTTTTGGCCACTATAGGTGTGGCAGGGTATACTCAGACATGAGTCCCTTTCTCACTGCTCCATCAGGATTCAAGCAAGCCGGGCCGAAGACGGCTGAAATGCCAGAAACCGGTCCCCCGTAGCTTGTCTCCTTTCTGGTAAAGAATTGGCTTGGTAGTTTAGTCTGCCCTGTTCCCATGATGCACTGGGCCAGGGACAGACTGATTTGCATATAGCCAGGTTCTGAGCTGGGATGGGGCAGTGAGATAAATAACGGTGATGGATCAAGCCCTGATCTTTGGACTGGGTAAGAGTGGTCTGCTTAATTCAGACACTCTGTTCATCACCACCCCCTTTTATGAATCGTTTTAGGCCACTATAGGTGTGGCAGGGTATACTCAGACATGAGTCCCTTTCTCACTGCTCCATCAGGATTCAAGCAAGCCGGGCCGAAGACGGCTGAAATGCCAGAAACCGGTCCCCGGTAGCTTGTCTCCTTACTGGTAAAGAATTGGCTTGGTAGTTTAGTCTGCCCTGTTCCCATGATGCACTGGGCCAGGGACAGACTGATTTGCATATAGCCAGGTTCTGAGCTGGGATGGGGCAGTGAGATAAATAACGGTGATGGATCAAGCCCTGATCTTTGGACTGGGTAAGAGTGGTCTGCTTAATTCAGACACTCTGTTCATCACCACCCCCTTTTATGAATCGTTTTTGGCCACTATAGGTGTGGCAGGGTATACTCAGACACAAGTCCCTTTCTCACTGCTCCATCAGGATTCAAGCAAGCCGGGCCGAAGACGGCTGAAATGCCAGAAACCGGTCCCCGGTAGCTTGTCTCCTTTCTGGTAAAGAATTGGCTTGGTAGTTTAGTCTGCCCTGTTCCCATGATGCACTGGGCCAGGGACAGACTGATTTGCATATAGCCAGGTTCTGAGCTGGGATGGGGCAGTGAGATAAATAACGGTGATGGATCAAGCCCTGATCTTTGGACTGGGTAAGAGTGGTCTGCTTAATTCAGACACTCTGTTCATCACCACCCCCTTTTATGAATCGTTTTTGGCCACTATAGGTGTGGCAGGGTATACTCAGACATGAGTCCCTTTCTCACTGCTCCATCAGGATTCAAGCAAGCCGGGCCGAAGACGGCTGAAATGCCAGAAACCGGTCCCCGGTAGCTTGTCTCCTTTCTGGTAAAGAATTGGCTTAGTAGTTTAGTCTGCCCTGTTCCCATGATGCACTGGGCCAGGGACAGACTGATTTGCATATAGCCAGGTTCTGAGCTGGGTTGGGGCAGTGAGATAAATAACGGTGATGGATCAAGCCCTGATCTTTGGACTGGGTAAGAGTGGTCTGCTTAATTCAGACACTCTGTTCATCACCACCCCCTTTTATGAATCGTTTTTGGCCACTATAGGTGTGGCAGGGTATACTCAGACATGAGTCCCTTTCTCACTGCTCCATCAGGATTCAAGCAAGCCGGGCCGAAGACGGCTGAAATGCCAGGAACCGGTCCCCGGTACCTTGTCTCCTTTCTGGTAAAGAATTGGCTTGGTAGTTTAGTCTGCCCTGTTCCCATGATGCACTGGGCCAGGGACAGACTGATTTGCATATAGCCAGGTTCTGAGCTGGGATGGGGCAGTGAGATAAATAACGGTGATGGATCAAGCCCTGATCTTTGGACTGGGTAAGAGTGGTCTGCTTAATTCAGACACTCTGTTCATCACCACCCCCTTTTATGAATCGTAATCTCCACAACGGCCCCTCGCGGCGGGATGCCTGGCTTTCACCTTGTGGATACCCTGCCGGGGCTATCTCACAGGGGAATACCAGGACGGGTTCCCTAAGCAAGCGCCGGGAAACCCACTGCCGGATGCTGTGCCCTATATAAGCTCAAATACATTTACATTTAATTTGGAAGGGTCCCCGCTCCTGCCTTTATCCTAAAGAAAGGGGTGGGTACGTGACTAGGTCCTGCCCTAGGGGTGGGACCAGGAAGGGGGGTGGTTACACCCCTCTCCCATACCGAACTTTCCCCAGGTCAGAGGCTGGTGCCCCTGGAACTGGTTCTAGCCGGCAGATGCGTAGTGAGCACCGGGGTGCCACTCCGCAGTCACCTTCCTGTAAAGCCCTGCCTACCCAGGATACACAAAACCCTGTCTGGGATGGTGCGAACACCGCCCCGGACAGGAAACCCTTTGTCCAAGCTCTCCTCGCTGGAAGGACTCCCAGCAGCAGGAGGTCAGACTCGTGTCTGTGGTGGCAGCATCCATTTTGTGGAGCTGAGGCTTCAGTTAACTTTAACCGGGGTTCACAGTTACGTACATGTCGTGTCCCTCTAGAAGGGCGGAATGCTAACCCCGTCGCCAGCATTGGTAAGGGGTCAGTATCCCGATTCGTATGACACCTTACTCGGCATGTTTTGATAACGCGATTCCGAAGTTAGCGATGTGGTACGCGTTATCATGGAACAGCCATTGGGTCTTGGTTCCGCAAGCTGCAACCGGGCTCGGCTCGTACCAGAGCCCAATTCACACGATTCCATGCACTCTGCCATCAGGATTGTTAAGGCCTGCCATAGGAGTGGCTAATAGGAATTCGGGTGTCCGTTTGAGGGTTAGATATAGGGATACTATATCTATAGCAAAGGGCGAGTACGCCACCTTGCCCCAGCTGTCGTGCAGCCAGTTGTGTCAGATTTAGATGGCCATCCAGGGGTGGCATAATACATGCTTCAGCCCCTGGTAGGCCCTGGGTACACTGATGCCCTGAGTTACAGGGTCTGACAAGGTGGCCCAGTTCCAATTGGGTAATGCACCTGAGGTACACATCAATTTAGCGAGAGAACAGCTAGGCTGTGCGTCTGATTGGAAGGCCCACAGCCCGAGAAAGTCGTAAACCAGTGAATCAAAAGCAAAAAATCTGGGTGATCATAGGATTGCAGACCCTACTCTCCTACATGACCCCCCCCCCCCAAACGTTGGGGCAATAAACTAACCTTGACCAGGTGAGTCTTCTTGTTCTAAGTGGAAATACCTGGAGAGCCCATCTGCATTGCCATGATCAGTGCCAGGTCTATGCTCCACTGTGAAGTCCATCCCCTGTAGGGAAATGGACCACCTAAGCAGTTTGGGGTTTTCACCCTTCATCTGATTTAGCCATAAGAGGGGCTTATGGTCGGTCTGAATCTTGAAATGAGTGCCAAACAAGTATGGCCTCAGTTTCTTCAGGGCCCAAACCACAGCAAAGGCCTCCCTCTCAATAGCTGACCAATTTTTCTCTCTGGGGGTCAGCCGTCTGCTTATAAAAGCAATGGGCTGGTCATTACCATCAAAATTCAGTTGAGATAGAACAGCTCCCACACCCAACTCAGAAGCATCTGTTTGGACAATAAATGGTTTGGAGTAGTCTGGACTCTTGAGGATAGGCGCCGTGCACATGGCCTGTTTTAGGTCATCGAATGCTTTTTGACAGCTCGCTGTCCACTGAACCTTTTTTGGCATTTTCTTACTTGTCAGTTCATTAAGCGGAGTCACAATCGATCCGTACTTTCTGGCAAACTTTCGGTAGTAACCAGTCAGGCCCAAGAAAGCTCGAACCTGAGTCTGGGTGGTTGGAGGAGCCCAGTCCCTGATTGACTGTATTTTGCTCTCCAGTGGTTGAACTTGGCCTCCACCGACAAGGTGGCCCAAGTATACAACCTGTGTCTGCCCTATCTGGCACTTGGTAGCCTTGATAGTGAGACCTGCTGCTTGCAGAGCCTCTAACACTTTCCGCAGGTGGACCAGGTGATCCTCCCAGGTGGAGCTAAAGACAGCAATATCGTCAAGATACGCCGCACAGAAGTCATCCAGCCCAGTGAGAACGTGATTCACCAACCTTTGGAAGGTGGCAGGTGCATTTTTCAAACCAAAGGGTATTACCACAAATTGATAATGCCCACCAGGGGTAGAAAATGCTGTCTTAGGCTTGGCGTCCTCAGCTAACCTGATTTGCCAATACCCAGCTGTCAGGTCAAATGTACTTAAGTAGTTGGCAGAAGCCAATCTATCTATAAGCTCATCTGCCCTTGGTATTGGGTGGGCATCAGTCTTAGTGACTGCATTGAGACCCCTGTAGTCTACGCAGAACCTCATCTCTTTCTTACCACCCGGGGTGTGAGGCTTCGGCACTAGAACTACAGGACTAGCCAAAGGGCTATCCGAGGGTTCAATGACTCCCAACTCCAACATTTTCTGCACTTCAGTTTTGATGCAGTCTCTAACGTGATCGGGCTGCCTGTAGATTTTACTCTTGACGGGCAAGCTGTCACCAGTGTCAACCTCATGGGTACACCAATTGGTCTGACTGGGTGTTAGAGAGAACATATGCCGGAAGGATTGAAGAACCTGTTTACAATCCTCCTGTTGATGTTCGGAGAGGCTGCCACAAAAGACAACACCGTCTACCGATCCATCGTCAGGATTCTGAGTGAGCAGGTCTGGGAGAGGGTCACTCTCTTCCTCCTGTCCCTCATCTATGGCCATGAGCAAGCTCATGTCCTTCCTGTCGACATATGCCTTGAGCCTGTTGACATGGAGCACCCTGTGGGGGCTCCGGGGAGTTCCAAGGTCCACCAGGTAGGTGACCTCTCCCTTTTTCTCCAGGATGGTGTAGGGCCCAGACCATTTGTCTTTGAGTGCTGCTGGGGCCACTGGCTCCAACACTCACACCTTATGTCCAGGCTGGTAGACAGTCAGGACAGCCTATTGGTCATGCCAAGCTTTTTGGAGTTCTTGGCTGGCCTTAAGGTTTTCGGATGCCTTCTCCATGTACTCAGCCATCCACGAGCGGAGACCAAGGACATAGTCCACTATGTTGGTTGCAGGCTTTTTGAGAGGTCTCTCCCATCCTTCCTTCACCAAACACAGGGGTCCTCTTACAGGATGTCCGTACAAAAGTTCGAAAGGGCTGTAGCCAACCCCTTCTGTGGGACTTCTCTATAAGCGAATAAAAGGCAGGAAATCAGGACGTCCCATCTACGCCTGAGCTTTTCAGGTAGTCCATGAATCATCCCTTTCAGGGTCCTGTTGAACCGCTCAACAAGCCCATTGCATTGTGGATGATAGGGTGTGGTGAATTTGTAGTTGACACCACATTCCTTCCACATAGCAGTCAAGTAGCTCGACATGAAGTTTGCACCTCTGTCAGAGACAACCTCCTTAGGGAAGCCCACTCTGGAGAACACTCCAACTAGGGCTCTTGCCACAACAGGTGCTGTAGTGGTCCTAAGGGGAATAGCTTCAGGATACCTGGTGGCATGATCCACTACCACCAGTATAAACTTGTGCCCTGATGCTGTCTGGGGTTCCATTGGACCGACAATATCAATCCCCACTCGTTCAAAGGGCACCCCCACCACAGGCAATGGTATAAGGGGGGCCTTTGTCGTGCCACCTGACTTACCACTGGCTTGGCAAGTGACACAGGAGCGACAAAACTCCTTGGTATCTTCGTTCATGTGAGGCCAGTGAAGTGTGAGACAAGCCTGTCCCACGTCTTCGTCTGACCTAAGTGTCCTGCTAAGGGAATCTCGTGGGCCAAGGTAAGAAGGAAACCACGCTGAGACAAGGGGATAACCAGCCTCCTGGTCATGCCAGGCTTGGGGTCTCTTGCCTCAGTGTGCAGGAGTCCATCCTCCCAGTATATCTTGTGGGTACCTGTGGCGTTCCCAGCAGCCTCAGCAGCAGCCTGCTGTCTGAGGGGTTCAAGGGAAGGGCAGTCTAACTGATCTTTCCCCAGGTCTGCTCGTGAGAGTCCCCTGAACCCAGAAACTCAACTTGATCAAGTTCGAGCTCTTTAGGTTCAGTTTCCCGCAATTCCTGGAGGTCAGCCTCCTCTGAGACTTGATCCTCGACCTGGGGCAAGGGGGAAGGCGAGGCCTTAACCCGACTGCTCTTCTTCTTGGAAGGTGTCTGGTCCGTTGTTCCAGGATCCAGCACATGTTCAGTGGGGCATTGTCTGACCTGTGACCTAGTCACAGCAAGCACATGTGCTGGCAAGCCTAACATTTCCATGTGAGTCCGGTGCTCCACTTCCGACCATTGTGATGACTCCAAATCATTGCCCAACAAACAATCCACTGGGACGTCTGAACTAACAACAACCTTTTTCTGGCCATTTACCCCTCCCCAGGAGAAAGCAACAATCGCCATACTATGACTGGTAGTGACGTTGCTGGCATTGGTCACCAGGAAATCTGTACCTGGCATGATCTGTCCAGGGTCCACAAAGTTAGGCGTCACCATGGTGACACTGGCACAAGTGTCCCTATAGGCCTGAGCCATTGTTCCATTTATTAAAGGTGTCTGTCGGTATTTGCCCAAAGTATTGGGACTGACATCAGGGGATATATCCACATCCCCTGTACAGACAAGGACAGCCTGAGTGAGTGTGCCAACTAAGTTGTCACACCCCTCAGAACCCAAGGTTAACCCAACTAGTCCCTTGGGAGGCGCACTGCTACTGCTGGCTGTACTAGGGGGCACAGGTGCCTTAGGGGCTGCAGTAGCAGGAGTCTGCCCTCCTTTCTTGGTGCACTCACTAAACCAGTGAGTTTTACTTTTACAGTATTGGCACCACCTTTTCGATTGGCCTTCTTGATTCTTCTTTTTTTGGGAAGCCTGACCCCCTCCCCCTTTTTGGGTTGTTGGGGACCTGTCAAAGACTTCTGGTTATTTTGCTCCCCATTCGAATCTTTACCCTTCTGGTCTGCTTTCTTCTGACCACCCTGGTTCTGGCCCTGGTTTTGCTTAACCCTTGTTCTGACCCATCTGTCTGCCCTCTTTCCCAATTCTTGGGGAGAGGTCAGATCCGAGTCGACAAGGTGCTGATGCAACAACTGGTTCTGACAATTGTTTAAAATCTGTTCTCGCGTGATCAAATTATACAATCCTGTGTAATCAGTAACCTTACTGCCCAGCAACCAGCCCTCCAAAGCCTTAGTGGCACAATCGACGAAATCAGACCAATCCTGAGACTGAGTTTTCTGGGTATCCCTGAACAGCAACCTGTACTGTTCAGTGGTTAGGCCGAACCCATCAATCAGTGTGTTCTTTAGGACCTGGTAATTGTTAGCATCCTCAGTTCTAGTAGTGAGGAGCTTATCTCTACCTTTACCTTCAAAGGAGAGCCACAAGATAGCTGCCCACTGACTCTGGGGGACGCACTGTACAGTGCAGGCCTGCTCCAAAGCAGTAATCCATTTGTGGATGTCGTCCCCTTGCTTAAAGGGGGGCACTATCTCACTCAGGTGCCTAGTGTCTAAACTCCTGTTTTCCCGTGGGGGAATGCTGCCACCAGTGGGATTTGTCCCACTCAATTCTTGCTCTCTAGCAAAGGCGAGTCTTTCTTTGGCCAGGGCAAGTTCTTCCCTTTCGATCCGCAGATTGACTTCCCGCTCTTTAGCTTCGTACACTCTCCTCTGAGGGGATGTCATCCCTCTTCGAGAAGAGCCTCGAGAGCCATTGGTTCGAACGGATCTGTTAGAGCCTCTCGACAGAGACCTAACTCGTCCATTCCCAATGTTAAGCTGGCCGGAGAGGGGCCCCAGGGGTCTCCTAGTACCACTCTCGTGCCTGCTTAAGTTGTCCCTAGTTAGCTGGCTAACCACTACTGGACCTTTGTCTGCCTCGTCCCCAGATGTCTCTGGATCCTCGTCCTCCTCTTCACCTTCTGCGGAGAGATGGATAAGGTCAGGGTCACCTCGGGTTCCCTCGAGGGGGGGCATATTCCCTTCTGGATGAGAAGGGTTGGTGTTACCCGCCCTCCTAGCATCATAAGTCTCCAAGACACCAATCAGAAACGGAATGGTAGGGTTTGCACCCTGTTTTAGCTTCCGAGATGTACAGATTTGTCGCATCTCTTGGAAGCTAAGTGCAGCATATCTGGAAGTGACCTGTGGAAGGTCGACTGACACAAGGGGAGACTCAGAGTTTCCTCCTTTGTCTGACATGCTGCTTCTAGTGTGGTATAAGTGATGCACCTACCTACACTATATGTTTACCTACTGATCCCTTGCTAAGAGTTGCAGCCAAGGTGTGCTAAGCCTTGAGGAGCTACAACAGCTGGTTCAGTAGAACTCAGAGTATTCTAAGCTAAGTTATATGAACCTGGAGTACTTATGCGATCTTTCACAAGATATTCTTAGGATACGCGTGGTAAAACGACAGCAAGCTCAAATCCCAACCGCTGCTCACCAATGTGAGAAGTTGGCCCGATATGCAGTGCTCACTATTCTCGTGATCACTATGCATCGGTCCAAACGACCCTTATGGTGATTGGTTGTAAGTCAACCTTAGACCAGCTATCCTAGTAGCGTGGATACGAGCAGTCTTCCGGCTAAACTCTAGAGGGCGTGTTAAGCCAGCTGTTATACCATCACATACCCCTTGAACACCAAGTGAAAGAACACCACACAAGTGTTATGAAAATAAACAGTGTGTTTATTAGAATCACAACAGCCCTGTACTCTTTATGAGGACAGGGTACTAAGCACACAACGAAACTCTTTGGAAAATACTTCAAGTGCACCATCAATACAAGTGCCCGAGGGCACGGAAAGTTTAGTGGTCTCGGGCGGACCCGATAAGGCTAGTCGGAAGCGATAGGGACTCGGGACCCTTAAATAAGGAGGCTATGCGGGCACCGAAATGCCGAAGTTACCTAGCCCCAAGGGCTGCGGCTACACAAGTCTTTACAGACGTCGGGAGTCTTCTTCAATCAGAGATGGAGGACACCTGAAAGCAGAGGGGACCAAGTTCGTAACTACTAGCCAGTAGTCAGAGGGTACCAGGAGGGCACCGGATGATCGTCACCTCGACTAGGTGAGTGGGCGACGCTGGGCTCTGCAGTCTCACAGACCAGGAGGCGTTGTCGGCGACCAGGATGGAGGTGCGAGCTGTCCCACGAAGGTTGATGCTGTCGGCGTCGCTGGGCCCAGGATTGGGGCAACAAGCCTTGGCAAATTTCAGGGCCACGTGGTGGGCCTAAAATGGCGTCTTGAGTGGACCAGGAGGGTCCGGGGTGCTCCTCTCTCAGAAGGGAGCAAAGGCCAGTCTGGAGCAACCAGACCAGCAGCGTTGGTTGCCGGGTGTCGTCAAGAAGGTCACAAGCCAGCGGCTAGTAACCAGACAACGTGCTGAACAGCAAAGAGCAGAAGGGCCCCACGCAGATCGTGGAGATGCTGGGAGGCTGCACTTCGGTGCTGGAGCTGCTCAGGGTCGGGGCTTCTCGGACCCCAGAGCATTCACCAGAGGATCCCTCGGTGGTCGTGCTGGTTAAGAAATCGTGCAGGTCTTGATGATGGCCGGTCCCTCGAGGTCTCGTCGCACCCACAGATCTCAGCTGAGCTGACGATGTGGGTAGAGGTCAGAGGTGCCAGGGAAGTCGGTTCTCGTCGAGCTGGGCAGTCGGATTCCTGAGGAAGGACTTGCAGCAAACCGCAGAGTTCTTAGACGGTGCCTGCGGATGCAGGGTGACTACTCCTTAGCCACAAGGGAGAAATCTTGAGAAGAGTCGAGAGTTCCTTTCGTAGAAAGTATTCTTGATTCAAAGATGATCTAATTTGGAAGGGTCCCCGCTCCTGCCTTTATCCTAAAGAAAGGGGTGGGTACGTGACTAGGTCCTGCCCTAGGGGTGGGACCAGGAAGGGGGGTGGTTACACCCCTCTCCCATGCCGGACTTTCCCCAGGTCAGAGGCTGGTGCCCCTGGAACTGGTTCTAGCCGGCAGATGCGTAGTGAGCACCGGGGTGCCACTCCGCAGTCACCTTCCTGTAAAGCCCTGCCTACCCAGGATACACAAAACCCTGTCTGGAATGGTGCGAACACCGCCCCGGACAGGAAACCCTTTGTCCAAGCTCTCCTCACTGGAAGGACTCCCAGCAGCAGGAGGTCAGACTCGTGTCTGTGGTGGCAGCATCCATTTTGTGGAGCTGAGGCTTCAGTTAACTTTAACCGGGGTTCACAGTTACGTACATGTTGTGTCCCTCTAGAAGGGCGGAATGCTAACCCCGTCGCCAGCATTGGTGAGGGGTCAGTATCCCGATTCGTATGACACCTTACTCGACATGTTTTGATAATGCGATACCGAAGTTAGCGATGTGGTACGCGTTATCATGGAACAGCCATTGGGTCTTGGTTCCGCAAGCTGCAACCGGGCTCGGCTCGTGCCAGAGCCCAATTCACACGATTCCATGCACTCTGCCTTCAGGATTGTTAAGGCTTGCCATAGGAGTGGCTAATAGGAATTTGGGTGTCCATTTGAGGGTTAGATATAGGGATACTATATCTATAGCAAAGGGCGAGTACGCCACCTTGCCCCAGCTGTCGTGCAGCCAGTTGTGTCAGATTTAGATGGCCATCCAGGGGTGGCATAATACATGCTTCAGCCCCTGGTAGGCCCTGGGTACACCGATGCCCTGAGTTACAGGGTCTGACAAGGTGGCCCAGTTCCAATTGGGTAATGCACCTGAGGTACACATTAGCTAGGCTGTGGGTCTGATTGGCAGGCCCACAGCCCGAGAAAGTCGTAAACCAGTGAAACAAAAGCAAAAAATCTGTGTGATCATAGGATTGCAGACCCTACTCTCCTACAGTTACCAGCCGTGCTGACCGCAGCCAGAGTTGCCGTGTGTCGTAGTCGACCTGCATAGGTTTTTTCTCCTTCCTTCAGCCCCAGGGGATTAGACCCGGACTAAAAATCCGCAATGACAGGTAATTCTCTTGTTCTCGCTTCAGAAAACTATCCTTTCTTACAACCTCCGACAGGGAGTGACACTCACTCGGTTCAAGCGGCCGCCATCTTGCCAGAGGCAGAGGGGCTCCTCATGGGTATGAGCAAACAAGGAAAAACACAAGTGCTCATGAGTGGGCACTGAAGGGGGTGGGCGGTCCGACGTCATGCTGACTGACATGATTGTCAGTTCTCTCTCTCGACGTCTTTGAACTTAAGTAAACAGATTCAGTTTACTTAAGTTCAAAGACGCTGAGGGAGCTGCGGGCGGGGGGGCTATGCCCCCCACGCCCCAATGGATGCACTGCGCCTGCTGCACTCCACAGCTACAACTTAGACAGCTTTCTAAAGTTGTAAAAGAACTCTTAAATCTCCATAAGGGATTTCTGGACTGTGCAAGATGCCCACTTACATAAGGGGACATCATATACCAGGCCAGATTCTTACAGCGTCTCTCCTCAGCAAAGATCAGGGTGCATCTGACTGTTGCATGCATTCTGAGTTCGTTCAGGAGAAACGGCAGCTCGACAAATACACTTTCAACTATAAACATGTTGACTTCAGCGTATGCCGCGCTGGAATTACTGTACGTATCGGAACCTATTAAACATGGAGATAAGCATAGAAGACACACCATAATTGTGTCTTCGTAAGCATCATTACAGTGACCCTAAGTATATTTGCTGCCTTGTGTATGCTGGAACTTCACAACTTACCTCACAGTTCTAGCACGCTGCAAATCTCAAACTATTATAAATGTGGACTGGTATCATATTCTGCGGATGCATATTGTTGCAGAGTGATAGATTGTAATAAATGCATATGTATCCGGTTCAGAATCATCTGTGCTCCCCTGTTTAGATAATCTCATATCTCTCACTAACAGAGAGAAATTTAAAAGAAAAAATAGACAATTCTTTTATAACATGTCTTTTCAGCTTTCAGTTATAAGTTCCAAGCACACATTCGTGGTGAAATCCGCCATTTTGTGAGCACTTGTTAGAGTCTTTTCATTCAGCATGCCGTTCATAGACCAAAGACCATCGTGACCCGGAACGTGCTCAGAGCCTTAACTTCATTGTGAGTATCCGTCCGCGAGCAGGGGCCCAGAAGCCATTGATTGGCTGGTGATTCAGGACATTTGTATTCGGGAGCTTTTGACAGATCTGGCACTGTTCAGGGTCCTGGCTGTCCGATTTTAATCATTTCAGCTGAGTTCTGAAGGCTTGTGCCACCGAGAGCAATTAACGCGCGAAACGGGTGCCAAGTTATTCTTCCTCCGAGGCCCTTTCCCACTCCTGTAGCCACAAGGTATCAGTGCGATGCTCTCTAATCAGGCTCACGGGCTTGTACTACGATGTAAAACGTAACATGCTAAGTAGGCACATTAGGCATTACGTGCTTGCAGAAAGCAACGAGACATGAAGGGGGAGTTGAGGCCCTTAGCGCGAACTTTCGCTTACCCCAGCTCAACCCTCCGGCTAATGATCAGGAGCTGTGAACAAGCTCTTGCGTTTTTGGTGCAGTTATACGAAAGAAAGGACAGTGCCTGATGAGGAGGTCATAGCCATTTTAAGGTATATTGAATTAATAACCTACTGTTGTTGTGCTGGTGTCTGTATTACACAGACAGCACCACCATGTGGTAGACTGTCATAAGCGCCAGTGCTGACAATGAAGTGTTGGTGGCAGCACTGTAAACCACCGGCTCAAATTAAGCACTGGCAAGAACCCTCATACTCGAGTCTATGCAGTTAATTGATCACCTACTTATGGGCGTGCCATCCAGCCTCGGTTAACTAGAACAGTACATCCACTAGAATATGCCCACGCTCATTAAAACAATACATTACCTGTAGTTCAATTAAAAGATTATTTTACAAATGTCCCATTCGATACCTATGCACTGTATATGTTGCGCACTAGCATTAGTACAAGCGTATCTTGGACCTGATATAATGATGTGCTCCATGTGAACACATCTGCCAGTCTGAATGACCCAAAACAAAGTAAGGCCAAGCCTTGTCTGTCCCTGCCCAGGGATAGGTCTTCGTGTTTCATGAAATATCATTTTTCACTTGCCTTTGTTATCCAGACAATATTTCATAAACAGCATCTTCTGTCCTGCAGTTTTTACAGGGCGCATATCTGTGCTATTTTTATCACTGCCGCAGCTCCGTATCAATATTTTAAAAGCAAAACAGGATATTTCGACGATGCCCTATAAATACAACTCGACATTTTAGTCAGACGGTTCAGTCCCTCCCCCAGCTATTTGTAAGCTTGCTGCTCGCAGCAGAGTAAGTACAACGTGACAGCGACAGTGCAATGTGGCAAAAACGCAGGGGCATTCGGTAAGAGAGGAGTGAAGGATAAAGCCTTATCCTTAAAATATGGGTACATCCCATGCCCAGGGCTTTAGAGGGTTTCCGCAGACTTGGAGGCTGAATGACAAACTCAGAACTTCGAGGGCACTTCAGAAGCGAGGTCCGGGGCAACAGACCATTGTTATGTAGGGTTTCTTTGTAAAACCTACGTCAACTTCTAACAGGCTTTTGCTTGTGAAGAGGCCGCCTCTGCTGCACGCCTTTACATTTATGATAACGATTGATTAAGAGATAACGTGGCCTATGCTTACGGTTTGTTTGTCCCAGTCATGTGTCTCAATTTAATCCACTCCCATATGTGTTCTTGTGTATGTATTTTAGAATCTCTGGATGGTCTGTCGAACATGCCCTTGAATGTTTCAATAGACTCCCTGCTGACAGAAATGGCAGTGGGTGTTTTCATTCTCTGCCTTTGATGCTGTTCTTTTGTAACTTACTTATGTGAGAGTTTCTTGAGCCTGCCTTAGGCCCATCTTCACAAGGTCCACTAGTGTGTCAGTCCTATGAAGATTTGATTGCATAGATCAGAATATCGGGATCAGTTCACCTCCATTTTGAGAGGACTTGTGCAAAGCAATGTGAAAGCCGCCTGGTTCACCACCGATCTCCGAGAATCCAAGCGCTCTTGCCGATGACTAGAGAAACAGTATTTAGAATTGAAGTTTACCTGGGTAAAAACAGGGGTGTCCTTACTTATGTGACAATTTATTATTTCCGGCAATCTGTCAAAACATTTCTCCCAAAACTTGGCTAGCAGAGGAACTGCCTATTGGGAGCTGCTGGCTCCCCCAAACTGTCAGTGTATGAGGGTGACTAACGGGGATGTTGAAGAAGGTCTTAGGCTGCCCTCTCGTGTCATCACAAGCTCTCTTTCTCAGTATGGTTTTTCAGATTATTTTATTCCCATTTTATAGCTGCTTTTCCTTTATTATTTGAGCGACCTTCACTAGAACGGGTGCACATTGACTATACTTTGGATGGCAGGCATGCATAACACCATGTAGCTGCCTCTCTCAGTCTAGTCCCTCTTGCTTGTTCAGGACTCAGTGACCTGTGTTCACCATTACTCGAGAAGGCCACGAAATGAAAGCTTGCAACGCAGATTTTCCAAGAGACCTGTTCCTAAAGTTCGTTGCCAGCAAACATTAGAGTTTAATATGTAATTTTGCTGCTTCTGACTAAAGCTTTGTTGTTTTTCCCCTCTAAACTGGGCGCAGGTCAGTAGTCTCCAAGTACTTCGCTATCTTGTGTTTGACTTTTATCTACTTTAATTTTGCTCAGTGGGCTTTGATCACACTGTGGGTATTTTCCTTAATTCTTTCACCGTTTTTTTTATTATTCTGTTAACAAACCCCTCTTTTGTATAACTTCCATTCCTGCATGCTGCTCTTCCTGAACCTTTTCATTGCCATTCGTCTTCCTTCGTGGGATGCATTTAATCTGTACAATGAGTGTAATTGTACAATTATTGTAATTGTGTAATTAGTATAATTGTGAACCTTCCCCCAAGGCCTTTGAAACAACCATACAATGTGCATTGTTCTTAAAATCCAGATTTTGGCAACAAAAGCAAACTAAAGTATGCAGAGCATATCAGCAGATCCTAAAACGTACACAAGTTTAGTTGGATTTTGCAGTTGTCCTATTCAAGGTGTTTAGAAATGTCTAATGTAAAAACTTTCAACTACATAAGTCAGTCAATGCATCTTTGTTTTGCCCGACCACATTTCAGCTAAGAAAATAGTAAAGGTGCCAGAGTGCCAACTACACACATTCCCATAGCACTTTCTTCTTTAAAAAAACAACTTCTCGTTTTCTAATAAAAATATTGGCTAAATTCCACATTTCAGATCCTAGAAACGGTTTGGAAGATTATAAACAATTCACCATCTTCTCTAATCGACGTATGTCCTCTTACTGCTACTGTAGCGGTATTGTTCACCACTAGAGAACCCCGTGTAGTGTAAAATGCCGTTTTGTGCGTCACAGGCAAGCCCCGTCGTGCAGCGGTAGCACCCATGGTTGTTGAGCGTGGACCTGAATCGTGCACATTTCTTTGATAACTTGTGTTGAAAGTCTGGCGTTGGACAGCGGGTATGGCTGTAACCAAAATAATCAGATAACTGCAAGGGAGGGAAAAGAAAAAAGTAGAAAAAATTCAGCAGGACTGACACAATCATTCAAGCAGCACTCCCACATCTCCACAAACACCCAGGAGATACAAAACCGGGCTATAGCAGGGGAATGCGACATAAAGCAGGCTCTCACTAAGAAAATACGCCTAGCTTTAATGTGACCAAGCTTTCCAACACAGGAAGAAATGATGTTTCCTCGCACTAGCCGGCGTGGCGGTTAAATGCAGCATATTGTAAGTGTGCTATGAAGAGTGCTTATTATAGTTCAGCAACTCCTCGAGTCCTTCCATGTGCCGGCTCTGTTGGAGGAAGGTGTCTCCATATTTAAATTGCCACCCACCTGGATCCACCATCAAAACCTGTGTTACATAATGTGAGGTAGCCATATTTTTTGAGGCACCTACAGAAATACCCCAACAAATGTATTTCTTGTAGCAATGTATGCTTCATAACCCTTAACGGTGCTAAGGACCGCTCCTCTCTGACGTTACTATATCAAGTAGACCATTACCATCCCAAGAGTTGCAGCGTACCAAGGACTGAGTGTGGCAACAAGCTGTCAGAGCGAACTGCAATGCGTGAGACCACGGCCGAGGCCCCGTGCTGGAGGATCCAATGGCTAAATATTATGAAACCCACTCCATACCTCATAGCAGGAACCGTCTGTCGTGAGTAAACCACGAAAGTGGTTAATGGGGTGGTTCCGGACAAGGGGTCGCCGCTCGTTCCTTTATCCCCTAGAACACCATTAAAAGAGCAAAAGAACAACACCAAAACAATGACTCATCCAGACAATCACTACTCGGACTACCAACAGTAGCCCGGGTTATCTAAAGTAAATGGGTGGCGTCAAAAGAGATGTGGGGGTCTATCTTCATTTGGACCCTAAATGGCAACAGTTTTAATCAAGAGGTATCATTGCTTTAGCAGGACAGCATTATCTTATTTTTTTACTATTGCTGCCGCTGCCAGACAGGGCAGATGATTCATGTTCCATTCTAGACAGGTCATCATAGTAGATTACAGGGGGGTCATGACACTCAAGTCTCGTTTCGTAGGTGGTTGAATCTTGCCCAATGGGTCTCCTCCACCAGGATCAGCACCAACCTCTGACCCAGATAATATCAAGTCACCTTTTTATTCGTTGTGCTTGATTTGTGCCTTGCCAGGTTATGCAACGCTCCCACATTTAATTGTCAGTCTCCCATATCTTCTCAGCCTCACCTTGCAGCTAGAATCCAGAGGTTTCCAGCCTCTGTTGCTCCTTCTTGTGGGATTTACAAGAATAAAGTGCTGCCCAGAGAGACTTTTTTCAATTTAGCTGAGTAAAGAAAATTGTAGCTGATTGTCACTCCTCTCAACTTCTTTTTTAACTCACTGAAAGAATTTGAGGAGTGATTGGTTATTGTTGTGTAATCAGTGAAGATCAGTATGCGTTGAGAGTCACAGAAGACGTTTCCTTTCAGTCCGGCACCAACCAGTATTCTGTCCCTGTTGGTATGGTTGAGAAGCTGTGCAATTACTGGGAGGGGTGGGGCACCCAGAGGTGGCCTTCAGACCCTTGTGCAGTGAGTGAGAGAGCTCAATGATAAAGCATGGAGACAGATTCACCAAGGGAACCCATTCACGGATCCACTACGTCAAGGATTGAGCTAAGTCTCTGGCTACTACCTTCTCTGGGAATCGGAAGAAGGTTACATTGTTTTTGACATGAACGAGACCCAGCATCATCTACTGTCCTTTCTAGGGAGCTGGCTGCTTCTGTCAATTTATCAGCTCTCTTTGTCATGTCTTTGATGGAGTACTCTGCCACTGTGATTCTGCATTCAGCTGCAGCAATTCTTTCCTCTGCCTGTCGCAGGTCTTAGCGCAACAGAGAGATATCTACTTATACCTCTTAAATCCTAGTTTCTAGTGTTTCTCTAAAAGATTGAATTGCTTGAATTATTCTATCTGGAGATTGGAGACTTTCAGGTGTCTCCACTCTGTCATCTTGGTGGCAGGCCCGGGAAGATCGTGCAGGTACAGTTTTGTAAGGTAGCTTGCTTGGAGGCATAAGTAGCTTTATCTCAGACCATGTTGAGGTGGGATGTGCAAGTCTCTGTGGAGGATAAGGTACCAGCTCCAGGGTCACCCTGGAAATCAGGGAGACCAAAGCGTATATGTGTAGGACACCATCAATAATTGTCAGACGGCGTTGACCCACCAGCCCCTGGATTACTTCTATGATCCAGGGTGGCATGAGCAGTACCACCTACCCCTGAACAAAGATGTATCACCCACCTCTATGTAGCCTGGTAGAGGGACTAAGGATCAATCTTTGTCCGATATGTTTGTAGGTTGTTGTGCCTCTGATAAGTATACAGTATAAGGAATGGCCAGCAAACTGCAGCTACTGGGTTGTATTGTCAATGAGAAGTGTTACATACATTTATGCCCAGCACACAAGTGATGTTGGAGTCCGGAGTGGGCACAGGTCCAGGTGGGAGGACAGAAATAGCAACAAAAAAAGGGGTGAAGTGATCTTCTCTGGAACCTCCACCTTGTTAATCCCCAGCAAATAGCCAGTCAAGCCTCAACTTTCCCCAGGCTCCACCTCCCAGACCCCAGCTGCCATTGATGGGCACGCTCAATGAGGGAGGGAAAGAGGGAGTTCCCTAGTCCCTAACATGTCCCTGTGCCATCTTGCTCCACAATGGGTCAAAAGGAAGGGAGCCTGGGTCTGGGTCCCGACGAATTTCCGTGTCTAGAGGGTGAGGCTGAAAGGGCCTCACCCTCTAGACACAATCACAATACTAGTGATTCTCAATCATCAGGAGACCACTCTATGAGCACAAGCGTAACTCCAGTTTAATTCAAGGCCATTGTAGATAGCGGTCCACAGGTAACCCAGGGGCGGAGATGGCCCCAGACCAACAAAAGCCCCCCTATGTCAGCGCCTGGCCCACCTTGATTTTTCCATGGAGTCCCAGCTGATGGTCCCTGCCTCTGACAAGCATCTGTGCACCCACAGTCACAAGCATGACTTGCGGAGTATCTCCTCTGGTCAATGCCAGTCACACAGGATGAGCTTCCCTCACCCTGCAGACTCTGCCTGCCTCAGGCCTCCAGGCCTACTGCCCCATCGCTGCAGCTAACTTTTCAGATGCCAGAAATTCAACTTGGAGGTCACTCTCAAGGGACACAGGTGGTACTCAGTCCAGTTCCAGGGCACAGCGGACAGCGGACCCACAAGTGTCTGTCCCTTAATCTACTTCAAATTCTATAGGGAATCCCAGCTGATGACTGCTGCCTCCAACAGCTATCTGGGCCCCATGGACACGAGCGAGGTCTGCAGAGTATCTCGTCTGGTCGGCACTAACCTCATAGGGCGACCGCCTTCCAATCCCAGACTTCTCTACCCTCAGGCCTCCAACAAGCTCATCACTGAGCTCAATTTCACCCCTGGGTTCACCCTCATAATACAGGACTGCAGCAGGCAGGCCTTTATTCTCCTCACTCCATGGCTGCCGTCAGAGTTTAGTCTAGGAGCCTCAGTAAAACACAGTGTTCTTCAGGGCTCCTCAGCGCTGCCCAGGACAGCTGACTCATGTGCAGGTCAATACAGAATGGACAACCACAGCTACAGCACCGGGACAGTGCATTTTCCAGCACCATTGATGTGCTGACAGCTAACTTCAGCTCTAGGGGAAGGGTTTGTAAACTCCAGGTTGCTTGCTTAGTGCAGGACCGTCAAGGATTTATGGGGATCTTTAGAGAAGCGTCCACCATCTTGGCACACCAAATCATGTCACTCAGTGATGCTCGTATTGATGGGGATATATGACGGTACAACGCGTACCGTCACAACGCATACCATTACAACGTGGCTGTGACAACGCAAGTCGTTACCACGACTTGCGTTGGGGGGCGCGGATTTCGAATAGTTTAATTTACTATTCTAACACCAGTCCCCGTGGACCCTAGGGAAGGTGTTAGGATAGTAAATGAACTATTTTTAAACCTTGAGCGCCCTCCAGCGCAAGTCGTGGTAACGACTTGCGTTGTCACGGCCACGTTGTAAAGGTACCGCGTTGTGAAAACATCGTTGTAAACGATGTTTACCATTGATGGTCATTGATGGTTATTGATGTTAGTACTATTACCGATGATGGCATTTTTGATGCTGGTAGTGAGACTATCAGAATGTGCACAATAAAAAAACAATGAACACCCATAATATAGAGCATAAGCGTGGCCTGGAGCTAATGTGGCTTCAGCACCAAATTTGCCCTCACTCCCAGTGGGCCACTACAAGCTGCAATCATTCTGTGGTGGAGGAAGCTATCTGCATGTGAGAGGGTGCCCAACAGAATAACAAATGCACAAGGAATGCAATCAGTGCCCTGAGAGACTGACCAATCCGCTGCGAAGGATCAAACTGTTGGCAGGCTGAATCACTGAGGAGAAAGGTTGGTCGCTGGGAATGACTGCTATTAGGACATGGATGGTAGACAGCAGCAAGTCAAATGAGGTGCGATGTCAAGTGAGAAGGCTCATGGAAGTCTTCACACCAAGAGCAATTGCGAAGGCCACACAAGAGACAGAGACCCCAGCCACAGGGTCATGCTGATGCACCTTGGAGGAGCATTCTTGTGCCAGAGATAGATAACTGAGTGGTGGAGACATTGACAGCAGCGCAAATGGCTTGGTATGGGCATTAGAAAAGGCCAAATTCTACCACAGGGAACTCATCAACTTCTGGTGGGGCAGAAATAATTTAAGACCAAGAGACAAGGAGGGCCAAAACATTTAGACAGCAGTGTGACATTCACAAGGGTGACACCATAAGAGCATTGAAATTAGGCCTAAAATAGGCTGAGACTGTGTTCCCTTCAAATACTCACGGGGTGTAAAGCAGGCAACAGTGCTGTACTGGTGCTGGTGAGGGGGTGCTGACTTCACCCTAATTGCCACCCTCTTGTGTGTGAATGAAAACCAAGCAAGGGTCTCATGTTCAGGACAATACCATGTGCATACAATATTGATATTTAACCCCTTGGCTGCTGGGGTAATTTTCCTGCTGTGCTGGGGCGGGGCGGGGGGGGGGGGGGGGTGCACTGCGCCCCAGTGCTCATGACGAGCTTTGCTCGTCATGAGCTACAGTGTTAGTGTGCTCCTGACGAGCTGAGCTCTTCACGGCCACACCCGTTTTCTTAGAACGTTTAGAACAGCAGGGAAATTATCCCAGCGTGCAAGCGTTCTAATGGCCATGACGAGCTCAGCTCATCATCAGCACACGAGCACCATGGTTGATGACGAGCTGAGCTCGTCATCAGCATGGGAGGGGTTAAAAGGTGCCGATGATCATGACACAGAAACACAGAGCAGAGTGGGCCACCAGGTGAAAACTGGAAAAGCACTGAACACTGCCAGTTGACCCTTTACATAATGCCCTTCATCCAAGCAACAGCAGGGGACTGGAGCATGACCAAATATTGCCTGCCTATTGGGAACATCATTAAAACGACCTCTTAGATCCAAACAAAAAAAAGAGCAATTTGGTTCCCACTTAAATCTAGGTTGGAAACACATTAAAATCAAGGCAACTGCACCAATCAACTGCTCAGCAATGACCACCTGAACTCATGTCTCCAGTGCCCTTCAAACTGCCATCTTGGTTATAGAAAAGATGGGTAAGCTAGAGACTAACCTGGCAGCCATATCACCCACCAAAGAAACACTGGAGCACAACATAGACACAGTGGGGTTCGAACTAAGCTTGGTCAGGGATAGCCAATGGAAAATAGCAGGGAGAACCAGCAAAACTGAAGCCACACTAACTGACCTCTAAGCCATAGTGAATTAATCTACATAAGCATATGCAAGACCTCAGAACAAGAGTGTTTACTCGAGTATAAGGAAGAAGACTTGGAAGAGTGAGCCAGGAAAAATAACCTTCAGGTGGTCAGACTGTGAGAGAAAGTAGAGGTACCCCAATAATGTGAATTTCCCAACAGTGTAGAGCAAGATTTAGACTAAAAGTGATCGTCCATAATGTCTCTTCGATGATGCTCAGGGTGTATGGAACTGGATAGACACACAGTAGGGACGAATGACCAACAGGGTGGCATTAAATGCTGGGAATATAAAGTGCTGGGGTGGAAGGGCATTCGCCAAAAGACCAGATCACCAGCAAGAAATAAAGCAAGCAGTAGCAGCAGCCCCAAGCCTAGGGATCAGACTACAGTGGAGACATCCATGAAGTCAGCAGGAGATGAGACCAACTCGGACTCAAATTAGTCCCATTCCTCAGAGGAAGCACAGCGGATACCAGAAGTAGCGCCCAAGACAGCATATGAACTGATATGAGCAGCAGAGTTTGTGCATTGTTCCCAGTTAACAAAAGCTAATATTGTCAGGGTGCAATATATGGATATTTGGTGCTGCTAGGCCTGATCAACATTACTCAGAGAATACTGCAAGGTGTTGACTGGGGCTGTGGGTCTAACTTGCTCCAGGACTCCCTCCCCCGCCTCAACTACCCACTTCAGTGTGTCAAATCGTGGACACTGGTATATAATTATTAGAACATATTTGTTTGATTTTAGATAAGGGGTTGCTGCCCTCCAGTCCTGGGGACTGGACGTTGGGGTTGTAGATATACATTTGTTGACAGGGTCTCTGGAGGGTGAAGAAATACATATGAGTACCACTGACTGTGAATGGGGAAATTATGGCAAAAAATGACACTAAACCTCTTGAGATTATGCGCACTGGTTGAAATAATGACCCAGATTACCCCTATTTCTATAGGCACTAAGACTAATTTGAAGTTCCGCACTTACAACGTTTGAAGACTGAATGGCACTGCAAAGCACCATTCAGACTTTCTCCACAGAGTAAACCACACACAAGTAGAGGAATTACCCCTACAGAAACATTGGAGGGGCAGCTATACTATAAACACTACTCCGTCTATGCCAGCTGCGTCGCGCCGGGATTCACTTAGGTATACAATTCCAGGACTTCACAACTAAAGCAGATATACATAATATATCAATGTAATATTGAGCGGGAGGTTATTCAGAATGTATATTGCTCTCATAAATGTGTAAGCCCCTCATTTGGCCCAACACCCTTCCTAACTGAGGTATCAGCACACTTGGCAATATTGATGCACTACCCAATGATAGTGGGGTAGGGTGGAGGCTAGGCGGCTTCAGTTGCACTGCTGATATAGACCTAGGCAGGTTAACCCCCAGTCTACTGTGTACATTAATGCTGACATCTGCCCACAAGTTTACAGATTGGCAATCACAATGGAATCTGACAGACTCCTTTAGGACTCTCCATACAGGGATGACTAGTTGTTTTACTTGCCCATCGAGAGCTTACTAGTCAAAGTAGACAAATTAGTCTGTTTGATTCGACCACATATTAGGCGAGTCGAGTATTTATGCAGAACACTCTCAGGCCACAGCACAGTATTGTCAACCATGCACATGTCTGAAGCATCTACAGAGATGTTGCAGATGGCGAGATTAGAAAATCAAGCTTTCATGCACCCAACACAAGACAATACAACATTATTTAAGAGAAGATAGGAGCAGTACACCCTCCATACTGCTCAATGAGAAGCATTTAATATTGTCATACTTGGACTTTGCTTTAAGACAACGGTTGGGGTCAGGCCAATGTCATCCTGGGAGATAGATGTACAAGAAAATAGGCAGAGGGGGCTGGGGGGGGAGAGACCCAAGAATCCCACACTACAGGAAACGTAGATAACAGAAAGGGAGAAATTAGCACTCTTAGTCGACTACAGGCTATGTTCCGACTACAGGCTATATCTGACCAGGAAATGCATGGAGATTACTTCAGATAATAGAGAGAAGTCGGATTCCTTTCTCAGAGCAGCAGTATCATGTTGAAAAAGCTTGTGACTCACTCTATTGAGATACCTTTATATTGTAATGCAGCACCTGGGCACTGGGTGGCAGGTTTCTGACCTGGACTTCATTGTTGTATAATCATTCCACAGCCATAGGTCATAAGGGATGGGTAATTTGGAACCTCAACCCAGTTGGCAGAAGAAGGTGGCACAAATGCACCTTTTCCCTACTTCTCTTCGCCTTATAAACTGAGCCTTTTGCCAATCTGTTGAGGCAAGACACCAGTATCAATGGCATGACCTTAGATGGCAGAATCAACTATATATTGCTGTATGTAGTTGATATGCCGCTATTCGTGAATTATGTTTGCACAGGAACCACATGAGCCATAGCCACACTGGAACTATTCAGAGAGGTCCCTGAAAGTAAGGTAAATGCGAGCAAGCCAGGAATAACTAGAGAGGCGTTGTCCGAGGGAGTATACAAACTGGAATTGGAATCCAGTACACTATAATATCTCAGAGTTGATATTTACAGCTCTGAGGCAGACCTATTAGATTGGAATATAGGACCAGCAATCACAGCTCTAAAAGGGTGGCCTTTTGGAAAAAAATGCCACTATCAGTATTTGGAAGAATAGCCTTAGAAAAAGGCAGCTTTAGCACGCTTATTGTACTATTGTGCTGCTTTGTTGCATCCCAAAGGATATGTTTCAAGAATTACACACCATACCACTAGATCTGATGCAGGAATCTGGCAGAGACTGAGTGACATCAACTTACTCTGGGGCATATTTACAAGGGGATTGCTCCACAGGAACATCACTTTTTGTGGCTTAACGCTGCTTTGTAAATATGGTACCCTTTCATGCAGGTATCTGCGTGAAAGGGGAGTGCAATGGGTGTTGCTGTGGGCATTCCACTGCAACACCCACTGCTTTTTGACGCTACACACAGATTTACAAGGAGGTGTTAATCTGTGGCAGCGCCAAAAACGAACGCCATGGAAGAGCAGGCGTTAGAATGGCGCACAAGGAGAAATGCTCTTATTTTTCCTAATTTTTGCTTTTTCTCTGTGTGCTGCATTCTGCAGCACACATAGAATAGAAAGGACAAACACCATTAATGATTGTTTATGTGGAGGAAGATGTCACTTCCTGCACTAAACAATGATTAAATATTGACAATGTGCTACTTCTATGTGTGCTGCATCCTGCAGCCCACATAAAAGTAACAAATAGCCATAATGGATTGTTTATGTGCAGGAAGAGACACCTACCTGCACATAAAAGTAATTCCCTGCAATTCAGGCCCCCTTGCGCTATGGAGTAAGTGTTCCTGCATTGGCACTAGGCAGCTAATTTTAGCACCAGAGCTAGGAATAAAACAGGGATGCACTGTATTGTAGTAAATACAGCACATTTCTGCGCTTTGAAAAAGTTGTAGCACAGCATTGCCAAATTTGGCGTAACTCCGTGCTCCCACATGTTTGTTGTACATATGTCCCTCTGTCTCCCTTAGTTTGAAGAGGGATTGGCTGTCCCAAACTATGAACTATTTAGCCGTACACCTGCAATTGGTGTCAGGCCTGGAAACACGGAAAGCCAAGATCTTCCAACTGAAGGAGGTGGTATTTCTCAAACCTGGGATGGGGCAGAGAATTACAGAGAGTACCACTGGTCCTTAAATACTTTTTTTTGCATGAAGCCTGCAAAGGAGGTATACATTCACGGCATATGTACCAGAGCTTCCGCTGCTGGCCCTACCAAACTCCCAGAATAGGGGGAATTGGAGATTACAAACAAGAAAGGAGAAATGGCTAAAAGCAAAAGGCAACTTGTGTGAAGGAGCATCTCTTCGACAAATTCAAGGGCTGACTAGGGACTCTGGACTGCCCAAAGGGCACTATGTGCTGAGAGGTGGGATTCAGAATCCACGGAGGACAGACCAGTGAGAGCCACCAGCGCATAACAAACGGATTTACTGTGATTTTCACATCAAATGGGAGAACTAGATTGGTGGAATTATTGCATCACACCCTCCTTCACCTGGCTAAATGCTTGTGGGATAGACTAATAAACATGTGGGTGACCATTTTAAGTAAATATGTCGGCTGCAGTGATTGGGGTCATATACTAAGTGCTGCTCCGAAGGTTTAAAAAAATGCACAATTCAATTAATAAATTTCAACTACTTACACAGACCTTACATAAGGCATGAGGCTTCGGACAGAAAGAAAGATCTTGGGAGAAAATCACATGCCCTTTTAATTACGGCTTTTTTAAGGTTTCTAACCAAAATTAAGCATTTTGAGAGTGGAGTGACAATTTAATTAAACCACTGTCTGACAGATAGGTCGATCACCCGGAGTCTGCTGGTTGGGCTCTTTCCAACACCCCGAGAGTAAATACAAATCCAAACATGTTAATAGACCTGCATTAGTACTGACAATACACAGAGACGGACTGGCTACCTGGCCTTTCTAAGTAAATAATGGAAAACCAAATGGTTTTAAAGTATGCTTTAAAACCATTTGTTTTGCTTTCTTTATTTAAAAGCACATGCAGGTCCCCATCAAGAAAATCAGCCCCCACTGCAGTGAAATCGACCCCCAGCTTGACAGCCAACCAAAATGCCCGGTAACTGCCAAAGTCCGGCCCTGGCAATACAGCTATTTGCAATGAGTTGGAAGATGGTAGACTACGTTCACCTGGAAAGGTGCTGACAAGAAGTGATAAGACAGTCAAAATGCAAAAACACATTATTGCACCAGGAGGCTAAAAGAGTAGTTAAAAAGTCTGTCTTTACCAGGGTGTGGGATAAAATGTTGTCTGATGGGAGATAACCTCTTCATTGAATTACACAAATGGGGAAAATTCATTGTACAGAAGGCCTTGCATAGAGATCCTGAGGGGGTCACCAAGAGTGACAACATATGGCGAAAACAATACTGACCCTGATAGTTTGAATTCCATAGGAAAGGACCGTGACATTTCTATAGCTAGCTACTGGCACTTTACAGCAACCCTAGAGACCCAAGTTGTTTTCCTTTTCAATTTACCATTCTCTGTAGTATGTTTCACTGCAGGACTGCTACGTGAGTTGCATTGCCTTAAAAAGAAGTCTGATGTTACAGTCTATGCTGGCATAATAGTGAATTAGGATATCAGGAGTTGAATGTAACAAACATAGTCCCAGATTATCAAAGGTTTAGCGTTGGGTTAGAGTTATTTTTTCATCGCAAACCCATGCTAAACCTGTTTTGGGATTTAAAAAAGAATGCCAATTAGTATTCATTTTGGTTTTTATGTAAAACGCAAACCAGCGCAAAACACTGATTTGCATTACTTTGCATCAATGAGGTGCTACATGCTTTCTGAAACTAAACCCTATTCACTAACATTGGTAGAAAGGGTTTAGCGCTAAAAATTAACACCACTAAAAAGCAGGTGTTAAACGTAGAACTGTTTTCATTTCTCCGTGCTTATCTGGCTTTGCAGGTTTGCTGCACTGTACAGCACACATTCAAAATAGGAACATATTTTAAACTTGTCTAGGCATAGTACTTTGTACAGGAAGGCTTTCCTACCCGCACAAAACCTATACTAGACACAGGCGCTACCCTACCACTATGGAGCTAAGGTGTGTGCCTGGTGCACAGCAGCTGCAATCAGCTCTGGCGCTAGGGAGAGGGGAGGAAGGTGCCATATCTCTGTGAATATGGCGCTCTCCCGCTCACTCCATGTTACGCAGCGTAGCATGTTTGGGTGCTGCACTGCGTTGTCTGGCGCCTATCAGCATCTGGGCCATAATCTCTGCTTGGTACTCTTAATTGAATTTATTTGGAAAAAAAACTGCCATAATAGGGTCAGACTGGCACTTACGTCATGAAAGAGGCTTTCAACAAATGTCTTCTGCAGTAAAAAAAAAAAAAGAAATCTGGAAATATTGAATGACTGGCAAAATGTGTGATGGTTAAGTGTACTTTTTAAATGTAAAATAGCCACTCATGCATTGCAATGAAAACAGTCATGGGAGGTTGAATGTTGCACCAAGCAGCCAATAATACGAGGTGTGAAAGTACCCCTTCGGGAGGAATCACAGTCCACTATGTGTACTTTTCAAATAATTTGTAACAGTGGATCTTTCAAACAACAAAGGCCGCCATGCAATTAGACCCAATAAAGGGTAGCAAAGCACAGCATAAAACTGCAAGAAACAAAAAGCCTTCAAAAGGCAAGACATGAACGCGTCAAAGAGAAAAAATATTTAAAACAAAAGCAATGACACTAGCACACAGCCTTCTTAGAAGTTGCCATGAGCATATTAATAAAATCATTACAAATATGAAGCTGTACAGCAAAGTGAGACAATTCTAATGATACATCAAACATATAGCCAGTGAAGGATAGAGACAGACTGAGCCTTCAAAATAAGTGAAAATAAATGGTATTGTACTTGCATTTACATAGCGCATACCGCCACAGATGATGAGTTGAAGCTCTTTAAGTCAGTCAGCGTACTGCTCTGGAGCCCAAGGTTAGTGGTTAATCCAGTAGTGATCGGTTATTGTTGGTTTTTGGGATTAGCCTTGTGCTCTCAAGGAGACATTCTATCCATGTGTTCCAGTTTCTTTGTGGTACATTATATGGGCAGGATTAAATGTGATCAATGTGATAGTTGATGGAATGTGAGTTTTTGCAAATGATTGCTGGGATTAACAAATAGGCTGCTAGAGGAGATCATGTTTTAATAGATTACAGTTGCATTGTTTAAAAGAAGGGTAGATTGTCACCTATGAGATAAGTTGTGCGCATCTCAGAAATACAATAATAGAGATTCGGGGAAATATGCATGCACCTTAGAGTAGGTTGTGCTCCGAGACAGGAGGCATGCAGACGATGGAGGGTAAACAGAGGGCATTCAAAAGAAAACAAGCACAGGCAATAGTGAGAGTGTTTAAGTCACTGTCAATTTTCCATGCATGGTTTTATTAACATAGAGAAAGGGAAACCATGCAAACCGAGGTACCAAAACTGTAGCAAGAAACAACATTGTTTGCTTGTGAGATAGTGCTATACTTGGTCCTTTTGATAGGCACTAGAGGCATGTGAGCAGTCTCTCCAGTGCTAGGATACCGCTAGCCCATTGGCACTAATTCACAGAATAATGTGTCCGAGTGGGTGGAGTCTACTGATCGCTATTATGTAACTTTACCCTGTTATGTGAGACCGAGCACCTGGCACTGACATCCCAAGTGCATCTTGTGTGTGTACAGTGAACATGTGACATGTACGGTATGAGGACTTTGTGTGTGTGAGTCTGAGTACTGAAGTCAGTGGCATTCATTTTAGATGTCTTTGGTTTAGTATGTTAACCTGCCTCAGCACAGGAAGTCAAAAATATGGCAGCACCCAGGTAAGCACCTATTTGCTAAAATTTCCTCCCTATGCGCTTAAATCCAACTTGGATTATATTTGTCTACATAAGTGCCTGCACCCAGAATACTGCTTGTCTAGTGGAATTCGGAAAAAAGGTTTTTAAATCACTCTCCCTCCGCTATTTGAAAGGAGAATGTGTATCAAGTGCATCCAATTTAGTCCCATGTGTGGAACGAATCCTGGACAAGATGTACAAAAAGGCTCTGCATTTTCAAGAAAGCCCTGAGTATGGGACCAGAGATTGAAAACTTACATTTTTAATTTGAAATACACAAAATGGGCAGTATGAGTTGCAAATCATATTGCAAAATGTATTGCCCACGTTTCAAACGCGTTTTCATCACGAGGAGGTAGGCCATGACTACGAGGCTCCAGCCGGACATTTTACTTTTCATCTCCTGCCTAAAATAACCACTTCAAATAAAAACGTGTTAAAGGAGAGGCAAAATGAGAGCACATTTATATAAATGACTTATAAACAATTGTTTGAAAAAGGAAACCTATTTCAAAGTGTTTTAGAAATGTTAAAAGTCTTATAATGACATATAATGACAATAAAAAATAAATACACTGCTATATGGTAATGTTGTGATAATTTTTGACATGATCCCAATAGGGTTACATAGTGGGTAAGACGCACTATATACATACTCATAAAAATACTCCTTAAAAAATAAACTCACTTATGTTATGTCGATTTGTATAGCGCACTAAGCATTTTTGGGGTTATCCAGGGGCTTTTCCCTCTTTTTTTAAAGTAGTTGAATTGGCATATTCGTAATTGACATATTTAATTTGCTTATAAGTCCTAGTAAACAGTACAAAGTATACTCAGGGTGCGGAAGTTGAATGCCAATTATGGACTGCAGGACCTATTGTGCTATCTACTGCAGTGGCAGTGGGCAGGGGCGGTTCCTCCACTAGGGCAGAGGATCATCGCCCCACTGCTTTCTCGCAGTGCGAGAAGCAGAAACTTAAGATGGTAAAACTACCATTTTATTTTTGCTTCTCGCAAAACAGAAGGACTTGGTTGGGGGCAGGTAGGTGGGCAGGTATGCTCTAGGGCATGGGAGGAGTGACTTGCCCAGTGCTGAGGGTGCTAACTGTTTGGTCAGCCCTCTGCCTTTTCTCCATGTAGGCTGCATGCAGCCTATATGGAGGAAATGGCCTCCCAATAGGCGCCAGGCTGGTCGGCGTCCCGACCAATCACAAAGCTGCCATTGCAGAGTTATGATTGGCTTAGGGGAGGGTGCCTGCCTGCTTGCTGCTCCTGCCGGACGCAGGAAAGCAGGAGCAGACTGAGCAGTGGAGACGCTGGACCCTGGAAAGGTACGTTTTAATTTTTTTATGTTTTATTTAAACCCCCCCTCCCCGCGTGACCCCTCCTTCGCTCGTGACCACTTGCCCTTCTTCCCCACCCCGTGCGATCCCGCCCCACCACTCATGAGTCATGCTGGCCGTGACTGGCACTGGGCTTTAGGCCGACCATTGTAACTTGACGAGCAGTGTAAAAAATGGTAGAAATAAACTTTTTTGACAGGTTAAAACCTTCCTTTTAAATATTAATAAGTCCTTTAAAAGATTAATAAGTCACCCCTATGTAAGGCAAAGGGCAAGGTGCATTGCATTTTAAAGAGGAACATGTATAAATGCAATGTTAACATGTCCTTACAGTGGCTATGACTCAAAGGCTATTTTCACTGTGGCAGGCCTTGCTGTTTTATGTATAACACCGCAGTACAACCTTCTTTTTTTAACATATCTTTATTGATTTTTCACATTTATGTTAATATTTCTTACAAATACGGTTTATCATAGAACATTTCTGAAGTTGGAATGGAACGCATATCGGGGCTATTGTTACATTGGTAGACAGGTTTAACTTTCAGTCTTTGTTCTGAACAACTGTTTGCAGTACACACAATATTTTTGCAATCTGCATTTCGCCTCATAATTTTCCCAGGGAGTTATATCATTACTACACTTACAAACATTTGCTGGCCATTTATAAACAAATAACAGCCACGGCTGTGAAGGGCGTGCCACCGGGCGGTGACGTGGGGCGGGGGAGTGTCAAGGTGGGGGATTGTAAAATGTGGGATACGGATGATTTCAGGTAAGTAAATAAAACATATTTAGTTGCGCGCGCTAAATCACATTTGTCAATGCAGCGCGCGCAACGAAAATCTTTGTTTTTTCTGGTACTTACCTAAAATCGTCTGTATCGCCCACCCTGCCCCTTCCCCTGCCCCACGTCACCACCCGGTGGCACGCCCTACATGGGGCGTGACTGACAAATAACATAACAAACCAAAACAAACTGAGTGGTGTATTGTCTCGTACCGTATGTACCTCATTGTATGTGTCTGTGGGTATGCCTCATGGTCTGCATTGGGGCACCTAGATTCAGGTCTAGCCTCTATGTGTATGTAGTTATTTGCATTATATGGAACCTAATTGATCTGGGAGTTCCTATATCTTGAGTGTTTTCCCCTGGGTTCTCTTCGATATCATCACTTTCCTCTATTTCCTCGATATTCCGAGACTCCCAATCTCTTAGCACCTCCGCCCATAGGTCCGCAGTGGGATGCCTACCTATCCCTTGCGAGTCCTTTCTGGAGGGCCTTCAATTCTGCTCTAGACCAGTAGTCTACATTCTTCTCCCAAGTTAACATTGATGGGGGATTGCTTGCTAGCCATTGCTGCGCGATCTGCCTTCTCGCCTCAACTAGCATGACATTGGTAAATCTTTATCGTTTTGGGTCTGGGAAAAAGGCCCAACAGACATATTGCTGGAGTGTTCGGAAATGTACGGGCTTATGTCTTCCCGATCTCCATCAGGACCTTTTCCTAGAAGTTCTTCAAATGTATGCATTCCCACGTCATGTGTACAAAGCCTGCGTCTATTAATCCACATCTGGCACAGGATCTATTGCCCGCCCCTCCCATTATGTTTAATCTGTGTGGGGTCAGGTATACCATGTGTATATAATTGAACTGATTCGTCTTGAGGTTCGAGTTTCTTGATACCTTTTTGGCCCCTCTCAGGACCCGTGCCCACTCCTTATCTGTTACGGGTTTCCCAATTACCTCTTCCCATTTATCTCTGGTGCAATCTAGTTACTTTGTAACTGATTCAAGTAGTGCTTGGTATAGCCATTTCACTAAGTGTCGGGCGGCCCACAATGTTAGCAGCATTTGGAGCACTCTGCGGTTAGAGGGCTCTGTTGAGTCACTCCGCCATAGGTCACAAAATGTTTGTGACAGTGAGTGGTAGGTCAGGAACTGATCTTGTGATAAGTCATAATGGGATATCAGCCCGTCCATGGGCATTAGTGTTCCCAGGTGGAAACAATCTCCCACCATGGTGATCCCTGCTTCCGTCCATCCTGTTAATCGAGCTCTTGAGTAGGGAGCCAGCAGATTTCTGAATGGAATCCCTAGAAGTGGGATTTCTGACGCGTAGGGATGTCCTTTTCCAGTACGTCGGAGGCACCTCCTCCAGCAATACAACGCTGTCTGCAGCAGTACATTAGGATGAGGGAGGCTCACTTTCTGATGCACTACTCTGGCCACTAATCGACCCCGGTTGCGTTCCCCGCCCCATCTCTCCCAAGTATGTAAAATTACGACCATCTAACCACTGAGCGAGCCATTGCAGCTATGCCCCCAGCTAGTATAGCTCGAAATCCCGGGTGCCCAGTCCTCCATTCACGTCTGTTCTTTGTGTCATTTCCAGGGCTACCCCATTTTGCCTACCACCCAAGATCAACTCCTGTAGCAGCTGATTCAGGTCCGCGGACCAGCTTGGCGATATCACCATCAGAAGGTTTACAAAGTGGTGCAATAACCTCGGTAGCATAATCATTTTCGAGAGTGCCACTCTAGCCATCAGTAGTAGTTTGAGGTAGCGCCAGAATTCTACCGGCGCTTTCAGTGATCTAATCATTGAGTTAAGATTGGCCTCACTTAGGCCAAACAATTTGTGAAAGACCTGGACTTCTAAATACTTAAATGAGCGAAGGGCTCACACCAAACTCGTCAGAAGTGTCTACAGCCTTACTTGATCTTCCTGTAGAGGGAAGGCATAGGTTTTAGATTAAGTAACTTTGAGGCCTGCTAAGCTTGAATATTCGTCTAAAACTGTTAGGGCCAGTTACACCCCTGTCACCCAATATGTATATAGTAGAAGATCGTCAACATAAAGGGAGATCATGTTGTGTGGATCCCAATTTGACTCCAAGAAGGCCCTCTTGTTGTCAAAAAAAAGTTGGCAGGGTTCTATTGCGATAGCGAACAGCAATAGGGACAGAGGACATCCCTGTCTGGCGCCCCTATATATATGATATGGTTCTGAAATCTGAAATCACTCAGTTCATCTTCACCCGTGCTGTTTGGAGTGTATAAAGAATTTTCACCCATCTGCTCCGATCCTCCCCATTCCCATCCATTCTATCGTTCCTTCAAGAAAGTGCCATCTTACAGAGTCGAAGGCCTTCTCTAGATCGATAGATACTATTAATGCATCCGGGTATAGTCCTCTGTCCGGGTGGTGCAACACAGAGAACAATCTTCGTAGGTTCGCAGAAGTGGATCGAGTTGGTACGAACTCACTCTGGTCCTTGTGTATCAGAGTAGTCATATAAGGCATTAAGCGTGCGGCCAAAATCTTACTCAGAATCTTAAAGTCAGTATTCAGCATCAATAGTGGGCGTAAGTCCGACACCTGTGGATGTGTTTTTTTAGTTTTGGGGAGTGGCACTATCAGGGCGACCCTGGTCAAAGAGCGAAGTTCCCCCACCTCCCATGTCTCGGTATACATCTCTACTAGCTTTGGCACTAGGGACTGGGCGTACATGGAGTAAAATTCCACCGGCAGCCGACCAGGGCCTGGAGTTTACCCCGTGCCATCTCCTTTAGTGCTGTCTTGATCTCCATCTCAGTAATCTGCCCCCACCCCCAAGGCTGCTTGTTGATCTGGTAATATCACCATGAGGGGGAGGGATGCTAAGTGACCTGCTATGGTCTCTCTCTGCTGCAGTCTGGGCCCACAGTACAAGTGAGTTTAGTAATTCGGAAAGCATGGATTATTTCTTTAGGGTGATGTGTAATCTCTCCATCTAATAGTTTTATCTGGGATATAGTGGGCCTCCCATGTTCCGGCCAGGACATCCATGCAAGCAGCCTGCCCGCCCTACCTCCCTCCATATGTACCCGTCCCCTATATTCGCATGTGTCAAAGTTTTTCAGTCACTCTAGTGCTGCCTCGTGTTTTTGCCTCACGTCTCTTAACCCATCCCAGGCACCCTCATCAGTGAGCAAGCAGGATTCTTTCACTTGTAGTTGGGCTTCCAAAGCATTGATCTCCTCCAATGTTTCCCTCCTCATCCCTACTTACTCTGTGCGGTGTATCAGGACCTCAGCCAAGGCTTGCAGAGCTGCTTTTCTTCCTTGTGCCGTTTGTGATGCAATGGGTTCCATAGTGAGGTTCTCTTTGCCAAACCGTGTATACGTTTTCGTTGCGGCAAAGGGAGTTTGTATCCATGCGGGTCATCATGAGTCATTGGGCCCAGCCCTTTATAGGTCTCCTGCCAGGACCACACTTCTTCTGGCGAGTCACAAAAGTGTGTGCATCCGTCCAACGTAATTCGCAGCTTCTCAGGAAACAGCAGGGAGTATCTGATTCCCTCTTCTCTCAATGCCTTCTTTGCCTTCAAAAAAGAGGCACGTTGAGCTGGCTGTGAAGTCTGGAAAGATGGACACTCTGTTATTGTCCATTGGGTAAGGACCATTAATGCAAGCCTGTTGTACCAGAATGTCTCAGTCCTTGTAATGTAAGAGGCATGCCACCACCGACCTAGGGGGCCTCCTCAGAGCCGGTGGGCGCGATGGATCTCTATGTGCCCTTAACCAGTCCTCCAGGAAGGCCACCATGTCCATGTGTTCCTTGTTTTCAGGAATTACCACCACTCGGATTTTATTCCATCTGTTCCTCCCATTGGCATCTTCTGCTCATCGTTCCAGGATGACTATTCTTGCTGTTAGATCGTCCAGTCGACCGGATGTGGCTTTGCAGTCTGGCTGTATTGTATCAATTGTTTACTCCACTGTTTTCATCCTATCCACTAGCTTGTGGTGTTCCGTCTGTAGGAGAAAAAGGCCAACTGAGACCGCCCCTATGTCCTGTTGTAGTGCCTTCTTTGTGTCGCCGATCATGTGCAGTAACTTATTAGGTCTCTCAGTCCCTCCTCCAGTCAGTCCATTTCTTCCCCTTCCCAGTATGAAGGGAGTTATCACTGGCACGCTTCCAGAAACCGTTCTGGACACTCTCTGCGATCACCCGCTCTACTGTTTCTGGTTTGGGAATTACCTCTTCATCTGACGTCCGCCACAGACACCTCTGGGAGTGCCTGCAAAGTGCCATGGGTCGGGTCTTACTGTTCCCCTGCATCCAGGCCTGCGTTCTCTGTAGGCCCCTTTTTAGGCCGTTATGTGCAGTTAAGTTAATCCAGAGTAAAATAAGGTACCCTCAGGGGAGAGGTGCAGGGCTTTAGGTCGAATCAGTGATTCCCCAACATGCGCCTTTGGCATGGCCTGGAGAATGTGAGGAAGGCATCCAGCAGTTAGCAGTCTAGCGCTAGGCTACACCACTTCCGGGTGGCGCCATCAAGTATCCGATGGGCGCATTCACTGGCGCTTCTGATTCCTTCCGGACTCCAAAGGTAGCACTGGGCTAAGTGCTCCTCCTTGACGGTAAGCGCAGGAGCGTTTTACCGTACTTCTATCCTTTGTCCTTGCGAGACTTCCGGTGAGCACAGGAGCGCTTCACCGTTTCCTGATTTTGTGTTCCGGCACAACTTGCACTGGAGCATGTCTCCATTTCCTTGTGTGTTCCCCATGGCACAGTGAGCGCTGGTGCGCATCACTGTTACCTTGTCATGTACCCCGGCTCCACGAACATAGGAGCGGGTCAACAGTATTCTGCACGAAACTCAATCAGGTTTCAGATCGGGCTTCAGCACCGAGACTGCCCTCATTGAGGTGGCAGAGTCGATTAGGTGGTCTTTAGATTCAGGGGCATCGGCTATGCTGGTTTTCCTGGATTTATCTGCCGCGTTCGACACTGTCGACCACGTCAGACTTCTGCAAAGATTAGAGGATGCCGGTCTGAATGGAAAAGCACTGGCTTGGCTCCATTCCTATTTAAGTGATCAAACCCAGAAAGTTGCTTTAGGCCCCTTCTCCTCTAAACCGAAACGACTATGGTGCGGGGTCCCCCAGGATCAGCACTTAGTCCTTTACTTTTTAATATTTATCTAGCTCCACTTTTTACTTTGATTGCCAAATGGGGGGGTCAAGGCGATCTAGTATGCAGACGACACACAGCTCGTCTTCCCTTACTCAGAATTGTCCGTGGCAGCATTTGGTAAATTTGAGGGCTGCCTCAGTGATGTTGCTATTTGGATGAATACCAACAAATTAAAACTGAATGCTGGCAAGACTGAGGTGGTCTTTTTTGGAAAAGGCATGCGGCCCCCACCAGACCTGTGGTGGCCTTCTGAAATGGGCACTCCACCGATCCCCAGCGGTTGTGCAAAAAACCTGGGGGTGAGATGGGATGATAGCCTCTCCTTCTCTTCCCACATCCAGCAGGTCTCAGCGGGGTGCCGTAACAAACTCAGGAATCTCTGTAAATTTCTTGCGTTACTCCCGGAAGAATGCCATAAAGCTGTAGTGCATGCGACTGTTACATCGAGACTGAACTACGCGAACGGCCTCTACCTTGGCCTACCTAAATATCTCATCCAAAGGCTACAGATCGTGCAGAATGCGGCTGCGACGCTGATTAAACATCATGTCTCTCCGCATCTGCACGATCTACATTGGCTTCCAGTGGCTAGTAGAATCAAATTTAAAGTGCTGACCCTGGCTTTCAGGGCATTACGGGGTACCTGTCCTAATTATCTAAAATTGAGACTTCCCCGATACCACCAGGTGAGATCCCTGCGCTCAAACTCTCTGATTCTATTGCACACCCCACGAGTCCGGAAGGCTCAACTTGGGGGGGGTTTACCGTCCTCCATCCGGTCTGCAACTTCAGAAACTTTGTTTAGGAAGCAATTAAAGACCTGGCTCTTTACTCAAAAAATCTAAACCACCCCCCCTTTGCTATTTACATCTAGCTGCTCACCTAGCGCCGGGACACCTCCATGTGAGGTAGCTGTTCGCGCTTTAGAAATTTCTGTATTATTATTATTATTAATATTATTATTATTATTATTATTATTATTATTATTTCCATTTGCAGTTTGGCACGGTGAGCGCTGGAGCGCATTCCTTTAACCTTGCCATTGTTTGCATCACAACACGAGAAGCGCTGGGGCGCATTATCGTTTCTTGTTCTAGTTTCCACGGTAAGAGCAGGAGCGTGTTACCGTTACTTTGTCATTATTTCGACAACACGTCACCACGGTGACAGCAGGAAGCACAACACCGTATCCTGTTTCTTCGGTAACACAGGAGTGTGTTACCATCACTTACCCAAGCCATACATACTGGTGTGGATCTAAAGTGTTCCACCTATTTCTTTCTACCCCTCAGGTGACTATGGCCCCAATATATCTTCCGCTGTAATGTGTGTCTAAGACATAGTATGCATACCATTATCACAGAGAGTAATCATTGTGGTTTGTTCTTCCCTTAGGTTCCAAGGCAGAAAATGTATCCACCCAGGAGAACTACCTTCCCATCGGGCACCTCCTTACCAGGATTCCTTCCCCCGACTGTTACCACGCCCCGGTCAGGTACTATTAAGGTAGGACAAGGGAGTGGGTAAGAGACAGAGAAGGTTATTCATCTCATCCCCGTGAGACATCTCTACAGGCAGACGGTAAGGCTTGTGGGGACCCTGATAGCCTCATTGTGTATTCACTGCTCGAGGGGGCCGGGCTACCGCGTTACTCTCCCATGCCGGGGTACAGTGGCCTCAAGTCTCAGACTCACTCACTCTTTCGCGGTCTCCAACCACATGGGACTGCCGGTCTCTGGGGAGTATGGAATGGTGCTTCGCAAGCCTCATAAAATGATTGGTGTGTCCAGGTCACGCTATCCCCGGTGTCCCAGCCGCACCCCAGTTTGAGTGCCTTCACCTAGGCCAGGCCGCCCGTGGTTACCCCACCTTATGTAGTCCCTTATCAAGGAGCCTCTCTGATCCGGCCTACACTCTTAATTGTTATGGCCAAGGTGGGCCCTCAACGATGAGACTCACTGCCGTCTGTTCCACTGGTTCCGGCCCTCCACTGTCTTTGTCTCCGGGGCCTGGACTCACTCTGCTGGCTGCCTGGGAGTCTCTTTGTTATAGTTCAGTTCCAGCAGGCCGACCTCTTCCAGCCGTGGTATTAGGGCCGATCTCTAGGTCTGTCGGTATCTCCCTACCCACAATCTCGATATTTCTACTCCACCAGCCGAGCACTGCAGGGGGTATCTTCTGGGCCACCGCCCTGTTTTTCACCCAAGGCTCTGAACCAGTGCGTCCAGCGCCCGCACCCCACAGGGGGCCTCGGGTCTTCACGGAAGTCTGTTTCGCTCTCCTGAGTGTCTCTGGTCTTGCGACTGCTTTCTGCAGGCACCCGTCTCCCGATGGGAAGCTCCGTTTTCGTACCCACGCCTATCTGGGCTTGTGTCTTACGCCAGCTTGTGGCTTTCAGGGTGCTCGCAGGAGACGGGATTGAAATGGCTCCGGTCACTTCACCACTTCCCTGCCAGGTCCTCTTGGTCTCCAGTCCCCGTTGGCCAGTCGTGACATCGTCTCGGTGTCGGCAGCGGGTCGTATTTACAGGATAATATTAGGCCTCTGTGGAGCCACTTGCTCACGCAGCTGCCATGTTTCTCGGCATAGCCACGCCCCCCACTTTTTGCAACCTTCTTATAATTACATTTCCTCAATAATTTGGGCAACCACTTCACAAAAATTTACTTTTTTATACAGTCCTTCTTAACATGAACAGTTCATATAGGTCTCAATAGGCACACCATAGACAAACGGCATGCTACTGCAACACACATGCTTGGCCATGAAAGTATAGCCCAGGTGAAGGTCTTACTATCCATGCCACTGAGCCGGGCCCATTGGGACATACCGCTCTTCTGTGGATATTTAAACATATTTTGGTGGTATTGGATATCTTAGCTCTAAAAATATGGTGTATCCAAATAAGGAGAAATTAAAAATGAAACATATTTTTCCTCAAGTTATTAAAGTTACGGTCCAAAAATGTTCATTTGAGCAAAAGTGGAGGAAATATACATTTTCGATGCATTGATAAAGTACTTGATGAAGCAGGTGAGCAAAGAACATATTATGACCGTCCCTCCTGTAATTTAAGATGACACTTGGTTGGCATGCTCTGCATCACACGTGGTACCTAATCTTATAACTGCTGCAGTTTTTATTTCCTGACTGTGCCATATTGGAGTTAAAAAGGATCATGGATGCAAGATCCCTGAGGGCCACCACCCTGCTGATCTGTCCACGTTTAAAAATAATGTGTAAGGGGGGGATATACAAAGTCAACCCTTTAGAGCTCTTCTCCAGAATGTCACCCCTATAGTCCGTTAGTAAACAGAGAACCCCCGCGGTCTTTTAGTCTTGAAGACAATCTATGGATCTACTTAGAGATCACTTTGTAGACAATAGTAGATGTGGACATTATTCGGTGCGTGAGGGCTATCCGTTTCACTCGACATGATGGTGGAAGGTTTCCATTTAAATAACTCTTCTCCTTGGCATAATGACAGCAATCTTATGGCTATAGATGGCACACTCTCTACATTCTTCATATCTCCTGGTGTCATTCTCATCTTGTGGAAGACCACTCGAGATGCACATTGTACGCTTCCGTGCACATAGCCCACACACACACGCATGTGCACTTAGATACTGGGCCAAAACGATTCTGAGCGTCTTTCTGCGAATCTCTGTCCATAAAACAAAAATCAACGCCTGGAACTTCGGGGCAAAATTCCTTTTCCATCTTGGGTTGAGCGGACTGCAAACATTTCTACTAAATTCCTCTTTAGATTCTTAGGCGTTTATTCTGAAAACTACGACTTTACAGGGGTTGTTTTACTGCTCTTGTCCTCTTCCATTATTTCACCTTTTACCTGGATATGACCTCTCCCTAATGTAGTCTCCATCACGCTCTTTATTTTCAGTTTCAATACACGTTTATTGTGTCTGGTTTATCAAAAACATTTAAACTACACAAGCAACGAATACAAAAAAATAATAGAAGAACTGCTCAGACCACCACACATTATAGAGATTAAATACAAACAGCAAAAATACGATATAGATAAAAAAACAAGGAAAACATTGAGTTACAATAAATGTCATAAAGATCACAAGCAACGTTTATTAGAAGAAGATTCTCAAAGCAACCTGAGCTCTCCTTGTTCGAGGTTAAAAGTGCAAGCACCTCCAATTTATGTTTGTTTAATGCTCCATAATTCTCTTTAACTGCACTGATAACCAAATGTTCCCTCTTAGCACTCTGTCACATTATTTTTCTCTATCTTATTTATGCCACTTTCCTGTCACTGCCTTGATCTGTAACCATGTTTATCAACATTAAATTGTCAGGGCAACTTTTTTCTTTGATTCTTGTGTCTTACACGTGCCATTTTACCCTTTCTTTATCCCCACACCATCTCTCTTTTCTGCTGCGTTCTCTGTTCATACTTTGTAGTTTTTTTTCACACTGATTCTTGCCTTTCAGCATACAATATCTTTCAATTACCTGGTCCACAGTGTGAATTGTTTCTGGATACACGTACATCCAAAATGTGCTTCCAGTCTCAGCCTCTATTTAATTTCATTCTCTTCCTCCTTCAGTTTCTCTTCAGTTTCACTCTTTCTGTAACTGTGCCTTTTCTATATATTTTCTTTTTTTATTACGTTTCCTGATCTCACTAGCTCTGTCATTTTTACACATATGGTGTAGACGTTAAGTGCCATATGTGGGATAAGTGTGTATTTACACCACCCACACATAGGACAAAATTAAATAAATGGCGGGCATGGTTGTACTACATAACAATGCATGCTTTCACCAAGTATGCCTCTACCATGTATGTTTTACAATGCCTGTCTTTACTACGCACAAACCTTTACCAGGCATGCGTTTCCCTCGCAGGTAAGTGTAAAGAATGTGAGTGAAGAAAAAAAAAAAAATATATATATATATATATATATATATATATATTATATATATATATATATATATATATATATATATATATATATATATATATATATATATATATATATATATATATATATATATATATATATATATATATATATATATTTATATTTTCTTTTCTCCAAAAGACCACGCTTTGAAAACACACGGAGACACAGAACTGTGCGACGTCTCCGAACTGGTAGGATCGGGAAAAGCCTTGCTGTGGTGACTTTTTTAATCGGAAGCCCACTGTGGGCTCAAAGACAATATCGTTATTAATTGTGAATGCAGGACCCACTGTGGGTAATAAATTGTGAAGGAGGCACGGGAGCCCACTATAGGTGAAGTAACTACTACATGTACCAGCATGCAGCATTAATTCTTCTGCAGCCCATTTAAGGGCGGAGCAAGTAACATGCAAATAAATAAGGTGCCTCCATGCCTGCACTTGCAATCGAATGCCTGTGAACAAGGAGCTGCTGTACTCCGAAACGCGTCAGATGAGCTTAAAGGTCCGAGCAAAGAGGAGCCGCAGGCCGTCAACATCCCGCGTCTGTGTGCGTCTTCAAAGCGTGGGCTTTTGGAGAAAAAAATAATAATAATTTGCGCTCTATACAGGAGCTGAACATGGGGACTACTCAGAGTTCTTTGCTTCTTTTTTGTACATATATATATATATATATATATATATATACACAAAAAAGAAGCAGAGAACTCTGAGTAGTCCCCAAGTTCAGCTCCTGTAAAGAGCATGTGTATATATATATATATATATATATATATATATATATATATATATATATTGTGCAAAGAGTCACTACAGCTGTGAGGACTATTTCAACGCTCGACCCCACCCACTTGGGTTTTTCATTGCAGCTATGTTTCTGGGTCTTGAAGTCCTTTGCCTTCTCCACAATGAATGCTGTATAAAAAACGGGCTCCATGCACATACATTTCATTCCCCACAGTGGGTCCTCAGGAGGGGAACATTACCGTCACTGCCCATATGTTTGTCCCGCAATCGTGGCTCCTCACCTCAACAAGTTGCTCTTTTAGTTCTGTGCGTGGCCCGCTTGGGTGGCGGCGGGGGCATCTCAGCGACGAGGCGTGCCGCTAAAGGACTTCAAGACCCAGAAAGCATAGCTGCAAGGAAAAACCCAAGTGGGTTGGGTCGAGCGTTGAAATAGTCCTCACAACTGTAGTGACTCTTTGCATAGGACCAGTGATCAAGGGCAGAGGAGCCCGAAACATGTTTGGCAGCGTTACCGATGGAGGAGGCATATTGCTGTGTCTGTTACCCGCAATAAAGAAAGGAATCCTTATCTGTGATGGCGTCTCTTTAGCAGGGCAACCTGAATTATATATCTATATATATATATATATATATATATATATATATATATATATATATATATATATATATATATACATACATACATACATAAAAAAAGAAGCAGAGAACTCTGAGTAGTCCCCATGTTCAGCTCCTGTATAGAGCACAATTTTTTTTTTCGCCAAAAGCCCACGCTTTGAAGACGCACATAGACGCGGGATGTTGACGGCTTGCGGCTCCTCTTTGCTCGGACCTTTAACCTCATCTGACGCGTATATATCCATACTAATATAATAAAGAGAGAGCCCAAACCTTTGAGGCGGGTAATCTCAGGAACCAATCACAACATCCAATACAGCGTTGGAAAGGGCAGTTGCAGCAGAAGGACATAGGCTATGCAGATGCCCACCATATACATTTAGAAGGTATAAGAACCGTGCCAGCAAAGTAGTCCCTTGTGGGCGTGTCTGCGTTGTGCTGTGGGCGTGTGCTGGGGCATGACAAACGCTGGGGGCGTGTGGTACGTTCCGCCCTTCATGCCATGTCTCATATTGGGTGCTAATCCCACCCTGCTCCCTTTAAATACCCCTGCACCCCATAATCATAACCCGCCCTTACTCCTTAAAATACCCCAACACCCTTAAACACTAACCCATCTCAACCCTATAAATATACCCTGTACCCCAAAACCCAAACCTATCCCTAAACCCTAAAAATACCCCTGTACCACAAAACCCAAACCTAGCCCTGAACCCTAAAAATATCACTGTACCCCAAAACCCAAACCTACCCCCTGAACCCTAAAATTCTCCTGTACCCCAAAACCCAAACCAAGCCCTGAACCCTAAAATACCCCTGTACCCCAAAACCCAAACCCAGCCCTGAACTCTAAAAATACCCCTGTACCCCATTACTCAAACCTAGCCCTGAACCCTTAAAATACCCCTGTACCCCAAAACCCAAACCTACCCCTGAACCCTAAAAATACCCCTGTACCCCAAAATCCAAAACCTATCCCTAAACCCTAAAACTACCCCTGTACCCCATAACCCAAAACTATATCTGAACCCTTAAAATATCCAAACACCCCAAAACATATACCTCAGTACCCCAAAACATATACCACTATACCCATACTTACCTTATCCAAACATTAAAAAAAACATGCTTTTACCATTCATGCATGTATGCGTGGTAAAAGCATATAAAATGTAATGCCATGCATTATAATGGCATTGCGGAGTCATGGTACTTTCGTAATGAAAGTATACGGAGTGATGGTATGCGGAAAGAAAGTTGCGGAATGATGGGTGTTTACCCTCCCCCGGTAAGTACATTTGTGGCACGGCGGCCCACATCTCCAGCAATTTGAAAAATGCACAGGTCTCTCTCATTGATGGCCAGCACCGGGTTACACTTTTAGACACACCTCCTGCTACAAGTGCTAGAATTGCGAACTTTAGAGCTACGTTTGAATCTCGGCATCAGCTCAACATCCTGTGATTCCAGGCAAATCGCTTTGTCTCCCCGTGCCTACCACAAATGAATGTGTTCTTCTGTAATGTAAATTGTGCTCATGCCATGTTGTCGAGTTCGCGCTATATAAAATTGCAAGGAAAAATAAAGTAGGGAAACTCGAGTTCACACACAACTGAACGCGCACTCTTATGCGCATCAAGCAGTGCACTGTGAATCGGAGCGTTTCACAGGCCTGTCACAGATAAGAAATGCTAACAAAACAAAATCCTACAAAACAATACACTACTTGCCGGCAGCAATTCATACCCAGACAACGTCGGGACAGGCTGCTAGTATATATATATATATATATATATACAAAAAAAAGCAGAGAACTCTGAGTAGTCCCCAAGTTCAGCTCCTGTATAGAGCACCCTACAACACCAGCCACACTCATATATCTGTTTTTCTAGCAACGTTTTTAAGCATAGGATTAGCACAATGCCATCCATCCATGTCAGGCTGGAATAGGACAAAGCATTTTTCCTTTTCTACAGCAAAATCTTTAAATATAGGATTAGCACGGTGCCATACACGCCGAGCTGTAGAATAACAAAAGCCTTTTACCTCTCCAGGCACAGTATTACAGATTTGGATTTTGGTAAAATACCAAGATTTAGCTTTGTACAGACATAAGGGAGAACCCAGTATAAATCAAAACAATACCCAGGCTTAAAGTGCTGCATAAATTATGGAAAAATAAGCAGAGTACTCTGGGTAGTACCCAAGGTTAGGTGGAGAAAAGCTCCTGTTTAAATCACCCTACAACACCAGTGAAACTCTGAATTTGCTCACCTCACTTGTTTGTTTTTCTTGCAAAGTTTTCAAGCATAGAATTAGCACAGTGCCATCCACGATGAACTAGAAAGGGACAAAGGGCCAAATTTAGATCTTGGCTGCTGGGTTGCTCCGTCACAATTGTAAAGGATATCCTGTGCGCCAAAATATAAATCCCATAGGATATAATGGGATTTATATTTCGGCGGACAGGATATCCATCACTGTTGTGATGGAGTAACCCGTTTGCCAAGATCTAAATCAGGCCCAAAGTCTTTTGCCATTTCTACAGGATAGGATTAGCATAGTGCCATCCACGATGAGCTGTAAAATTACAAAAGCCTTTTTGCACTCCATGGACCGTATTACAGCTATGGATTGGTAAAATACCATCCAAGCCTTCGTAGAAGGAACAAAAGCAACCCCGATGTGTTTCGCTATCATTATAGCTCTTCAGAGAGGCTTAGCTTTATCCAGACACAAGAGAGCACCCAGTATGAGTCAAAACAATATCCCTCCAGGCTTGGAAAACTCCGGATAGTTCCCACGTTTACTTTGTCAATGTTTTTTTGTACATACTGCAGAGCAGTTGAGCTGCTGTGCAACATGGCTTAGAGTAAAAAAAAAAGCTAAGACACGGACAATGTTAGTAAGCTTCCAGAACTGCCACCACGCACATATGAGGAGGCACCCATCGGCCAGTTACTATAAGTGGAAGGACTCCAGTTACTTAACAGGAACCTATGGGCGCACCTCGTCATTCCGTGGAGAATGGCAGGGTGAGGAACCATCTTTAATCAAGCCACTGTGAGTAAGATCGAGCATGACATGTAATGTGGACTGCACTACTGACTCTACTTATGGATTTTCATTACTTACATGGAAATGACAGGGTGCAGCCAAACTCACTTAGAGAATATTTTTGTTCATGACAACATGGCGGATAGGGTGGAGCACCAGATAGTAGTCCGTCATCACTCACATTGACATAATGGAAAGTACAAAAGGACACTGAACGGGGGTAATTTGTGACCACACACTCGAAAGGCATTGATAAAGGCATGTTGCCGAAACCGGTCTGCCAGCGTTTTAATAATAAAAACTATTGAAGATTACGGATTTCTTTATGGGAAGTTGGTGAAGAATATATATATATATATATATATATATATATATATATATATATATATATATATATATATATATTAGGCGTGGGCGGAAAATCCGTTCCGCTCGCGGATTTTGCGGATTTTCGGGAAATCCGCAATCCGCGAGATTTGCGAATTTCCCGCAAAATCCGCAAATCCGCGAGCAGCGGATTTTGCTCGCACTGCTCGCACTGTTAGCGTGAGTTCGCGCCCCGCGAATAAGTGCGAAATTGCAGAAATACGATCTTGGCAAAACTGAAAGTAACTACTTACCAGGTTCAAAAGTTCAGGCACATCATTAGTAGCCATTTCCTGCAGTGCTTCCTGAGGGGCCCCTCCAGAGTTCAGTTGCCAGTTGAAACTATTATGTGACCCTGCTCTGAACCTCAGAATTGTTACACATATGCCACAAAGGTCCTGAATTACAGCTAAGGGAGACAAGCAGGAGCCAGGCTGGAAGTTAAAATCCATTAATCAGCCCCTAATTCATTATTGTCAGTTGGGGCAGGGCAGGTGTTGTAACTAATTTTGCAACAATGAAAGCACTTAGCAAGTGCAAAAGATCACTAATCAGGGCGCACTAAGGAAGCAGGTGCCAGCTAAAAAAATATTCTGTGACACATTAATCAGCCCCAAATTAATTCAGGTCACTTGAGGCAGGGAAGGTGTGCTTTGCTTTGCCGAAAATAATGTACACTGGACAACCAGAGGGTGTAGTGATGAAACAGAGGGTGGCATGGGTGGGCCAGAGGGTGGCATGAGTAGTCAGAGAGTGGCAGTGGTGACAGAGAGTGGCAGTGATGAAGAAGAGTGTCCCAAACAGGCTGGACACGTAGAAACAACAAGTTCGCAAAACTTGCGACCCGACAGGTAAGTTCGCAAATTGCGAAATTGTAAAAACCCTCGCGAACTGGCAGAAACACGGGCGAACACAAAAAAAAAAAAAATCCGCAAATTCGCGGGAATTCGCGGATTTTGCGGATTGCGAATCCGCAAATCCGCAAAATTCGCGGATTGCCAATCCGCAAAATCCGCTCATGCTTAATATATATATACTAGCAGCCCGCCCCAGCGTTGCCTGGGGTAGAAGGGGGCTGGGGGCTGCATTTCAGGTTTGCGTGCTCTCCCGCCCAGGCCCCCGCCCGCCACGACATTGTCTGTGTCCCGGACAATGTTGTGGCGGGCGGGGGCCTGGCGGGAGAGCACGCAAACCTGAAATGCTGGCTTCCCCTAACCCCGCCTGCCCTGACACTCCCCAGCAGCCCGTGCCCCGCCCGCCCGCCCGCCCGCCCCGACCCTGGCTGCCCCGGATTCTTACCTTGCCTCTGCTCACACCGCCGGTCCATATTTCTCCGCTCCGCCACTCTGCCACTCACCACCTGTCCGCCGCTGCTCCTCCCCGCGCCATATCCGCCTCTCAGCTCCGCCGCTGGCCTCACTGAACCGCTCCTCCCCTGCACGCCATGTCCGCCGCTCCTGGAACGCTGCTCCTCCCCTGCTCCTGACGTGACGACGCACAGTCGCGGCCGGCACGACTTTAGGGGAACTACTTTTTGTAAAAATGTAACTTTTTATATGACGTTTATTTTTAAAATTTTTAAAGCCTATGACCATCTACACACCCTGCCGATTTCAACAGTGTATCGGGTGTGTAGATTGGCGCTGTGGTTCCTGAGTTTACCTTGCCTAAAGGTGCAAGTTCTCTCTTTATAATAGTAGTATATATATATATATATATATATATATATATCTATATATAGATATATATAGTAGAGTTCCTGGATACATACGAGGGCAATACCATTCAGACTACACTGCACAGGAAAATAACAGCGGGCAACACAACCCTCCATGATGCCACCAGTAGCCGCCCCAAACAGACGGTGTTCTGGCTCCCATACTAGCAAACAGGCCGACCGTGGCTTTTTTAGAAAGGCTAAATCAATGAGAATGGTTCACAGTTTTTATTACGAAACCCACAGCGATGGCGCCTACACCCTCCACGGGGATGTCCTCTTTCTATGTCAAACACCACGTGTGGGTGTAAAATAAAAATGGCTGCCTCAGACGCACATTTTACCATCGATAAAGGCAAAACGCCGAAATGCGTCTGGTCGCTGTGGGTTTTCGTAATAAAAACTGTGAACCCGCTCCTGAGAGTGCTTCCTCTTTTCTTCGAAAAACGAGACGAGTGAGAGCTTTGATATATATATGTATATATTCACTGAAAAAACCATAGGTTTCACACCAGTTATAGTTAGCTGGAAAATTTACTGACATAAAACCATTGAAATTCCCACGTTATAGTTAGTTGGACTCACTATAACTTGCGCGCCTCCAATGCACTGCTGATGACGTCACATATTACATCACTCATGACATAACTATAACTATATAATTGGTGTGAAACCTATGTTTTTTTCAGTGAATTTAATAGGATTTTTAAATGCTAATTCCTAACTATAACTGGTGTGAAACCTATGGTTTTTTCTGTGAATTTCAAAGGTTTTTTAAATGCTAATTCCTAACTATAACTGGTGTGAAACCTATGGTTTTTTCAATGAATTTCATAGGTTTTTTAAATGCTAATTCCTAACTATAACTGGTGTGAAACCTTTGGTTTTTTCAGTGAATTTCAAAGGTTTTTTAATAGCAAATTTCTATAGCTATGAAATGTAATATTTTTTATAATGAATCCTATAATGTATATTTATGTAATACTATTTTTTTAATGTATATTGTTCATGGTTTTTATTTTTTTTAATTTTTTGGCCCTGGAGCGCTCCCAGGGCTCTTCCCGGTGAGCGCACCGGAAAGCGCAGTCTTGCGGCGCGCCCTAGGGCGCGTACCGGTGAGCGTCCCGTTAGCGCTTTTGCCACGAACGAAAACATCACCCGGAAGCACTCGAGCGCATACGATCGCGCAACGTAAGCATCCGACGCGCTTACGCGAAGCGCCCCTGGGCGCGCCCGGGGGCGCGTAGTATAAGCGCGTCGGGTCATGTTACCTAAAAATAACACTTTTTATTGGTGCAGGACAGTTTTGGTTTCCAAATGATGAAAGCCCTGGTCATGTGACCTGAAATTAGCACTTTTCATTGGTTCAGGACAGTTTTGTTTTCCTAATGATGAAAGCCCCCACCTTTTTTCCTCATTCTCACTTTGTACTTTGAGTGAAGAAGACCTGTTGAAAGACCTCTGTGTACTATTTTGGACTGAAAAATGGCTTCAGTTGCAGCAGCAGCAGGAGCATCTCAGCCACCACCACCACCAAGAGGACCACCACAACACCACAGTGGTGGAGATGAAGAAGAAGAGGAGGAGGAGGAGGAGGAGGAGGAGGAGGAGGAGGAGGAGGGGAGGAGGACATTCCTACCAGAAGACAATACCCCATATAGGCCAAAGCAGCACATTGTATGGGAGTTTTTTTCCATCCCAAGTGGCCTCAAAAAGGTGAATGCGCCAAAGGTGACTTGCCTAATCTGTGGCACTGAACTTTCAAGGGGGAATCCTAACAAGAAATACTCATTTGGCAATAACACCATGATTCGCCACATGCAGCGCAGGCATCCCAACAACTATGCTGCGGCAGAGGTCCGTGAACTGGCCACAAACCCTCCCGAATCTTCACCCAGCACCTCCAAAAGAAAGCAACCCACTCCATCGGGACCAGAGACAAGGGAGATGGTCCCAAACATACAACCCCAGTTTGGGCAATACAATATTTTGTGGTAAGACCATCACCTATGGTGAGCAAAGCATAAAGCTCAACAACCATGCTGGTCACAACCACAATTACACCAAAAAACAATAATTTTTCCCTGATTTTTTTTGCTCCAGTTGAGCCGTTTACAATTCCCTGTTTTTTTTTCTTCTCATAAAAATAACAAAAAAAATGTTCAAAACAAATTAAAAAAAATATAAAACAACAAAAAGAAGAAAAAAACAGTTCTATTTAGAACTACCTCCAATTTATAAAAAAAGTCTACATTTTTTAAGAACTCTGTCATTCTTTTCCCCCCATGGTACACTCCCCGGTACGCCCCCGGTGCGCGTACCGGGCGCTCCCCGGGCAAATCAAAAAAACAATATATATATATTTTTGCCCCGCAGGGCCCTTTTATGGCCCCCACATCAAACCTAGGGGGTCAGGGGTGGTCTACTCTGCCCCCTTTTGGTCATTTCCCCCTTTGTTTTTGCCTCCTCTTGTGTCTCAATGCTACCGAGACACAAGATGGCGGCCGCTCCGGACTGTTTGGAATGTTGACAGACACCCAAGAGCCAATCCGGTTTCCGCGCGCGAACTCGCGTAGCGCGCTGGTTAGCGCCCCGGTGCGCGTACCGGGCGCGCTTATAGATATATTTTTTTTAACCTAAATTACTCAAAATCCACAGGAGCACATATCTTGAGACATAGCAAAGGCACATTGGGCTACCAGTCCCTACAATTTTGCCAACTTTGGTGGAAATCCATTCAGCCGTTCGGGCTAACAGTGAGGTCGACCGCCCTATGGAAATTAACATGGGGAAAACACGTTTTGGGACCCCCCTTTTTTCTCGGCCCCCGCTTGACGAATCCCCTCCAAACTTTCAGGGAAGGACCGGAGCGCCGCGAGGCAAATTTGAGGACATTTTCAGGCAGATTCCTCAACCGGTGCTAAAGTTATTCACAATAGAATGTTGCGATTACCCTATTCAAATTAATACTAACTATAACTACCTACTGGCAACCGCCAGTAGGATATATATATATATATATACATATATATATATATATATATATATATTACCTTCTGGCGGTCGCCAGTAGGTATATATAGTTAGGATTTTTTTCCTATGGGATTTCTGAAAATTCTATGTCGAATAACTTTGACGTTTGTGGACGGAATTGGCTGAAATTTTCAGCAAAATGGCACATTTTGTTTCTGAGCAGTCCCTGCAAATTTGGGGGGGGTTTCGTCAAGGGGGGGCTAGAAAAAAGGGGGGTCCCAAAACGCGTTTTTCCCATTCATTTTTCCATTGGGCGGTTGGAATCACTTTTAGCTCGAACGGCTGAATGGATTCACACGAAACTTGGCAAAATTGTAGATTTGGTTTGCCCGACCTGCCTTTGCTATGTCTCAATATATGTGCTCCAGTGGATTTTGAGAAATTACCATTTTAAAAAACAGATATATCGCGTACCTGACGCATAACGGAACTTCGCGAGGAGAAGCGGATTGGCTCCCCGGTGACTGTCAACATTCTAAAGAGTCCGGAGCGGCCGCCATCTTGTGTCTCGGTAGGATCGAGATACAAGAGGTGGAAAAAACAAAGTGGGAAATGAGCATAAGGGGGCAGAGTACATCCTCCCTGACCCCCTGGGTTTGATCAGAGGGCTTTAAAAGGGCCCCGCGGGTCAAAAAAAAAAATTATTATTGTTTTTTTTTGCGGGGGGAGCGCTCGGTACGCGCACCGGGAAGCGGTCCGGGAAGCGTAATATTGGGAAAATGGGATGAAAGAATGTTCAAATATTGTATGTGATTGTTCTTTTTTTTTTTTTTTTTACCAAGATGTAGGTACCAATGCAGTCTAAAAATAAAAATACACCGTTTTCTTTGTAAATATCTTGCATGTTGTTTCAGAAGTTATTGTGGTATATGGAATTCATAGCGTAGTCTGTCAGGAAAGCAGAAACACCATGGAGGCAGGAGATGATAAAGAGATGTTAAATACACATTGGAGATAATATAGTGGGAGAAAGGAAGTAACTATGAGCAAACTTATTATGTAACACAAAAAAGTTGCACAGTATATTTAAAGTCTGATTTTACATTATAATCAATTTACTACTAGTTTACAAAATACATATAAAAATGAATAATGTCTCAAACAATTTTTGAATTATTAAATAAAAATTTATTTTTCTGATTCGTTTTCAAAATTAAAAAGAACTTCTAATAATTCATTGTCAGATTTTTTTTCATTTTCAATTAGGAAATCTACTGATTCCACACATTGCAGAAGTTCAAAGTCCCGTGATTCATCATAGAATTCAGAGTCAATTTCTGTATCTGTGTTGCTTCTTGCAACAATTTCCAAGTTAGTTTTGTTCTCTCCTTCCATTTTTGTGCTGTAAAACGAATTTTTAAAAAATATATCAGTACAGATAGGGCACTGTTGGGTTTAAGTACAGACAGGTAGTTTGTTTTTTTAAACAGTGATTTTATCTTTGGGCAGTGTATGGTATCAGACTGGAAGTAGAAATATAAAAAAATGTATGTGATGAAGCCTAAGTTAATTCTTAATTATACAAGACAAGCCTAACTCCATCCATAACTAAAACAGAGATGTCTATCTTATTCTATAACTATTACAGAGGGATAGTATATAACTATCAGAAAATGTTTTCCTAATTAACTTAAAGTGCAGAACATACTTCAGTTTTTAAAATATCATCTTACCAATCAAAAAGAAGTTTAAGTTCTCAGTTGAAATGCACTTGATATGTAGTTCAGGAAGTAGTAGTCAAAATGGCTGTGTTTCTCTCTCTTTCTTTATATATATTCAGGTACATAACCAATCAAATGTCATAAAATAATAGAAGATATTGAAAGTAGCATTTTGATTGGTTGTCAATTCTAACACTTCATAAGTGTTTTTGTTAGGTAATTTACCTCAGGATATTTAGTCAGGCTTACAGCATAATTTTCTCAATGGAATTCCATCAAATTTGGGTAAATGGTAGGGACTGCTATGTAGTAGGCCCTATTCTATATTTGATGAAAGTGTCTGTAGTAGTTTTTCTGTAAATTACTTTCCCACCTTTTTTATCGAGCGCTTACCAGTGCGCTCCCCGGTACGCGAACCGGCAGCGTTACGGGAGCCCTCCATTTTCTGTATTGGTAGAATTGAGTCGTAAGATGGAGGACAAAGAATGTACGGAATGGGTAGAAGGGGGCACGGTAGACACTTTGTGACCCTCTAGGTTTTCTGAGGGGGGATTAGGACACTGATATATGCAACAAAATTTTTTTTTACATTTTTGAAAATTTCGCGGGGGGAGCACCCAGTACGCGCACCGGTAAGCTAACCGGGGAGCGTACTTTGGTGAAGAAAAAATAAATAAAAAAAGATAAACGTTTTGAATGATTAGAGGTAGGGTAGCTCTGAAAAGAGCTATTGTGTTCTGTGGCTAATTTAGGCACCTACAAGTAGGTTCCAATGCACACTTTTAAATAAAGGACGAATATTCTATTCCCTTCATCTGAGAAGTGTACACCATCTCTTCTGTAGATGTGTTGAATGTTGGAACGCAAGTTATTGTTGTATATTAAACCCATTCCATAGTCTTTCATGTAAGCAGAAACAGATTTATTCACATGTTTCTGTGCTTTCTCAAACTGTGGAAAAAAAATAATTTGACCACTTACATTTTTGTCTTTGATATATATTGGAATATACCATGGCAGTTTGGGGAAAAAGTGTCATTTAAAAGAAGAATACATTTTACAGCTTTTGATATTTGCTATTAAAAAACCATTGAAATTCACTGAAAGAACCATAGGTTATAGACCATATATAGTTAGGAATTAGCATTTACACAACCTTCAAAATTCACAGAAAAAAACATAGGTTATAGACCATATATAGTTAGGGATTAGCATTTACAAAACCTTATTTTACTCACACAAAACCATTGAAATTCGCATATATAGTTAGTTGCACTAACTATATATCGCGCACCCGCAATCCACTGCTGATGATGTCACATATTACATCATTCATGACATGGTCAGTGACATCACTGATGACATCACTGATGACATCATCCAGTGACTGTATGTTTCTGTAAAGTTAAAATATGGCTTACATATAAATGAATGAGTGGATGTATAAGTGTCTGGATGAAGGATTTAGTAGGTGCATGACTGACTGTATGAGAGAGTGATTAAATGTGCATCACTGAGTGCATGGGTTAGTGACTAAACTGTCTTAATTTGTGCATCATTATATCTGTTGTTCTGTAAACTGCTGCATGTGTTGATCAGTAGCTATATGAGTAACTATATGGGTTATTGATTGGTTGCCCAAGTATTTGTATGGGAGACTGAGTATGTGTGTGAGTGGCTGGGAGGTGTATGACTCTGTGCATAGATGTGTGAGCAGTTGATTCACTAGATGTATGGGTTCAAAAGTGCATGTTGAAACAGCTGCATGGGCAGTTGACTGTGTGCATGAGTGTATTGGTGAGTGAATGGATATCTCAGTGCTGCATGTCAAAGTAAGTACATATGTAAAACACAGTACATGTGAGAGTTGACATATATAAATAACTGTTCATAAGAGCCAGTGAATGTGTGAGTGGCTGTATGGATCATTGTGAACTTGTATCAGGGATTGTATAAGAGAATAAATATGTGTTAGAATATGTTTGAATTAGTAAGGTGTGTATAACTGTATAGTTGAGGAAATGGAGGAGTGATTGATTCTTTGCATGACTGACTAGGTGTGTGAGTAACTCCATGGATGAGTGACAGTCTGTGAGTGTCTGTTTACACTGAGTGTATCTAAGGTTATATTAGAGTCTGAAGAGGTTCATCGTATTATCACATGAATGATGTCATCAGTGATGTGATCAGTAATGTCAAATGAGATGTCATCAGTGATGTCATCAGTGATGTCATTTGAGATGTCATCAGTGATGTCATTTGAGATGTCATCAGTGATGTCACTGACCATGTCATGAATGATGTAATATGTGACATCATCAGCAGTGGATTGCGGGTGCGCGATATATAGTTAGTGCAACTAACTATATATGCGAATTTCAATGGTTTTGTGTGAGTAATATAAGGTTTTGTAAATGCTAATCCCTAACTATATATGGTCTATAACCTATGTTTTTTTCAGTGAATCTTCAAGGTTTTGTAAATGCTAATTCCTAACTATATATGGTCTATAACCTATGGTTTTTTCAGTCAATATATATATATATATATATATATATATATATATATATATATATATATATATATATTCCAGCTCCATTCGACCCTTGCTTTCAGAGACGAAACGCACTCGCGGGGGTATGTTGCACAGAAATTTATTGCGCCTTTACTAACAGACAAACAAACAGACGCGTTTCGGACCTCTAGTCCTTCGTCAGTGTTAGTGTGTGCCTTGTTGCCCGGCACCATATATACAAAAATCACTTCCTGTCAGATGAAAGGAAAAAAGGACAAAGCATGCAAGTATTTACAACAGGGCGGCCATTATTAAGTGGGTTCAGATATTTCACATATTGGCATATTTACAATGTGTTAGGACCCTTATGATATACTTATGCCCATTTCACTGTACTATAGTGAATAATAACAATCTTGCTGTGTATCAGCATGTGATGGCATTTCTATCGCCCTATTTGCAGAATATTTACATTATATACAGTATCGACACCGTTCTGTACAATACAATCCTCATACAGTTGCATAGTGGATTGAGTTGTTACCTTAGTGTTATATTAACATCTGGTTCTAACCCGAGTCGGTGAAAACAAATCTGATCTCGCCGTGTATCGGCGTGTCACCGACATTAGCAAGGTCGGACAGATCACAATGCAACAGAAAGTCATCGCCTTCGTTACATGATATTTCAAATTTACCATCTCCTTGATTCTCCTCCCTCAACCCATTAATTCTTCCAATAAGGAATGGCAAGAATATACATCCAAAATATGATACAGTGAAAGAAATATAGGTTAAGAATAACATAAGTTGCACTCTCAGAATTTAAGCCGTGGATCGGCTTAACCAAAAATTCATAGATTCACACAGAACCAAATTCCAATTTGGGGAAGACTATCATATGTTAGAACCAGGCCTGGTTCAAACCAAATTCGGATGATCAACACCCCCACGTCTTCAAATTTCAACAAATATGAATCAATATACCACAAAAGAGGGGCAAAGGTAAAGTCCACTTATGTTCATATCCGATCAACAAAGCTTCACATCATAGAAGAAGGTAAAAGAAGGAGGAGAGGAAAAAAGGAGAAGGAGAGAGAAAAGCGAAGAAAGAGGAGAAACACTCTCAAGAAAAAGTTAAAGAGAGTTAAAGAAAATTGCAGAGGGTTGAAAAAAGTTAGAAAGAACAACAAAATAAAAGAGAAATGAAAAAAGAATGTATTCAAACTTCAACTTGAAAGTTGAGTAATCATAGCAAAGGTGAGGACAGACCGTCTACAAACAATATAGTTCTTAATTCATAAAAGTCTACTTATATTGGTCTATTCATAAAATCAGAATCAAACCCCAGCATATTAGTTGTTCATTTTCCTAGGTCTACCCCCAGTTCCTCTCCAATGTTAAGCCCACCCGGCTGTTTCGTCTGCATATCAATGATATGTCGTGACTCTACTCTGCGTAGATGTGTTAACCTGTCTCCTCCTCTAGGGTTACACGGTACGTGGTCCAAACCAAAAAATTGGAGTAACTCCCGATTACTCTGATGGACTTGGGCGAAATGTCTGGCCACCGGATAAGATACATCCTTGTTCATTATGGCCCGTTGGTGTTCTAGGACTCGCATTTTCACCCCATTGATCGTACTCCCTATATATTTGTGACCACAGGGACATATATATATATATATATATCCATCGTAAAAGTTGTCCCAACTTCAAAAAGCCAACAATCAGGTAGGTATCTGTATTCGTTTTTTATTTGCAGGTTTTACAGCACTGAAAGTAGTGAGCAAAGTCCTGTTTAAATCTGAAAGCCTGACGCGTTTCATGCTCTCATGAGCATTTCTTCAGAGGCTTGTTTAAACACTGAAAGGGAGCCATAGACTTTTTCAATCATTAGCATCTGCCCCGGTGGGCGTTGTCAATCCCAGAGACTGCTGGTGCTTGTAGTCATTTCATCACGCCACTGTGCGCTGCTCCCCAAGTGTCAATTAATCAAAGATTAAAACCCCAGTGGGCCAGGAAATTGTACATCTCTTGCCTGCGCTGTATGTGTCCGTCTGCACAACTACCTTCCTGCCAGTTTCACGCTGTTAGCCATTCGCTGCATCCTGGACCACTGCCATGTGTCCCTAAATGTTATACTTAGTATTGTAGTCTGCAAATAATAAATCAACAGTGTAATTAATTGTGAGCTCTGATGACCGCAGTGTAGGCAGGAGGCAGTGGTTAGCAAGAGCGCACAACCACGTGGCATTGATTGGAGCTGCAGTATTGGTAATTTAGTGTGTGTGCAGGCAGCTATGATAAGTGGTTCAAAGAGTTAGTGGCACCTGAAGCAACAAAGTTCTGTGGAGCCTGCGATGATGCGTGCTCCGAGCAGGACGCACTGGTAGCAAAGTCTTTAAAATCAAGTTTTCTAATAAATATTGGTTGTCCTTCCACGGGAGTAGGTTGCAGTAGATCTCCAAAAACTATGATATATTTTCTTCCAAATAAGACATCTGACTCAATGTCACATGGCGATGATTTTTAGTGCACTGAGTTAGTAGTACCTTTGGCGCTGAGCTTGTACGTACCCTGGGATAATGAGTGGTAAAGGGGGGGCCACATTCTGACCAATGTCTTTTCTCTATTGAACTCTGCTTGAACAGGGCCACATGACGAGGAATTTGGGTGCAGTGAGTTACTGGTACCTTCGGCACTGAGCTTGTACGTAACCTTCGATGATGCATAGTCCGGGCAGGCCGCACTGGGACTCATGTGTTTTTGCCTAGTGAATTCTGTCTTAATAAGGCCTCGGGGAGATGATTTGTGGTGTAGTGAGTTAGTGGTACCTGAAGAACTCAGCGTGTGCTCATCCTGCGATGATTCGTGGTTCGGGCGGGTCGCACTGGTACAATGTCTCTTGGCTATTGGAATGCGTCATGTGCAATCGCCATTCCACCTGAATCGTGAGCTCTCATAATGTAGATCTAAGGCAGTTGTCAGCACAGATATCGACGAATGAATTGTCTCAACATTACATAAATCAAGGCTGAATTCCATACTGTTCGTAGTGGAGATGGAAAGTTCAATTCAAGTTGTGATGCCTGCTGTCGGCAGAGTACATTTTGGCAGTAGTCCACAGAAACATCGACAAATGCTTTTTTTTCATATACGTTAACAAAATCTGACGACACAGAATTGTCTCTGTCTTCAATAAATCGAGAATGAATTCAATGTTGACTGTAGTGCTTCTGGTATCAAGTGGTAAACTCTGTTGATCGCAGTGTACACTTCAAGGTAGTACTTAGTACAGACATAGATGAATGTTTTTTGTGGCGTCCATTAACAAAATTGACTCTGCCTTTCATAAAACAAGGCTAACTTGCATGCTCTGTATTCAATCAAGGCTAACTTGCATGCTCTGTATTAAATCAATGTAGGCTGAAATTCCTACTGTTTAAACTTTAACAAAATCTGAGGACATAGTGCAATTGTCTCTGTATTAAATAAATCAAGACCGAATTCAATGTTTTCTGTCATGCTGATGCGCAACTGGTATCATGTTGTCAACTCTACCCACCCGCAGAATAGATTGAAGGCAGTTCTCAGCACAGATACTGACGACAAATTTAGATCCAAAGTTGAATTCAAGTTGTGAACCCTGCGGTCCGCAGTGTCGATGGAAACCACTAGTCGATACAGACATTAATCTGCGGAGCTGTGGCGCTGAATTCAAAATGGACCTGTATCGAGGAGGCACGCAGTCATGGTGGCAGCCACGTGGCAGGGTGCGGACCTTCGCTGCGGCGCAGTCTGTTCTCTTTGCAAGTGAACCACGCTCAAAGCGTAGACTAATTATTTATAATCTTACATTGACGTTGTTTACGTTGGACTAGCCCACTCCGCTTCTGTTTCAACGGAAGGAGGTGAACACAGCTACATGACCGAAATATTCCCTAGTGTCTGAGATAATATGGTTGTGTCCACTATTCAGTATAGTACACGTATCAATGGTATATGTACACACTGAAAAGTTTTTGATTCCTATATTGAATTGTGTATAGTATTTCATCGGTAGTCTTAGCGTTGTGTACATTATTGTTGATGTTCGAGTTCTTTCCCTTATACATACTTGGTTGCCACATCTCTGTAGATTGAGCTAGTGTACTGTTGATGGGATATATTATTTTGGAAAGGTCCGTTGTCCTGTTTTGCGCTGCCTCTGAGGTAGTAGGGGGGAGGGGTCCATGGGGGTGGTTGTGGTGATCGTGGTGTTGGGTATTGTGATTTTGTTGGGTGTGGGAAATGTATAATTAGAAACTCTATCACATATTGCTCTTTAAAGATGGGTGTGAGTTGAATGTAATTCACGCAGTACATATTCGACGATCTCACAGTACTTAAATGTTGATGTTCATTTGTGAGTGGTAAGTGGAACTATTGCCTGATTTTTTAGGTAGCATTGCATATTTGGTTACTTGTTGGAAGTGGTCAACATTATAAGTAGGAACTGTCATTTAAAAAACCTTTGAAATTCACTACAAAAACATAGGTATCAGGCAGGTTATAGTTAGTAATTAGCATTAAAAAACCTTTGAAATTCACTGGTTTTAGGGTAGTTATAGATAGCTGGACATTTCACTCATACGAAACAATTTAAATTCTTCCGTTATAGTTAGTTGTGCTAACTGTAACTCTCGCGCCCACAATCCACTGGTGACGATTTCACATATTACATCATTCATGAAATGTTCAGTGACATCACTGATGACATCACTGATAACATCTCAAATGACATCACTGATGACATCATCCAGTGAATGTGGTTTGGTTCCATATGTCAATTTGTATTATATATATACCAATCTGCATCGAAGAATGAGTGGATGTATAAGTGCCTGGATGGAGGATTTAGTAGCAGTGTGAATAGTTGTTTATTCGACTAATTTATAGTGTCTCACTAAATATATTGGATAGTGAATAAACTGTGTGAATATCTATATGGTGAAGGGAGGTCAGGGACTGAGGTGACATGTGTGCAAACACGCCCTGTGGTCATTTTAATTTGGGGGATAAAGTCCCCTTGAATCCTGAGAGTCCCTAGGGTCAAACTAGCCCACTAGGTACCTTCAGTAAGCGCTGTTGCAGAGAGGTGTAAAAAGGGGCACGGCCTGGACCACCTCTCTGCAACTCAGCGTAATGGCGCTTACTGGGAGCACCTGGTGGGCTAGTTGGCCCCCAGGGACCCTCAGGATTTAAGGGGTATTATTTCCCCAATTTTATAACACACCATAAGGCGTGTTTGCACACGTCACCTCAGGCCCCGTCCCCTCCCTTCCCCACTGTGTAAACATGCCCTGTGGCCGCTTTAAGTTGGGAGATTAAGTTCCCTTGAATCCTGAGAGTCCCTAGGGTCAAACTAGTCTACAAGGTACCTCCAGTAAGCGCTGTTGCAGAGAGGTGTAGAAAGTGGCACGACCTGGACCACCTCTCTGCAATACATCGCAGTGGCGCTAACTGGAAGCACCTGGTGGGCTAGTTGGAAGCACCTGGTGGACTAGTTGGCCCCCAGGGGCCCTCAGGATTGAATGGGAATTATTTCCCCAACTTAAAATGCACCACAGGGCTTGTTTGCACACGTCACCTCAGGCCCCATCCCCTCCTTCCCCACTGTGTAAAAATGCCCTGTGGCCATTTTAAGTTGGGAGATTAAGTCCCCTTGAACCCTGGGAGTCCCTAGGGTCAAACTAGCCCACTAGGTACTTCCAGTAAGCGCCGTTGCAGAGAGGTGTAAAAAGTTGCACAGCCTGGAGCACCTCTCTGCAACTCAGCGCAATGGCGCTTACTGGAAGCACCTGGTGGGCTAGTTGCCCCCCAGAGACCCTCAGGATTTAAGGGGAATGATTTCCCTAATTTAAAACACACCATAAGGCGTGTTTGCACACGTCACCTCAGGCCCCGTCCCCTCCCTTCACCACTGTGTAAACGTACGCTGCGGCAGTTTTAAGTTGGGAAATTAAGTCCTGTTGAATCCTGAGGGTCCCTAGGGTCAAACTAGCCCACTAGGTACCTCTAGTAAGCGCCACAGAGCTGCCTTGCAGAGAGGTGTAAAAAGGGGAGTGGCCTTCGAACACCTCTCTGCAATGCTGCTCCATGGCGTATACTGGATGTACCTGGTGGGCTTTATGGCCCTCAGGGACCCTCAGTATTGAAGGGGAATTAATTCCCCGACTTACAACTCGCCAGGGGGCGCGTTTGCACAATGGTAAAGGAAGGGGGCAGACCCTGTGATGACATGTCTGCAAACACGCCCTGTGGCGCATTTTAAGTTGGGGAATTAATTCCTCTTCAATCCTGTGGGTCCCTGAGGGCCAACTAGCAACCAGGTACCTCCAGTATGTGCCAGAGAGGTGTTCAGAGGCCACACCCCTTTTTACAACACTCTGCAACGTGTGTGTTGACAACCAATTAGCATAAAGCTCGTTCTCAGGGGGATCCGCGGCCCTAGATATCGAAACTTTTTTATTTTTTATTTTCTCAGCAACTACTGAACGGATTTACATCAGTTAACAATATATATATATATATATATATATATATATATATATATATATATATATATATATATATATATATATATATATATATATATATATATATATATATATATATATTCATCCTCCAAGATGCCCCAGATCACAGAAAACGCCACTCCACGAGGGATGATTGACACAATCTTTTATTTCAGCGCCACACAAAGACAGCCCAGCTGAAGTTAGTCCCGACGCGTTTCGATGCCAACTGCACCTTAATCATGGGACAGGGAAACAGGTAAAATCCGGGTTGGAAACTTCACGTCATTCACCTAATTAGCATACATTCTCCAGTGAATGGTATGCCGGGAAATGAAGTCCATATTTAAACCTTCCAGTAGGTTCCGTGATTTTTACCCAAATGTTTTGAACTCCCAATCTGTTTCAATGTTCCAAGCCCTCCAGTGGGCTTCAGGGCTGTAATCTGTGGTTTCTTTTAGCAATCCCTTGTGCTGGCAGGCTGCGACGGTGCACAGCCTCGCAGGTCTGTTTCCAGTTTACAGCGGTGCGTTTTCCCGCGGCTTGGAGCTTGCCGCGTCTATTCATCCTCCAAGATGCCCCAGATCACAGAAAACGCCACTCCACGAGGGATGATTGACACAATCTTTTATTTCAGCGCCACACAAAGACAGCCCAGCTGAAGTTAGTCCCGACGCGTTTCGATGCCAACTGCACCTTAATCATGGGACAGGGAAACAGGTAAAATCCGGGTTGGAAACTTCACGTCATTCACCTAATTAGCATACATTCTCCAGTGAATGGTATGCCGGGAAATGAAGTCCATAATTAAACCTTCCAGTAGGTTCCGTGATTTTTACCCAAATGTTTTGAACTCCCAATCTGTTTCAATGTTCCAAGCCCTCCAGTGGGCTTCAGGGCTGTAATCTGTGGTTTCTTTTAGCAATCCCTTGTGCTGGCAGGCTGCGACGGTGCACAGCCTCGCAGGTCTGTTTCCAGTTTACAGCGGTGCGTTTTCCCGCGGCTTGGAGCTTGCCGCGTCTATTCATCCTCCAAGATGCCCCAGATCACAGAAAACGCCACTCCACGAGGGATGATTGACACAATCTTTTATTTCAGCGCCACACAAAGACAGCCCAGCTGAAGTTAGTCCCGACGCGTTTCGATGCCAACTGCACCTTAATCATGGGACAGGGAAACAGGTAAAATCCGGGTTGGAAACTTCACGTCATTCACCTAATTAGCATACATTCTCCAGTGAATGGTATGCCGGGAAATGAAGTCCATAATTAAACCTTCCAGTAGGTTCCGTGATTTTTACCCAAATGTTTTGAACTCCCAATCTGTTTCAATGTTCCAAGCCCTCCAGTGGGCTTCAGGGCTGTAATCTGTGGTTTCTTTTAGCAATCCCTTGTGCTGGCAGGCTGCGACGGTGCACAGCCTCGCAGGTCTGTTTCCAGTTTACAGCGGTGCGTTTTCCCGCGGCTTGGAGCTTGCCGCGTCTATTCATCCTCCAAGATGCCCCAGATCACAGAAAACGCCACTCCACGAGGGATGATTGACACAATCTTTTATTTCAGCGCCACACAAAGACAGCCCAGCTGAAGTTAGTCCCGACGCGTTTCGATGCCAACTGCACCTTAATCATGGGACAGGGAAACAGGTAAAATCCGGGTTGGAAACTTCACGTCATTCACCTAATTAGCATACATTCTCCAGTGAATGGTATGCCGGGAAATGAAGTCCATAATTAAACCTTCCAGTAGGTTCCGTGATTTTTACCCAAATGTTTTGAACTCCCAATCTGTTTCAATGTTCCAAGCCCTCCAGTGGGCTTCAGGGCTGTAATCTGTGGTTTCTTTTAGCAATCCCTTGTGCTGGCAGGCTGCGACGGTGCACAGCCTCGCAGGTCTGTTTCCAGTTTACAGCGGTGCGTTTTCCCGCGGCTTGGAGCTTGCCGCGTCTATTCATCCTCCAAGATGCCCCAGATCACAGAAAACGCCACTCCACGAGGGATGATTGACACAATCTTTTATTTCAGCGCCACACAAAGACAGCCCAGCTGAAGTTAGTCCCGACGCGTTTCGATGCCAACTGCACCTTAATCATGGGACAGGGAAACAGGTAAAATCCGGGTTGGAAACTTCACGTCATTCACCTAATTAGCATACATTCTCCAGTGAATGGTATGCCGGGAAATGAAGTCCATAATTAAACCTTCCAGTAGGTTCCGTGATTTTTACCCAAATGTTTTGAACTCCCAATCTGTTTCAATGTTCCAAGCCCTCCAGTGGGCTTCAGGGCTGTAATCTGTGGTTTCTTTTAGCAATCCCTTGTGCTGGCAGGCTGCGACGGTGCACAGCCTCGCAGGTCTGTTTCCAGTTTACAGCGGTGCGTTTTCCCGCGGCTTGGAGCTTGCCGCGTCTATTCATCCTCCAAGATGCCCCAGATCACAGAAAACGCCACTCCACGAGGGATGATTGACACAATCTTTTATTTCAGCGCCACACAAAGACAGCCCAGCTGAAGTTAGTCCCGACGCGTTTCGATGCCAACTGCACCTTAATCATGGGACAGGGAAACAGGTAAAATCCGGGTTGGAAACTTCACGTCATTCACCTAATTAGCATACATTCTCCAGTGAATGGTATGCCGGGAAATGAAGTCCATAATTAAACCTTCCAGTAGGTTCCGTGATTTTTACCCAAATGTTTTGAACTCCCAATCTGTTTCAATGTTCCAAGCCCTCCAGTGGGCTTCAGGGCTGTAATCTGTGGTTTCTTTTAGCAATCCCTTGTGCTGGCAGGCTGCGACGGTGCACAGCCTCGCAGGTCTGTTTCCAGTTACAGCGGTGCACCGTCGCAGCCTGCCAGCACAAGGGATTGCTAAAAGAAACCACAGATTACAGCCCTGAAGCCCACTGGAGGGCTTGGAACATTGAAACAGATTGGGAGTTCAAAACATTTGGGTAAAAATCACGGAACCTACTGGAAGGTTTAATTATGGACTTCATTTCCCGGCATACCATTCACTGGAGAATGTATGCTAATTAGGTGAATGACGTGAAGTTTCCAACCCGGATTTTACCTGTTTCCCTGTCCCATGATTAAGGTGCAGTTGGCATCGAAACGCGTCGGGACTAACTTCAGCTGGGCTGTCTTTGTGTGGCGCTGAAATAAAAGATTGTGTCAATCATCCCTCGTGGAGTGGCGTTTTCTGTGATCTGGGGCATCTTGGAGGATGAATAGACGCGGCAAGCTCCAAGCCGCGGGAAAACGCACCGCTGTAAACTGGAAACAGACCTGCGAGGCTGTGCACCGTCGCAGCCTGCCAGCACAAGGGATTGCTAAAAGAAACCACAGATTACAGCCCTGAAGCCCACTGGAGGGCTTGGAACATTGAAACAGATTGGGAGTTCAAAACATTTGGGTAAAAATCACGGAACCTACTGGAAGGTTTAATTATGGACTTCATTTCCCGGCATACCATTCACTGGAGAATGTATGCTAATTAGGTGAATGACGTGAAGTTTCCAACCCGGATTTTACCTGTTTCCCTGTCCCATGATTAAGGTGCAGTTGGCATCGAAACGCGTCGGGACTAACTTCAGCTGGGCTGTCTTTGTGTGGCGCTGAAATAAAAGATTGTGTCAATCATCCCTCGTGGAGTGGCGTTTTCTGTGATCTGGGGCATCTTGGAGGATTTATATATATATATATATATATATATATATATATATATATATATATATATATATATATATATATATAGCTGCACGTTTCTGCTGTCCCATAAAGGTGTCAGAAAAAGATAGGCTGGCACACTGGTATCCGATTTACCGATTTTATTACACCAAAGACCCCCTTCACCCCTTACAGACGCGTTTCGCCTTTACAGGCTTCGTCAGTGTAACGTTAGTGCAAAGTCAAATCACCATTTTAAAGCCATTGGCCCGCTATGTATGTCATAAACATAAAAGAGAGACATTATCTGTTTGACAATTTGGCGGCCATCTTGTAATGTACATATTACATTGAAATCTTAGGCTAAAAAGAGGCGAATAATGTGAAAGTGCATAGTGCTCATTAAAAACATTAACGTTATGTTATAAAAATGTGTTTTTTTCATCAATACATTTACACAGCAAAAATTCATGTATTCAGCAATTGAAATATTTCCCACAATTGTTTTTTTCAATATGCCTAATATTGGTTATTCAGCCCTGAATGGGCAATTTTTATCAACAGTGCAACAGTGTCTTTCAGGCATGACAAATTTGTTGGAAAGGATGGAGATGTTATAAAGTTTCAGCTCTTCCTCATACCATCTTAACCACACATTTCAGGCAATTTACAGATTATAAGTGAACCCAAAGTTCTTCATTATTGTTCAAGCCCCACGGGGTCGTAGTTTTTAAGCTAATGATATGTTTAGACTCCAAAATACGTAGGGCCTTGTCTCTGTCACCCCCTCGTTCTAATTTGGGGCCTGATCGATGCAGTAGAAACTAAGTTTATCCCACTTGCTTTGATGGTATTCAGCAAAGTGTCGGGCAACAGGATATGATTTATCTTTATTTGTAATTGCCTGCATGTGTTCAAGAATTCTTAGTTTCGCTGGTTTAATAGTGCTGCCGATGTATCACAGCTTGCAAGGACAGGTGAGACAATATACAGTGTATTCTGAGTTGCAATTAAGCAACTGCTTGATCTTAATGTTGGGTTTGTTGTCGCCTAAACGGTTAGGATATTCAGATATTTTACTACTGAATTTGCATGCCTTACACTTAAGACAGGGAAAGAAACCAGTCGATTTCGAAATTTTGATGGGTTGGGCCAAGGATCTAAAATGGCTATGGACCAAATGATCTGCCAAAGATGGACATCTTCTGTAAGTGATTAAAGGCCTCTTTGGCAGATTTTTCTTTAGGACCCTGTCAGCAGTTAGTATATGCCAGTGTTTCTGAAAGATGCTCACTATTTCACCTGATTTGGTGTTAAATTCCGTTATCATACGGACCTCATCAGGTGCCTCAGTTTTTTGTTTGGAACTAGGAGATCCCTCCTATTGATTCCAGAGGCTTTACTACTGGCTTGTTTCAAAATATTGCTGGTATATCCCCTACTCTCAAATCTCCCATGAGCTTCAGTTACTGCCTGGTTATAGTCTTGTTCAAGAGAACAATTTCTCTTTAGGCGTAAAAATTCGCCGTATGGTACATTTTTACAAGACTTTTCGGGTGGTATGACCTGGCATGCAAGACCGCGTTTCCCGCGGTAGGTTTTCTGTACAGGCGGGTTTGTAAGATGTTGTTATGTACAAAAATTTCAAGGTCAAGGTAATTGATGCTACAGGTACTGATTGTGCTAGTAAATCTCAAATTGAGAGTGTTGGTATTTTGGGTAGAGATGTACTCTTCTGCTGACTGGCGATCCCCTTGCCAGATTATGAACAGGTCGTCTATGTACCTAGTCCACATCAAGATTTTTTCTGTCCATTCATGGTTGGAGTCACTCCATGCCTCGTGCTTCTCCCACCAGCCTACGAATAAATTCGCATAGCTGGTGGAGAAGCACGAACGGAAAAAAAAAAAATAATTATATATATATATATATATATATATATATATATATATATATATATATATATATATATATATATATATATATATATATATATATATATATATATATATATATATATATATATATATATATATATATATATATATATATATATATATATATATATATATATATATATATATATATATATATATATATATATATATATATATATATATATATATATATATATATATATATATATATATATCCACCTCGTAATTTGGCTGACCCAAGCCTCTTCGCACGGTGGGCTCCCGGCGGTGGAGCCACCCCCTTAAAATCCACCAAACTCCAGTGACCACAATCCTTGTGACAAGAAAACACCGGAGCCGTGGCCTCTATTCACAAACGTGTTTATTGCAACACACAGTCCCGACGCGTTTAGGAGTTACATTACTCCTATCTCACGCGTCTGCACTGTGCGTTGCAATAAACTCATTTGTGAATAGAGGTCACGCCTCCGGAGTCACAAGGATTGTGGCCAATGGATTTTGAAATATAACTGCTTAAACATTGAAGAGTGGTGATTGAACTGTCCCTTTAAAGCTGGAAGAATTTGGACTTGGTCCCTTTTCAGTGTTTATGAAGCTACGTTTTTTAAATCTGTAACGAGCCCACTGGTGCAGAAGTAACTGGCATTTGACAAAGAGTCATGGGACTCGAAACACGTTATGCCTGAAATACTCACTTTTAAATAAAATGCAACCTGAAGAGAACTGCTGGTGTGGCCTGGATTGCGTCGCAGTAGCAGCGCGTAAGCTTTGATGGATATATATATATATATATATCTATATATATATATATCTATATATATATATATATATATATATATATATATATATATATATATATATATATATATATATATATATATTTTTTTTGCTTCCTCTTTTTGCCAGGTCGCGCACTCAAGCACGGGTGCTTTATTGCGAGGGGCGAACCTCGCTCGTATTTCAGCTCCTTTTTCTCCGTATTTTCCAAGGAAAACAAGCACTCACGGGAGGAGGATCAATCGGTTTTTATTACTGACCCTCTGAGCACCAGAGGGTCAGTAATAAAAACCGATTGATCCTCCTCCCGTGAGTGCTTGTTTTCTTTGGAAAATACGGAGAAAAAGGAGCTGAAATATATATATATATATATATATATATACATATATATATATATATATATATATATATATATATCCCACTTCGTTCTCCTGCTTATTGAATGCAGCCTGCCTTGAGGGCCGCATCGTCTCTCGGACCTCACAGGAGCAGGTCCGTAACATATGCTCCACGTTACCCTTGTTGCTGGTAAAAGATAACAACGATGCCTTGTGTAGCTGGCTGAAAATCAGTTTTATTCGGCCTGACTCGAACGCTTTTCAGCGGTCCTCGCAGCCTTGCTCACCGATATTTACAAAAGTCAAAAGCAGCCGTTTTTAAACTCATTTTGATATGTGTCACGTGTTGTACTACAAAACAATGAAAAGTGTAGACAGACTCGTAGTTTTTCATGTTACAAGCAATTCTTTGTTTTGTAAAATAAAATTATAATTCCAAACTTGGAATTCATTACATGATTGTATAATGGATCACCAGAATTAAAAAATCACCAAATTTACATTACATTTTTACAAGTAGTATTGCATGCAATCGCAATTCTTAACTGTCTCGTTTGTGATCGCCATATTCGCGTCTATCTTGACTAAATTAGTCTATTATGCCCTAGTGGGCATATTATTACCCAAACGCCACAGGTATGTCGATTATGGCAATTGCATCTTTCAAAAGTTATTTCAAACTTGATCTCGCCCAAGTGGGCAAATTACTATTGAGATTAACAATACAATAACTGCAATATTGATGATATTACTGATCATATCTACAACCCCGCCCATGTGGGCATAGTTATAACTTAATCCCCAATATACTAGCTCGAATGATGTTCTGCTCTCACAAGACAAAACTAGATCATAAACTACTCCTTTCTTTGCTATATGTAGACTATCTTCTGGTTTAAACCCTGTTTACTCGACTGTCTAAAGTTAATTAAAACATTCTTAAAATCATGAGTGGCAGACAATTGCTTTCTTACATTACAAATTCATATCCCTTACAAATATCTTACAGCACATTGAGGCCCTCCGGTTGCTTAGAGTTCATTTCTATAATACACGGTTTCCTCCTCTTATATCTTTTTCTACAGCATCTACCATGTAGTATGTCAGCCCAGAAACATCTTTGCTGTGGAATCTTTCAAAGTGGCTGGCCACTGGATACGCATGATCTCCATTCTGTCTGTCTACCTGCCTCTGTCTCCCTCTATCTGTCTCGCTCCTTTTATCTCCCTCCCTCTGTCACCCTCCTCCCTCTGTCTGTCTCCTTCTGTCTCCCTCTGTCTGTCTCCTTCTGTCTAACTCTGTCTGTCTCCTTCTGTCTCCCTCTGTCTCTCTCTCTCTGTCTCCCACTCTCTCTATCTCTCTTTCTCTCTCTCCCTTCCTCTCTCTCGCTCTCTCCCCCTCTCTCTCTCTCTCTCTCTCTCTCTCTGTCTCCATCTGTCTCCCTCTGTCTCTCTCACTCTGTCTGTCTTTTTCTCTCTTTCTCTCTGTCTCCCTCTATCTGTCTCCCTCCCTCTGTCACCCTCCTCCCTCTGTCTGTCTCCCTCTTTCTCCCTCTGTCTGTCTCCTCCCTCTGTCTGTATCCCTCTGTCTCCCTTTCTCTGTCTCCCTCTCTCTGTCTCCGTCCCTCTCTCTCCCTCCCTCTCTCTCTCTACCTCCCTTTGTTTGTTTCCCCTCTGTCTCCCTCTATATGTCTTGCTCCCTCTGTCGCCCTCCTCCCTCTGTCTCCTTCTGTCTGTCTCCCTCCCTCTGTCTGTCTCCCTCTGTCTCCCTCTCTCTGTCTCCCTCTGTCTCCATCCCTCTATCTCCCTTCCTCTGTCTCCCTCCCTCTTATGTCTCCCTCTCTCGCCCTCTTTCTGTCTCCCTCTATCTCCCTCCCTCTGTCTCCCTCTCTGTCACTGTCTCCCTCTGTCTCCTTCCCTCTGTCTGTCTCCCTCTCCCTCCCACTGTCTCCCCCTGACTCCCTCCCTCTGTCTCCCTCTCCCTCCCTCTGTCTCCCTCCCTCTGTCTCACTCTCTCTGTCTCCCTCTCTCTGTCTCCCTCTCTCTGTTTACCTCTCTCTCTGTCTCCCTCCCTCCCCCTCCCTCTAGCACCCTCTGTCTCCCTCGCTCTTCCTCTCTCCTTCTGTCTCCCTCTCTGTCTGTCTCAGTTTCTGCCTCAATCTGTCCATACCTGTCCCTGCCTCTGTTTGTCCCTGCCTGCTCCTGTCTCCCTCCCTCTGTCTCCCTCTCCGTCTCTCTGTCTCTGTCTGTTTCTGCCACTATCCGTCTGCCCCTGTCCCTGCCTCTATCTGTCTCTGTCTGTTACTGCCACTATCTGTCTGCCCCTGTCCCTGCCTCTATCTGTCTCTGTCTGTTACTGTCTCTGTCTCTATCTCTGTCTGTCTCTGTCTCCCTCTCTCTCTCTCTGTCTCCCTCCCACTCTCTCTCTCTGTCTCCCTCCCACTCTCTCTGTCTTCCTCCATGCTCTATCTCTCTCTCTCTCCCTCTGTCTCACTGACTCTATCTGTCTCCCTCTCTCTTTCTCTGTCTCCCTCCATCTGTCCGTCTCTCTCTGTCTCCCTTTGTCTGTCTCCCTCCCTCTGTCTCCCTCTATCTGTCTCCCGGACTCTGTCTCCCTCCCTCTGTCACCCTCCTCCCTCTGTCTGTCTCCCTCTTTCTCCCTCTGTCTGTCTCCTCCCTCTGTCTCCCTCCCTCTGTCACCCTCTTCCCTCTGTCTGTCTCCCTCTTTCTCCCTCAGTCTGTCTCCCTCTCTCTGTCTCTGTCCCTCTGTCTCCCTCCCTCTGTTTCCCTTTGTCTCTGTCTCCCTCTCTTTCCATCTCCCTCTGTCTGTCTCTGTCTCCCTCCCTCTGTCTCCCTCCCTCTGCTTCCCTACCACTGCCTCCCTCTGTATGTCTCCTCTGTCTCCCTCTGTCTGTCTCCCTCTTCCTCCCTTGGACTCCCTCCTTCTGTCTTTCTCTGCCTCCCTCTGTCTCCCTCCATCTGTCTCCCTCTCTCTTTCTCCCTCTGTTTCCATCTCTCTCTCTGTCTCCCTCCCGCTCCCTCCCTCTGTCTGTCTCCGTCTGTCTCCCTCTGTCTCCCTCCCTCTGTCTCCCTCTATCTGTCTCCCTCCCTCTGTCTCCCTCCCTCTATCCCCCTCCCCCCTCTGTCTCCCTCCCTCTGTGTGTCGCCCTCTTTCCGTCTCCTCTGTCTCCGTCCCTCTCTCCCTCTGTTTCCCTCTGTCTGTCTCCCTCCCTCTGTCGCCCTCCTCCCTCCGTCTCCCTCCCTCCGTCTGTCCCTCTGTCTGTCGCCCTCTGTCTCCCTCCCTCTGTCTCCCTCCCTCTGTATCCCTCCATCTGTCCATCTCCGTCTATCTCCCTTTGTCTGTCTCCCTCCTTCTGTCTCCCTCTATCTGTCTCCCTCACCTCTGTCTCCCTCCCTCTGTCTGTATCCCTCTTTCTCCCTCTTTCTCCCTCTGTCTGTCTCCCTTCTCTGTCTCCCTCTGTCTCCATCCCGCTGTCTCTCTCCCTCTGTCTCGCTCCCTTGCTCCCTCTGTCTCCCTCTGTCTGTCTCCCTCCCTCTGCCGCCCTCCTCCCTCTGTCTCCCTCCCTCTGTCTGTCACCCTCAGTCTCCCTCTGTTTGCGTCCCTCTGTCTCCCTCCCTCTCTCTCTCCCTCTGTCTGTCTCCCTCCCTCTGTCTTTCTCCCTCTGTCTCCCTCTGTCTGTCTCCCTCTGTCTGTCACCCTCTGTCACCTCACCCCAGCTTCCCAGGCACACACACAGCTGCACCCCAGTACTTCACAGGTCTTTAAAAGACCATTTACTTGTTAATGAGGCTTTGTTGTGAATCGCCCGGCCCCAATAGAGCTGAGTGTCTCGGAGTCTGCGCTGCTGCGGCGGTGTTTGCAGACACTCTTTACGGGCTGTACTATGATTACCCGTGGGTTAATACATAAACCTGGGGCACACTACACATTGAGATTATATTCTCTCACTGTGAAATTAAACTCAAAAGCTATTTCACTGTGTAGGCCTTGCTCGACTTTTCCTTAAACAGGCCTAGATGGGATTACAATGATCACAATGCTAGAAATATGTTTCAAAGTTATTTCCTACTTGATCTGCTTTAATGATGAAATCTGATTTTTGACAACTTAAGTGTAACTTTGTAAAAATGTACTTTATTCTGCCTGATCCCAAACTGGCTTAATACCAGCCTGACACTTGTCACTCTTCCCGAGCCAAAATACACATCCTGGTCTAGGAAGGAGAATTAATGAATTTGGTCCAGGTGGCAGTACCCTGCCTCTCCAGGAAGAGCGAATGGGCGTTAACCAATGACCACTTAGTAGGTATTAGCTGTTTGGCAGTGGATAAGAACAGTTGGCAGAACAAAGAACAGCTTTAGCACTACCTCTTTGTCTTGGAGATTCCAGGTAGGGTTTTTCATATTCGTTTCCAGGACACTCCCAGGTAGTCTGGTTCCAAAGACAGTAAAAGGGAGAACCAGTTTTGCCATCATCAAATGGGAGGAGAGCGTAACTAAATCTAGGGAGTGGCTAAGGAGCTGAGTACCGGCCTGCCTGGTGTACGATGGGGTCTGCCAACTTGAGCTAGAGGCTCTTAGCTAATTTTACAATAAATCAAAGCGGAATTGCTGTAAAAAGGAGGAACTGTCAGAAAATAGTTAGGAATGGGTGGAAGACTTACTCAAGTTACTGGCTATTGCACAGGATAAATCTGGCACCTCAAACACCACCTCCACAGAGCATTCCTGGACCTTGAAAGGCTACATCTGAAGAAGACTCTGCTAGAAGACGACTCCTGACTCCTATTGGAAGAAGAGTTATGTTAATAGCATTTTATATAGCGCACGTACACCCAGAGGTTTCATGGCACTGACTAGCAGGGGCACAGGTGGAAAGGGTGGTTATGCCTAGGCCAGAGGAAAAAGCCAGGTCTTAAGCTGTTTCCTAAACATTAAGAGGTCGGTGCAGGAGCGGATCCCCAAAGGAAGGGAATTCCAGAGTCTGGAGGCAAGGGTCGCAAACCTGCGTTCTCCCTGATGTTGCAGTTTGAAAGTGGGAGTAACCAAAAGATGAAGATTGGCAGATCGAAGATTACGGGAGGGGATGTACCTGGGCAGGAGAGTGTTAATGAATTGGGCACTACGAGCATGGAGAGATTTGAAAACGATACGTGCTGTTTTGAATTCTACTCGTTGAGAGATGGGGAGCCAATGAAGTTGTGTTAGCAGCGGCCTGGCTGACTGCCAACGGGGTTGTCGGTGAATCAATCTGGCTGCTTGATTCTGCACCAGTTGAAGGCATTTACTGAGAAAAAGAGGGAGGCCCAGATAGATTGAATTGGCATAATCCAGGTGTGACAGTACTAACTCTATCACCACCTGGATCAAGGCCAACTGGGTTAGCATCCGACTGATTTTCTTGATCCTGCAAAGCTGGTAAAAGCAGGAGCATACCACCGTGCCTACTTGGATATTCAGTGACAGATCCCTATCAATGACTACTCCCAGGTTCTTTACCGAGATAGAGGGGGTGGGCAGGGGACCGAATTCGGAGGGCCAATAGTGTGGGCCTCAAAATATTTGGCTTTTGCCGTTAAGAATTACTTCGGTCTTGCCGGGATTCAATTTTAAATGATTAGAGTCCATCCAATAACGAATATGCAGCATGGTGTCCTGGAACTCCCTGATGGAATCGGGAGAATTGTCTATTGTAAAAATAAGTTGAAGGTCGTCTGCATAGTTGAATGTGACTGCCTTGAACCTTTCCAGTGACTGGAGCAGAGGGACAAGGTACAGGTTAAACAAAAGGGGGGACAACGAAGAACCCTGAGGAACCCCGCAGGGGGCTGGAGTTTGGGGGCTGTGAAGGGAGCAAGGCGGACCGCTTGAGTGCGGTCGCTAAGGAAGGAACTAATCCAGCTGTAGGCTGAGTTGCGGATGCCGGCCTGTTCGACACGATCCAATAAGATGGCATGGTCGACCGTGTCGAACGCGGCCAAGAGATCCAGTAATACCAGAGCCTGAGGTATTCCCTTATCTGCATTGTCGCGGAGAGAGTCCACGACAGCGGTGATAACAGTCTCGGTGGAATGAGCGGGCGAAATCCCGCATGATGATGATCCAAGTGGTTAGAGTGTTCAATAAAATTGGAGAGATGGGTGGTTACATGGGCTTCAAGGACTTTAGCCACTTAGGGGAGAAGAGAAATTGGCCTATAATTGGAGAGGATTGAGGAATCCGCACCCGCTTTTTTAAAGAGGGGTACGACTACTGCCTCTTTAAAGGCTTTAGGAACCAAGCCCTGTGACAGAGAGGCATTGAGAAAGGTCAGAATGGGGGCAGAGAGGTTCGAAAAGATTTCCTTTAAGATATAAGGAGGGCAGCAGTCCCTGGGGGAACCAGATTTTACCCTTATTAAAAGGGCTTGTAGGGAGTCTGCATTGAGAGGTGGAAACTTATCAAAATAGTGGTAGCTGGAGATCTGTGGGGAGGGGTTCAGTTTAGAGGCAGTAGCTGAAATACTAGCTTTGATTGTAATAATTTTATCAATAATATATTGGTTAAGAGAGTTGCACAGATTTTGGGTCACAGTTGGTTTTAGAAGAACCCTCTCCATGTTTGACAATTTATTGACGATTGCAAAAATGTCTTTGGATTTATTTTCGGAATGAGTAATAATGTTTGAGAAATATGAGGCCTTGGCTTAGGGGATGGCTTGCTTATAAGCGGTACGGGTGGCCAGATAGAGGGATTTTACGTGTGGATCATAGTCTCTCCTCCATTTTCGTTCCTTTTGACGGATATCTAGTTTTTGGGCCCTTAAGTCATGAGAGAACCACTTCTGGGCTTCTGGACGGCAGGCGGTTTTGAATTTTTTCAAAGGGGCATGTACATTGCTCGCTGCTAGCAGCCAATGGGAGATATTAGTTTCGACCTGCTCAAGGTTCATATTGTCAACTGGAATGGAGCTAGCTAAACTGTCCAAAAAGGCTTGTTTGTCAAGAGTGCTCCATTTTCTGATAAGGCCTCCTTCCAGTGTCGGGGGCTTACTATCAGTCAAAATAGAGATAGTAAATTTGATCAAAAAATGATCAGACCATATGCAAGGGCATATGGTGGGAGTGGAGATAGTGAGATTATTGCTCCACACCTGATCGAGAATATGTCCCTTAATGTGCGCGGCGCAAGTGATGTGGTGGCAAAAATTGAGACCAGAGGGAAGTTCCATGAATTCACTCACCTGAGGGTTGCCTAACTCATCATTACACCAGTAATTGAAATCTCCGAGTAAGAGAACTTTTGCGTAGTCTGTAACCACAGCGGCTAGTTGTTCGCACAAGGAGAAAGGGAATAAGGGCATATTTTGAGGGGGTCTGTAGATTAAAACGCAAATTAGTGGGCCAACCTTAGATTCAAGTTTGATGATTAGGTTATCTGCTGCAGGGAGATTCAAGGCGGACAGAGAGGTAAAGACATAGTCTTTCTTAATAACGGCTGCTACTTCTCTCGTCTTTCCTGGAGCCCGATCGGCATGTAGAATATAATATGAATCTGGAAGGGCTGCCAGGATGTCCGGGGAGGAGTCAGTATTAAGCCATGTTTCGGTAATAAAAAAGACATCAGGTTTGTCGGAGAGGAGAAACAAAAAGATATCCAATTGGTGCTTGATCAAGGAACGGGTATTAAGATAGGAGATGTGAAGTTTTAAATTAGTGACTGGGGCTGGAATGAGCATCTGTCTCTGGCAGGGAGTAGTGGGCAGGAATTCAGATGTATTTGGGGGTCTCGGAAAATATTTTGCCTGGTATAGTGTTCTTAAATCTTCCGAGGAGTATGTGGTCATTTGGACAGAGGGACTGGCCCCTGGACCCGTCCTGACGTGGACGAGCGCAGATGGGCTTGCCTTTGGCGCGTCATCGGCGCGCCTGCTGCACGTCCGGGACGGTGCAGCCATTTTATCCTCACGAGGGCGGGAGGGCCGAGCAACTGGTCCGACAACCCAAATCCTCCCCTAAGATGGCGGCTGAGGAGAACCCCCGACAGCACCTAATCGGCTGAGGTGGGAATGTAACAATGCAGGTCAGTGGCAAAAAGAATTTAATAAAAAGACAATTTTTAAAAGCATACCGCTAAGCTACTTTTCCGGCTTCCGCCTCAGGAATGAACTCTGCTAATCTGCGCGCATGAGCAGGGGCCCGTCTTTTATCCTCACGAGGGCGGGAGTGCTGAGCAACTGGTCCGACAACCCAAATCCTCCCCTAAGATGGTGGCTGAGGAGAACCCCCCGACAGCACCTAATCGGCTGAGGTGGGAAGGTAACAATGCAGGTCAGTGGCAAAAAAGAATTTAATAAAGAGACAATTTTTAAAAGCGTACAGCTAAGCTACATTCCCGGGTTCCGCCTCAGGAATGAACTCTGCTAAAAGGGTTGCACAAAGGCTCAAGGACTCCTGACTTCTGTTAGCACCCAGGGATTGGAACTGCTCTCCAAAGGCCAAGTTTAACTGCTTTATGGACACAGCAAGCAGAAGGTCCCCTCACACCACGAAGGCTTAGCCGACTACAGAGGACTGGAGGCTACAGGATATCTTGCAGGAGAGAGACCTATTGCCTAGAAGCTAAGGAACTAGGGATTCCAGGACTGATTGAAGGAACTTTCTCAGCAGTTGGAGACTCAGCGGCATATTTATAAGCACCTGATGGCACCGGACCATCACTTTTTTGGAGGCTTTGGTCGCGTTGCGCCACATCCCATATTTACAACGTGGGTATAAGCCACTTAACGTTGGTTAACGCCACCTTGTAAAATTGCCCTTTCAACAGCAGTCCGCTGCAATAAAGGGGCAGGCAATGGGTGTTCCACTGCAACACCCATTGCTTTTTGACCCTGCCCCATATTCACAAGGATGGGACAGCACCAAAAATTAAGAACAGGTAAAACCTGGTCAATATTATGGTGATGCAAGGAAAAATTATTCATTTCTCCTTGTATTCTATATTCTGCAGCACCCCTAGAAACAGCAAATCGCTTTAACCACATCCTTGCGGGTAAGATTTACCGCAGGTCCTGAGCCTTAACAAAAACGGGCGTGGTCATGACGGAACGGTTCCGTCATGAGCACAGCTCAACCGATGCTCATGACGGAACCGTTCCGTCATGGGCATCAAAGGGGTTAAGGATTGTTTGTGTGCAGGAAAATATCTCTTCCTGCACATAAACAATCGCCCCTGTAGCCAGGTACCCATGCAACATAGCCCAAGGGTGACTGCACTAGGCAGCTTTTTTTGCACCAGTGCTAGGGAAACGCAGGGGGGCGCCGTATTTTTGTAAATACGCCGCATCTCTGCATTTTGAAAGTGTCGGAGCGCGGCGTTGCCAAATTTGGCGTTACACCTCCCTCCGACATTTTCTTGTACATATCCCCCTAAGTTGGAAGATCAAATCTTTAACTGGGATGATCTACTTGATGTGTCCGACCTCTGCTCCATCGCTGTTGGCGTGACATTACTCCTAGGCCCTGGTCCTCCACAAACTGTTGATTTTCATTAGCAATTTACCTTTTCTGGCCACTCTTAAAATTCAAACTTGAAAAAGTCATCCGTATTTCTCCCCTTAACATGTCCTAATGATATTGGTCTCTTTTTCCTCATTACAGGTTTCTCTATGTTCTAAAATGGGTTTGGGGATTTTATTGTGCTGTTTCTTGACTTTAAAATTGTTGGTACTGCTTGAACTAAACATGTATGTGGAAATTAAGATAAGAAGCCCCAATTCAGGAAGGCAGGAATGTTCAGACTGTACTTTATTGTAAAGAAAGGGAGATACTCCGTCCACACCAGCTTTCCTTCCTAGAGCCACCTTTTAACTGTCTCTATGCAACTCACCACAATCCAACATTCCATTAAAGAACATTCCGTTAGAATAATAAGGGTGACTCAAAGGAGTGTACCAACATACATAAATGTATAGAAACAATACTACGCCCCCAAACAAAAACCATAATAAAGAGAAAATAAATTAGCAAATAATTATTAAAAATCAATCTGTTGAAGTTCCATATTCTCACATAACCCAATTGTGCAGCCCCTTTAAAAACGTTTAAAACCTAATGTAGATTGCTAAAACAAGTGCCTCTATGTTTCTTCCATGGGAATAAAACTTTGACCATGTCATCCACCTTAACATTCACATCTTTAACTTCTTCGCAAACACCATAGTGATATTTCCTATCTTTTTGCTTCACTAACACAATAGCTCTCCCCCTGGTTATTTTCTCCTCAACAGTGGGAAACTGACTCACAGACCCAAAGAGGACACACTTTGGCCTTTGCATTATGTTTCTGGACCATCTCAAAAGGGCACATTCCTGTTGTAGAGTGCAGGTGAACTTGTATTCCTTCACTCTACTTTCAACCATCCGGACCCAATTCCCCCTATCAATTTTCCAATGTGAATGGCTTTCTACAACCTTCTGTTGAATCTTTCAACCATTCCATTTGTTTCGGGATGATAAATGGCACACTTCTTGTGCACAATTCCTCTCTCATGCAAAAATACATTATAATTCCATGGATGTAAACTCCACACCGTTAATCTGTAAGAATGCAAGTTGGTATTTCCTTCCATTTCAAACACCCCAATAAAAATTTACACGTGGTAAAAGAAGCGATGTCATGAACAACCCTCACTTCCACCCACCTAGACAACATATCCATAAGTACAAGCAAGTTTTTACTTGAATTTTGTTTTGTTTCCAAAGGACCCACTATGTCCATAGCTACCTCATCCCACACTTCAATGGGTAGCTCCCTACAAACCATAGAAGCTGTTCGCATCTTTTAAGACTTGTTCTGCCAGTTTACATTCACAACATTCTCTGACTACCCTCTCAATTTGTAGATCCATGCTGGCCACCAGCATATACTTCTTAAGCGTTCTTTCGTTTTACAAATTTCCAGTAGTACCTCATGGGCCAAAGACAAAATGTGACATTCCCACCACTCAGGTTAAACAAGATGTAATGCTCCTGGGTGGCAGAGGGATGTTGTTGGGCAGTGGCACACTTGTCATGGCCCCAGCATGTATTGCAAACAATGGTGGTTAGGTGTGACCACAAAGAAAGATGATCACTGGCCCTGGTGGGAAATTGTATGCCTTCCCATCAGACAATCCCTGGTGAAGAAGGAGTGGAGGAAGGACTTTTTGCACTCCATTGATGCAAAAATGCAACCATGATAAGTGACATGTAATCCTACTGAAAGGTATACCAGAGAGGATCTTGGTCACTTTTCTTCTGGCTCATGTTCTTATGCTTGTGATCTTTCATCTAACTGCAATTCATTTAAAGTTAATATTTTTTTTTTAAATGACGGGAACGCTAATACCACAGATCACTGGGCCAATTTTGCATATAGGACCAGTAGGTATCACTACAGGGTACAGCTATTGCATTCCAAACCTATTAATTATGCTTTATTCAGCCACACTCTCAGGTAGGGAGTTTGGAGTGGTTTGGAGATGCTAGTTTAAGGTATCCCTTGCCTCAGTGATCACCAAAGGCAGACCTGTCAGAATGTCAGATGGCCATAATTCTCCTTGCCCCGTGCAACATTTATTTATAGATTTGAAAACATGCCTTTCCTATGTATTAGGTAGGCAGATAAAAAAAGGTTATTTAGACAATTGTCCATAATACATTCTAAAAACATATTTAGCTATTACAATCAATAAATGAGCCCCATCTTGACTACCAAACACCCCCTTCCCACTACAATTTCTCATTAAAACTGTTGGCCAGTCCATACAAACCGAGCAATTCCAACTGCCTCATCTAAATAACGCATTTCTGATAACAGCTCCATAGCTTTCATCCTATGGATAGTATCATATTTAAAAAACAAGGGTCTTAAAAACTCAATCTCATTTGCGAGATAAAAACATAGTCCATAAGTATATACTGTAAGAAACATTTTACATTCAGGTGGCGGGGCAGGGGCAGAGATCACTGTTATCCTGGACCCTGGCCCAATATGGGTGGGATGAGTGGATTGGATTACATCCCACCCTGACCCCTAATATTTCGTTTTGCAGCCCTGGATCTGGTAGCTATAACAGGTAGAGAAAAACAGTGTCCTGGCCTAGAATAGTGATTGAGAAACTAATAGATGGTTTCTTTCTCAGATAGAATAGGTCATTAGCTTCAGACACCAAAACTGCAGACTCATTCAATGCATGCTTGGGTGTATTAAAATATCTTAGGGCCTGAGTGAAAGCCAACAAGTTCCAGGAGACCAGATTGAATTCTCTCCCTGTGGCCTGAACCATGGTGTCTTGGGGGAGTGATAAAAACCTTCTATGAACTCCCCCTTTTAATCGGTCCCATTCATAGGCGGGTTCAAGGGAAAAAACCTCTCCTCCATACAAACCCAACAGAGGTATGATCCCTTCATAGGCCCTTAGTGGTGGAATATGGGAAAGCCCCCCAAATCTACTATTAAATCTTGATAGACAGCTGGCCTGCAATAGGGCCTTCAGCTAAATACCATCGTAATGCTTGCCCCAGTTCAGGTTTCTCCTAAAAGTCAAGCCTAATTATTTATATTGGTCGACTTGCTCCACCCACCGTGTGTCTAAGTACCAGCTACATTTCTTTACTTTTTTCCCAAAAAACAAAATCTTGGTATTTTTCAATGCATTTAGTTAACAGTGCAAACCTATTGGGGTACAATCCAGTAATACCAGATCATCTGCAGAAAGCAGACAGTCATAATACTGTTTCTCAACTTTAGGGGAGAAAGACTTGGATTGTGATATAAAAGTAGAGAGGTTGGCTAAAAGTAGACTAAAAAAGCTGGGGATTATAAAACGCACCCTTGCCAAAGGCCATTCGCGATGAAGATTCTTTGAGATAATCGACCCGACCTGTCAAATTCCACCCGAGCCCAAATACCAGAATGCAAATAATGAAGTACACTAAGGAGGTTTGTCTGGAGTTCCCAGGCAGCAAGTCTTCCCAATAGGATGTCCTGATTCACAGAATCAAAAACAGTCCTGAAGTCGACAAAACAACAGCACAGCCCTTGATTTACTTACAGGGCCTTCCGAATAATGGCCCATAATGCAAAGCAGTGAGCTGTGGTAGAATGGCCCTCTCCAAAAGCCCCCCTATTCTGTTGGAATTTCCTTGGTTTCAATAGCCCAGTCTTCAAGCTTAGATAAAATAATTTTAGAAAAGATCTTTAGTGAGATATCAAGAAGGTTAGTAAGCCTATAACGTATTGGGGTCTGTACCACTCCATTTTTTAAAAATAGGTTTTACTATAGCCCCTTTCCATGATGAAGGGTAAAGGTCGGACGTGGCAATCCAACAAAACAAGGATAAATAAACCGTGGCTCACCAAACACTGTTCGACTTGATTATTAATGTTAGAATGTTGTTGGGCTGGTGGCTCGGAAGAGCTTTACTCTATCAATGACTACTCTTACTTCCTTTATTGAAAACCAAGTAAGTGGTAATTTCGTCCGAGAATTCTCTGGGGTCCATCTGGGACAGAAGTTCCTCCATATAGATCTGTCAAATAGGTAGCCCACTGATCTTCTAGGATCATACAAGCAAGAGTACCCCTATTTAGAGCACTAGACCTTTGCCCAAATCTTTTGCTGATCCTCAGAGAGTATAATTTCCTGCATGTCATCCCACTTACTATGGTAGAAGGCGGCTTTGTTCGCCTGCACAAGAGATTTATATTGTAATTTGAGTTTAGCCAGCTCCTGGGAGGCTAAAGTCCCTGGATGACGCATGGCACTCCTGGCTGTCCGTCTCACCAATCTCTTGGCAGGCAGAATCAAACCAGCCCCCAGCCTTGAGGCGGAGGTCAGCTCGCAGTCCTTGCTCAGTTATGTTTACTGCGATTCAGCCCTAAACTTGGTGTACAATTTTATTGTATCACACAATTATATCATCAACATAGATAGGGGGATATCGATCTTCTCCTTTAGTTGAAAGGTAGCTAAATGTTGGAGATGAATAGGATCCAAGGGCCAGATGTAGGTAGACATTTACTGACCGGTAAATGGCTATTCTAGATGTAGGTGGTCTATTTTACCGATTCGGTAAATTTACCGAAACGGTAAAATACCGAATCGGTATTTTTACCGAATCGGTAATTTTGATATGTAGGTGGGACTCTTTTGAGTCCCACAGGCCTTACCGAATCGGTATTTTACCACCCAATCCAATTGGGTGGTAAAATACCGATTCCAGGTGTGCATGCACATGTGTGCATGCACACCTATGGCATGTGACAGACGGATATGCCCTTAGGGCATGTCTGTGTGCCACATGTCACACATGCCTTAAATCGGGGTGCTAGAGGGTGTCAAAGTGGCTTCAAAGCCCATAGGAATCAATGGGCATTACCGAATTGGTATTTACCGATTCGGTAAAATACTGATTCCTACAGAATCGGTAATTCAATTACCGATTTTCCCTACATCTCCCCCCTTCTATTTTACCGATTCATAAATACCGAATCGGTAAAATTCGGTATTTATGAATCGGTAAAATTAACTTACCTACATCTGGCCCCAAGTGTGTTGAAAGCTTATGTGGATAGGACATTCCTAGAGGCAATACCCTATCAGGGGTCACTGGCTCGCAGAGGTTGAGGACTGCTGTAGTGGCCCAGTGATCACTGTCTTCATATTGTGCCACCTCAAAATTTTAAAACATGCCTGTCCTATTTATTAGACAACTAACATGTCTAATATAACTAGATATTTTTTTTTTCTTCGAAGCAGGTTTTTATCCTATTGGGCCATTCTTCAGTTTGTTATCCCAGGCCTATGAATAGCTTCTGGCATGCCCGACCCAAGGTGTCCCTGTTGAACACCAGTTTTGCAACATGCTTAGTCCCTTAAAGTAAGGTTCCATGCTACTTAGCATTAAACCCACAAAACAGTGGAATGGGTCAGCTGGTTCTTTACCAGAGGACTTTCATCCTCAAACCTATAAAAAAGAGAGGATGAGAAGTACATATAGGGTTGACATTTACACTAATCCTACGACTGCAGGTTTTCTGTCGTCAACTGGTCTCAGAAAGTGACATGCTTGCCAGTCTACATCCCCTTAATTTCGCATGTATCCTCATTGCTTGCACCGAGCCACCCATTTCCCCATCTTGTGATAAAAATTGATAGGCCCTTTTTTATTGGTGTTACAAGGTTGAGGGGTGAAACAGGCCTATTTCCAGAAGCACTCCTGTTAAGTCTTAGTAGGTAAGCTTCAGCCCAATCAGCCCAAAGAGGAGACATAGCAGAGAGCCTGTAAATACCTCTGTTTTAATGATTGGTGGAGGATCTGTATGCGAGACAAACAAATAATCTGATCCAATGAAACTATTCCATGATCTCTGGCCACTGTCATTGAATATGAGCTCAAGCAAGCAACCTGCAAGTCCAGGATCCTCACCATCCTGCTGAGACATGCAGTGGGTCATGAGCTCATAAGTTTGAATCCCAGCAAGGCCACCTCAGCCTTCCAACCTTTTGAGCTGGTGAATTGAGTACCATCAATTGGGTGATATTATTTAACACCCATTATTTACAGTGCTTAGAAACGGCAGGAGTTTGGTATGGGGCGCTATATCAACATAATATAATAATAAAATGTGTTGTAATTATTGGTTTATCTGCATGTAGAAGAGACACCGACGGAATCCTCGAAGCACATAAATATTACTGATAAATATTTTGAATTCAGACTTGAAGCAATTTTCTTATGTTTGCAGGGACACAGTTAGTATATGTTGGTACAGTGACCTTTTAACGCCCTTTGAGTTAGAAACCTCGGTCCTCAGATGGAAATTCCGATTTGCAATGCTTTCTATCCCAGAACTTCTGAAGAGCTGCCAAGTTTGTACAGTTCAGGTGGTGAGTGGTTGACGCTTTGCAGTGTAACTTTAAAACACCAGGAAAAGGTGTGGATTACAAGTACTATTTTTTTAAGAATCCCAGGACAGGGAGCTTTTGTAGCTCAGAGGGACACATTAACTTTGCTCTCAAAACCCCTGTATGTTACTGATTTTGTTTGGAGGAGCACCAACTAGTGCTGTATTTTTGTAAGTATTTTTATGCACAGGTGCAACTTTCCAGCATTGGTTCTTCCCGTGTGTTGAATTTGGCTTCAGATTTGGTCTTTCGAAAGAAGAGAGTGATCGTCGCTCTCTCGTGACTGGTGTTATTGTCAGGGATCAGATTGCTTTAATGATGTGTTATCCGAGCGCAGTCATTAGATATGTAAAGCCATCTTTGAATTTAGGCGCGCACAACTGCATTTTCCCATTGTTCTTCCGTATCCTGATTCACAGAAGCCGAACTGGGTAACTTTATGCTGCATTTTCACTTGTAGAACTAGGCGCAGAATTGGGGGTGATACACCCTGCAAAGGTAAGTGAAAACCCACAAAGTCATAAGTTTGTGAGCATGCATATTTCTCCTGCAAAGGACCCAAATCATTTTTACACATACAAAAAGAATTTTTTTATGTGGAGTAAAAAATTATATGTGCTACAGAGTCTTTGTGTTGCTTCTAAAGAAGGCAGATTTCTTTATACACGGACATCTCTGACTGCCATATTTTCCATGGAACCCCTGGGATTCTCTGTGAATCCCTAAAAACCAGAACCCTTCTTCAGAGGTATGGTAACCCTCCAGGACAGCAATTACAACATTTATAGATTCATCAAGCCGAAATTGGCTCGCAAAGGGCCAGATTCTGAGAATCTGGCCCTTTGCGAGCGCTATTTTTGCATTTGGGATTCATCATCCCAAATGCAAAAATCGCAATTCTAGAAATCGCTAATTTGCGATTAATTGCATTTAAGGAATCTCAATTTGAGATTCCTTAAATGCAATTCATGAACCATTTAAAAATTACGAATTCGCCATCTGGGGCCGCTATTTACTGTGAAGTCTAACTAAGTGGTAAATAGCAAAAACACTTTAGTGCATTTTTCTAAGTTGTATGTTACACACACACACATGTCCTTTGGACATGTGTGTGCGCAACACCAGTGTACATTACTATTTCAGGGGTGCTACAGGGTGTCCTTTGGACACCCTGGCACCCTTGAAATTGCTTCCTTATTTGCGAATCGCAAATAAGGAAGCAGTAGAAATCGCATAAAATATTGTGATTTCTACATGCATCCCGTTTTGCGAGTCCTTAATAGCGAATCCTTAAAATTCACTATTAAGGACTCGCAAAACAGGACCATGATGAATCTGGGGGTTAAACTTTTTAGTTCTCTGAATCTGGCCCGTACTTCAAAAACTTAAAAAAAAATGTAGGTACGCGACAACTATGTCGAGGTACGCCATCTATTTGGCTCTTTAGCTGCAAAGAAGTCGCACATTTTGCCTAGTTATTTTGCTCTATCAAGTATACAACAAACCTTTCCAATCTATACCGGGCCCATCCAGCAGTAAGGTGCATGCTGTGGTTCATTGTATCAGAAGCCATAACAGTCATATCTGCCAAGTGCAAAATGTAGAGGATTTAAAGAGCCCCTAGGGTATATTTGCCCCATGGCTCTCTATCCTAAAACTTCACACCAGAACATCATAATCTAAGAACATTGTCACCACGCATGAAATTGATAAGCAACGCACTGTCTTATTAATATGGAGTAATCAAGCTGCTATTGTTTGAAATAGGGAGGTGAATACTTACTATTGTGACACCTTTGAAATAATGTTTTTAACATTAACACTTTACATGTAAGTGTATTTTTTGCATTTTTTCACATACAAATTGATTCTAGTTAATGTAGGCCTTCATTTTCAAATGCTTGTAAAATATGGATGTGTAATGCTTATTGTTCTTGTTTCTCATGTAGAGAAGAATGTTTTGTTCTTTAAGATTGAGGTGGAATTTCTTAATTGAATACAGCCTTTCAGCTGCAGTGCGGGCAGCCCCTGTGTCTTACTTGCTGTTTGAAGGTCACAGTTGGAGCCTGCTTGTCAGACATTATGTATGTATATTTTTATAATTCTCTTTATTCAACGTTTTCATTTGTACAGCGTTACATTCAGTTTTGTTATGCACCATATCCAGGAGCTATCTATTCTCGGACATCGAGGTGATGGTCACGAGGAACGATCCCGTCCCAAATATCTTTATAAGTTCGGCCAGAAATTGGAATCGGATAAAGTAAGGCATAGGTGCAGAATGGCTTTTAGAGTAAAAAAAAACTTGCTATATCAACAAACCAGGAGGAAGGGAGGAAAGGTACAGGGAGAATAAGGGGGGGGGGGGGGGTGACCGGTCATAATCTCTTTGCCCCTTGGGGGTACTGCAGATTCCATGAGCGTGTACGGTGGGTATTCCCCGTGCTACTCTTGACTACTCAGGGAGTGGGGATGCGTAGGAGCCTCTTTATCTACGTGTGATCGCATATATAGTTGCAGTGGTCCCCATATGTCTGTTGGGCGGGTCCAAGGTGGCAGGAGGTCCCAATATGCGGATAGCTGCTCCTGGCAAAACGCTGCATCTCTGAGTCATTCCTCTCTATGTGGAGCTCTATTCCTCCCCCAGTTCATCGCGATGTGCAGCTTTGCAAGCAAGAGGAGCAAGGCCGCAAGTTTTCTGCTATCCGTTGTAGGTCTCGTACATATCCCAGCAACACAGTCAGAGGGGACCTTTCTATGCACATTCAAGCATCTGATCTATCGCATTAAAAACGGTCGCTCAGTAGTGTTGAATATTGGGACATTCCCAGGCAAGGTGGAGGAAGGTCGCCTCGAAATAGCTACATCGCTGGCAGGGCCGCCTTATCTATCAATCCTGCTTTGTGGAGCCAGGCTGGCGTTCTGTATAATCTATGAAGAAATTTGAAGTGAATGGGATGGAGCTGGTAGTTTGGGGAAAGTGCACGTGCCTTCGCACAGCAGAATGTCCACTGTTCCTTGCCTCCCACTCTTGTTGGGCTCTTGGTGTATGAAGGGTAGCTGTGTGTTGCATATCTGCGTATAGGCGCATAATGAGCTTGTGTGGTGAGGGGTTTCTCAGGAAGCGCTCAAGGGTGTTGTTGGAAAGTGGGTTATTGGTAGGGGCAAATGTAGGTCTGCCACTGGCAATAAGGCCACTAACACATGATAAGACTCAGCATAGGTCTTAGAAAATTCTATGCTCAACCCTTGGTAACTTGGCTGCGAGCAGACAGGCTTAACTTCAAAGACAGGTATGTAAAGCATTTAAAAACACCATTTCAGTAAATAATTAAGACACAACACAAAATAAAAATCCAACACCAATTTATAAAAATAGGTAATATTATTTATCTTTTAAATGACACCAAAACGAAAAAAATCCACTGTAGGGAACCAGAGATATGAATTTTTAAAGATTCGTCACTTTCTAGTGCCTAGAAACCAACAGTGCCCCTTTTAGTCATTTCGTTTTCTTTGTCAGGGACACACCTTTACAAATTGTTCTGAGGAATTTTCTCACCACTGTAGTGGGCCGCCTTCTTCAGCAAGCGGGGTCCAGTTAGAACACCTTCCTGGAGTTCTGCTTGCGGGTCCCAAAGTATCCAAAACACAATCCAAGGTTCTGGATTCTCCAAGAGGGTCCTTCAATGTGTGAAACTTCAATTCCGCAAGCCACTTGAACAAAATCCTTACAAATCCACTGGTACTCCAGGCTTTGAATTCTTTGTGGGGCTATCCAGGTGAGCTCTGTTAACCTGTAGCTTGCAGGGAGTTCAACTATTGAGTCCTTTGACAGCAAGGTAATCCACAGGGCTGCAGTTTTACTTGGTGCAGTCTTCAGAGGTCAGGCCTTAGAGTTCCTTGCACAGCAAAATCTTTTCAGCAGGGCACTTCTTGCTTCAGTAAGTTTCAAGCAGCAGATCTGGAGGGCTCTGCCCCTATCAGATACTTATTCAAAATTCTCTGGGTCAAGCCCCAGGTCACTGCTGACCAATGCGAGCAGGGCAACTCCTCATAGTTATGACCACATCCTGTAGAGTGTGGCATTAGTTTGTCCCAGAGTGCATCATTCTTCCAAATCCATAATGGCTGATTTTCCAGCTAGGAGATAAGAGCTAGCTAAACACACCCCCTGGGATGGCTTATTTCCATGGACTCTCCCCCTACCATCTGCACATACCTTCCTTAAGCCTAGCTCTGACACTGGGTCAAGATTGTCAGAGGGGAGCTGAAACCCAGGCCTCCCCTCTGCCTTTGAAGAGCATAGTTTACAACGCCACCTCCTGGCCTGGCATTCCTATAGACCAGCACACTGCCCTTCCAGCAGCCTGGCTAATCCACTTAACTCTGACCATTCGGGGCAGACCACTGAAATGCTAAATTTGGACTTACAAACAAGAAAGTCTCATAACTTCTTGTATGTACACTTTAGGAGAAATTCAATAATATAATATTGTTGGATTTACTACTACCATTCTGGGAAGTCTTTGAATGGTCCGGCTAGTCCTCTCCTATCAATATTTATTAATCAATAACTTCCTACCATGTTAACCTATGGGCCATGGGGATTGCAATGGGGAAAATGACAGGGGCCACTTTTCTATGAAACCATATTTATATGTTTTTCCCTGATTTCTACAGGACCCCACCCCCTGTGCAACTAGGGGAGACTTCAGGGGTTCGGAATCTGCAGAAATCATGCAGATTATCCTTACCCAATGCTTCTAGCATCAAAGTCGAATTTGAGCAGCTCTTTAACACAACGTGGGAAGTGAAATGTAAAATTTCACTTTACCCAGGCATATAAAAACTCATTTTTTAAGGGCATACCTTATAGATAACTGCCCCCCAACGCTGGGATACCTAGGGGTGACCCTGGGGGTCCCTAATATGCAACAACATGGTAGGTTTTTCATTTTTAAGGGCCTCTACCCCCAAAGTTAAGTTTGGGCACAATTTAAGGTTTAAAATCTGTCCTGGCAACCATTGCTGCTTTTAAACTGACATCAGGCTTTAGCAGTGCACAGGTGCTGGTGCAGAGAATTTGCTGGCCTCTAAACTGCCATGCCCCAGGATACTGGAGACTTCTAGGTAGTTTCAATCCCCTGCCCTATTACATACTAGGGGCTTATGGGGCAGGTCATGCCAATTACAGGAGTACCCCACCATACCATAGTGTACCCTAGTGTATGTTGGGTGTCTTAACTGTATTCTATTGTGCTCCTTTTAGCTTGGCACTGGCCCTGGGCCTGGTTAAACAGAGCCCAGGGTCAGTCAGAGTCAGTTACCACCAGTTCCAGTCAGCAAAAGGTTGGGGGGTGCCCAGGGCACAGGATGACTTTGCAACAGGTATGGAATGTGGGAGGTGCAGCTGGGAAGGGAGTAGGTAGGCACGGAGTGTGGCACATAGTTGATAGTATGTCATCGGTTCTAATGTAGTCAGCTGACCCTCCTCCCGCACCTGATGTAGCTCAATAAAGATTCCCTCTGGAAATACGTCTCCCATTTTAGTGAGCTGTAGTTTCCTCAGTCTGGTGCCAGGACCTGTTTCCGCCAGAAACGGTAACACCAGGTGCTTAATCAGGAGGACCGAGCGGGCGTACATTATCTCCGGTCGAGCCCTTCAGTTCAGGTCTCGCCATGTCTACATCGTACAACCCACCGTTCCCACCCCAGCCCAGGGACGGGACTGTGCCTGGTATATGGCCAAGTGTAGAGGGAGCCGGGCTATCTGATCATGCTCAGGTGCGATGTGCGCCATGAAATGTGTGGGGTATATCCAGTGGAAGGCAATATCAGTCAAAGTCAGGCGCCTAAGCCGCCCTGCTAAAATGGAAGTGTGAGAGTTTTCCAGGAGCTTCTGTGTTGTTTGCCTGCCCATGCCACAGTGATCCTGTTGGAGCGTTGACGTCTCCTGAAGCAATGAGTGAGGGGGAAAGGGAGATTTGTGAATAGGTAGAGGAGTTTAGATGAGACCAGCATTTTTGCTAGGGCCAGCCGTCCAGTCATGGACAGCAGCAGAGCAATCCAGCTCTTAATGCGCAGCTCCAGCCAGTTCATTAGTTTTCTATAGTTGGAGTGCCATAGATCTTTAGGATCACGGCTTGTCCAAATGCTCAGGTATTTCACTGGGTCCTGTGACTACTGCAATGGGAATTCTGAGTGGGCTTTAGATGTGGCCTCCATCAGCAGTACAATTGTTGATTTTGCCCAATGTATTAAAGTCCCTGAGAGCCCACCAAATTGAAGAAATTCCCTGATTAGGGGTTAAGGTTGTCCACAGGTGTTTCACGTATAATATGACATCATCCGCATATAATGAGATGAGTATCACCGGGGGTGAATGCCAGTCCCTTGGGGGCGTGGTGTTGCCGTTACCAGGCAAGTAAGGGCTCCATGGCTATGGTGAAAAGTATAGGTGGCAGCGGACATCCCTGGCGAGTGCCATCGAGACCGGGAATGGTGGCGATATCACTCAGTTCACTCTAATTCACGCAGTGGGGAAGGAGTACAATAGAGCAATAAGTTTGATGAACTTGGATCTAAGTCCTATGCAGGCGAGGAGGGCAAACAAATACTACCACTCAAGCGAATCAAATGCCTTCTTGGTGTCTAAAAAAATGGTCTCTGCTTGCAACTGTGGATCCACCTCCTGCATGGTGGTGAAGAGCGTTCGGAGGTTGTGGGTAGTGTCTCTGCCAGGGACAAAGCCACATTGGTCCGGGCGCAGCACCATAGGCAGCAGCGGGAGGAGCTTATCTTATTGTCTACATTGTTCATGGACAATGGTCAATATGAGTCACATCTCAAGGGGTCGTTTTCTGGTTTCAGTATTGTGATGATTAAAGGCTCACGGAGCGAAGTGGGAAGTACCCCCCATTCTACTGATTCCTTATGCATATGCATGTTGATGAGGTGGAGAGCGAGAAAGCCAGCATATTCTTTGTAAAATGCAGCCGTTAGATCATCAAGGCTGGGGGTCCTATCTCCTGGTAGAGCACGTATGGTTCTGATCACCTCCTCCTCTGTGAACGGTTCGTCGAGGTAGGCTCTATGTCCCACCTCCAGCCACAGCAGCTGTATAGTGTCAAAGAATTTTGAAAGCCCAAGGGCACTGTTTCTAGTTGGGTGCAGTTAAGGATTGAGTAAAAGGAGACCATTTCAAATTGTTCAGCCGATTGACCCACTGTAGTATTGGGTCCACTCAATATTTAGTAGAAAAGTAGGTTTATTTGAAGAAAGCACAGGAGCAAGGTAGGGTACAACCTACACAGGACTTCTTCCCAGCAACTGTAACCCACAGAAGCTAGGAAAGGAATCCTGTGACAAAAAGGAATACTTAAGGCAGAACAATTCTAAGTACAAATTAAAGGGGCAACACGACACATCTTCTTCCTTTAGAAAAACAAAAAACAAAAAGAATTAACAAACAAAATCTCGTAACCATATGGGTTTGGAACAAACACGTTTCTTACCAATAACAGGATTCTCAAAACAATTGGGATCTTTAACAATAGTGTTGTTGTTGCTACGATTGGAAGAAACGCAATCATTAGCATGGTGAAGATCATTGACACTGTCAGAAGAACCCAAAAAATCCTTACTAGAAACATCTGGCACAACTTCACTATTAATACTGTCATCAGTAGAGATGCCAATAGGAACAGATGTAATTTCAGAAGGAGCAGAAATATTTTCAGAAAGGAGAAAACCACCATGATCCTCTTTTTGAACCATAGGAGGACTTAGCGAGGAGTTGGGTAAAATTGTAGGATTCACAGTGCAAGAATTTTTATTCCCTTTGTAAATAGCAATTCTCTTTAAATTCCATACTTTACCATCACTTAAAAGAACAGCATTGCGTAGAACTTTCTTAATCATTAAAGGTTTAGAAAATTGAGAATCACCTTTGCGAACCTTCCATGGTTTTTTAACTTTAACCAGCATTCCAGCTTCAACTTTTGTGGAACCTGAAGCAAATTTATTGTCAAACTCCTTCTTGTATTGGAGATGTTTCCCAACAATATTGTTTTTAACTTCATTCATGCAGATATCCAAACAGTCTTTTTTATGCAACCAATTAGGATTATATTTAGTCCTAGCGACACGGCCTCTCATAATTTCAAAAGGTGACATCTTTAAAGCATCATGAATATTAGTTCTATAGGACCAAACAGCTTTGTAAACACCAACTTCCCAATTATCTCCTTTCATAATAGCAAGTTGAATAGCATTTTTCAGGACTTTGTTGAACCTCTCGCATAATCCATTACCACTTGGGTTATATAATGAAGTGGTTTTATGGATTATACCTGTCCTGTCAAAATAAGATTTAGTAAGTTTGGACACGAACTGGACACCATTGTCACTGATAATTTGTGTAGGGAGACCTTCCTCCATAAAAACTCTATCAATAAACTCTAAGACTGTGGCTGAGTCGACTCTGTCCACAATGGTAATACAGGGCCACCTTGAAAAAATATCAATGATAGAAATCACAAATTTCTGACAAACACCGATAGGTCCCATAATATCCATAGCAACGGTATGCCAAGGACCATCAGGAACTATAGGTACACACATGTCTGGTTTCAAAGTATTGAGAACTTTATCTGAGTTGGAACAAACAACACATTCACGTACCATTCTTTCAGACATGACATCAATACCTGGCCACCAGTACCATTGTTTGATATTTTGCTTGGTTTTAACAATACCACAATGATCCTTGTGGCATAATCCTAAAATGGAGTCTCTCAACGTTACAGGGGGAACAGCTTTATCTCCCCGAAAAATATGTTTTCAAAAACAGTAAGTTCATTCCTAACCTCCCAGAATGGTTTAAGGTCAGAAGATAATTTACTTTTTTCTATCCACCCATTGCGAATAAAAGAAATAACAGAGACCAGGACATTGTCCTTAACATACTCTTCAGTCCAAACTTTTTTCTCAATGCAAAAAGGATTATCATCATGAATGAGGGCAACTTGAAAGGAATCCCATTCATTAACCTCACATTCTTGCAAGTCTGAGGGCATGCGCGAAAGAAAATCAGCAATAACATTGTTTTTGCCTGGAAAATAGACAATTTTGATTACAAAATCTTGTAAGCGCATAGTCATCCTAGCAATTCTAGCAGTGGCATTGTAAAGGCCTTCAGTGGAGAGGAGTTTGGTAAGGGGTTTATGATCAGTTCTGACTACACAGCTTTTGCCCCATACAAAACTCCGAAAATGTTCTAAGGACCAGACAACTGCAAGAGTTTCCTTTTCAATGACCGAGAATTTGCTTTCAGGAACTGAAAGAGCCCTGGACGCAAAAGCGACAATGTGTTCTTTCCCAGAATTGTCAATTTGTGACAGGACGCTCCCCAAACCTTTATTACTGGCATCGACCGTAATGACAGAATCAAGGTCTAAGTCAAAAGGGGACAACACAGGGGCATTGATGATGTCAGATTTAATACTATTAAATTCATTCTCACAAAGAGCGGACCACTCAAACTTGACCTTACTTTTCAAAAGTTGTCTGATATTGAAAACTTTACTAGAAAATCCTTTAACAAATTTAGAGTAGAATTCTACCATACCGAGGAATGATCGGACATCATCCTTGCTAGTCGGAGAGGGTGCTTCCTTAATGGCGTCAACAAGTTTGGGTTTAGTTGAGACACCATCAGAACATAGAACATGACCTAAGTAAGTTACGGATTTAACTCCAAAATGACATTTGGAAAACTCAATGGTTAACCCTTTACCATCCAGGATATTAAGAACCTCTTCAAGAATAGAGTTGTGTTCTGATTCATCCTTACCATAAACTAAAATATCGTCCTGGAAAAATTTAATTTTGGGATGTTTGCCAAATAATTGGTGCATGATACGTTGGAAAATGGCAGCAGCAGAGGCCAAACCGAATGGCATCCTCTTAAATTGAAAACAACCCATCGGGGTGATGAATGCAGTAAGATGCCTGCTGTCATAATCCAAGGAAATCTGATGGTATGCGGCAGAAAGATCCAATGTAGAAAATATGGTAGCACCTTGAACGGAAGACAACATTTCAGAGATCTTGGGTAACGGAAATTTGTCAATAACAATGTTCTCATTTAAATGGCGAAGGTCAACACATAGCCTAATTTTGCCATTCGCACGTCTGGCGATAACAACTGGAGAAATCCATTCGGAGGATTCTATAGCCTCAATGATGTCCTCCTTAACCAACTTGTCTGATTCTTTTTCAACATCATTGCGAACTAAGATAGGTATGTTTCTAGCTTTAAAAATTCTAGGTTTAGCGTCACTTTTCAAAATAATACGATGGGAAAATCCTTGTAGATTACCAATTTTACCGCTAAAAACTTTTGGAAACTTTTTAAACATGGAATCTCCAATTTTTTCACCGTCATCAATTATTAAAACAGGTTCGGGACTATTGGGATTAAGAATAATGTCTAAATTAAATTGATCTCTCCATCCAAGGACAGAAGGACCACGTTTAGAAACATAGAGTTTCCCTAAGGAATTTCTATCTTTAAATCTGAATTTTAAGGGTTTGAAACCGACAATTTCAATCTTTTCTCCTAAATACCCCTCAGGAGAAATATCAGAAGCATAAAAATCATTACCTAAGTGCTGTGCAAAGTCGGAATTCCACACTTTTTCATTAACAATAGTGTACGGGGAACCAGAATCTGCATAGATGTTGATGGGAACCCCACCGATTCTCATGTCACACATAGGTTTTTTAAGAACATTTCCTTTGAAGGAATCATTAATGTTAAAGATAAAAACTTTCTCAAGTGGTTTCTGAACACATTCATCTTCCATAGAGCAATGTGAAACTTTTTTAATACATTCGTCTTCTACAGAACAATGTAAAACCTTTCTAACTAAATTTTCTTCACCACTAGAATCGGAAGAATCATAAATCACCTTTACTTTCTTACTTTTAGACCTGTGGCAAGCTCTGGAATAATGACCAATTAACCCACAATTGGAACATTTTTCCTTAATGGCAGGACACATTTTAAAGTTAGCTAAATGTGAACTACTGCCACACCTGAAACATTTGAGGTTGTCCGGATTTTTATCCGTTTTATTAACCTCACCAGACTTAGGTTTATTTTGGAACTTCTGTTTATAACCAGATTTACTTTGAACTCTAGAAACAGTATGTTCCGAAACAACGTTAGGATCTGGGGAAACTTTTTCCTTAATCTTAATAGCTTTGGTGCTGCGACCAGAAAGTTCAGCTTTCCTAACAATAGCTAGAACATCTTTAAGATCAGAGTCGCCATTAATCCAAAGTCTATCTTGTATTGATGGGTCTGATGCATGCATTACGACCTGATCCCTTATGAATTGTTCTTGAAGGTGATCAAACTTACAGTCATCAGCAATCTTTTTCAATTCAGAAATATAAACGTCTATAGTTTCTCCAGGTTGTTGTTTCCTGCGGAAAAATGTATATCTGGTAATACCAATGCACACTTTAGGGGAAAAATGATTATCAAAATCGATTAGAATATCATCAAAAACATTAGAATCTCCACCACCTGTACACTTTGACATTTCCTCATATACTTTTAAACCCCCAGCACCAAGAGAATGTAAAAATAATTTTTTTTTCCTTTCAGGTTTCATCTTTGCTTCTTCATCGATGGTATCAATAAAGTTTAGAAAATATGCCTTCCATTGAAGCCACTTCATGCAGGGTTCTGAACCAGATGGCCAAAATGCTTGAGGAGATTGTATTGTAAAATTTTGAGTAGCCATGAGGAAGTCACAAGGTCAGCAATGAAGTTGAAAAAAAAATAACCTTACTTGGGAAATAAGTAATTGGATGAAATAGTACAGTGAAGATGCTGAAAAACGCTGATGGAAACCGCTTTGTTCTGCCTTTGAACGGAGAAACGCTGTGAAATAATGTGTAGCGTTGAAAACGTTGCCGAGGAAACGCTGGTAAACGAAGGAGAGGTGTAGCGTTGAAAACGTTGCCGTGGAAACGTTGGTAAACAAATACTCAAGATGGCCGCCGGCGTCCTACGTCAGCGCGTAACGTGCGTCTGACGCGAGGGAATGACGAGCTTGTTACAGCCAGAGAGTCAAGCAATGGAAGCGCTCGAGAATGCCGGCGCTCGAGAAAGAAGACGCTCGAGGCCGAAAACGCTCGTTCAAGTAGGCTTCTTTTGAACTCTCCTTTTTTAAAAGATGCACTCTTCTCAAAACCAATTTTAAGAGAATTTGACCCTGCGCAGCGCTTACAGTAATGTCAAGAATAAAAGCGCATTCAGGAAACGGGGTCACAGTTAAAAAGAGGTTACTCACATGATGTTGTGGAGTAAAAGCAGTTGGAAGAGGCATAAAGGAACCAGTCAAATATCAGCAGTAGAGGCAGAATTCTTGATGGAAATGGTTTCCACAATGCAGGAGAATTGTCAGAGGTGGTAAAAAATTGAAGATAGGATAAAATTATTTAAAAAACAATTTTCCTTGTAAATATGAAAAAAAAACGTTAAAGTTGATTAAGTCAAAATCATCAGGGTTCATGGGTTCCTGGTGCTTCCTGGACCTCGTCGCCAAAATTGTAGTATTGGGTCCACTCAATATTTAGTAGAAAAGTAGGTTTATTTGAAGAAAGCACAGGAGCAAGGTAGGGTACAACCTACACAGGACTTCTTCCCAGCAACTGTAACCCACAGAAGCTAGGAAAGGAATCCTGTGACAAAAAGGAATACTTAAGGCAGAACAATTCTAAGTACAAATTAAAGGGGCAACACGACACCCACCCTCAATTCCTCATCAGCTATGCGTAGCTCTGGTATGTAGTCTATGGCCTAAGACCTACAGAGAACCCCTGCCAGTGTCTTTCCAGCCAGTTCCCCTCTCTGTACCGTCTGGCTCTTGCTTCATCACCTTGGAATTGGGATTCACGTGTGGCTGCCTCTTGGAGTTCATCCATTTTCCATCTAATTTTGTGCAGCAGATTTTTGTTTTGTTTGGCAAAAAACTCCTGTTCTAGGACCTCTATTTCGTTTCCTAGGCGCTTAAGATCTCCCCGTATCGAGCGAAGCACACCAGCTTGTTTGACAATGCATTCTACACATTTGACAGTTTTGAATGATTCCCATAAAATTGAGGGGGAGTCGTTTTGCATTCGTTGAGCGTAAAATACTTAGATATGGTGTGTCTGATAGTTTCTCAAAAAGCTTGATCTCATAGTACCCCCCGGCGGAAGTCTCCAGCTTAACGCCCTGGCTGCGAATTTGGGGATATCCAACGTGAGTGCCACTGGGGAGTGACCAGAAAGGGTCTGGTGTAAGTGTAACGCATCAGGGCCCCAGGCCGCTACATCATGAGAGACCAGCTAGAAGTTGATCCATGACCAGGACGGCCCAACGGACAACACACATGTGCCATGTGACCCTTGTGGATGTCTGTGTCGCCAGATATCTATCAGGTCTCCTTCTGTTATTCTGGCCTGCAGTTGTGCTGCCGCTCTGGGGTGCAGACAACAAGAGTCACCCGATCTGTCTTTTCTAGCATCAAGCTCAACATTGTAATACCCTCCCCAAACTATTGTGCCCGGTCCAAGAGAGTCCACCAACCTCCAGATGTCTGTGAAGAAATCAGGGTCATCGGTGTTGGGTCCGTATTTCGAAATCAGTCTAAGCAGATGCCCACCCATTGAACTCGCCAGCATCACATATTTGCACATTTTGCCGCATATGGTTGCACGCGTACGCCAATGTAAACCTTTCCTGATGAGTATTGCCACTCCGCGAGCATAGTTGGAATAGCATGCAATATGCCGTTCGCCGACCCATCCCACCCGCAGTCGCCCGCTTGTGCGCTCCCTAAGATACTGCTCCTGCAGGAAACAGATGTCTGTTCTGTGGTGGTCCAGCTGTGCAGCAACCATTCTCACTTAGTGCATATCATTCAGGCCCAGGACATTCCATGTGATGCACTTAACTTTAGACATGGTACCTTGTCTGACATTCTGTCTGTCTGTCTGCAGATGCCTAAAGATGTAGTCCGTGTTTCGTAGGTTGGTCTGGGAAAAGGGCCCCCCAAACAGGATGAGCAAGAAACCCACTCATTCCACAATCCCCAACTAAGAACAAGAATTATGCCAAAAAGGGGAAACATCCCTAGGGGGAGAAGTCTAGGAGCCCAACGTGCCAGCCGACAAAAATCAGGCGATGGGACAGGTATCCCTTGTAGAAGCGGTTGGGCTCCATACAGGTCAAAAAGCTGCACGCAGCAGTGACAGTTTTACTACGAAAAAGGATACACATGGGGAGAGTCATTGTCCTACAGGTCAGCTCCTGCCCTCTCAGCTGGGTCATCATCAGCTGTTGCTCATGGGTCATTAATGCAGTGCGTGTTCAGTCATTGTTGCTGGTACGATTTCCTTCCTCCGCATCTTTTCCCGGGTGTTCTGTTTTCTTAGCCAGCCGCAAATCTTTCACGAAATGAGCAGCCCTCTTCAGGTCTGTGAAGTAGTCGGTCCGTCTGGCTTGGAACACTCGTAGCTTTTCCGGGTATAGTAGGGAATATTTAACATCCGGTTGTTGCAAGGTGCATTTTACTGTCATGAAATCCCTTCTAGCAGCTTGTACTGCTACTGTAAAGTCTGGATAAAAAGACACAGGTGTCCCCTGATATACTACATTTTGCATTTTTCTGGGCAGCCGGAGCACCAAATCTCTATCCCGATAATTCAAAGGCTCACAATGATTGGTCTGGCCGAGGACCCAGAGATCTGTGTGCTCTCTCCACAATGCACACTGGCGACAGCAATGCGATCTGGCCTCCAAATGTTCGTTTTTTTGTCTTATCACCTCCAGTACCTTGTCCATGCTGAGGAGCTTTTCTCAGGTGGTCTCACATCATCCTTCAGAGCAGAGGTGCGTTGTTCTACTTGTTCGAGGCATTCTGCTTGCTTCGTTACTTTCTCCTTGAGGTGGTTGAATCTGTCCGACAGCGAATCGATTTTATTGTCAATGGCGGTGGGAGATTGTTTAAGGTCCCTAAACATTTCTCTGATATCTGGTTCAGGAGAGGTTGCGCCACCCGGTTCCGAATCCGGCTGGGCGTCCTCCATGGCTCGGGAGCCTCGGGTGGGTTTGCGTTGCTCGAAGACCAGTTTGGATTGTTTAGTGTCCGTTTTCTCCATACCTTGGATATGTTCCTGGCACAAGCAGGGATGCATGCTCTCCCTGTTGGGAGCGGCTACCCAAGGGGAGTTTTCACAAACAGCCCCCAGGTTCCATCCGCTATGGTCTAGGCGCCTTCGTGTACTTGCCTCGATGTCTGGCAATTGGTGATGTAGCAGTGCCCCAACCGCCGAGGATCACACGCGCTTAGGGCCGATGTGCCCCAAGTCAGCGCTTGCCCAATAGATCCCAGCTCCAGGTTCAGGTTCACCTAGGCCTCACGCCGCAGGGCCAATCTCTGTGCGGGGAGTGTGAAAGCTACTATGTAAATTGCCAGGATGTGGACGCCACCATATGCCCGACCAAGGAGAGTGAGTGAGCTTTGTCTCAGTTTGCTCTGGACTACTGACTCTAGTATTACATTTGGAGGCGTTCCCACTTTCTCTCAGGTTAAATGCTGTTTATAGGGCCTTTGTTTTTTGTGTTGAGCTGTCTGGTGGGGGCCTCCATTCATCACTCGAACCTGCGCGCTACTGTTTCCAGCGGGGGCCTCCCGCTTTTTAGGCCTCACTCTGCACCTCTGTAGTTGGGGGGCGGTACTCCACCACCTCAATGGAGTCGCCGCTAGACTCAAGGCCAGACGCTGAATCGCTCCTCACACACTGATTGGGCACCTCTTCCAGCTGTCCTCCGGTTGCCTCACGTCGTGCACTGCAGAGAGACTGGTGCAGTCCTCTTCGTTCATCTATGGCCCCGCTGTACCCTGTTCCCTTGCCAGGGACGAGGTCCGAACGGGGCTACCAGGGTCCGCTTTCATGCTGGGTGCCCAGTCTCCTCCGCACGGCCGTCTAAAGCTGGCCTCCACCTCTCTCACATCCCAGGTCGGCGAACCAGGCTGCCCAGCCCCCGCAGCAATCCATCAGAAGCACCTCATCTCCTACAATTGGTCAGCCGCCACCGGAGCATCACCAGGCAGCAGTATTTCTCTTAGCGGGAAGCTGCCTTCTCTTCGGCTCTCCGCTAGGCCACACCTCCGCTTGTCCGGCTGTCGGGTGCCTTCAGCATTCGCAGGTGACTGCTGGCCTCAGATTCCTCACCAGTCAGGTCGCCGGTCTCTCCAGTATGTTCCCCTTTTAATTGGAGACGATAATGCCGGTCACAGCATCGGATATTTGTCAGATTGTCTGTCCTGACTTCAGAGCTTCACCGCAAGGCAGCCATCTTGCTGTCGGGCTCACGTGCACCCCCTCAGACATTTTGTATATTTAATGGAGATTCGAAGTGTATCATTCCTGTTTTCACTTGATTGGTTGGCTGTTCTGAAAGATTACATATTACTAATTATGCCAGAGTCTTTCATTTTAAAGAATGTGTTTGCAGTGTTTAAGTGCAGTTCCTCTTCTAGCTCCTTCAGACATGCCTTGCCAACTAAGAGCAGATATGTTTTCCCATGCCCAAATGAGTTTAACAAACCATGGCCAGATGTCTTCCCTGCTTGCTAGACAAAGCCTTATTGATTTATATATTCTGTCTTTTATAGGCATTCTATGCTGACACCTCCTGCCTGACCATTCTCAAACTTTACGACTTTTTGCTAGCTAGCTGAACAGGGATTTCCCTTTACAGGAAATGAGTCTACCTTGATTTATTTTGCGACAACTTCATAAAAGTTATCTTTGCCTTTTTGATTTTGAATTTCTATGCACTATTTTAATAAATGCATTTATGTATTGGCTACAGACGTCCAACTTATTTTCTGATTTGAATTTGTAACTTTGCTAATCTTTTAATAAAACTTTCATAGTTTGAAAATACAATAATCTCTGTCATAATGTGCCTCATATTATGTAATTGTATTGATTGTTGTGGAACTCTCAGTCAGAACTAAAGGTCCATCTGCCTGAGTGCAGCTGGTACTCGAGCGTGCCCAGGGAATTTGTATGGTGCAAAGTGCTGCATTAAGGTAGTAGAGAGTATGGTTTCCACTGAGTCTTAGGGAGTTAACATCTGCTCCAGAAATAGTTAAATTCTGTCTCATACCCAGTCTAAATTCCAGAGTGTTCCAGCATTCCTGAAGCAGTTGCAGTGTCTTGGAAGTGTGAGTATAAGTAGGTGTTAGAAATGGGATTTCTGGTTGGCTAAGGCTTGCACCCAAGCCAGGGAGAAACCACCATTCTAGTCATGGCCAGGGAGTTACACGCCAAAGATAACCCCTGCTCACCCCCTTGGTAGCTTGGCACGAGCAGTCAGGCTTATCCTGGAGGCAATGTTTAAAGAGTTTGCGCAACACACACACACAGCAACAACATACTAGGTACACCACAAAAGGGACTCCACACAAGGTTATATAAAAAATAGCCTTTGTACTATCATGAAACACATTAAAACAGTAATCACACAATATACACTGTACCACCTGGCAATATTTAAAGGGGCTTATATAAACATGACAGGGCCACTTGGACCACTGTCAGAACCATCACTTAGTAACAAGCATTTACAATGCAATGGTTTCGCCTTTGTTAAAGTTAGAGCTATTGCCATTGCTCTTGACATTATTTTTATTTATGTTTTTTTAACTTAAATAAATAAATTTGTCATTTACAATGCCACTAGCTTTATCTCTCGCAAATGACACACACAGAGCCCCCCCACACACACACCCATACAGAGCCCCCCACACACACAGCCACACAAAGCCCTCCACACACACAGCCACACAAAGCTCCCACACACAGCCACACAAAGCTCCCCACACACACAGCCACACAAAGCTCCCCACACACACAGCCACACAAAGCTCCCCACACACACAGCCACACAGAGCCCTCCACACACACCCACATGGCACAAGCAGGCAACAGGGGCACATGGAGGCACAAGCAGGTGAACAGGCGGAATTTTTGATCTCTTATCTGATCACTCTAGATCTAAATCCCCAATCAGGTCGACTGAATCTTTGTTGCCTGTCATAGAGTAAAAAGTAATCTACTACCAGGCTAATCAAACCAATAATTGGCACGACTCTGAAGAACCACTTACCACAAATCAGTTTTAAAGATTTATTATAAAGCCAAAGTTAACTGGATATACAAACATCTCAATAAAAGGTTCATCAGGTATACTGGTACTAAAACGAACATAAATTCTCTGAATGATCTTAAGCGACAGAAGAATATTACTAGGACCAGCTCAAAGATCAGCAAATTCACAAGAATGGACACTAGTTGTAATTTAAGTGTCATTTACAGAAAGGAAAGAATCAGGTTAGACTGTCCCTACACTAGACTAAGTGACATCCCTACTTAACAGAATCTTAAGCTAAAAAGGTGTCAGCTGTGGTGACTTCCAAAGAAGTTCACTCACTCTTCTTAGTCTTAGGTGAAAATCTGTGCATTGCAGTCATGCCCTCTCTGCCTACCCATCCGCTCTCTAAGGGTCCTCAGGCCATCTGCTCTAACTCCACCCCAGGGTGCTGTCCCTAATACAAAATCACAGTTGCAGTTGAAACGCCCCTCAGAGACGCCCCTCACGTACACATCTCATGTGGTTTCGATTCTGGTTTCTTCCATAACAATACTTCTCTGGGCCTCTTGTTAGCGTTGACCTTGCTTCCCAGGCTTCTTCTCCGCTCGCCGGTACCCCCCATTACATTCTTGGAACCTCCTCCAGGCCTGTGCCTGTCTCCCCGGACAGAGCTCTATTCATCACTCTCTTGATTGGAACCCCCTCACACCTGCAAACAGACCCCCATGAATAGGGCCCCAAATTCCAACCTCCAGTTATCTGCTTTGGGCCATAAAACTTCTACCAAGAATGACAATTTATGTTTAACGAGACTCAATTCTAACTAACACGTGCAGATCAAAGAAGCAACTTTATCTTTCCAGGCCTGCTAAAATTACTCTGCAAGAGGCCTGCACTCTGTGAACCTTTATTTCTTAAAACTAAAACAATTCTATTTAATACACTCTGGTTATATGAAACACTTCTACAAACATGATTTCTAACGCATGATTAATAAAATTCTAAAATAGCAGTAAAGTAATAATCCATTATGTGAACTGTAGAGCATGTTTCGTTCTTCATACGTTGCCATGAGGCCTGCGTTTCTACGTTTAGCAACATTACATTTTCTTCTGTAACAGTCACACAACATGGAGTCTTGACAGCACTCTAATATTTCTAAACATTACTATATTAACTTCACACTCTATAATATGCATTCTACATTGATTAAACATTCGTTAGTATATGTGCTTCTATGTAATTTTCAACACTTCTACGTGCTTTAACTATTTCATGCATCTAACCAGTAAATATGGTGCACTTATACATTTTTCTCAGTTTTGCGCTCTCTCAGTTCCCCCCTTTGATGACCTACAGGGGTCATCACCATCACAACACCATCAGTAAATCGTGTCAGACAGAGCTCGTTGCAAGGTTCCCTCTCTTTATCATTTCTAGAGCCCTCAGACTCCTGTACTGGTTGTCCTGCCTTGCAGCTAGTCTCTGCTCCTGTTCTCTCATGGATCTTTGCAACCTATTTGCTCTGTACCATTTGTACAACCTCACTAGTCCCCACAATATGATCACACAGATCACTAATATGATGATAGGTTTTAGAATATACCATACAAAGCTCTTCCCTAGGTTGGCGAACCAACCCCCAACTTTACCCATTCCATGACCCACTTTTTCCCACACGTTTACTTTGGACAGATCCTCTATTTCTTGGTGTATCTCAGTTATATTTCGTATGTACTTCTCAAGGGGTTTTGAATTGTCTGGAATGTAAGTGCAGCATTCCTGGACCTTCAAAGCCTTACAGACTCCGCCCTCTTTGGCTAACAGAACGTCTAGAGCAAGTCGGTTCTGAAGAACCATTGCCCTTATCGATTGCATCTCTCCTTCTACCAACATTAAGGATCTAGCAGTACTGGCAGATAATCTGTCTACAACTGTTGCCAATCTCCTGATCTTGACATCATTCAGTATCAATCCCAGAAGAGGGAACATAGCACCGAATACATCTCCAACTACCTCGGCATCGCCTACATTCCTTTTCCCTCTGGCTTGGGGTTTTCCCTCAATGATCTCAAAATATACATTAGGAATCACTTGCATTTCTTTTAGGAAATCTTTTGTGTAGTATTCTAATTGGAAGGCATGTTCACAACTGACTTCTCCCACAAACACATTTTCATAATAGGTTTTACCTCTGTGTATACATAACTACCCTTTCTGTTTTCGATCTAACGCTATTGGACCGTTACTACCCTTCCTCTTGGGTGCCTTCCCCTCCTCGGTCCAATCTGTTTTCCATTGTCCTGGCATTTTCAGAATCTTTTGCCTTCTGTAACGGTCATCAACTTGCCCTATAGATTTCTTCTCAATTTCTGACACTTTACAAGTCAGATTGTTTCTACGAGCATGTGAGGTATCTAGGGTATTCCAAGGAATGAAGAATTTCGTCAATCTATCTTCACTCTTGAAATAGTCCCATTTGTTCATATGCTTGTAGTTCGGAACTTCCGGTAATACTGAATCGAAATTTGAAAAATAATATTCAAAGCTATCTCGTCCATAAAATATACTAAGCAACAAACTACATGTAATCCCATAAGTCAATGGGAGATGATGATACCTAATACCTTCGTCTACAGATGCTGGCAATTGCATACACACGTAGCAGTCCTTCGCCTCCATAGCGTCAATGTATTCATACAGTAGCTTGGCATAAGCGTTTGATTTAAAGTTGCCCTGTGACTCGTCCACATGTAACCTACGAGCTTCTGCTGCTAGTAAAGCCTTCTCCTGTATTGCATTGTCCTCATTTTTACTAGCAATAGTAGGTTTTGATGTTACCACAACCTTTGTTTCTGTGGCTTTCGTCTCGTTCTCATGTCCCACTATATAGGATACAGTGACTACTAGAACTATAAGAAAAATAACTCCTGCTAAAAGTGTACCTATTATACATTTCGCTTTGCGGTTCGAGTTGCCGGCCTCCATGTTTCTCAGACAGTGTAGCTTCTTAGTCTCCTTTTCAAAGCAAAGTTCTTTCTCTTTATTTTCCTCTACAGTCTCTTTTTGTTCATTCAGTCTTTTGAACCACACTTTAGGAAGCTGGCAATCTCTTTTTGCAATCAGTCTTTTGAACCGTAACAACAGACAACCCTAGCCCTTCTCCGTCAACTAAATGGAAAAGTCCCTAAATTTTCTCTTCTTCCACTTGGCGCTAGGTTATCTTCTCAATCTTGTGTATTTACAAAGTCTTTAAGTGTCTACAATGGTGCGGGTTCCAGCGGCTCTAATAGCGTATTCAAGGATTTCTAGGCGAAGAATGGTCTCCTCGAGCGCTGATACTAATGTACCAAAAGTTGGAAACTCCACTCTGTTTAAAACTAACTCTCTAATTCGGCTCAGGTAAGGAGGATTGGGAATAGTGAGTGTTAGTAGCCCTTCTGCTTCAACTCCAGGCACCAACAACGCTACTTCCACCTTGATGATGGGGTCAGTGCTGATCACTGTCACCTCCCTCACCCTCCCGGATTTCTGTGCACACGACATCTGCGGCTAGGTAGGTCCACTCAGTGGTGGCGTATCTTCTGCAGGGTACACGCACTCTCCTTGATCTTCTTGGACCTTCCGCTTCTGAGTTCTGTGCTCCTTCGTCTGGATCTGAGTCTTCGGATATGGGAGCAAGGGTTCTCTCTGGAGTCGACTTTAGGCTCGGCCTCCTTCTTCTTTCAGGCCAACTGGTCTCTCCACGCCTTGATCTCCTGCTCCTTGTCCTCACACTCGACTCTTGGTCACTTGCAGCTTGATCAGTGTCTGTTTCGTATTCACAGCTATTTTCTCCTTCTGTGGCAATGTCCGTTTCACTGTCGTCTTGCCCTTCTTCCACTTGGTCTGACACGCTCCCAGTTTCCTCCGACACCCCCACAGCTTGGCTGGTCCCCTCTATGGCTTCTTCGTCCACAGCTGGATTCTCATCCGAGAGAAGAGCTGTTTCTTCCAGGGGTGCTGGAACTCTCCGCGTATGGGAGGCGTGAATCCAGTTGGGCAGCCCTCCGACCTTAACAGCAGTATTCGATGTTAGGATAATTTGATAGGGCCCTCGCCAGCGCACGTCTAAACAATTCTTTCTGACGTGTTTCTTCACCACGACCCAATCCCCAGGGCACAGGTCGTGGCACAGGTCTTGAGATGTCGGGATTTCAGCAGCCTGCACCTGAAGAGACACAGAATGAATGGCGTCAGAAAGTCCCTTGCAATAATCCAGGATCAGATCATCTGTGATATTCAACAAAGCTGCTGTAGGAACTGATGGCAGTCTCATAGCCCTCCCCATTAACACTTCATGAGGAGAGAGACCAGTCCTCCTGTCTGGTGTGCTACGTATGCTCATAAGTACAAGTGGCAATGCATCAGGCCAACTCAGGGATGTCGATGAGCACACTTTAGCAATTCGGGACTTTATCGTCCATTGATCTGCTCCACAATTCCTGAAGCTTCTGGTCGGTAACTACAGTGCAGTTTCTGATCGATATTCAATGCTGAGCAAAGCATCTTCACAATTTCGCTGTTGAAATGTGTTCCCCTATCTGATTCCAAAGAGGCCGGCACCCCGAAGCGCGGTATTAACTCCCTAAGCAATAACTTTGCTACTGTGAGTGTGTCGCACCTGCGTGTAGGGTAAGCCTCGACCCATCTGGAAAAGATGCAGACAACCACCAGAACGTATCGGAGGCGGTTGCATCTTGGCATTTCAATGAAGTCTAGTTGCATCCGATTGAACGGACCCCCAGACCTCCCTATGTGACTCAACGTGACTGGTGTTCTCTTTCCTACGTTCAGCTGTTGGCAGGTCACACACCGCTGACACACTGCTTCTGCGGCTACCCTAAACTTGGGGTTATACCATGTCTGTCTAAATACCCGAAGCATAGCATCTCTGCCTAGATGTACCGGGCCATGAATCTGTCTCGCCATTGGACTCACTAACTCATTTGGTAACACTGCCCTTCCATCTGCTGAAACCCAAAAATCCATTTCACTCTTTACACAACCTGCGGTTTCCCATGACTTTTTCTCAAAATCGGTTGCATTCTCTTGTATGCCTTTTAAGTTGTCCCAGGTGTCTACGGTTTCCAACATCATTGCTAACTCTGTCCTTTGCTGTGTTCCTCCTACTTCTACCTCTGTAAAAGAGTATCCTTGCTCTGCACAATAGCGTGCAACTTCGTCTGCATATCTATTTCCCTGGGACACAAAATCAGTTCCTTTAGTATGAGCTGAACATTTAACAACGGCTATAGCTGCCGGACCTTGTAATGCTTCTAACAACAATCGTACAAATTCCCCATTTCGAATAGGTGATCCTGATGAAGTCATATAACCTCTTTGAGACCATAATTGCCCATAGTCATGAACTACCCCGAAACCGTATTGGCTATCGGTGTAAATGGTGACTCGAATTTTGCTGCCTGCTACACAGGCACGGGTCAATGCAATAATTTCAGCTACCTGAGCGGAGTGTACTCCTTCCAGGCAAGCGGCTTCCACAACTCCAGTGATGGTACAAACAGCATAAGCTGCTCTCAACTGACCGATATTGTCTCTTACACATGAGCCATCCACAAAGAAAATTTCATCAGGGTCAGTCAATGGCTCATCTACAATATCTGGTCTCGGTTTGGTGCATAGTTCAGTCACATCAACTTGACACAGTCCAGTCCAGGACCAGAGCCACGGGTCACGGAGCAGGAGGGACTCACCGGGACTCACCGGGCACACTCCGTCGCTGCTGCTGCTGCTGGGGCCCACATGCTGTAAGTGCTGCACGCCGCAGTTGCTTTCCGCCTGCACGGCCGCCGGCAGACTACAGCTCCCAGCAGCCTGTGAGGGGCATTTCCGGTAGCTACGCGCCCGGAGGCGCAGAAAAAGGACGAGGCTCCCACTGAGGAGCGGGGGGACACAGTCCAGTCCAGGACCAGAGCCACGGAGCAGGAGGGACTCACCGGGACTCACCGGGCACACTCCGTCGCTGCTGCTGGGGCCCACATGCTGTGAGTGCTGCACGCCGCCGTTGCTTTCCACCTGCACGGCCGCCGGCAGACTACAGCTCCCAGCAGCCTGTGAGGGGCATTTCCGGTAGCTACGCGCCCGGAGGCGCAGAAAAAGGACGAGGCTCCCTCCGCGTCGCGGGACGCGCGCGGGACTGCGCCGGGCGAAGCCCGGGAAAAGGGCGGGCCCTCTGTGGCCCTCAGAGGCCAGAGGAGGACGGGACGGGCCACTACACTTGGTTCTACTACAGGAGGAGGTACAGTCAGATGCTAACCTTTCCCCCTCTATTGTTTTGATCTGTACATTGTTGCCCTCGGTATCCTGTCTCCCAACCATGATGTCAATCTGGGAAGAATTGAATGCCATGTGCGGTACAAACTATGCCCAGGATTTATTATCTCCCCCTATAGTGGTCAGAGACAATGAACAAATAAATTTCACACCCCCCGCATCCCCCGAACCAACTTTCTGCAGCCCCCATTTATCCGCCCCAAACCCTGTCTCACTAACTTTGGATAAAGCGGAGGCTCGACCAAATGACCCCGTATCCCCCCTTCACTTGACCCTGCTGGCCTAAATTGAACGAATGTTAAACAGTGCTCTATCACCACTGGTTGCAAAAATTAATGATCTGGGGGAGAGGCTGACCAGGATCGAAAACACTGTAATAAGGTCCCTCCCACCAAATGCCAACACCATGATACCCACATGCTCTACCCTTACTAACATCCATGAAAGGCCTATGAACAATGCTTCCAGCATACTTCCCACTTGTGACCCCCCTCCTATAGCACCCACTCTAAGGGGTCGCAACGCTCCTCTTAATCTAAAACATACCCCTCACAGACTTCCGGAAAGAAGGCATCAAATGGACCTACCCCCGGAAGCCGCGCCATACGTTACCGTGCTTTCTGGGGTCCCTGAACTCACCCCGGGTAAACGTGAACTACAGCAGGACCTAATGAATAAAGCCATTTTCTGGCTTAAAAACCATAGACATTTACCATCTGTTTTAGACGGCGGGATATTGAGCGTCAGGAGGGTGGGGTGGCTTGGTTCTCTGCCCAAAAATGTTCCAGGAGATCTGATTTTAATTAAGTTTAAAGACAGAAACATTGCCCCCTTTTTACGTTCTACCCAACACAAAGTTGGAGATGGCTCCATCCGTATCTGGGATCTGCATGACTTTTATCCTGGCCCCGGTGTACCAAATTACTATCATACCTGATGATAAAGGAGGATTCTGTGTATTTTGGATTAGGATCTTGAATAGTTGATTCGTCAAACTGTTTTAGCTTGTCCTAAATAGTCTGTTTTTCTTTTAACTATGCTTTGATTTGCTGGACTATTTCTTTGTATGTTTGTATCTTTTCTCTGCTGCTTTTATGGTTTTAAATTCAAAAGCCGAATAAAGCTTACTTGAAATTGAAATTGACAGTCACATCAAGGCAATCGTGATCTTCACATTCTTCATCTTCTATATCATTTGGAAGTGGCATCAAAGTGGCAGGATTCAAAACAGAGCATCTCTTAAGGGTCACGTTCTCTGCAGCAAGAATGACTTGCTCGTAGCGCGTGAGCCTGCTATTTGTCAGATGCTGTGTCTTGGTCCTGGTCATTAACAGTTCCACAGAATGAGGTACATACACCACTAACTGGTGTCCCATAACAATATTCTTGCACCTCTCAATGCTGACACCCGTTGCAGCAATGGATTTGAGACATCCGGGCAACGCTGCGGCTACTGGGTCTAAAGTAGCCGAGAAATATGCAACTGGTCTACGGGCATTTCCATGGATTTGGATCAAAACTGACAAAGCACAACCTTCTCTTTCACAGCAGTAAAGCAAGAATGGTTTATCGTAGTCCGGCATTCCCAGAGCAGGAGCACGACACAAGTCCTCTCTCAGCTGCATGAATGCCATCAAACAATCCTTGTCCCATGGTACCGGATCACTCACCTCCTTGTGCGTCAGTTTTTGTAAGGGTTTTGCTTTCAGGGAAAAGTTAGCTATCCACTGTCGGCAATACCCAACCATTCCTAGAAACATCCTGACTTCACTTTGTGTCGTTGGCGAGTTCATTTTCATGATCGCCTCTATCCTGTCTGGTGACACTTTCCGTTTTCCCTTTTCAATCCTGTGACCCAAGTACTGTACTTCCGTCAAACAGTACTGCAATTTGCTCGGAGACACCTTGTGTCCGTTTTCAGCTAAATGATTCAACAAAGTGATGGTGTCTATCTTACAAGCTTCCTCTGTTTCTGACGCCACAAGTAGGTCGTCTATGTACTGGACCAGAACCGAGTTCTGTGGCAGTACTAGACTTTCAAGATTTTTCTTCAGCAGCTGGTTAAAAATCGATGGGCTTTCTGTATACCCCTGTGGGATACGACACCATGTTAATACGCGATTTTCCATCTTAAAAGCGAAAAGAAATTGGCTCTCCTCATCTAATGGTATTGAAAAGAAAGCCTGGCAGAGGTCTATCACTGTGAACCACTCAGCTTGGAATGGTATCTGAAACAATATCACTGATGGATTCTGTACCACTGGACAACATGAAACAACTATGTTATTAATCTTTCGGAGGTCCTGCACTATTCTGAATTTCCCACTAGGTTTCTGTAAACCCATAATCGGGGAGTTACATGGACTACCCATGATTTCTTTCAGTATTCCCTGCTTAATCATGGAGTCAATCACAGGTTTTATCCCTGCAATCGTTTCCGGGGTCAGTTCTCTGATATTCAACATTTGGTTTTACCATGATTTTCACTGGTTCCACTCCTTTGATCAGCCCTATCTCTTCCCCAGTGAAATCCCACACTTCAGAAGACACCGTATCTCTTAGGTCCCATGGAAGCTCATCCACTGTCAAGGTAGGGTACGGCTCCACACACACCCTTGAATTCGCAACCTTAAAATCGGCATCATCATCGTTAGTCTGTACCTCCACTCCCTGAGGTGTGCAATATATCGTACAATTTAGTTTGCACAATAAGTCTCTTCCCAACAGACACACTGGGCTGGAGTCGCAGACCACAAACTGGTGCTCATCACTGTATTTCCCTATGTTCACTAATACTGGCTCCGTCAAAGGGCTAGTTATTCTTCTATTTGCGACTCCTACTACTTGAATGGTTTCCCCTGACATTGGCAGGTCCGGAACCACTGCTGATCTTATAGTGGATCGAGTGGCTCCCGTGTCCACCAAGAAGGTCGTAGGACACCCTGCTACTTCAGCCTCTACATATGGTCCCCTTTGGTCCACCTCTAGAGCTGCCCCGAGGGTACAGTCCTCTAGGTTACTCACACGCTGTCCAGTCAACGGATCAACATAATAGCATTCCTCTCCCCCCACGAAAAGTGGCATCTGTCTATAGGTCTTTCCCCCTGTCGCTATTCTGGGTGGTTGAGGGAACTGGGCTCGAGGAGCTGAGGTCCCCCCTTTGACCACCTTTCCCTTGGGTATTATTGTCCCTTTCACTATGCTACTCTGAGTTTCCTCTTCCTCTATTTCTAGTTCTCCATTTTCAGGGTTATAGGGACACTCGCGTTTCCAATGTCCAACCTGGTGACACTGGTGACACTTTGTCGTCTTTTTCAAGGTAGCCAGGTCTACTCTAGGTCTAGGATTTTCCTCATTGTCCCTATTCTGATTATTCGACCTCCTTCCCAGGGTCCCTGTTCCCTGTTGTTGTTGTCCACCCTTTCCAGCCGACTGCATCTGAACCAACATCAACTTCTCCTTAAGCCTTTTTGCTTTGGAATCAATTATCACTACAGTATCTTGCATATCTCAGAATTTCATCCAGCGGTTTATTTTGCCAACAAATTAAATGTTGCTGTATCATCAAGCAAATATCAGGTCTCAATCCCAACACAAACTTTGACACAAACTGTCCTATATCCTTGGGATCCATTACATCTAGTCCGCTGTACTGTTTGAATGTCTTCAGTAATCTCTCATAATATTCATGGACTGTCTCTTTGGGTTCCTGCCTAGTTCGGTCTATCTTCACCCAATCTATGTCCTGCGGTGGCACCTTGTCTTTCAGCCATGTTATTACCCTTTCATACTTCTCCATGACTCTTTCAGACGGTCCATTGGTCTGAGCATCCCTCTCCGGTTCAGATGTGGGCCATTCTACACTAACCTTACATGCAGTCCATAAGTCCCCTGGGACTACGATGTCAAATAGGGTGTTCAAATCAATCCACAGTACTTTAGAGATTTTCACAAACCTCTCTACCTGCTTGTACTACTCCACGGGGTTCTCTCTCAGTTTAGGAAAGGAATTGGTAAAGGCAGCTAAATCTCCCCTACTCCATGGCACATGCACATAGCTCCCATTCGCTATTTCTCGCAAAGGGAAAGCTTCCATTCTCTGTAGCCCTCCCTCTGGGGACATCCCAATTGTGCTCCGCCTAACGGTTCCTTTCTTGGACCACCTTTCTTCCCACTTATCCAAATCCCTCCATGTCCTTATCCCCGTAATCAGTTCTCTTATGTGTGTTTTTAGTCCGATTGTTCTCCTTTCTTCGAGGTCTTGATCTGAATAATGCAACCTATGGTTACCCTGTAATGCCTTTGTCCTCGACAAGTCTACCATGTACTTGTCTGCTAATTCAGATAATTTCTCATGTACTGCTCTCGCTTTCCGAGTAATATCCTTTGCTATGAACAGTACCTCATCTTGTTCGTACATGTCAATCCTCTCTAAGGGCTACGTACCATCTATTATTTCATCGAGATCTGATTTTAAGCTGGTTACGTCTAACCTCCTTGCCTTTATCTCAGCTTTCAGTGTGGCATTCTTAGAGAGTCCATTTACATCTCTCCCATCCCAGCTCCGAGCCTGACGCCTGGGCTCAGGCGAGTTATGGGGAGTCCTCCCATGTTCCCATCTTTCGAGGTCCCATGCAGTTCCATCCTCTCTTGGCATGTGATGAAATGATACTCTATTTCCCACTGTCCCACTCTGTCTGTTCTGCTCAATCTCTCTAAATGCATGATAGGACCTTCCATTGTCCTTCCTGCTTTCACAATCCCCTTGCTGTCTAGTATCACTCAACACATGGTAAGGCCCTTCGCAACTCCCTATGCTCCCGCGATCCCAGTGTTGTCTATTATCGCCAGGTGCATGGTGAGTGCACTTAAAGCTATCACGGTACTCTTGTGTCCTTCGGTCTCCCTCGCTGTGATTGAGACGAGACACCCTTCCACATTCTGCACTTCTATGCTCTTGCTCTTGTCCATTTCCATTAAGGGAATGACATGTAACCCCTCTATTCTCCTGACTTTTGCCGTCGCACTCCTGTCCGCTTTCACTAGCCCCACAGTGAGACAGTGTTCCGTCACCTCGACTTCCCCATTCAGCTTCCGCTCCTGACCTATTACTCTGGGTTCCCGTGCTGGCATCCCACTTTCTCAGGTCAGCCCTCAATTCCTTAAAGGACTTCGGCCGTGGTCGCCTCTGATCCATCGGTCCTCTCAGACCCCCTTGATCTATTATGGGATCCCCTGCCTGATTTAATGGGGTGCCCCAATCTCGAGGTCCTGTCAACTGCCTTTGAGAATTAATCATGTTGTTCCTATTCTCCATTTCTGATCTCTCCCTGTCCCACCGTGTCTGTTCCTCTTCTCGTGCTTTCTCTGGGTCATAAATCAACACTATAGGACCTATAGTGACAGGTACTTGGAGAGCGTCTGGCAATTGGTACGACTTGGCATGCTCCATTTCTGGCACCTTTTGTACCACGAACCTTCCGACTACCCTCTGTACTGGACTAGGCTGAGATCTCTCCTCACCTTTGGCGTATTCTCTGTCTGCTATAGGAGGTGGTCTATTTTCCCCTGTACCAGCCCCGTCCCCCCTTTGGAGCTCGGCACTTTTCACCTCTCTATTGTACGGAGGCGGTCTGTCCATCAACAACCTATTTATCAGACTGTCCTCTGTCTCGCTCTCATCATCTTCCTCTGTTGCTTTCTTTTCTCCTGTGACTTCTATCACTGGGTACAGTTTGTCTACTTCGATTCTCTGCACTCTCCACTTTTTAGCTTCCTCATCCCATTTCGCATCCTGCACTGCTCTTACCGATCGTCTCACTCTTTCTTGACGTCTGTTCAGGCTCCGGTCGTACGCCGCCCTAAACCACGCATTAAGGGCTTCAAACTGTGTTGGTCTGGGCAGAGGTCTCGTTGCGGTCATAACTGCTTTTAGCTGGTGTAATGCTTCTAGTCTAAACGTTCCGTATTTCGGGAATGTCAATTCCTCATTCCCCTCGGTCATCTTACTCCACTCAGAAATCCACAGTATAGTGTGCAGCCCAACATTCGTAGCCATATAATGAGCTGGTGTACCCTCCGGCGGGGCCTCTTCCCCGTCCACCGATTCTCTATTTTCTCTCTTAAAGATCGCTCTCAAGCGCCTAAAGCACTTCATGATCAAATTCACAATTTTCTACTTCGTTACGTTTATTTACTTCCTGATGACAATCCACCAATCCTAGCGCGGTTCTTGCTAGCTGACCTATCACAGCGCGGCTCTTGACAACCGGCCTATCCCAGCGCGGTCTTACACCAACCGGCCTATCACAGCGCGGCTCTCTCTGACGTCACTCGTCTCCCCTTCGCAGCAGTTCCCCTCCTTTCTCAGCTCGTATCCCGGTCATGCATGCGTCCCATTCATACTCTGAAAAATGATTACTTCCGACCAAGCGATCACTTTCCTTGACTGTACGCCCACAGTCCACCTGTAATTTTCACCTCAACTGACGAAATGTCTTTCCGTAGACGTCCAGACAATCGCCTTAACTGATAGGTTACTTACACACACAGTAACTTCCGACCAGCGTTCGTTACTCATACACTCACTCTTGCATTCCCCCTATCACGGTCCTGCGGGCGATCAATGGTACCTCATGACCCGCTTCACAATGGTTGACAATTACTCTGGATGTCCGATACACCCGAACCACTTAAGCTCCCCTTTGAGCCTAAGATTTTTACCAGGTTGCGCGCGCTCACAACCCTGCCTCAATCACACTACAGGCATTCAACTCCGCATGACATTACCACACAAATACAACACAAAATACCGCAATCTGACAACGCATGACCCTTATTATACTCACTCTCGACCGACTCTGCTGCTTTTCTCTCTCACGCCGTCAGCACCTTCTTCGGCAGGTGATTCTTCTGCTGGTCATCTCTCGATTTCTAGGGGCCTCGGGGGAAATCTTAACCTAGTCTAGATCACCTTCCTCAAGAAGGCAACCATCCTATATTGCTACCAACTGGAAAGGCGGGATTTTTGATCTCTTATCTGATCACTCTAGATCTAAATCCCCAATCAGGTTGACTGAATCTTTGTTGTCTGTCATAGAGTAAAAAGTAATCTACTACCAGGTTAATCAAACCAATAATTGGCACGACTCTGAAGAACCACTTACCACGAATCAGTTTTAAAGATTTATTATAAAGCCAAAGTTAACTGGATATACAAACATCTCAATAAAAGGTTCATCAGGTATACTGGTACTAAAACGAACATAAATTCTCTGAATGATCTTAAGCGACAGAAGAATATTACTAGGACCAGCTCAAAGATCAGCAAATTCACAAGAATGGACACTAGTTGTAATTTAAGTGTCATTTACAGAAAGGAAAGAATCAGGTTAGACTGTCCCTACACTAGACTAAGTGACATCCCTACTTAACAGAATCTTAAGCTAAAAAGGTGTCAGCTGTGGTGACTTCCAAAGAAGTTCACTCACTCTTCTTAGTCTTAGGTGAAAATCTGTGCATTGCAGTCATGCCCTCTCTGCCTACCCATCCGCTCTCTAAGGGTCCTCAGGCCATCTGCTCTAACTCCACACCAGGGTGCTGTCCCTAATACAAAATCACAGTTGCAGTTGAAACGCCCCTCAGAGACGCCCCTCACGTACACATCTCACGTGGTTTTGATTCTGGTTTCTTCCATAACGATACTTCTCTGGGCCTCTTGTTAGCGTTGACCTTGCTTCCCAGGCTTCTTCTCCGCTCGCCGGTACCCCCCATTACATTCTTGGAACCTCCTCCAGGCCTGTGCCTGTCTCCCCGGACAGAGCTCTATTCATCACTCTCTTGATTGGAACCCCCTCACACCTGCAAACAGACACCCATGAATAGGGCCCCAAATTCCAACCTCCAGTTATCTGCTTTGGGCCATAAAACTTCTACCAAGAATGACAATTTATGTTTAACGAGACTCAATTCTAACTAACACGTGCAGATCAAAGAAGCAACTTTATCTTTCCAGGCCTGCTAAAATTACTCTGCAAGAGGCCTGCACTCTGTGAACCTTTATTTCTTAAAACTAAAACAATTCTATTTAATACACTCTGGTTATATGAAACACTTCTACAAACATGATTTCTAATGCATGATTAATAAAATTCTAAAATAGCAGTAAAGTAATAATCCATTATGTGAACTGTAGAGCATGTTTCGTTCTTCATACGTTGCCATGAGGCCTGCGTTTCTACGTTTAGCAACATTACATTTTCTTCTGTAACAGTCACATAACATGGAGTCTTGACAGCACTCTAATATTTCTAAACATTACTATATTGACTTCACACTCTATAATATGCATTCTACATTGATTAAATATTCGTTAGTATATGTGCTTCTATGTAATTTTCAACACTTCTACGTGCTTTAACTATTTCATGCATCTAACTAGTAAATATGGTGCACTTATACATTTTTCTCAGTTTTGCGCTCTCTCACAGGCAACAGGGGCACACGGACGCACAAGCAGGCAACAGGGGCACACGGAGGCACAAGCAGGCAACAGGGGCACACGGAGGCACAAGCAGGCAACAGGGGCACACGGAGGCACAAGCAGGCAACAGGGGCACAAGCAGGCAACAGGGGCACACGGAGGCACAAGCAGGCAACAGGGGCACACGGAGGCACAAGCAGGCAACAGGGGCACAAGGAGGCACAAGCAGGCAACAGGGGCACGAAAACTGAGGCACAAGCAGGCAACAGGGGCACGAAAACTGAGGCACAAGCAGGCGACAGGGGCACGAAAACTGAGGCACAAGCAGGCAACAGGGGCACACGGAGGCACAAGCAGGCAACAGGGTCAGGAAAACAAGCACAAGCAGGCAAAAGGGTCACAAGCAGGAATTGTAATTTAGACAGGGCTGAAGTGGAGAACGGTCAGTAGGGAAGTAGTGCGGCTGGTGCAGTGGTACCAAGCCGAAAGGTGAGAGGGGCTGTCTGCACCCCAGTTTGGACAGTTTCCACTACCTAACAGGGATTGGTGGGAGGGGGGCGTACTTCTTGCTTGCTTTAGGGCTGTTACTTCGGGGACGCAGTGCACGCTCCTGCCTGCTGCCGCCGGGACACGACAACAGGCAGGGAGAGGACAGGCTGGAAATTCTGGTGGAAATGCAAGAAGCTGTCACGTCGAGTTGCTCTCACCTTGTCCAATATCAAACCAGTCTCTGCCACAGCAAAGCCAGGTGGAATAAACACGGAGAAGGCGGTCTCAAAGTCGTAGACCCCCACTTCCGGAACCAACCAGAGCTATCCTCGTGAGATCAGCTTAACCACCTGGGGGGTGCAGTGAGCTCCTGCAGGGAGGGCTGTGAGGCGCAGTGAACTCCTGCAGGGAGGGCTGTGGGGTGCAGTGAGTTCCTGCAGGAAGGATTGTGAGGTGCAGTGAGCTCCTTCAGGGAGGGCTGTGAGGTGGAAGGAGGGCTGTGAGGTGGAAGGAGGGCTGTGAGGTGGAAGGAGGGCTGTGAGTTGCAGGGAGGGCGGTGAGGTGCATTGAGCTCCTGCAGGGAGGGCGGTGAGGTGCATTGAGCTCCTGCAGGGAGGGCTGTGAGGTGCAATGAGGGATGTGAGGTGCAATGAGGGATGTAAGGTGCTGTGAGCTCCAGTAGGGAGGGCTGCGAGGTGCAGGGAGGGCTGCGAGGTGCAGGGAGGGCTGCGAGGTGCAGGGAGGGTTGCGAGGTGCAGGGAGGGCTTCGAGGTGCAGGGAGGGCTGTGAGGTGCAGGGAGGGCTGTGAGATGCAGGGAGGGCTGTGAGCTGCAGTGAGGGATGGAAGGTGCAGGGAGGGCTTTGAGGTGCAGTGAGGGGGTGTGCGGTGCAGGGAGGGCTATGAGCTGCAGTGAGGGCTGTGTGGTGCAGGGAGGTCTGTGAGGTGCAGTGAGCTCCAGCTGGGAGGTCTGTGAGGTGCAGTGAGCTCCTGCAGTGAGGTCTGTGAGGTGCAGTGAGGGCTCAGGGCTGTGAGGTGCAGTGAGGGCTGTGAGGTGCAGGGAGGGCTGCGAGGTGCAGGGAGGGCTGTGAGGTGCAGGGAGGGCTGCGAGGTGCAGGGAGGGCTGTGAGCTGCAGTGAGGGATGGAAGGTGCAGGGAGGGCTTTGAGGTGCAGTGAGGGGGTGTGCGGTGCAGGGAGGGCTATGAGCTGCAGTGAGGGCTGTGCGGTGCAGGGAGGTCTGTGAGGTGCAGTGAGCTCCAGCTGGGAGGTCTGTGAGGTGCAGTGAGCTCCTGCAGTGAGGTCTGTGAGGTGCAGTGAGGGCTCAGGGCTGTGAGGTGCAGTGAGGGCTGTGAGGTGCAGTGAGCTCCAGCTGGGAGGTCTGTGAGGTGCAGTGAGCTCCAGCTGGGAGGTCTGTGAGGTGCTGTGAGCTCCTGCAGGGAGGTCTGTGAGGTGCAGTGAGGGCTGAGGTGCAGTGAGGGCTCAGGGCTGTGGGGTGCAGTGAGGGCTGTGAGGTGCAGTGAGGGCTGTGAGGTGCAGTGAGGTCTGTGAGCTGCAGTGAGGTCTGTGAGGTGCAGTGAGCTCCAGCTGGGAGGTCTGTGAGGTGAAGTGAGCTCCAGCAGGGAGGTCTGTGAGGTGCAGTGAGCTCCTGCAGGGAGGTCTGCGAGGTGCAGTGAGCTCCTGCAGGGAGGTCTGTGAGGTGCAGTGAGGGCTGAGGTGCAGTGAGGTGCAGTGAGGGCTGTGAGGTGCAGTGAGGGCTGTGAGGTGCAGTGAGGGCTGTGAGCTGCAGTGAGGTCTGTGAGGTGCAGTGAGCTCCAGCTGGGAGGTCTGTGAGGTGAAGTGAGCTCCAGCAGGGAGGTCTGTGAGGTGCAGTGAGCTCTTGCAGGGAGGTCTGTGAGGTGCAGTGAGCTCCTGCAGGGAGGTGCAGTGAGGGCTGTGAGCTTCAGTGATGTCTGTGAGGTGCAGTGAGCCCCTGCAGGGACCGGCTCCAGACGTCTCTCCGAGGCCTAGAAGGCAGTGGTGCTCTGATGACTAAAGCAGGCACGGATCGCACCGCCTCTGTGGCCGCCGCTGCCCAGGCGCGAGCCCCACCGAACATCATAATATATCTGCTACCGCAGCCTTATTTTTGTAAGAAAAACCCCAAAGCCGCTCCTTTGTTTTCTTAGGATTTAGAGCTTTTCCCCATGATCAGGGCCTGTAATGCCCCAGGAATGTATTTAAACAAAGAAGCCACTGTTGTCCTAATAAATTCAACCCACATCCAGCCGAGCAGGGAACTCACTCCTGTTACTCACAACCTGTGTTTTGTGTTTCAGTGTCTGTTCCCCTTTGTGTCTTTCGAGGCGTGGGGGAGCCATAACAGGGAGGAATGTTGGAGTGAACCGGGAGGGGCAGAGGGTATTTCGAAATCCACCCCCAAGTCACATTCTGAACCAATAGCATCTTTTATCACAACTTCTGAAAACACAAATAATGCATTTTTCAGGGTGTTCAGTGGTCTCAGTGTCTCCCCCAAAAGGAGATGTTATATTTTTCACAGAATCAAAATGGAGGCTTCCATCAAGGGAGACGAGAGCTGCCAGAGATAAGGGTTGGTACAAGGCAGCAGGGCTGGGGCAGGGTCGGTTACATGCTTAGATCAGCCGGAGGGCTGTCCGAGCCTTTTGCAGGCCCAAGTATCATAGAAGGACTGCAGCAGACATGCTAATTAATCATGTATATGTTTATCAGGAGCCTGGGAGTCGAAGTTCATACCCAAGGGTAGTGGGCGGGGCCACAAGTACAGCTATCATTCCACCTTGCTCCACTCCACCCAAAAGCGACGTGCATGACACAAAATAGTCCACAATTAGTCCATACACTAGCGCCTTGCAGGCTAAAGCGCCCTACCTCACTTTACTCGCTTTTTAATATTCCAAGGCGCTGCAACAAAAGGACAATAGGAGTACAACTCTGGCCATCACGCACGACGCCAAAGCGCCCACAGGCACTCTCTACCTCCTTAGCACTACTATCAAGAAGCGTGCTCCTACCGCAGCTTGGCAGGGTTTGAAGCGCTATATAGAACCACATATAATGCAATGTAATTACAGCTAAGGGCATCAAATGAGTGCAGGCTCATTATTATATTTCTGATTCGCTACATGGCGTCGAGCTTCACGCTGGCTTGCTCTGTGCCAAGGCTCCTCGAAGTCAGTGGCGGGAGGAGCTTGAGGCATAAGCACTCCCACACTGTCACTAGGAGGTTTCCAAGAGATCCTACACCAGGGGAGAGGGGCAGGGGGGGGGCGGGGGGTGACTCTTGCACACATCTCACCCGACTACACTTCCACACTCTCAGTAGGAGGTTTCCAAGTCCTACACCTGGGGGTCTCTCAGATGCAGCCCTGCACGGCCTCACACCATCTCTGGGAGTCTATGAGCCCTCTACCACCAGCCCCCCACTCACCCTCACGCCTGCATATCGAGTCACACTCTCCTGTTTTGCCTTCGCCCTCACTGCGACCCCAGCGCCTATTCTCACAATAGACCTCTAGCAGGCCCATACCCTCGCCTGTCAACCTCACTCACTTTCGTGAAACCACACTTATGATCACAGTGGTGCCTCACACTCCTGAATGCCGCTCACCTCCCATCTTCCAAACTGCACCAGACACGCATCTCTGACGGGCCTCCCAGCTCACTCTACTGTGCCACAATTCACTCTTTCCCTACGAGGTCCTGCGCTACAATTCACTCTTTCCCTACGAGGCGTCAAGACGCTTTACCTGGCGCACCTCCCCGCACTGCAACAAAATCTACTTTGATTTTTAGTCAAAGTCCACGTTTTAAAGCGCAGCCCGTTACACTTTTATGGTTCATATTATGACTGAATAAAGTTTACTGAAGTGCAGAGCTCCGGGCAGCCCCAGCCAGTTCGAGGCAAACCCCAGTGACTGATTGTGAAACACGACGACTGCAGGTGCACAGCTCTCTCCAAACGTTAAAGGAGGAATGGCAGCATTTTCACCTTTCATGCCATGACATATGCATGAATGTCTGTCCCACCCGACATGAGTAATAAAGTGACATTTGTCCGATGTGCACTTTACTGTACCTCAGGAGTGCACACCCATCGCCTGGCAGCATTAGCAGGTCAGGTATCTCAGCAGTCACCGAGAACGAAGACTCAGCTTTACATTTTTGGGAGATAAAAACAAACACTGGCAAGGCCAATGGGTTTGTTACCGACCGAAACCCTTTAGGCTTTGTCATGCTTATTTTGTTTTGACATACATTTTGTAAAACTTTATTGGTGCGGGAGCTACCGGCCACGCCTGCATAAAGACAAACAAGCATTTACAAGGGGCCGGAGACCCAGACCGCGGGAGGGGGGGCGGGAACGGGCACACCGAGAGGGGGGGCGGGAACGGACAGCGGGAGAGGGGGCGGGAAAGGGCACACCGACAGCGGGAGAGGGGGGGCGGGAACGGACACACGGGGAGAGGGGGGCGGGAAAGGGTAATTAAAAGGCAGAGCACTCACCTGGACTTCTTGAAGCAACGAGAAGTCGACGGGCCCCGGCGCCATCTTCGGCGCAATGACAAAAACATGACTTGAGGAAACCAAAAAAATAACCCCGCCCACCGCCGCATGACTACACTGAGGGAACGCCCATGGAATAAATCTTGGGAACGCCCCCGAATCTGGTCCGTGAATGACGGACAGATCTCTGTTCCAATGGCTAGCCTCCATTTATGGAGCTAGCCAATGGAACAGAGGGCGAATTCAAGTCCCCCATACTGAAAACTAGAGATTTCTCCTGGGGGCGGAGCTAAAGCTCTGTGCCCCAGGCGAAACCTAAAAATAGTAAATGTAGAACATATAATAAACATATAACACAACCAGTAATTATTGGCAAACACTGTACTCAGTATCATTCTGTAACACAAACCATATTATGCACCTTATCACTTTTAGGCGTGAAGTACTTTCTGTGCCAACCTCACCAGCATAACTCCCATTAGGGGTATAATTCACAGTAGGAAATAACTCAAACATAAACACAATATGCACAACCTCATAACCATAAAACCACATTAGAGGCATAAATCAGGGTGCGTAAATCATAATACATGCATCACATTTCTAGCACCACATAAATCACATTAGGGCCTGGCGCCCTATAAACCTAACAGTCCCCCTGGCCAACTGGCCTTCTCAAAAGGGCTCAAAGGCCTTATCTTGATATAGACTGAATACAAGGCTAAAAGCACTCAAGGAGCCACAATGCACATAATTACAGATTCACTTCAAAAGCAATAAAGGCACTCAAAAAGCGTGTGGAAAGAACTTAGTTCAAGTCCGGGGTCCACAGGAACTAGTGATGCACAATGTACCTGAGATTTAAAGGGGCACGGCACACAGCCTCACAAGGAAGCCGCGGTGATAACAGGCGGGCTCGCAGCGGCCACAGCTCCCAGTGGTAGCGGTCTGTGGCGTGCACTACCGATAATCCTGGGACGGGGCTTAAAGGCTGGCACCCCGCGGCACATGCAGGTGGGAACAAGATCCTCAAAGTGGGGACTAGTGCGGGCACTTAGCGGCACAGCTCCTCAGCTGCAGAGGCCCACAATAGCGATTGCAATAATTCTCGTAGGACGGCAAATGCGGGCACTCAGTGGCAACAGCTATTCAGCTGCAGTGGCCCACAATAGCGATAGCGATGATTCTCACAGGACGGCAAATACAAGCACTCAGCTGCAACATCTCCTCAGCAGCAGTAGCCCACAATAGCGAACACGATGACTTTGGAAACACAGGCAAATGCGGGCTCTCAGCGGCAACAGCTCCTCAGCTGCGGTGGCCCACAGTAGCGATACAATGACTTTGGTAGCACAGGCAAAGGTGGGCTCTCAGCTGCAACAGCTCCTCAGCTGTGGCAGCCCACAATAGTGATAACGATGACTTTGGTAAGACAGGAAAATGGGGGCTCTCAGCGGCCACAGCTCCTCAGCTGCAACGGCCCACAATAGCGATAACGATGACTTTGGTAGCACAGGCAAATGCAGGCACTCAGCAGCCACAGCTCCTCAGCTGCAGCAGCCCACAATAGCGATAACAATGACTTTGATAACACAGGCAAATGCGGGCTCTCAGCTGCAACAGCTCCTCATCTGCGGTGACCCGCAATAGCAATGCGATGACTTTTAGCCCATGTTCCCCGCAGTAGAACCAGAGGCTTTGGAATTCTCAACAGAGGCCTCATCTGCAAGTAGGATCCCCCTCAAATAGGAATCCGAAAGGCTGATGGGTGAAGTCTAAAGTCCCTGAGACTTTGGCAGGAGGCAAGCTCAAATCAGGCCCATGGGTAGTTGCTTCAGCAAGAAGGATGAAAGTTTCAGAGTCATTTCCCTCTAGTTACACGGACAGAGGTTCGTCTTGACATCCAGAAGTAACACACGCAAAGTAAGAGGTCCCAAAAAGACTTTACAGAGGAAGAGGCAATGCAGGGCGCAGGAAGGCAAGCCCTCATGGCAGCCCCCCTGGACCCCAGCAGCAGCACGCCCCGGCAGGATTCTGGCCCAAGAACTGAACAACCTCATGTGATCACAGCCCCTATATTTATATCAACCAAAGTCCTTGTTCTCAAAAGTCACAAGTCACTGAACCCAGCCAGAACCAGTTTGGTGTGGTCCGGGAGCACTCTGTTTAGAAGGCTGCATCCTGCCTTTCAGGAAGAGGGGGTCTGCCATCAGACGCACAGTGGGAGGTGGAGTCAGCATTCACTTTGCCATGCACAGCCCTGCTCAGATCAAAGGGTCACTCCTCCCCATACTCCAACTGCAGATCTCTCTATTCAATCCAGGTCCGGCTAAGCCTGCCCTGCCCCTCCAAAACCAGATATGCAATTCACATCAGGCAGGTAGATACAAAGCACACAGAAATGGCAACTTTTAAAGGTGGCGTTTTTCACATAGTCATAATAAATCTGCGCGCATCATTGCGCAGCATTTATCCTCACAATTTTACACATACCAGACTTGACCATACTACTCGTCTAATAACAGAAATTACCACTGACACACACTGAGCAGGGATTCCCCCATGCATTCCTATGGGAGAGCAGGCCACTCTCATTAAATGTAACATAGAGGACACACACTTTACACTGAACCACAGTGCTAAAGTGCCCAAAAGCCTAAACCCACTAACACTACACAGAGAAAAAGGCTGGGAGAAATGCAAAATGTTTAGGAGTGAACCTGCAAAAAAGGCCAAGTCCAACAGTAGGGTGATGCTTTTATGATTGTGAGTTAATATGTGTGTTGTTTGTGGTTTTGGATGAGTTACAGAATGTTTTGTGGTGTGGTCTGGTTTCAAATTTGTCTCCAAGAGGGCGCTGTGTTTAGTTGAGAAACGAAACGCTTTTTGAGTATGTGTTATGCTTATCAAGATAAATACACTTGCTACAAATAGTTAAAGTTTGGTATCAAGGGATAGAAATTGGCTGAGGTGTTGACTTGTCTGTTAAGGTTGAGATGTTAGATCGTGATACTCCACCAGCCACACCAAGATTGTAGTGACGACAGGGCCTTGCGTGCACACATTGCTATGTTAGCCTACGCTTATTAGATGCTTAAATGCTATTTTGCCATTTTGCAGCTTTTGCACACAACACTGCATGTATCTGTTGTTGTAAGGTAGCCTGCTTACATTTTCTTCACATGAGAAAGGTTTGTTTTCAACATCCCTAGACTTACATTGCGACCTCAGTCTGTACTGTGCGTGCAGAAGCCTCCAAGGATATCATAACAATGTAAGCTGTTATTCGGGCTGATCGGCCCATGCTCTAGACACAATATGCATACAGTTGCAGCTAACTGAAATTCAAGCGCCTTTAATATTGCACTGCATGCATGATTAGGGCACTTGTAGAAAATCCTTTTCCAGAGAGAGAGAGCTTTGCTGATCCTGATGTGATTCACTTCTGCTGTTCTTGGAGGTATGGGGTTCCCCATTCAAGCCTAAGAGACCTTTTATTATTATAAAACCTAGTTTCTAGCTGGGGAGGGTGGTACACAAGGCACTATAGAACCTGTTTCCACTATCATTATAATATGATTTCCCCCTTTGTGTTTTATGGAGTTGTAACAATACTGATTGCATTATTTTTAATCATATGCCTGCTTATGTTAGCAAAAATACTGCATCTTAGAGCATGTCGTTAAAATAAATATTTTAAACTTTTCTGTGTCTCTATTTGCTCACGTTGTGGACTGGTATGAGAATGACAAACGAAAGAGTGTTCATAATTCCCACATTCCTGAGAATAACCTAAGTCGCATGTTGTGGGTTGTCTAATCATTGATAGCTTCGCTATAAGATGGAGAGCTAATGAGACACTGATGCTAGTCAGTTAGGGGTTCTAGGTACTGAGGTGAGTTTTTTGGTACACCACAACTCACTTGAGGTCCTGGGTCTCTGTGCACAGTTCTGTGTATGGGCAGAATCCCCGCAATATGGCGCACGTAACGATGTGGTCTTATATTTGAGACTCTCGAATAGTGCTTATAACAGTCCATGACATCCTGATTACTGTTTCCGGTTGACAGTGGTGACGGATTAACCTACCTATATGGTTTAAGTAAAGGTTTATTCAAGCATGATATTTTAAAAAGTATCTTTGTTTGAATTGCAACCTTTTTGTGCTACATTTCCTGTAGATTGTTTCTTCAATTCTGTATCCTAATGGGTGACATTGATATACCCCAGCAAGGTCGGGTAGCAGTCCGCAATCATTTGCAGGCATTTGGAGTCCCTTTGGAAGGCATGGCGGTGCTTTTTGTCGTGAGTGCTGAAGCTGCATACCTGTTTGAGCTTTTCTACTCATGGGTTACCTTTCTTGCAGTGAATGGGGATAGTGGTACGTTTCACATTTACACTCACACTGCCGTGCCAATGGAATATACACCGTATAGGACACAGGAGATTCAGATTTCAGCTTGGCAGCATCGAGTTTGGTTTAATGGCGCCCTTCCCCACTCGGTAACGGCAGTTCGGTTGGGTCCTTTGTCTATTCCTGTCGCCACTTGGCCTGTTTTGGCCAGATTTACTCCGCACCCACGTTACCTTACAGCCCCAATTGCGGAATTTAGAGTCCTTTATACCTCTGCTGTAGGGGTGCTTAGGGCTTTGGTGCAATACGTTTCCCGCAATGTCTAGGTGGGGGCACCTGGTGCTGGAGCGCATCCAGTTGGACTGGCCGGGATGAAACTCAGTCCCGTCATGGTTAATGCGGTTATGGGCAAGCGGCCCCAAGATAAGGATGATATGCCTTTTTGGATTGCTGAGAAATGTGACCAACTGGAAGCAGTGTTTCCTAATACCAATCCTGTTGAGAAACACAGGATTCTGACCATTAGTTTGTAGAAAGACTTAGTGCCAGAAGTGGCTGATTGTAATACCTGGGGTAAGATATTTGCGGCAGTCTATGCTAAGTGCTTCGGCACACCGTCCATGGCTGTCCTACCCTCCGTGATTAAATGTGTCCAAGATCACCTCAGTCCGGAGGCGGCTGTTGAATTGGAAATGAGGCTGGTCGGAGTGTTTGACGTGATTTCCGATCTCGTCCTTGCTAATGTCAAGGGAGATCCAGTGTACTTTCAGGTGTCTAATGCTTGGTGCGAAGTTCCCGATGCCGATAAGCCCCGGCAGTTACCGAAAATTATTGCAGAGGCTTATAAGACCATTGGCCGCAATAGTTTGGGTGTTAAGCCTTTGCTAAAGTAACGGCTGAACCGCAAACTCAGATGGCTAAGTCTGATTAAGACTACCATCCCACTTTTATTAAAAATACATGGAAATCTAAAACATAGGGAAAGAAACAAAAGAAACAGGGGTCACGTCCTACATCGCCAATGCCTGTGTCTACTGAGTGCACGTATGATTTGCGCGACCGCGCGAATATTGAGTCACCTGAATGTTTTCAGGTTCCTGAACAACGTTCTCCTTGTTCTTCACAGGAAACATGGGTCTTGCAAGCCGGTGGAGGAGACCACGGCAGAGGACAGGGTGCCCCGCAAGCTCGTGAGCAGCCCCGCCAGACTGATGGTAAAGGTAAGCAGGACGACTTTCAACATCAACGCCCTCAGTTTCAGAAAAAGAAAGTTGCTGCTTTAACAGCGAGGTATGCCACGAATAGTGAGAGCACAGCTTCGGAACCAGACATGGGCAATGACCCTTCTAGACAGCGCAGCTGAAATTACAGTAGTGTGGCAAGCACTGCAACCATATCTGAAGGCGACAGCAACTGACAAGTTTGTCACTGTTGAAACAGCAGACACTAGAGTGCTCCCCCTGACAGACTTTATGAAATAGTCATTTTAATTGAAGGTGACATACAACGTAAAATAAAATGGATTTTTGGGGAAAATCTAACCTCTACATATGACATTTTGTTAGCAGAGGCTGACTGGCCCCCACCTTTCATTTTGACTGCTCCGCGAAGGGAGGAGGTAATCCTGCCTAGTCTCGCGCACACAGTGTCGAAAGAACAGGCGCTGAATTTTGCAGAAGAATGGGCTAAGGTGATAGCACCCGCTTTGTACGGTACTCAATGTGGATGGGATAAACTTTCCCCCCACCATGAAATACCATTGCTGTCAATGCCACAGCCACAACCGCAATATCCCATGCAGCATGAAGCGAAAACTCCCGTTGCAGAAATCCTTGAATATTTGGAATATCAGGGTGTGATTGAAACATGTGTGTCACCGATGAAGCATCCTCTTTTTACTGTGACCAAACCTGATGGATCGTACCGCCTAGTTTTGGATTGCCGGCACTTGAACTCTCTTTTTCGGACCTGAATGGTGCAGAATACTCACAGTTCTGCCCTTGTGGATAGTCTTGTGCTTAAACGGTTTAAAACCATGCTTGGTATATCCAATGGCTTTTTTAGCCATAACCTGTCCTCTATTAGTAGTCAATGGACAGCATTTACTTCTGGCGGCAAACAATATCAGTTCAAACATTGGCCGTGGGCTACAAAAATAGCCCGGGTGAGGGAGGAGCCAAGCCGGCGACCGCGATGGCCGCCTAGTCCCTCGGCTCCGAGTACCATCTCCTCCCGGGTTCACATCCTGCTTGATATCCTGCAGCAAAACGGTATAAATGGGTACATGAATGCGACCGATCATCGATTGCGCAATCCCGGGGTTCGTGCCTGCTTTCTAAAGGGAGAAACAGTCAACGACGTTTGCGGCCCGCAGCAGCCCTATGACCGGGGACTCGATCAGTCTGTAAGGCCGGTCACCAAGTGCACAACAGCGGCCACCGGTGGCTGGGAGGGGCCGGTCGGCTCCGGTGTGGCAAAGAACGGCCGATTTTCGACACGCTCATACTGGCTGATTGGGAGCGCGAGTCGGGGACAAGCCTGTGTGGATTGATATTGCTACTAGAACTTTGCTCGTCTGCCGCCGGGAAGTGCTTTGCGACTCGTCCCGCTCTCGGCGGGAGGATCCCGAATTTACGCCGAGCCGCGATCGAGCTGGGCTGACTCCATCGGTGGCCGCGATCTGGTCGCACTGCATCGGTTTCGGTGGCCCTGACGGTGGTTCCATGACGCCCGATGCCCCACTGCGTGTGCCTCGGCCCCATTCCAGAGTTTTGCTGCCCCGGGATATAGTGAGGAGGGTAGAGTGCAACTTCTGGGAGACTGAATCTCGACCCAATGAAGAACGTATGAAGAGGGGGAGTATGACAAAGGGGGGGCACGGTGCAGAACTGCACCTTGGCGATCTTATGGCTGCCCTAGCTGCCCTTCACGACACCTAGGAGCTGGGTGCCCGATCATTGGGGAGTAAGATGGATGATGTGATTCTCACGGCGGGGCGAATGAGATCGGCTGATCCGTGGATACACAGCGAGATGCCTTACTCAATACCCAGATGCAACAAGATGGCGTCTGTCACTGATACCGGAGGGCCAGAGACGCTGATCCTCGAGCCATCCCAAGTCCGTGATGTCGGATGCCTAGGACAATCTGGAGGCTCTAGATTGGAACTGAGTGATGGAACTTCTCCCCACGTCATGCTGCTAGTGACTTTGGTGCTGCTCCAGCCGTGTTTGGACATTGAGACATTCTCCTCCTGCGCTACTCTGCCGAATGAAGTGTGGAAGACATGTTTTTGTACCAGGTTAGGCCCACCGTACCTGCAGGAAACGGGCTTGGATGAGGTCCGGTTGTATCACAGCGTTGCAGTAGTGTTGCTGTTCGGGCTTGCCTTGGTAATCCGATTCCCTACAGCTATGGACTGGGAGAATGGTAATTTGGTGGGCTTTGGCGGTATAAGCAAGACTGGACAAGGATAAATGACGTTCCTCCGGGTTGCCGTTTTCTGATTTTGGGGCTGTGAGGGTTACGCGATACATTGTCTTATCTAATAACGTACTAGGCTGATTCTGTCCCTTGTAAATTGTTCTATTGTATTGGCTCTTGCTGTTGTTTTTTACATCCTGTGTAGACATAGCAATTGTATGAGGGAGAGGCCGGGGGACTGCTAGAGGGCTCCTCTCCGTCTTTCGCTACTTTTCTTGTAGTTGTAGTTTAGAACCCCTTTTTCCTTTTCTGTTCTTTCATAGACTTCGGGGTTCTCCCTTTCTTTCTTCCCTCTTTTGGGTTCTTCCTTTAGTTTAGGTGGGTGGTAGCTCTCTTTCTCTCTCTTCTAAATTTCGGGTTCCATACAATGGGCGACAGGCACGCTACTGAGGGGGAGGCCATAGCCGTAGGCAGGGGTGCAGGGTGGGGGGCTAGGGGAGGGGTACTCTCTTTTTTCTTTTCCTCTTTCCGTTTCTAGGGCCCCTTTTTTCTCTCTTGTGTTGCTTGGCTTTCTCTTTATTTTTCCTCTTTTTCTTCTCTTTTGGGAAACCGAGTGGTAGGCTGCTCGCTGTACGTTCTTATGGTTCACACTACAAGGGGGGATGTTTTTATAAAGTTTTCAGTTACAGCGGGCGTATGCTGCTTTGGGGGGCGAAATGTACTGTTTATTGTCTATCCTGTTTAATACGCGCTAGCGCCAACGCTCTGTCTGCAGTAGTCCCGACTGAATATCCTGATCAACGATAACCCCTTGCTTTGGTATAATTTGATTGTACGGCATCAGATCCTGCTCTTTCTTCAAACTCTTAAAAGAAACCTCTTTAATCCTGGTACCAATACGGTACGGACATTATCCTGGGCTAGGATTGGGCATTGGGGAGGCGGAATGTTGCATATGTTTGGCTTTATTGATTTGCTTTGATCGTCTCTGAAATACTGGCCGGCCGTGATGGTTGTAGGCCTGTGATTGTAACTGCCTTACGTAACAATAAAGGTTTACCAAAAAAAAAAAAAATAGCCCGGGTGTCTTTGACGCTCGCATAGTCTCTCTTTAGGAGAGACTCGACCCTGATGCGTGCTTGTATGTGGATGATATTTGTCTCACAGACGACGAAATATGGACGCATTTGTGTCGCGTTGACCGCATCATTTGTATGTTTGCGGACTTCGGTTACAAGTTTAACTTTGCTAAATCACACATTGCCGAGTACAGTTTTATTTCTGGGCTATGAGCTCAACAATGAAGGTCGAGGTTTAGCACCTCACTTCCTGGAGAAATGCGCACAGCTGCGCGCTTCGACAACTCTGAAAAAAATACTATCTTTACTGGGTTTTTTGAATTTCAGGTGTATTTATATTCCCGATTATGCCCAGCATATCAAGCCGCTTTATGCCTTGATATAACCTACTTTTACCAAATCTTGCTGACTGCCAGAAAATTCAACTATACTGCAATCTGATCTTCTTGAATAGAAATACTTACTAACTCGTGACAACCACAATAACCTGGTAATAAGAATTGTGCCGGGCTCAGTTGGTTACACGTACCTGACTTTTAATGAGGGTGACACAGTCCCTATTGCTTACAAGTCACACTTGTACACTTCGGCTGAAATGGGATTTTCCACAGTCAAAAATGTTTTGACTGCAGTGCAAATGGCCATTCTAAAAGAATGCGCGCTGTTGCAGGGGAAACGCTTGTTGGTTGTTACACCATATCCTGCCCTGGAGGCCGTGACAAAGGCTAGTGTATCAAATTCAAAAGCTTTGCATCTGTGTTGGATACAATGGGCCACATCCTTGACGTCTCCTGATGTCAAGTTTTTTTTTGATTCCTGTTTGCACAATCAGGAGTACTTGCAGTATGAATTTGTTCATCCGGCTCCTCTGGCCTTGCGCCCGCTGGAGGATTTTCATTGTATTATTTGCACTGACGGTTCGGCGCAACCGGCGACGGTTTCAAAGCATGCTTATTTAGCAGCCTGCGCAATAGTGATGGGTACAATGGTGAATGGAGAGTTCAAGTCCGATGTTGTGCATACACAGACATTAGGGGACTGTACCGCCCAGTTGGCAGAGCTCAGTGCTCTGGTGCTTGCACTCGAGTATGCTTATCCTAGTGTGACTACTCTTATCGTAAGTGACTCTTACTACTGTGTTCAGTCGTACAATGACAATTTATTCTTATGGCGTCAGAATGAATATTGTGATTCCAAAGGTAGCACTATTAAACACAAAATGCTATGGGTTTGAGTGGCGGAGCTTAAAGAACGTCTGCCACTCGTGTTTGTAATTCATACTCCTGGTCACCAGCGCATGGGGGTACACGCTGTTGGTAACTGTCTTGCTGATGAAGCAACTAAGGCGGCAGTATCAACATATGTAGTAGCAGCAGTTCCACGTTACAAAAGTAAGATTGATAACAATCGCTCAAGAGGGTATGGCCTCGGCTCATGCCGGCGTTTCAGCGACTGTATCTCTCTTACAGCACTGTTACTGGTGACACGGATTGTACAAACACACGAGTGATCATGTCTTTCATTATGACATTTGCCAGTAGATCAAACCTTCAAATGCTGCACGCCTGCCCCAGACGCAGTTGTACATATCTAATAAACCACTTTGGTGTGTTTATTTGGATCACTGCGGTCCTTTCTCCTCAGATACTGCGTATAAGAACATCTTAGTTGCAGTGGATTTGTGCATGCGCATTATTTGGCTCTGGCCGCAACGGAGTGCTGATGCCTAAACTGTCATCAGGGATTTGCGTGTCTTTGTGGGAATTTTTGCATGTGGCACCCTTCACTGGGACTAGGGTCCAATGTTCGCCTCTAAGGCGTACAAGGATGCCATGGGTTCATTGGTTGTCCAGGTCAAATTTTTGTCTCCATACAGACCTGAGGGTAATAGCATTGTGGAGCGAATGAACCGTGACTTAAAGCAATCCTTGACAGCTAGGGTTTTAGGTACTGGCAGGAACTGGCTGGCCCATCTCTATAGCATTCAACGTGCACTTAATAATCTCTTTAGAAGGTCTCTGGGTGGGCAGACCCCATATGCCCCATGGCATCAATTTGTTTGTTTCGGACCTTGAGGGTCTAAACATGGCGCGTCTGCCGCACCCTTTGACATAGATGATCATTCTGCTGCATTACAGAACCTACAAAAGACCTGTGACAGTCTTGCAAAGGAACATTTGCCCTCCACAACTAATGCTACACTTCAGTTTCCAATAGTTGGCTGGCTACCCCAAGTTGGTGACCTGGTACGTGAGAAGGTGGAGAACAAGAAATAGTTTGGCCCCTTATATCATGCACCAGTTCCTGTGCTTGGAGTGCAGGTTACAAGAACAGTCATTTTTCCTCCACTTCCTGGTCGCAAGGAAAACAGATACATCTCCATTGAAAATGTCAAATTACAGCGAGTGGCCCATTCTTCTTAGTTTGACTCCAGCGGTCTCTTGTTCAGCAATGCTGAGAAATTCTGTTTTGGTACCGGCGAGTACCAACAGGCCTGATGTTGCCATCGAGATGCCTACAGTTACTAAACCTTTATTGAATCCATCGACAGGTGATCCCTTGAAAATACTGAGTAAACTTACCCCACAGATGTGTCATTGCCTGGTGTACTCACAGATACTGTTAATCAGTCACGTTTTTCATTTGACACTGACTCTACAACTTCTAAGTCCCCATCAAAAGTTTCTATTTTTGCTGCTTGGTTTAAAAGACATTTTTTGATTCCTCCTTGGACTTACGTTTGGCTGGTGCTTTTTTTTTTTTCATGTCAGTTGGATTTGTAGTTGTATTTTTCCGTCTTATTAATGGACATTATGTTAAAGAAAGATTTACAATTCAATTAATTGATGGAACTTTGGCACCCCACTCCTTAACACACGTAATGAAAAGGGACCAGACTTTTGTTTACATCACAGCTTGGCCTGTATTAGATGGGATTGTTTGGGATGCTGGCAAATTTCAGATACATGGCCCTGCAGAGGTTATAAATGTCCCCAATGTGCTTCGTGTTTCAATGGGGGATGTTGTAAAACAAAACATGCGCTCTGATGATTGGGATATTCAAACAGTAGAGGCTCTTTTTTTAAAATGTGAAATATTATGCTGCTTTTGATACTGAAGATTTGTACTTAGAATCGGCTAATTATGCAGACTTATTCTGCAACCAACACTATGGTAATCATTTTCTGCATAAAGCAAACACATTAAGAAATGTGGTTAATTATACACAATGGGAACATTGTCCAGCACCAATTGAGGGCAGCTCTAATACTCTTTTGAAAAAGTTTACTTATTTTACTGATTTTAATAAAACTAACCTTGAGGCATTTTATTTTAAGATGACTGCTAAGTCCTCTTCCAAAGTTAGACTCACCCACACTAACTGATTGTATTTGAAGTCCTTTATTGATCAATTGGCTATAGGGGGCTATGAGCTGTGGAAAGATACTATTGATCTTAAATCTGTTTGGGGTTCTAAAAGTTGGCAGGTACAGGGCACTGAAGCTCTGCATTGTGCATGTCTCATCCCGAACCATATGTTGTTTTTGAACTCGACTATTTCACAAACTACTTGCTTTGGCAAGCCTGTCTGTGCCCATCCACCCCTCGACCGCGCTAAGTGCCAGCCACGCTGACCGTGCCAGCTATGGCAGGCTTACCTGCTCCAAGGAAGAACTGCTCAGCATCGGTGAGAGGGCTGTGGAGGGGGGATATCAAGTAGCTCAGTCACAGGGCTGTGTTGCATTAGAGTGTGGACTGTAAACTGCAGGTCCTTGATTAAACACTTCCAGGAGGTGTCTAGCATGCTGGAAGACATGGATATGGATGTATTATTTCTCACAGAGACATGGACTAACAATGACTCCCTGGTAGAGATAGGCCTCGCCTTTCCAGATAGTTATAAGATTTTTCACAAACCTAGGGCCTCTGGAAGAGGAGGGGGAGTTGGAGTAATAGTTAAAGAAAGATGGAATTTTGCTCCGCTACAGGTTGAAGAGGTTGCCGGGATTGAGCTATTAGGCTTCTCGCTACAAGAGACAAGGGAAAAGCTTTTAACTGGAATGGTCTGTTATAGACCTCCAGGTCTAGATACTCAGTATCAAGAACTGGCTGACACCATCGCCACACTGACCCTAACACACTCCAGAATGATGCTCCTAGGAAATTTTAACCTGTGGGATAACGGGCCCTAGGAAATCACCTAAGAGATCTGAGGCAAACTTTTGAAAACCTCAGTCTACATCAGCTAGTATGTCACCCCACCCATCTAGGAAGACACGTGCTAATCAGGCTGTGACGGAGGTGATCAGTGTGCTGCCTCAAAGCTGGACCGATCACTCACTAATCTATTTTAGAACTGTTTTGCCTAAAGTAGCAAATAACAGCTGCTCAGTGACTTACCGCAAGGGAAGAGACTGGGCGAGATTAGTAAAAAGTAGGCAAGGCCCCATATTCTCGAATCAAACATTTTTTGTCTCTGATGATTCAGTGGATAAGAACTACCAATCCTAATGTACACATATTATCAATACGCTGAACATATGTACTCCTATAAAACAGATGAAGAATAAAAAGAAGCCATCAGCCCCCTGGTACAGTGAGGAGCTGAAACTTCTGCGGTGGCGAAGGTGCTACTCAGAAGGAGACAGGACATATTCATTATAAGAGGCTATTGCCAAGACCAAAGCACTTTTTTTTGCCAAAACTATCCTATATGCGCCAAACAGCACAAAAGCCCTCTTCAACATTATAAGGGACCTCTCCGGCCCTGCTTGCCTGGGTAATAAAGTAGTCGCATTGCAGAAACTATGCAACAAGATTGCAACTCACTTTGAAGATAAGATCGCCAAAAGAGTTGGAGGCTTCGATCCGGGTATCATCAGTGGTCGGGAGGAATTACCCGTTAGACCCCGTCCCAATCAGATTCCTTAAAACTATTGCCCCAGTCGTAGTTCCCACAATCACGGAGCTCATAAATACTTCACTCTCCCAAGGCTCGGTCCCCCCTAGCTGGAAATGTGCAATTGTCAAGGCACTCCTTAAAAAACCCCAGCTCGACCCTGCCGACATGGCGAACTACAGACCTATCTCTCTCCTCCCTGGTACCAGTAAGATGGCTGAGAAACTGGTCAATGGCCAATTGTCACGTTACCTGGAAGCCAATAACATCTTACGGCAGTCCCAGACGGGCTTTCGTCCAGGTCACGGCACGGACTCCGCCCTCCTCGCTGTCATCGAGGAGGCGAGATGCATCCTGGATTCAGGAGGATCAGTGGCAGTGATCCTCCTGGACCTAAGCGCAGCCTTCGACACAGTTAACCATCGTGTCCTTCTCCATCGGCTAGCTGCTGCAGGGATTGCAAACTCAGCGCTCAAGTGGATAGAGTCCTTCCTCTCTGGGCGATCGTACCAAGTGTGGGATGGCGAATTCCACTCTGCCACCCTCCCCCTCACGAGCGGAGTCCCCCAGGGGTCCTCATTAAGTCCAACCCTATTTAATGTATACATGGCCCCCCTTGAAGACGTTGTCACCCCCTTTGGGATTAAAATAGTTAGCTACGCCGATGACACCCAACTAGTCGTCTCACTTTCCCAGTTGGACAAACACCCGGACAATCTCCAAAACTGCCTTAAAAACATACATACCTGGATGTGCGAGTCAGCACTCAAATTAAACGGGTCCAAGACTGAGGTCATGCTTCTGGGCAAGCAGTGGTCCACCATCCCTCCCTCGGTCTGGCCAGACGTTTTCGGAGAAATCCCCACCCCGAAACAGGAAATCAAAACCCTAGGTGTCTGGCTAGAGCCTGAGCTATCACTAAAGACTCAAGCCACTAAGACAGCAGGGACGTGTTTTGGCTTAATGCGCTCCATCAGGAAGATTCTCCCTCTTCTCCCGCCACTATCCAGGAAACTTCTAGTTCAGGGCCTGGTACTCGCAAGGCTGGACTATTGTAACATGATATACCTCGGAGCACCAGAATCGACCCTCGCCAAACTCCAGCGAACGCAGAACGCAGCCGCCCGGCTACTCTGGAATCTCCCATCTAGAACTTCAGCCAGGCATGCAATCCAAGACCTCCACTGGCTTCCTATCCGCCAAAGGGTCGATTTCAAGACCCTCTGCACTGCTCATAAGCTGCTTAACGGTTCCGGCCCAAACATCTTAAGAAACCTGGTTACCCCCTACAAAGTCTCCAGGTCCCTCCGCTCGGAAAACGAGAATTTGGCCAACGTCCCTAGGCATAAAAAGACACGCTCAGGTGGCCGCCGCTTCTCGATCAATGCCTCCACGAGATGGAACGCCCTCCCCCGGACCCTCCGACTGGAATCCAATCACCTGCGGTTCAGGAAGAAACTGAAAACGCTACTGTTCCCTAAATAAAAAATTTCCCCCCTGTCTGCCCTCAGGTTCGCCTTCAAAATTCTAGCGCGGGGATGCCCTCGGGTCACCATGCGCTGTACAAATCGTTAAAATAAATAAATAATACCCCAGATGACGACTGAGGATTCTTGGGCAGAAACATCTTTGGAACACTTCCCACCTCTCACCAAGGAGCTGTTTTACAGTTGTGCTCAAAGTGTCTCATCTGGGTCCCCTTTGGACCCCCTCCCCCATAAGATTAGGAAGTAAGACGGACAAGAACTACTTCCCTGGATGCAACAGATCTGTTGTCAATGCTTAGAAGATGGGGTGATACCAGAGGCCTGGAAGCAGGCAGTGGTAACCCCCTGCTTGAGAAACCTTCTTTGGACCCCACTAATCCACACATTTTTGGACCATATCCCTTCTACCATACCCTATAAAAATACTGGAAAAGGTGCTTAGTAAGTCATTATCAGGTTACCTTGAAGAGAATAATCTGCTGGACAGGGATCAGTTCTGTTTTCGCCCGGGACATGGGACGGAAACGGTCTTGGCCACCATATTGGATAATCTGCGAATGCATGCCGACAATGGTAATTCATCTGTTCTAGTGTTACTAGACATGTCTGCCGCATTCGACACAGTGAGCCATGAGGTGTTGCTGGGTAGGCTGGAGCGAGAGGGGGTGAAAGACCGAGCCCTGAAGTGGCTGCAATCGTTCCTGTCGGAGAGACATCAGGTGGTAACTATGACCCCGTTTGCCTCCGCTTAGTCCCTGGTATGACATGGGGTGCCACAGGGCTCGGCGATAAGCCCCATTCTCTTTAATATATATCTACGCCCGCTGATCCCTATAATAAAACCATTCAGGATTGACCTGGTAAACTATGCTGACGACACCCAACTGGTGTTTCCTTAGAGGGGAAGCAGGCAGTGACCATAGATACCTTTCAAGAATGCATGCTCCAGACTGCCGGCCGGCTCAAAAAAAATTCTTTGCAGTTTAATGGAGGGAAGACAGAGGTGGTATACTGCTCCACTGCCAAAAGGGTACAGCATTTGCCGCTAGAGTTTAAACTCACTCCTGGGGACGATCCTCTGGCTCCAGTTAAGACCTTGCGCAATCTGGGTATCCTGATCGACGACAACCTTCAAATCGCGTCACAGGCCAATAAAACGGTCAATATCTGCTTTGCTCTATTGAAGGCAATGCAACAGATACTTCTGCTGTTGCCCGAGGAGAGAAGACCCTTGGTAGCGAGGAGCATAATTTTATGCAGACTGGACTTCTGTAACTCCCTGTATTTGGGAGCCTCCCAATACATCCTGCAGGGGTTGCAGAGGGTCCAGTCCATAGCGGCAAAGCTGACATCAAATAGGTATTTCAGATCTTCCTCTACTCTGGCTTCGAGAGACCTCCATTTGCTTCCCATCAAGGTGAGTATCTGTTTCAAATCTCTGTGTATGGTGTTCAGAGTGGTACATGGAACGGGTTCGGTCCCTATGCAGGAGAGATTTACATGGTACAAGTCGGTAAGACTTCTCTGCTCTTTAAGCGCCTTTCCAGTAACTACGGCCAAATTCAAGAAATCCAGGATGGGAGGTAGGGCCTTTGGCGTAGCGGCTTCACGCCTCTGGAATGATCTTCCCTTGAGTATTAGACAGGTGACCTCCCTGCTATGTTTTAGAAAGAGCCTGAAAACCTGGCTTTTCCCCAAGAACTGAGAGCAGTCCCTTCACCTCTAATCTGGCTCATTACCTGCTGTCGTCACATGCTAAGTTGCAGCGCCAGGATACCCTTGGGGTGACAGTTTGCGCTATATAAGTATTGCATACATACATACATACATACATTTGGATTGACTACAATTAAAAAATGTAATGCTCCTTCCATTCCTGATTTGGGAGATTACCCTACATGGTACAATCACACTGATATGTCCATTGATGATTTGCAGTCCCTGATATCAAATTCCTCCTTTAATATTTCCAGCTTGGATCCTGAGGGTTGGTTGTTATGGCAGAAAAGTTCAGATTCATGCCAAAATCTTTTTCTGGGTCTGGCCCCTGACTATACACAGGTTAGGGTGGATCCCTGTTTTGAAACCGCCCATTCTGTTACTACCTACTCAGTAGGCAAGTTATGTCAGAACTGGCTTAAACATTCCACTTTAGCGTCAGTTAAACTTCATTTATCCAAATTATCTGACGATGTTGATTTGAATGACTTTGTTAAAGGCCCTGTTGGAGGAAGGTAAAAAAGATGGGTATATGCTGTTTACAAGGAAGTTTGGAAACTGTGTCAAATTGAAGCTGCTTCTAGACTGCGGGCTATTGATCAAGCCAATTTAGAAAAAGTTCTTTCAGTCATTGATAATATTATTAATACTCTTTCTTCCCAAATTTATATATTAGATAATATTGTTTCATCTGTTGTTGATATTGTTCAGGATGAGTGTCTGTTCTGTACCATGGTCAAAATCAATTACGTTCCATTATGCAGTTTGCTTGAACTTTGCAAACCTTAAAAGCTGGTAAAGTTCCATGGGACTACATGAACACGTCCTCTCTATTTTTACCGTTCAATTTGACTGAAAAACAGCAATTTATGTCTATGAAGGATGCTACATATTCACTTTTGCATATTGAAAAGTTGGAACCTTTACCTTTTTCTGTTGCCGAAAGTAATTCAGCTGTATGACTCATTCATGGGTTAATAATGCAGCCTTTCCTCCTATTTAAATTCAGTTCATGCATGAAACATCATGCCCGTGGCAAATATGAACATTGGGTAGCGCATATCTCAATGAAGTTTGGTCTTTGCCATTTACTTATAGGTGCCTGAGAGAGGATAAAGAGGTTTATTTAAAGGGAGAAGAATGCACTTCTGCACCTGATCACTCTCTGGTTTGCAAGAACATACAATTGCACGGCTCTTGTAACACGATGGCTCCGAACTTAGCCTGCATTTGTTTAATCCAGTCCCAGTTATAACACCGACATTCACATTGCTTGCAAACCGTAGCTATTTACTTTTAAATAATGAAGATTGCTACGGTATGCTGGCAGGGATTGCGTATATTGTGACCGTCTCCAAACGTATAGTCTACTGTAAAAATGTGCTTTTCCTGCCTCCGCATGGGAAGCTCGATGTATCTATCTGGCCTTCTATTCCGACCTTGAAAGCAGAGTTCAACAAGATGAGTCGAATAAGGGCTCTATTGTCACAAAAAGAAGATGTCCTTACTTCATCCCATGAAACATTTGTCCTTCACGTGGCAAACACCCGCACTGAGGTGCATGCGCTTTTAAATACTGATCTCCCACTGCATTTCGGCGCTTTGATTCACACTATATTCAATGCCTCGTCGACCACCGGCTTGGCTCATTTGTTTAAAGTAGTAAGCTCTGGCCTTCTGACTTCATTCCAGACTGTATTTGTGGTGATACCGGCATTTTTTCATTCTATTTTCCCCAGCCTCTTCGGCGGATTACCGTTAATTCTCACCTTGCCTGCTGGTGTACTGCTGTTAATTTGCTTGCTCAAAAATGGCTGCACACCCTGTGTCACAAGACAACATGCCCTGCCTGCTCCAGCTTCGCAAGCAGATGCTTGAATACTATGGAACGCTACCTCTAGCCACTTTGAGTGTAGCATATGGATTGTGCTTCCAGTTCTCCTACTTTACATGCGTGCAACCTGTTTTCCATTGCCTGGATTGCTGTTTTGAATGGGCTCTGGATTTGTGTCTCTGAAATACGGTGTCTCCTAACCTGGATTATGATCTACTGATGAGTCCCTTAGTTGCTCATGAGTTAGACTGTTCTGGTATTGGAATAATGGCCTGTACAGCGGCACATGGAGTCCTAGGCAAGTGGGACATATGGGCTGCAGCCCATGACTTTCTGGCACGCGGTTATCTCGAAGAACACCCAAGTTGTCCTCTGATGGTGCTAAAGGCTCCGGCTGTCGAACAACATGTATGTTCCTTCGCCTTATTGAATTGGATGGCTGAAATGTTTTCCGGAGATAATAATGACTTCCTCTTGGAGGTGGTTGCAACGTACTGTGCCTGTACGCTGTTGGATTGATTTGGCCTTTGTCCAACTTCCCCGTGGCCTACGCTCCAACTATATTTTGATATCTTTTTTTTCTTTTCCTTTTTAAGGTTGAGCTGTATACTCTCCCTTGTTGTTTTTTTAAATTTTTCTCACTGTTCAGAACTTATTACTCCCAATTATACATTTTGGCAAATTTTTAACTTGATTCTGTCTCATTCGAACTTGAACTCTGCATTCCAAAAATGCCTCCCTTCTTGTACGTGTTCCGATCAGGGGAGGGTGTAGAGACGACAGGGCCTTGCTTGCACACATTGCTATGTTAGCCTAAGCTTATTAGATGTTTAAACATTTTACCATTTTGCAGATTTTTGCACACGACACTGCATGTATCTGTTGTTGAAAGTCAGCCTGCTTGAATTTTCTTCACATGAGAAAGGTTGTTTTCAACATCCCTAGACTTACATCCCGACCTCAGTCTGTACAGTGTGTGCAGAAGCCTCCAAGGTTATCATAACAATGTAAGCTGTTATTCGGGCTGATCGGCCCACGCTCTAGACACAACATGCATACAGCTGCAGCTAACTGAAATTCTAGCACCTTTAATATTGCACTGCATGCATGATTAGGGCACTTGGAGAAAATCCTTTTCCAGAAAGATAAAGCTTTGCTGATCCTGATGTGATTCACTTCTGCTGATCTTGGAGGTATAGGGCGCCCCATTCAAGCCTAAGAGACCTTCTATTATTATAAAACCTAGTTCCTAGCTGCGCAGGGTGGTACACAAGGCACTATAGAACCTGTTTCCACTAGCATTATAATATGATTTCTCCCTTTGTGTTTTATGGAGTTGTAACAATGCTGATCATATTATTTTTAATCATATGCCTGCTTATGTTAACAAAAATACTGCATCTTAGAGCACGTCGTACAAATAAACATTTTAAACTTTTCTGTGTCTCTATTTACTCACGTTGTGGACTGGTATGAGAATGACAAACGAATGAGTGTACTTGATTCCCACCATTCCTGAGAGTAACCTAAGTCACATGTTCTGGGTTGTCTAATCATTGGTAGCTTTGCTATAGCACGGAGAGCTAATGAGACACTGATGCTAGTCGGTTAGGGGTTCTAGGTACTGAGGTGAGTTTTTTGGTACACCACAATTCACTGAGGTCCTGGGTCTCTGTGCACAGTTCTGTGTATGAGCAGAATTCAGGTAGAAAGAGTTGTGAGAGTGTACTTATTGAGATTGGAATTCAGTTAATCCTGTTGCGCAGAGGAGTGGACCATGCTAATCAAGAGGAGTTCCTGCGGGTCCAGATTTCACTTTGTATGTTGATAGCACAGGAACATTTTTATTTCCCAATTCTCCTAGAGTGACTGCTGACTTTGGTTTCTCTGTAGTGTTACAGACAAGAATTATTGTTTTTTTTAAATTTGATGTTTTGCTTATGCAAAGTTGATCTCTGTGGAGTGAGAGCTGCTGTGAAGTGCTGCGAGTTACATCATAAGGTGTCACATGGGTATTGATCAGTTGGTGTTGGGTGTCATGCTGGTATTGGTCATTATGTTATTGGGTTCCAGGTTGTAGGTGGTTGGTTCAGTGGTGCTATTTTAGGATTGGATATGTGTGTCGCTGAGTAACTGCATTGTGATTTGTTGAGAATCATTGGTTATTTCAATTGAAGCTTATTGATTCTGTGTTGCATTGCATTCAGATTTAAGGTGACATTTGTCTAGAAATTGAGAGCTTTGTTGGAGATAATGTTAGAATACCTGTCCATGAGGGTGAGGTGTCACTCCAGAGGGCACACCCACACATTACATGATGGCCCAGGTTGAATTACACATGTGAATCTGGATCAGACAATGGAATAAGATCACAGTGTATGACGGGTCCTTGCGGTTTCATCCACATGGTACATTTAACTAGAGGAAAATTTCAAATTAGATGTGTTGTATAAGATGAAACCCCCACCAAGGCGTGAAGCTTTGAATACATTGGAGTGTGCCAGGCATATAAAAGTTAATGAGCAATATCAGACCTGAGTGGAAAATAAGATCTGTAGTGCGTTGGAGATGAAGTGGGACGTCGATCAGCAGAAATGGATAGGAAATGTGATTGGGGGTGTATGGACGTACCCTGCGCTAGCAAAGGGAAAAGCAGAAAGAAACAAATAACAAGAGGGAGATGGGAATGAGGAGAAGAGAGATGAGAGTGACAGCGACTCAAGGAATGACTTTTTGGATGATTGGTTAACTTCCTGACCACCACCATATATCATTGTCCATCACGCTGGAGGGAACCAACAATCCTTAGATACAAGTTCAAGTGCTCCAACTGATCAGAGTTCCCGAAAGGGAGGTTTATCCTTTGGTATTCCAGATCTCTTATTGAGAGCCACTTGCACTGCTGTTATTGTTACAACTCCTGGTACATCTACTGTTACTAAAGCCCCTTGTACATCTGCTGCTGGTACTACCCTAGATTTAGGGGAACGACCCTGCACAGGAGGAACTACCCTTGTAAGTATGCCTCTTGTTGAGATTGATTAAAGTCCGAGTCACAAAGACTGAAGAGAGGAACCCCTTTAAGAGCGCTGGAGGTTTCAAGATTGAGGGAAGAATTTGAGGAGCTTGTCAAGGGAAACCTTGAGTTGGGAATTGTAGATGGGTACAATGAGGATGAACTTTTTTTTTTAAGAAAGCTGCTAGACATGCTTGTGAAGCTGCCGGTCATGCTTGTGACATAAGACAGAATTTCGGAATGTTAATAAGCATGGTTGCCATAATGAATATGAGAACATCAGGTATGAAGTTACATGTGAAAGAATTAGTTGGTAGTGTTTGAAAGTGTTGTGACACTCAAATGCACCAGGATCGGTGGATTAGAAAGAAAAGGAAAGAGAAAGAGAAGGAAGATACAGGGAGGACAAAGGGTATTTCTGGTACAAATAATAAGGAGGTCAAAGAGTATACATTGAGAGAGGTGCCGGGTAGTGAATATGTGCACATACCCTGGAGCCTTGGTGATTTTTCTCTCCTTTACAAATCAGCTTCCAAAAGTGTGAGAAAATCCTGACCTGTGGTGTGCCCTAGTTGAGAGGTTTGTGAAGATTTTGAAACTGCTTTGGGAGGACTTAAATACCTTCTTTGATATTGTGGTTCCAAATGATTTGAGAGTAGAATGGAATGTGACTGTTCCGGATATGATAATGGCTATTGCAGACACTTGGGATGATATCAAAGGCATACAAAAAGAAACTCCAGGGTATGAGCTGTAGACGTGGGATAGAGCAGGATGTGTGACAAAGCAGGATGAGATCTGGGTTTTGACTGAAGGGAGACAGGTTCTACCGCACACCGGGCCTGATTCACAAAGATAAATTTACACTTTTGTGTAAGTTTACTACTTTTCAATAGTCACAAAGGTATCCTTAGACCAAAAGTCTAACTTTTCTACATTTGGGTATTCACAAAGGTAAACTTAGACCAAAAGTCTAAGTTTACTAGTAGTAACTTACGTTTGTGAATACCGAAAAGAGTAAAGTTAGACATTTGGTCTAAGTTTACCTTAATGAATACTGAAAAGTAATAAAGTTAGACTTTTGGTATAAGTTTAACTTTGTGAATACCGAAAAGCAGTAAACTTACACAAAAGTGTAAGTTTACCTTTGTGAATCTGGCAAACCATGTAGTCTTCCTTAGTGAGAGATTTCCATGATCCCACACACATAGGAAAAGATACTATAATATATCTCTCCATAACTTACTGGTTCAATCTCTATATCTCTATCATTGCAGATAGCCTGTGCTCCAGATGTGTGACTTGCCAGCAGTTAAATGCAGGCAGGAGGATAGTTGTGACCAAGAGTCAAATAGGAAGATATGATACTTTTGACTAGTTAAGGTGCCCATGTGCAACAGACTCCGCTATATCATGGTGGTAGTCTGTATCTTTTCCAATTGGGTGGAAGTTTATCCGACCAGGAGATATGACAGCCACACTGTGGCCAAATTCTTGTTGAGAGAATTGGTTGCCAGGTTTAGCTTACTGGTTTCTCTGGAATAAGATAATGAGATGCATTTTGAAAGTAAAATGATTAGAATGCTGTGTTTAGCCCTTCAGGTAAAACACAGGTTCCATTGTAGTTACAGGTCAGCGATGCTTGGCATCGTCGAGCAAATCAATGGAACACTGAAATCAAGACTTGCCAAAGTATTTGAGAACAGATCCCTCAAGTGGCCTGACACCCTTACTTAGGTTCTGATGACCCTTCAAAGTACTCCTGATGGGAGGATTGGATTCTCCCCCACAGGATTTTGATGGGGAGAACCACGAGACTTCCTGCCATAACTGCAGTACGCTTGAGATTATAACAGATGATATGTTTCTTGACTTCTGCAAAAGACTGGCTGATGTAGTATGTTCTGTCTTTCCCCAATTGATGACGCCAACGCAAGAACAGTGCTGTGACCTCAGTCAGGGCGACTGGGTTTTGGTGACTAGGAAGCACATCAGGAAACGTTGCCTTGACCCCACTGGTGTGGCCCCTTCCAAGTCATCCTTCTGAGGAACAGTGCGGTAAAGTGTGGAGGCCTCCCGAACTGGACCCATGCCTCAGACATGAAGAGAGTGAGCGAAGTTGGTGAAGAAGTGGTGACAACATCCAATGATTTGTAGTGTTAACTCCAGTCAAAGTCAACTTGAGACAGGTGTAAAGCCTGTGGTGAATGAGCCATAGGTAGCCACAGTGAACCAAGCTGCAGGACCTGGCAGTGTGCAATCACAGCCTGAAGAAAGTGCAAGCAATTCAATCAGAGAAGAGCAAAGAATAGAAAGGTGGCCACAAAAAGGTGAGACAGAGAACTTGTGTTTCAGAAAAATGCGCCCCAGACACAATCAACTAAGAAATAGAGACGAGTGAGCAAAGTGACAGTGAATAGCCAGTAGTCAAAAGGGAGGTACTCAGCATCTGAATGGATTTACTTTGAAGAGGACCTGGCCTGAGAACACATGAGATGAGAATAAAAAGGAAGTTTGAATATTTAATAGTGCTACTAACTGTTTTATTGCTTTTGACTGATTGAATTAAAGTGGCACACATAAAACGCTGAAGATTTATGATCATGTTCTGAAATCTTGTGAAAACTCTTAGGTCCCAGCCTCCAGCAGAAGAGTAAGGTTGTCATTATTAGGAGATGCTTGTTGTAGGATTAGGTTCAACTTCTGAAGCTACTGAACTAATATGCTCACTTTGAACAATTTGAAGTTTACTGAATTGCACAGTAGAACGAACAAATAGAAATTTGCCTTTGACTTTTTGATTGTTTTGTTCTTTTGATCTGACTTGAAAGAAACCAGGGTGTCAAATACACCAAACAAATGCAGAGTGGTAAGGGCAATTGCCTTAGCCATTTTGTTTATTGGCTTCTAGTTGCCTTGAAAACTTCTGTCAAGAGTGCTTCCTCCAAAATTAAACTTAATTTAGCTCATTGAAAAGAGCATGGTAGATTTACATGAACATATTACATAAAGATGGCTCAAAGGGAAGCTACTCTGAGCATGCATTTTCCCAACTGTTGCATGATTATTATGCCTTACTGAATGCAGAAGGATGTTATATCTATACCTATTTACCTGCCTCAGCTGGCGTCACTAATCACTGCTTACCTTTGACATATGCTTTAACATGCACCATATTTATGGATTTCTTCTATTACCAGTCACGCTTTGAATATTCTTTTCCAAATTATACTATGTCTATAGATAACATACCTATGATTAGGATTTAGAATTTCAGGAAGGGAGCGATAGCTGTTGTTCACACATTTTCTTATATGAAATTTATCACAAATTTAGCTTACTTACTTGTGTAGCTCTAGTGCTTCTTGTAAATTGAGCAGCGATGAAAAAGATTTCATTAAAAAATTGTATGAGAGGAGATGGCAGAATGAGGATCAAGAAAGGAAAGGCAAAGGGAAAAATATAGGAAAAGAGGCAGAAGCGATGAAGGATTTAGGGGTGCATCCAAAATTGAATTTGGACTGGAAATAAATAGGAACCTTTTTTATTATAAGGGCGAGAGATAAAGTTGAAGATTAAGAATTTGTACAATGGACTGATTGAGCATATATGCCTAAAAGAATTGAGTTTTTGGTGGGGCAGGAACCTGTTTTTGGGGGAGTTTATTATGAATGTGGAAGAAATGCATATTTTCAATTCCCATAAATTGGATAGGTAGTTATTTTACTGCAGTTTTTCGTAAGGTGTATCATGTAGATGAAATAGATGATAAGAGAATAGTTACTCATGCTTCACAAGTAGTAGGTGTCATTTAATGTGTTCTGATTCCTTTTGAAGGAGTAGTTTTAAATTACCTAAAGTTTAGAAAGCTGTCTACCTTGACTGACTGCTTGCCACTTGTTGCAAAATGGATTCCACCCATTTAATACACCCAGATTTTTAGTTTTTTTTTGACTACCCGATTTTGGACTTTATGTTATGTTAAAAGATTTGTGAAGCACACGTCTACCTTTTGGTGTCGTGGTGCTAGCAACAGCTTGTGTACAATTGGAAGAGCCTTAAATACATTTAACTATTACAAAGACAAGTTTTTAGGAGCTTCGTAAAAGCAAGCAGAGAAGGGACGACCCTGATGTTGGAGGGCAGGAAATTCCAGTATGTTGCAGCTCCCGTAGCAAAACTACTTTCTCCCCATTCCTCTCTCTTTAATCTAGAGGACATGACTTCCTTTGCTTTTCTGGCTCGTAGATTCCTGTTGGGTTCGTACCATTTGAATGCTTGTTTCAGGTACTCAGGACCATTATCATGCAGGGCTTGATAGGTTAAATAGAATGCCTTGAATTTAATGCGGTTTCTGACTGTCAGACAGTGAAGCCCATTGATTGCCTGCAAGACTGATAAAAAACATATCGGAATACCCAAAAGCAACCTGGTTGCCGCATTTTGCAAAATCTGCAGTTTATTGAGGTATTGCAGTAGTCAATTTTTGGTAAAACTAATATTGTGATTAGTGGTTTTTGACCTCAGGTGAGCTGAATGGGAACATTTTCTTAAATATCCACAGGGTATTAAATGAGGAGGAGCCTACGTGGTTGTTTTGACTGCAGAAGTTCAGCTTGTGACTTACAACACCTAGGTTTTTTGCCTTTGTAACTGGAGTTGGGAGTGGTCCCATTTCCAGATGTGCCTAATTTAAACCGACACAGACTTGTTCGGGAGGTTTAAACGAGCGTCGTTCCTTACTGGATGAAATCTTTCCAGTGTGCTGGCACGGCTCAAAACTGGCAAGGTTACCGGTGCTCAGCACAAACCAAGCGCGCCTGCTGCAGGCGTCTGCTGTGCGGACGTGCTGGTGGGGTATTACAAATATGATGGGCAGTGTCTGATACACCGGAGCTAGGAGCGCGAACAAACCGTGAAAACAAATGGCAAAATAAAATGGGGCAAATCCAGGTCCAGCCACACCGCAGACCCAACACGCTCCCCAGTGAAGGAAAGTTACTGGGAAAGAAAACAAAGAAAGTAAAATGTTGAGAAATAAAAATTAATAAATGATTAAAACAGGGAGCGAGCCTTTTCTAAGATGGTGCCAGAAATCAGGAAGCCAGGCACCTCCAACTGGGATCGAGGGACTACTGCACCCAGCACCTACACGGAAAACAACAAGTAATGCAGGTAACGGCATTCTCAGGTGTGCTCTGCTGAACTGCACGCACACAGAGCGGACATGTGTCTCAGCCTCAGTAATCATCTTGTAAATGGACTGCAAGTGTTTACAGCCAGTGCCCCCCTTTTAAGATAAGGCCACAGCGATTCAACTACAGTAACGGACACCTGGCTGGTTGCAAGTGTCCACATGTGTGTGGGCTGCGCAAGTGAGACTATTGTTGAGGGCATCCCAGTAACTGCACACATGTAGTATGGTGCCAAGAGGACTCTGCATTTAGATATATTTGCCTGGGGTAGGCCTTATAATATTAATGGGCACTCATAGGGAAAGTCTGTATTATTTACTGTTTTGTCTGCAGTGACACTTTCTATTATACATATAGGGGTAAACCTGCCTTAAAAGGCAGTTTCGCTTCCTTTTGGCCTACAAAGTCCAACAAGATATCAAAATGGGGTAACACCTGTGAACCAAGATGGATTATGCAAATCCCAAACACATCTATGCATCTTATGGGTCATCTAGAATTGTCGTATTTCTCTGGCTCAGCTCAGGTTCAGAGCCGAGACCTCTGGTCACACTGCTGGGCCAAATTAATTACATTTCTCCCCGTCAGAGGGAACAAAGACGGCCCACTCAAAAGGAGTAATTAACAGCAAATTTCTCAGCTCCTGAGGAAAACGGGGTGGGGATGAAAATCTGCACCTGTTAATTAGCTGTTGCACTGTACCAGGTCTATGGACAGCCTAGATCCTCTGAACCAAGGAGGAAGCCCAGAAAACTGGAGCCAACACAGGAGGGGGCTCCTGTTTCATGTTTTGGTGGGTAAGGCCCTGTTAGTGATGCCGGTGAGAGATGGAGCAGAGGCCCCCAGAGTAGATGTAACCACTGACTCCTGGATGATGCTATCTTAAACGGTGCCAAAATGCTGTGCAGGATGGTTGGCACAGGGGTGGAGAGGTGATGTGCCACCCCAGGATTGACCCAGGGTTCCTTACTTCTCAAACTTTCCACCCTCTTTTACAAACACAAGTGAGAAAAAGGGCTGCTGGTGCTATTTGTGCTTTTTACTGCTCCACCCGCACCCAGGGAGTGTGATGGCCATGGGCAACTGGAAGGAGAAACCCCATGATGCCCAAAGGACCAAGGACTCTTCTCCAGTTTACCCCAGGACGAGTCGGCCTCTCCAAGGGCCAGTGAGTCTGCCCCCCTTACACACCCTGAGGACCCTTTGGGGTAAAGATCTGGGCTTCTGCAACCAAAGAGAAAAAACTGGTGCAAGGAGCCAGTGGAACCAGCTCCCTGCAAATTGCATCACCTTGGAGGAAGTCGTCCAAAACTGCTTCAAGAGGATAGAGGAGAGTAAAATGAGCCCAAGAACTTCAAAATCGACCCATCAGGTCGGGTATGGCCTTTTTAAGGCTGGTGGCCTTTGACACCCATGGGAAGCGGAGTGCGTGGTGCTCTAACAATTTTACAAAATTACACCCGGTGTGGGCCAGGGCCCAGGGGTCGACGCAGGGAGCCTTTTAAGTTTATAACCCTGGGAGGGGGAGTGTGTGTGGGGCCCCAGTAATGACATTAACATGTTTGATACTCAATTTTTTGGCTTTCTAAATATTTGAAGCACCTGGAAGAAAAAAGGTGCCTGGGAATCAACTGGGAAAGGATGGGAAACATCATTAACAACGAAGGCAGTACTACGCGTAACGTTTACAACGAGGCACTTACCACGTAAACGTCTTTCCAACGCATATGCCTTCAACGATCGTATTTACCACGAAAAAAAAACCGAAGGATTAAAAAGGGGGGTTGGGGGGGTCTCCCCCCCCATAAAAAAACGATCCCGCCGTGCCGAAAAAAACAGTGTCATAAGAGAGGAAGCGGAAAAAACTTCTGCTTCCTCTTTATGACGTAAGAACGACGTGGCAAAGAAGATGAGGGGAAAACGAATTCCGTGGTAACGCATGCGTGGAAAAGGCATGCGTTGCAACGGAATTCGTGGTAACAACATATAACCGGAAAGGATTTTCTGCAGTTGGTAGTTAACTTAGTAGTATCGACAGACAGTGGTTTGCTAGGTAAGATCTTCACTCATGCTAATTGTTTTGATTTGTCTGATATGTCTATTTCTTTTTATAAGAGGGATAAAAATAATTACTGCAAAGGGTGGATCAAAATGTGAAGGAGGAATTCAGCTGACTGAATGGATGAAAAAGGAAGTGGGCAGAGGTGTAGCCTTAAGACTTGCAGAACCACCTGTACAATAAAACACATGGCTTGGAAGAGTCCAGACGCACCCTCCAAAAGCTGACAACTAATATGTAAAGTTAAATGGTTAAAATATCATGTGTCATGACACCCAGATTCAGCAGAAGGAGGGTTTAAATAATTTGTTCTCAGTAACATGTCACAAGTAAGTGTATTTTGGGCACATTTTCCACATTTTAGTTAATTCTAGTTAATGTAGGCCTGCATTTTAAAAAGGGCACCTTGCTTGTAAAATGTGGACGTTTATTTTTTGATGATAAGCTGTAGCCACATTTAAAACTTGTAATACTTATTTTTCTCATTTCTCATGTAGAGAAGATTGTTATGTTTTTTGATATTTTGGTGGAATTTCTTCATTGAATAGAGTCTTTCAGCTCCATCTGTGAGCAGCCCCATGTCTTATCTTTTACGTTTGAAGGTCACAGTTAAAACCTGCTTGTGAGAAGTTGTATATAGGGATTGGCACTGTATCTTTCCTGTTTCCACCTGATTGGTTGGCTGAAAGTTTCCGTGTTACCGATAATGCTAGAAGTCTGTTGGTTGTAAGAATGTGTTTGCAGTGTTTAAGTGTAAGTCCTCTTCAAGCTCCTATAGACAAAGATCACATATTTTTCCAGTGCTCGAAGGAGTTCAACTGATTCACGGGCAGATGCCTGACATAAATGTTAGATGAAGCCTTATTTGTGTTTGTGGTTCCTGCCTTTCAGAAGCATTCTATGAGGATACCTTCTGCCTGTTTGCTCCCAAACTTACGACTTTCACTAGCTCAGCTGAACAGGGATTTCCCATCACGGGAACTGAGTTTACCTTGATTTGTTCTGAGACAACTTTATGATAGTTTGTCTTTACAGTTATGATTTTGAATTACTTTAAATTATATTAATTGATGCATTCATGAATTGGCTATTGACTTCCAACTAATTTGATCATTTGAATTAGTAACTTCACTAATCTTTCAATAAAAGCTTTAAGGTTTGCTAAACCAATACTCTGTCACCTTTGTGGAGCCAAAAGCGCTTCATATTGTTTAATTGTATTGATTACCTCAGTCATAACTAACGGTCCATCCGCTTCAGTGCAGCCAGTGCTCGAGTTTGCACCAGAAATCTGCAAAGTGCAGATGCTGCATCACCTGTGACTCTTTCCCCATCTCTTCCCACATCCAACATTTGAATGTGGTATTTACCTAGAACTATTGCTTTCAGGACTCCTTCGATGCCTACTGGCAGGTTTCTATGACAGAGAAGCAGTCTAGCTTCCTGGCCCCTCTGAACGTAATCCACGATAAACCAGACATATGTCAAGACTAAAACATTCAAAAAAGAGACATTTAAAGGTACAGAGGAAGCGAGTGAAGTGGAAGGGGAAAATGGTCCTGAGCACGGTAAAAAAAGATGAATGCTCCAGAGATTGACGGAATGCTCATGTTAGCATTTACACAATCTAGCCTGAGGCTTAATCTAGATGAGGACCTTTGCTTCCTCTTCATACACACCCTGGTTAAACTGCAGTTTATGGTACAGATTAAGTAGCCAGTGACCCTCAATTAACCTGCAAAAATTAAAATCTCATACATGATAATTCCTGAATTTTCTATCATTTTACTGACGGAAAATGTAATCATTATGCATTTTGCTCAGGATGTTTCATACTACAAATGCATTTGCTCAAAATCTTGGCCAGGGTGTTCTGAAACAGAAGCATGCACAACATTTAATGACGTGTTGTATTCTATTTTCACACATCTTTATGCAATGAGTATCCTGTATGAAACAGTGTCAAAGGTTTGGCTGAAATACAACTTTGACCTAATTCACACATTTAAAACTATTTGTTTGCCATGGCTACATGTGAGGTGTCATCAATCTTGTAATCCAGTGGTTTCAAGGTATTTTAGCCTACTCCCCTTCCATCAGTTTCTCGCTGTTCCTGTGGTAGGGTACTTGCTGTAGTTGGCAGTAAAGCAGCCTTACATTTGCTGCCTTCAGTTGCACCCTCAGTCGCAGAGCCGCCTGCCTCGCTGACCCTGCCGCCGCCGTGTGACCACGCCCCCTGCCACCGAGCGGCGTGGTCTCCTGCGGTCTAGCGTTGTGTTTGCTGCTACTGTAGGCTCCTGTACCCCGTTTTCCTTGCTGTGTGCCCCTTTGCCTGTTTGAGATTGTATTTTGTATATTTGTATTCTGCTCTGCTGTATATTTCTCGCCTGTCCCCCTGTTTACGCTCCCCCCGGTCTCCTCCCTCCCCGCTCCCCGCTTCCCGCCTCCGTTGCTAACCACGCCCCCTTTTCTTTCTGTGCCCTCCCCGCTCCCGCCTCCCAGCTGCTCCGCCCTCCCTCGCACTTCGCCATATATGGCGACCTTGCGAACGCGCAGCGGTCACGCGCAGCGGGCGCGCCGATTGTGCGCCGAAGGCGCGACAAAGGTAAGCCCGTCTGCGCCCGTCCGCGCCTGGACCGCGCCCAGTGCCTGCACCCCTGGCCCTCGCAGACCCCAGCCCACCCGCCGGACGTACGACGCCGCCACCCTCAACGCACTCAACACCGGCCGACTCCCGGACTGCCACCGAGCCACCCCGAGACGCACCCACGGAGCCTTCAGCTGCAACGCCTGCAAGTTCACCTGCATCCGGACCTGCCCCGCACCAGCACCCGCCAAGCCGAACACCTGCAGCAACCACCTGAAGTGCATCCTCCTCAACACCCGCTCCGTCCACAGACACGCCATCGAACTCTGGAACCTCCTCGACACCACAGCTCCTGACGTCGCCTTCCTCACGGAAACCTGGATGAACGACTCCTCAGCGCCCGACATCGCCATCGCCATCCCAGAGGGCTACAAGATCACCCAAAGAAACCGCGACTACCAGACTGGAGGAGGCATCGCCATCATCTACAGGGACACCATCCGCATCAAGACCAACACCGATGACACCCTGACAACCACCGAACACCTGCACTTCCAGATCCACACGGACCCCAAAACCACCCTCAGAGGCACCCTGATCTACCGACCCCCGGGACCACGCACACAATTCAGCGAGGACATCGCCGACTTCATCAGCCCGCATGCCCTCCCCTCCGCTGACTACATCCTCCTGGGGGACATCAACTTCCACCTGGAGAACAACAACGACCGCAACACCATCACCCTGCTCGACAACCTCGCCAACCTCGGTCTCAAGCAGCTGGTGTCCACCCCCACCCACCTCGCCGGACACACACTTGACGCCGTCTTCTCATCCAGCAAAGACATTGCCTTCAGCCACGCCACCGGACTCCACTGGACGGACCACAGCTGCGTCCACTTCACCTTCAAAAGAACGACGATCCACCACCACCAGCAACAGGTTGCTCGAAGAAGCTAAAACAAGATCACAGCCGATCAGCTCGCCGCTTCCCTGAGCCAGCACCCTCCCGCCAGCTCAGCGAACCCCAGCCAGGCCGCCGACAACCTCACGAAGTGGATCAGCAACTGCGCGGACGAACTCGCCCCACTGAGGACCCCGCCCAGCAGACCCGGCAGCAAGAAGGCCCCATGGTTCTCCGACGAACTCAAGAGCTCCAAGAAGAACTGCCGAGCCCTCGAGAAAGCCTGGAGAAGGGAACCAACACCGGACAACATGACCACCCTCAAGCTTGCCACCCGGAAGCACCACCAACTGATCCGCGCCACCAAGAAAACTGCATTCAAGGACCGGCTGGACAACAACGCACACAACTGCAAGGAACGCGTCAACATCGTGAAAGAGCTCTCCAACCCCAACGCCGGAAACAACAACATCACCCCATCGCAAGACCTCTGCAACTCCCTCGCCTTCTACTTCCACAACAAGATCGCGGACATACACAACAGCTTCAGCACTCAACCGACGCACGCCACGACCGAACCACCGCCCCCCACCACCACCCTCCGCGCCTGGACTCCGATCAGCACCGAAGACACCATCCGCATGATGAACTCCATCCACTCCGGATCTCTGACCGACCCCTGCCCTCACCACGTCTTCAACAAGGCAAACGCTGTCATCGCACCCCACCTGCGGGACATCATCAACACCTCCTTCGACACCGCCACCTTCCCGGAGAGCTGGAAGCACGCCAAACTCAGCGCCCTACTCAAGAAACCTACAGCGGACCCCACCGAACTCAAGAATTACCGCCCCATCTCGCTCCTCCCGTTTCCAGCCAAAGTCATCGAGAAGACCGTCAACAAACAGCTGGCCGCCTTCCTCGAGACAAATGGATCCCTCGACCGCTCACAGTCTGGCTTCCGAGCCAACCACAGCACCGAGACCGCCCTCATCGCTGCCACCGATGACATCCGAGCCCCGATGGACAACGGAGAAACAGCGGCCCTCATCCTCCTAGACCGCTCCGCGGCATTCGACACTGTCTGCCACCGCACCCTAGTGCAGCGCCTCAGCAACGTCGGAATCCAGGAGAAGGCACTGGAATGGATCATCTCCTTCCTCGACGGAAGAACACAGAGAGTCCGTCTACCACCGTACAAGTCAGAGGCCACCGAAGTCATCTGCGGCGTCCCTCAAGGATCCTCGCTGAGCCCCACCCTCTTCAACGTCTACATGAGCCCCCTCGCGGCCATCGCACGCCAACACAACCTCAACATCATCTCCTATGCTGACGACACTCAGCTGATCCTCTCCCTGACTAACGACCCCGCCGCCGCCAGAGCCGACCTTCACGAAGGGATGAAAAACGTAGCCGAGTGGATGACGACCAGCCGCCTGAAACTGAACTCAGACAAGACGGAAGTCCTCATCCTGGGCTCCTCGCCCTCCGCCTGGGACGACTCCTGGTGGCCCCTCGCCCTGGGCACCGCACCCAAACCAACAGACCACGCACGCAACCTGGGCTTCATCCTGGACTCCTCCCTCTCCATGACCAGACAAGTCAACGCCGTCTCCTCGTCGTGCTTCAACATCCTGTGCATGCTACGGAAGATCTTCCGGTGGATCCCCACCGAGACCAGGAAGATGGTCACCCAGGCCCTCGTCACCAGCCGACTGGACTACGGCAACGCCCTCTACGCCGGAACCACCGCCAAGCTCCAGAAGAGACTCCAGCGGATCCAGAACACCTCAGCCAGACTCATCCTCGACATCCCACGACACAGCCACATCTCCGGACATCTGAGAAACCTGCATTGGCTCCCCGTCAATAAAAGAATCACCTTCCGTCTCCTCACCCACGCACACAAAGCCCTACGCGATCAAGGCCCGAGCTACCTCAACAACCGCATCAACTTCTACGCTCCCAAACGCCATCTCCGATCAGCCAGTCACGCCCTCGCCGCCGTCCCCCGCATCCGAAGAACGACAACAGGAGGAAGGTCCTTCTCCTACCTGGCCGCCAAGACCTGGAACTCCCTCCCGACCGACCTGCGCCTGACCCAAGACCACCTCTCCTTCAGGAAGAAGCTCAAGACCTGGCTGTTCGAGCAGTAGCAGCACCCCCCCCCCCCCCCCCAAGCGCCTTGAGACCCTCCGGGTAAGTAGTGCGCTCTACCAAGGTCTTGATTGATTGATAGAGGTTTTGCCACGGTGGGAGGTTCCCTCCTTCAGTACTTCAGCCAGTAGTTAAAGAAAATTGGCAATAATGCTGCAAATGCACCTTTCATCCTTTTCAGTATATTTCCGTGCCCGGATCTGATTCAAGAATATGTGCGATTGTATATTATATTTACAACTGCAGAACATTTTATGTAGGGCAGGAGGTTAGCTGTCCTCAGTCACAGAATACGTCTTTGGGGATTTTCTGATCCTAAATCACAGGTAAGTCTGCATAAAATTCACGCCCTGATGAATTTTCTACTGTTTTAAGACTAGGGTAAACTGTAGCAGCATAGGTATCCGTTAGGAATGCAAGGACGCCCCAGACAATGATACATCTCTGGGTATTCGCAATGGTTTCTAACTCACAATATTCCCATGTAAATTGCTCGTAATAAATGCTGGAGTAAAGGGACTTTTGTAGTTCCCTAAAAATAGGTGGTTATGAAAACAATACACACGGCCACTGGAATTATGTGATTTTGCAGATGCAGCGTTTTCTACATAATTATGGATTTGCCACGTGATCCAGCATCTGCAGATAAACAATATATATGGTTTTAAGCTCAACGGATCGAAATAACAAAAAACGCAGCAACATGTGTTAACGTGCAGTAGAAATCCTTTTGCAAAGGATTATTGGTCACCTTTCTGTTGTTTATTGTTGTATTGGGGTTTCAATCTGGTAGTAAGGAGGTGAAACCTTTGCCCAGATAGTGTTAACATGTGTACAGATGACAAAAGAGAGGTTATACTATCACAAAATGTGCTTCATTGTGCTGCATAATTTGGCTCTTCTGGCTGCAAAACAAATTGCATGCAGCAGTAGTACAAATATTACCTTAAAGGCTCTGAATGGAATACTTCGGAATTTTTATTTTTTATGAAGAATATGAATGCTAAAAATGGCATTCAAACAGTTTGTCACATCTGGATTGTCTTCTTTGTGCTTGTTGTTCCTATTTTCTGTACAACACTCTGGAAATCTTGATGGGGTTTATGCTATATAGAACATACCATAAAAATACATAAATTCATCTTTACAGAACTAGGAGGTCATTTAGACTTTGACTAATTGAAGCCCTGCCCCCTCACAAATGTTCCCACCCCATTTGGAGGTGGAGAGACCACAATATTTCTGATGGCGGATGTTTGGCTGGCTCTGCTGCCCGAAACCTTTGACCTGATGCCTCGTCTGCCACAAGGCCATCAGTTCATAGTGACCGCAACCCCTCCTTATCAAGAGTGGTGCAGCCCTCACTGGCCTGCCAGAGACTACCATGCGAGGCTTAGAGGTTCTGGGCAGTAAAATCACTCTAGGGCCTCCGCAAGCAGGGAGGCATTTGCCCTAGTGAGTTGATTTTTGGGGAGTTGTTTCTTTTTAATAAAAAAAAATTGCTGAGTGGCCGCGGCAAACATGGCGCCTGCTCAACTTTCTCTTCCACAATTCGAGCAACCGAAGCCTTCAGAGCCACCATTTAAAGAGCTCCATCAGGCAGGAGTAGATCTCTAATTACCAATGAGGACAGAGTTATTAGTGATTACACAGCTCCAAGTTGTCAGAGATATTGAAATCGACCAGTTGTCATTTGAAACATTGGATAGTGATTTTCACTCATTAAGTAATACGCTCTGTAACTATTACATGTAATTCAATTTTCTCATCTTGTTGCTCTTCTCTTAAGACCCATGTTCCCAGCATAGGGAAACCATTTTTCTCTTCAGCATGCACAGACTAGACCAGAGATAGATAATGGTATGTGTGTTAGTATAGCACACAACTCACTCTGGAGAGTATCCTCCCTTTCCATGTTGTGTGATGGTGTTTGCGGGAGGTGCATGAGAGGATTCATAAGAGTCATAGTTGAAGAGAAGGTGACACCAGCAGCAGCTACTTCAATACGCGCTCAAGCTGTTCTACATTTCCCTCCTTGACTGGTTCCTTCAAGATGGACACTTGTGTTATACTTGTGTGACTTTATAACCACTCAATGTTGTATTATTCAAATATAACTCTTGTGAATCTCCTCATGTGCCTTTTGTGGACGTTGTCACATAACATGTAAGGCGCTCTGATACCTGCGGGTCTAGCTAACACTATATAAAACTCAGAATAATTATCATTTTAATATTAAGGCTTTAATAAGACATTGACTCTCAAAAGGAGATATCATTGAAGAATTTAATTGGAGGATCGAGTTTGATTTCAATCTTCAGACTAGCACACTCTCAAACACATTCTTTTGAAGGACAGCAATCTCATGCCAGCCACCGGGCATATCTGAGAGGTTCGGTTGTGAAAGTTATTTCTACCCTCTGAAAAAAAAGATCTTTAACCATATTATGGCTTTATCAAGCCAATGCCAAGAAAAATGAGATGTTCTCAAAAATTACCATTGTGCAATCCAATCTGATTTTTCATTCAGGACCAAGAAACCCTCTACAATACATTCTTCCAAATGACCGCAGCCCCCTGGCTTTTAAGAGACATTCACTTTACTTGCAATGATACACATCTTCAGAAAAGTCCTCAGTGGTATTGCGTACTTATGCATAGCAATCTGTTGTTGTGTGTACCTTACCAAGAATAGGGGTGATCTTCAAGAGCCTCCTCAGATAGAGCAACCAGATGTCCTCTGGGATTTCCATTGATGTCTCCAACTACCTTTTCGTTTTTGTCTAGTCCGAACAAGCTGTCATAAAAAATGCATATCCAGAGTTTAAAGGCAAAGGCTCAAGATGATTTGTGAAATCACAAGTATATCATTAATTTGCAAACTTTATTGTTCTAAACCTTCCCTGGGAGAATATGAGCATTACGAATTGTATGTAGTCAGAGTACGCATCAGATTAGGGGAAGTGAATAGGTCCCATGCAAATTTCTGAAAGATACAACAGAGTTACCTTGAATTAGCTGACCAATGACAAAAATCCTTTTTGAATCTGCATGGAACATGTTAAGTCTTGTGCAATGGAAGCAAATTTCTTATTTGTTTCAAATAGAAGCCAAAAAGAGTAATTTGACCCAAATGGAGCGCTTGCTTGGTTGAGGTAAGGTGTTGGTATGGAGCCCCTCCAGCCCCTGACAGTGGGAGAAAGAAAGATTATTAGATTGCCTGCTGCTCTCCTATTGCCTAGGGGGTAACCTGTTTTTTGGCAGGCAGAGTTTACTACATCCGGGTAGTGGAGTAAATTACTTTGCTACCCTGAAGGAGTAACCACCTGTGAAAAATGTAGAAATGACTGCCAAGCTGATGGTCATTTCTGAAGCATTGGCAGGAACCGCAGACATGATGGTTCCTGTCTACGCTTCTATAAGTTTGATGCACTGCTCTGTCAACAAAACAGAGCCACTCGTCAAACGTATTTTTTTAATTTTCTAAAAGTAAAACCTGAAGTGGGATTTTCTTTCTGAAAATTAAATTAAGCACCCCCACCACCTTAGCAATGGAGGTCATCTCTCATGGATAGGGTGGCAGTTTTTGTTTTTTACTGCCCCTTACCATAAGGGTTTTCCTTGGTGGTGGCAGGCAATAAAAAATGGCTATATGTTCACTCCTCTAAATTGAACAGGCACACATATAGCCATTTCTCCAACGCTTCTACTCCATCAGGCTGTCGGGGAAGTTTGGCTATGGTGAAAATGGAGTTGTTTCAGTCGTTGCCAAACTATTGTTCGCCTGCATCTAAATTCGGTGGGCGGGCCATTATATTGGCCGTAAGGATACTCTATTACTGTTGCGATGGAGTATGCTTATTGCAAATATATAAATTAGGCCCAATATCTGCTAAAAGAAGTGTGGCAGATCAGGGAGCGCACACGCAGGGCTGCACAGACTAATAGACACACACATTCACACACAACCTGACAAACAACACACAAACACCTGCCTATTGAGTTCAATGAAGCGTGTATATTTACTATTCTCATTCTTCATCCACTTCGATGCTCCAGTGAGTTGTTTGGGTGTTCAAAGTAAATGTTTCTGCTCTAGCACTCATTAAAGAAAACTTTCTCTGACTATCAAAACCCCCTCCAACGACAGGTCCTCATAATGCTGTTGTCCCTTCACTTAGTGTTATGCATGTGCCCCTCCACAGACACACATACACACACAAACACACACATGTATACACCTTCTGGATGAAAGAGTGGAGAACCTTGAGCTTCGACCCTAACCTGCATATGCACTGTGCCTGTGTGAGGGAAGATGAGGGCATGCAAGCTTAAGTATTTCCAGCTTACGAATGTGTGTTTCTGTTTATTTTTCAGACATATGGGTCCTTGTACATGTAGGTGTCCGACTGCTTGCGGTGATGCTGCTGGAAAAAAGCTGGTTGTAACAGGAGCTCTAGAGTATTATTGCCTGCCACATTAGCAGTCAACCCTATATATACTGGTTACATTGCCATATTATTGCTCTAGTGTGCTGTGGCCCTACTTCATATAAAGGTTTGCCTGGCATATTGTAGCCAATTTCTGCCATGAAAGCGAAATATGCATATTGAGACACGTATCATCATTATGATGGGCTTCCTATGGCATAATGGCATCCTTGGCCTATTGTGGCTCTACTGTTTATGGTCTGAGACTGTGAGATCTGTCTAACTCTTAGGTCCCAAAGGGGACAACACAGTAAAATAGGAGTGAGCAGAAGGTAGAAGTGGAGACAGATGCTATATACATCTTGGAAAACTGATAAGAGAACATGTAAACTCATATTATGTAAAGTGCCATCAAAACCTATTGCTTTGTAACCAGCTTCTAGTAAGATTGTGCAGTACACTATTTTACCAGCATGTTTTCATAGCAGTGGCGGGATATCTCACTGACCATGCAGACAGTCAGGCTTCCTTACAACAAAATGAGATATTGGAATATTTGATTAGTGTCCCTTCAGAACTATCATTAACGCCTGTGGCTTTTTTGCTTACTTATTTGAATTTTGTAAAGTAATATGCACAGTTTGGCAACTATTTTCAAAATGTTCTTTGTGGGAGAACAGTCCATAACTCTGCTATTGAAAGTTGTGTTTGATGATTAGAGAATCAATTAACGCCCACCACATTCAGATCCCTGTCACCACTGCTGGAGTGATGCGATCCAACTTCAGCAGATTAAGGCATTAGGTAAGGCTGGTTATTTCTGATCATTATGCGTTTTATGAGCTCTGTTTTTAAAGCATTGTTGTACAATGAATGTAGTACCAGAGCTCTGGCAAATTCAGTTAAGAGTTTCACCTGGATGAGTGGGAGGCCCCTCGTTATCATTGGCTGAACTTTTTTCCGTGATATCAGTGTCCTGCCGTGAAAAGGATAGGCCAATATGTTTAATGCTAGACACTAAACTATGTGATTATCTGCAGGTTGCAAGTTCAAATCTCTGCAAAGCTTATCAAAGCTTCAACTCATATTCGTTCCGTAAATTGAGTACTATTAACCTTGAAAATATGTAACATCTGTTATTTACAACGCTTGGAAATGGCAGAAGTGTGGTGTGGTGTACTATGAGAAAACAAGTGTAAAGGAGAGGCCTGGGCTAAACCAGAGGATTCCGGACTTCTGCATCACGATCAGAAGAGAGTCTAGCTCCTGGGGCATGAGAACAGGAGGATGGTGTAGGAGGCACTTGAGGGGTACACTGGTCATTTCATCTCACTTGATTATTTGTCATCCAGAAAATCTGTTGTTGGGAAAGTGGATTACTGGAAGGGGCAAATGTAGGTCTGCCACTGGCAATACGGCGACTAACACAGTATAGGGCTCAGAATAGGTCTTAGAAAATTATTCCTATGCTCAACCCTTGGTGAAGTGGCTGCGAGCAGGCAGGTTTAACTTCCAAGACAGGTATGTAAAGCATTTAAAACACCAATTCAGTAAATAATTAGGAAGACACAACACAAAATAAAAATCCAATACCTATTTATACACATAGGAAATATTCTTATCTTTTAAATGACACCAACACTAAAACAATCCACTGTAGGGAACCAGAGATATGAATTTTTAAAGATTCGTCACTTTCTAGTGCTTAGAAACCAACAGTGCCCCTTTTAGTCATTTTGTTGCCTCTGACAGGGACATTTCACCTTTAGTAATTGGTCTGGTGGATCTCTCACCAGTCTTATGCAGCCCCCTCCAGCAGGCTGGGTCCAGTTAGAACTCCCTCCTGATGTTCTTCTTGCAGGTCCCAAAGTATCCGACACACAATCCAAGGTTCTAGAATCTCCAAGAGGGTCCTTTAAAAGATTGAGACTTCAATTCCCACAATCCACTTGCAAATCCACTGGGAGTACTCCAGGCTGGGGATTCTTTGTTATGATGCCCAGGTGAGCTATGTTAACTTGTAGCTTGCAGGGAGTCCACTCTTTAGTCCTTTTGAAGCAGGTTTGATCCAAGGCACCGTAGTTTCAAATAGTGCAAAAAGGTGCAATCTTCAGAGTCCAGGCCTTTGGAAATGCACATCAAACTCTTCAGCGCAGACCCTTCTGATTCTTTTAAGTTTCTTGCAGCCGATCTGAGGAGCTCTGCCCTTCTCAGAAACGTATTCCAACTTCTCTGGGTCAAGCAGGAGGTCCCTCCATTCCAATGGGCTGCAGGGTTCCACCCAAAGGTCTGACCACTTCCTGCAGAGTGTGGAAAAATGCTAACTCAGAAACCACTATTCTTCCAAAACTCAATTATGTCAGAAGTTTCAGCAGGGAGAGAAGAGCTGCCTAAACACACCCCTAGGATGGCAAATCTCCATAGCCTCTCCCCCTTGCATCTGCTCATTCCTTTCTTAAACCTAGCATCTGCCTTGGGTCAAAGAGGAGAGTTGTAAATGACCCTGGGGTCCTCCCCTTACTCTTGAAGTCCATGGTTTACAACTCCTCTCCCTGCTCCGGCATTCCTATGCCCAGCAACCTCTCCTCCCTGAGAGGATGCTTAACCCCAGGGGTCATTTATCACCTCTTCAAAGCAGCCAGGCTCACCCACTTATCTCTGACCAATCAGGGCAGAGCAGCACAGGGTGGAATTTTGGCTTACAGACAAAAGAAGTCTTATAACTTCTTGTCTGTACATTTTACAATAAATTCAACCATACCATATTGTTGGATTTATCATTGCCATTCTAGTGAGTCATTTCCTCCTAGTTTATTTGTTTTTCTTTCTTCAGTTATTAACTAATAACATTTTCCAATGTTAACCTATGGCCTAGGATATGAAATAGGAAAAGTGACTTGGGTCATTTTTCCAGCACCAGGTCTTATAAAAATGAATTTTATAAGTACACTACATATATCTACAGGACCCCCACCCCAGGAACACCTAGGGGAGACGTTATTGCTTTTGAATATGCAAAAATATTGCAGATCCTCCCTCCACAGAGCTCCTACTACCAACGTCGATATTGGGCAGCACTTTCTCACAATGTGGGGAGTGAAATGTGCAATTTCACTTCACCCAGGGCATAAAAAACTCATTTTATAGGGGTCCACCTCATAGATACCTGACCCCCCACACTTGGGACACCTAGGGGAGACCCTGGGGATACCTAATATCCCCAAACATTGTAGGGTAACCATTTTTAAGTGCCCCAAACACAAAAGTCGAGTTTGGGTACAATTTACTTTTTAAAAGCAGTCCTGTAGCACAGGGCCACTTTTAAAAAAAGACCTCAGGCTTCAGCAGTGCACACATGCAAGTGCGGAAAGGTCTGCTGGCCTCTAAACTGCCATGCCCTATTATTATACTAGGGACTGATAGGTAGTTTCAATCCCCCTGCCCTATTATGTACTAGGGCCCAATGGGGTAGGTCATGCCAATCACAGGGGTACCCCAACCCTTAGTGTACGCTAGTGTATGCAGGCGTTTTCACTGTATTCTAAGTGTTTTCAGCATAGCACTGGCCCTGGGCTTGGTTAGGCGGAGCCCAGGGTCAGAATCAGTTGACACCAGTACCAGTCAGCAAAAAGTTGGGGGTGCCCAGGGCCCAGAATGACTTTGTAACGTCTGTCATGTACCTTAAGTTCACGTGCGCCTCTTCAAAGGGTAGTGAACGCCCAGGTCACATGGCAGGGTCATGAGAGGTGCCCAAGAGCTCGCACGTGTCTTCTCTCCAAGGGGGGCTTGGGGGTGGGCAGCCGACCCCCGGGAGGTCTCCTCCCCCGGGCGGTTTGGGAGATCTGGGTGGGGATATTTCTTCTAGCAGGTTCTTTTGGGCGTTTTTGGGCTGGTTTTAGTTGTATTGTGCGCTCCCCTATAAATGGGCGGGGCTCCTCGCTCCGGGTACCATTTTAGGCTTGGTGACCTGGTGGCCGGTTGAGCTTAGAAATTTTTTGTGTCTTGTTTCCTTGTGTTTTCTGATTCGTGGTCATGTCGGGTGAGGATTACCGAGTGTTGGAGGCTATTCGCCTACTTAGCGAGGCGGGGCGTTTGGACCTGGTCATTGGCGACCGGGGTCAGACGGAGACCCCGCGCCCCCGCGGGAGGCCTCTGCGAGGGTGTCGGCTGTGGTGGCAGCATGTTACTCTCCGAAGCGTCGGAGGCAGGATGGGGTAAGTGAGCGGGGTCGTCCCAGGTCTCGGCGGGCGGGTTCCAGGGCCCGTCGGGGGAGTGATGCTAGCTCTTCTGATCCGGCTGTTTCTTTGGATTCCTCGTTGTTGGAGGGGGCAGGGGAAGGGGGTTTTTCTTATGGGGAGGGGGAGGTTTCCGAGGTGGGTTTGCGGGAAAGAGCAGCCTCTGCTCCCGTTTTGCGGGGCCGTCGTGCTTCCAGGCAACGTGGTTGCACGCGGCGTTCGGCTTCTGCCTCCGCGGGGGTGAGGACTGACGTCACGCAGACGGGGCGGGCGGAGGCCATTTTGGATGTGGTTTCTGTGGCGCAGCAACCGTTACGGGGTGTTTTGGGTCAGGCTGTGCAGGAGGTGGTCGCTCCTTTGAGCGTTATACGCCACCATGTGGTTCAGGGCCCTGTAACGGTTGGCGGTGGTGCGGTAGGTTTGCCCATAGCGGGTCATTTGTTGTCGGAGACTGGTGTTGGGGGGCCTGAGGGCCGTGGCGTGCTTGTTCGTTCGGTGGGGAGGGATGTGCAGAGTCCGTTATTGTTCTCTCCCTCGGGATCTGTTGGGGGGGAAGCTGTGTCCGGGGGTTGCAGTTCCTTGGGGGAGGGGGAATGGGCCCAGATGGGTTTGGGAGAGGGTGTTGGGCGGTCTGACTTGCTGATACCTGGTGGGGTTTTGGGTGCTGTGGTCGGGTCGGTGGGGGGTTACCGCCGGTTAGAGGTGGGGGTAGACCTTCCTATCGGGGGGGTGGGGAGTGGAGAGGAGGTTGTTCAGCGACGTGAGGAGGGAGAGGGGTCTTTTTATAGGCTGGCGGGGGAGCTTCAGTGTCCTGGTAGGACGGCGGTTTCGGGGCATGCATCTAGGGGTGCTGTTGCGGTTGGGGGGGTTCAGGATTGGGATCCTCAGGGAACGGCTTCGCGGATTGTTCAGGCTGTGTTGGACGGTAGCTCGGATGAGGAGGTTTGTCCGCCGTCTCCTCGGCTTTGCGATGCTTTGAAAAGGAAAAGTACTGTTAGTTCTGGAAGTTTTATGGTGGCTGGCAGGGGTGGCGGTTTTACTGTTGGCGGCCTGTCTTCTGCACATAGAGTTGGTTTTTGTGAGGGACCCGGCACACCAGTCCGGCCTTTTTCTTTGCAGGAAGAAGCTCGACCTACGGCAGCAGACTTGGCAGGGCGGCAGGCAGCCCGGGTACGCCGAGGAGAAGTGCGGGTGGAGCCTAGCGCGGCACGTCCCATACCTTCGAGGGATCCCGCCATGGCCATCACACGCAGGTTTACTACGACCTCGATGGGCCCAACGAGGGATTTCGACATGGGCGGTACATCCGGGTCCGGCACGACCTTCCCGGCCTCAGCGGTGGATTCCAACGTCGTACATGGGAGCGGGTTAAGTGCGACCTCTCTCGTGCCTCGTGGTGGTTATACTACTGGTTTATCTTTTTCTGGAAGTCGACAGGTTGTCAGTAGTTCTGATGGGGGGACGTATAGACGAGTTCAGTCGTCCTCCCCACCTAGGTCCAGAGTGAGGGCTGGTAAGGCCCAGGGTCGTTCGAAAACGGTGGAGTCAAGGCAGACTTCAATGGTTGTTCCCCCCCCTCAGTTGGAGGAATCACTCATTTTAGATTATGACGAGGATAGCCCTGAAGAGGGCGAGGTTCGTGAGTTGGTGTCTGGGGGGGGGCATGTTAATGTTTCTCGTGACATGTTACAGGACCAAGTGGTTCGGAGTCGTGTGGAATCGTCAAGGCCACGAGTGCTCGGCCCCTCGGTGAGGGCTCCTCGGAGGGCGGACGACGGTGCACAGACGGCGTGGAGGACGGAAACCAGTCAACCGCCTCTGTTACGTCCAGGTGAGAATGTAGTTCAGGCCGTGCGGCCCAATATGGTGTCTATTGGTGTTGGTGTTGATTTGCTATCCACTGAAAAGGATGGCAAATTACATAAAGGACGTGTTGTACGAGATCAAGGTGTAGGTACTAACAGTGATGATATCAATACAGGTGAGAAAGTGGATAGTGGCACGTCCACGGTTGGTTTGGGCGCTACGAAAAATGTACTCCACAGTAAAGAACTTAAAATCAAAAAGTTACCGTACATGGGTGTTACGAAGCCTTTGGGGGCTCATTTGATGCTCAGTACGAAAGAGAGGATATGGAATGGTGAGTACGTGGAACTGTTGAAATTACTCCACAGGGAGGTACGGGCTAAAGAGGGTTCCAAGGAGGAGGAGTTTGAGTTGGCTAAACGCCCTAAAGTGCCCCTGACTATAGAAAATTGGACGGCGGCCTTTTTAATTTTTGCCAGCGTCTATTGTGAGAAATTCCCCGAGCGCTGCGTGTCCTTATTTAAGTACATGGATGTTATCCGTAAGGCTCAGCTAACTAGGAACGATTTTGCTTGGGCTCAATATGATGAGGAGTTTAGGGCACGTATGGCTTGGGATCCTGAGGCGAAATGGGGAGAATTGGACTCTGACCTTTGGCAGCAGACGATGGGGTCGTCTGCCTCTGGTAAAACCATTTTTACAGCCAGCGGTCTTCCTATATTATATTGTCCCTTTCAGTCCCGTCCCACCCGGGGAGGGGTGGGGGCCATCTCTACTTCCCAGTTGCCTATCGGCACGTGTTGGGATTTTAATACCGGAACCTGTAATAGACAGTTCTGTAAATTCCGTCACAAATGTTCACAATGTGGGAGGAAGAGTCATCCGTTATCCCGTTGCTGGGGTCCTAGGACTCCAGGGCCCCAGGGTTCTCAACAGAGTTCAGGAACTTTCGTGCCACCTCAACAACCCTCAGCTCCCAGGGGAGGGAAGTCTTCATCCGGTGCTGGGCCCAAAGGCTCGTACGCCGGTTAATGTTACTCGACTGGCTGCTGCTTTACGGGACTACGAGCCTGCCGAGCTGCGGTCGGTCCTGTTGCTAGGTTTTCAGAGGGGGTTTCGTTTGGGGTATGAAGGACCGCGTTTACGACGTTGGTCCAAGAATTTGAAGTCAGCGAGTGAACACCCTGATATTGTACAGTCCAAATTGGACAAGGAAGTAAGTGAGGGTCGAATGGTGGGCCCGTTTGAGGATTGGCCGCTGGTGAACTTAATTGTATCCCCTATTGGTGTAGTCCCCAAGAAGGAGCCTGGTCAGTTTCGGCTCATTCAACACCTATCGTGGCCTGAAGGTGGGTCGGTGAATGATTTCATTGACACGGAAGCTGCATCGGTATCCTATTCATCGGTGGATGTAGCCATGCAGCTGGTTGTTTCTGCGGGCCCTGATGCTCTGATGGCAAAATGCGACATCAAATCCGCATTTCGGCTCCTTCCAGTCCATCCTGAAGACTGGTGTCTTCTGGGCATCCATTTCCTTGGAAAATGGTACGTGGACAAGGCGTTGCCAATGGGCTGTTCCATGTCTTGTGCGTTGTTCGAAACTTTCAGCACATTTCTTCAGTGGTGGTTTACTACACAGAGTGGCCATGTCCTTGTCACTCACTATTTGGATGACTTCTTTTTTGTAGGTGCTGCCAATTCGCTTGCTTGCCAAGCGGCTCTCACATCGTTTCAATCATTGATGGGTTACTTGGGTGTGCCGTTGGCTCCGGAGAAGACCATGGGTCCTTGCGCGACCATGTCTTTTTTGGGGATCGAGCTTGACTCTCATTTGATGCAGGCTCGTCTTCCATTGGACAAGAAACAAAAAATGCTTGAGCTGGTTGGAACTATGTTGGGGAAGGGGAAGGTGTTTGTGAGAGAGATACAAGTTTTGCTGGGACACCTGAATTTTGCCTGCAGAGTGGTTCGGGCGGGTAGGACTTTCTGTAGGCGGTTAGGCAGGGCCTTGTCTGGTCATTCCCTTCCACATCATAGGGTGAGACTGTCAGCGGGTGTGAAAGAGGACTTACGAATGTGGGTCTTTTTCTTGCATTCCTTCAATGGTGTGCCTTTGTGTTGGGAGGTGGATTGGTGTTGGGAGGTACAGATCTTCTCTGATGCCGCCGGTAGTGAGGGTTTTGGTCTCTACTGGCAAGGACGGTGGTGTGCTCAACAGTGGCCCTTGCAATGGAAGAATGGTGGTAGGAGTATTGCCTTTCTAGAACTCTTTCCTGTGGTTGTTGCGGTCACACTGTGGGGGGCGGAGTTGGCACACAAAAAGGTCCTCTTTCGGATTGATAATCTGGCTGTGGTTCAGGTGATTAACAAACAGTCGGCCAGAGATCCCCAGATTTTGAAACTTCTGAGAGTGTTTGTGTTGGGTTGTCTGAAGCATGATATTGGTTTTCGGGCCCTACACGTTCCTGGCGTGGACAATGACATTGCGGATGCTTTGTCTCGTTCACAGTGGGAGAGATTCCGTGGGCTTGCTTTGGAGGCAGACGAGGAGCCGACTCCCATGCCGGAATACCTGTGGACGGTAGGCAACTCCGGGTCCTTCACCTGGTTTTAGGTTCCCTGGCCCCTTCCACGAGGACGGCGTATGAGTTAGCCTGGAAGGAATTTTTGGAGTCAGGTGCTTGTTGGAGGGAACTGGATTGTCAACGGTCGGAGGATGTGGTACAGTTCATTTTGGTTTTGATGGATAAAAGGTTGTCTAGAATTACTATTTCCGGAAAACTGGCTGGAGTGTCTTTTATGGGTAAGCTCTTGTGGGGTTACTCTCCGTCGGCTGGGGAGTTGGGTAGGAGAATGTTGGAGGGGTGGTCTAGAGAGAGTGGTGCTATTCGCACTTTGAGATCCCCTTTGTCTTGGCAAAGGCTGTTCCAGGTTATTTCTGTTCTCCCGGTTGTGTGCACTGACCGAGTGGAAGCGTGTTTGTTTGCCACGTTGATGGTGTGGATGTTTTTTGGAGCTTTTCGTGTGTCTGAGTTGCTTGGCAACAGGTACTCTCCTGGTCTTCTTTGGGGGGATGTTCAAATCACGGAGCGGGGGGTCCACATCTGGCTCTCACACTCCAAAACGGATCAGAGGAGTATGGGTAAGGGTGTCTGGTTGGAGTCGGTTTCGACTCCGGAAACGTGCCCTTTAAAATGGGCGATTTGCTGGAGGAAACTGTCGGGTGGGCCTTTGGAGCTTCAAGTTTTTCGCCATGCTAACGGTTCTGGTGTGACAAATTATCAACTGCGCATGGTGCTGCGTAAAGCGCTGCGATATATTGGTTTGGATGGGTCTTCATACGGTACTCACTCGTTTCGAATTGGGGCGGCCACGGAAGCCTTCAACAGGGGCTGGTCGAGGGAGGACATCATGGGTCTGGGGCGCTGGACTTCGAATTGTTTTCGGCGCTATGTTCGTAATGAGGCTGCGGGTGCGCTGGCGTCTTCATCTGTTTCGCCTGTCTGATTCTGTTTTCTTTTACAGGTTCTGTGGCTGGTCCTCGGGCTGCTTACGTTACAATTTGGATCGTGGGCCATTCCTTCATTAAGAGAGCTCAAGTTCAAGCTCGTCAGAGTTATTTTGGTTCATCGTTGGGGTTCAATGATCGTTTGTTTAATGTGGTTTGGAAGGGAAAGGGGGGTATGTTATGGAAAGAGCTTATCCCTGCTTTGAATTCTTGGTTGGTAGGGGGAGTTTGCCCGGATGTTCTGGTCCTTCATTTGGGTGAGAATGACATGGGTTCTGTTAAAGGGGTTGTCCTGCTTCGGGCGATTAAGAAGGACTTGGCCTTATTACACAGCCAGTGGTCGGGTTGTCATGTCCTTTGGACGGAAATGGTGCCACGGAGGGTTTGGAGGTATGCGGTGAAACCGAAGGCGGTGGACAAATCCCGGAGGAAGGTGAATCTGGAGGTTTCTCGTTTTTGTAGGGACCTAGGTTTCGGTCGCATCGTCCATAGTGACATTAAATATGATGCGGTGGAATTTTTTCGGGGGGACGGTGTACATCTGTCCCGTATGGGTATGGACCTATATCTTCTGGAGTTGCGGGAGGTTCTATCTCGCTGCTTGACGGTGCAACAGTTGGTTGGTGAGTGAGTGGTGGTCGGTGTTGTGCTTTGGTTTTCTCCTCCTTTTTTCTTCATTGGTCCCCCTTGTACCCTCACCCACCCCCCCACCCTCCCCCTGTTTTAGGTCGGGGGGGGCAGAAAGGTGGGGTTCTCTCCATATCAGTCCTTCACCCCACGGCTTTCTGGATGGCGGTTTTGCTATGTGATCGTCAGTTTTGGGCCAAGTTGGACCCGTTAGTTGTATCGGTTCTTGTTTGGGGATTGTTCAGACTGATTGAGGTGGGGTTCGGAGAATATGGCTCGGGGGATATGTTCAGTTGGTTTATAGTCAGAGATGTAAGATTTTATATTTATTAGGTGATGTTATAATGTTATAATGTTATTGGGGTTTGTATGGTTTTGTGTTGGGTATGTACGGGTGGGGGTGGGTGTGATGGAGGGTGTGGGGTGGGGGCGGGGTTTGGGGTTTGAAATAAAACGAACAAAAACTTGAGTTGTGGTTTAGATTGTGAGGCGGTTGCCGAGTTTGTGTATTTTGTAAATGTGCACCTGTTCCAATAAAGCGGCCTTTTTTCACACTTGAAGGGTTTTTGAGTCTGCTCACTCTCCCCCCACCCCTCTCTCCCAAGGGGGGCTTGGGGGAGGGCAGCCGACCCCCGGGAGGTCTCCTCCCCCGGGCGGTTTGGGAGATCTGGGTGGGGATATTTCTTCTAGCAGGTTCTTTTGGGCGTTTTTGGGCTGGTTTTAGTTGTATTGTGCGCTCCCCTATAAATGGGCGGGGCTCCTCGCTCCGGGTACCATTTTAGGCTTGGTGACCTGGTGGCCGGTTGAGCTTAGAAATTTTTTGTCCCTCCCTCCCTCCCTCTTTTTAGGGGATTTTTCTATTATTTATTTATTTTATTTGGCTGCCGTTTGAAACATGTGTTCATGGGGTTTTACGTTGTTCTTTTGTCGCTTTGGACAGGTGCGTGGCGGTTTTGCTATGTGATCGTCAGTTTTGGGCCAAGTTGGACCCGTTAGTTGTATCGGTTCTTGTTTGGGGATTGTTCAGACTGATTGAGGTGGGGTTCGGAGAATATGGCTCGGGGGATATGTTCAGTTGGTTTATAGTCAGAGATGTAAGATTTTATATTTATTAGGTGATGTTATAATGTTATAATGTTATTGGGGTTTGTATGGTTTTGTGTTGGGTATGTACGGGTGGGGGTGGGTGTGATGGAGGGTGTGGGGTGGGGGCGGGGTTTGGGGTTTGAAATAAAACGAACAAAAACTTGAGTTGTGGTTTAGATTGTGAGGCGGTTGCCGAGTTTGTGTATTTTGTAAATGTGCACCTGTTCCAATAAAGCGGCCTTTTTCACACTTGAAGGGTTTTTGAGTCTGCTCACTCTCCCCCCACCCCTCTCTCCCAAAGTTATCCAGACTGCGCGAGACTGTTCTGTGGATTACCAGCAGAAGCCGCCGGATAAACTCTCAGTAAAGGGGGGCCCTTGCTCTTTAAAATGCAATGCATTTTCCGTATCTTTTTTTTACATTTGGTCTTACAAAATGAATAATAATTATCAGTATCAACTCAAGGGTACGTTTATTTTTAAAATGCATTTAACACCTCTAAAGTGAACGTATTGCTCTTGCCAGGTGCCAGACTCACCTCCGATTCAAAGGCGTCTTTCGTATCTACAGAATAAATATAGCTTCGCCCGCAGCAAGTGTCCTCAGACGGTCTGCCGTGTCTGTATGGTTCTTAATGTACAGCATATGCCTTCAATTAGCTGCCCATTCCATTATAGCAATCTCAGCATGAAAAAAGGAAAGAATGCAGACAACAAAACATTGCTCATTTAAAATATGTGAATGTTACCTTTGTAGCTGGCAGACTTTCTGTTGTTGATTTAATTGGCTGTCTGTTTAATGCATGGGCAAGTAAACAGATGACAAGTAAAGATACCCTTCAACCTAGACCCTGTATACCAATCAATGCACTGCTCTCTCACCACCCTCCAAAGACCCCTAACCCAAATATGTCACTTGCAGGAGCACATTTTTATTGTCCTGTTTTTATGTGGACTCTACTTTTGTGGCCTTCGTGACTGCATCTGGAGAGAAACGGCGAGGCTGACCCTAAAGGGTTGCTTCTCCAGCCGCTGCCAGCCCCTACCTCTGCCTGACCCCTTTTTTCAATGGCACATGTACACAATAGTCCTGTGCTGGTGAACCATGAACGGCAGTTAGGGCTGCCATGGGTAGAAGACACTACCCCACAGTTGCTCTTCTGTAACTCTGGCCTTGACCTTGTTACCCCTATTTTCAGGGGTCAAGAAGCCATCTCAGGAGCAGAAGACAAACTGGGCTAAAGAATTATGCACTTTTCGAAGTTTCCAATTTTTTTCTACCTCAACAACCTCAACAGCAAATAGAAGGCTGTTGAGGGGTTAGAGGTGGAACAAGAATACATCTCTGTGACGTCATCCAGGGTCACGAGGCAGCTTTTCAAAATAGTGTAGGTAGCCTTCCTTTTGTGGCCTTGGCTTGAGCTAGTGGTTGCTCGTTTAAATTAACTTTGTACAGATGACCCAGAGTTGACTTACATGGAACCTCCGTTGTCTCGACACCTACTGCCCCGGGCAGGTTTTAAACTGTTACCAGGAGACGGAGACACTTCTAGTGCTCTTACCAAACACAGTTAATGTGCTCATGTCATCATTCCAGTCGTGTTCTTTCTAGACCTGTGCGAAATTTTAATTATGGTGGAGTAATCGGAGTAATTTCAGTAATAACCTGTTACTTGTGATAGGAAATTTCAGAATGTATGCAATTACGCCAGTTTTAGTGATTAAGAGTAATTTAGCATGACAATGACAGAAATAAGGAGAACACTATTCAATTGATTTCAGATTGTTATTCATCTTGTATTTCAACAGAAAAAAAACGTTTTTCATTGTCAGGTATATACAGTTATTGCAGCACTATATAAGAAAAATCATGTGACAACCAAAATGCACTTGGTGCTCAAGAACGTGGCGACGCAAGTGATAAGGTGAACAGCGTGGACGGCGGCGCACAATAAACAACAGTGCAAATAATATACAGTGGATGGTTCAAGAATGGTGACAAAATGACATGACTGTATAGGGTAATTTGCAATTTGTATTGAGCCACGGTAGAAAATGTGCCTACTATTGCGCTGTAAAGTCGACGGCGTTTCGATCCGCTTCAATTGGGATCGTCTTCAGGACAGGGTTGTCTGGTTTATGAAGTGCTGGAAAGTGAGCGGATAAGAGGTGGCGATCCGTCTCATGGAAACAGCGATGCGTCTATCCGGAGGGCAGTATGTAATTTGGTGCAAATAGCCCAAAAGGGACGTCTCAGTTGGGGCAATTCGGAGGAGGCAGATCCTGTATAAATCAAGGTAACTGCAGAGGAGTCAATCCAGGAGCTGACAGGTAGCATCGGCAGCCAGGACACGAATGCACCGTGGCTCAATACAAATTGCAAATTACCCATACAGTCATGTCAGTTATGTCAACTCCTAGTTCTGTCCTCCTTAGGGCACAGTATCTAGAGGCGTTTTCTATATGATAATAATCGTTTTTGGAAAAGACTACAACTTTCAAGATTATTCACAAGCATGACAACGTGACATAAGTGGTTGAGGCGATCCGAAGAGGTCGAACCTTTGTCTCCTATTTTGGAAGTCTCAATCAGCCCACCTTTGCTGATCAATTCTTTCCTGGTTTGTCGTTGAGTGGTGACTTCAATAAGCAATGTTTGAGTGAGTTTGAAGGTTTTTCGAATTGTGACTTTTCTCCCTCCAGGTGCGTAGAGTAAGAGAGTGGGGTCGTTTAGTTCGTTGTTTGTGAACTCCAGTTGGCCACAACTATAAAAGCTATTCTTCTATAATTGTTTCAACTGTTCCTTGGCTTTCCCAACGCTTGAAGTATTCGCCTTCAATTGATATAATCTGCAACTCAAAATAGCTTCTTCTGCAGGTAAATCCTCTGTAGAGATATGATGCTATGCTTTCATATATATATATATATATATTATATTTTTATAAATTACATTGATAGATCAGTAGTTAATAAGTGTTCTGTGCTTTTTCTACAGCTCAGGAGGACCACGGCCTCAGAAAGACACGACCTAGCTGATGTGATCATTATTCTGGGTCCTCTTCCTCAATGTATGAATGACTAATAACGTGTTGCCTCCAGCCTTAGGGTTTGCTGAGAATCTCAAGCACATAAAGAAGGAGATGAATACTCCTGACACAGTTTGACTTCTGAGAAACCAAATTGATCGAGGACGCGCATTTGTCAACGAATTGCCTACCGAAATAGTCACCATTGTACATTTCCTACCAGTCATATCTGCCAGTCTCCTTGCAGAAATCCAGCATTGTCAAAATTAAAAGCTGAGCTCATATTAATAAGGGTGGTGCGCCAATGCCCCTTTTTTGCAACCACTTATGATTTATCTGCAAAGTTTCGAATGAGATACTAAAGAGTGCAGAATATGTCTGTTAGCCAATAACACTTGTCCCCACTCACATAAATGTGAACTCTGCATGCTTAAAAGTACTCCCAGTGGTAATTGTGAGCTCGTGGTTTCAGAGGAGGTCCACCAGTACTCTTTTTTGGGGACTGGGACTTATTTTGAATTAACCAGACTTTGACCCAGAACAAGAGCGAGAAAGGCAGATAAGGTGGAAAGTTGAAAGAAATGAAAGACATAAAAACAGTGATAGAAAAGCCAGGGATGAAAAAGAGCCTGCACGAGTGAAAGGAAGAGGCCTAATGTGAAATACGATTCAGAAAAGGGGGTGGTGATGGACAGAGTATCTGAATTAAACAGAACACTCATACCCAGTCAACAGATCAGGGCTTGATCCATCACCGTTTTTTAGCTCACTGCACCATCCCAGCTCAGAACCTGGCTATATGCAAATTAGTCTGTCCCTGGCCGAGTGCATCATGGGAACAGGGCAGACCAAACTACCAAGCCATGAGTCCCTTTCTCACTGCACCATCAGGATTCAAGCAAGCCGGGCCGAAGGCGGCTGAAATGCCAGAAACCGGTCCCCGGTAGCTTGTCTCCTTTCTGGTGAAGAATGGCTTGGTAGTTTAGTCTGCCCTGAACCCATGATGCACTGGGCCAGGGACAGACTGTTGTAGATTGCAAGAACCGCCATACCGCCAAAAACATTTGAAGCTATTACCTGAAGCTATTATCTGAAGTTATTTGCGGACTGCAACAGAGTGATAATTGGTAAATATGATAGCAGCCGTAATTTAGTTAAAACGCTATATATCCTTTAGCCCATAGTCAACGTATACTTAATACTTATTATAGATGGGTGAGTTGGAGCCAGCCATATCGTTAGAAAAAATACACGGCTCACGAACGGACGTAAACGAGGAATACCTGGAAACACAGGGTAAGAAATATATAATATAGAGTTATGTAAACCGAATAGAGAAAATAGGATATGTATGAACATATAGATAAACGCCTTTGCATTCTTTAAGAACAAGCAGAATATGGAACCAATTAGCGTAACCTAATGAACACAAACAGATTACTGTTAAGTAAGAAATGAAGACTCTTTTTGAAACACTATAAATACCTACTGCGTATTCCATCTTTCACCGTGGAAAAAATACTACTGTGTAAGTAATTAAATCATTCTTATTCATCCTTAGTGGTAATTTAAACAACCCTGCTAAAATCAATCCTGTGATGCGATATGAAGTAGCCCACTATATCTAGGAAACCATCCAAGTTATTTACCTGAACATTCTATCATACCTGAGCACCAGTCTATAATCAGGTAAGCACTCTTACCATCCTACGGTGCTTTATCTGACTTTGCTTAGATGTAAACGTTAACTAAAGATAAAATGTTTTCACTATGCAGGCTCTCTATCAATACTTATACTGACCTAGATGGCATTTTGATCCTTATCCTCTTCGCATCAATTCTGATTCTTTGCTTATAATAGGTAAGCTTTCCCGCATAACTATAAATGTCAAAATTATAGCAAATATTGGAATATAAATAGGAATATAGGTAGGGCATTCAGTAATTTTACCTACATAGCGGTGCTATATATTGTCATGCTATATATTAATGATGTATAAGCAACACTTTCTATATAGAGCAGTTTCTAACATCTAGAGTTAGACTCTTATAAATATGTTCAATAGGGGCCACATACCCACATTCCTTTTGTTATTTTCTTCTCAAGTAGGCCATACATCTGTGTTATCTGTGCATCTTTTTCTTCTTTTTATCTGCTCTTATTTTTATTGGAGTGAGGCATCTGAATCAGATGTACGATGTTGTCACGAGATAGAAATGGACAGTATGATTTTTGTAATAAGATAAGAATTAATAAAATAAGTGTCTAATGATGTACTGTACTCAGCTTTTAGGCAGCCCTATCCAAATGTTAGGATATCGAAAAAGCGGTATTATCAACCATGAAGATAACCAACTATGAGCACATGTTAGAAGAGTCATTGCACTAGTTGTTATGTACATAGCAATATAATATTGTAAAATTATTTTTTTAAATCTTTTACAGTGTGATGGTACAGTCCTGAGGAAGGCACACAAGTGTCGAAACGCGTTGACATAAAACAGGAAACCATCTATCTTTTATATCAATGAACTATTTACTAGATTGAAAATATGCATATGTTTGAATGCTACAAATCTTTTTATCCTTTGTGTATGATTATGCATCAATTTTATTGAATATCATGTTATTAAATTTGTATCTTTATATGTACATGCAACAGTGTATTATCATTTTTTGAATATGTATTGAGTTACTTTTCATGTGTTAGTTGGTTCATGAATTTGCCTGGGTAATTTACTCACACTTGCTCTTTGCGATGACCCAGGAAATCAATCCGTATCAGGGGGTCCTCTGTTACTTCGCATTACTATACCCACGGTTTATCCGTATGGGGCCCATTGTTTGTTGTATAAACACATATGCCGCTATAGATTGTAAGTGTTTGTAATATTTCTGCCCTAAAAGCTCGTGTATTATTTTGATGTGATTTGTAAGGTACTATCTATCTGTGCTTTATTAGAACTTTCTCTTTCTCACCTCCTCAAATCTTATTTGCACATCTTACACTAATAATAGATCATGGCCCAAATGGAAACATTTGGGTTTTCAGATGAGGATTTTGCCACATTAGTTGGCATCACAACACCACAGAATCAGAGTTCAGCTCCAGTTTTTCACAACAACAGTGATATAGGGAAATTATCTAATCTTAGAAAGAAATTAGTAAGAATAGAAGCACATAGCGAGTTTCATGCTGAATTACTTAAAAGCAGGCATTATTCCATTAGGCCTCAAAATTAGAAATATCCCAGGACTGTTTGTGGATGTTAAAACATTCCTCCACAAATGGAGTATGATCGCGAGCAGATGCTCGCGAGATCTCATGATCCTCATCATAGCGACATCTAAAGAATTAGCTACAGATTTAAAAAAAAAAATAGAAGAACTTGAGGATAAAATAAAGAAATCAACTACCTTAGAGGAAGCAGAGAAGCAACTAGAGTCTCTAAAAAAGGATATTGTATCTTTTGCAGAATATCTTGCTAATAGAAAACAGGAAAAGTTTTCTAAAGATAAAAGATTCTACACAATAGAACGAACCTATCCATAGCTAGGTGAGGGTTTCTATAAAGGGGAATACCAACAAGGAGGTAGCAATTACAATCAACCTAAGGTCAACACCTTTTCAGACTCCTCGGACCGAGAATCAGATGGGGATTCAAATTATCATGAAGATGGCCCATATAACCCCAATAATGGCCGTAGGAACCAGCGCCAACCTTTTTTAGGGTATCGCGGAGCGAAACGAGGGCAACAACGAGTACGATTTCAGCCCCAATCGAGAGGCCACTATCAATCCCATCAACCTCATCAATATCCTGCGGAGCCTCAACAATATCTGGAGACCCGCAACAAACAATACCAGAGACAATGGCTATAATACCCATCTTCAACCTTTCTAATTATGTTCTCTCTGAATCAGATATATCTATTCTTACAAAAGGTCTTTCATTTGTACCCCATTCGAGTGTCAACTTATTTGAACTTTATCAGGATATACACTCCTTCTTTAGAAAAGTTAGACTACAGAAGTTTTTTGCAAACAATGAAGAATTACAGACAGACACAGGCACTAATAATATCGTATCCTTACCATCTACCTTTACCCCCTCCTTAGACCAGTTTGGTCCTGAGATGGCCGTTTTTGAAAAAGTTGTTATCAAAAAACTAAAATCTGCACTTCAATATGTGCCTAAGCCAATATACAACATCACAAAAGATGAGCACACTGCGCTCCAAAATTTAAAGAACAACAAATCTCTCACAATTAAAAGCAGTGATAAGGGAGGGGGAATTGTTTTGATTGATTCCATCAACTATGAAGCAAATATGCTTATGATGCTGAATGACCCGATTTTCTATAAGAAAGTCACAAAAAATCCCACAGAGAGAGTAATCAAATCTATTCAAAAAATAACAACACAAGCAATGAATAATAATATCATCACCAAAAAAGAGTATGAATTATTGAATAAATCAGAAAGGAAGGTGGCCTGCATTTATGGGACACCCAAAATGCATAAAAATGAAGAAAACCCGCCCTACCGCCCAATTGTTTCTACTATTGGCACGCCCACTGAGGTACTTTCTAAATACCTAGACAATATCTTAAGGCCATACTTCCAGTTTACCCCCTCGTACATAAAAGATACTGGGGCAATCATCTCTAAGGTTGAGCATTTACCCTTTGATAATAGAAAAGATCTGCTAGTTACACTGGATGTAGAAGCCCTCTACAGTAACATCCCCCAAAGAGGAGCTATAGAGGCAACTAGCTGGTTTATTGACATCCATAAGATTCCATGCCATAAACCTTTCATCCTTAATTGTCTATCAGTGGTACTTGAGGAAAATGTGTTCCAATTTGGAGAACACATGTATCAACAAACAAAGGGCGTAAGCATGGGGGCAGCCATGGCCCCATCCATAGCAAATATATACATGGCAAGATTTGAATACCATCACATACATAATGAGATTGCACCTTTCTATGAGTCTGTTTCTCATTGGTACCGGTTTATTGACGATATATTATTTATATGGACCAATGGGGAACAGACTCCTAAACAATTTCTAGAATGGATTAACCTAGCAGACAGTAATCTGTGCTTTACTGCACATTTTGATACTACAAAAGTGGAATTCCTTGACATATACATCAAAAATGAATTTAACAAACTAACAGTTGATCTATACACCAAGACAACAGCAAGGAATACGTTACTCCACTTCAGCAGCTACCATCCGAGAAATCAAAAGGATGGGATACCTTTTTCACAGTTTCTAAGAGTGCGGAGAAACTGTACTAATATTAGGGACTATGATAATCAGGCTGAAAAAATGAAGAAGAAGTTTCTTGCTCGCAGATACCCTAATCGCTTGATCCGCGAAGCATATAAGCGAGCACGATATTTTGACCGTGACGCTCTCCTTAATTCAAACAAACAACAGAAAGAACAAAAGTTGGTATGTATAACCAAACATTCTCCTCTAAATGAGACAGTCAGGCAGATTATCAATTCCAATTGGCACCTGTTAAATGTGGAACCAACACTACCTAAAATACCAAAACCCATGTTTGCGCACCGACGCAATAAAAAACTAAAGGATTTAGTAGTCAGATCACGTTTTAGCGGAACCAGTCAAAATGTCCCGTTTATACAGAAATCACTTAATGGAGAGAATGCCATTAAAGGTACGTCTAGATGTGGTTCATGTCAGTCCTGTGATGGCATAATAACAGGTGAGACATTTACGTTCAATAAAGTAGCGATACGTGCCCAAGAGCTATGGACGTGTAACACCACAAACATAGTCTACCTGTTACTCTGTCCATGTAACCTAGGTTATGTTGGAGAAACTGCAAGAACTATGAAACTCCGCCTAACAGAGCATAGATGTGCAATCAAAACAAAAAAACTAACTGCGCCACTAGTGTCCCATTTTACTGATTTTCATCATTCCCCATCCCAGATTCGCTGGCGTATTTTAGAAAAGATTCATATGACCAGTAAAAATGGTGGAGATAAAATCAGGAAAAAAAGAGAGGTGTATTGGATCATTACTCTTGATACATTTACCCATGGGTTAAATAATGATCTTCCATGGATCAATGCAATACTATGAAATAGAAATTAGAGATACCTCGGTCTGCTAATCCCCTGATTAGGAAATAGACACATAGCCCTTTTGAAATTATGATTCCTGTATTTCTGACAATAGTAGTACTATGCAGTCATCCTTTGGTATCTCTTATTTTTCTTAAGCTATCATATTCTTAAACAGCTACTAATCGAAGGGATTAAAAATCGGAATCAATATCAGAAGAATCAAGCTGAGGATACTTTTATGAAATATATTACAAGGCGGCAAACTTAGCATTTAAAATAAACCGATATAAATAGCGAATATGGAACCATGTCCCTTTAAGAAACGTGGTTTTGCGAAATGAACCAATTGACTCGCGCGATATAAAGGCCAATAGGAAACCGGAAAACAAATTCTTTGCCGAAGTGCCAGATAACGCTGAAGCGCCGTTGCATACGGTCCGTTCTGAAGAATAGTAACGTAGGTAAGATGAAAAGTAGCCATAAACTAACTGCAGAGAGTCTCTACTATATGCGCAAAGTCTTAAACAATGGGCATCACGTAACGTTAATGTTACTGTGTTATTTTTTAGACTACATGAGCTGCCCGACTATTGCGACCCCTCGCAGTTATTATCGAAGCAAGACCTGGATTATGAAAGTCTATCTTGGTAAATAATCGTTAATAAAAAATTGATGAAGCTTTAGATGAAAATACGCATAGCTTTAGATTAAAAGAAAGTTAAAGAGGAAAGTTTAGTGCTGTTTTATTGTTGTAGATTGCAAGAACCGCCATACCGCCAAAAACATTTGAAGCTATTACCTGAAGCTATTGTCTGAAGTTATTTGCGGACTGCAACAGAGTGATAATCGGTAAATATGATAGCCGCCGTAATTTAGTTAAAACGCTATATATCCTTTAGCCCATAGTCAAAGTATACTTAGTACTTATTATGGATGGGCGAGTTGGAGCCAGCCATATCGTTAATAAAAAAAATACACGGCTCACGAACGGACGTAAACGAGGAATACCTGGAAACACAGGGTAAGAAATATATAATATAGAGTTATGTAAACCGAATAGAGAAAATAGGATATGTATGAACATATAGATAAACGCCTTTGCATTCTTTAAGAACAAGCAGAATATGGAACCAATTAGCGTAACCTAATAAACACAAACAGATTACTGTTAAGTAAGAAATGAAGACTCTTTTTGAAAGACTATAAATACCTACTGCGTATTCCATCTTTCACCGTGGAAAAAAGTATTACTGTGTAAGTAATTAAATCATTCTTATTCATCCTTAGCGGTAATTTAAACAACCCTGCTAAAATCAATCCTGTGATGCGATATGAAGTAGCCCACTATATCTAGGAAACCATCCAAGTTATTTACCTGAACATTCTATCATACCTGAGCACCAGTCTATAATCAGGTAAGCACTCTTACCATCCTACGGTGCTTTATCTGACTTTGCTTAGATGTAAACGTTAACTAAAGATAAAATGTTTTCACTATGCAGGCTCTCCATCAATACTTATACTGACCTAGATGGCATTTTGATCCTTATCCTCTTCGCATCAATTCTGATTCTTTGCTTATAATAGGTAAGCTTTCCCGCATAACTATAAATGTCAAAATTATAGCCAATATTAGAATATAAATAGGAATATAGGTAGGGCACTCGGTAATTTTACCTACATAGCGGTGCTATATATTGTCATGCTATATATTAATGATGTATAAGCAACACTTTCTATATAGAGCAGTTTCTAACATCTAGAGTTAGACTCTTATGGAAAGGGGCGACCACTCGGTCCCCCCGAACGTATGGTGGAGTGCCCCGATCCCCCCGGGAAGCCATCTTGGGCGGGAGGCGAGTCTCGGCTGGTATGCCCGAAGCGGCGTAGCCGGGGTGCGCTTTTTCCCGCCCAAGAGTGGGTTGTCCTAGACACTGAAGCCGCTAGCCACGCCCCGGAGGCGGATTGGAGGTGGGTCCACGCCCGCCCGAAGAAGGATAAAAGGAGCGACAAGCCAAGAAAGCATCCTCTTGTTCCTGTGCTCTGAAGCTGCACCTCCCCGTTGCACGTGAGCTCGAGACGGAACGAAGAGCCAATTTTGAAGGATTTAATTTTGTCTTTATTCTTTCAGAAAGTCAGCGTTGGACGATGCCGGGCAAGAAGGTCGGAAAGCGGGTCGGTACTGATCAGATGCTCCGCATGCTGGTGAAAGACATGGCCGAGATGAAGAAGCAGATGGCGGCAATGAATGGTGTGGGGGGACCCAAGCGAGTCGTCGGACCAGCATTGCCGGGAGTCGTCCCTAACGGGAGAGGTAGAAGGGCCAAGAAGGGAGCGTCGGGGGGGAGGCCCCAGTTCCCGAGGCACCGCCGGCGCACCCAGATAAACCGACTGAGGCCCCGATCCCGGTCCCGAACGAGGGGCAACCAATTCCGGTTGTAGTCACCCCCGTGAATGGGGAGGATATGCCTCCCGAGCTGGCGGCACAGTTGGCGGCATGGTTGGGAAAAGATAGCGAGGGGGCCACGGCTGATGATGCCAGGGCAGTAATGAAGCAGTTGCGGCAATCGAGAGATGCTGCGAAGGCACCGTGTCCTCTTGTTTCCCCGCAGGCTCCCGTGGAACAACCAGCAGCGGGCGCGAGTTCGGCAGCGAATACGGTCACAGCTACCGGTCCAGGTAAGCAGCTATTGCCGATGGCGGGGGAGGGGCCGGTACCCTCGAGAAGGGAAAAAGTTGCTCAGCATATCCCGATGGAAGTCAAAGAAAGGATATGGGCGGATAAATATATTAACATGTTTTCTTTGTTAACGGATCATTATGAGATTGAGCATGTGAAAATTCAAAAAGAGTTTCTGCACCCTAGTGTTTGGCGCGCTAAGATGGCCGCTTTCAGAGTTGATGAAACGATAGGTAATTGGGGCAGAGCGTTTGGGATATTCACCGCAATTATGGGGGAACGAAGGCCCGAACTGTTGGCTGAACTACCCGTGTATCAGACACGTATCATGGAGTTTTCTCAGACATATGAGGGTAATCAATGGTTTTGTTACGATAACATATTCCGTAAGGCCAAGGAGTTCGACACATCTCTGACGTGGGATTGTTTCGACTCCATTTCCTGGCAAAAAATTGAGAAATCAGGCATGACAAAGTTGCCATTGTTGGGGGGGAACGGGGGCGAATTTTCCCGCCACTCGTCTGGGGCGCCCTTTCGGGCGGGATCAGGCAATGATCAGCACTCAAGGTCTAATGGCAATGCAGGTAAAAAGGGGATATGCTGGAGTTTTAACAGAGGCAAGTGTACAAGGCCCCAGGGGTCATGCAAGTTTAGGCATGAATGTACGGGGTGCGGGCAACCCTCGCATCCCGAGACCATGTGCAGAGCCAAAACAGGTGACACGGGAAGTAGGGGGGGCGCCAAACAGGTCTGAAATAGTCCGAGGGGCGCCTCTACCTACCCGGGTTGATACCATGGCAATGATTCCTTGGCTTAATGAATACCCGGATCATAGCTCCGCTGGGGTGTTGCGAGATGGTTTTTCGTATGGTTTCCGCATCCCGGCGGGGGATTTTCAGGGTAAAACACAATGTAGGAACCAACTGTCGGTTTTGCAGAATACAACTGTGGTACAAGCAAAGATTGAGAAAGAGGTGACCCGGGGTCGGGTTGCCGGACCATATGATATACCGCCAGTTCCTAACTTTGTTTGTTCGCCCCTGGGAGTAGTCCCCAAAAAGGACCCAGGCGAATTTAGGTTGATACATAACTTGTCAGCTCCGAGGGGTCTTTCGGTGAACGATACGATTGACCCGGGAGTTTGTTCGGTGCGGTACGCATCTTTTGATGAGGCCGTCGCCATGTTGAATCGCCTGGGGCCCGGAGCGCTGATGGCCAAATCGGACATCGAGTCAGCGTTCCGGTTGCTCCCGGTACACCCAGACGACCAGCGTCTCCTTGTTTTCATGTTTCAGGGTCGCTATTACATGGACAAATGTATGCCAATGGGTTGCTCCATATCTTGTGCGTATTTTGAGAAATTCAGTAGTTTTCTGCAATGGGCGTTCACAAGAATAACGGGGTTTACGCATGTTATGCATTATCTTGACGATTTTCTGTTCCTGGGGGCAGCCGGGGACTCGGAATGTGCACAGGCTTTGAATGAATTTTGTGATTTCATGAGACATTTTGGTGTGCCATTGGCGCCAGGTAAGACTGTGGGGCCGTCTACTTCGCTCGAGTTTCTGGGAATAGAGCTCGTTTCCGAAGAAGGTTGCTTCCGGTTGCCCAAGGAAAAGGTAATAAAATTCAAGGCCTCGCTGGAAACATGTATTAGCGAGACAAAGGTAAACTTGCATCAATTACAACAGACTGTGGGGCAGCTGAATTTTGCCCTTAGAGTGATACCAATGGCTCGCCCTTTTTCCCGCTTGATTGCACAAGCCATGGTCGGCCTTAAAGAAGGGCACCACCGCACAAGGCTCTCGGCAGAGGTTCGCCAGGACATGCGCATATGGTTGGCATTCTTGGCGGATTTCAATGGTCGTGTTGTCTGGAACAAACCGGCGGTGTCCTCTGAGGAGCTGGGGTTGTGGACAGACTCGGCGGGGAGTATGGGCTTTGGCGCCATATTTGGTAATCACTGGTCAGCCCGAACATGGCCGTCATGGTGGCATGAGAGTGGGCTTACAGGTAACATTGGGTTTCTCGAATTATTCCCTATTCTGGTGGCCTTGAAAACATGGCCTGAGGGGTTTCGGGATCACTCGGTGGTGTTCTGGTCTGATAACATGACCGTGGTTGAGTGTATCAATAGTCAGGCAGCACGATGCAAATGGATTTTGAGATTGCTTAAGGAAATTGTCTTGCTATGTATGCAACTGAATGTCCTTTTTAGGGCAAGACATGTGCCAGTGGTGCTCAATCAGGCAGCTGATGCGCTTTCTCGTTTCCGTATGCAGGCCTTCTGGGGTTTTCTGCCCACAGCGGACCCGGTGGCGGCACCATTTCCCGAAGCTCTCTGGTCTCTCGGTGCCCCGAACTACAAAACCTCGTGGGAGAGAGTTTAGCACCCAGGACGAGGAAGGCATACGAAGGGGCGTTCCGTTCCTATTGGTCCTTTTTGGGTTCTGCTAGGGGGGAGCTTTGGGGCCAAGAAGAGTATGTCCTGAAATTGTTGTTGTCGTTACATCAGGCAGGCAAATCGGTAGCTACGGCCCAGAGGCACCGGGCCGCCATTTCTTTTATGGCACGGGCTCATGGTATCCAGGACCCCACAGCGTCTTTTGTGGTACGGAAAGCGCTGCGTGGGTGGCAACGCCTTGAGGGTCGCAGAGTGGATGAAAGGCACCTGATAGGTCTGGAAAGGTTGGCCCTGCTACTGTCCGTACTCCCTGCAACATGTTCATCTCAATCAGAGACAGTGCTATTCCGGGCCGCTTTTGCATTAGCATTCCATGGGGCTATGCGGGTAAGCGAACTGGTAGCAAGGAACAAGCAGGATACGGGGGGAGGTCTGTGCCGAGAGCACATCCAAATTAAGGAGGAGACAATGGTAGTCTCATTTGCCAGGTCCAAGACCGATCAGGGAGCGATCGGGGACAGTGTGGTAGTCCAGCGGATTCCCGGATCTCCCATGTGCCCGGTTGCATGCGTTGAGGAGTATTTGGCGCAGAGGGCGGCATCATGGGGGGGAACCTTGCTGAGGCACGCCGACGCCACCCCACTAACTAGGTTTCAGTTCCAGCGGGTGCTTGCAATGGCAATTACAGCCGCGGGCTTGAACCCGTGCGAGTTTGGGACACATTCTTTCCGGATAGGGGCTGCTACAGAGGCTACAGCCAGGGGTCTGAGTGTGGAAAAAGTAAAACAGTTGGGGCGTTGGTCCTCGAATTGTTACAAAAGGTACGTGCGGTTGCACATGTTGTGAAGCCTGATATCATGCACTCACGCTTCTTGTTTTTGTTTGGTTTACAGTTTCGCAAGCTTGCGGGGCAGACTGTGCAGTCGACCCGACACCTGGGAACCCGCGGTCAAAGACCACCGGCTGAGGGGAGAGTGGTGTGGGTCGTGGGCCACTCATACGTGAGGCGTGCCGCGGACGTATTCAAAGCAGGTGACATGATTCACATGGCTGGGGAATACGGGTACAGGGTGACCTTCTACGGAAGGGGGGGCTCTGTATTGACCAGTTTCAAACTTTTATGGAGGGTTTGTTAGGGCGGACAAGGTCACCGCCATCTATAATCATAGTGCATCTTGGGGGCAATGATTTGGTGACCACTGGTCGACGAGTACTTCTCGAGTTGATGCTATCCACTGTAAGTTGGTTGGCGAGAAGGGTTCCGGGGTGCACGATTGCTTGGTCTCATATGATTCCCCGGAAGGTGTGGCGAGGGGCTAATTCTGTGTCTGCTATAAATCATTCGGTAAAGAAAGTGAATAACAAGCTTGGTAGACTGTTTCGTACAAGTACATTGCATTCGATTCCGCATGGATGTATCAGGGGGGACCATATGTATCTAGAGGATGGGGTCCATTTGTCCCGGGTGGGGAATTCTTTACTCATAGGAGACCTCGTAGCCTGGTTAAAGAGTTTACAGCCATGACCTTTAAGTAGGAGTTTTTTGTGGGGGGTCCGGATAGCCGGTCAACTATCCGGCCTGTGGCGGTAAGGTCATGATCGGTGAGCAGTAATTGGAAGATCCCTAGGGGTGGGGCGTCACCCATTATGGATGGGAGCGCCCGGGGGGAGGCGGCCATTGGCCCCTCAACGGGGAGGCGGTCCCCTCTAAGGATGGGATGCCGAAAGGGAAGGCGGCCAAGGCCCCTCCCTGGGGAGGAGGGGCTACGGGCCCCTCCTGGTAATTTCCCGGGGCCAGGACATCTGCGACGGCAGATGTGGTAAGTTGTGTGGGGTGGGAGGGGGGTCTACGCTACCTTCTAGACACCTCACACGAGTCCTCGGACAACCACTAAGATGGCGCCGAGTTAACATGGGGCTCCCGTCAAGACAAGGGAAATTGGAAATAGGCACAAAGGTGCAGTCCTCTGTGCGACCGCCCCTCACAAGTGAGGGGGGAGTTCTGGTTTAGGAATCTGACACCGGTTACGACCTTGCCGTTGGCCCGTAATGTTAGGATGTACAATTTCAATTTTGAAAAAATGCATTTGCAGGATGTTTAGTAGCGGCTATGTGAACCTTTGTATTAGAGATGTGTTAAGGTCAGCCAAGAACATCGTAATGTGGAAATGAAATTGTACATGATATGAAACTGTTATTTTAATGTTTTAATTTTGTTTAATATTTTAATAAATACGGCCGGGAGGGTAACTCCCTCCCGCCTTCCAAAAGTTCAGAACCGTTTCCGTATTCCCATTCTTGGGGATTGTGTTGAGAGGGGGTGGCGGGTATCTCATCCATATGGAAAGGGGCGACCACTCGGTCCCCCCGAACGTATGGTGGAGTGCCCCGATCCCCCCGGGAAGCCATCTTGGGCGGGAGGCGAGTCTCGGCTGGTATGCCCGAAGCGGCGTAGCCGGGGCGCGCTTTTTCCCGCCCAAGAGTGGGTTGTCCTAGACACTGAAGCCGCTAGCCACGCCCCGGAGGCGGATTGGAGGTGGGTCCACGCCCGCCCGAAGAAGGATAAAAGGAGCGACAAGCCAAGAAGGCATCCTCTTGTTCCTGTGCTCTGAAGCTGCACCTCCCCGTTGCACGTGAGCTCGAGACGGAACGAAGAGCCAATTTTGACCCACCCACCAGCCCCTGAGGACAGCGAGTTGTTTTGAATAAAGTCATGTGACGTGGTAATTGTTTTCTTACAGGTTGTTCTGAATAAAGTTTGTGATTTGGTATGCAATAAAGTCGATGATTTTCTTTTCAGCATGTTTTATTCAACAAAGTAATTGCACCAGAGTGGTTAGTGATGTTCAGTAGAGTTTATACTTCGAATTGCTTAAAGTATGATTGTCTTTTCTCCTCTTTAGTCTTAGATTGTCGTATTTATTTTTTGGTCGGGCGGTAAGGTCATGATCGGTGAGCAGTAATTGGAAGATCCCTAGGGGTGGGGCGTCACCCATTATGGGTGGGAGCACCCGGGGGGAGGTGGCCATTGGCCCCTCAATGGGGAGGCGGTCCCCTCTAAGGATGGGACGCCGAAAGGGAAGGCGGCCAAGGCCCCTCCCTGGGGAGGAGGGGCTACGGGCCCCTCCTGGTAATTTCCCGGGGCCAGGACATCTGTGACGGCAGATGTGGTAAGTTGTGTGGGGTGGGAGGGGGGTCTACGCTACCTTCTAGACACCTCACACGAGTCCTCGGACGACCACTAAGATGGCGCCGAGTTAACATGGGGCCCCCGTCAAGACAAGGGAAATTGGAAATAGGCACAAAGGTGCAGTCCTCTGTGCGACCGCCCCTCACAAGTGAGGGGGGAGTTCTGGTTTAGGGATCTGACACCGGTTACGACCTTGCCGTTGGCCCGTAATGTTAGGATGTACAATTTCAATTTTGAAAAAATGCATTTGCAGGATGTTTAGTATCGGCTAGGAGAACCTTTGTATTAGAGATGTTTTAAGGTCAGCCAAGAACATCGTAATGTGGAAATGAAATTGTACATGATATGAAACTGTTATTTTAATGTTTTAATTTTGTTTCATATTTTAATAAATACGGCCGGGAGGGTAACTCCCTCCCGCCTTCCAAAAGTTCAGAACCGTTTCCGTATTCCCATTCTTGGGGATTGTGTTGAGAGGGGGTGGCGGGTATCTCAGCCATATAAATATGTTCAATAGGGGCCACATACCCACATTCCTTTTGTTATTTTCTTCTCAAGTAGGCCATACGTCTGCGTTATCTGTGCATCTTTTTCTTCTTTTTATCTGCTCTTATTTTTATTGGAGTGAGGCATCTGAATCAGATGTACGATGTTGTCACGAGATAGAAATGGACAGTATGATTTTTGTAATAAGATAAGAATTAATAAAATAAGTGTCTAATGATGTACTGTACTCAGCTTTTGGGCAGCCCTATCCAAATGTTAGGATATCGAAAAAGCGGTATTATCAACCATGAAGATAACCAACTATGAGCACATGTTAGAAGAGTCATTGCACTAGTTGTTATGTACATAGCAATATAATATTGTAAAATTATTTTTTTAAATCTTTTACAGTGTGATGGTACAGTCCTGAGGAAGGCACACAAGTGTCGAAACGCGTTGACATAAAACAGGAAACCATCTATCTTTTATATCAATGAACTATTTACTAGATTGAAAATATGCATATGTTTGAATGCTACAAATCTTTTTATCCTTTGTGTATGATTATGCATCAATTTTATTGAATATCATGTTATTAAATGTGTATCTTTATATGTACATGCAACAGTGTATTATCATTTTTTGAATATGTATTGAGTTACTTTTCATGTGTTAGTTGGTTCATGAATTTGCCTGGGTAATTTACTCACACTTGCTCTTTGCCCTGACCCAGGAAATCAATCCGTATCAGGGGGTCCTCTGTTACTTCGCATTACTATACCCACGGTTTATCCGTATGGGGCCCATTGTTTGTTGTATAAACACATTTGCCGCTATAGATTGTAAGTGTTTGTAATATCCCTGCCCTAAAAGCTCGTGTATTATTTTGATGTGATTTGTGAGGTACTATCTATCTGTGCTTTATTAGAACTTTCTCTTTCTCACCTCCTCAAATCTTATTTGCACATCTTACACTAATAATAGATCATGGCCCAAATGGAAACATTTGGGTTTTCAGATGAGGATTTTGCCACATTAGTTGGCATCACAACACCACAGAATCAGAGTTCAGCTCCAGTTTTTCACAACAACAGTGATATAGGGAAATTATCTAATCTTAGAAAGAAATTAGTAAGAATAGAAGCACATGGCGAGTTTCATGCTGAATTACTTAAAAGCAGGCATTATTCCATTAGGCCTCAAAATTAGAAATATCCCAGGACTGTTTGTGGATGTTAAAACATTCCTCCACAAATGGAGTATGATCGCGAGCAGATGCTCGCGAGATCTCATGATCCTCATCATAGCGACATCTAACGAATTAGCTACAGATTTAAAAAAAGAAATAGAAGAACTTGAGGATAAAATAAAGAAATCAACTACCTTAGAGGAAGCAGAGAAGCAACTAGAGTCTCTAAAAAAGGATATTGTATCTTTTGCAGAATATCTTGCTAATAGAACACAGGAAAAGTTTTCTAAAGATAAAAGATTCTACACAATAGAACAAACCTATCCATAGCTAGGTGAGGGTTTCTATAAAGGGGAATACCAACAAGGAGGTAGCAATTACAATCAACCTAAGGTCAACACCTTTTCAGACTCCTTGGACCGAGAATCAGATGGGGATTCAAATTATCATGAAGATGGCCCATATAACCCCAATAATGGCCGTAGGAACCAGCGCCAACCTTTTTTAGGGTATCGCGGAGCGAAACGAGGGCGACAACGAGTACGATTTCAGCCCCAATCGAGAGGCCACTATCAATCCCATCAACCTCATCAATATCCTGCGGAGCCTCAACAATATCTGGAGACCCGCAACAAACCATACCAGAGACAATGGCTATAATACCCATCTTCAACCTTTCTAATTATGTTCTCTCTGAATCAGATATATCTATTCTTACAAAAGGTCTTTCATTTGTACCCCATTCGAGTGTCAACTTATTTGAACTTTATCAGGATATACACTCCTGCTTTAGAAAAGTTAGACTACAGAAGTTTTTTGCAAACAATGAAGAATTACAGACAGACACAGACACTAATAATATCGTATCCTTACCATCTACCTTTACCCCCTCCTTAGACCAGCTTGGTCCTGAGGTGGCCGTTTTTGAAAAAGTTGTTATCAAAAAACTAAAATCTGCACTTCAATATGTGCCTAAGCCAATATACAACATCACGAAAGATGAGCACACTGCGCTCCAAAATTTAAAGAACAACAAATCTCTCACAATTAAAAGCAGTGATAAGGGAGGGGGAATTGTTTTGATTGATTCCATCAACTATGAAGCAAATATGCTTATGATGCTGAATGACCCGATTTTCTATAAGAAAGTCACAAAAAATCCCACAGAGAGAGTAATCAAATCTATTCAAAAAATAACAACACAAGCTATGAATAATAATATCATCACCAAAAAAGAGTATGAATTCTTGAATAAATCAGAAAGGAAGGTGGCCTGCATTTATGGGACACCCAAAATGCATAAAAATGAAGAAAATCCGCCCTACCGCCCAATTGTTTCTACTATTGGCACGCCCACTGAGGTACTTTCTAAATACCTAGACAATATCTTAAGGCCATACTTCCAGTTTACCCCCTCGTACATAAAAGATACTGGGGCAATCATCTCTAAGGTTGAGCATTTACCCTTTGATAATAGAAAAGATCTGCTAGTTACACTGGATGTAGAAGCCCTCTACAGTAACATCCCCCAAAGAGGAGCTATAGAGGCAACTAGCTGGTTTATTGACATCCATAAGATTCCATGCCATAAACCTTTCATCCTTAATTGTCTATCAGTGGTACTTGAGGAAAATGTGTTCCAATTTGGAGAACACATGTATCAACAAACAAAGGGCGTAAGCATGGGGGCAGCCATGGCCCCATCCATAGCAAATATATACATGGCAAGATTTGAATACCATCACATACATAATGAGATTGCACCTTTCTATGAGTCTGTTTCCCATTGGTACCGGTTTATTGACGATATATTATTTATATGGACCAATGGGGAACAGACTCTTAAACAATTTCTAGAATGGATTAACCTAGCAGATAGTAATCTGCGCTTTACTGCACATTTTGATACTACAAAAGTGGAATTCCTTGACATATACATCAAAAATGAATTTAACAAACTAACAGTTGATCTATACACCAAGACAACAGCAAGGAATACGTTACTCCACTTCAGCAGCTACCATACGAGAAATCAAAAGGATGGGATACCTTTTTCACAGTTTCTAAGAGTGCGGAGAAACTGTACTAATATTAGGGACTATGATAATCAGGCTGAAAAAATGAAGAAGAAGTTTCTTGCTCGCGGATACCCTAATCGCTTGATCCGCGAAGCATATAAGCGAGCACGATATTTTGACCGTGACGCTCTCCTTAATTCAAACAAACAACAGAAAGAACAAAAGTTGGTATGTATAACCAAACATTCTCCTCTAAATGAGACAGTCAGGCAGATTATCAATTCCAATTGGCACCTGTTAAATGTGGAACCAACACTACCTAAAATACCAAAACCCATGTTTGCGCACCGACGCAATAAAAACCTAAAGGATTTAGTAGTCAGATCACGTTTTAGCGGAACCAGTCAAAATGTCCCGCTTATACAGAAATCACTTAATGGAGAGAATGCCATTAAGGTATGTCTAGATGTGGTTCATGTCAGTCCTGTGATGGCATAATAACAGGTGAGACATTTACGTTCAATAAAGTAGCAATACGTGCCCAAGAGCTATGGACGTGTAACACCACAAACATAGTCTACCTGTTACTCTGTCCATGTAACCTAGGTTATGTTGGAGAAACTGCAAGAACTATGAAACTCCGCCTAACAGAGCATAGATCTGCAATCAAAACAAAAAAACTAACTGCGCCACTAGTGTCCCATTTTACTGATTTTCATCATTCCCCATCCCAGATTCGCTGGCGTATTTTAGAAAAGATTCATATGACCAGTAAAAATGGTGGAGATAAAATCAGGAAAAAAAGAGAGGTGTATTGGATCTTTACTCTTGATACATTTACCCATGGGTTAAATAATGATCTTCCATGGATCAATGCAATACTATGAAATAGAAATTAGAGATACCTCGGTCTGCTAATCCCCTGATTAGGAAATAGACACATAGCCCTTTTGAAATTATGATTCCTGTATTTCTGACAATAGTAGTACTATGCAGTCATCCTTTGGTATCTCTTATTTTTCTTAAGCTATCATATTCTTAAACAGCTACTAATCGAAGGGATTAAAAATCGGAATCAATATCAGAAGAATCAAGCTAAGGATACTTTTATGAAATATATTACAAGGCGGCAAACTTAGCATTTAAAATAAACCGATATAAATAGCGAATATGGAACCATGTCCCTTTAAGAAACGTGGTTTTGCGAAATGAACCAATTGACTCGCGCGATATAAAGGCCAATAGGAAACCGGAAAACAAATTCTTTGCCGAAGTGCCAGATAACGCTGAAGCGCCGTTGCATACGGTCCGTTCTGAAGAATAGTAACGTAGGTAAGATGAAAAGTAGCCATAAACTAACTACAGAGAGTCTCTACTATATGCGCAAAGTCTTAAACAATGGGCATCACGTAACGTTAATGTTACTGTGTTATTTTTTAGACTACATGAGCTGCCCGACTATTGCGACCCCTCGCAGTTATTATCGAAGCAAGACCTGGATTATGAAAGTCTATCTTGGTAAATAATCGTTAATAAAAAATTGATGAAGCTTTAGATGAAAATACGCATAGCTTTAGATTAAAAGAAAGTTAAAGAGGAAAGTTTAGTGCTGTTTTATTGTTGTAGATTGCACAAACCGCCATACCGCCAAAAACAGATGAAGCTATTACCTGAAGCTATTATCTGAAGTTATTTGCGGACTGCAACAGAGTGATAATTGGTAAATATGATAGCCGCCGTAATTTAGTTAAAACGCTATATATCCTTTAGCCCATAGTCAACGTATACTTAATACTTATTATAGATGGGCGAGTTGGAGCCAGCCATATCGTTAGAAAAAATACACGGCTCACGAACGGACGTAAACGAGGAATACCTGGAAACACAGGGTAAGAAATATATAATATAGAGTTATGTAAACCGAATAGAGAAAATAGGATATGTATGAACATATAGATAAACGCCTTTGCATTCTTTAGGAACAAGCAGAATATGGAACCAATTAGCGTAACCTAATAAACACAAACAGATTACTGTTAAGTAAGAAATGAAGACTCTTATTGAAAGACTATAAATACCTACTGCGTATTCCATCTTTCACCGTGGAAAAAAGTATTACTGTGTAAGTAATTAAATCATTCTTATTCATCCTTAGCGGTAATTTAAACAACCCTGCTAAAATCAATCCTGTGATGCGATATGAAGTAGCCCACTATATCTAGGAAACCATCCAAGTTATTTACCTGAACATTCTATCATACCTGAGCACCAGTCTATAATCAGGTAAGCACTCTTACCATCCTACGGTGCTTTATCTGACTTTGATTAGATGTAAACGTTAACTAAAGATAAAATGTTTTCACTATGCAGGCTCTCTATCAATACTTATACTGACCTAGATGGCATTTTGATCCTTATCCTCTTCGCATCAATTCTGATTCTTTGCTTATAATAGGTAAGCTTTCCCGCATAACTATAAATGTCAAAATTATAGCAAATATTAGAATATAAATAGGAATATAGGTAGGGCATTCGGTAATTTTACCTACATAGCGGTGCTATATATTGTCATGCTATATATTAATGATGTATAAGCAACACTTTCTATATAGAGCAGTTTCTAACATCTAGAGTTAGACTCTTATAAATATGTTCAATAGGGGCCACATACCCACATTCCTTTTGTTATTTTCTTCTCAAGTAGGCCATACATCTGTGTTATCTGTGCATCTTTTTCTTCTTTTTATCTGCTCTTATTTTTATTGGAGTGAGGCATCTGAATCAGATGTACGATGTTGTCACGAGATAGAAATGGACAGTATGATTTTTGTAATAAGATAAGAATTAATAAAATAAGTGTCTAATGATGTACTGTACTCAGCTTTTGGGCAGCCCTATCCAAATGTTAGGATATCGAAAAAGCGGTATTATCAACCATGAAGATAACCAACTATGAGCACATGTTAGAAGAGTCATTGCACTAGTTGTTATGTACATAGCAATATAATATTGTAAAATTATTTTTTTTAAATCTTTTACAGTGTGATGGTACAGTCCTGAGGAAGGCACACAAGTGTCGAAACACGTTGACATAAAACAGGAAACCATCTATCTTTTATATCAATGAACTATTTACTAGATTGAAAATATGCATATGTTTGAATGCTACAAATCTTTTTATCCTTTGTGTATGATTATGCATCAATTTTATTGAATATCATGTTATTAAATTTGTATCTTTATATGTACATGCAACAGTGTATTATCATTTTTTGAATATGTATTGAGTTACTTTTCATGTGTTAGTTGGTTCATGAATTTGCCTGGGTAATTTACTCACACTTGCTCTTTGCCCTGACCCAGGAAAACAATCCGTATCCGGGGGTCCTCTGTTACTTCGCATTACTATACCCACGGTTTATCCGTGTGGGGCCATTGTTTGTTGTATAAACACATATGCCGCTATAGATTGTAAGTGTTTGTAATATCCCTGCCCTAAAAGCTCGTGTATTATTTTGATGTGATTTGTAAGGTACTATCTATCTGTGCTTTATTAGAACTTTCTCTTTCTCACCTCCTCAAATCTTATTTGCACATCTTACACTAATAATAGATCATGGCCCAAATGGAAATATTTGGGTTTTCAGATGAGGATTTTGCCACATTAGTTGGCATCACAACACCACAGAATCAGAGTTCAGCTCCAGTTTTTCACAACAACAGTGATATAGGGAAATTATCTAATCTTAGAAAGAAATTAGTAAGAAAAGAAGCACATGGCGAGTTTCATGTTGAATTACTTAAAAGCAGGCATTATTCCATTAGGCCTCAAAATTAGAAATATCCCAGGACTGTTTGTGGATGTTAAAACATTCCTCCACAAATGGAGTATGATCGCGAGCAGATGCTCGCAAGATCTCATGATCCTCATCATAGCGACATCTAAAGAATTAGCTACAGATTTAAAAAAAGAAATAGAAGAACTTGAGGATAAAATAAAGAAATCAACTACCTTAGAGGAAGCAGAGAAGCAACTAGAGTCTCTAAAAAAGGATATTGTATCTTTTGCAGAATATCTTGCTAATAGAAAACAGGAAAAGTTTTCTAAAGATAAAAGATTCTACACAATAGAACGAACCTATCCATATCTAGGTGAGGGTTTCTATAAAGGGGAATACCAACAAGGAGGTAGCAATTACAATCAACCTAAGGTCAACACCTTTTCAGACTCCTCGGACCCAGAATCAGATGGGGATTCAAATTATCATGAAGATGGCCCATATAACCCCAACAATGGCCGTAGGAACCAGCGCCAACCTTTTTTAGGGTATCGCGGAGCGAAACGAGGGCAACAACGAGTACGATTTCAGCCCCAATCGAGAGGCCACTATCAATCCCATCAACCTCATCAATATCCTGCGGAGCCTCAACAATATCTGGAGACCCGCAACAAACAATACCAGAGACAATGGCTATAATACCCATCTTCAACCTTTCTAATTATGTTCTTTCTGAATCAGATATATCTATTCTTACAAAAGGTCTTTCATTTGTACCCCATTCGAGTGTCAACTTATTTGAACTTTATCAGGATATACACTCCTTCTTTAGAAAAGTTAGACTACAGACGTTTTTTGCAAACAATGAAGAATTACAGACAGACACAGACACTAATAATATCGTATCCTTACCATCTACCTTTACCCCCTCCTTAGACCAGCTTGGTCCTGAGATGGCCATTTTTGAAAAAGTTGTTATCAAAAAACTAAAATCTGCACTTCAATATGTGCCTAAGCCAATATACAACATCACGAAAGATGAGCACACTGCGCTCCAAAATTTAAAGAACAACAAATCTCTCACAATTAAAAGCAGTGATAAGGGAGGGGGAATTGTTTTGATTGATTCCATCAACTATAAAGCAAATATGCTTATGATGCTGAATGACCCGATTTTCTATAAGAAAGTCACAAAAAATCCCACAGAGAGAGTAATCAAATCTATTAAAAAAATAACAACACAAGCTATGAATAATAATATCATCACCAAAAAAGAGTATGAATTCTTGAATAAATCAGAAAGGAAGGTGGCCTGCATTTATGGGACACCCAAAATGCATAAAAATGAAGAAAATCCGCCCTACCGCCCAATTGTTTCTACTATTGGCACGCCCACTGAGGTACTTTCTAAATACCTAGACAATATCTTAAGGCCATACATCCAGTTTACCCCCTCGTACATAAAAGATACTGGGGCAATCATCTCTAAGGTTGAGCATTTACTCTTTGATAATAGAAAAGATCTGCTAGTTACACTGGATGTAGAAGCCCTCTACAGTAACATCCCCCAAAGAGGAGCTATAGAGGCAACTAGCTGGTTTATTGACATCCATAAGATTCCATGCCATAAACCTTTCCTCCTTAATTGTCTATCAGTGGTACTTGAGGAAAATGTGTTCCAATTTGGAGAACACATTTATCAACAATCAAAGGGCGTAAGCATGGGGGCAGCCATGGCCCCATCCATAGCAAATATATACATGGCAAGATTTGAATACCATCACATACATAATGAGATTGCACCTTTCTATGAGTCTGTTTCCCATTGGTACCGGTTTATTGACGATATATTCTTTATATGGACCAATGGGGAACAGACTCTTAAACAATTTCTAGAATGGATTAACCTAGCAGATAGTAATCTGCGCTTTACTGCACATTTTGATACTACAAAAGTGGAATTCCTTGACATATACATCAAGAATGAATTTAACAAACTAACAGTTGATCTATACACCAAGACAACAGCAAGGAATACGTTACTCCACTTCAGCAGCTACCATCCGAGAAATCAAAAGGATGGGATACCTTTTTCATAGTTTCTAAGAGTGCGGAGAAACTGTACTAATATTAGGGACTATGATAATCAGGCTGAAAAAATGAAGAAGAAGTTTCTTGCTCGCGGATACCCTAATCGCTTGATCCGCGAAGCATATAAGCGAGCACGATATTTTGACCGTGACGCTCTCCTTAATTCAAACAAACAACAGAAAGAACAAAAGTTGTTATGTATAACCAAACATTCTCCTCTAAATGAGACAGTCAGGCAGATTATCAATTCCAATTGGCACCTGTTAAATGTGGAACCAACACTACCTAAAATACCAAAACCCATGTTTGCGCACCAACGCAATAAAAACCTAAAGGATTTAGTAGTCAGATCACGTTTTAGCGGAACCAGTCAAAATGTCCCGTTTATACAGAAATCACTTAATGGAGAGAATGCCATTAAAGGTACGTCTAGATGTGGTTCATGTCAGTCCTGTGATGGCCTAATAACAGGTGAGACATTTACGTTCAATAAAGTAGCAATACGTGCCCAAGAGCTATGGACGTGTAACACCACAAACATAGTCTACCTGTTACTCTGTCCATGTAACCTAGGTTATGTTGGAGAAACTGCAAGAACTATGAAACTCCGCCTAACAGAGCATAGATCTGCAATCAAAACAAAAAAACTAACTGCGCCACTAGTGTCCCATTTAACTGATTTTCATCAGTCCCCATCCCAGATTCGCTGGCGTATTTTAGAAAAGATTCATATGACCAGTAAAAATGGTGGAGATAAAATCAGGAAAAAAAGAGAGGTGTATTGGATCTTTACTCTTGATACATTTACCCATGGGTTAAATAATGATCTTCCATGGATCAATGCCATACTATGAAATAGAAATTAGAGATACCTCTGTCTGCTAATACCCTGATTAGGAAATAGACACATAGCCCTTTTGAAATTATGATTCCTGTATTTCTGACAATAGTAGTACTATGCAGTCATCCTTTGGTATCTCTTATTTTTCTTAAGCTATCATATTCTTAAACAGCTACTAATCGAAGGGATTAAAAATCGGAATCAATATCAGAAGAATCAAGCTAAGGATACTTTTATGAAATATATTACAAGGCGGCAAACTTAGCATTTAAAATAAACCGATATAAATAGCGAATATGGAACCATGTCCCTTTAAGAAACGTGGTTTTGCGAAAGGAACCAATTTACTCGCGCGATATAAAGGCCAATAGGAAACCGGAAAACAAATTCTTTGCCGAAGTGCCAGATAACGCTGAAGCGCCGTTGCATACGGTCCGTTCTGAAGAATAGTAACGTAGGTAAGATGAAAAGTAGCCATAAACTAACTGCAGAGAGTCTCTACTATATGCGCAAAGTCTTAAACAATGGGCATCACGTAACGTTAATGTTACTGTGTTATTTTTTAGACTACATGAGCTGCCCGACTATTGCGACCCCTCGCAGTTATTATCGAAGCAAGACCTGGATTATGAAAGTCTATCTTGGTAAATAATCGTTAATAAAAAATTGATGAAGCTTTAGATGAAAATACGCATAGCTTTAGATTAAAAGAAAGTTAAAGAGGAAAGTTTAGTGCTGTTTTATTGTTGTAGATTGCAAGAACCGCCATACCGCCAAAAACATTTGAAGCTATTACCTGAAGCTATTATCTGAAGTTATTTGCGGACTGCAACAGAGTGATAATTGGTAAATATGATAGCCGCCGTAATTTAGTTAAAACGCTATATATCCTTTAGCCCATAGTCAACGTATACTTAATACTTATTATAGATGGGCGAGTTGGAGCCAGCCATATCGTTACAAAAAATACACGGCTCACGAACGGACGTAAACGAGGAATACCTGGAAACACAGGGTAAGAAATATATAATATAGAGTTATGTAAACCGAATAGTGAAAATAGGATATGTATGAACATATAGATAAACGCCTTTGCATTCTTTAAGAACAAGCAGAATATGGAACCAATTAGTGTAACCTAATAAACACAAACAGATTACTGTTAAGTAAGAAATGAAGACTCTTTTTGAAAGACTATAAATACCTACTGCGTATTCCATCTTTCACCGTGGAAAAAATATTACTGTGTAAGTAATTAAATCATTCTTATTCATCCTGAGCGGTAATTTAAACAACCCTGCTAAAATCAATCCTGTGATGCGATATGAAGTAGCCCACTATATCTAGGAAACCATCCAAGTTATTTACCTGAACATTCTATCATACCTGAGCACCAGTCTATAATCAGGTAAGCACTCTTACCATCCTACGGTGCTTTATCTGACTTTGCTTAGATGTAAATGTTAACTAAAGATAAAATGTTTTCACTATGCAGGCTCTCTATCAATACTTATACTGACCTAGATGGCGTTTTGATCCTTATCCTCTTCTCATCAATTCTGATTCTTTGCTTATAATAGGTAAGCTTTCCCGCATAACTATAAATGTCAAAATTATAGCAAATATTAGAATATAAATAGGAATATTGGTAGGGCATTCGGTAATTTTACCTACATAGCGGTGCTATATATTGTCATGCTATATATTAATGATGTATAAGCAACACTTTCTATATAGAGCAGTTTCTAACATCTAGAGTTAGACTCTTATAAATATGTTCAATAGGGGCCACATACCCACATTCTTTTTGTTATTTTCTTCTCGAGTAGGCCATACATCTGTGTTATCTGTGCATCTTTTTCTTCTTTTTATCTGCTCTTATTTTTATTGGAGTGAGGCATCTGAATCAGATGTACGATGTTGTCACGAGATAGAAATGGACAGTATGATTTTTGTAATAAGATAAGAATTAATAAAATAAGTGTCTAATGATGTACTGTACTCAGTTTTTGTTATGTAAGAAAAGGGTTAACCCAAAAGAGTCGCTGGGACCTGGGTAGCTAACGTTAAGAGTAAGGCGTCCCAGTGAAGGAGAGAGCATGTAATTTACAAATCATTAGAATAATTCTAGTCAACAAAGAAAAAGTACCTCTATAATGTTTTAATCACATTATAGGAAAAGAGCAATATTAAGCATTCACAAAGCGTACACAATTGTAGTGGTACAGGTGCCCCTGGGGATGGAGGGGCAGTGATATAGTGAAGGTAAGGTGGGGGGGGGATATTTTGTGACAGTAAAAACGCGATATTGATCAGATAATAATAATAAGATTCCAATGTTCAATACTAAGCAAAATAAACGGTTAATCAATGTCACAGTTTCAAAAAACATGCCCCAATGTCCATTTTATACAAGAATGGTGGGTTGAACGGGGCTGTTGGAGGGCAGGGACGTATGTCGACGTTTCGACCCTAGGAAAGCAGGATTGGTCGGATTCCTTGCACGTGGGTCTTCTTCAGGACGGGCGGTATAGTAGGGGCAGCCAATCTGAGTACATCAGTTTGGGGATGAAATTATTCCAGAAAAGGGTCCATGACATTGGTTCGAAACTAATAAGGTAAAGTCCGGATTTCCCGTGGTGGATCCAACTGCTGGACGGGGAGCCACTCGAACAATCGAGTGGGTTGAAAGTCCGCTGGTATATTATGTAATTGAGGAGAGTTGCTGAATAAATCAGGCGCGGTTTCGGTCGGCACAAAGCTCGGCGTCCTGTTTATAATAGTCGTCTTGAAGGTAGGGGTAGGTTTTCTTTTTGTCATATAGTCTTATGTCTCTGGCGAGTTTCTCTAATTTTCGATTTTGAGTGGTGAGGTCAAAATCCTTTAGAGTGGCTTCCAGATTATTCAATGTTTCTTTAGCTCCTGCCAAATTAGCATCTGCGGAGATCTCTGCGCGAAGTGACTTCATTTCACTAGTCAGTACTTGGATCTGTTGGGCAGCTGTTTCTATCCCAAGCACCATCCAATGGCGGGAACAGTTGTTGGATATGTGACTGAAACCTTCCCTGAATTTAGGAACCTCAACAAAGATGGCAGGTTCGATTTTTATCTGTAGGCCAATCGGAATGATGTTCTCCTTAAGATATTTCGTGAGCAGATGTCCGTGCCAGCGGGTACGGATCAATTTCTTTTCAAGGCGTTCTAGCCGTTGGATTTTATCTTTTAGACTAAAGTCTAAAGTGGGCACATCAGTTGTCAGAAAATTATGGTCTGGATTCTCAAGAAGCTTGTCAATGTAATCTTCAGAGTAGGATAGTAATTCACGTTCAACCATAGTTATGTGAATACCCTATCATGTAGAAATGAATTCTAAAAAAGAAAAACCTCGCAGACAGCGTCTGCACGAAGTACGTTATGTAAGAAAAGGGTTAACCCAAAAGAGTCGCTGGGACCTGGGTAGCTAACGTTAAGAGTAAGGGGTCCCAGTGAAGGAGAGAGCATGTAATTTACAAATCATTAGAATATTTCTAGTCAACAAAGAAAAAGTACCTCTATAATGTTTTAATCACATTATAGGAAAAGAGCAATATTAAGCATTCACAAAGCGTACACAATTGTAGTGGTACAGGTGCCCCTGGGGATGGAGGGGAAGTGATATAGTGAAGGTAAGGTGGGGGGGGGGATATTTTGTGACAGTAAAAACGCGATATTGATCAGATAATAATAATAAGATTCCAATGTTCAATAGTAAGCAAAATAAACGGCTAATCAATGTCACAGTTTCAAAAAACATGCCCCAATGTCCATTTTATACAAGAATGGTGGGTTGAAAGGGGTTGTTGGAGGGCAGGGACGTATGTCGACGTTTCGACCCTAGGAAAGCAGGATTGGTCGGATTCCTTGCACGTGGGTCTTCTTCAGGACGGGCGGTATAGTAGGGGCAGCCAACCTGAGTACATCAGTTTGGGGATGAAATTATTCCAGAAAAGGGTCCATGACATTGGTTCGAAACTAATAAGGTAAAGTCCGGATTTCCCGGGGTGGATCCAACTGCTGGACGGGGAGCCACTCGAACAATCGAGTGGGTTGAAAGTCCGCTGGTATATTATGTAATTGAGGAGAGTTGCTGAATAAATCAGGCGCGGTTTCGGTCGGCACAAAGCTCGGCGTCCTGTTTATAATAGTCGTCTTGAAGGTAGGGGTAGGTTTTCTTTTTGTCATATAGTCTTATGTCTCTGGCGAGTTTCTCTAATTTTCGATTTTGAGTGGTGAGGTCAAAATCCTTTAGAGTGGCTTCCAGATTATTCAATGTTTCTTTAGCTCCTGCCAAATTAGCATCTGCGGAGATCTCTGCGCGAAGTGACTTGATTTCACTAGTCAGTACTTGGATCTGTTGGGCAGCTGTTTCTATCCCAAGCACCATTCAATGGCGGGAACAGTTGTTGGATATGTGACTGAAACCTTCCCTGAATTTAGGAACCTCAACAAAGATGGCAGGTTCGATTTTTATCTGTAGGCCAATCGGAATGATGTTCTCCTTAAGATATTTCGTGAGCAGATGTCCGTGCCAGCGGGTACGGATCAATTTCTTTTCAAGGCGTTCTAGCCGTTGGATTTTATCTTTTAGACTAAAGTCTAAAGTGGGCACATCAGTTGTCAGAAAATTATGGTCTGGATTCTCAAGAAGCTTGTCAATGTAATCTTCAGAGTAGGATAGTAATTCACGTTCAACCATAGTTATGTGAATACCCTATCATGTAGAAATGAATTCTAAAAAAGAAAAACCTCGCAGACAGCGTCTGCACGAAGTACGTTATGTAAGAAAAGGGTTAACCCAAAAGAGTCGCTGGGACCTGGGTAGCTAACGTTAAGAGTAAGGGGTCCCAGTGAAGGAGAGAGCATGTAATTTACAAATCATTAGAATATTTCTAGTCAACAAAGAAAAAGTACCTCTATAATGTTTTAATCACATTATAGGAAAAGAGCAATATTAAGCATTCACAAAGCGTACACAATTGTAGTGGTACAGGTGCCCCTGGGGATGTTGGGGAAGTGATATAGTGAAGGTAAGGTGGGGGGGGGGGATATTTTGTGACAGTAAAAACGCGATATTGATCAGATAATAATAATAAGATTCCAATGTTCAATAGTAAGCAAAATAAACGGTTAATCAATGTCACAGTTTCAAAAAACATGCCCCAATGTCCATTTTATACAAGAATGGTGGGTTGAACGGGGCTGTTGGAGGGCAGGGACGTATGTCGACGTTTCGACCCTAGGAAAGCAGGATTGGTCGGATTCCTTGCACGTGGGTCTTCTTCAGGACGGGCGGTATAGTAGGGGCAGCCAACCTGAGTACATCAGTTTGGGGATGAAATTATTCCAGAAAAGGGTCCATGACATTGGTTCGAAACTAATAAGGTAAAGTCCGGATTTCCCGGGGTGGATCCAACTGCTGGACGGGGAGCCACTCGAACAATCGAGTGGGTTGAAAGTCCGCTGGTATATTATGTAATTGAGGAGAGTTGCTGAATAAATCAGGCGCGGTTTCGGTCGGCACAAAGCTCGGCGTCCTGTTTATAATAGTCGTCTTGAAGGTAGGGGTAGGTTTTCTTTTTGTCATATAGTCTTATGTCTCTGGCGAGTTTCTCTAATTTTCGATTTTGAGTGGTGAGGTCAAAATCCTTTAGAGTGGCTTCCAGATTATTCAATGTTTCTTTAGCTCCTGCCAAATTAGCATCTGCGGAGATCTCTGCGCGAAGTGACTTGATTTCACTAGTCAGTACTTGGATCTGTTGGGCAGCTGTTTCTATCCCAAGCACCATCCAATGGCGGGAACAGTTGTTGGATATGTGACTGAAACCTTCCCTGAATTTAGGAACCTCAACAAAGATGGCAGGTTCGATTTTTATCTGTAGGCCAATCGGAATGATGTTCTCCTTAAGATATTTCGTAAGCAGATGTCCGTGCCAGCGGGTACGGATCAATTTCTTTTCAAGGCGTTCTAGCCGTTGGATTTTATCTTTTAGACTAAAGTCTAAAGTGGGCACATCAGTTGTCAGAAAATTATGGTCTGGATTCTCAAGAAGCTTGTCAATGTAATCTTCAGAGTAGGATAGTAATTCACGTTCAACCATAGTTATGTGAATACCCTATCATGTAGAAATGAATTCTAAAAAAGAAAAACCTCGCAGACAGCGTCTGCACGAAGTACGTTATGTAAGAAAAGGGTTAACCCAAAAGAGTCGCTGGGACCTGGGTAGCTAACGTTAAGAGTAAGGGGTCCCAGTGAAGGAGAGAGCATGTAATTTACAAATCATTAGAATAATTCTAGTCAACAAAGAAAAAGTACCTCTATAATGTTTTAATCACATTATAGGAAAAGAGCAATATTAAGCATTCACAAAGCGTACACAATTGTAGTGGTACAGGTGCCCCTGGGGATGGAGGGGAAGTGATATAGTGAAGGTAAGGTGGGGGGGGGATATTTTGTGACAGTAAAAACGCGATATTGATCAGATAATAATAATAAGATTCCAATGTTCAATAGTAAGCAAAATAAACGGTTAATCAATGTCACAGTTTCAAAAAACATGCCCCAATGTCCATTTTATACAAGAATGGTGGGTTGAACGGGGCTGTTGGAGGGCAGGGACGTATGTCGACGTTTCGACCCTAGGAAAGCAGGATTGGTCGGATTCCTTGCACGTGGGTCTTCTTCAGGACGGGCGGTATAGTAGGGGCAGCCAACCTGAGTACATCAGTTTGGGGATGAAATTATTCCAGAAAAGGGTCCATGACATTGGTTCGAAACTAATAAGGTAAAGTCCGGATTTCCCGGGGTGGATCCAACTGCTGGACGGGGAGCCACTCGAACAATCGAGTGGGTTGAAAGTCCGCTGGTATATTATGTAATTGAGGAGAGTTGCTGAATAAATCAGGCGCGGTTTCGGTCGGCACAAAGCTCGGCGTCCTGTTTATAATAGTCGTCTTGAAGGTAGGGGTAGGTTTTCTTTTTGTCATATAGTCTTATGTCTCTGGCGAGTTTCTCTAATTTTCGATTTTGAGTGGTGAGGTCAAAATCCTTTAGAGTGGCTTCCAGATTATTCAATGTTTCTTTAGCTCCTGCCAAATTAGCATCTGCGGAGATCTCTGCGCGAAGTGACTTGATTTCACTAGTCAGTACTTGGATCTGTTGGGCAGCTGTTTCTATCCCAAGCACCATTCAATGGCGGGAACAGTTGTTGGATATGTGACTGAAACCTTCCCTGAATTTAGGAACCTCAACAAAGATGGCAGGTTCGATTTTTATCTGTAGGCCAATCGGAATGATGTTCTCCTTAAGATATTTCGTGAGCAGATGTCCGTGCCAGCGGGTACGGATCAATTTCTTTTCAAGGCGTTCTAGCCGTTGGATTTTATCTTTTAGACTAAAGTCTAAAGTGGGCACATCAGTTGTCAGAAAATTATGGTCTGGATTCTCAAGAAGCTTGTCAATGTAATCTTCAGAGTAGGATAGTAATTCACGTTCAACCATAGTTATGTGAATACCCTATCATGTAGAAATGAATTCTAAAAAAGAAAAACCTCGCAGACAGCGTCTGCACGAAGTACGTTATGTAAGAAAAGGGTTAACCCAAAAGAGTCGCTGGGACCTGGGTAGCTAACGTTAAGAGTAAGGGGTCCCAGTGAAGGAGAGAGCATGTAATTTACAAATCATTAGAATATTTCTAGTCAACAAAGAAAAAGTACCTCTATAATGTTTTAATCACATTATAGGAAAAGAGCAATATTAAGCATTCACAAAGCGTACACAATTGTAGTGGTACAGGTGCCCCTGGGGATGGAGGGGAAGTGATATAGTGAAGGTAAGGTGGGGGGGGGGGGATATTTTGTGACAGTAAAAACGCGATATTGATCAGATAATAATAATAAGATTCCAATGTTCAATAGTAAGCAAAATAAACGGTTAATCAATGTCACAGTTTCAAAAAACATGCCCCAATGTCCATTTTATACAAGAATGGTGGGTTGAACGGGGCTGTTGGAGGGCAGGGACGTATGTCGACGTTTCGACCCTAGGAAAGCAGGATTGGTCGGATTCCTTGCACGTGGGTCTTCTTCAGGACGGGCGGTATAGTAGGGGCAGCCAACCTGAGTACATCAGTTTGGGGATGAAATTATTCCAGAAAAGGGTCCATGACATTGGTTCGAAACTAATAAGGTAAAGTCCGGATTTCCCGGGGTGGATCCAACTGCTGGACGGGGAGCCACTCGAACAATCGAGTGGGTTGAAAGTCCGCTGGTATATTATGTAATTGAGGAGAGTTGCTGAATAAATCAGGCGCGGTTTCGGTCGGCACAAAGCTCGGCGTCCTGTTTATAATAGTCGTCTTGAAGGTAGGGGTAGGTTTTCTTTTTGTCATATAGTCTTATGTCTCTGGCGAGTTTCTCTAATTTTCGATTTTGAGTGGTGAGGTCAAAATCCTTTAGAGTGGCTTCCAGATTATTCAATGTTTCTTTAGCTCCTGCCAAATTAGCATCTGCGGAGATCTCTGCGCGAAGTGACTTGATTTCACTAGTCAGTACTTGGATCTGTTGGGCAGCTGTTTCTATCCCAAGCACCATCCAATGGCGGGAACAGTTGTTGGATATGTGACTGAAACCTTCCCTGAATTTAGGAACCTCAACAAAGATGGCAGGTTCGATTTTTATCTGTAGGCCAATCGGAATGATGTTCTCCTTAAGATATTTCGTAAGCAGATGTCCGTGCCAGCGGGTACGGATCAATTTCTTTTCAAGGCGTTCTAGCCGTTGGATTTTATCTTTTAGACTAAAGTCTAAAGTGGGCACATCAGTTGTCAGAAAATTATGGTCTGGATTCTCAAGAAGCTTGTCAATGTAATCTTCAGAGTAGGATAGTAATTCACGTTCAACCATAGTTATGTGAATACCCTATCATGTAGAAATGAATTCTAAAAAAGAAAAACCTCGCAGACAGCGTCTGCACGAAGTACGTTATGTAAGAAAAGGGTTAACCCAAAAGAGTCGCTGGGACCTGGGTAGCTAACGTTAAGAGTAAGGGGTCCCAGTGAAGGAGAGAGCATGTAATTTACAAATCATTAGAATAATTCTAGTCAACAAAGAAAAAGTACCTCTATAATGTTTTAATCACATTATAGGAAAAGAGCAATATTAAGCATTCACAAAGCGTACACAATTGTAGTGGTACAGGTGCCCCTGGGGATGGAGGGGAAGTGATATAGTGAAGGTAAGGTGGGGGGGGGATATTTTGTGACAGTAAAAACGCGATATTGATCAGATAATAATAATAAGATTCCAATGTTCAATAGTAAGCAAAATAAACGGTTAATCAATGTCACAGTTTCAAAAAACATGCCCCAATGTCCATTTTATACAAGAATGGTGGGTTGAACGGGGCTGTTGGAGGGCAGGGACGTATGTCGACGTTTCGACCCTAGGAAAGCAGGATTGGTCGGATTCCTTGCACGTGGGTCTTCTTCAGGACGGGCGGTATAGTAGGGGCAGCCAACCTGAGTACATCAGTTTGGGGATGAAATTATTCCAGAAAAGGGTCCATGACATTGGTTCGAAACTAATAAGGTAAAGTCCGGATTTCCCGGGGTGGATCCAACTGCTGGACGGGGAGCCACTCGAACAATCGAGTGGGTTGAAAGTCCGCTGGTATATTATGTAATTGAGGAGAGTTGCTGAATAAATCAGGCGCGGTTTCGGTCGGCACAAAGCTCGGCGTCCTGTTTATAATAGTCGTCTTGAAGGTAGGGGTAGGTTTTCTTTTTGTCATATAGTCTTATGTCTCTGGCGAGTTTCTCTAATTTTCGATTTTGAGTGGTGAGGTCAAAATCCTTTAGAGTGGCTTCCAGATTATTCAATGTTTCTTTAGCTCCTGCCAAATTAGCATCTGCGGAGATCTCTGCGCGAAGTGACTTGATTTCACTAGTCAGTACTTGGATCTGTTGGGCAGCTGTTTCTATCCCAAGCACCATCCAATGGCGGGAACAGTTGTTGGATATGTGACTGAAACCTTCCCTGAATTTAGGAACCTCAACAAAGATGGCAGGTTCGATTTTTATCTGTAGGCCAATCGGAATGATGTTCTCCTTAAGATATTTCGTGAGCAGATGTCCGTGCCAGCGGGTACGGATCAATTTCTTTTCAAGGCGTTCTAGCCGTTGGATTTTATCTTTTAGACTAAAGTCTAAAGTGGGCACATCAGTTGTCAGAAAATTATGGTCTGGATTCTCAAGAAGCTTGTCAATGTAATCTTCAGAGTAGGATAGTAATTCACGTTCAACCATAGTTATGTGAATACCCTATCATGTAGAAATGAATTCTAAAAAAGAAAAACCTCGCAGACAGCGTCTGCACGAAGTACGTTATGTAAGAAAAGGGTTAACCCAAAAGAGTCGCTGGGACCTGGGTAGCTAACGTTAAGAGTAAGGGGTCCCAGTGAAGGAGAGAGCATGTAATTTACAAATCATTAGAATAATTCTAGTCAACAAAGAAAAAGTACCTCTATAATGTTTTAATCACATTATAGGAAAAGAGCAATATTAAGCATTCACAAAGCGTACACAATTGTAGTGGTACAGGTGCCCCTGGGGATGGAGGGGTAGTGATATAGTGAAGGTAAGGTGGGGGGGGGATATTTTGTGACAGTAAAAACGCGATATTGATCAGATAATAATAATAAGATTCCAATGTTCAATAGTAAGCAAAATAAACGGTTAATCAATGTCACAGTTTCAAAAAACATGCCCCAATGTCCATTTTATCTGGAAGCCACTCTAAAGGATTTTGACCTCACCACTCAAAATCGAAAATTAGAGAAACTCGCCAGAGACATAAGACTATATGACAAAAAGAAAACCTACCCCTACCTTCAAGACGACTATTATAAACAGGACGCTGAGCTTTGTGCCGACCGAAACCGCGCCTGATTTATTCAGCAACTCTCCTCAATTACATAATATACCAGCGGACTTTCAACCCACTCTATTGTTCGAGTGGCTCCCGGTCCAGCAGTTGGATCCACCCCGGGAAATCCGGACTTTACCTTATTAGTTTCGAACCAATGTCTTAGACCCTTTTCTGGAATAATTTCATCCCCAAACTGATGTACTCAGGTTGGCTGCCCCTACTATACCGCCCGTCCTGAAGAAGACCCACGTGCAAGGAATCTGACCAATCCTGCTTTCCTAGGGTCGAAACGTCGACATACGTCCCTGCCCTCCAACAGCCCCGTTCAACCCACCATTCTTGTATAAAATGGACATTGGGGCATGTTTTTTGAAACTGTGACATTGATTAACCGTTTATTTTGCTTACTATTGAACATTGGAATCTTATTATTATTATCTGATCAATATCGCGTTTTTACTGTCACAAAATATCCCCCCCCCACCTTACCTTCACTATATCACTTCCCCTCCATCCCCAGGGGCACCTGTACCACTACAATTGTGTACGCTTTGTGAATGCTTAATATTGCTCTTTTCCTATAATGTGATTAAAACATTATAGAGGTACTTTTTCTTTGTTGACTAGAATTATTCTAATGATTTGTAAATTACATGCTCTCTCCTTCACTGGGACCCCTTACTCTTAACGTTAGCTACCCAGGTCCCAGCGACTCTTTTGGGTTAACCCTTTTCTTACATAACGTACTTCGTGCAGACGCTGTCTGCGAGGTTTTTCTTTTTTAGAATTCATTTCTACATGATAGGGTATTCACATAACTATGGTTGAACGTGAATTACTATCCTACTCTGAAGATTACATTGACAAGCTTCTTGAGAATCCAGACCATAATTTTCTGACAACTGATGTGCCCACTTTAGACTTTAGTCTAAAAGATAAAATCCAACGGCTAGAACGCCTTGAAAAGAAATTGATCTGTACCCCCTGGCACGGACATCTGCTCACGAAATATCTTAAGGAGAACATCATTCCGATTGGCCTACAGATAAAAATCGAACCTGCCATCTTTGTTGAGGTTCCTAAATTCAGGGAAGGTTTCAGTCACATATCCAACAACTGTTCCCGCCATTGGATGGTGCTTGGGATAGAAACAGCTGCCCAACAGATCCAAGTACTGACTAGTGAAATCAAGTCACTTCGCACAGAGATCTCCGCAGATGCTAATTTGGCAGGAGCTAAAGAAACATTGAATAATCTGGAAGCCACTCTAAAGGATTTTGACCTCACCACTCAAAATCGAAAATTAGAGAAACTCGCCAGAGACATAAGACTATATGACAAAAAGAAAACCTACCCCTACCTTCAAGACGACTATTATAAACAGGACGCCGAGCTTTGTGCGGACCGAAACCGCGCCTGATTTATTCAGCAACTCTCCTCAATTACATAATATACCAGCGGACTTTCAACCCACTCGATTGTTCGAGTGGCTCCCCGTCCAGCAGTTGGATCCACCCCGGGAAATCCGGACTTTACCTTATTAGTTTCGAACCAATGTCATGGACCCTTTTCTGGAATAATTTCATCCCCAAACTGATGTACTCAGGTTGGCTGCCCCTACTATACCGCCCGTCCTGAAGAAGACCCATGTGCAAGGAATCCGACCAATCCTGCTTTCCTAGGGTCGAAACGTCGACATACGTCCCTGCCCTCCAACAGCCCCGTTCAACCCACCATTCTTGTATAAAATGGACATTGGGGCATGTTTTTTGAAACTGTGACATTGATTAACCGTTTATTTTGCTTACTATTGAACATTGGAATCTTATTATTATTATCTGATCAATATCGCGTTTTTACTGTCACAAAATATCCCCCCCCCACCTTACCTTCACTATATCACTTCCCCTCCATCCCCAGGGGCACCTGTACCACTACAATTGTGTACGCTTTGTGAATGCTTAATATTGCTCTTTTCCTATAATGTGATTAAAACATTATAGAGGTACTTTTTCTTTGTTGACTAGAATTATTCTAATGATTTGTAAATTACATGCTCTCTCCTTCACTGGGACCCCTTACTCTTAACGTTAGCTACCCAGGTCCCAGCGACTCTTTTGGGTTAACCCTTTTCTTACATAACGTACTTCGTGCAGACGCTGTCTGCGAGGTTTTTCTTTTTTAGAATTCATTTCTACATGATAGGGTATTCACATAACTATGGTTGAACGTGAATTACTATCCTACTCTGAAGATTACATTGACAAGCTTCTTGAGAATCCAGACCATAATTTTCTGACAACTGATGTGCCCACTTTAGACTTTAGTCTAAAAGATAAAATCCAACGGCTAGAACGCCTTGAAAAGAAATTGATCCGTACCCGCTGGCACGGACATCTGCTCACGAAATATCTTAAGGAGAACATCATTCCGATTGGCCTACAGATAAAAATCGAACCTGCCATCTTTGTTGAGGTTCCTAAATTCAGGGAAGGTTTCAGTCACATATCCAACAACTGTTCCCGCCATTGGATGGTGCTTGGGATAGAAACAGCTGCCCAACAGATCCAAGTACTGACTAGTGAAATCAAGTCACTTCGCACAGAGATCTCCGCAGATGCTAATTTGGCAGGAGCTAAAGAAACATTGAATAATCTGGAAGCCACTCTAAAGGATTTTGACCTCACCACTCAAAATCGAAAATTAGAGAAACTCGCCAGAGACATAAGACTATATGACAAAAAGAAAACCTACCCCTACCTTCAAGACGACTATTATAAACAGGATGCCGAGCTTTGTGCCGACCGAAACCGCGCCTGATTTATTCAGCAACTCTCCTCAATTACATAATATACCAGCGGACTTTCAACCCACTCGATTGTTCGAGTGGCTCCCCGTCCAGCAGTTGGATCCACCCCGGGAAATCCGGACTTTACCTTATTAGTTTCGAACCAATGTCATGGACCCTTTTCTGGAATAATTTCATCCCCAAACTGATGTACTCAGGTTGGCTGCCCCTACTATACCGCCCGTCCTGAAGAAGACCCACTTGCAAGGAATCCGACCAATCCTGCTTTCCTAGGGTCGAAACGTCGACATACGTCCCTGCCCTCCAACAGCCCCGTTCAACCCACCATTCTTGTATAAAATGGACATTGGGGCATGTTTTTTGAAACTGTGACATTGATTAACCGTTTATTTTGCTTACTATTGAACATTGGAATCTTATTATTATTATCTGATCAATATCGCGTTTTTACTGTCACAAAATATCCCCCCCCCACCTTACCTTCACTATATCACTTCCCCTCCATCCCCAGGGGCACCTGTACCACTACAATTGTGTACGCTTTGTGAATGCTTAATATTGCTCTTTTCCTATAATGTGATTAAAACATTATAGAGGTACTTTTTCTTTGTTGACTAGAATTATTCTAATGATTTGTAAATTACATGCTCTCTCCTTCACTGGGACCCCTTACTCTTAACGTACTCAGTTTTTGGGCAGCCCTATCCAAATGTTAGGATATCGAAAAAGCGGTATTATCAACCATGAAGATAACCAACTATGAGCACATGTTAGAAGAGTCATTGCACTAGTTGTTATGTACATAGCAATAAAATATTGTAAAATTCTTTTTTTAAATCTTTTACAGTGTGATGGTACAGTCCTGAGGAAGGCACACAAGTGTCGAAACCCGTTGACATAAAACAGGAAACCATATCAATGAACTATTTACTAGATTGAAAATATGCATATGTTTGAATGCTACAAATCTTTTTATCCTTTGTGTATGATTATGCATCAATTTTATTGAATATCATGTTATTAAATTTGTATCTTTATATGTACATGCAACAGTGTATTATCATTTTTTGAATATGTATTGAGTTACTTTTCATGTGTTAGTTGGTTCATGAATTTGCCTGGGTAATTTACTCACACTTGCTCTTCGCCCTGACCCAGGAAATCAATCCGTATCAGGGGGTCCTCTGTTACTTCGCATTACTATACCCACGGTTTATCCGTGTGGGGCCCATTGTTTGTTGTATAAACACATATGCTGCTATAGATTGTAAGTGTTTGTAATATCCCTGCCCTAAAAGCACGTGTATTATTTTGATGTGATTTGTAAGGTACTATCTATCTGTGCTTTATTAGAACTTTCTCTTTCTCACCTCCTCAAATCTTATTTGCACATCTTACACTAATAATAGATCATGGCCCAAATGGAAACATTTGGGTTTTCAGATGAGGATTTTGCCACATTAGTTGGCATCACAACACCACAGAATCAGAGTTCAGCTCCAGTTTTTCACAACAACAGTGATATAGGGAAATTATCTAATCTTAGAAAGAAATTAGTAAGAATAGAAGCACATGGCGAGTTTCATGTTGAATTACTTAAAAGCAGGCATTATTCCATTAGGCCTCAAAATTAGAAATATCCCAGGACTGTTTGTGGATGTTAAAACCACAAATGGAGTATGATCGCGAGCAGATGCTCGCGAGATCTCATGATCCTCATCATAGCGACATCTAAAGAATTAGCTACAGATTTAAAAAAAGAAATAGAAGAACTTGAGGATAAAATAAAGAAATCAACTACCTTAGAGGAAGCAGAGAAGCAACTAGAGTCTCTAAAAAAGGATATTGTATCTTTTGCAGAATATCTTGCTAATAGAAAACAGGAAAGGTTTTCTAAAGATAAAAGATTCTACACAATAGAACAAACCTATCCATATCTAGGTGAGGGTTTCTATAAAGGGGAATACCAACAAGGAGGTAGCAATTACAATCAACCTAAGGTCAACACCTTTTCAGACTCCTCGGACTCAGAATCAGATGGGGATTCAAATTATCATGAAGATGGCCCATATAACCCCAATAATGGCCGTAGGAACCAGCGCCAACCTTTTTTAGGGTATCGCGGAGCGAAACGAGGGCGACAACGAGTTCGAATTCAGCCCCAATCGAGAGGCCACTATCAATCCCATCAACCTCATCAATATCCTGCGGAGCCTCAACAATATCTGGAGACCCGCAACAAATAATACCAGAGACAATGGCTATAATACCCATCTTCAACCTTTCTAATTATGTTCTCTCTGAATCAGATATATCTATTCTTACAAAAGGTCTTTCATTTGTACCCCATTCGAGTGTCAACTTATTTGAACTTTATCAGGATATACACTCCTTCTTTAGAAAAGTTAGACTACAGAAGTTTTTTGCAAACAATGAAGAATTACAGACAGACACAGGCACTAATAATATCGTATCCTTACCATCTACCTTTACCCCCTCCTTAGACCAGCTTGGTCCTGAGATGGCCATTTTTGAAAAAGTTGTTATCAAAAAACTAAAATCTGCTCTTCAATATGTGCCTAAGCCAATATACAACATCACGAAAGATGAGCACACTGCGCTCCAAAATTTAAAGAACAACAAATCTCTCACAATTAAAAGCAGTGATAAGGGGGGGGGGAATTGTTTTGATTGATTCCATCAACTATGAAGCAAATATGCTTATGATGCTGAACGACCCGATTTTCTATAAGAAAGTCACAAAAAATCCCACAGAGAGAGTAATCAAATCTATTAAAAAAATAACAACACAAGCTATGAATAATAATATCATCACCAAAAAAGAGTAGGAATTCTTGAATAAATCAGAAAAGAAGGTGGCCTGCATTTATGGGACACCCAAAATGCATAAAAATTAAGAAAATCCGCCCTACCGCCCAATTGTTTCTACTATTGGCACACCCACTGAGGCACTTTCTAAATACCTAGACAATATCTTAAGGCCATACATCCAGTTTACCCCCTCGTACATAAAAGATACTGGGGCAATCATCTCTAAGGTTGAGCATTTACCCTTTGATAATAGAAAAGATCTGCTAGTTACACTGGATGTAGAAGCCCTCTACAGTAACATCCCCCAAAGAGGAGCTATAGAGGCAACTAGCTGGTTTATTGACATCCATAAGATTCCATGCCATAAACCTTTCATCCTTAATTGTCTATCAGTGGTACTTGAGGAAAATGTGTTCCAATTTGGAGAACACATGTATCAACAAACAAAGGGCGTAAGCATGGGGGCAGCCATGGCCCCATCCATAGCAAATATATACATGGCAAGATTTGAATACCATCACATACATAATGAGATTGCACCTTTCTATGAGTCTGTTACCCATTGGTACCGGTTTATTGACGATATATTCTTTATATGGACCAATGGGGAACAGACTCCTAAACAATTTCTAGAATGGATTAACCTAGCAGACAGTAATCTGCGCTTTACTGCACATTTTGATACTACAAAAGTGGAATTCCTTGACATATACATCAAGAATGAATTTAACAAACTAACAGTTGATCTATACACCAAGACAACAGCAAGGAATACGTTACTCCACTTCAGCAGCTACCATCCGAGAAATCAAAAGGATGGGATACCTTTTTCACAGTTTCTAAGAGTGCGGAGAAACTGTACTAATATTAGGGACTATGATAATCAGGCTGAAAAAATGAAGAAGAAGTTTCTTGCTCGCGGATACCCTAATCGCTTGATCCGCGAAGCATATAAGCGAGCACGATATTTTGACCGTGACGCTCTCCTTAATTCAAACAAACAACAGAAAGAACAAAAGTTGGTATGTATAACCAAACATTATCCTCTAAATGAGACAGTCAGGCAGATTATCAATTCCAATTGGCACCTGGTAAATGTGGAACCAACACTACCTAAAATACCAAAACCCATGTTTGCGCACCGACGCAATAAAAACCTAAAGGATTTAGTAGTCAGATCACGTTTTAGCGGAACCAGTCAAAATGTCCCGTTTATACAGAAATCACTTAATGGAGAGAATGCCATTAAAGGTACGTCTAGATGTGGTTCATGTCAGTCCTGTGATGGCATAATAACAGGGGAGTCATTTACGTTCAATAAAGTAGCAATACGTGCCCAAGAGCTATGGACGTGTAACACCACAAACATAGTCTACCTGTTACTCTGTCCATGTAACCTAGGTTATGTTGGAGAAACTGCAAGAACTATGAAACTCCGCCTAACAGAGCATAGATCTGCAATCAAAACAAAAAAACTAACTGCGCCACTAGTGTCCCATTTTACTGATTTTCATCATTCCCCATCCCAGATTCGCTGACGTATTTTAGAAAAGATTCATATGACCAGTAAAAATGGTGGAGATAAAATCGGGAAAAAAGAGAGGTGTATTGGATCTTTACTCTGGATACATTTACCCATGGGTTAAATAATGAACTTCCATGGATCAATGCAATACTATGAAATAGAAATTAGAGATACCTCTGTCTGCTAATACCCTGATTAGGAAATAGACACATAGCCCTTTTGAAATTATGATTCCTGTATTTCTGACAATAGTAGTACTATGCAGTCATCCTTTGGTATCTCTTATTTTCTTAAGCTATCATATTCTTAAACAGCTACTAATCGAAGGGATTAAAAATCGGAATCAATATCAGAAGAATCAAGCTAAGGATACTTTTATGAAATATATTACAAGGCGGCAAACTTAGCATTTAAAATAAACCGATATAAATAGCGAATATGGAACCATGTCCCTTTAAGAAACGTGGTTTTGCAAAATGAACCAATTGACTCGCGCGATATAAAGGCCAATAGGAAACCGGAAAACAAATTCTTTGCCGAAGTGCCAGATAACGCTGAAGCCCCGTTGCATACGGTCCGTTCTGAAGAATAGTAACGTACGTAGGATGAAAAGTAGCCATAAACTAACTGCAGAGAGTCTCTACTATATGCGCAAAGTCTTAAACAATGGGCATCACGTAACGTTAATGTTACTGTGTTATTTTTTAGACTACATGAGCTGCCCGACTATTGCGACCCCTCGCAGTTATTATCGAAGCAAGACCTGGATTATGAAAGTCTATCTTGGTAAATAATCGTTTAATAAAAAATTGATAAAGCTTTAGATGAAAATACGCATAGCTTTAGATTAAAAGAAAGTTAAAGAGGAAAGTTTAGTGCTGTTTTATTGTTGTAGATTGCAAGAACCACCATACCGCCAAAAACATTTGAAGCTATTACCTGAAGCTATTATCTGAAGTTATTTGCGGACTGCAACAGAGTGATAATTGGTAAATATGATAGGCGCCGTAATTTAGTTAAAACGCTATATATCCTTTAGCCCATAGTCAACGTATACTTAATACTTATTATAGATGGGCGAGTTGGAGCCAGCCATATTGTTAGAAAAAATACACGGCTCACGAACGGACGTAAACGAGGAATACCTGGAAACACAGCGTAAGAAATATATAATATAGAGTTATGTAAACCGAATAGAGAAAATAGGATATGTATGAACATATAGATAAACGCCTTTGCATTCTTTAAGAACAAGCAGAATATGGAACCAATTAGCGTAACCTAATAAACACAAACAGATTACTGTTAAGTAAGAAATGAAGACTCTTTTTGAAAGACTATAAATACCTACTGCGTATTCCATCTTTCACCGTGGAAAAAATATTACTGTGTAAGTAATTAAATCATTCTTATTCATCCTTAGCGGTAATTTAAACAACCCTGCTAAAATCAATCCTTTGATGCGATATGAAGTAGCCCACTATATCTAGGAAGCCATCCAAGTTATTTACCTGAACATTCTATCATACCTGAGCACCAGTCTATAATCAGGTAAGCACTCTTACCATCCTACGGTGCTTTATCTGACTTTGCTTAGATGTAAACGTTAACTAAAGATAAAATGTTTTCACTATGCAGGCTCTCTATCAATACTTATACTGACCTAGATGGCATTTTGATCCTTATCCTCTTCGCATCAATTCTGATTCTTTGCTTATAATAGGTAAGCTTTCCCGCATAACTATAAATGTCAAAATTATAGCAAATATTAGAATATAAATAGGAATATAGGTAGGGCATTCGGTAATTTTACCTACATAGCAGTGCTATATATTGTCATGCTATATATTAATGATGTATAAGCAACACTTTCTATATAGAGCAGTTTCTAACATCTAGAGTTAGACTCTTATAAATATGTTCAATAGGGGCCACATACCCACATTCTTTTTGTTATTTTCTTCTCAAGTAGGCCATACATCTGTGTTATCTGTGCATCTTTTTCTTCTTTTTATCTGCTCTTATTTTTATTGGAGTGAGGCATCTGAATCAGATGTACGATGTTGTCACGAGATAGAAATGGACAGTATGATTTTTGTAATAAGATAAGAATTAATAAAATAAGTGTCTAATGATGTACTGTACTCAGCTTTTGGGCAGCCCTATCCAAATGTTAGGATATCGAAAAAGCGGTATTATCAACCATGAAGATAACCAACTATGAGCACATGTTAGAAGAGTCATTGCACTAGTTGTTATGTACATAGCAATATAATATTGTAAAATTATTTTTTTAAATCTTTTACAGTGTGATGGTACAGTCCTGAGGAAGGCACACAAGTGTCGAAACGCGGTGACATAAAACAGGAAACCATCTATCTTTTATATCAATGAACTATTTACTAGATTGAAAATATGCATATGTTTGAATGCTACAAATCTTTTTATCCTTTGTGTATGATTATGCATCAATTTTATTGAATATCATGTTATTAAATTTGTATCTTTATATGTACATGCAACAGTTTATTATCATTTTTTGAATATGTATTGAGTTACTTTTCATGTGTTAGTTGGTTCATGAATTTGCCTGGGTAATTTACTCACACTTGCTCTTTGCCCTGACCCAGGAAATCAATCCGTATCAGGGGGTCCTCTGTTACTTCGCATTATAATACAACTTAATAGTTAAGTTATATGTACAGATCAAACACGCACAGACTTACTGATGCTACTAAACTCCATACTACTCATGGATCTTGCCCATTTTGTGTTTTCTTATTAGGAGTTCCCATTTTTGTAGTACATGTAAGAGACCCTTTAAAAATGACTTAAAAGAGTTGTTGGTCTTTCTAGAATAAAAGAGTTTTATACATGGATGGTAATGTCATTGTTTGAAAGTTCATCTTATTGGTGTATGATTTGATTCCATGGAAAGTTGGTTATATCGGTATATCTGGTTACCATAAATAGTAAGAAAATGCCAATCTTGACAAAAAGGACACAGTTAAGAACACTGTTTAAGAGGAACTCTGGCGGATGGGGAAAAATAGTCTTGACCCAATTAAAGAGAATAACCATATTAATAAGTGTCCCAAATCATGCTTATAACATGGAAGAGAATCATTTGACACTCAACAGTGCTCTTAGCTATGAAATGTTGTTGGACGTCAGAATGTTGCTAATAAAGAAGCTTTCTGTAGCCATGCGTCATTAAAAATAAAATGGAATTCGTTTTTATAAGGTTAATTGGATAACTTGCCTTACATTCCTGGATATAAGTGAACTCATTTGAATAAAATATATTTATTCACAAGTGCACGTAATACCATCATGTGTTACAATGGTACCTATTTTATTTTTAGATGAGCTTTGTGAGTTTTTTTAATCAATGTCATTTAATGGTGAATCAAAAATGTTATTGCATTTGTGAACAAGAATTTTCAATTCTATTAAGAACACAGAGGCAAAATAGAAAAATACTAAAGGCCTTATTTAGAGTTTAGTGGATGGGATGCTCTGTCAAAAATGTGGCTGATGTCCCGTCCGCCAAATTACAAGTGCACTTGGTATAGAGCAGGTGGGTTGTCCGTCATGTTTTGATGGCATAGCCCGCCTACTAAACTCTAAATAAGGCCCTAAATGCAAATGTGAAAGACTTGACCAGGGAAATGTCTAAGCCTTACCCAACATTGCTTTGTTTCCAGTCTGCCGCAGAGAGTGCCGAGTTCGCTGTCTACTGGACCCTGTAGACGAACATGAAAGTTTTAGTTCCCCATTGTTTTCTATAGACACTTTTTCATAACTCTTGATTTACCAATTGTTGCCATTTGATATCTTTTTATTACCTAAATTGTACTTTTTTACTTTTTCTTTAACCTCAAATGGTAACTGTAGCTTTCCTTAAATATTAAGGTTCATTTGGTATTGCTGTAATCGTACCACACACACATATATTTGAAGAAAGATTGCTGCTTATGTCAAGCTACCAAGGTTAAGCTCCGGATTTCTTAATAAAAACCTGCTTGCCTTTAGGTACTAGATTGTTTGACTATGTTGGAGCTCAGTCAGGGGTCATTTCATGACTGGGACCTTTTACCTGCATATACAAACGTTTCCAGATAACCCACTAAAATACATTCACTGATAAATCTGTAGTTCGAATGGCTGACAGCGCTGAACAGAAAATCATTTGCCTTTTTCAATATCTTCTTATTAAGGAAATATACACATATATTTCACAGCATTTCTGATGTCTCATACACCACACAATAGAGTATCTGCTGTTGTTTGTGCCTGTAGCCTTTCTTGTTCATAGTATATAAGAATATGTATTTATCTTTCATAAATGAACGTTGTTAATATCTTGTATGCCCACACTTAAGGTTTGATGAATGTAGCGGAGAGGGACTTTTGCTGGAATCACCAGCGGAGGAGGGTAGAATTAATTTTGAGTTTAGTCTTGGTGAATGGTGTTTCTCTCAGGAAATGGTACTATGCATGCTTAGTTAACATTCTATAATGGCACACTACCACAAACCCAGCACATGCATAAGTTCCAATTTGAGCGCTTTTTAGCCAACAATAATTATACATCTATCATTGTACACTAAATACTGCTTTCTCAATGGCTTCGGTATGGCATGTTCTAGACTCCTCCAAGACGTGGCACTTAGCAGTGAGATGGTAGAGGCTTGCGTGGTATGGATGCTGCCTTTTGAATTTTGAGACCTTGTTTTATCTTGCCCCTGAAGTTGAGCATGAAGGGTGGCTTACACCACCCATGCTTCGCATAGTCAGAGTGAGACCAAGCATGGCAGACAGTCCCTGTGATGGTCCTTTCGGCTACTACTAAATAGCAGGTTCCCTCCTTGGCTTCTGGTCTGTGTGCACTGGATAGGATGAAACTGGTGGTAGCGAGTAGCAGTGAAACCAATGACGTGAGCACTGCTATGCCCACACTACTGGACATCCAGTGTTTACTGGACCAAAGAGAAGAATCAAAATTGACTGTGTGAATTCATTTAGTTGTCTTGTAGTGTGCCACGTGGTCACTTCACAGCACTAAGACAGTGAGAATGATGGGCAGTTATTGGAAGCCAGCTCTCTAGCTAGGAGCAAACCATATGATGAATATAGGCTAGATGAATTTTTAACATAGTAGAGGGGGGGATCCTGAATAACACCACCCCTTATTGGCAGTGTAGTGGAGTGGTCTCATATTGCAAATCATTGAAAGTGTTGATTTCAAGACCTTCTTAAAGCAGCAGATCAACACATTGATGTCATTTCTCTTACAGTGATCTACAAGTATGCCAACGGAGCGTGTCATTGAAATGTGTATGATTAAGTAGAAGTTCTGTTTTAAGAAAAACTGTTGTTTACCTTCATGATCTAGGTCTGAAGAGTGTGCTGGGCTGATTTTTGCTTCCATCTGCCGCCATTATGCTCTTCTACCTTAATCACGCTCTGTTGCCTTCCACATTATTTTTTACCCCTGTAGACACCCACAGGATCAGAATCAGAAAGCTTTCCTTAAGCACTACTCAAACCTATCTTCACTCTCAAATAACTTCAAGAAGCTGGTGCATCACATTGATTCCATTAGGTTGAAATCCACATGGCAGAAGCTCTGCAAGGATCCCACCCTCTCACCCAGCACTTTTGCCTCCTCAGTGGTTTTGCCAGTGTAAAACCAAAACCAAGCATAAACTATGTATATCTATCGTCCAATCATGACAACCCTATAGAATTCTGTGACTTGTGGTATCCCATATCCATAATTTGGCAAGATCCACATAAAATAACTTCTTATAAACTGCATTTATTCAGCAACATAAATCAGTGAAGCCATTCGCCTATGAATGCTTATGGATGCATCCGTCTATGGATTCTTAGAATGGATAAATCCAGCAACTCACTCTTGCGTCTGCAAATTCTTCCGGATGTTGAATCCTCATTTCTAGTTTATAACATTTTTATGTCTAACTCCTAAATAAAGGTAACATGCAGGCCACCTAATTCACCACCTGGATACATCTAAAAGTCATCGGTGTTCAAATCATCGAATGTTTATAAAAATGTAGACATCAGCGTCTGAGCACTCAGGGGCAGATTTACAACTTCTGGCGCCTCTTTGCTAATCAGCAGGGATGCGCCAGAACAGCTGCGACACGCCAAACCACCCATGCGCCACCACTGATGCACCGCATTTACAATACGGCGCATCGTGGCGCACGGATGGGCAGATGCGTGTCGGAAAAGTGGCTCATTGCTGGAGTCGCGTCGCAAGCACGACGCAGCTCCAGCAAGGCTCAGGATCCCCCTATGCCTAACATGCTGCATCAATCCTTATATCTGCTTCAAGCAGGCGCAGGGTTTTGACGCAGCATTGCCATAAAAGTGACTGAGTGAAATCTTGTAGATTTCACTCAGCCACTTTTCCGAGACGTTCCTCCGTCGGAACGCTTCCCCCCCTGTGCCGGCACACCCACATGTGGCGCAGGGCTTTACAACGGGACGCATCTCCCAGATGCGTCACATTGTAAATACCCCACAGCATGGCGCTGGCTTTGCGCCGCCGCTGCATCACAAAAGTGATGCTACGGCGGGGTAAATGTGGCGTACGGGGCTTGTAAATCTGCCCCTCAGTTGCCTTGGAATTGATGTTTGTTATTTTGAAACCAGCCTCTCCAATATTCATTTTATGATTCCCACTGATGTACACACTTGATATCACTACTATGTGCATAATTTCATCACTTCCTTGAATGATTTATTTTTGCAACCTCCATTCTGTTTTCTCTCTCACCTTACCCCTCTGACATCTCTTTCCCAATGTTTTGCTTCTTAAGCTGATAAACTATCAACGTGAATAGCTTCCCGAAGTAAAAGTTTCTGTTTTTGTTATTATTTATTTTTATGAACTTTTAAATGTATGGTTATTGTTTGGAGAAATGCAGTTAAAGGCCTCCCGGGTGCCAGTCTGCTTTGTAAGAACATGCGGCCACATGCATCAATCTAGGATTTTGCATTTCCTAAATAGCGAAAATTAAGGAATCGCTATTTAGGAATTGCAAAATCCTATGCATCAAGAAATCCTAAAATTTTTTAGGATTTCTTAAATTTCGGAATTTGCGATTCCTTAATTGCGAATCGCAATTAAGGAATGGCATTACATTGATTCCCATGGGCCTAGAGGCCCATAGGAATCAATGCCGTTTTGCATTTCTTTTTTTAGGAAATCGCAATTTGTTGATGCATTGCAAGGGTGCAGACGGGGGTCCAAAGGTCCCCCCCTGCACCACTGAAATGTATTTTAAAGTGCATGTTTCACACACACATGTCCTAAGGACATGTGTGTCTGTAACATGACACTTTTCAAAATGCATTTTTGTGCTTTTTGAAACAATTTCGCAAATTAACACGAGGGTCAACCTTGTGTTAATTTGCACTTCCTATTTCAAAATTCGCATTTTTTAAAAAAAATGATGCATTGCATTTAAAGAATCGCACAAATGCGATTCCTTAAATGCATTCTCATTTTTAGGAAATGCAAAAAAAAAAGATTTTTGAATCCCAAAAACGTATTTAGGAAGCGCAAACGGCCGAATTTACCGATTCGCACCGTTTGCACTTCCTAAATAGGTTGATGCATGTGGGGGTTGGCATCATATCAGGAGTAGTTTTCCAGATTGGATTCTGGTTGTTGCGATTCTTAGTAGTTTAAGGTACTCACAAGTATAACATGTATTTGCTATCAGTTTTAGTGGAGCCAGTGTTTGCATGTATGCACCCAAGTGTCTCTTTGTCATTGCCTTTCATTTGCAAATCACAGCCATTGAGTGTAGAGAAGACTTGCAATGCTGCTGAAAGTTTCCCGGTGATAGAACAACTCCAAAGCATTCAGATGCATCCCATGCCTCGTGAACCAATCAGGTCCTACATGAGCCTAACACTTACTCCAGGCAAGGAGCACTTTTTACATTTACTTCTGATTGGTGGAAACTATCCTGAATGTTAACAGCCATGAAGCCAAAAACGTATCCCTCATTTTGCTTTCTTTACAAGAGGGCTAAAATACTAGAATTCCTCTTCCTACTCCCCCTGGAGCAGGTGGGGTAAAAGAGGTCCAGTAGAGGATGGTGGATCCCGTGCTCATGTACACAGGATTCGATGGATATTCAATCATGCATAACAAATGTATCCACAGACCACTCTGGACATTTACATGCTCTTTCTCTCGTCCTAATGGACTACTTTGAAATGGGCTTCTACTCATTCACATATTTAGGAACCTTCGGTGCAGAGCTACATCTCCAATTCATCATAGCCCTTTTCATTCTCATGATGAGCTCAGCTCGTCATGCAGCACAGTGCTCGTGTGCTCATGACGAGCTGAGCTCGTCTTGACCACACCCGTTTTAATTGTGGTCCAGCACAGGAGGGGAATCTTGCGCGCAGCGATGTGGTTAAAGCAAAAGTGAGAAATAACCAATCAATTCTGGAGGTCTACTGCTCCTTCTCGTGCATTATGTATGAACAGGATGTACAGACAGACCACTTTTGAGGACCAGTTGCTTCCGCTGTGCTATTACATCATGATTTAGAAAAGGGGGTGGTGATGAACAGAGTGTCTGAGTTAAACAGACCACTCTTACCCAGTGCTATTACATCATAGCAGGGTTCAGTGCTGATCGGGTGCCTGTAAACTGATGGTTGTGGATGTCACTAGATTCACACTGGTATATCAAAGAACACTCAAAAGACACTGATAACTGTGTGTGTTCTAGGCACAGCACCCAGGCGTGTGCTGATGTCACTGGAACACCCTGGCCTATTGAAAAACACTTTAATGTGACAAGTACACACAGAAACCACTTTACATTGCCCTTGATATCGATAACGTGAAGAAACAGCAGTCCCTACGAATTAACTCAAGCAGGGATGTCAAATGTTGATAGCAAATGAGCTCAAAGGAGCTGCTAAGAACAATTGTGTCTTCACTTGGCAACTTATTGGCATATTAAGCAGAAGCCTGATATTATAAAGAGGGTCTTGCATGGTGAACGACCTATTTGTATTATTGGTGTTACCTCAGTGCAGTGCTTTCAGTAGAACTGTGGTGTTATTGGCACTTAAACAGCACCTATTGTCACTAGCAGCAGGACAGTATTTTAGGAAACTCTCTAATGCGTTTGACAGCTTAAGGGTCTAGAGGTAAACACATTATCATGGGCCACACTATGCCCCACTTAATATCACCGCGCTATAAGTAGCAGCACACTTGCCTACTGAGTAGGACTCTGATGTTCTGTGCAAGATATTGAAACATTTGGAATACTCTGCTGTCAGTGGCAGCGTTCGTATGTCACATGTCGCTCTGTGGAGTATCAAGGCCCACACATGTGCAGCATACGCTGTAAACTGCCAATGGTGACATTGTTTTCTGTGATGTTGTTGGAGTTAGGGCATATACCGCTAAAAACAGAGCTCCCTATCAGTGGAAAGATCCCCATCACATTGAGCATACACTTAAGGATCATCTTCCACACTCACAGGGATGCCCCCACACAAGTATCCATCATACATACACTAAAACCTCCAGAGAGCCCTGAACACAGAATCCCCACACAGAGATCCCCTACACAGAAACACTCCAGACAAGGAATCCAAGCAGACAGGAAGCTCAGCACGCATAATGCCTACTGAGACACACCCACCACAGCTGCTCACCATGATCACCACAGACAACTCTCAATTTTTCTCTGTGTCTCTGCGTCTCCCTCTCTCTCTCTCTCTCTCTCTCTCTCTCTCTCACACAGACACCCCAGCCAACTTCTCTGCCTCCATACACTTCTCTGAACACAATAACTGAACTACATCAGGATCCAGTTCCATGTAGAATTATTTTAGTGGTCGTGTTAATTTCCTCTGTAGAAAAGGCACTTGAAGAACTGTTCAGAAACCCAGAATCAATGCAGTCCACAGATTCCCAGCTTCACCACCAGAACCCTCCAAAGAGCTGAGAATTGTCTGAAAAGGCCACGGAATCGCTGAGACATCGTTTGACTTTTTGGAAGTCACTCAGATCCTTAGGGCCAGATGTAGGTAATCACAATTTTCCTATTCTTAAATATCGAATTTTACTGATTCAGTATTTAAGATTAGGTAAATGGGATGTAGGTAATTTTTCGTTAAAAATTACCGAATCTGTAAGATTCGGTAATTACCGAATCGGTAAAAGGGGGAAAACATTGAAGGGTGGCAGGGTGTCACTTTGATACCCTGTTGCACCCCTCAATTGGGTATGGGTGCACATGTGGCACACATACATGCCCTAAGGGCATGTATGTCTGCCACATGGCACCTTTGAAAATGCACTGATTTGCATTTTCAAAGGTATTCCTTATTTACCACCAACTTATAGTTGGTGGTAAATAGCAAATCCTAAAATGGGAAAAGCACTCATTTGAGTGCTCCCTACTTTGTAAATTCGGTTTAGGCCACCTACATCCCAAATGCCCAACACCGGTCGGTAACGGCCGAAATTCCGTAATTTCGGTCGTTACCGACCTGTATTGGGCCACCTACATCTGGCCCTAAGTGATTATACATCTGTGATTCATGTTTTCTGGGCTAATTCACCATTGGGATTATATTTCCCTACAGAGACATCCATTTGGTGTATAGTGCATGTGTGACATCAATTTTTAGAGGCCAAAGGAATAGAAAATTACGGTTGAATTGCAAGTGGGGGCTGTTTGTGTGGAGAACAAACTGGGAAAGGGAGGCGGACACAATGGTAGGAAGACTGTGCTGCGATCCAATAATGTCGTTTAAGAGCACATAGGCGCTGCCAAGTATGTGTAGCGCAGGCTTCTTCAACGACTAGCTCGTGATCCACTGGTAGCTTTGGCTTGGTTGAAATTCCGTATGCTGAAATTGTGTATCCAAGAAAAAAATGTGTATATTTCGAAAACTTAAAACTGATGTTTGGGAAAAAACGTCTGGATTTCTAAAATATATTTGAAGCTCATTTTACATTGAGAAATCCTAGGGGGAGATTTATTACTACTATTAGTTTTGTGCCAGGGGCATTGCAGCTTTGGCTATTACAAACTACCTATGTAGAGGCATTTCAAATTGCCAAAGCATTTTTTACATTACTGCTATAACCCTGTCTGATGCACTGTGGGGGATCACTGCAAGTAATCTTGCATATGGTGGCACTAACTTAATCTTGTCTGATGTGGTAACTATCACAACACTAAAAATAATAGTAGCAAACAATAATTTTCATTGAACATAAGTAGCTATTATTACACAAAAGGTTGGATGCCCCTGAGTGGTTGTTCTAATGAGATGGCCGAAAGGGGGCTGCTTTCTAGACAATATGGACTGAGAGATGTTTGCCAATCAATTGCTGAAAGCAGTCTTTTGTGCACGTAAATCTCTATAGGACCACAACTTATTTGCAGCTATGAATGCTTGATGCTCTTAGCTGCCATGCTGGAGAGTGAAGTAGTGGCTGATTTTATTGGTTTTGATGCAAACTGCCAATAAAACGTATGATATTTTCACCAGTTTAGAGCTTCTGCAACACAACAGGATATTAGGTAATTGTGTGGTACTCTGATTACTGCATTACTCCCCTTTCTGTGCGCATTTTCTGATCTCTGGTAAATCCTCAGGATTGACAAGATAACATCGCGTCACAATGCAAATAATCTGGCTCTCGTTATCACCAACAAAAGATGAGCACAACAATCGGGCACACATGCAAAAAAGTGCGTTAATATTAACACGGGTTGATCCGGTTATTGCACAAAATTCTAAAATGGGTTATTTCTCTTGATTTTGTGCCAAAGTCGAAATGTCTCCACAAATAAAGTTGTGCCTGTGAGAGTATATATATGTATATATATATATATGAACAAAGCCTCGCCAGACGCAGGCAGCGCCTCCAGTTCTCGTATCAACCAGATAAATGACGATGAGTCGAACCCAAAATCGGTGCCAGAACAAAGGTGCTTTATTTGTGCATAATTCTGCTCAGCATGCCGCCATGACGCGTTTTGACTGTCTCCACAGTCTTGATCACATGATGTGATTGCTATGTCACGAGTGGGGTATAAATAGTAAACACAGAGGGTGGACCATTAGTTCACGCCCTCCACATGTAATGGGTTATTTACATGGAAACAAAGGAAAGACTAAGGATAACATTATTTCCTTTAATCTAAATGATAAAACTCATAGTGAGTAAAGACCATATATAATTTTCAATGTTGATATAATAAATATGTGCAATACATCGCAATGGTCATGTGTATATACATAAAAATAAATATAAATATATAACATTATAAAACCATGATAAAACTCATAGTGAGTAAGGATCATACATATTTCTAAATGATGATATAATAAATATGTTCATTCTGTCTCTGTACTGCAAATTCTTTTAATGCGCAGCATCTCCCCGAAGGGGATACTACGTATCAAATGATGGGGGTGCTGACTGGCCGCATGCAGGACGGTGTTGCCCGCAGTTTTCCTACGATGTAATCTTGTCGCTAATCCCCCTGATTCAACATATACTTCTATACCTAGAAAGTATATAGATGAAGTATTGATTGTAGATGTAAATTGAAGATTCAGGTCATTGATGTTAAGTTGTTCCACAAAAGTATGTGCTTCCTGAAGAGTGCCCTGCCAAATCAAAAAGATGTCCTCAATGTACCTCAAATAGAGTAGGACATAGTTTTGCATGGTGGCTAAATGTTGCCCCATGAGGACCTGTTCCTCCCACCAGCCCATGTGCAAGCACACTAGGTTGGGTGAAAAACAGGCCCCCATGGCTACCCCTCTTATCTGCTGGTACACTTGATTATTGAACAGAAAATAATTCTGTTCCAGACAGATCTTAATCATAGAGATTAGCATGATGTTATGGGCAGAAAAATTAATTGCACGTTGATTTAAGTAGTGGCCTACTGCTCTGATACCATCATTGTGCCGTATCGACGTATACAATGAGGCCCCATCTAACGTAATCAGTATACAATTTGAATTCCATGATGTGTTGCTCAATTTGCATACAAAGTCTGATGAGTCCTGTACATAGGACCTTATAACCCTTAACATAGTCCTGCAAGAAATAATCAATGTAGGTGGGAATATTCTCTGTTGAACTATTAATAGCAGAAATTATGGGACGCCCTGGTGGATTGTTCAAACATTTGTGGACGCTGGGAAGCAAATAAAATGAAGGTATAACTGGAAAATCCTTCTTTAAAAACCCAAATTCCTCCTTAGAAATCAAATTACAGCTTTTCCACGCCACCAATTTGGAATTTTGATCTTGCCAAGCCAGTTTAATAGCCGCCAGATTACTCCTTTTGTAACAGGATTGATCTTTTAACTGTCCTTCAGCCTCATTAATATACATTTCACGGGGCCACAACACCACGTTCCCGCCTTTGTCGGCCTGGCGGACAACGATATTTTTATTTGATTCCAGTTTTTTGACCTAATTGTTGTAGCTTTGATTCATTTTATTAACCGCTTGATGTCTTTTATTTGTGATTATGTATAGTTTTTTTAGGTCTTTGGTAATAAGATCCTGATACACATCGATGTTATCATGTGTCATCATAAGCAAAAAGGCTGACTTAGGTTTGAAAGGAGTATTGCAAGTTGCTTGGTCAATTCTAGATATTACCAATGGAATCGATGTAGATGGGCATGTTTCCTCCTGCAGGGCCCAGATTTCGTCAAATCCTGGATGATCATTGGGCTATTAGTGGTAACAGCGTTTTTCTTTTTAGCAGGCTGCAGTTTGAAATGTTTTTTCAGTTTGAGCTTCCTAATAAATTTGAAAGCGTCCATCCGTTTGCTGCATAATTGAAATTGCATGGAGGACAATATGATTGTCCGAGGCTGAGAATCTTGTTGTCGTTATCTGAGAGTTCTAGTTGTGTGAGGTTTATTACTGAGTTGGGGCTGGCGTGTGTGTCTTCGTAGTTTGTTTGTTCCAACGCCCTCTTTTTTGTTGCTGTTGTTGTTTGTTCTCGTTGCTTGTTTCTCCAGGCGCTGCATTTGCGCCTTTCACTGCGCTTCCTGTTTGCCCTCTGGTTTTTGGTCCGCCAGTTTGAACTCTCGGTCTTAAAGTGTCCCTGCGGTCCTGGCACATACAACTCACCTCCTGAGCCAGGGACAACTTTGTAAACCCCACCGCATTATCTTTGATTGCCTCATTCTCTGATTCGCTGCCTAATGAGCTGGCATCTGATGAGGATGGGGTGATAGGAGTAGTGCCAGGTAGTGTAACGCGTGTTTTCCTGGCATGCGCCTTGACATTCTCGTATATTTTGGAGTAGGTAAAGATCTATCCTTTCAAATAATCCAAGCGATCCCGCTCGAATTTGAATGCTTTCCGTTTTTTTATTACCTCCTCCTCTTTGTTCAATCTGAATACCATATCCGCCCTCATTTTAACAGTTAGCTCATTTGATCCCATGCCGTTTATTTCTTCCTCTAGCTCCTCTATTTGTGCCTGGAGCTTACAAAGGTCAGATTCGGCATATTTGATAAGAATTGTCATTAGTTTGGCAGAAGATTCTAAATTCGCTTCCGCCCACTCAGTAAGCATGTCGGGATCGGGCGTTTCATAGCTGGGTGCCAAACTGATTCTCAAGCCTCTAGGGACTCTGCCTTCCTGCAAGTACATTGTGAGAGATCTATTTTCCCACCATTTTGCCTGTTCTTTAAGCATTAATTTTTCCAATTTTTTAAAAAGATCCCTTATAGTAGGATTAGCGTTCACATTAGTTGTTTGCTGCGTTATGTCTGCTCCCCCAGCCGGGGGTTTCACAAACACGAGGTCGGCTGCCTCCTCCCTGCTCCGCAACACATCCGCGGCCATACCTGGGTTGTAGCGAAATTATATATATATATGCTCACAGACATATATATATATATATATATATATATATATATATATATATATATACACACACACACACAAATGCGTTTATTTCCTATTTACATCCATACAGGCGTATTTGACAAGACGAACTGTTCATCTGTCTAACAACCATATTTAAAATCCGACACGCTGACAGAAATCATGGGGCTAGTGAGGGCCTGGGTAAACTTATCAGTTATTACCGCAAAACAGCTTGACATCCCTCGGCTCTAACTTTCAGACTGACTATCCGCACAGCAGGCACTGCATTCACTTTAAATTAAAGATGCCAGGCGTTGGGCTTCAAAGAAAAAAAAAGAGACACATAAATTGTTTCCACTGAGGAAATTTACTGTCAGGAGGAACGATTCCAATTTTTCCTACTCTTATTTATTTTTCTCCCACAATTAATTGCTGTCTCGTCCACGTCCCTCCGCGCGGGAAGGGGAGATGTTCTGCAGCGGCTGAGGTTTGCGAGGGATAATCAGTGGGAGACCTGAAAACATCAACCTCAGCTCACCCACGAGGGCTGATGACATCCCAGGGCCTGCCTGGGGAGACATTAGGGTGGGGGCGGAGGGTGCGAGTGACTTAAGAGGGGGGGTGGGGGGTCTTGCACGCCGAGAACCAGGCGAAGAAATGAAATTCCAATCACCCGAAGAGAGATGACAAGAAGGAAGTGCTGGTGAATACACAACAGGCAGTTACCAGAACGAACCCGCGTACGACGTACTGTAAATCTAATCGAGGGAGACATGGCCTGCCTTAACATGCCTCAATTAGCACTAATTATTGTTATTAGAGAAGGTACCAGCTGAGGAACAGTGCGGTTTAAAACTGTAGCTCCAGGAAGATTTAAAACACAATCAAAGCCTTGGAAATGTGAAGTGAATCACCGTTTACACACCACTGGCTGGTCCTCGAACAAAGGCGAGCGAAGCTGGCAACAAAACCTTTTTGTGTAATGGGTGTTTTGGAACTCTCACCTGTGTGTACCTGCACACAGAGTATTACTTTCCTCTGTCTGTAACATAAATAGTCTGGCAGGCTCTAGCTTGACTGAGCCAGCCTTTCACATACGCCATCTCTCTGGAGGTCAGAGTGCAATGCATGTGAACAAGTGGGTACTTCAGCCACTAAGTAACCCTCAACCTCCCGCATAACAAAAGGTTTCGCAGCCAGTTTCTGAAGATGCACACAAGAAAAAATCCTGATCCTACCAACAGTTATTTTAGGTCCTACCCCCAGAAGCACATGAAATTAACGTGGGCAGACTAAACATTCTTCAGGCAGTTTTAATAAAAATTGGATAGGAAAGCTGGAAATTAGAATAGTATTGGCATCAATTTGACCTGACAGCATGTTCTTTTTTAAAGATATATGTGAGAAAAGGGATTATTAATTGGGTGGATGGTAGTCCACCACAAGTAATAATGTAACTGTTCTTTCTGGGTTCTCTAAAAGTTTCAGTAATTGAAAGCTGAGCTCAACCCCTCCCTGTTAGCTATGCAGCAGAGCAGACTTGCTTAACTTAGGGAAATATGTTCAGCAGTTAGAAGCATTAACACACTTGAACAGTTGCAAGCACAATAAAAATCCTAATACAATTTATGAAAATAGAAAATAATTTAATGAACAAAGTGCCAAAAATCTAATAAGAGAAACTGGAGATATGAATTTTTAATGTTGAAAAAAAAATAATGCTAAAAAGCGGTAAGCGCTAACTGAGGTCCTCTGCTAACGCTTGGCCAGGACCTAGATGCAATGTAAGGCTGACAGCAATGGAGAGCGGGTCACATATAAGAACCCGGTGAGACCCGGGTGGAAGTTTTACCCTCCGACTTAGACTCTGAAATAGAAGCGCAAAACTTTCAGTGGGGCAGTGGAGCAAGGCAGCATGCTGTGGCTAAGAAGCTATCCAAGCTGAATAGCTGACAAATGTGACCCTGGTGAAGCTGTTGACTTCTAGTGAGAAAGCTTAAAGCAGGAGATATTCAAAACACATGCCCAAGGAAGGTCCCTCGCCAAATCCAAAGTTCAGGCCGGCCACGGTGGAGGGCAGGCTAGTTAGAGGACCCACGCAGGGTCCGCTGAGAAAGTAACTTGGATGGAACAAAGAGTCGACGTTGAGGGCACAATATGGTGATCTTTTCCACACAGTTGGGTGGCTGCGCCGTCATCGAGCATCACTTAGGTTAAGGCAATGCATCATTGTTGAGCAGTGCAGAGCATCATCGTCAGGCTATGCAGGCTGTAGAACCGCCATCGTCGAACATCCTCTGCGTCAAACGACGATGCATTGGTTCCGATCTTCGCAAAAGTGACGATGCATCGGCTTTCTTGCAAAACTTCTGTAGAACCCACGTCTGAGGCCCAGAACTTGGAGAGGGCACCATAGGCAAGGTTAAGACTCACATAAGGCAGAGTCCAGGAGCACCAGCAGAATTATTGTAAGTCTTTTGTGTCCCTGAGACTTCAGAAAAGAGGAAGCAAGCCAGCAAGCTCTTGGAGATCACTTTGAGGGAAGGCAGAGTACAACTCTCCTTCAGCAGAGTCAGGGATTAGCATGCAGCAGGGCAATAAGCAAAAAAGCAGTCCTTCCTGAAACGCTGTCCAGCTGAGTCCTTTAAGCAGCACAGCAGTCTTTATGACAGAGGTTCTGTTCAAGATCCAGAAATGTCTGATTTAAGAGTGTCAGAGACGCAGTGCTTATACCCAAGAGTGCCTTTGATGTAGGGGATGCTTTCAAAGCAGCTCTCTGAAGGGCACAAGGACCCCTTTCAACCCAGTCCCATCTTTTAGGCTAGCTGTTGGGGTAGATCAGTGCTTTGTGTGTGGACAAGGGCAAGTGTCAGCCTCTCCCATTCTTTCCTGCCCAGGAATACCCATCAGAATGCATATGAATGCAGGTGAGTGCTCAGAATGCAGATGAGCCTCACCTTCCGGTGTTTTTGGCTGTCTAGATGGAATTCACAAAGTGTAGCTGTCACCCACCCCAGACGTAGTTTGGAGGCTGGCTGTCAGGCACCATAGAGCAGTACGTGCAGATAAATGTTCACTTTCTAAAAGTGGCATCTCTAAAACAGTAATGTTAAATCCAATTCCACCAGTAAGGAGGATACCTTTACCATTCCAAACATATGAAATATGAAAAAGCTTCACCACTGTGATCTGGAATTACAGCTTAAAAGTGTATTAAGGAATTCCCAATGATGGCCAATTAGGGGGGTAGGCCTCACAGTAGTGAAAAATGAAATAGGCTCTATGTCACTACCAGGACATGCAAAACATTAAAGCACATGTCCTACCTTTTACTTAAATAGAATTCCGCCCTCAGAACAAGCACGGCTGGTACAGGTAGGAGCGGTGGGGTGGTGGGGCGGGGGGAAGTCGACAGACGATGGAATAGAAAAAATAAAATAAATAAATATATAGAAATCACTTACCTTGCGTTTGCCACATCACAGACTCTGCAATATGTTGAATGCCAGGTAAGTGGTGTTATTTATTTTCATTTTACTATTCCACCATCTGTTGACTTCGTTAATCCGTTGGTCAGACTTTCACAGTGGATTTTTCAATCAACATTAAATACTGACTCTGGCTATAGCATGTGTAGTTTTTTGAGTCTTTGTGTTTTTCTCTAAGAGTACCATATTTGCAGGGGGCAGCGTCTGTGGTTTAGTGTAAGCTGTGATTACTGTCTAAATCATTTTCCATAGTAATTGCTTCAATTGTAAGCTCAGCAATGACTCCACTAACCTTTTGCTGTTTGAAGGAAACTATGCATGTTGGTTGGCATTTTTCTGGGTTTTCGGGTTTAAATATTCCACCTTGCAAGGCTTGATATAGAACATGGTCAGCGACTGGCTGCCGCCCTCCCCTCCCCCCATCTGACCACACCAACCCCCTGACACATGAACATGAGACCTGGTTATCTTTGGAAGGCGGGAAGTCACAAAACCCCCGGCCGTATTTATTAAGATATGAAATTAAAAAAGGTTTTAATTGCATGGTCAACAATTTATACAAAAATCAGAAGGACATTAGATACAATATTGTCAACAAGTTTGAGAGACTAACCTTAACAGAAACTCTAATACAGATTGTTTCCTAACCGAATCTAACATCCTCATCTTGATTTTTGTATACTACATTTCTGGCCATATGGCAAGGTCGCTAACCGGTGTCAGGTCCTACTAGCTGTGCCTCACCTAGAGATGTGCGCATGCGCAGCCGGGCCTGGTAATTACCCGGTCCACGCCCTGAACTCCATTTACCCACTAAAGGAGGGCCCTTACTCTGCGCCATCCGGTGACGTCATAAGTATGCGCGCGCGGGGTGGCTACCAGCCTAAGGAAAGCTTGACTACTCCAACCCGCGCCCCTTTGAAGCACCAGTTACCTTGCCCCTGAAGTTCTAGGAGTGGCCAATGGCCCCTCCCCCTGGGCGGGAACCTCCATAGGATGATGCCCCCTCAGACCTTAAAATAGCTGCTCACCGGTCATGACCTTACCGCATGCCCCATACCTAATAAATACGACGACCTATGGGAAAAAATTCTAATGAACAACTACTCTAGCTAACACATCAAAACATCAATGTAAAGCTACAAAGGGAAAAAAGTCCTAAACACAATTGCAACATCATAACATATTTCAGCACAGTTCACCAAAAGGGGAAAAAATTCCTAAAGAAAGCATCATCAGCATAATATACAAATCAGACACAGATCACTTATGCATGGCAAGGATGGCAACAATCACCTAACAAATTACACCTAAACCAGACTAATACAGCATCAACCATTTAGTTCCAGGGATGGTGGGTGGGGAAACAAGAAGCCCCGAGCGCGGGGCACAACACGCTGTGGGGGAGCGTCCAGGGAACAAGAGGGTCTCCCGGGCGCTCCCCGCTTCTTTATTCACAAGGGACTGAGTGGGGGTGGCTACGCCCCCCACCCAGCCCCTCCTGGCACGCCCCCCCTGACCCGGACATCCTACCATGGTGTCCGGGTCAGGGAGGGCACCAACCAATCGGTGGTGGGCGCGCCCAGGAGGGCACGCCCCACCACCGAGAGGCACGAAGGGGGAGGCGGTCGCCACGCCGCCATGCGGGCGGAGGGGCCAAGAGCCCCCCCTTTTCACATGGTCAGCGACTGGCTGCCGCCCCCCCCCATCTGACCACACCAACCCCCTGACACATGAACATGAGACCTGGTTATCTTTGGAAGGCGGGAGGTCACAAGACCCCCCGTCCTTATTTATTAAGATATGAAATTAAAAAAGGTTTTAATTGCATGGTCAACAATTTATTCAAAAATCAGCAGGACATTAGATACAATATTGTCAACAAGTTTGAGAGACTCACCTTAACAGAAACTCTAATACAGATTGTTTCCTAACCGAATCTAACATCCTCATCTTGATTTTTGTATACTACATTTCTGGCCATATGGCAAGGTCGCTAACCGGTGTCAGGTCCTACTAGCTGCGCCTCACCTAGAGATGTGCGCATGCGCAGCCAGGCCTGGTAATTACCCGGTCCACGCCGTGAACTCCATTTACCCACTAAAGGAGGGCCCTTACTCTGCGCAATCCGGTGACGTCATAAGTATGCGCGCGCGGGGTGGCTACCAGCCTAAGAAAAGCGTGACTACTCCAACTCGCGCCCCTTTGAAGCACCAGTTATCTTGCCCCTGAAGTTCTAGGAGTGGCCAATGGCCCCTCCCCCTGGGTGGGAACCGCCATAGGATGATGCCCGCCCCCTCAGACCTTAACATAGCGGCTCACCGGTCATGACCTTACCGCCACAGGCCAGCATTGTTAACCGACGCGTCCACCTCCTTGAGCTGATCAATTGAAATGAAGCGATGTACTCTTTAATCGCCTGTAATAGAAAATGTATCAATACCTGGGAGTATGAGGCAAAAGCAGCTGTTGAAACAATCGTCTAGAGAGGGTTGCAGTACCTGGAAGCTTGACCCCCTTTTATCCACCACCCTCAACACTGTCTTTGCCTGTATGTCCTAACAATTTACAAAGGCGCCAAATTGAACAATCAGTCTGATTGAAAGAATCCCTGCTTTAAATTTAAAAGACCCCAAATTGAAATAATTAAAAGAAAAGAAGCATCCACATGAATCAGCCCCAAAATTCCATAAAAAACTTCTCCAATGCAGCAATTAAAGGCACCCTTTCCACTGGTCTCCCATCCAGGTCCTGCCCTGGTCGACCCTGCTTCGCAACCTACTTCAGTTCCTTTGAACAGCCGGCTAATTTCATAGCGCGCGGTACTGCAGGAAAAAGGAACAATCGGTTAAACTGCCTGAGTGAGCTGTATGCGGTAAAAAACGGAATATGAGGAGCGGAGACTGCGGGGGTTCAGCATGCCGATTCTCTGTAGCTAACACCCTCTCAGTGGCCCACTCACGCAGAGCTCCCAACAGCTGATACGGGCACGAAGTGCAGCATACACGGCTGCGCTGCGTCCCACCAACCCTCACCCGCGCCGAGAAATACCTCGTTCTTCCCCGAAATTCCACCACCTGGTAAGCAAAGTAGGCGGCGCTCCACGTGGCTCTGACGCCCCGATGGGATCAAACGATCACCGGGCAACCGCCGCTGAACTCCACCAACGATGCCTCCACCGAGCTCGGGCAACCGTCCCTGCACACCGCCGCTGAACCTGAAAAATAAAAAGGACAAAATTACTAGAAACAAGAAGCCCCGAGCACGGGGCACAACACGCTGTGGGGGAGCGTCCAGGGAACAAGAGGGTCTCCCGGGCACTCTCCGCTTCTTTATTCACAAGGCACTGTTTTTTAGGCGGGGATACTGACCACTATACTAACGAGAAAGTGCTAAACACAGTGCTGCATTGGCCGGGAATCGAACCCGGGCCTCCCGCGTGGCAGGCGAGAATTCTACCCCTCACCCAGCCCCTCCTGGCACGCCCCCCTGACCCGGACATCCTACCATGGTATCCGGGTCAGGGAGGGCACCAGCCAATCGGTGGTGGGGCGCGCCCAGGAGGGCACGCCCCACCACCGAGAGGCACGAAGGGGGAGGCGGTCGCCGCGCCGCCATGCGGGCGGGGGGCCAAGAGCCCCCCCTTTTCATGTGTGAAATATGGCTAAGATCTTTGAAGGATTCAAGACTTTTCTGTGCAATGCCATATTAATCTTTGACACATTAAGTCTGATTGTGTGCTGTGATCTCTTTTCTCTTTAATGGATTTATGTATGCTGTATTATGTGAGAGCTACTGGCATAATATATGAATCCTGGTAGCAGTGGCGCAATGATCCCATGAGCTACGTTCTTATACATGTGAGAAAGAAAGCATAGGGTTTAATAACTTTAAAATGATTAGCAATAGAAATGCTGTCACCCTGGTTAATGGTTAGGCATATAGCCATTGGAGGGTATGGAAAATATTAGATTGAAGTTGCTCCACTGTTTACTATTGGCTAACTTTATTGATACTACAGGTTGCCCAGAGACTCTGACTGGCATAGGTGCATTTAACATGATGTAGTTCATGATGTATTATGTAGCTTGTTAACAGTTCAACTGATAATCTTTAACCCGTAACAGATGACAACTATAGTGGTGGTAGAAAACTATGTTCCCCAACCAGCCTTCATCAAATGTAATGATAGACATTTGGAAGAAACAAGTTTCTGGGTCCCGGGCATAACAACAGATCCCACCCAAAAAATTTGCCTTAGATAGATTATTCGTTATATTCCCATTTTCTGCACACATTGTCTCCTGGCTTCTTACAGATCAAATCTTTGCTCATCCCTACCACCTCCGAGATCCCCACTCACTTACAGTACAGGGCCCACAATACCAGTGGCCCAGGAAATGGGTCAGCTTTTTCCACCCCCAGAATTACTGATAGCGGGAGTACTGTAACTACATGGGTGGAAAAAACATTCTGCCATTGCGATTTGGACCCATGTGGTCCCCTAAGAAATCAGAAATCACCAGTGGAATTGGTAGTTCTGAGTCAGATGCTCTGTATAATTCCTCATTTACCCCGGTCATTCACACAGATTTCACAGCTGAATTCTGCATGTGAAAGTAAACACTCATAATTCTGAGGGTGCCATTAAGAGCTGTATCCGCCCTATAGAGTGAAAAGGCTACTGGTAGTGATGGACTAATTGTATGGTCAGAACTGTTCCTTTTTAGGTTGAGCATTTGAGACCTCCTGTATATAGTTTAGTATATACTTATTGTATACTTATATGTGTATGTACTTTGTGGGCTCTGAAGATCATCCCGGACTTGTCTGCTTCCGCTTAGGGACTTTTTTTTCTCTTCAACTGCCTCTATTTAACTGTCTTGATAGAAAACGGCCAGCAGAGGTCAGTAAAATGCCAGAATTGTTTTCTGCTGAGGGACTTTAAAAAAATAAAATTCTGGCAACTGCCTCTATTTAACTGTCTTGATAGAAAATGGCCAGCAGAGGTCAGTAAAATGCCAGAATTGCTTTCTGCTGAGGGACTTTAGAAAAAAAAATTCTGGCAACTGCCTCTATTTAACTTTCTTGAAAGAAAACAACCAGCAGAGGTCAGTAAAATACCAGAATCACTTTAGCAATCTCTAGATTCCAGTCCATAGAAAATGTCTTCCACGAGCACCCGTAGACAATAATATATTTTTCAAGTCTTGCATTCTCAGTGATATGACCACCGAAGGCCTGTGTTTTTATATTAAAAATTGAGATTTGGACTATACCATTTCCTGCTGAAAGGCAATATTTCTCTCAATGTGTTCCCATACCTGGTGTGTCACGCAGTTTGGTGCTTACTTTCTCTCCATGTTAAAGAACAGTAGATGTTTCAGCACCCAGGCTAATGTGCTGCATAGCTAAATGCATATAAGGGTCTAAAGGCGAGACTGATTACTTTGCAAATGCTTGTTAACCTTTCTGGAACTCACACGGTATTAGAAAGAGAAAGAGAAAGAGACAAGATACAAAATATATATTCATTTATATAGCTATGTATTTGTATTTGTATTTGGTATTTATTAAGCACCTATATCATCCGTAGGTCTCATAGCGCTCACTAATACTCAGACAGAGAATTCAAGCAAAATGGGTGGGCTGTGCTAGAATAGCCAGGTTTTGAGGGATCTGCGAAATTTCTTATGATCGATTTCTAAGCGGAGAAGTAGAGGCAATTTGTTCCAAGTTTCTGGCGCAATTCTGAAAAAGGATCTGCCACCGTTTTTAATAGTGTGAACTTTAGGTACTATTAGGAGGTGTTTTCTAGAGGACCGAAGGGTTCTTACAGATAGGTACATTGTTAGTTTATTGGCTAGGTATTGTGGTCCTATGTTACTGAGGCTCTTATATACCAGACAGCAGAGGTTGAACTGTATCCTCTTTTTGACTGGGAGCCAATGTAGGGTTCCCAGACTGGGCACTGAGGGAGATCGCAGGGGCAGGTTCAAGACCAGTCTGGCTGCAGTATTCTGCAGGACCTGGAGCTTAGCAAGATGCTCTTCCTTAATGGAATCAAGAAGTGAGTTTCCATAGTCCAGGTGACTAAATATTAGTCCCTGTACTAGGGGCACGCGGGAGGATAGTGGAATCCACTTGAATATTTTCCTAAGACTGCACATGAGGCCGTAGCTAGTACGTACCAGGTTGTTAATGTGGTCTGACATGGAGCGTTTGCAATCTATTATCACCCTGAGATTGCGAACAGCTGTCTTGGGTGGAGGGCAGGGTCCCAGGGAGGAGGGCCACCAGTCGTTGATCCACAGTTTTGGGGCGTCCCAAAGAGCAAAATCTCTATTTTGGTGGCATTGAGAAGCAAATGGTTGTTTGTCATCCAGTCGTTTATGGCAATCATACAGTGTTTGAACCGTTTTTTAGTATCTGAGATGTCAGGTCCCAAGGTGATTAATAGCTGCATGTCATCCGTGTATGACACTGTTTGGAAGCCAACAGCTTTGATTAGCTTGGCTAAAGGGGACACGTACAGGTTAAAGAGTGTTGGGTTTCGGATGGAACCCCGTGGGACACCCTTGTCAATGGGCTGGCTTTCAGAGGAAAAGTCTCCTATTTGGACCTTTGTAGGAGCAGTCCGTCAGGTAGCTCTTGATCCATTTCCGACCAGTGCCCACAACACCAAATTCACCTAGGCGGGCCAGAAGGATGCCATGCAAGATGGTGTCGAAGGCTGCCGACAGGTCAAGTAGGACCAGTATGGCTGACTGTCTAGCATCAAGGGAGAGTCTGATGTTATCGACAATCTCTAGTAAGGTCGGTTCTGTGCTGTGAAATGCCCGGAATCCTGACTGGGAAGTATCCAGTAGGTTATTGTTTTCCAAGTGGTAAGTAAGTTGGTGGTTTACCAGTGATTCCTATACTTTGCTGAACAGGGGTAGGAGAGATATTGGTCAGTAGTTGGCTAGCTGTTTGGGGTCGGCTGTAGGTTTTTTAAGGATGAGTCTGACTATGGCCTCCTTCCAGAGAATGGGTACCGTGGATTGCGACCGTGAGTGATTGAATAATGTGGTCAGGTTGGAGAGGAGGACCGGGCCGATTTTAGTTAAGATCTGTGTGGAGGCCGGTTCGGTCAGTGACCCTGATTTAGTCCGGTTGAGTGTGGACAGTACGTCTTCTTCTGAGACTGCGCGGAACTCAGCAAGGGGGACTATGTGTTGGGGTAGGGAGTCCATATGGGTCCCTGTCGGTGGTGTGTCCTTCGGTAGAGGGAAGAGCTTATGGATGCCGTTGATCTTATTTACTAAAAAGATGGAGAGGGAGTTTACCCATTCACGGGAAGCACTACGCTGTAGTTGACAGGAGGGGGGGGTTGGCGAATTCCTTAACAATTTTGTGTAGTTCTTTCTGAGAGTTGGCTGCTTGGTGATTCTGTTTACTAAATATTATTTTTTGGCTGAGGATATATGGTTCATGTAGAGCCAATGAGTTGTTTTGTAGTGCTGTTTGTCATCAGCATCCTTTGTGTGCCTCCATTTTCGTTCTGCCTTCCTGCCAGCGAGTTTATCAATTTTAGGTTTAGAGGAAAACCAGGGAGAGAGTTTATTGGGACATTTGGTTTGTTTCTTGGGAGCGATAAGATCTAGCGTGAATGGGGGTAAAGTTTGCGGTGAAGGACACTATGTTGATCTTGTTCCAGGGTCTGCTTAATTTCGTTTTTTCATAGGGAGTGGGACAGTTGATAAGCCCTGAATATGGAACCTTATCACATAGTGATCCGACCATAGGACTGGGGCTGGTTGGTCAGTCTCTGTTTGGAGGGAGTTGGTGAAGAGTAGGTCTACGGTGTGTCCGGCCATATGGGTGTGACGCACCACCAGTTGTTTAAGTCCTAAGATGTTTAAACTAGAGATAAGATTGCTTGTGTAAGGATTGGATAGAAGCTCTGCATGATAATAAAAGTCCCCTAATAGGAGGAAGTTATCTGCAGCCAGGACATGGGGATCCATGGCCTCTGTTAGGTTGCTGGAAAAATGGGTTCTATTAAGGGGGGTCGGTAGATAAGAGCACCCCGCCAGGATTTGTTGCTTTGGTGGCTATAGTGAAGATAAAAATCTCACCCCATTCAGCCTGGAGGGTCTCTAAAGTATGGACGTTGGTGTTCGCCATAAAAGCCATGGCAATCCCTCCCCCCTTTTGTCCTTTCTGTCTAATCTTGTCAGTTCATACTCCTGGGGATGGCTATGGTGATATCGGGTTGTGAAGTTTCATTGAGCCATGCCTCTGAGATTACCAGGACATCTGGTTTCTCTGAATCCAGCAGGGACCAGATTTCTAAGGCGTACTTGAGGAGGGAGCGGGCGTTGCAGTATAGTCCTGTCAAATGTTTGAGGTTAGATGTTATAGAGTTTACATGAGTGACTTTAGTGCTGCCGCTAGCTGGTGAAGGTTTCCTGCTGAGGGGAGGCATAGTGTGGGGTGTGATACCAGTGGTCAGTGTGAAGAAGCTGGCTTCCTTGCCTTAAACTTTGTTGAGTGAGTGAAGCCCCTGTCTTGTGTATTTGAAGAATAGCAATGGGGGGGATAAGTCAAAAATTAAAGAAACTATCAGAGTGGCTGGCGACTGACAGCGGTCAGGCGCAGATGGGCTTGCCTTTGGCACGCTGTTGCGCGGGTCCGCTCGGCACACTTCCTTTTGAGAGGCAAGAAGTGGGCGGGACCGCGACAGCGAGTGAAGCGCTGACCTCAGGTGTGAGCGATCAAGAGGTGGGCTGCAAATGGTGGTGCTGGTTTCCCTCCGCACAAACTGCACTTGCTGCGGTGGACCAGGGAAGCACAGTTCTGAACAGGGGAGCGGCGCAAATAAAACAATGTATGTTGTGGTTAAAATATAAAAATAGAGATTAACAGGCCATAATTGTGCAGTCTGACCTGTCTTGAAGGTCTCTAACTGGAGATTAGTGTTCGCTGCATGCGTCAGCTCAGCGCACTTCCTTTTGAGAGGCAGGAAGTGGGCGGGACTGCAACAGTGAGTGAAGCGCTGACCTCAGGTGTGAGCGATCAAGAGGTGGGCTGCAAATGGTGGTGCTTGTTTCCCTTCGCACAAACGGCACTTGCCGCAGCGGACCAGGGAAGCACAGTTCTGAACAAGGGAGTGGCGCAAATAAAACAAGGTATGTTGTGGTTAAAATATTAAAATAGAGATTAACAGGTGACAATTGCGCAGTCTGACCTGTCTTGAAGGTTTCTAACTGGAGATTAGTGTTTGCTGCGCGCGTCCGCTCAGCGCACTTCCTTTTGGGAGGCAGGAAGTGGGCTGGACCGAGACAGCGAGTGAAGCGCTGACCTCAGGTGCGAGCGATCAAGAGGCGGGCTGCAAATGGTGGTGCTTGTTTCCCACCACACAAATGGCACTTGCCGTGGCAAACCAGTGAAGCACAGTTCTGAACAGGGGAGCGGCGCAAATAAAACATGGTATGTTGTGGTTAAAATATTAAAATAGAGATTAACAGGTGACAATTGCGTAGTCTGACCTGTCTTGAAGGTTTATAACTGGAGATTAGTGTTTGCTCAATCCTAGAACTACCTAAGTGCCTTTAGGAAGAGCGAGTGATAATCGAATCTACTCACAGACATAACTATGAACAAAAAAGATGACAGGTAGTCAATCTGCTTGATCTTAAACAGGTTAGAAAAGATGATTTTTATGATCCTGTTCTCCAAGTCAATTTACTATTCAGTTAAATGCACAATGCCCAGCTGCAGATCTGATACCTTTAATGCTGATTTATTTATAATAACTGAGCTCTGGCACAATAACTTTCCATGCCTCTTAACGAATATTTAAGTTCTGACTGACTTCCCAGTTATCAGAGTAGAGAGAGAAGGAGGTCAGGAAAGTGATGTGGCATTACATCCATCCACTTTCACATTAAAGAAGTAAGGGGCATATGTATCAAAAAAGCGATTTGCGATTCTCAAAACGTGATTTTTTTTGCCAATTGCATTTTGAAATCGCAACCCGCAATGTAAATAAAAAGTCGCAAATAATTTGTGATTTTCAAATATTCTCAGAATACACTGCGAACCCGCTATTAGCGATTCCTTATTCGCGAAATGGCAAATAAAGAATCGCAAAAATAGGGAATCTGCAATTCAGGTGCAGCTTGATGACATCACACCCAGGAAGTGGGAGAGCCATGCTACACCTGATTGCCTGAGGCTGAGTCAGAGGCTGCGAGGAGAGGCAGAGAAGTGAGCACAGCATTTCAAAACACCAACAATGGATTCCCAGGAGATAGAGAAGGACAAGGAGAGGGCAGTGAGAAAGAGAAAGCATAAGTTCAGCGAGAGGGATCAAGAAGTGCTGATAGAGGAGATGGTAGTAAGCCATGAACTATTATTTGGCAAAAAGGCACTCCGTGTCCCAGAGTCCAGAAGAGGAAAATCTGGCTGGATATCCAGGAGAAGGTAAATGCTGTTGGTGTGACCCAGCGCACTGTTGAGGAGCTGAGAAAGAGATGGTACGACATGGGCCAAAGGTCCAAGGAGAAGGTGGCACCCCAGGCAGGCGGCAGCTAAGAAGACTGGTAGGGGAACACCAACTGCAATCGAGTTAACACCCTATGAGGAGTTGGTGGAGTCCACCCTCCTGCCTGAGAGCGTCAGTGTTGTGGCTGACATAGACAGCTCCGCCCCTGCAAACACCATCCAAGGTAAGATGCATGCCAAATGCAGCCGCACACATCACCATCCCATTCACACACTCAGGAATGCACCAAACACAAAGTACTCATGCTACTCTGGTCCACTTTTTCCAGCACACATAGCAATGCATCATGGGAGATGTAGTCAGATGCATCACACAGTGGGGCAATGAGACACAGCAATGTTGAAGCAGTATGAGACATCCTGTAAAGGCAAAAAGCGATAGATAGCAGTTAGCCAATACAAATTGAGAAAACTTTATTGAGCGAGAAATGCAGACCGTGTCACAAAATCAAAATGTGCCTTGTTTATCCACAGCATAACCTGGGACACAGGATGACAGTGCAGGAGCTGAGGAGGTGAAACATATGAAGGAGCAGGCAGGGCAGGCGGACCCCGATGATACCACAGAGACCACATCTGTCCCACCGAGAAAGCACACCATTGTGGCACCACTACCACTTCTTGAGGTAGAAACACAGTCCACAGGGGAGGATGTTGCTCAGGCTGAGTTAGGGCAGCATGCGGCACTGCAACATAGAGAGCAAGGATCTGTGAGACGCAGGCCAAGGGCGAGCACCAGCGCTGCAGCAAATGATGAAGCCACAGTGTTTGCCGGACTGGAGGGCAGCATGCTGAAGATACAGCGCCTGCAACAAGAATCAATGCTTTCCATTAACCGGCAGCGGGTCTCAGTGAACAACAGCCTACGTTACATTGGGGAGGGCATCATGGACATGGCAGGTGCTATCCGAGAACTGTGTGCCACAATGAAGAAGGACCAGGCAGCCAGGTGCAGGGTCAGCCAATGTTTGGACATCCATTTGAACACCAACACCAAGGCGTTGAACTGCCTGTGCACTGCCAGGAGCCAGCTGTCACGTCGCACCATGAGCATGCAAGTGGAGATGGCCCACTGTAGCCAGGATGTGGTGAAAGGCCTGGTGCAGGTCACCACCGCTGTGGAACAACTGCAGACAGCCAACACAGGTGGCACAGCACTCCTGGGCTCAGGGAGGAGTTGTCCAGCCAGAGCAGCATCAGCCCACCATTGCCCGAAACAAGACGGCGCAGTGGGAGACAGGGTGCAACACCAGAGTAGTCAAGGGAGGGCAGTCAGCACCCAGAGCGGGTAGCAGCAGGGCGTTCCAGGAGGAGATGAACTGACATCACTGAGTCAAGCAAATGGGTGAAGCAACCCATTCAAACCGGACTCCTGACTTGCATACATACCTGCACTGCGGCCATAACATGTGCTCCGTATAGCGACACTCATGGAGTCTGTCAGGCTGTGTGACAAAATATTATCCTGCAGCTTAGGGATTGAATAAACACAGACCTGCAACAAAATATCTTTTGCATCATGTCATTATTACTCACCTAGAAATAGTTCTGCGTGATCTCATTCCGTCTCTGTCGTCCGGCAGGTGCCCCAACTCCAACTGCTGGTCTGCCAGGGAGACCTGGGCCCTCATCGTCAGAAGTTTCAGTACCAGTTAGTTCTACTGGGATGCCTTTGTTCATAGCTATGTTGTGGAGCATTGAACAGGTAGCTACAATCTTGCAGCAGGTCTCTGGGCTGTATTGGAGTGCTCCTCCGCTTTTATGAAGGCGTCGGAACCAGCTCTTCAGGATCCCACATGTCTGCTCTATTACACAGCGCATAGGTTTGTGTGCGCGGATGAATCTCCTCTCTCTTTCATTGGCTGGATTGAGGTATGGTGTCAGGATGAAGTCCCGCACTGCATATTAACTGTCACCTGCAGGAATGGAAACAAGAGGTGAGTAAATGCCACCCACCCCGGTGATGTGCTGTTTTTTGGAATGTTTGACATGCATTTACCTAGCAGATAGCCCTCACCAAACTCGCCAGCATTGAGACGTCAGTATATCCCACTATGCCTAAAGATAATAGAGTCATGAGTACTGCCTGGGTATTTAGCTACAATATCATTGATGATATATTTGGCATTGCAGATGACCTGTGTGCTTAGCGAATGATATGATTTTCGGTTTCTGAATACATATTCATTGTTTAATGGGGGTGTGAGGGCCACACGGGTCCCATCTGTGCAGACAATTACATGGGGGAATTGTGCAATCTGGTAGAATTCCAGTTTTGTTTTCTGTAATGCCTGTTGTGTGCTGGGGAATTGTATGTGATGTTGTAGCCTCTGTACCATTGCATCTAGGAATGGAATAAGTGCAGCAGACTACTCTGGGAGACCCCACCTGCTACTGCTATCACCCCTTGAAAACTCCCTGTGGCCAGTAAGTGCAGTGAGCACAGGACCTGCACATGGGTTGGAATTGTTTAGGTCCTGCGTGTTGGCTGTTCCAGATGGGGTTTCAGCTCCTCTATCAGGTCTAAAATGGTATTTGAGTCCAGCCTGTACTTCTCATGGATCTCCTCCTCAGTCTGCTGGAACAGAGTGCTGCGCACTGTGAAGATCCGTTCCTGTCGCCTCCTCCTCCTCTGTGCTGCTGCCCAAATTTGCAGCCTCCTGGCTATCACATATAGCGCTGCCATTGTGGAAGTCCCTGTTGCATTGTGGGCTTGTTTATAAAACTTGCACCTGGTTACCACCTGCACTGAATTGGTGTTAAATTTGCTGTGCAAAGTTGCGATTTTCACAAATTCGCAATTTGTGAGTTTTTCATATATTGGTTTGCGTATTCTCAAACTGCGATTTCTCTGTTTGCAACTTTTTCAGGCTGCGTATCGCAGATTGCGAATTTGCAAGAAGAATTAGCCGATTTCAGGCCTCGCAAAATATGAAATCGCTAAAATTTCAATTTTCTATTTTGCAATGCGAAAATGTGTCATACATAGCGATTGTCTATTTGGCACTTGCACACACTGTTTTTTGTGATTAGCAGTGTTTGCGTTCGCAAAATAGTTTCAGACGTATGCCCCTTAAACTCTAGTCACACAAATTGCTTGAGATTTTAAAAGTAGCCTTGTCTATATCTCATCTAGAATCTTTCTACATGCCCATTATCTACCTTTCAGTGAGAACGCACAAGTTCCTAGTAGAATTCGCCAAATACCTCACAAATCATTAGACGCCATGCAGGAGAATCCTGTATATAGGTGACTTTATTATGTAGTGTAATAATCAGTGACAACCCGTGCAGGAAAGTGCGGTGGGGCGGGGGGAGGAGAGCGGGGTGTGTGTGAAAGGGACAATTACATTATCCGAATTGGAATTTCTTTGTACCAGTTGAGCAAAGTTCAGGATTCAATGCCCTACTTTACAGCCAAAAGCTCCTTCCACAGGTGGTGAGTGAGATCTTGAAATTTCGGCTGCTATCTAGAAAATAAGTGCAGTTAATATTATAGTGTATGATATAAAGCACACTTTCACAATTTATGAATATGCTTTAAAACATCTCTAGATGATGTAATGCCTCTTAAAAATAAGAAATCCTTTCACAAGCGCTAGGACGCCTGCGGGTAGCTATCGCGCTTTACAAAAACATATTCCATTCCATTCCAAAACCCATACCTTGGTTCACAGATGGTCTGGTCTATAAAAGAAAATAACTCAGGAGGATTGAATGATGCTGGCCTGGGGAACAAAAATAACAATTAAAGCTCTAAGAAGGGAACAATTAAATAGGAAAAGATACAAGTCAGACATCAATAAAGCTAAATAACAACACATATTGAATGCAATCAACAGTGTTCTAACTACATCCATGATCTAATGAAATGTTTAACATTCTCAAACTTAATACTAAATCTCTGAGTGACACAAGTTCTCCTCCCTCAATCTTTAGCTGCAATCACTTTATTTGCTACTTTATTTCAAGGCAGTTGTTAGCTATTTGTCACCAACCAGAGAACCAAATTTCTATTTGATCTTGGAAGTTTACCCATCTGAAATTTTCAAACATGTACAACAAATGCATGATTTTGCAGCTATCATGCAAACTCTTAGGATTTCACCAGAATTCAGTCTATGGACTCCAATGCTATCCCCATTCCTTCCCTTTTCAGTTAAATAAGATCTGTATTGAAGGGCAGCATCTAAAGTGAAGGACAGGGGGTAAAAAGGAAAGAAGGTAGAGTTAGAGCAAAAAAGAACACTCCGTTAGTGTCTCAAACTGCTGACAACGGTATCAAGACTGGTGGAAAGCATGCAGCAAGGACCTTTGGTCTGCAGTGGGCCAACTGGTAACCCCTGTAATGATTTCTATGCTTAAAAACGTACAGTACCTATACTCTCATGTATTTCATATACGTCATTTCAAATGCAAATATGTATTTTGGGGTGGGTAATGTTACACACGCATCTTATTGCTTTTGTTTTTAGTAATTTGATGGACATAAATTCGTGGAGTGGGTGTCGTGTTCTAATCTAGGACCCCGATCAATATTGTGACCTTATGCCCCAATACGGCTATAATCCATCCATACCCCTAAAATGGCATAAACGATCAGAGCCATATTTCAGAAACTCATCTCTGGCATAAACGATCAGAGCCATATTTTCAGAAACCTCGCCTCTGCAGCTCATTACAGTAGATGACACAGCAGAAGCCACTATCTTGGATTCCTAGATTACACACTGAGTTCTTTCACCAGATGAACCCCCCAGCAACCTGGGAAAGCCCCGCTTGCTATGTTTTGATTAGTAATAGAACTCTAATGAGCACTGTAAGAACGACCGGTTCTTAGTGACATCTTTATTGACGTCTTATATCCAAAAACTTACGTCAAACCAGGCACCTTTCAGGTATAAATAATACCAGCATTGCCTTAACCTCTTGGCTGCTAAGGCATTATTCTTCTGCTCATTTAATTTCCATTGAAATCAATGGAAAGTCCATGACGAGTTACCCTTGTCATTAGCAGCCAAGAGGTTAAGCAAACGCGACTGCGGTGGTGGTAGAAAATACAGGAGCAGAACAGCTGTCCCTTGCAGAGCCCAGCAGATGCGAGAAGCCCACGGACGCTGCCCCTCCTCCTCCTCTTTGACGTGCTGAAAAAGACGCTGTCTTTTCTCCTGCTGAGAAAATCCAGCCTACCCTTGCGGGTGACTGGGATATCGAGTCCTGAGAGGAGATACAAGACCTCCAACATTCTATTCCAGAGTTACTGTGTTGACTAAACCCTTAGAGAGAATTCTTGCAGCAAACTCTTGGCAAAACCAACTTAACTTAAACTGCTACTTACTTACTCCCTCCCATGTTTTGGGCTTAGGTCAGGTACACCGGGGTAGGCGTAGTTAGAAGCACCAGTTGAGTACGTTAGCTAAATGTATATATGAATGTATATATTTTATTCATTTGAAACCATTGTATGGCTAAGAAACCATATCAATGCTTTTACAGTATTATTTCGCAATCCTCCTTTTACTGTACGCACTTTTTATAATAACAAGTCTTGCAATTGTGGCAATTCATTTCTCTTGCACGAGAAGAAAGACTGTTCAATAAATATTACCTTTTTATTGAAAACTCCCGTCTCTCTATTTCTCTGCATCTTGGTGAAAGTAATCTGCACAACTGCCTGAGTGAAATAGCTGTCTATTGTTTCACACAACTCTAGAGATTGACTCTTATTCTAAAGGAGCAAAGTTATCATGTTTATGCGGTTGTTGGAAAACTGAATCCCTTCTTGTCTGAGCCAGGGGAGCTGATCACTCCCTATTCAGTCAAGAAAGTTTCCAGTGACCTCTGAGCTAGTTGGTAACAAACCCAATTAAGTTTAGCATAGTCAGTAGAGACCTGGAAGACCGCACTTCTACGTCTAAACTGCTGTTTATGTTATTCCAATGCGCAGGGCCTATAGGGAAAATAGGAACTACACTGCACTAAGAGACAAGGTACCATAAATCTAAATCTACCAGTGTACAACAGGATACAATGTCATATGAGTACAGTAGAATGGCTTACCGGTCGATGGAAGCGGATAGGATGTGATAAGCCCCCAGATGATCAGGATTAGTCTGTGAACTGAATATGAAAATCCGCTCCGAAAAGTAGAGATGCCAAAAACCAGGCTGATAAAGAGTGTTTGAAGCTGGAACAGGAATTTCTGGATGGTTGCAAGCACAACTCAGTATCTGTGGAGAAAAGGTTTAAACTGAACTGTTTGAACCACCCAAGAGAACCAAAGTGGAGCAAAACAAAAATTTAGGACCCTGCCACATAATGAAGAGCAGCACCAAAAGTTGTTGCACTGCATTGCATGACAGGGAGAGAGGAGAATTGTTTGCTCTAGCATCGGCATAAAATCAGCATGCCGAGCATCACACGCACATCTTTGCACCATGGTAAAAGGGGGGTTGCATGAGTCTAGCATAGCTTTTGTAGTGGAAGGGCACCCTTCCAGTACAAAATACTATGTCTAGGCAAACTGTAAAACGTTTCCTACTTTGTATGTGTTGTACAGTGTAGACTGTATTCAATGGCAGAAAGGAAAGGAGAAATAAAAGTATTCTCCTTTTAACGTCTACTTCAAAGTGCCATTAATTTTTGGCGCAAAACTCTGTCTACTATTATTAATAGATAGGATTTCGCATCAAAAGCATACTTGGTAACACAGGAACTCCCATGTACCATCCATGTAACACGCCTTTGGCGTAGAGTAATGCAAAGCAGCCCTTTGTGCTACTTTGTGTTACTTTTACGCAGCTTTTCAATGCAAAACAAATTTTACGCTGGAAAGTAAATCCAACAAAAACATTTTGCACATGTTTGTGTTACTTTTGTGTTGCAAACTCAGTGCAAAAGGTTTGTATATCTTGCCCGAATGGTGTCAACAACAGGTTGAGAATAAATAACCCATCAACCACTATTCCATGATGGGTCACAGGCAAAGTGTAGTACTGTGACTGGTGGTTAAATCCTCCCAGCATTTACTAACCCAACTGTGTCCAGAACCTTCCATCTCCCGTCAGAATGGGCCAGCTTTTCTGTAATGTTCCGGCTCATCTGGAATGTTCTGTGTGTTTCCACCTTTCCTCAGAAGTGTTGATCTGTGTTACCCATTGACTTCACCCTTGTTCACCTCCCCAGCCGCCACTGGGCCATGTGTCACAGTGTCCAAGGCCGGCCTATAGTAAGCTTGCATTAGGGAAGTCTAAGAAATGTGACCACGCCACTGCAAGACTGGATATTATTCCCATAGAGCTATAACTCTGCAATTCTTTACACCGTCAAGTTAAATAAATATATTAATTTCCATCTCTTCTCATTTTGTGGTATCCACTTCTCAACATTTCTCCTCGAAATTAGATCTCTGATGAGACTCTAAAAAGGGGTCAAGATATGCTCTCTGCAGAGCCTTAAGTGCTCTCTTCAGACCAGACACAAATGTACTATGGGTGGGTAAAGTGATAAAAAAGTATGCCTCCAATCAATTGAACACCTTTCTACAGGAACCTAAACTACTTGTGCCATATCGGTAGGACTTTCAAAAGACCATAGTGCAGAATGTGCAGCCCTCAAAATACCCTATGACGTTCTCTCTATCATTGGCAGAAGGAGTCATGTATAAACTCATTCTCCTTGATTTGACATTGATATTTTAATCTGTAGATCATCAAACATAAATTAACCAATGTGATCAATACATTAACAGCATAGGTGCAGTTCTTCACTGGTTCTCATCTTACCTCTGAAACCCAAAACACTTGTTAAGGACCAGCAACTTCAACTTCTAGCAACTTCAACTCCAAAAGTGGCCCTGTGGTATATGGTGTACTCCAAGTCTCTATCTCAGCACCTACCCATTTCAGCATATATATGGAGCCACTAAGAATATTTCTCAAAGGGATAACCTTACAATGCATCTGTATGCCGGTAATAGACAACTAAATCTGAAAATATAATTGCTTCATGAGGAACTTTTAAATGTTGCTTATCAAGACTTCAAGATTGGATGTTTTAGATCTTGTTCAAGTCAAATCCTGAAATATATCAATTTATTTTCCTCTATAGATCTAATGACATTAACAGGAATGCTAACTGGCTTTTGAATTTGCAATCTCTCAGGGCCAGATGTGCGACCCTTTCATTTAGCGCCTCGCAATTTGCGACTCATTGCAAGTCGCAAATTGCAAGGCGCTAAATTAAATGTACAACAGTGTTATTACACTGTTTAGCAATTCCCAATGGGGTCGCAAATTGCGAGGCTCATTAATATTAATAAGCCTCTCGCAATTTGCGATCCCATTGGGAATGGCAGGCCGGCCCAGGGATGATGGCCTGCTGGGCTCAGCAGACCACCATGTCTGGGACTGCTTTTTAATAAAGCAGCCTTTTTTTTGTAAATACTGCCCATTTTCCTTGATGGAAAATGGGGTGCATTTAAAAAAAGAAAAATTAAATGATTTTGTTTCATTTTTTAAGGGCAAGCAGTGGTCCCTGGGACCACTACCTGCCCTTAAAAAATATTTTAAACTACAGTCACAAAGTGGAAGGGGTCCCCAAATTGCTACTGCATTACCACCCTCTTTAAGAGGGTGGTAATTTACAAGTGTTTTGCGACCACAATTGCGGTCACAAAACATTCATACAAAGCAGTGGGGACGCAATTAGGAAGGGAACCCCCCTTCCTGATTGTGACTCGCAATTCCTAAATAGCGAGTCGCAAATGAATTGCGACTTGCTATTTAGGAAATGCACATGACCAACAGTGATTTTGCATGCGCAACGGGTTAGCAAACCAGTTTGCGCATGCAAAATCAAGTTGTACATCTGGCCCTTGGTTTCTCTTCCTTACTTGCTAGCTATTGAAACCCCTGTGCATCTGGCTGGATAACCAGTTTACCAAGTCATGTCATTCATCGCACACAGCGTCTGCAGCCAGATCACCTTTGTACTCTTAAAAGTTTAAGTATTTTCTTAATCCAGTGGACATTAGGTGGTCTGTTCATGCTGTTGTGGTGTCTCGTATTGACTACAGAAATTCAACTCTGATTGAAGAGTGAAAATTCAAACTTGAGCCACTAAAAGCAGTTTTTCATTTGCCAATCAGATTGGTCTCTGGAACAAACTAATTTGACCACATCACCCATGCTCAACGAAAAACAGCCAAATACCTGCAAAACTCATTAAGAGAGTTAAGAAACAAATAATCCTTCAGACTAGAAACCAAAATGTTTTTACGTGCTGGACTGCTACCCAATCTTTCTCAGCTGCTACCCCAGCGCTTTGGAATTTCCTGCCAGAGGAGATAAGAAGCACTACGGACCTCTTTTTTAGTTGCACTCATACCATGAGTCTCACTTGTTTAATACATTCCTGACTCAGTAACCAGCTTCTTCCTCTTACTATCATTTTCTCCAAGCTCTAGAGCCTTATATCCCTTCTTCCATTCTGTTCTCTACAAGTCTACCAATCTCGATAGGTTAACACAGTTCTAATGGTTGAGAAAGAGATACAAATATTACCTTTGTAACGATATTTTTCCCTTCACCCGTCATCTACAGTTATTCAGTCTTTTATGATTGTCTCTCTCTTACCATCATGTTTGTTGATATACCTTCTCCCAGGGACACCTTTTATACCTCTCAAACACTACTTCCGGACTCGTGAACTCTCTAAACGTCATGTTGTCTGGTCGCACCTCCTTTGGTTCTCTTCTCACATCTAACCATGCCATCCCAATGCTCTTACTCATCTCAGCTTTCCACGTGTTCTTCCAAAGAAATGCAAAATGAAGTATTTTATTCAGTTCCCTTTGTCTCACCTTTTAGCACTTGTACATTGTATGTAAGCTCAATTCAAATGTTGGACTGAACCTGGAACCCTGTTCAGCTATCCTGATGTTCAAGTCGTGCAGTGTAAGAGAGAACCTGTGCTTTAATTTGTTAGCTTCATCGTTAGTCGTGTTGACACCATTTTGGTATGCTGGGCTATATAAAAATGTAAAATACGAATAACTTTGTTTACAGTTTAATGTAGCATGCATCCTTATTCGTTCATATGCTCTGATTCTATAAGTTGCAATTTCAGGGTAGTTTTCAATTCATGAGTAACGGGCAAGCACAGATCTTGGGTTACAGTGAATTGCAGTGATAGGGACTTAGAAGGTATAGAAACGAAATATCTGTATTGCACATGGTGGTTTGTGGGTTACCAGCATGTGTTGGTTGACAGAACCCAAATCCCTGATTGATTTGTAGCCAGGAAGTATGCTGGAACAGGATGCTGCAAACTGATGTGTAATACCTTGAAAATAATGCTCAGAAAAATTGTGGATAGCCTCTTTTTTCCCTGAGAGCCATTCTGCTTTATGATGATGGGGCATGGCAGATGTATGCCTAGGAAGGTTGAAGTGGATTCTGGTTCAAGGGTTGAACCCCATGTCTAATGCGCAGAAAGAATATTGCAGGAGTTTACAAGGATTTGTTTGCAGTTATGCAATTTACTGTGTACTAGAAATTGATTAGTCCCTTAGAAGAACAATGGAGACATGGTCACATGTTTCCAATGTTAATTAATTGATGTAAAGGTTGTGGTAGTGACATATGGAAGAGTAGTAAATAAAAGCCGAGCTACATTCAGTTGCGTAACGAAAGTTGAGGGGGCCCCCCTGCAAGGTACACCCAATCTGGAGCTCTCATGCCTGAGTACTGTGCATAGGGGGCCCCATGCAGATCGGGGCCCCCCCACAATGCTGGGCTGCGGGGGCCTGTGTTACACCCCTGGCTACATAGAAGGCTGGGGTTTGCCTCTTGATTTAGAATTCATTGCAGCTGTTTTTTCAAGAATAGTCTAGACTTTCAACTGTGAAAATAGAACTTACTATTCCTATTAAGTTTTATGGGTTTCTGTAAAAATATAATTCTATTGAGCTTCTGAAAATTATTATAGTACATTTTCAGGTGCCATCATAAATTATTATTGGGAGTGGTTCTTCACTCTTGAGGTTAAAATTCAATGAGAGACAATACGTTTTTTGGACCTCACTATCAAGCGTCGGTCATCAGCCTAGCCAATAACTGGTCTGCATTTTTATGGCCACTCCTTCTGGCACACCATAACTTTTTAGGTTAAAGTGATGACTGGCGTCTTCCAGGTCTTGGTTGTTCCTTTTCAAGAATAAGGTTGCCTCAGACTGAGACTTGACAGTAGTCTCCTGTGTTGCCAGATGCATCTAATTGACCCTAATACACCTCAATATGTGTCACATGATCAATTATTTGTAGTGCCCTGCCCACAACTGCCACCCTCTCGGTTATGCAAGGAAAACCTTTTTTATCATTGTAATGTGGAAGCCCATGTCAGAAGCCATTACGCGGTCCAGAGTATTGTCAATAAAACCACTGAAATTTGAAATCTCTGTGAGAACAGCTCTAAATATTATAGGTTGGTAAACTGTGGGATGCATGAATACTCCCCACAGCTGATAATTAGTGCATACTTTAATTGACAAATGGTACCATCAAGGCAATGGCAGAATTGAGATTAACATAGGCTTTGGATAGAGGGTTTCTTGGATTTTACTTCACCCTAAAAAATTGATTACATTTTATAAATGGCTCAGATCAGTGACTCAAGCAGAAGCATGTGGAAAGAAAAGGTTTTAGTATGTATATGTCTTGAGCTTGCTATATAAAATGTAGTATAGGTGATGAATATGCTAAGATTAGTCTTGTGAACGCAGGCTTCACCTCTGTGGTAGGCTTCATACAAGATCTTCTTTGGAAAGTGCACTCTCAGAGCTAGGATCTTTCAGAGTGCACAGACATGTACAATGAGAACAAAGGTTTAATATTTGAGAGTGAAGAATATATGTTTTTGGTCTGCAATAAAGCTGCAACTGCAAAAGAAAATAATCAACATTGCTGCCCTAAATCATCTAAAGTTCTAGTGTCTACAAATGTTGAAAGTAAACTTTTGCTGGGGTGCCCAATAATTAACACAGACACTCACGTATGTGGCATTTACCCTCTTGCACTGCTTCCTCACCCAAAATCATCATGGGCCAATGAGACCCTTTTCATCACTGATGCAAGATGTGCCTCACCCTCTATTGCTACTTCCTGTATTATGTGATGCCATGATGCATCTTGCAAGACACAGGACTGCAGGTCAGAGGATGCGAAAATGCAGTAACCTGGCAGTTAAGATCCAGCAGGAGTGATAGCAGTTTCCACACATTGCCAATCCACAGTTAACATCCCACTACTATCTTGTAGGTTTGCGTAAGTGCAGGGAACGATGAATGGGAGAGAGAAACAGGGACACTGGATATTGCCATGCTGCCTGGCTGCACAGCTGGAATGAGTCCACACAGCAGGATCATTGAAACGTAACATTAATAGAAGATAAATAGCAGGACAATTGTATGGACATTGGAGTTTTAACTTCATATATCGTGTATGGTATTCTTGCTGACACTCTGTATCTCCACATTCTATCATAAAGTGAAACTTGATTTTTCTTCTGAATTGATGCACAATTAAGGTTCATATAGTTAATGTGAATCACCCTGGGGTTTGTCTGATAAAGAGTGCCTCAATATAAGTAAATAGCATTTCATACTTTGGCAACGTTCAAGTCGATAAGTGGATATCTGCAATTTAAAACGCATTTGTTGTTTATACTCCTGGCCATCATATACATGCTTGGATTAATATCAGTAAACAATAATTCTATGCCAACATAATTCAATGGTAGTTTACAACAAGAAACAGTTCATGACACCCACAGGTAACTGCTTATGGAATCACATGCAGCAAAGTTGATAATCCTAATGGATGACTCCTGGTTAAAACAACTAAATGCTATAGAGGCCATAATCCAATGGAAGACTCCTTGTCAAAACAAACAATTGCAAGTCTATATACTTGTGAGATACTTCTCAGCTTCCTAGTTGTTTTTCTTCAACTTAACGGAAGAATGGGTATCAAAGATTTCAACAACAAGTACCAGCTGCAGAAACAATATATGATGATTACCTATCAAGGATGGCATAGACCATGAGGAACTTTTGCTGTATGCTTTCAAGATGGCTGGCACCATTGACAAGACTTTTGAGAGTCCTGTGGCCCCATGGGACATATAGCCCTTCTTGTCTTTGTGCAGGTGTTTAAAGGTTCTATTGAGATAGGAGACTTCTGTCTAAGCAGCACCCACATGCCGTGCACCTCCCATCGCCTCACCTCCTGAAGACATGCACGTTCAGGATTCTGGGTATAGCGTTGCGCCTGTGTTAAATTCCTGATGGAGGCATCCCATGTTGTTACTGCCTTCCTGTGCCCCAGAAGAAGAAGCTATCTGGAGCAAGCATGCCATTGAGGAGGAGGCAGAAAGAGAAAGAAACAATAGAGTCCAAGGCTGCAGAGAGGCAGGGCAGGATGGAGCCAGTGCTAGGAGTCATCCGGAGAAAGGATTCCCTTAACAGCCTGTGAATGACAAACAGGCAAACACAGATATATTCCTGTTTGTCTTAGTGGAAGCAGTGCTCTTGATTACACTAAGGAGAACCTCTGAAAGAACCTTCCATGACAACAATGTTTCTTTGATCTACAGATCAGTCCTCTGGCTGTAGGCCTGGTAGTTTGTAAACACTATGTGGAAAATAGGAGCTATCAATTTGAGACTATCTTTGAGATTAGGATGGCCTGTCATTCTTCTTGATACTGTGATTTACTCAAAACACGAATGCTAAGTCTAAGCATTGTGCATGTTACCCATACATTTATATTGTTTTTCGAGATTTCCTGTATTTTGCCACATCAATAGATATAATTTACAAGTAATTTTACAATTGGTTGGTTTTCCATCATGGGAAGGATATGTGCTTACTCAGAAATGGGGTCCGGTTCCTGCTCTGCCCCCCACCAAACTCCTAGCTCAGCTCACAACACTTATTCTGGTAAGGAATCATAATACAAGTGAAGAATATACTTCCAGTCCCTGGGCACAAGAGCGCAGTGGATGTATTAATCAGGATTCTGCATTGAGCAGAAATCCATCACAGTCTATTCGTCTGCAGTGGCACCATGACACTCGGGAGGCATCATTCATGCTCACCTGTTTGGTATAATGAAGTACAAGCCAGAACTGTCTGCAAAAATAAAACATGTCCTGAGCTTTCATCTGTCAGATGCAGTTTGGAGTGCCAAGAAAAATGGAAATAGCAGAGTATGAAGCTGAGGAATTGAAAAGGTATAGTGCAATCTATAGTGAGAGTCATTGGGGATTAATTTTGGTGTTTGGAGAAACACCACCGTAATCTTCTCAGTTTTCGTTATTCTTCATTCTTCATTCTATTACTCTCAGCTCTTAGTTACAGTATGCCATTTCACGCTTTCACCAGTTTTGTTCCATTCTCCCATGATTAGGCTGAGTTTTTCTTATTTTATGTACCTGCCTCTGTCGGTAAGTAACATCTTATTTCTTTCTCAGAGTATACTGGAAGCAATCACGACCCTGAGCAGAAATTTCCTCATTTTGCTCTAATTTACCTGTACTCGGATGACCATAGAGAAGATGCAGCATTCATGACACGTTTGTTCTTTTTTTTATATTATTGCATTTTAAAAACAAAAAAAAATAGGTGATATTACACCATATGGCCATTATATTTTGTCTTATGGGGCAGAATACAACATTTCTTGCACTTTTCACACCATGTTTATTCATGTGAGCTGTTAAGTGTCAAAAGTACGTTTATTGAAGATAGTTTAAAGCACAAATAGATAATGCATTACAGTATAGGGTTAGAGTATAATTGAAACTATTACATGAGTACTGTATTAGGGGAGGGCGGAGGAGTGGTATACATGGTTTGAAAAGTGCACAGTCTGGTGGTTACATATAAACATTTAATACATTGTATAAAAAGAACAGTAAGCCAAATAAGACATTGTTATTAACACTAAAGTGGAAGTCAACGAGGTTGAAGAACTTCTTGTTGAACAGGGGTGCATGCAAAGGTTTGTATTGCATGGTCATTCCAAAACAATTGTAGCAGGAGACAATAAGATGAAACGTCTCAAAACAAGTGATGCATGGTGCACGTATACTGTATCTACCACCATGGTTAAAAAGATAGTTTGGTTATAAATCTTCAATTGTGTGTCATCTGCTGAAATGCAACTGCTAGTAGCAAGTCCAATAAACGTACATTAGATGAAGTGTGACCCGATCATCAGGTAAACAATCTAAGAAGATGTTAGTGATCGAAAAAGGTACTGTGGAGTGAAAAATTGAAATAATTTTAGTCCTAACCTCTGTCCAGAAATCTTAAACATTGAGACATGTAAAAAGTAAATGTTTTAAATCAGCTTGTTCTAATGAACATGTCCAACACATCTCAGGAAGTTCTGAATAAAGCTTATGCAAAACCATAGGAGATAGGAGAAGTCTGTTGTATATAAAAAAAAGTGTTTGTGTGGTGTTTGCCATTCTAGTGGACTTCCTAATTTTAGCCAAATTTCTTTTCCAAAGTGAGACAGACCACTCCGTTCCCAAATCGTGTTTCCAAGATATCTCTGTTCTTGTTTTGTCTCTATCTGTGGTGTTTGATTGTAAATAGGAATATATAGTAGAAGCTTTGGGATTGGTATGCAAACGGACTTGTAAGTGATTAGGAGAGGATGAAGCATAAAGAGGATAAGATTGAAAGTGAGTATAGGCAGCGGAAAGAGCATTTTGTAATAGTTTATATTTATGTTGAAACAAAGGGCGAAAATAGTACAAACTCGTAAGAAAGATATAGGAGTGTTATGATCAAAGAGCTGATTAACCTAAATTAGGCCTTTTTTCCTCCAGGATTTCCAATAAATAGGCTTATTGGTAATTAGTATGAACCTGCTATGCCAAATAGTAGAAATAACAAAAGTATTAAGAACCGTGTGAGCAAAGGATAGTATAGGCTCTAGCAATTTACATGAATGCTTCAAAATAGGAGTGGTTTGCAAGTGAATGACAAACATTCTTGAAAAGAGGAAGGGGAAAGAAAATCCTTTTCATTGTCAACCCATAGTGGACAATTGGTTGGAGAATCTGAAACCCAATAAGAAGATTGTTGCAGTAAAAAAGCCTTGTGGTATTTAATAAATTCAAGGAAGTTTATACCACCATCAGATTTGATTTTGTATGCATTAGTTTTGACATTGACATATGAGGTTGTTTATTGTTCCAAAAAATGGAGGAGAGTATGGAGCTAATCTTCTTGAAAGATTTATGCAGTATAAAATAATAGGAACAAGGATCATTTTAATACTATCAAGTCAGCCCCTCCACAAGAGATATAAGGGGTGCCATCTACCAGTACATTTAGTTAACTTATCAATATGTTTCTCTATGTTCAATGATAAAGAGGTTTTAATAGATTGAGTGAACCACAGGCTACGGAATTTAATATGCTTAGAACTCCATGTAAAGTTGTATGCTAAAACCTCATGTTTAAACGTATATTTAGTCAGGGGTAATATTTTGCCTTTATCCTTATTCAACGTATAACCGAATACTGAACAGTAAGGTAACTTCATGGCACAAAGCCAGGATTGATGATTGAGGATGTGAATGAAAAAATTAAACATAGTCAGCGTACGCTGCTAGCTTTAACTGCAGACTATTATGTGCAGAACCATGAATATCTTGATTCTGTTTTACATTAGATAAAAAGGTTCTAACACCAAATAAAAAAAATAAGTGAAACAAGGTATCCCCGATGAACATCTCTACTTAAAGTGGAGAATGAGGCAGTGAGGCCATTTGCAAAAATAGCTCCTTGTGGTGATGTGTAAAGAAAGGAAATCAGAGAAACAATTTTTGGTCCAAATCCAAACCATTTGAGTGTAAGAGAGACAAAAGGCCAATAGGTTCGGTCAAATGTTTTCTCTGTGTCTAGAGCAATTGCTGCTAAAGGTTCAGATAAATGAAATACTTTTGATAAAATGTAAAAAAAAAGCACGTAATATTGGAAATATATCTTCCCTTAACAAAGCCTGATTGTTCTTTACTGAGGTGTCCAGGGAGAAAGGAATCTAATCTTAAGGCTAGAGAAAATCTTATAAACAATGGTAACAAGTGAAATAGGCTTATAATTTTTTAAGTAATGGGGGTCTTTATCCTCCTTTGTAATAAGCCAAATAAGAGCATCAAAAAAGGAGCCAGCAAAATTGTGTGAAAGTGAAAAAGAGGTAATGAGAGCATGTAATTTTGGAAGAAGTAACTGAGAAAAGTGTGTAAAGAATTCCACTGTAAATCCATCTGGACCTGGGGCTGTGTCCTTTTTGAGTATATTCAATGCATTGTGTAGTTCTGTCTGTGTCGTATCCGAATCTAATGTTGTAAGATCATGTTGAGTACCAGAATGCTTTTGGATATTAGGAAGGTAATGAGTTAATGTCAGAATCATAGGGTGAATCCTTCGGCATATATAGTGTCTTATAAAACTAGACAAATTCTTCCAGAATATCTGAGTCCTTATGTTTCGATATCTGTTGTGCATCTGTAATTGATAAAAGTTTGAGTTTTTTACTCTTAACTTTAAGATAATTTGCAAAGAATTTGCCAGATTTGATTTGACTACCATGACATTTTGCACAAGATTTTAGTAAGTAAAGTGAAGCATTTTCTGTAGAGGATTTATTGAATTGAAGTTTGATAATAATACGTTCTGACAAGCACTCTTTCGATTTAGGGGTGTAGTAAGAATGTTCTAGTTTTTTTATTTTTGTTACAAATTTCCACAACATGAGTACACAATTGTTATTTTTTTCCAGCCACATAGCTAATGATACAGTTAAGAGCTGAGCCCTTGACGGCATTCCAAATAGTGTGAAAATTCAAAGTGTCTGTTTGGTTAAAATGGAAGCATGCATGGAAAAAGAAATAAACGATGAGGGGAAGTCAGCATCTAAAAGAAGTGAGGGGCATATTACCAAGCAATAGCGATAATTATCGCTATTGCTTGGTTAGAGACAAAAATTTACCGCAGCGCTGCGGCGATTTTTACCACAAATAAACCTTGGTATTACCAAGGTTTAACGCAAATGCGGTAAAAATCGCCGCAAAGCATGAATATCGCTGAAAAGTCAGCGATATTCATGCATTAGCGAGCTAATGCTCTTAGCCATGTTATCCACCTCCCATTGGATAACATGGCTAAGAACTGCTCAGGGCAGGTGTTAGCTTTTGGAGATATTCCCGCTTAGCGCGAATATCTCCAAAAGTTGGTAATAGGAGATAGCGATGTTAGCGACTGCTTTCAGTCGCTAACATCTTGGCACGCCCACTTTGCATGTCATTAGTGATAAATATCACTGACATGCAAAGTGGGGCCCAAGATGGTCGCTATCTCCTACTAGCTGTTGCTAACTGGTGTTAGCGGCAGCTAGGTAATAGGGAGATAATTTTATCTCCGCTTTCTTGGCTTTTAAAGCCAAAAAAGTGGAGATAAACCCCCTTGATAATATGCCCCTGAATTATTAAAACGCCATTGTTTTGGTAGGTTGGATTTAGGAAGAATATATAACTGTATGGAGTATGGGGCACGATCGTTATTAGGATAGAACCTATATCCGCAAAAAGTAAGGTCTGGAATATATTATATGATATAAAATATATCATAAAGTGGGATTAGAAAGTATCCAAGCATCTATGAGATTCCTCTGTTTGAGAGCCTGGACGAAAGGTTTTTGGCTTTATTTGGTGTGTATGTGGCTTTGGAGTTTCAATCGATAAAACCTCAGCAACCGCCACTTCTCTCTCAGAGCTCGATTTTCGGCTTATTAAATGATTTCTCTTTTTAACCCATTACAGACATGCAGAAATGTAGACCCATGCATTTCTCTACAATGAATGGAACACAGACATTATTAATTTCACTAAATGTATTTTCTCACTGTTTACCACCCACCATTGCACTATCCCATGTTAAATCCCGAGCAAGAGCATTAATGTGTAAAAGCAGCATTATTTTTATTTTATTTTTAGAAGCAGAACACAAATGCGGCCTAGTCTGGCATGCATTAGTCTCATATTATTGCACGCATGAGCAAAGCATCCTGTGTACTTGTGTTTATGCACATTAGTTTTGCAGCACACTATTAATAAATGTTACTGAGGAATCAATCCGAGCAAGTTTTATTTTCTCAAAACCCTGCTCCATCACACGCACCATCAATAACATCCTTACTTTGAATAATGTGCATCTGGATCTCTTGTATGTACGAACACATCCTCAGGGGTACAATACACTACCCAATCAATCTTGCACAGTAGATTCCTTCCCAACAAATTCACTGGGCTGTTGTAACTGACCAAAAAATCATGTTGTTCTGCGATAGGACATATAATTACTGATACAAATTTTGAAATGGAATGAGTGATAACAGAATTGGAAATGCCAACTGCTCGCACTAATTTTTCTGAGAGGGGTAATTGGGGTACATCTGTATGGTGATGGTTAGGGGAGGAAAACCTGGCATGTCTTTCATCTCTCACAGACAATCTGACTGCAGTCTATCTATTTATTCCTCAGTTAACCTTCTCTCCCCAATCTCTGCCCTACTCCTTTTGTTGCTCCCAAAGAACTACTAGGATTACATGCGTGCCATATATCAATGCAGCCATGCTGCGTCTGTGAGCAGAGGTCAGAATATTAGATGCCTTTTGCATCAGCCTAAATCACTTCAAATTCCCTGCTGTGGATCCTATGATCCGACAATTAATGCCGGTGACCACCAGAACTACACCAGAACCAAACCTTAAATAAAAATCATTAGCAGGATGGCTCTTTGAGAGGAAAATTGTATTCCGCTGAATGAGATGGGAGCTCCTGGAGCTCTTGCAAAATGTCTGACAAAAAACTGTAAGCACTAGTAGTTAAATAATCGTCCAGCAATTTAAATTTACACAGCGGTTCAATTCTCAGGCATGACAAACAGATTCATTATATGTGTTTTTGACACTAATAGCTGGACAATAGTATTGAACCTCTTAATTATTCCAACTAACTCTGACATGTATGTCCTCACTCAGATCTTTCTACCTTGTTATGCTCCCTTCGTAGCACACCGATTACCGTGGGCGTAGGAAATGTGGGGGATATATCCCACACAGATTTTGGAGTGGGGTGATAAAGAAGGGACAAAATTATTTCCCCTCTCCCTTCTGTTATTCGCAGGGCCGTTAGCACGCGAAAGCACTACCTAATGGCCCTGCACTTGACCTATGACCTGCCTGCAGTCAAAGAGGTCACCCACCCTCTTTTTCCTTTGTTATGCTGCAGTAAGGCTTGGCTGGTCTGGGACTGGCAGAGAAGAAAAAAAACTCTTGTCTCTTTCCCTTCATGCCCAGAAAGGCAAGGACAGTGTCCCCTTCTCCTGCTCTGCCTCTCGCAGCTGCCCTCCTTCCCTCTCTCTCTCTCTCTCCTTAAGTGCTGATTTCAAGAGACAGCTGTTACGTACTCTCTCTTGCCTCTCCTTTTCTTTATTTGTTCCCCTGTGAAAGGGATACAAAAACTAGCAGAAGACTTTGGCTGGAAATGTCCTCATTTTCTGACCGTTTTCTATTCCAAAGTGCAACCTCGGGAGGGAGGGAAAACAGTGTCAAAATACGAAAAATAATTAAATACTAAATAAAACAATACAGAGTGGTCAGCAGACAGGCCAGATTGTAATTTACACCCATGCACCCTAGCATCGCTTTACAGAGTTTTCCAGTGAAGCGCTCCTTTCTTTTTATCTTCTTTCTTTGAACAACATTGTTTTCCCAGGGTGGGGAAATGCACCATTCCTAAAGGGACTACAATACCTGGTTGGTGGGTGGAGTGGAAATTGATTAAAATGATTGTTTTCAACTGTTTTAATTATTTTAGCTTATAAAATGTGTACCGCAGCTCTGTGTTTAGGGTCCGTTCCTGGTCATGTAGTCCTGTCCTGAACGTTTCAGGCAAAATTACTTACAGATTTCTGAATAATGAGTTTAAAACCGTTAAGGTGACCATGTTGTTCCTGCTTACATTTCACATGCTTTGCTCATCCTTGCATTCCCAATGAGTGTTTTTTTTCCGGGTGTTATTACTTTTTTTCAGGCAGCTTTTTACTCTTGTCTAATTTGAATTGAGACGCACATGATTGGGTTGTATCTGAAGGCAGTGGAAGTTTCTCCCAGTGGGGCAGTATGGTGTTCAGTGTGGGAAAGGATGCAGCACTCTGGCCAGAGCTGCCAAATTTGGAACTGGAGAACCATGTTCAGTCTTTATGACTAGTCCACCGGACCACTCTCCTGACAGAGCACATTCCGATGATACACCTTAGAAGGCCCGAAAGACCTTAGAAGCCCTGGTGTCTTAGCACCAGCAGGTGGACCCTACCTGTGGCACGTGTGAGTTAACCTTGAAGGCCTGTCCACCACAATCCATTCAGTTCACCTCCAGTCTTGCGGGCAGGCATACCAAGAAGCACACACTAGAGCAACAGTGACTCTGTAACTGAGGTCACAAGACCCTTGAGGCCAGTCCACCTCACCCATTGTGTTAGACGGACCGGGAGGGTCGGCCGAGATTACGGGGAGAGGTCTCCAGGGAGAGCCGTCTCCAATGACTGTACAGATAAGTAACTTCCCCCCCACAGACGGACACCACACAAGATTGAAGGTTAACGAGACTTTATATGCACTTCTTAGGTTACGTTGATATAATACAAGGAGGTCTGGACTCAGGGGTCCCCTCGGTTCTGATCTCTGGTTGAGGAAAAGGGTAGCGGGTCAGTCTTAGTTACCAATGAGTTCAATAGCTCTCAATCCTCGAGCTCGGTGGGTTTGCTGATCGGGCCGTGGAGGAGCCAAGCCGGTCCCGAGATGGATGAAGGATGGTCGACGGGCCGTGGAGAAGCCAAGCAGGTCCCGAGATGGATGAAGGATGGTCGACGGGCCGTGGAGAAGCCAAGCAGGTCCCGATGCAGATGACGGTTACAACGGTCCGCGGCCTCGCCAGCAGATCCGGACGACGGTGAAGAATGAAGGTTACGACGGCTGTGGCAGCGCCAACAGGCAGGACGATGGTGCACAGGACAGAGCTACGGCAGCGCCAGTAGTCCGTCCAGGATGAGTTCCTCTTTCGTCTCTCGACTCCAAGATACAACTGCCTTCCTGTTCTGGAGCTGCCCCAGTTATAGGGCTGGCGTGCTTTGATGTCCGGACCCTCGCACTTGGAGGTCGGGAGGTCCGGGATGAGGGAGTCCAGACACCCAGCAGGGGGGTGGAGCCAGCGCCCGGGGAGGCGATGGGCGAGCGGCACTGGCCGGGGGAGAACCATCGACACCTCTTTCTCCCATTGACTGGCCAAGTAGCTCGCTCACCTCCTGGGTGGAGGGTGGTGCCGGAATGTCTGAGGCCGGGCTAGGCCCAGGGTTGAGGTCGATCGGGGGCCAGGCGGCCTCGTGGCGAAGTGTCCAAGATGGCGGCCCGGGCTGGGCGCGTGGGTCGGTCGTGGATCGGACCCACGAGGTTATCATGCTCGGGGGCAGGTGTCCCTGAGGGGACGTAGGACGGGCAATGGTGGGGTGTGGGGCTTGTATGACTGGCTCGGGCTTGGTCGAGCCGGGGGAGAGCGGCCCGTCACGTGGCCTGTCCAACATGCGTCCCCCCCAGCTGAAGGCGGGGAGAGTTACCCATCCTCTTGGGGACTCTCTTCGTCGAGGCGGAAAAACCGGGACAGGCCATCCGCGTTGGCGTGGTCAGACCCAGGCCGGTGTTCAACGGTAAAGTCCATACCTTGCAAGGAGATGGACCAGCGTAGCAGTTTTGGGTTTTCCCCCCGCATATGCATCAACCACTGCAGGGGTCGGTGGTCAGTCTGCACCCGGAAGTGGGTGCCAAAAAGGTAGGGTCGGAGCTTCTTGAGGGCCCATACCACAGCGAAGGCTTCCCTCTCTATGGTGCTCCAGCGTTGCTCCCGTGGTAGGAGTCTCCGGCTGATGAAGGCCACCGGTTGATCAAGGCCTTCGGTGTTCACCTGGGACAGGACCGCCCCAATGCCCTGGTCGGAGGCGTCCGTCTGGACGATGAACTCCCGGCTGTAGTCTGGGGCCTGGAGTACAGGAGCGGAACACATGGCGGCCTTTAGCTGTTCGAAGGCCGCTTGACACTCTGGGGTCCAGTTCACCTTCTTGGGCTGATTTTTCGACGTGAGTTCGGTGAGAGGCCCCACGATGGTACCATAGTCTTTCACGAACCTTCGGTAGTAGCCCGTGAGGCCCAGGAAGGCTCGCACCTCAGTTTGAGTGTTAGGGGGTTGCCAGTTCTGGATGGCGGCAATTTTCAGTTGGAGAGGGGCCACTAGACCGCTTCCCACTTGGTGTCCGAGGTAGGTCACTGACCCTTGTCCAATTTGACATTTGCTGGCCTTGATCGTGAGGCCAGCTCGCTGAAGGGCTTGCAACACTGCTTGGAGGTGGTGGAGGTGCTCGGTCCAGTGGTGGCTGTACACCGCGATGTCGTCCAGGTAGGCGGCGCTGAACTCTTCGAGCCCCGCCAGGACCTGATTGACGAGCCGTTGGAAAGTCGCTGGGGCATTTTTCATGCCGAAGGGCATGACCGTGAAGTGATAGTGGCCATCGGGGGTGGAGAAGGCAGAACGTTCTTGTGCTCGGGGTGTGAGGCCGATCTGCCAATAGCCTGCCGTTAGATCAAAGATGCTGAGGTAGCGGGCAGCGCCCATTCGGTCGACCAGTTCATCTGCCCGGGGGATGGGGTGTGCGTCCGTTCTGGTGACTTCATTCAGGCCCCGGTAGTCGACACAGAACCGGAGTTCGGGTGTGGTTCCGGGGGCGGCTGCTTTGGGGACCAGTACGACCGGGCTGGCCCATGGGCTGTCGGAGGGCTCGATGACCCCGAGCGTGAGCATCTTAGTTACTTCCGCCTGGATGCAGGCCCGTACCCGATCAGGTACGCGGTAGGCCCGGTGGCGGATAGGAGGGCTGTCTCCGGTGTCCACATCGTGCACACACCAGGAAGTGACACCTGGGGTGAGGGAGAACAGGCTGGCAAATCGTGATAGGAGGGCTTGGCACTCTTGGCGTTGTTCCTGGGTGAGGGTCTCCGAGAGTCGGACCCCATCCACGGAGCCGTCTTGCTCCTGGGTCCGCAAGAGGTCAGGGAGAGGCTCGGAGTCGTCCTCAACCCCGTTGTCTGTGGCCATCAAGAGGCTGAGTTCTGTTCGTGCAAAGTGGGGTTTCAGTCTGTTGGTGTGGAGGACTCGGAGCGGATTCCGGGCGGACTCCATATCGATCAGATAGGTGGCGGGTCCCTTGCGCTCGATTACCTTGAAGGGTCCCGTCCATTTGTCTTGGAGAGCGCACGGTTCTGTGGGGGATATTACCCAGACCTGTTGCCCCGGCTCGAATTCAATAGATGAGGCGTTCTGGTCATACCATCTCTTCATGTCCTCTTGACTGGCCTCTAGGTTGGCTTTCGCTAGGTCTCTGAACCGCTGGGACTGGTTGCGGAGGGTGAGGAGGTACCGGAAGACATCTGGAGGACTCTTGGCCGGAGGCAACTCCCAGCCTTCTTTGATCAGGCTGAGTGGCCCCCGTACTGGGTGCCCATAGAGCAGCTCGAATGGGCTGAAGCCTAGGGACTTCTGTGGGACCTCCCGGTAGGCGAAGAGGAGGCACGGCAGCAGCACGTCCCACTGGCGACGGAGGGGTTCTTCCAATCCCCCGATCATCCCTTTTAGTGTGCGATTGAACCGCTCAACAAGTCCGTTTCCTTGGGGGTGATAGGGGGTCGTGAAGCGGTAGGTGACCCCACACTGTTGCCAGAGGGACTTCATGTATTTGGAAATAAAGTTCGTGCCTCTGTCACTGACGACTTCTCGGGGGAACCCCACACGGGAGAAGATCCCCATCAGGGCCCTGCCGACCACTGGGGCTGTGACGGTCCGGAGAGGAATAGCCTCAGGGTAGCGGGTGGCGTGGTCCACTAGTACTAGGATGAAGCGATGGCCTTGTCTTGTACGTGGGTCTAGGGGTCCCACAATGTCTATTCCAACCCTCTCAAATGGGGTCGTGACTACGGGAAAGGGTTGCAGGGGGGCCTTTAATTTGCGGCCGCTCTTCCCACTGGCTTGGCACGTGGGGCAAGATCGGCAATGCTGGTGCACATCGTTTCTCATTTTTGGCCAGAAGAAGTGGGTCACTAGGCGGCTGTAGGTTTTATCTTGTCCCAGGTGCCCTGCCAGGGGGACATCGTGGGCCAGATTTAACAGGAAGTCTCTAAAGCGGAGTGGCACCACTAGTACTCGGTTGGCCCCCAGCTCGGCGATTCGTTGCTCGCTGTACAGTAGGTCATTGTCCCAGTAGACCCAATGAGTTCCGGAGGTATCCCCTGCGCTTTGGGCGAGCGCTTGTTGTCGGAGTCCCTCAAGGGAGGGACAGGTCTTCTGCTCCTGACGAAATTGTTCTTGTGTGGGCCCCCCTTCTTGAGCCCACTGGTCGAGATTAGCAAGGTCGGAAGGTTGAGCAGGTTCGAGGGGGATGCCCTGGTCGGGGGTCTCGGCGGGGGCGACCGGAGGCGGAGGCGCCGGCCATTCTGGTTCTTCCGGGTGATGGTTGGCACGGGCGGCCATAGACCGGGTGGTGACGCACGCCCAGTCTGGGACGCCCAACATCCCCAAGTGTTCTTTTCGCTCCACGGCTGCCCACGGGGAGCTTTCCAGGTCATTTCCGAGGAGGCAGTCCACGGGGGCGTCGTCTCGGACCGTTACTTTCAACATGCCGGAGACCCCTCCCCACTCAAAGGGGACGCAGGCCATCCGACACAGACTCTCCGAGTTGTCGGCTGATCGTACAGGGCAGAGAATGTTCGGTAGATATTGCTCTGGGGTCACCAGATGACAGCGGACGGCTGTCACACTGGCCCCGGTGTCTCGAAGGGCTTCGGCCCGTTGTCCATTGATGCTCACCCATTGGCCGTACTTTCGGGTGTTAGCGGGTAGGGGGACCCGCGGGACCATGTCTCTTCCCCCTAAGCATGCGAGAGTCATGGCGGCTGGCTCCCACCCTTGATACTCTTGCTCATCTGTTTCTTGTTCCTCGGAGATCTGTTCTTCCCCTAGTGCCGCGGCGGCCACCTGGCGGGGTCTTGGGCTCTGATACTGCGGGCAGCTTGGGTCATTTGCATAGTGGCCGACTCGTTGGCATCGGTGACATGTAACATTGGTCCTGTATCCCGGTCGCGCCGGGGTGCTGCCCCGGTTGGCCGGGGGGGTGGTGCTGGTAGTGGGGGCGGCCGGAGTGTTGTCTCTTCCTCGCCCTTGGCCCCCTCCTCCTCCTCTGGATCGGTGGTGACCATTGTTGTTCCTGTTCTGCTCGTAGGACCCATTCCGGCCCACTCGGGTGATCTCCCACCGGTCAGCTTCGGCTGCGAGCTGCCGGGGATCGGTTAACTTGCTGTCGAGGAGGTGTTGGCGTAGTTCAATGAAGCAGTTGTTGGACAGATGCTCCCATACCATCAGATTGAACAACTGCTCGTAGGTCGTGACGTTGTTCCCCCTGATCCAGCCTTCGAAGGCTCGGCTAAAGTACGTTACATAGTCCACCCAAGTTGTACCTGGGATGCGTGTGCAGTCTCGGAACCTCTGACGGTACATCTCGGGCGTGAGGCCATAGCGAGTGAGGAGGGCCGCTTTCATATGGTCGTAGGAGGTCATCTGGTGGTCTGGGAGCTGTAACAGAGTATCGCGGCCCTCATTGAGGAATTTGCCCCATAGGCCGGCTCCCCAGTCGGCTCTATCGATCCGGTGTGCAGTCATCGCGATTTCATAGGCTTTAAACCATTGCTGGATGTCGTCTTCTCGAAAATATTCTCGGACCACATCCTTGGGGATGTGCACTTTTTTGTCCGTGGTCCCGGGGGTGGACGGTCTGTCGGGCACCCCTAATTCTTTATTCTGTTTGCGCAGGTTGATCTCGGCTAGGTTCCGCTCGTGCTCGTACGTTAGTCTTTTTTCCTCGAGCTCCCTTTGCCTCTGTTTCTCCTCTCTTTCTTCTCGGAGGCGAAGGTGCTCTAAGTTTATTTTTTGCTCAGCCAATTTGAGTTCTATGTCCATCTTGAGTCGGGCCATTTCAAGTTCGTGTAGTCGGGCTTTTTCTCTTTCTTGGATCTCGTCTTGCGAGAGACCCGTTCTTTGCTCTTCAGGGGCCGTGTTGGTCTTTTTCGCGGTGCTTTGCTCCGGGGCTTCGACATCCCCGGTCTCTGCCCAAGATTCTAGGGCATGCTTAAAATCGTCCTTGGTACTTAGTCCGGTGGTAGCGATACCTAGTTCGATGCAGAACTGCTTTAGTTCACGATGGCTGTATTCCTCTAGCTTTTCCATTTGGAACTTCTCAGTTGATCCGCTCTCTTTAGTCGACATTGTTGTTCGTTGTGGGGTGAGCTACTCTCTGTACGTTATGCGGTGATTCGGATCGCGCCGCTGGCCACCAATGTTAGACGGACCGGGAGGGTCGGCCGAGATTACGGGGAGAGGTCTCCAGGGAGAGCCGTCTCCAATGACTGTACAGATAAGTAACTTCCCCCCCACAGACGGACACCACACAAGATTGAAGGTTAACGAGACTTTATATGCACTTCTTAGGTTACGTTGATATAATACAAGGAGGTCTGGACTCAGGGGTCCCCTCGGTTCTGATCTCTGGTTGAGGAAAAGGGTAGCGGGTCAGTCTTAGTTACCAATGAGTTCAATAGCTCTCAATCCTCGAGCTCGGTGGGTTTGCTGATCGGGCCGTGGAGGAGCCAAGCCGGTCCCGAGATGGATGAAGGATGGTCGACGGGCCGTGGAGAAGCCAAGCAGGTCCCGAGATGGATGAAGGATGGTCGACGGGCCGTGGAGAAGCCAAGCAGGTCCCGATGCAGATGACGGTTACAACGGTCCGCGGCCTCGCCAGCAGATCCGGACGACGGTGAAGAATGAAGGTTACGACGGCTGTGGCAGCGCCAACAGGCAGGACGATGGTGCACAGGACAGAGCTACGGCAGCGCCAGTAGTCCGTCCAGGATGAGTTCCTCTTTCGTCTCTCGACTCCAAGATACAACTGCCTTCCTGTTCTGGAGCTGCCCCAGTTATAGGGCTGGCGTGCTTTGATGTCCGGACCCTCGCACTTGGAGGTCGGGAGGTCCGGGATGAGGGAGTCCAGACACCCAGCAGGGGGGTGGAGCCAGCGCCCGGGGAGGCGATGGGCGAGCGGCACTGGCCGGGGGAGAACCATCGACACCTCTTTCTCCCATTGACTGGCCAAGTAGCTCGCTCACCTCCTGGGTGGAGGGTGGTGCCGGAATGTCTGAGGCCGGGCTAGGCCCAGGGTTGAGGTCGATCGGGGGCCAGGCGGCCTCGTGGCGAAGTGTCCAAGATGGCGGCCCGGGCTGGGCGCGTGGGTCGGTCGTGGATCGGACCCACGAGGTTATCATGCTCGGGGGCAGGTGTCCCTGAGGGGACGTAGGACGGGCAATGGTGGGGTGTGGGGCTTGTATGACTGGCTCGGGCTTGGTCGAGCCGGGGGAGAGCGGCCCGTCACGTGGCCTGTCCAACACATTGGTACCTCCATTGGCCTTTTTCAGCACTAGTAATGCAACTTACCAGGGGTTGACAATATAGGATTTGCATGCACACCAAATGTAGGGGGTGATTATAATGGCGGTGGGACCACCATATCACCCCGTCGGTGACGGTCCCACCGCCATCGGTGATTGCATCACAGCCCACCATATTACAATGGCGGGTGGTTCCCTGGCAGTCAGAAAGACCGATCGCCAAGCACCCAATGAGCTCGTTGAGCCCCCCCGTGCGGCGGAGGGGCTTATAGTTCCTACAATGCTGGTGGTGCCTACCAGGCACCGCAGTAGGGATTACGATGTCCCTTACCCGCCAGCCTATCCATAGTGGTTCACCCGCCATAGAAAAGCTGGCAGAAAGGGACATTGGGGGCCCGTAGCAGGCCCCTTTACCCTAGGCCCCCCACTCATGGGACCTGGGGTGCCCCCCTACCTGTCACTACACCATGTGGCACTGCCACGTAGTGCAGTGGTATATGTAACATGTCCCTCTTTTACATTGCGGTGTGTGATGCAGCCAACAGCACCTGCTGCAATGTAAAAGATAGGCATTGCGAACGCTGTAGTGGTGGTCACATTGTAATACCTATCGTGGGGCCAATGCTTGGTAGGCGAGCGGTCTTATTCCCCAATTCAATGGCGGATGGACTGAGGTCCGCCTGCCATCGTAATCAGTCCCTAAGTTTACAAACATCATGGTCTCTGCTTCGTGCACAAACACTTTTAAAATGTGCAGCCTGCTTTCGGGCCACTGGAGTTATGCAGCAGTGGAGGCCAAAATCATGTCGCAGTTTGGACTAAATTATGCAGCAAAAAAAAGGCTGCAGCGTAATGCGCTATATTTTATGATACTTTATTATTTTGACATAGTTATGCATACTAACAGCCTCTGCAAAGCGTTTGCCTCATTAATACCTGTGTAACATACAAATGCTGCAGTGAGAAAGGTGACCAGTTAATCTTTACAAAGGGCCCTTCACTTCACAGCAAAATAAGTCACAATTCCTTTAGTAATTTTTGATCTGTTTGAGCTACAAAATTGTTTTTGGAGAAATTGTTAGATTATGCAGGAGATTATGTATTATGTGGCAAATGTGGTACAGCCATAATTAAGTGCAAAACATTTTTTAAACTATGATATTTTACCATTCGTGTTTGAACTGCACTTGTGGAATAAGCTAGTAGAAGTGCTGATGACAGAAACTGCATGGCTCAGAGACAAATGGCTTGTGATTCCACTTTTAAGTGTATTAGGCACATTCTGTGATTGAAAACATATCCCTCTTTGTGAATGTATTTTAATGTCAATAACTCATACTAACCCTTAAATAAGCATGTGTATCTATTGGTTAAATTAACTGGTCAGTGAAATGAGAAATAAATACTAAAAATAGGGAAGTTTTGCTCTTTCTGGCCACACCTCTGACTCTGCCCACCGACCCATATCTTAGGTAATTCACGCCCTCTGATTCTCCACCCACATTTCTCCTACTTTTTTTTCCCCCCTTCGACCACTGCTTCCTACCTATTACGTTTTGAATTTTGAGCCCTTTCAAACTGAAATATAATCAGAGCCTGACTGTGGGGTTAAGCGCGGCACTCGCAGATCACAGTTGGCTCATGTGGGAGCTGGGGCTTGAAATTAGGAATCACAGACTGCATAGGGCACTTTCCATGTGCCTTGCCACTTCAATAAGAAGCCTAGTAAAGGTACCAGATGACTCTGTATCAGGAAAAACGCTATTTTTCAGTTCCCAACTTTCCTTAAACACAGTAATGCATTCTGGGAAATATAGTCTTGCATTACATCAGCTTAATAAAGGGAATATTACACTGAGAGCAATGTCAGGAAAAGGGAAAGCCCATAACTTGACCACTTTGTCTCTGATGATATAATGGAGTCCTCTGGTAACATTAAAGGTAAGCCACACCTATTTAGGCAGTACCACTCTGAACACGGATAGAAATATGAAGGCCCTTTTTGCAGACACACAAACTGTAAACCAAGTTTCCCCATTATCGAGTCTGTACCATTAATGGCCTGACAATGTTACCAATTTCAAAATTTAATTTTCCCACGTAGGTGGCCTGTTGTGCTTGTGATTCACAAAAACTGTGATATTGCACCAACAATCAAAATGTGAGTAGCCCTTATGACCCCACTGTGCCATTTGGAGCCCTGTCTACCTTTAGAATGTATAGGCCTGTAGGCCATCTTTTTTAAATACTCAATAAACCATGTGCCAAGTGCTCTAGCACCACATGCCCTCTGTGCTGTCTCTTTTGGTTTGTCTGTGACAGCTGTGGGTCTTCTTGAATTAGGGACACTTAAGTGGGCTTTCATTAAGAAACTATGCTTTTAAATACTGTACAAATTAGATTTTCAGCAGAGTAACTTTACATTTTAAAGCTTCACATGGACAAGAATCACAGATGAGGTCATCAGCCAGTCATGGCTCTTTAGCCAGCAGCCCTTTGCATACTGGTACTTGTAGTTTTACATTTTCTACTGTAGGCATGGACTTTGAAATTCAGGCATGCAAAGTACAGTGGGACAAAAATATAGAATGGCCTGAAGGGCCTACATTTGACGTGGCAAATTGGCAGCTGGGAGCGTAACAGCTCTAGGTATGAATCTGGGTCCATGATAACAGATGGATAATGGCTCTAAACAAATGCAATCTGTGGAATTCACTTGTCAACAACATGGGGCCAGTATGAATACTACTGGATTGGATATCAGGGTACAAATTCAGCAGACAGTTTTAAGTTCTGTACACATCACTGGTGAGGCCTCATCTGCAGTATTAGGCCTAGTCATGTAGGTCATATCTAACAAACAATGCAAAATTATTCACGGGAAAGTTAGGGACATATTCAGACACCCTCATTCAGGGAGACACAGATGTTCAAGAACCAATAAAACAACAAGGAAACAGGGCTACCCCATCCATACACTCAGGATCTGTAATTATATCCCTGTATCCATTAGGACCACCCCAAGTATGCTTCAGGTTAGGAAGGAGCTGAAGATGCATATCTTTAAAGAACACTACATCACAACACAGTAAGGAGTTTACCTCCCATTGCAGAACACAAGACCTCCTACCCAGAATTACTTTCTGGTTGGATCTCTGACCTCCTAAAGCACTCCATTGCCTTTCAACTATGTGTGCACTTTACAAATAAAGTTAATGAGAACAGCTGCTTCCTGTACAGGTAAGAGCAGAGGGGCCGGGTAGGAGGGGGAGATTTCGACAGACAACGAGGGGAAATGAATTATTTATTTAATTTTCCCTTGTGGACATCTGTCAAATCCCCCTCCCCCAATCCGGCCCCACCACTCTTACCTGCACGCGCCGTGGCTGAATGTGAATATGATGACACGGGATTCAAGCAACAAGTCCTGCCTGTGGAGGCTCTATATTCTTACATACTGTGGGAGGGTACATGGCGGAGGCATGGTTGAGAAATAGCAGAAGCTGTACACAGTGCAGTTGGCAAGCATTCTTTAGTAGTGGAACCCTCTGACAATTACAGACAAGAGACTTGTAGCTGGTGATGCTCTGAAGCAGCATTCACTCTGATGGAAATAGTAATGTAAGTACCCCAGCAGAAGTAACAAGGATTGGAAAAGATACATTAAAATTTACGCCAGAGTCAGTTGTGCTGAGTAAGAACAGTTACAGAAGACTGTTTTAGGTAGAAAGGGGACAGGGACTTTGAGATGTGGTTGACCATGTGGCCCTTATTTTTGGTCATATGTAATGTTTCTGTGCTACGTCATGGGGAAGGGAGAAGGCAGGGGTCCTTGTGTTTTCCAGAAAAGAGAGAAAAGGGTGCATCTGCTCTTCAGGAAGGATATACAATGCAGAAAGGTCCAGACTACCCACTCTGGCATTTCCTTTGTGGGCTGCAAGCTAATGATGCTTAATTTACGTTGGTGTCTGCAGGTGAGGCCCAACTGCATTCTTTGTTGGAGACCGGTACATTATTTAAACCATCAGACTGTAAAACCGAACAAGAGAGAGAAAGGCCTCAAAAGATGTGGGCAGAAGGGGGAAGGTTAATAGGGAAAACAGAGAAAAGAGAAAGAACCTGGCAGAGTGAGATAATGGGGAGGGAGAGTATTTTGGTGGATGAGGGAGCCAGGAGCTGAAATCAAATAGACAGCCTTGGTATTCAACAACCCAGCTCTGTCACGGACTCCCTCACTACCACCCTTTAATAGTGCTGCTCAAGTCTCCATAACCACTCTCTCAGACGTATTTAATTAGTTATATAGTACCACTCATACCAGTGCAGGGTGTCAGCACTTTACATCTCTCACACTACACAGCGGCAGTCAATCATAGGTGTGTAAATCTGTGTATAGGAAATATTACATAAAACTACAGGGTGTAGGAGTCACATGTCATCCGTACTTGTAGACAGTATTGTTTAAGAGTGCTTGGTCTGGATGGTGGAAAGTGGGTTAATAGTATGGGCAAATGTATATCTGTTCCCTGCAATAAGGCCACAACCTCAATATATGGCTCAGTACCGGTCTTCGAGAATTATTCCCATGCTCAACCCTTGGTAGCTTGGCTGTGAGCAGGCGGGCTTAACTTCAAAGACAGGTATGTAAAGCATTTAAAAACACCAATTCAGTAAATAATTAAGACACAACACTCAATAAAAATCCAACACCAATTTACCAAAATTAGAAATATTTTTCTCTTTAGAATGATAGAAATCCAATGTAGGGAACCAGGGATATGACTTTTTAAAGGTTTAGCCCTATATAGCACATAGAAACATATAGCCCCTTTTGGTATATCTGTTCACGCTAGACCTGCTCAAAGTCAAAGTTTCAGGCCGACCGCGATGAAGCCCTGCGGGGCTACTCCTTGCGGTAGGTCTCAGTCAAAGTTTTTACTTTCTGACTTAGAAATCTTTCTGGAACTTTTCTTCCGGGGGTCCCTTGAAGCTTTCAGCCAGCCCTGATTCGGTGAGGGTTCGCCGAATTGCCTTGCGACGAGCTCCTAGTCAAACTTATGGAAGTCCAACCACCGGAGCTTTCCAGTGGTACGAGCAAGGGATCCAGGCTGGCACACAGTTGATGGTGGGTGGCCTGGCTCTCGTGGTTGGTCCTTGTCACCTTTTCTACATTCGGAATTAGAAACTTTTACAGAGCTTTTTCTTGCGGGTCCGTCGATGCTTTTCACTAGGCCGGATACAGTGAGGGTTCGCCGGCTTGGGTTTCTGCCTACGCCAATCAAACTCTGGAAGTCGGACCCCTAGAGCTTTTCAGCGGGAGGAACCTGGACATCGGGCCAACTCATGGTTGATGGTTGCCGGCTTGACTGACAAGGTGAGTCGGCCCACTTATGGAGCTTTTTTCCAAAGTTGCTTCAAACTTCTCCAAACCTCTGAAACTTCTTCCTGAAGTTTTCCAGAGGGTCTCAAAGTGTCCAAAACGTACTCCAAGGGTCTGGAAGCTCCAAGATGGTCCTTGAAAGGGACTTCAGTTCCCAAAATCCACTTGGACAAAACCCTTACAAATTCACTGGTAGTTCTCCAAGTTGGGGATTCTTGATGGTGGTGGTCCAGGTAAGCTCTGTTAACCTTCAGCTTGCAGGGAGTCCACTATTCACAGCCTGATTCATGAAGTAAAATTGCGCCCGCAATCGCTGCGAAAATGCAATTGCGGGTGCAATTTCCGTAATCGGCATTCAACATCAAAACAGCGAACTCGCAAACACATAATAGCGAATTCGCTATTATATTCGCAGAATCCCGGCAGGAGAGCATTAGCGAATCGGAAAATGCGATAAACCACGGATTCTGCTAAATAAATTGCGAATTCGCTATACAATCGTAATCGGAATTCAAGAAAAATCGCTAATAGCGAAAAACCCAAAAATCGCATTTAGCGCCGCGCAAATTAAGGACAACTCAAAGCAGGTGGTAACCATAAAAGACATGCAAAAATTACATTAAAAAAACCGTTGGCCTATCACCAACAGGTTCAGGCCTGACCAATCACACATAAGGACAATCATCAGCAGCAGCATAAGGAGTCCCACAATGCCAGAAATGTACATGGTGGTGAGGCGTCGAAGGCTACAGCGATTAGCACGGAGGAGACGCAGGATCCAGGACAGGATTTTCCGCCAGCGGGTCACCTTGCTGGGCCAAACCAGAGAGCAGATATATGCAAAATACAGGCTGAATGGGGAAATGATAATGCAGCTAATACAGGACCTTGACCCCCTGATGCAGCACCCAACAAGCCGTACCAATGCGGTGCCTACACATGTGCAGGTATTGTGTAGCCTGCACCTCCTGGCCTCCGGGAGTTTCCAGTGGATAGTAGCGGCTGCTGGGGGGATATCCCAGCCCACCATGTCACGCTGCCTCCACACTTTTGTTGACGCCATGCTCACCCAGCTACACCATCACATCAAATTCCCCGCCAGCCAACAGGAATTGGACATGACCAAGCTACAATTCTACAATGTAGCCCATTTTCCACATGTGCTCGGATGCATAGACTGTACCCACGTCGCCATCTGCCCACCAGCTGCCATGGAGTATATGTTCCGCAATAGAAAGTCCTACCACTCCCTCAACATCCAGATGGTCTGCAATGCTAAGACATACATCACTGACATTGTCGCACAGTACCCAGGGAGTAGCCATGACTCCTTCATATTCCGGCACAGCGGCCTCCACACACGACTGGTCAGGGGAGAGTTTGGGGAAGGACACCTACTTGGTAAGTACACTTTGTCGACAATGTCACATTGCTAAGATGTAACAGCGCAGCACAGGCAATCACCATCTGCTCCTCTCATTCAGGTGACAGTGGCTACGCCCTCCGTGAATACCTCCTGACCCCATACCTCAACCCTGCTACACCCCAGCAACGGCGCTACAATATTGCACACATACTGACAAGGAATTGCATAGAAAGGACATTTGGCCTGCTCAAGAGCAGGTTCTGCATACTGCACAAGACAGGTGGGGCCATGTATTACAGTCCTGCAGTGTGCTGCCGCATTGTGGCTGTCTGCGCAATACTAAATAACATAGCAACCAAGCGCCGGATACCTGTCGACATCTCTGGCAGTGAATCTGAAGGGGACAACCGGCCACCTGCACACGCACGCCATGCACGCGGGGAGAACCCAGCTGAAGGCCACAGACGTCGCAACCACATCACAGTGAACAGTTTTAGTGCACCCTCTTCCATCACCCCACAAATCAATAATGCATGCAAAATGTAATAATGACACAACGCTAATGTGTGTAGCAAAATAAATGTATTTGTTTAAATCACAAAAAAGGTACCAGTTCAACTATCTTCCACTAACAGTATTACAGCATACTGCAGTGTCAAAGGACAGGGCAGGCTTAAAGTCAGCCTGTGCCTGTTATTGTCTAATGTACTCAAGTGCGCCTCCTGCGCGTTCCGCCCAAGCGCCTCTGAGGCGCATCCTCTTCCGGGGCTTCTGGACCTGGCGTGGGCCTGGTGCTGCGGCTGAGTGGCGGGATTTGTGAGGCAGAGTGGCTGCTGATGGTGGATGCCCCCTCACTAACATCATCACCCCCAACAGTGGAAGGTATAGGAGGAGGGTGTAGTGCCATAACCGCCGTGCTCAGGTGCTCCAGGACCCTGGTCATGTCCTCACAGCACTGGACAAGTTGGTGCTGCTGTGCCAGTGACCGCCGCGACAACTGTGAAGTTGCATTGGCAGCAACATAATTCGACCTGCTATAGGAGGCCAGCCGGCTCATGAGCTGATGGTGTCGGCGGCGTGCTGCACTGCGCTGTGTGGTCATCGCAGCAGTGTTGGCCTCCATGGCTGCAGTCATGCGGGCCATTCCGTCACCCACACCTGCCATGGCTGCAGTCATGTTGTCCATGCGCTCCCCATACCTGCCATGGCCGCCGTCATGCGGTCCATGCGGTCAGCGACTCCGGCCACATTGCGCCCAATCTTGTGGAGCTGAAGCTGAATGGCACCTTGCTGTCGTGCCTGGCGCTGATGTATTCTCAACATGCGTCTTTCGACGCTCAAACGCGCCAGCCCTGTCCATTGCCCCTCCTGCTTGCTGGAGTGGTGCGCTGGCGAGACCTGCCACGCCTGCTCTGCTGGCCTGACAATGTGGCTGACCGCTGTGTCGCAACTGTCGCGGGCCCAGATGTTGTAGCAACAGCTGCTGGTGGTGTCACAGCAGGCGTTGGTGGTGCGCCAGATGCAGGGGGCTCAATAGTCGCTGGCCTGGCAGCGGCTCTAGGTGGTGCGGCAGTTGCAGGGGGCACAATAGTAGCTGGCCTGGCAGCGGCTCTAGGTGGTGCGGCACTTGGAGGGGGCACAATAGTAGCTGGCCTGGCTGCAGCTGTAGGTGGTGCACCAGTCGCAGGGGGAACACTGCTGGTGGACCTGGCTGCTGTTGTTGTTGCAGCGGCAGGGGCTGGTACCTGGGTTGGTGGTGGCACCTCCTCCTCCTGGACCTCCTCATCAATTTGCAGCCTTTCACTGTCGCTGCTTTCGCCGCCACCTGTGAGGGTAAGTGGACGATCATTAGTTGCATGTATCTGGCAGACGTGCAGTTGCTACATGCATGCTGGGTGACATTCCCTGAATGGCTGTGGCTTTGCGTACTTTGGAACCTGTCTGGCTGCATTGTGGTACTACTACATTGTGGCCACACTACATTTCCCACAATGCTTCAGGCCATTCCCTGATGTGCAACAATGGCATGCCTATGGGACATTAGGGGAGCCTATTTGGTCATGGACATTCATAGGGGACAGGGTCGCAGTCGCATGCCACTTACCTTGGGTGTCTTGGGTGGTGCGGGATGAGTTGAGATGTGTGAAGCCTATACACGCCTCCCTCTCAAGGGTGTTTTCCACCTGGTCCTCCATGGGTGTGTTGGGAGGGACTGTGGGTCCGCCACCTCCAGTGCCCGACGACTCTCCAAGGCGCTCCGCCACCTTCTCTTTGGCACGACCTCGGAGGTCGTACCATCGTTTCTTCAACTCCTCTAGTGACCTATCGGCCACTCCCACAGAGTTGACAGTGGAGGCAATCCCCTGCCAGATCCTCCGTTTTTCTTGCTCCGGGACCCTCCTGGAGTCTTTACCGAAGAGTTTGTCGTGGTTGGCCACCACCCCTTCAATTAAATGTTCGAGCTCCTGCTCAGAAAATTTGAGCTTCCTTTTCCGCCCTGAGGTGTTGCTGGGGCCAGGAACAGGTTCCTCTGACATTGCAGCAATGTAGTAGATGGGTGCAGATCACCAGAATTGCAGCAGCTCTCCCACTTGCTCCCTCGAGGTCTGCCTCACTGTGGTGAATGGGGGTGGGAACTGGTTGCTTCCTGGTTGTGATGTCATCACTGGGCTCGAAATGCGACTTCCCGTTTTCCCGATCTCGCGAGTTTGCGATCTCGCAAATAGCGATATCGCAAATAGCGATATCGCTATTTGCGAGTTCGCAATCCCGGCGCGGGTAGCCGGAAATAGCGATTTTCCGGCTACCCGCGATTTTTCGCAACCGGAATTAGCGCCCGCGTGCGAATCGCATTTTTTAATCGCTAATCTTCATGAATTCAGATTTGCGATTTCTCAATAGCGATTCGCTTTTTTTCGCTATTACAGAATCGCAAATCCCGTTTTTCATGAATCAGGCGGTTGGTCCTTTTGAAGCAAGGTAGTCCACAGGGCTGTAATTCCAGATTGTGCAACAGGCACAATCTTCAGAGTCCATGGCATGGTTGGTGCAAATCAAACTCCTCAGCAGGGACCCTTCTTCTCCCAAGTTTGAAGCAGCATCAACTGAGAGGCTCTGTCCCTCTCAGATACTTATTCCAAGTTCTCTGGGTCAAGACGAAGATCCCTCCTGTCCAATGAGGGGTAGATTCAGAAAAGGGGGTGGTGATGAACAGAGTGTCTGAATTAAGCAGACCACTCTTACCCAGTCCAAAGATCAGGGCTTGATCCATCACCGTTATTTATCTCACTGCACCATCCCAGCTCAGAACCTGGCTATATGCAAATCAGTCTGTCCCTGGCCCAGTGCATCATGGGAACAGGGCAGACTAAACTACCAAGCCAATTCTTCACCAGAAAGGAGACAAGCTACCGGGGACCGGTTTCTGGCATTTCAGCCTTCTTCGGCCCGGCTTGCTTGAATCCTGATGGTGCAGTGAGAAAGGGACTCATGTCTGAGTATACCCTGCCACACCTATAGTGGCCAAAAACGATTCAGAAAAGGGGGTGGTGATGAACAGAGTGTCTGAATTAAGCAGACCACTCTTACCCAGTCCAAAGATCAGGGCTTGATCCATCACCGTTATTTATCTCACTGCACCATCCCAGCTCAGAACCTGGCTATATGCAAATCAGTCTGTCCCTGGCCCAGTGCATCATGGGAACAGGGCAGACTAAACTACCAAGCCAATTCTTCACCAGAAAGGAGACAAGCTACCGGGGACCGGTTTCTGGCATTTCAGCCTTCTTCGGCCCAGCTTGCTTGAATCCTGATGGTGCAGTGAGAAAGGGACTCATGTCTGAGTATACCTTGCCACACCTATAGTGGCCAAAAACGATTCTGAAAAGGGGGTGGTGATGAACAGAGTGTCTGAATTAAGCAGACCACTCTTACCCAGTCCAAAGATCAGGGCTTGATCCATCACCGTTATTTATCTTACTGCACCATCCCAGCTCAGAACCTGGCTATATGCAAATCAGTCTGTCCCTGGCCCAGTGCATCATGGGAACAGGGCAGACTAAACTACCAAGCTAATTCTTCACCAGAAAGGAGACAAGCTACCGGGGACCGGTTTCTGGCATTTCAGCCTTCTTCGGCCCGGCTTGCTTGAATCCTGATGGTGCAGTGAGAACGGGACTCATGTCTGAGTATACCCTGCCACACCTATAGTGGCCAAAAACGATTCAGAAAAGGGGGTGGTGATGAACAGAGTGTCTGATGTAAGCAGACCACTCTCACCCAGTCCAAAGATCAGGGCTTGATCCATCACCGTTATTTATCTCACTGCACCATCCCAGCTCAGAACCTGGCTATATGCAAATCAGTCTGTCCCTGGCCCAGTGCATCATGGGAACAGGGCAGACTAAACTACCAAGCCAATTCTTCACCAGAAAGGAGACAAGCTACCGGGGACCGGTTTCTGGCATTTCAGCCTTCTTCGGCCCGGCTTGCTTGAATCCTGATGGTGCAGTGAGAAAGGGACTCATGTCTGAGTATACCCTGCCACACCTATAGTGGCCAAAAACGATTCAGAAAAGGGGGTGGTGATGAACAGAGTGTCTGAATTAAGCAGACCACTCTTACCCAGTCCAAAGATCAGGGCTTGATGAGGGGCAGGGCAACACTCCAGGATATGACCACATCCTCTAAAGTGTGGCATTATTTTCTCCCAGAGAGCACAATGTCTCCAAAATTCATCATGGCTGATTTTCCAGCAGAGGGAGCAGAACTAGCTAAACTAGCCTACAGGATGGCTTCATGTACCTAGGTCCACTCCCCTTACATCTGGGAATTCCTCCTTAATCTGGCTGTGCGACAGGGGGAGAGGTATAAATCAAAGAGATTTCTCCAGCTTGTCTCATCCATTTTTGAACAACATTATTTACTACCCCTCCCCCTGGCATTCCCATGCCCAGCAAACTCTCCTCCCAGAAAGGCTTCCTAACTCCAGGGGTCATTTATCACCTCTTCAAACAGCCAGGCGAATCCACCTACCTCTGAACAATCAAGGCAGAGCACTAGAGGGCTGAATTGTGGCTCACAGACAAGAACGTCTTATAACTTCTTGTCTGTTTATTTGTTAATAAATTCAACAATAGCCAAATGTCAAGTTTGGGCACACTTTGCATTTTAAAAGCAGTCCTGCAAAACAGGCCTGCTTTAAACTACCCTCAGGCTTCAGCAGTGCACCCATGTAAGTGCAGGAAGGGCTGCTGGCCTCTTAACCGGTTAGGCAGAGCCCAGGGTCAGTCAGTCATGTACCACTAGTACCAGTCAGCAAAAAATTGGGGAGTGCCTATTGTACAGGATGGCTTTGCAACACTAGAGAAGCACAAACTCAGAATTTAAAACATAACACCATGGTTGGGGGTTCTCTTTAATAATCAGAATTGATTTCCATCCTAATTAACCCATTTTCCAACATTAGGATAATAAAAGACTGGGGAAAAATCATAATGTTCTAATCTATACCTTGCAGTTTTCATGCAGCTCTTTGATGACGGTTAATAGCTCACTGTTCAATGTTAGGATTTTAACTTAAAAACTGCAAATAGCAAAAGAATCTCTCAGACAAAAGCAGTAACTCACTGACCTATTTACATTATATGCATTTTGTGATCTGCGTGGTGCACGTTCTTTGCAGCAGTCATATTAACACACTGTGGCTACCTTACCATGAGTCAAAACTTCCACTAGTCAAACCTCTGATCTCTTTCAATAAAGAACATTAATCACCAAAGTTATCTTCACATTTTTATTGATGCCTGAAAATTCCTAGAGACCAGGAATGCAGCAGCAGGTACTTATTAAACCATAATGCACTTGCAAACACGACGCCCTCACCCGAAGATTCATATACATGTTTTCTTAACATTTGGTCTGATTACTATGTGAATGTATATAACAATAAAGCATACATGCAAACTGTGACTATATGCCTGCTTTTTTCAATATTTCACTTAAAAACTATGTGATTGTATTTGTTTAACGGGCGGTGATTTGTATAGGTTCACTGGAAAGTTCACAAGGTTGTCCCTGTGCTCCCAAGAATTTTAGTGTTTCCTACGCCCCTGCCGATTACCGCCTCGGAAACCAGCCCTCATTCTATCTTGAAATGTACTATTGCAGGGTCATGGAGTTTTGCGACCAGTGAAATGTTACAAAATCTTTTTGGGGACTACTACCCGTCCCCGTATACCTCAAGGAATTTGCCCAGTGCCTTGCCCTCTCCTGAAATCTTTCTCTGTTTTAATTAACCTCCAGGTGTTAACGCTAAAGGGCTCGTTGCATACACAATTGGGCATAATATACCGCTAAAATGTCCATTCTTTCTGCCTTATGACCGGACCTGGAACCCTTGCAGAAATGTTGATAGGTATTTCTACTTTAATTTTTTTCCCTCATAGCCCCTTCTGTTACAAGGACTCACAAATGTGTCCTTCACTTCACCTCCGCATCTGCACATCAAACATCTGGAAGAACACTCCTTCTCGGCTACCTTGCCTCCCCACTAGACTTACTGTATTGACCCTATAAGCCTTTTGGCCTCCTTCACTTCCTCCACAACTTCGCCAATTGTCCCCACACGTGTGTCACAACCATTAGGATTACCTATGCATGTGTGCAGTGCTGCTCTCAGTGTGTTAACCAACTGTTAAAGGTTATGCTTATCTAAAGAAATCTTTTTATTTTTGTCCTGTTTTCCTTATGTGTTGCGTTTTTTTTTAACCTTTTTTGTCTCTGCCGATAATGTTGAAATTTCAACCTTGAAATAACCCTAGGTCTCCATGCCATTATAGGGCGAAACCCATGTTATCTGAGTCGTTGTACATTAAATATAGTTGATAAAAAGTATAAATAGCTAACACTTGGCTACTTTTTTGTTTACATTTCGGATTTTCTAGATTTTACCAGATTACATGTTTGATTAATCTCTTTGTTCATTTGGTAATTGCATCCTTCTGATATATAGTCAATTTGTCTCTAGGTGCTAGCCAGGACTTTAACCTAGGCAGGTGCATCTCTCAGCAGTGGAAGAATGCTACATGAGATGAGATGAGATTGGATTAGGGTATTATAGGGCATAGGGTTATAGCCAAAAGCCCTTCCTCCTTAGTGATTATATGTGTAAACTCTCCTTCCTAGTACATTGACAACATTTATTAAACTTTTTCTTCTTCCCAGTGCAAATGCAACCTTGAGACAAATGCAAATGTCAGGAAAAAACCATAAAATCTCACTCCCCAGTTTTCCCAAACCATCTCGAGCTGAGCTCTGCAAAATACCCTTAATTATTAGTCGTTGAAGCTCAAGCGCGTATTAGTGCTGTAACAAAGCGTTCATTTGGCCCAAGCAAGATAGCGTTTGTGGCCCAGCCACTCAGAGGTACCAGCTGCATTCTGTCCACCCGTTTGATTTTATAGTCCAGATAACCATGGTCCAGTATCTCATAATATGTATTGTAAACATTCATGACAACCTTCTGGCTAATAGAGACCCATTATAGGCACATATTGGACATTCTTGCCAACATTCTGACCTTCCATGGTATAATGGTGGCCTTCAGCTGACATACAATGGGCTTTGCTACCAACATTTGTGCTACAGCTGTCATAATGGTGCGCCATCCTTGACACACAGAGTGGTTTATTGGTGACATTAGGGCTATCCCTAGCATACAAATTGTTGGCATTCTAGAATACATCCTGGATACCTGTGGAATTTTAATTTGCGATCTGAACATTATCTGCGCCAGCTTGTCACCTATGTACTACGTGCATGGCAGCCATTTTAGATATCATGGTCTCCCTGTCCACGATCGATCGCCAGCACGTCCCTCTGACCCAGCAAGCATCCTCCGCACACCCTGGCTCCCCCTCCCTCCTCCTCCTTATGAGCATGACCCTTCTGCATGACCCTGTCCTTGGGAGTCACGCCAGCGCCTGACCAACACCTCCTCTCCTCCCATGAATGCCCCTCTGTTGATAAACCTCCCTCCTGCGCTGGATTGTCCACGCGGCATGAATACCACTCCATTGATGGCCCCACACCCCGTGTCCGACTGTCCACACAGGTCCGAGGCCATTGCCTAAGCCGGGAGATACCATTTACTGCCCTTTATTGTATGAGGTCGCTCTCCTTCAAAGGACCCTCTATTGATCCAGGCCTCCCCACCCCCCGTGATATGATCAGGCGCACACATCCTAAGACTCGACGGAACACTCAGCTGCGTGATGGTCCCCTCCTCTTATCAGCAGGTTGAGGACCTCTATTGTGAAGGTATATGGGGGTGGGATTGACACTAGGATTACGGGGATGTCTTTTTCTTGCCTTACAAAGATCTGATTGTATTAAAAGGAAGGTCACATGCCATAAACCAGTGTATAAGAGGCCAGGCCTCCGAGAGGCTGTTAGAGCACCTCGAGACGATACCTTGTTGTCTGATCTGATGTGTTCTGCTCCGTCGGAATAAAACTTCTGTTTCCTGTCTTCTGGTCTCCGGCGCCTGCCTCATTGCTTGGTAAATTTGAATGGTACAAGGGCGGTTAGCGCCGGGCAAATCTTGAGAAAGGTCCTAGCCTTACCTTTTTCCACAATTGCCGTCCCAAAGCGTGGGGCCCATCAGCGACACGTGGATCCAGTGGGAGAGGTCCCGATGACAGAGTGAACGACTGCAACGATCGGGAAGAGCTCGTGTCCGATAGACCCTCGTCTGACAGCCGATCATCCGACCTTCACTAGTTCTGAACAGACCTCTCTCGAGTGATCTACGGTCCTGACTGGGAACCATCAGGAGTGCCGCGAACAACACGAAGGAGAGAGGACGATCGGGCGCTGGATCCAGAGGACAGGAAACCGTCCATGCGGTCCGGGTAAGGTCGTGTAAACACGACGAATTGAGGAAAATTGTTTTTGTTTGGATAATACTAGTATTACGCTTTGTTGAAACCCTCTGGAGATTCACTGTCTGCAAACGGGGAAAAACAAACAGGCTCTCTCTTTGCAAGCAGTGAAGGATAGGTAACGCAGACTTTTGTCCCCATTGTAATCCGTCGTGCCTATCTTCCTCCCCCACTGTTTCCCGAACTATCGTTCGTGGATTATTGTCTGGAGATTCTTTGTCTGCAAACAGGGAAGAACAAGGCCTCTCTTTGCAGGTAGAGAAAGAGTAGGTAACGATAACTTTTCGCGCCCACTTATTCTCCCCACTGGATTGTTTGATTGGCCGATTATTCGGTATTGGTTCTTTTGAGGTATTCACGGCCTCCAAACAACGTAGAATAGAAATATTCTGTCTAGTCTTTGTCCGCCGTGATAAGATAGGTAGTGCAGACTTTTGTCCCCGTTGTAATCCGTCATGCCTGTCTTCTCCCCACTGGTTGGTAGCTTGTTTAGCCCGGACCGCTTATTAGAGATGAACCATCCAGCTCCACTGGAGGGCACCCCTAATAAGGACATGTTCACTAAGTATGGACTAGTCGCTATAGCTTACACTAAACTATGGCATAAATATACGAAAAAGAACCCTGAAAGTCAGTGGCCACTGATAGGTTCCTTTGACGAAAATAAAATAAAAACATTAGAAATAGCGCTCCAGAAGAATAAGACCACGCCCACTATGCTCGACAGTATCGGCATGTGGCGCAAAGAAACGGAACAACGAAAGAAAAGAGAAGAAGCAAAAATAGGGAAAGAATTACGAAAGGCAGCCCACCTAGCCGCGAAGCAACTAGAAGAAGAAATAAAAGGAAGAAAAGATACTATGCAAAACCAAGAATCAGGGTCGACAGGCCAATGCCCTGTTAGGACCCCCTCTGCGCTCTACCCTGAATTGCCCTCCAAACAACGGGCGAACGATGAGTTACTACTAGGTCCCCCAATCATCTACATGCCCCCTCCATATGCCCCCTGTCGACAAAGCTTTCACGCTCCGAGTGGGAGCGAAAGCGATCTCAGTGCTAGTGCACCAGCCCTCACGGCCTTTGCACCAGCCACATTAACAACCTCATCAGACGACCCCGAGTCTAGCAAACAATCATCGGCCAGACTAAATAGGTTGAGCAAAGATGAGCGGGATGGGATCGACAAAATAGCAAAGACATTAGTAGAACGAAGGGAAAGCGAAGATTATACAATGAGCGTATATAATTCACATGCCGACAGTCACAGACGGCATTTCATCTTGCGATTCAGCTACTATACCCTGAACGCGTATGAAGATAGGTATCAGAGTAAGGGACCCGCTAAACTAACAACACTGTATAGGAAAATTGATGTTGGAGATGGGACTGAACGTGAGGCGACGGAGCTCTTCATGCAAATGCTTGAGGTCTTCCGCCACCTCACAGAACAGAAACCAGAAGCCAAGGTTACGGTCCCTGAAACAACCTCGGCAGAAGTGGCCAATACTATGATGCCTATCAGAGAAGCGGCTCCTTACTGGATCCCGCCACGGGGCCAGGGAACGAGCGACGATATTAATAATGAAAATGCAAAGGGAAGGGTTGTGTACAATTGGGTTTACCAACCATGGGACCGACAAGATATCCTAACCTTTAAGCAAACCCTGCCCGACTTAAGAAAGAACCCGACAGCATTTTATACCGAATTAGGCACAGCCTTGGGTTCGACAATAATGACTTTAGCAGATATTGACTTGTTCTTTGGGCTATGTCTGCCAGCTGACGTGTGGAAGCAAATCCGGAAGGCTGACCACACGGATCTGTTTGGACATACCTGGGACCAACTCGGTAAACTAGATAGACAGCGAGAGCCGGGGAGTAAACCAGTGAAAGACATACTGGAACTCCCAGATAAAATAGTCCAGAAATTAAAAACACTGGTCCCGGAAAGAAAAGTAGACTGGTCGATAGTCACGGCCTGTCGACAGAAACCCCAGGAAGATGTGTCAGAATACTTCTCCCGATTTGAGACAGTGTTCTCCGACTACAGTGGCCAGGACATGACCACCGCAACCGGACAGCACCTGTTTGTGCAAAATTATGTAAAGGGACTAACACAAGAAGTCTCCCAAAAACTACAGACGAGTGAGAGTAGTTGGGGGGCCTCCAAACCCGCAGCTATCCTTCAGATGGCTCAGTATTACGAGCACCAAAAGAATGAGAATGATAGGGCGTCCGAGAAAAAGAAGAAAGATTTAAAGGAAAGGGTAATGATAGCCCAGATACAGGGTATAGCGCTAGGACGGGAACATCAAAGGGGGAACTACCAATCAAACACCCCCAGAGATCTACCTCCTAAGGATCACACCCCAACATCCCACACTGGACGGAGAGACGTTAGCAATGACCAATGCGCCTTCTGCAAAGGGCTCGGCCATTGAAAATTCCAGTGTCCGGTTTTGCTAGAGATGAATAGAAATAGGGATTCCAGGGATGTGGCAGGTGGTCCAAGGAATAGAGTACAGGGACGAGGGAACTCCAACGACACTAACAATGACAGATCAGGAAGACTGAATACATTTGACCGTCCCCGACAGAATCAATATCAGCTATCCGAAGGTGAAAATGCCCCCGATTTTGCATAGGACTGCCAGGGGCAAGGGAGGGATCCAGTCGAGCTCTGTGTTGACCAGCAAGGTCCTTATGTCACCGCTAAGGTCTTGGGTACAGAGTCTCCATTCTTGGTAGACACTGGGGCGACACGTAGTGTGTTATCAAAACGACTGATTCCAAGGGCACCCTTGTCTGGCTCACACATAACGTCGATAGGTTTCGATGGGACGCCCTCCACTAACCCCCTGTCCGTACCTATTACCTTTGACCTAGAAAACAACACTGCTGACGCGACATTCCTACTCTCCTCCAACTCCCCTGACGCCATTATGGGCATTGACTTACTGAAGCATTTTCGAGCTACCATTAGGTGTTCCCCAGATGGAATACGAGTCATCCTGTACGACAACCCAGACATGCCCAGATCCCGTCCCCCACGACATATGTGCCCCATAACTGACGCTGACATGTCCTTGCTTGACGCCCTGCCCCCGTACTTGTGGGCCAAAAACGACTCTGATGTGGGGCGAATGATGATTGATCCTATCCACATAACTGTACGACAGGACGCTATACTCCCGAAACTCCCGCAATATCGGATATCCCCAGAGGGTGAGAAGGCACTGGTAGCGATCATTCAGTCTCTGGTAGATGCAGGAGTGGTTGAAGAGGTGGTTAGCAACGTCTGCAACAGCCCAATCCTACCTATTGTTAAGAAGCAAGGTGAAGGAGATGAGAAAGCGTATCGCTTCATCATCGACTTACGAGAGATTAACAAAGTGGTTATACCCCAATATCCCGTAGTCTCTGATATCACCACCATTTTGACCCTCATCCCGTCCACCGCCACCACCTTCACTGTTATCAACCTTAAGAACGCGTTTTTCTCTATCCCCATCCATCCAGACAGCCGTTATCTCTTCGGCTTCACTTTAAAATCCCGCTCGTACCGATTTTGTAGAGCTCCCCAGGGGTACACTGAAAGTCCCAGCATTTACAGCCAGGCCCTCAAAAGACAGCTGGATGCCTTCCAGCTACCAGAGGGAGTGGTGTTGATCCAATATGTCGATGATATCCTTTTGGCGGCCGACACCACCCCGCTTGCAACGACAGCCACCGTCCAACTCCTACACTTCCTTGCAGAAAATGGCCATAAAGTCTCCAAAAAGAAGTTACAGTTCTGTCAGCCACAAGTGACTTATCTAGGCCATCTTCTGTCCAAAGAAGGGAGGAAACTTACCCCTGACCGAATCCAAACCATCCTAGACACCCCCATCCCAAAAACACAAAAACAGGTCCGCTCTTTGGTTGGCCTAACCTCTTTTTGCAGACAGTGGTTGCCTAATTATAGCCTCATTGTGAAACCATTACTTGCCCTACTGACCAAAGACGTCCCCTCCCCGCTTCCTTGGACCACTGAGTGTCAAGCCTCCTTTAAGGAATTACGGGATGCACTCTGCTCGGCACCTGTCCTCGGAACGCCGGATTACTCCAAATCCTTCTCCCTCTTCACCCACGAAAGGGAGGGATGCGCATTGTCTGTCCTGACTCAATTGATTGGTCCTAAGCAGCGCCCATGTGCCTACTTCTCCGCCACTCTTGATCCTGTAGCCAGAGCTTTACCTGCCTGCCTTCGAGCAGTAGCTGCCGCTGCTGTCTCCATCCGTCAGAGCGAGGGAATCGTACTTTCTAACTCCCTCACTGTATTAGTGCCCCATGCAGTAGACACCCTTTTGAACCAGACGAAGACCCAACACCTGACTAGCACACGACTGACAGGGTACGAGTTGACTCTGCTTGCACCCCACATCACACTAAAGAGATGCACGACTTTGAATCCTGCCACATTGTTACCCCTGCCTGAAAACGACCCCGACGTTCCTCCCATACACGACTGTGTGACCCTCACAGACGAACAGACTAGGAGTAGGGTGGACCTCCGAGACACTGCTTTCACTGACCCCGATGGAGAGCTATGGGTAGACGGCTCATGCATCAAACTCCCAGATGGCACCACTTCAGCTGCCTATGCAGTCACGACAGCCCGAACAGTAGTTGAGACAGCCTGCATCACACAACGATCTGCCCAGGCAGCAGAGCTGATAGCCCTCACCCGAGCATGCATCATAGCCGCAGGGACCACCACGAACGTATATACGGACAGCCAGTATGCCTTCGGAGTGGTCCACCATTTTGGGCTCCTGTGGAGGGAGAGGGGATTCCTGACGTCCCACGGTACCCCAATCCTCCACGGAGATTTAGTGTCCGCTCTGATTGAGGCAGTTCTCCTCCCCAAACGATTAGCGGTGATCAAATGTCAGGCACACAAAAGAGTGACAGACTTAGTCGGACAGGGGAATGCATTAGCCGACACCACTGCACGAACCACAGCTGAGAATAGGACGGTGACACGCATATATGTGACCAGGTCACAAGCGGAAAAATGGAGTGACACAAGGGAAATGATCAGAGACATACAGTCGGCCAGCACCCCTCACGAACTAACTAAGTGGGCAAGGGTGGGTTTGAAGGACGAAGAGGGCTGCTGGCGAACAAAGGATGCAAACAAATGGTTGCTGCCCGACTCATATCTGATTCCCATACTGACAATGGCTCACTCCCCCGCACACATAGGATCTGCACCCATGATCGAACTCGTTTCCAAAGTCTGGCATAACGACAAAATCCCCGACTCAGCCAGACGCCTAGTTCAGCAGTGCCTTATCTGTCTGCAACACAACCCCGGGAAAGGAACTGTAGTACCCCGGGGAGGGTTCGGGACCCCCAATCACCCCTTTGAGGTCCTTCAGATGGATTACATCCAACTAGAGAGATGCCAAAACCTGAAGTATGTACTAGTCATTGTGTGTGCCTTCAGCAAATGGGTAGAAGCCTATCCAACCCGTGACAACACTGCCATGACTACTGCCAAAGTACTACTGAAGGAATTCTTCCCTCGCTATGGCCTCTGTCGAATTTTATGGAGCGACAACGGCCCCCACTTCATAGCTGAGGTTATCCAATTAATCCTAAAAGGGTTGGGGGTGAAGCAACGATTTCATGCGGTCTTCCACCCCCAATCCGCTGGTCTAGTGGAACGCCATAATGCCACACTGAAGCTGAAACTGGCAAAAATAGTGGCCACCACTGGACTTAACTGGCCGGATGCCCTCCCACTGGCCTTGCTATCGATGCGCTCCACTCCCACCAAGCACCATTTGACCCCCTACGAGGTCGTGTTTGGGCGTCCGATGAATCTCTGGACTGCCCCCAAACCAACCTCCATTCATGACGTCCCAGACGTCCTACTATCTGATTATTTGTGCAAGTTAACTAAAACGTTGTCTGTCATTCATCAACAGGTGCAGCAGGCTATCCCCGATGCTTTCAGGGGCCCCGGCCACGACATCCAACCGGGAGATTTCGTATTGATACGAAATTTCCAGCGAGCCAAGAGTCTGGAACCCCGGTGGACGGGCCCCTGGCAAGTGCTGATCACCACCCGAACGGCACTCCGAGTGGAGGGGAAGAAGCACTGGCTGCACGCGCATCATTGCCGAAAGGTCTCTACAAACCTGGCCACGACAGAAAACGTCAGCACCCAAGAAGAGCTCCTGAGCAAAGACCGACCGATATTGGACTGTTATCCCCATACTGAGGCACTCGAACTTGCAAAATTCTCCGATCCCACTGTGCCATCCAGAGAAGGGTATTTCCTGCGTCGAAAGGAGGGAGTTTCGGCTAAGTAGGCCACGGACTAAGTTAAATCTCAGAACGGTGACCTAAACACAATCAAGGGTTGCCGGGAGAGAAGCTAAACGAAGTCTGTGGTTCTGCCCGCTACCGAGCTCCCTTGAAGGTGATGGAAGCGCCAGATAAGAAGATGATGGAAGCGCCAGATAAGAAGATGATGGAAGCAACAGGAAATACCCAGTATAGAAATCCAAAGACTGACAACTTGCACAAATCAAAGACAATCGCACTCTTCATTGTCTTCCTCTTCTGCCTCCTCCTCATGACCTCCTTCTGGATTCTGGAGGAAAGCACACCGGCTCATGAGGCATTGCTACCTACTGCACAGCCGACCCCCCTGAAAGAGCATCACCTAATCTCTCTGTCGCCTCAGCTCCGAGAAAGGCGCAGGGAATTCTGGAACAATTCCTTCGTGCAACTGTTGCACCAACACAACCTTGCTGCGAACGCTACGAACTGTTGGATCTGCGGGTTGCTCCCGCATGCCACCGGACACTCTATTCCCTTCATCCCTTCACCCTTCTCAGTTCACGGCTCTTGCCTCGCCTGGCTGATCCTCATGCAAGAGAGCCACAAGGACAACGCCACCTCCGGCCGGACAGTGTCACACTTCTACTCTGGGTTCTGGCTGAACAGAACCGGAAAGACTCCTGCTGCCCTGTGTCCTGCGCTCGCAGGCGCCACCTTCATCAAAGACATTCCAGCCAAAGAACGAGTTGAAGTACAGGTGCTCCACAATCCAGCCAGGACCACCTTCTCTCATCTGCAAAAACAAACCACCGCTACACTGACTGTGGCTCTGTCTGTCATCAATGTCACAGGTCTCGTGTGTCTCGAAGGCCATGGAACGCAGCTGGTGGGTCACAGCGCCTGCCAGATCACCAGAACATTGGACTCAGCTGACCCCCCTTCCTTTGTTGCTTCTCCAAACATGTACTTTGTGTGTGGCACCAAGGCTTACACCTGGCTCCCGAAGGGTTGGAAGGGTACCTGTTACATTGCCTTCGTTCTCCCACCCACATATGTAGCCCCTGCCAACCATCACCGGCAGAGGCGTGCAGACGACCTTGGACAAGCCGACTCCACCGGAGCACAGTTCCTAGATGCAGCAAAGGGACTTGTTCCTCTGTGGGGCCCAATGGCAAACAGCCGTGCTATCCGGCACCTGACCCAGGCAGTAGAAACAACGATCAACATCACTGCTGGTATCCTCGCCAACAACACTGCGGAACTTCAGGCGGTCCGCCTCGTGACCCTCCAAAATAGACTTGTCCTAGACGTGGTCCTAGCCGACCGAGGAGGAGCATGCCGCATCATCGGATCCAGCTGCTGCACATACGTGCCTGACAACTCGCCTTCAGTCTACAAAGCCATTGAACACCTCCACAGACTTTCCTCAGAGGTTCACCAAGAACAAGAAGGATGGTCGCTTGGGAGCTGGTTTTGGGACACCTTGAAGAATTGGGGTTGGAAGTTGTTTTCCTTCGTGCTGATACCTGTTGTAATATTATGTGGGTGTTGCTTAGGTATCCAATGTCTGCCACCTTTGTGCGGCCTTGTTTCTAACTGTATGTGCCCAAAGACTTTGGACTTCCGAAATGAGCACATGAGTCCCCTCTATGAAGTAGAAATACGTGGCCTTATGGGGATAAATCCAAACTGACAAGTTGGCGAGACATGTTAAAAGGGAGGACTGTGGAATTTTAATTTGCGATCTGAACATTATCTGCGCCAGCTTGTCACCTATGTACTACGTGCATGGCAGCCATTTTAGATATCATGGTCTCCCTGTCCACGATCGATCGCCAGCACGTCCCTCTGACCCAGCAAGCATCCTCCGCACACCCTGGCTCCCCCTCCCTCCTCCTCCTTATGAGCATGACCCTTCTGCATGACCCTGTCCTTGGGAGTCACGCCAGCGCCTGACCAACACCTCCTCTCCTCCCATGAATGCCCCTCTGTTGATAAACCTCCCTCCTGCGCTGGATTGTCCACGCGGCATGAATACCACTCCATTGATGGCCCCACACCCCGTGTCCGACTGTCCACACAGGTCCGAGGCCATTGCCTAAGCCGGGAGATACCATTTACTGCCCTTTATTGTATGAGGTCGCTCTCCTTCAAAGGACCCTCTATTGATCCAGGCCTCCCCACCCCCCGTGATATGATCAGGCGCACACATCCTAAGACTCGACGGAACACTCAGCTGCGTGATGGTCCCCTCCTCTTATCAGCAGGTTGAGGACCTCTATTGTGAAGGTATATGGGGGTGGGATTGACACTAGGATTACGGGGATGTCTTTTTCTTGCCTTACAAAGATCTGATTGTATTAAAAGGAAGGTCACATGCCATAAACCAGTGTATAAGAGGCCAGGCCTCCGAGAGGCTGTTAGAGCACCTCGAGACGATACCTTGTTGTCTGATCTGATGTGTTCTGCTCCGTCGGAATAAAACTTCTGTTTCCTGTCTTCTGGTCTCCGGCGCCTGCCTCATTGCTTGGTAAATTTGAATGGTACAAGGGCGGTTAGCGCCGGGCAAATCTTGAGAAAGGTCCTAGCCTTACCTTTTTCCACATACCACTAACTTAATAGTAGTCCTTTCTTGGCATACTGTGGTCGTTCTTGGCAAAATGATGGCTATCTGTTGCTTAATGATGGTTGTCACTCAGTTGTGCTCATCCTAGCCGGGTTGTGGCCATTCTTGAGATCATTTGGCAACCATTGGCAAAATGGTGGTGAAAATTCTAGCCATGTGATAAACAACCTTGGTGTGTGCTGTTAATGATAAATGTGCACTTGGTAAGTCGAATTAATACTTCTGTGCCCTAATAGCATTATCTGGCACATGCATCAACGTAGGCTTTTGTGATTCCTTAATTGCGATTATTAAGGAATCGCAAATAAGGAATCGCAAAAGCCTATGCATGTAGGAATCTCTATAAAAATAGAGATTCCTACACATTCCTTAATTGGTACTCTCAAATTGCTAGTCGCAATTAAGGAATGCTGTCCCATTCATTCCTATGGGCCTGCAGACCCATAGGAATGAATTGGAGATTGCGTAACGGCATGTGTGTGCGCAACATGAAACTTTGAAAAATGCAGAAAAGTGCATTTTTTAAAGTTTATTGCAAATTACCATGAAGTTCAACTTCATGGTAATTTGCTGCTCCTATTAGCGAAATCGCAAATTTTTTAACTTTAATGCAATGCATTTAAGGAATCTCAATTTGGGATTCCTTAAATGCAATTGCAATTTAAGGAATCGCAATTTAGAGATTCTTTAAATTGCGATTTTTGCTTTTGGGATGATGCATCCCACATGCAAAAATACAGGTCGCAAAGGGGCAGATTCTGAGAATCTGCCCGTATGCGACCGGTTTTTCCTTTCATGCATGTCCCTGTATATGTATTACGAAAATGCTAATGCTCATGTATGACTTAACATGCCCCATTACATTTTATTATTAAATAACTATGTTGTTTGTACACCAGCCTGTAGATCACTAAAGTCCTAGTAAGACTGCTAAATTGCATGCATTTCTGATGTGCCACTGCCTTTTTATTCAATGTTGAACAATGTCACATTTCCTGCACTGTGTAGAAAGCAGAGCCTGGTGAGTATTGGCACCAACAAGCGAGGATTTGAGGAAACATTGCAGTCAGCACTTGTCTGTGCCATTTCTCGTGACAACATCCTTGCACCTGTTCATTAACATCAGTTAGATCCAACCCTGATTATGTGCTCTTTCTGCCATTTACTTGTCCAGAGGAAAAACAGTATAACATGGATCAGCAAATGTAGGGATTTATGCATTTATTCATAATAAGCATTATATGCTCCAACTGATTGTGGAAAAGCTCTGGTCCATGGAAACAGCAGTTGCTATGCATTATTATGCTTACATATTGGCTATTTTAGCGTTATATATATATATATGTATGTTAGATGGTACAGGCTATCCGAGTGTTATGGTTACCTTTACAGCACAGAGGCAGAATCGATCCATGTTTGTCAGTGGTACTTTGGTGGAAGTGACATGCTGATATTTGGCGGCCAAATATATATTTACTAAACATAAAAATCTGTCATTTTGGGATAAAATTATTGTTTTTTCATGCAGATAGCAAGCTGCAATTTAGTGAACTTGAGCTTCTTCATACAAAATACAGTCTGTATATTTCACTGTGAAGTATCTGGATCTTCTGAAACTGGCAAGCTGATGTTTTAGACCCATTATTTGTGTCTTTCTCGTTGTCCCTGGCAACCTAGCAGCCCATCTGATACATATTGAGAAACATACTTGAGAAAAAGCCTGGCTAGATCTGGCAATCCTTGAAAATTGTTGGTGTTCTTAACATCCATGATAATTTGACTGTCCCTGGAATTAAAGAGGCCCTTCCCTTCCATATTGACAGCATTCCCGACAACATCCTGACAAGCCCTGGTTTAACAGAGATCTACCGGCCTCTAGTTGTGGGTATTAGTTACATAATGGTGGTGATATATTGTCTAATAGTGGTACTCACAAAATGGTACTTACAGTCCACTTATTGTGACCATGCTTAATATAATTCCTCCTAGTCGTGAAACAATTGGTTTGAAAATCCCTGCCATGTATTGTGGATCATTGGTATTTGATGACGCTGAATGGACATGAAAGTTAGACTCTGTCTATGTGTGACAGAAGAACAAGCAAGTGTCTCATAAAATTCACAAGTGGTTGTTTCTGGGCCAAAAATCCAGTTTTGTCGCCATTTTGTAGAAAAATATCGTGAGGAGGGTGAGCCACAACTCCTCGTGGAGGGTAAAGTTTGCTTGGCACAGCACACGATTATTGGAATGTTTCAGTACTACCACTTCAGAGGCTTTGTTTTCAGACAATTTATGCCTTCAGTCGCCCAGTCCTTCCACTAACCCGTTTCATGCCATCTTATCTTACTCTTCTCATTTTCCGGCAAATATTCCCTCCTTCACACAACTCTCTACCTCAGGCTTCACAGTCACCTTTCAGTCTGCTGTTTAGAATGAATTTGGGACTTTTCGACGGAAGACATTAAAAGTCATGATTCATGTATTCTTAACTCAAAATTCTACAGAATTCGGGGTGGGTGGAATTTGCAAAATTGACTTTCGCAAACTATCGTGAAATTGCGCAAAATATCCATGAGCATGCGGAACTTTCGCAAAGATTGCTTTTCCCACCTGTTTGCGATGTGTTTTTACGTGCTCGCGGGAAAATTTACCTCTAACTTGCCCATGCGGTCGCTAATGGGCGTGGCCATCTTGCTTGCGATGCTTATTTCCTGTTCGCGATCGCAAACTTGCGCGGGATAGCGCGACCAGTTACCAGCAATCCAACATCTCGTGGCGCACGTGAACGGATAGGAAAACTCATCGGCGAACACAGGGACCAGGTAAGTCGCTACCACGCACGCGAGAATGCTTTTTTTAAAGCGCAAACAAAAAAAACTTTCCGTTTCGTGGCAGATTGCGAAAGTTTTGACATTTTCGCGCTTACCGCATAACGTGAAAATGTCAAATTATCGCACATTTCGCGAGCGGAACGAAATTTACCGCCCAGGCCTATACAGAATACATGTTACAATTAAGCACAATGTTAACTCCTCACACCTGATATTATACCATTGCATGATGACTGATGGTTTTTTGCCAACAGCCAGCTGTGGCAGATCAAGTGCAGTGTGACAGACAGGTCAAGAAACCACTGTGTTGGCAAGAGGTAGTGGAGCGAGGAGGCATATGTTCCTTAGTGACGGATTTGAAGGCAACACATCTGTCATCGTCTTCTTCATCTTGTTATTTAACAGATTTTTTAAATACTTACAGTTTTTTGTTCCTCTTTGCCTTTAGGATATAATCAGGCAGAATGTGTTTTGAATGATACATTTGCATGATTTTCAAAAGTCAATAAAGCACAATCTTCCACATACTGTGTTTCTAATTATTTTACTAGTTTCACTTACCACCACAAAAATCCATGCTAGCCTAAGGATAGTCATATTTTCCTGCTGAGTGATGGAACATCAGCGATGCGTAATTTATTGTGCTGGCTTAGCGTCTACAGGCAAGGCATTCTTGCAATTTACTGTCGAGTCTTGACGATGGAGGGAATAACCACGACAGGCTGGAGTACATTCAACTCTTTTAATTGAATGTCTCTGTATTCTCCCTCTAGCTCGCTATTCCCATGACTGCCTCCTTCCTTTCCAGCTCCCCTTTAGACTTCCCTTGCAGGCTCCCCTTTTCCCCTGGGTCCTACGGTCCTGACGCTAACGTCCAGTTAAGACTTTAAATCTCCCCCCACTCACAAAAAGTTACTTCTAGTTATTGGCATAGATCTTTAGAGTTCTTCGGCAAGTCAGGCAGGTTTTCAAAGTGTTCGCTGCAATTGGCATAGTGAAACTTGGTTCCGTAGGAGTTGCAGCTACAAGAGTGAATACATTGTCATCTCCTCTGGTTGGTTCTGGAGTAGCTCAAGAGGCGATGACTACAGGTTTATTAACTCCCAACTCACAGTTCTTGAATTGAGAGATAGCTCTGGCTGTTCTCTTGTCATTAGAGGCTGCTGTGATCATAGTTCCTTTTAGAATGTTCCTGCCTGTCCAGTGCCCAGTCCCTTTCCTGGATAGTTGATGTTTTTGCTTTGCGGCAAATGTCCACATATTCTTCCATCTTGGTCCTTTTGTTGTGATCCTGCTCTTCAAGCGCTTCCTGGTCTGGAACTTGACCGGCATGACCAGCCAGGTTCTCCTAGGTGGGGATTCTGGTGTGCACTGCTTTGCCAAGTGCCATATTGCACCATATACCTTCCTGAAGATCTGACATTGTCAGTGTCGGTGGTGGTTCTTCTTTGTCATGCCGAAAAGAGGTCAATTCTTTGGTGTCCACCTTGTGGTTGGTCCTGCCTCCTTCCAGGTGGCTCCACGTGCCCAGTGGGAAATTGTGTGTTACATCTTGAAGGATGGCATCCTCCTCGCTGGCTTTGGAGATGGTTTCAAGTGAAGTTGCAGGTAGTGTTGCCTGGCCATTGACAAAGTGAATGTGTTCTTCAGCCAGTGAGGCTCTTGTTCTCGAAGATGACCTGGGATGTCTCGACATCTATTTGACAGGCTTTTCTACCTTTCCTGATTTGTGGACTCAGTATAGTATTTCCACTAATTTCAGTTGCTCTGCAGTGGGCAGTCTGCTGCTTCACGTCTAGCAATTACATGGACATGAGTGTCTATGGTTTTCTCTTTGTATGTGAGAGTCGTTTGAAACTGTCCTAGCCATTGCAGTGGCTATTTGGACATTCAGGCTTATACTAGCACAGCAACTTTTTTTAGCTTGGGCTTGGGTTTCATCTTGTTGTATTCTGTGACTCAGATGTAGTTGAGAGGCGCCCCATTGTCTAGTACGAATTTGGCTGGATGTTACCCCATTCGTATGTGTAGCCTTGGGTATTTCTTTAGCGTCTCATGATCAGCAACCTTGAAAATATACTCATCGCTGGCCTGAGATTTAGGATTGAGTGGTCTCAAGCCATGGAACAAGGATTGTTAAGATCTGTAGGTAGTGTGTGACCATAGACTTGATTGTGAAGAGCTGAGGGAACGTTCTCCCCAGCCACATACTTCCTTTGCATGATGTCAAGGTCTGAATTTTCTTGATTTTTCCAATATGTCCCATTGTGATGCCCTGCACACTTTCTCAAAATTATTTTCTTTCCCGCAGCACCAACATGCTTGGCCTTTGGCAGGGCATGGTCCAACGTGTGGGTTATCTTGACCACAGCGATAGCACTCCCATTTGAGGTCTTTCTTTTTGGTCATTGTAGTTTGGACTGCATCGGCGATCTATGAATTTAGGTGTATGTTGATACTCAGACTGGTGACAGTGCTTGTGACAAAGCTGGAGCCGGAACGCCTGTTCCCATTTTTTTGAGTTTTTTGTCTCCATCTTTTTTGCATGTTCTTCAGCCAGGTCATTGACTCTAGTAATTTCTTCTATGTCTTCCAGGGAATACCTTTTCTTTAGAAGACGTTGACCAAGGGGCTCAAATTGGCATCCTTCAATGATCCGTAGACCGAGACCATCTTCTATCTTGAAGGCGTCAAATGCACAATATTGCGCTTATCATTTAAGGAGTGTAATGAATTTCCCCAAGGGGTTTATCCTTCTCTTGCGAGGTCAGATTGAAGGTGTAGTGTTCATAGTCAAGGTTTTTCTTGTAGAGAAACGACCTGCTGAGTGCCTCCCACACATCTTGATAGGATGTCATGGCAGTCGATGGCAATTCTATGATGCTTTGTTCAACCTCTTTGCCTATTAAGTTGTGCAGGGCAAAGAGTTGTTGATACGAGTTAGTGACTTGCAACCCCTTCATGAAGTCCTTAAAGTCCTCAAGCCACTCTTGCCAGCGAGGTCTCATGCCAATGCCAGATATGAGAGTCAGCGGTTCCAAAGGGCTAAGGAATGGAGCACTGAGCATAGCCGGTCTTACTAGGGTGTTTTGCGTGAAACCGGTGATGATGACATGTAGAGCAAGTGCCACCACTGGGGTAAAATCATGAGTGTTCACCTGATGAATTTGAGAAGCAAACACGACCTCTTATGCCCAGTATTGTGTTCAGCTGATGTGCTCACTGGAGGAGTTCAATTCAATTCAATTCAATAAATTTATATAGCGCGCTACATACCCAGAGGGTCTCAAGGCGCTTGGGGAAGGGTGGAGAATTATTTGTCGAATATCCAGGATTTAAGTTGCTTTCTGAATGCTAGGTGGTTTTGAGTGAGGCGAAGGTGAATGGGAAGTGAGTTCCAGGTTTTAGCTGCCAGGTAGGAGAAGGATCTTCCTCCCATGGTGGTTTTGTTGATGCGAGGTACAGCAGCCAGGGCTTGGTTGGAGGAGCGTAGCTGGCGGGAGGGGGTGTAGAAGGAAAGACGTGTGTTGAGGCATTCGGGTCCAAGTTCGTAAAGTGCTTTGTGTGCGTGGGTTAGGAGGCGGAATGTTATCCTCTTATTGACGGGGAGCCAGTGGAGGTTTTTCAGGTGACCAGAAATGTGGTCATTACGCGGGATGTCTAGTATGAGTCTGGCTGAAGCGTTCTGGATGTGTTGGAGTTTTTTCTGAAGTTTAGCGGTGGTGCCGGCGTATAGGGTGTTTCCGTAGTCCAGTCGGCTTGTAACCAGTGCGTGGGTGACCGTTTTTCTGGTTTCGGTGGGGATCCAGCGAAATGTTTTTTTGAGCATGCGAAGAATGTTGAAGCAAGAAGATGAAACGGCGTTGACTTGTCTGGTCATCGAGAGTGAGGAGTCCAGAATGACGCCCAGGTTCCGTGTGTGGTCCGTCGGGATGGGTGCTTTTCCGAGGGACTCTGGCCACCAAGAGTCGTCCCAGGCAGAGGGGGAGGTGCCTAAGATAAGGACTTCTGTTTTGTTGGAATTCAGTTTTAGACGGCTTTGCTTCATCCACTCGGCTACTTCTTTCATTCCTTCATGCAGGTTGGTTTTGGCGGTGTTAGGGTCTTTGGTGAGTGAGAGGATCAGTTGAGTGTCATCAGCGTAGGAGATGATGTTGAGGTTGTGTTGGCGTGCGATGGCCGCGAGGGGGCTCATGTATACGTTGAAGAGGGTGGGACTGAGTGAGGATCCTTGTGGCACGCCGCAAATGACTTCAGTGGCCTCTGACTTGAATGGTGGGAGGCGGACTCTCTGGGTTCTTATGGCAAGGAATGAGGTGATCCATTCCAGTGCTTTTCCTTGGATTCCGATGTTTCTGAGGCGTTGTAACAAGGTGCTATGACAGACTGTGTCGAAGGCTGCGGAGAGGTCGAGGAGGATGAGGGCGACTCTGTCTCCATTGTCCAGTAGAGTTCGAATGTCGTCTGTTGCTGCGATGAGTGCAGTCTCAGTGCTGTGTTTGGCTCGGAAGCCGGACTGTGAGGAGTCGAGGGATTTGTTGGTTTCGAGGAAGGCGGCGAGCTGGTTGTTGACAGCTTTCTCGATGACTTTGGCCGGGAATGGAAGGAGCGAGATGGGGCGGTAGTTTTTGAGTTCGGTGGGGTCCGCTGTGGGTTTTTTCAGAAGGGCGCTGAGTTCGGCGTGTTTCCAGCTTTCCGGGAAGGTGGCGGAGTTGAGGGAGCAGTTGATGACGTCTCGGAGGTGTGGTGCTATGATGGAATCTGCTGTGTTGAAGATATGGTGAGGGCATGGGTCTGTGGGGGATCCTGAGTGGATGGAGTTCATCAGGCGGATGGTGTCCTCAGTGGAGATTGGGTTCCAGTCATTAAGGATGTTCAAGGGGGGCGAAGGTACGGCGGAAGGTTGGGTGGGTTGGTCTCCGTGTTGGTTGTCAAAGCTGTTGTGGATGTCTGCGATTTTGTCGTGGAAGAACAAAGCTAGGGAGTCGCAAAGGGCTTGAGAGGGAGTGATGTCGTTGGAGTTGGAAGTGGGGTTGGTAAACTCTTTGACGATGTTGAATAATTCCTTGCTGTTGTGTGCGTTGTTGTCAAGTCGGTCTTTGAAAGCGGCTTTCTTGGCAGTCCGGATCAGTTGGTGGTGTATGCGGGTGGCGTTTTTGAAGGCGTCCCTGGTGCTGGTGTTTGGGTCTTTTTTCCAGGCCTTCTCAAGGGAGCGACAGAGTTTCATGGATTTCTTAAGATCATCGTTGAACCAAGGGGCGTTTTTGTTGCCTAGTTTGATTTGACGTTTTTTCAGGGGTGCTAGGTTGTCGGCGCTGTTGGTTAGCCATTGAGTGAGGTTAATGGCTGCTTGGTTGGGGTTTCGAAGAGTGGGCAGGGGGGTTTTGAAGAAGCGATGAGGAGATCTGGTCGATGGTGATTTTTTTCCAGTTTCTTCGCAGAGTAGGTTGAGGGTGGTTGTGGGTTGTGGTCTTTTTGTAGATAAAGTGAACGCAGCTGTGGTCCGTCCAATGGAGAACTGTGGTTGACTGAAGGAGATATGTTTGCTGGAGGTGAAGATGGGGTCGAGTGTGTGACCAGCATTGTGGGTGGGGGTATTAACAAGTTGTTTGAGTCCGAGGTTGGCGAGATTGTCCAGAAGGGTGGTGGTGTTGCTGTCGATGCTCTTTTCCAGGTGAAAATTGAGGTCTCCCAATAGAATGTAGTCCTCGGAGGGGAGGGCGTGTGGGGTGATAAAGTCAGTGATGTCTTCACAGAATTGTGCATGGGGTCCTGGTGGTCTGTAGAGGAGGGTGCCTCTGAGTGTGGTCTTGGGGTCAGTGTGGATCTGGAAGTGAAGGTGTTCGGCGCTAGCAAGGTTGACGTCTGAGCTGGTTGAGATGCGGATGGAATTATTATGGACGATAGCGATGCCTCCTCCTGTTTGCTTGGTGCGGTCTTTTCGGATGATCTTGTAGCCTTCCGGGATGGCGATGGTGATGTCTGGGGCTGAGGAGGCGTTCATCCATGTTTCTGTTAGGAAGGCGATGTCCGGAGAGATGGTGTCTAGTAGATTCCAGAGGTCGATGGCGTGTCTGTGGACCGAGCGGGTGTTGAGCAGGATGCAGTTTAGGTGGTTGGTGTCAGATCTCTGCTTGGTGTTCGTGGATGGGGAGTTGGTTTTGGTGCCGTCAAACTTGCAGGAGTTGCATGTGAAGGGTCCATGGGTGTGTCCAGGAGCGGCTTGGGCGCAGTTGGGGAGTCGGCCGGGGTTAAGGGCTAAGAGGGTGGAAGCGGCGTATGTAATGCGGGTGGTGTGGATGGTACGAGGGGCAGGGGGTCTGGCGCTGGGCGCGGGCTTGGCGCGGACGGGCGTAGACGGGCTCACCTTTGGCGCACCTTCGGCGCGCATGGGGCGCGGTCGCTGCGCGTAAACGCTGCGCGCAGGGCATCTGTCATGTATGGATGGAGGAGGGGGCGGGGGCGAGGGAGGGTCAGCTGGGAGGAGGGGCGGGCTGTGGGGGACGGGCTCTGAGGCACCAGCAACAACAACAACAATGGCGGCAGCGCCAGAAACACGAGACTGGACGTAGGCTGGGGCACACACACTGGGTGGAATGCTAAATCGCGCTGCAGCTGTGAGTGCGCTAAATAGAGTGCTGCGATTAGATTTGAATTACCCCCGAAGCGCTTGCAAATGTCCACGAGAAGATCTAATGGCGCTCGCAATACAGCGTGATTATAATGCAGAGATGGGCGCTCGCAATACAGCGTGATTCAAATGCAGAGATGGGCGCTCGCAATACAGCGTGATTCAAATGCAGAGATGGGCGCTCGCAATCCAGGGTGGTTAAAGTGCAGAGATGGGCGCTTGCAATACAGCGTGGTTGAAATGAAGTACTGGCGCTTGCAATACAGCGTGGTTAAAATGAAGTACTGGCGCTTGCAATACAGCTCGAGTACAGTGATATTATGGCGCAGTCAACGATACCAAACAGGCAAGCAGGAGCTGTGGTGATAGCAGGAGCTGGGTTGAAGGGAGCGACCGTTTCTGAATGAATCAGGACGGTCACAGCATTAACGGGGGAGAGAGTGGCCCATGTAGTCCGTGGGAGGGAGGGTCAGCTGGGAGGCGGGGCGGGCTGTGGGGGACGGGCTCTGAGGCACCAGCAACAACAACAACAATGGCGGCAGCGCCAGAAACACGAGACTGGAGGTAGGCTACGTAAATGCCCACACAGTTAGGAAGTAATTGTAGTCCTTTACACTGATGTACAGCCGTGTGCACAGCAATTGTAGCCACCCCTAGGATGTAATGTATAGAATAGTGTATCTGTACTATTAGTGTTATTATTATTATTTTTTAATTTGAACAAGGACTGGGTTGCCCGTTTGCTGAATTGGTTGGATGCTGATATGTAGCTGACATGGACTATGTTTCAGCTCCAAATTCTTCTAGCATGTAGATTGTGGTGGTGCTTGACTTTAAGATGGGTGCCACTTGGTCAGCAAAGCTCATTGGTTATGTCGCCTGACCTAAAGATGCACACTGGGAGGAGAAGAAAACTTGCTGGAACTCGGCTGTCGCAGCTGGTTAGCTCAAGGGAATGCAGTAAGCGTGCAGGTAGTAGGCATGCAGCTTACCGCAGGTAAGAATCGTAGTGTTCTTCAGCACAGCGTGTTCAGGGTGGGCTACTGGCACACTCTTGCATCAATTCTGTGTCACATGACCGGGGTAGGCTCCTGATGACCAGTTGCTCTCGGAATTTCCTCTGTGCAGCCAGAGTTGTCTCCCAGCATTGCGCTGTGACTGTTTGCCACAGGATGACCACGGGAGGCTCTTGGTATCCCGCTATTACTGATGCTTCTATGCATAACTGCGGTGGTCTCCCGACGGTGCGTTGCTCATCGATCTTCCTCTGTGCAGCCGGGGCCAGCTCCCGACTTTGAGCTACCATTCCTGGATCTCTCCCTGCATGGTGGAATTCTCATCCCACCCTCATCGACAGTTGTCGAGTCTTGACGGTGGAGGGAATATCCATAACAAGCTGATGTATATTTAACTCTTTTTATTGAATGTCTCCAGGAGAGCCTGTCTTTCTGCATCCTCCTTCTAGCCCTCTCTTCCCATGAATTCCCTTTCCGGTTCCCCTTCAGACTTCCCTTGCCAGTTTCCATTTTCCCCTGGGTTATACTGTCCTCAAGCTAACGTCCAGTTACAGCATTACATTTACCTACCCTGTCCTTTTAAGATTTATCACTAACTGCAAGATTTTCCAGTAATTATGATTCCTTCTCGTTTGTGAGATGGAGAAATGTAACGAATTTCTTAGTTGGTGATGATGTACTTTATTCAAAATAATGGGGTAGGTCTTAAGCACTCCTGTTAGTTTTTGTTTGGTAATTTAACTGGTATCCTTCATCAAAGTTATTGTCCTTCTTTTGCGTGCTGCTTGGTAGCTCTGGGCTGCCTGTCCCTGAGATTTAACAAAACTGTTGGGGATTGGTTAGTGGTAACAATATCACAACCATACCAAGCGCACAGCTGATGTTTACGTTATTTCCCCCTCTTCAATAATTCTTCTAGTTCAATCTTTGTTCTTGATTCTCATATTTATTCTGAGATTTAGTTTCCCATGAATTACTTCAACTAATATGACATTATATTCTTATTGCTAACTTAGCACAATGTTTTCCAATGCATAAAACTCAAAATCAAAAAATGTTATGGTACATTTGTAACAAATAAACGACGATTGCTGAATTTGTTGGCCCGATGCATTTCGGGACCAGCGTCCCTTCTTCGGGGGCCTCTGTGAAAGAAATAATATGTAAGTTACTTTCTGCTTCCTATCCTTAAATATGCCACTACTCACAATTAAGTACCACACTCCTTTGTTATAATCAATTCATAACTCTAAATACATTGTAACAAACAATGTCAGCAAATACGTGATATATCAAATCATGTTGTTGTTATCTGGAGTTGATTAAATACAGTGATGACAAAACTCATATCTACTCATTTCCTGCTGTATATTTAAACTCACAGCACAAACATTCATTGTACATTGGTTTCTCATATGGTGAAAAAACTCACTCACGTGTGTGTTTGCAATCGTCTATATTAACCTCATTTTCTAGATGATGGGGCTGAACCGAATTTCTATTCTGTAATGAACAGAGAGCAACAACCATAAGGGACTCTATAATGTTGTGGTGATCTAGTTAATAGCGGTTAAAATAAACCGAAAGTTACCTGCTTTTCGTAATTCTGAACCGCGTATCTGCAAAACAATGTGAAACCCATATTAAATACCGGGTCTTAGAGAAAGCGCTAGGGCTAGATGTTACCGATTTTTAAACTAGTTTGCGCTTACCGGTAGTCTTGAAAAACGCGTTCGAAAAGGTCCTCCTTGGCTCTGCCTTTCGATCGGTGAGTGAAATTGACGGACTCGCGGGTTTGGTTTGATGTATTTTATGCCAGCCATAATGATGGACTGACTCTCAGTCATTAAGAGTTGCACCCCACTCCTATGGAACTCCTAACCCCAATACCATGAAGACCTTCTATATGTCAGCAAAAAATGAAAATGTGTATCTTCAATCCAGTAACTCCTCACCCTTCCACACTCCTGGTTACCCTATCTCCCCTTTCGTCCATGTTCTTCCCTTTATTCTCCTACTGAGGATGATAAATGAAGGACTAAATATGATACAGTTATGACTGTTCTCAAGTTTTTTACCCTCATTGTAACATTGTAAGGGCACTAGCACATCTTTTTGGGTACAGACGAGCTATTTGAAAACATAAAATAAAAACAAATTATCATTCAATAAACAATATTTCTGCTTTTAATCATTATGAACCACACTCAAAGAAAGTGCTTTAGGTGTTCAACGAGTGAAGCTACACATACATATACGGGCACATGCATCAACGTTTGAAATTGCGATTCCTTATTTGCGAATTTTAAGGAATTGCAAATAAAGAATCGCAATTTCCAATGCATCATTTTTTTCGGAATTTTTTTGCGATTCGGTAAAAATCGCATTTTTTATGAATCGCATGATTTTTGCGAATTCTTATTTGCCAATTCGCAATTTGCGAATTCGCAAATTGCGAAAAAGCACACATGATGAATATAATTGCGTTAACAGCCAGGAAGTTAGGAGAGTAATTACACACAGCTGCTCCCTGGTTTGAGGTGGAGGTTTGGCAGTTGGTTTTTGGAGCTCTGCCTGGAGGAAGTGCTGCACTCTGGGTGTCTGAATCCTTTGGAGAAATGGCTAATGAAAATGCAGTTAAAGAGGGGGAAGCCAGGAAAAGAAAAATTAAATTCAGTGACCAGGAGCTGGAAATACTTATTGAGGAGGTCACTGAGAGGCAGGAACAACTTTTTGGCAAACAATCTTTGTAGGTTCCTGAAGCAGTAAAAAGGAATCTCTGGCTTGCTATCCAAGCAAAGGTGAATGCTGTGGGTGTTGCACATTGTGACATAAATAACTTACAAAAACGCTGGTATGACCTGCACAGTCGTGCTAAAGAGAGGATTGCAACCAGGATTAAAACAGGAAAAAGAACTGGTGGTGGCCCCCCCAGGGATAAGCCCAATACCCCCCTGGAAGACATGGTGGAAGGCACACTTTTAACTGAGGCTGTTGTTGGAGTGATTGACATTGATACGTCAGAGTTTCCTACCCCTTCTGAAGGTAAGTTTACTTGTGTTTTTGATTTTAAATGTGCAATGAGAGTGCATGAGGGCTGTCAATGTTGTACCTGCCGAAATATCATTTCAGTATTGTAGTAGTTCATTTTCGTTTTTCAAATCTGGATATTAACAGTTGTAACTCAGAAAGCAGTGCATCATGGGAGATGTAGTTTACTCATTAAATAAATATTAAATAACAAAGCAACTGTAAATGTAAATGTATTTATATAGAGCAAATCACCGACCCGGTATCTAAGCGCTTGCTTAGGGAACCCGTCCTGGTATTCCCCTGTGAGATAAACCGGGCAGGGTATCCACAAGGTGAAAGCCAGGCATCCCACCGCGAGGGGCCGTTGTGGAGATTAAGCAAGCTATTGCCCAGAGTCGCTGAGTGTGAACCCGTGAATCGAGTAGGCACCGGAGAGAGAATTGTCGAGTCCGTGGACATTTTAGGACTCAAGACCCCGCCGAGCTGGGAATTGAACCCTGGTCCCGGGCTGACTTCTGCTTCCAGGTCTGCCTCCTCTAACCAATGAGCCACACTTCTCCACTGAATTTAAATGAATGATAGTCATTAATGAGACCAAAGTAGACAGGCAACATGTGGATTTAATTAAACAAAACCTTTTGTTGAAACATTTTACAGCAGTGCAAACTTTAAAGTAACAAAATGTTTGCACTTTCTTAATCATAGAAACACTTCAAGAAATTATAGAACATGATTTGAGATATTACAACAATCAAGAAGGACAAGACATTGAACAGGCAAATTTTGCAACAACATCAACATCCCTTTTTCCAAGAAGGGAGAGACACAGAGTGCGCCAACTGCAGCAGTCTGATACAGAAGAAGATCAAAATGTAAATGTCTCTGAAATGCAGACTGTTCAAACTCCAGCAACCACTAACACAAGGCAGAGTAGGCGAAGGAGACTTCAGCAGTTTTATAGGCGCCGGTCACAACCATCAGACAGTGGCAGAGCTGTAGAGGGTACCAGCACCGGCAGTGTTGTGGAAGATAAAATCCTCAAAGTTCAGCGCCTACAAGGCAATGACTTGACAAAGAATTATGAAGGGAAAACTTGGACATATTAGTAAAGAGATTGGTGCCATGCACAACAGTATGAAAAGAATAGCAAATGTCATTGAGAAAGGGCATACAACAACCTCAGAAAAGCTAGACCGCATTGCAACGTCTTTGGAGACACTGTGCACAGTGGTACAGACCCAGCAAGTGAGAAGTGGTAAAAGGCACCTTGGAGCAATGACCTGCATGCAGGGTCATACCAGGGGAATGTTTCACCTTTCAAACTCTGCTGCTCAACTCTGCAAGCAGACAGTTTCCATGCAATTGGATATGAAGCAAATTTGTGTAGAGATTGCCAGGGGAATGGGGACACTCCATGATGCTGTTGAAAAAATACCTAGTGATGCTGCACCTGATAACCAGCCACAAATGGGGGGTAGTGAAGTTGGCAGTAGTGTCAGTGACATACTTGACCATGGCTTACCTGGGGCACGCCGTAGCAACAGGAAACAAAATAAGTCCAGCAACATGGCCATGGGCAATTTGATTAGTACGGGGAAGGAATTAGGTGTGCGTGGACGTAAGAAATAATATGTTTTCTTTAATGTTACATGTTTGTTAAAAATTTTCCCAAAACATTTAATTATCATTAAATTCATTGCTAATATTAAGGCAAATTGATTTACAACTTTATCAAAAAGCATTTAAATTTCATGAAGAAAATGCATTTAATTTTACTTTATGAAATAAATAATGTCCAGTCATGCACCAGATTGTCTTGTGTGATTCGTACCTTTTTCAGAAATAATGTTGTGTTATCTCTGCCCTTCTCCTTCTTCCCTCTGCTGCTTCTGGTCCATGTATTCTTGGTTGGGGTTGTTGAGGCTGATTGTCATTTTGAGGTAGTACATCTTCCACATCCAGTTCTATGCCTCTCTCAGTTGCTAAGTTGTGCAACATTGCACATGCAGCTATAATTTTGCAGCAAATTTGAGGACGGTACTGTAATGCTCCACCAGTCTTGTGTAGTATGCGAAAACGAGATTTCATCACACCAAAGGTTCTCTCTATCACATTGCGGGTTGTTATGTGAGTTTGGTTATACTGCTGCTCTTTCCTGGTTGCTGGATTGAGATATGGTGTTAATATATAAGACCTCACTGCATAGGCACTATCACCTAGAAAAAATGATAATGAGAGATAGCATGCACAAATGAAGTGTGTCTACATTAAAGATGGATATGTTACAAATAAAAAATTTAAATTTACCAAGCAAATATCCATCTCCAAATTCGCCAGCAAGCAGCCGTGGTGGGTGCCACTGTGTCTAAAAATGTAGGAGTCATGGGCACTTCCAGGGTAACTTGCCACTAAGTCTGTGATGATAGTTTTAGAATTACAAATTGCTTGAATTTTAAGAGAATGGAAGCATTTCCTGTTGCGAAAAATGTACTCATTTTCAGAGGGTGGGCAAATGAGAACATGTGTGCCATCTACACAGCCAATGACATGTGGGAAATGAGCCATGTTATAGAAATCTAACTTGGCTTTCACCAAATCCTGCTGTGTACCAGGAAACCTTATGTGATGCCTTATCCTTTGCAACACAGCATTTAGAAAGGCATTAAAAAATCTGGAAAGTGAACTCTCGGAGACACCACCAGCAATGGCTATTACACCCTGAAATGACCCAGAAGCAAGGAGGTGCAGTGAACACAATACCTGAACATGGGTTGGTATAGCTTGTGTCCTGCGTGTTTGCCTCTGCAAGATAGGGTCCAATTCTTCAATAAAATCCAAAATTAAGTGAGCATTGAGCCTATACCTATCATAGATTTCTGCTTCAGTCTGCCCTAGTAAGGTAATGCGCACTCTAAATATTCTCTCTTGTATCAACCTTCTCCTCCATCCTGCTGCTGCTCTCAATCTCTGCCTATGTGCCAAAAAGAAAAGTGCTGCCATTCTGAAAAACAGTTGGATGCTTTCTGAGGCCCCTTATATGCAATCCTGATGAATGTCACCTGTTGTGAACAAAGTAAGTGAAATTACCACCAGGTTTGACTTCTTCTAATTTTAAGAATTCCAATTTGCGATTTCTTACACAATTGCAAATTGCGAATTTTCATGCATAGTATTTTTTCGCAAGAAAATGCGATTCGCTACTTTTAGCGATTTATTTTGGAAATCGCAAAGGTTTTTGCGATTCCTAAAATTGCGAAAATGCACTTCAAAGTTGATGCATCCCAAATCAATGAATTGCATTCGCAAATGGCCGAATTTTGCGATTCGCACCGTTTGAGAATGCAATTCAGTTTGATGCATGTGGGCAATAATGTCTTCCCCAGCCAGGGTACCCACCAATAACTATGCCACAACCAGAGCTTAATATGACACGTCTTTATTTGTCTGCGTGTAACCATGAATTCAACATTCTAAAACAAGCTTTCATTGCATTACACTCTGACACCTACATCACAGCTCTATGGAGTCAGTTGGGAGCTGAAAGGGTTCCATCATAACACTCGCAAGACACTACAATACACATTCGAGTTTTTTCCTGTTCATAGAAGTTCCAGACATAAAGTTATGGAAATTACATTTTACCGTAAACTTTCATGCTTTTCCTAACCCCATTATTGTTGATTATTCAGAAAGAGGAAAATAGACACTTGCACATTTTTTCCTCACCTATATCTTTTTCTCAGCTGAAGAAAACTTTTCTCCTGCACATCCTTACATACAACACTTGCACTATTTTTATTTAGATGCTTGTTTATAATAGCCACTATCATGGGAAGATTATTGCAGAAGTTTATGATTACAACATAATGCCTTTAAGGATGTTCTCATCATCATATCCGCATCACTGACTCCAATTGGAAATCCTATTTCCTTATCCTTTGGACACAGTGCAGATATATTCCCACTTCTTGGCAATTTTCTATAGGCATTAGACCCCTGTATCGGGATATCCACTACCATCCTGCTTTTGTGAAATAGCACTTAACATTTCCCAATGGCCCCCTGTTCAATTTCTACGCCCAATGATTATTATAGTTTTTCTCGATAAAAGGCAATGTAGGCCGGCTTACTCATGATAAATGTACCACCATGCACAGCCAAAAAGTAGATTATTTCTGAAAGCGGCAGTTTATCATGATTAGATCAACAAACGTTGCTGTCACCTTGCATCAAATTAATGGAGATAAGGGTTATTTGAGTTTAGTCTTCTGAACAACTGCCCAGTCTGTTAGTGGTATGAATGCAGTTAGAAGTGAATGTTAATTCCTGTGTGATTTTTACAGTATGAGTCAAACAGGTCACTGCATGTAGCAGCTTCAGTGCTAGACCTAACACATTTAGCCTGCTGTAAATTATGTGATCTCGGCTAGCGACTGTTCAGACACAAGGCAATTAGTTTCTTAAATTAGTTTTTGTACCAGATCACTTCCTGTATGGTATGAATATACACTGTAGAGTCTTGATGGAATAAGCATTAAGACCCTCACAGTTCTGATAGGACTTCAAACAAGACTTAAATAAGTTGCTGGAAGGTGTGGCTATTAAACTCATGACATAAAACGTACCGTTAGTAAGTTGTGTGATTGTATGCTAAAGAATAAAGAGGTCTGTTACAGAGCTCTTTGTGTGATGTGTTTCATTTACGTGCTCCTGGGCAGGGGAGGAAGTGACAACTGGCGATGAGTTGGCGATACTTGCCCCGAAGGAGCAGGACAGCGCTCCCTAAAAGTTTGCAACAATATTGCATACTGCCTGTGCATGCCACGTGTGCCCCAGATCGCTGCAAAGCAGTCTGGGGTTGGCATTTCTGTATTCAACGTGCTACTCCATCCTGTAAATGGCTCTTGGAGAATTTGATTTCCTGACGGAGGAGCACATTAGGAAAGCCTGGCAGAATCCGCTAGTAAGGCCAAAGAAAGAGATACTACACTGTGCTGGAACAGAGAAATCATCCATGAAAAAAAACACTAAAGACAGTGATAGCCAGTTATGAAAGCAGAGTTACTCACTACCACAAGCGAGTGAAGCACTCTACAACCTTCGATCCGAAGTGAAGCCCCAAGCACAAACACACTGGTTGTGTTTGCAGAAGTTGCAGGTGCTAGGGGCTTTCCTCCATCGAGATCGCCCACGCAGCATGTGTCCACACAATGCCACTGGAGGGGAGCGCGAAATATACAGCAACCGCATTCCTGAAACCACCAGCCCCATTAGACACAAGAAACAGTCAAAGAAACCGAGCATTGGTGCCAGTCTGGCTGCCTGGATCAAAACATTCAATGCCTTTATAGATGCACTTGAAGAAGATGATAAGAAGATCATTAAACACTTAAAGAATCTTGCTGGTGATGGAGTGAAAGAAGTGATGAAGAAAGTCTCGCCAACTGAAGTCAAATCATACCAAAAGATAAAAGAACTGTTGGAAGCCAAATTGAACCAAATGTCGAATGTCAACCATGAAAGATACATCTTCAGTCAACCATGACAACAGGTTGGTGAAACGATGAATGAGTTTGTTGAAAGACTTGAAACACTCATTAAACACTGCAAGTTCTGTGATTTCTACCTACGGAGAAGCATGCGACTCAGAATTATCGATGGCTGCCTTTCCAACTCGTTTAGAAGATTCATGTTGAGGGAAATACAGAGTCTGGAGAAAATGCTAATGGCTGCAAGAGCTGAAAAGATGAGCAGATCGACAAGCTGCTGAAATGGAAGCGGGACGTCCCAACATAAATCAGCCCGACTATGAAAAGCAAGCACCAGCGAAAACAAATGCAAGTAAGTCGCCATCTTTAAAGAAATCACAATTGTGCTTTCGATGTGGATTTTCATTTTCCCACAAAGGTAAATGTCCAGGCATAGGACAGCCATGTAAAGGTTGCGGGAAAGAAGACTACTTCATAATGGTCTGCAGAGCAAAAGAAAATTGTGATGCGTCATGAGGGAAGGACAAAATAAATGCCAGAAATTTCCAGAAGCATTCTTGCCACACCCACAAAACCAAAAAGTAACATCAGTTACGACAAGTGGAAACATGACCAATCATTGTCAAGCTCATTATACAGTGGTTCTTCGACATCACTATTGAGTGCCGATGATGAAGATGGTAGCTATCAAGGAATAACATGCACATGTAGGGATGGTTGATTGCAAAGAAGACCACAATTTAAAAGAAACTCACCAAGCAAAATGACAAACTTCATTTGGACACTATCCCTAAATCACACTTAAAGTGAATGATCAACCAGTAACTTTCATTATAGACAGTGGTGCTTCAATTAACATTATGCCCGTGGAAAAGTTTAACAGCCTGTCCCCTGTGCCTCTCTTCACTCCATCAGGCACGTGGGCTGCTTCTGGACGACTGCAAAGCCAAGGATCATTCATAGCGACCATGCAACACAAAATTACATCAGTAAAAGTGCCAATGCATGTACTGCAAGGAACTTCGTCTAGTGCCTGAGTTCTCAGTTTTCCCACTGCTGCTGACATGGGACTGATATCACTCAATTGCAACCTTCACACTCTGAGATTGTGAATACATTTCCATGGCCGTTTCATGGTTAAGAAGACTCAAGAAAATGAAAATGCAACTTCATATCAATGACGACACCACAGAATTGCCTTCCAGTTGCAAGAATATGATTACGAAATTGTAAACAAGCTCGGGGAAAGATCATAACCATGTTGATTACTTTTCATGAGTGCCGCTACTGCGCCACAGCTCGACTTCCAAAGTTTTGTGGAGTATGATAACTTTATTGTGAAGTCTAGTGCACCAGCAGCTCTACCACTTGAACAGATTATTGCTGCTACTAACACAGATAAGAGCATGCTCATACTCAAAGACATAATCTCAACTCACAGGTGGAAGAAAAGTGCTTGACTATTTGCTGATTATGTTGAATTTCAGAAATTTTAAAATGTACAAGATTAATTATGCATCACTAGAGAAAAAAGTGTACTGAGACGCTTTAGAATCGTCATACCTGAGAGCCTGAAACAACAAGGTATTGAGCTCGCTTATGAAGGACATTATGGCATTGCAGCCACCAAAAGAGTCCTGAGGGATCGAGTGTGGTGCCCTCACCCTGCTGAACGATTTGAGAAAGAAATGAAAGGGGTCATTTGTATAACTGCTTATCTCCCAAAGGGACACAGCATCAATTAACTAAGTCTGACATTGTGGCAGATGCCTGGAAGAGTGTGGTTGTTGATTTCTTTTGATCCTTGGAGAATGGACATCATCTTTTGGTGATTATTAATGAATACTCAAGTTTTCCTTTGGTGGAAGATTTTTCATCGACAACCCATGACAAAGTCAGTCAGCACCTTGATAACTTCTTTGCAGCGTGGCGTATACCCGCTATTCTCAAAACAAACAATGATCTGCCTTTTAATAGCAAGGAGTTCAAAGAGTTTCTGAATCAACTCAGCATCAAGAATCAAAAGAGAATACCGTTCTGGCCTCAGGCCAACAGTGTTGTCGAACGATTTATGGGCAAACTCAAAAGAATAATTTAGCAACTGTCGCTGGAGAAAATCGATCTGAAACAAGCCATGTATCAAGCTCTTCATGCCTATCGGACAAACCCTTACTCCACCACTGATGAGAGACTTGCCACCTTGTTTTTTGGGAGAGCCATAGGAACTAAGATACCACAGTGGACATCAGACCGATCAAAAAATGCTGACAAGGTTCGTGTCACAGACACTTCTCAAAAATTCAAAATGAAAGCTTATGCTGAACAACCCAGATGTGCCGAGGAAGTACTCTTTAACAGAGAGAAATGGAAGTAGAAATTGGACACTCCGTTTGCTGTCGACCCACTGAGAGTTGTAAAGACCGTAGGACACAAATGACTGCATGTTGTCCCAGAAAGTCCATCACAAGGGACTCGTCACACTTTAAAATGTGTTCGTAAACTGGCCTGAACGTCCAGATCAAACATCTGCGCCTATGTCATCGGCTAATACTCCATATATGAACCAACAACCTCATACTACTCGATCTGGCAGACTAGTGCAAGTGCCTCAATGCCTCTTTAAGGAAATATGATGTTTATTTTGTTTGCAGAAGATGTAGAGTCTTGATGTTATTAGCATTGGTACCCTTGCGGTTCTGGGACGACTTCAAACAGGACATACGTAAGTTGTAGGGATGTGTTAAGGTGTGGCTATTAAAATGATGAGGTAATGCATGAGGTTAGGGAGTAGTGTGATCTTATTCTGAAGAATAAAGACTTCTGTTACAGAGCTCCATGTGTAACAGGTTTCATTTACATGCTACAGGCCTGGGGAGGACGTAACATACACTACTACATTTAAAAAACTTCTAAAACTGAGTATTAAAAATAGTAGGGACCAATTTGTAATAAAATAATTTAATTTTGAGAAGTAGTCAATGAGTGCACATAGTTTCTGGTTTCTTTATGCTGCACATATTACCTCCTCATCCCTTCTTCATCCCAGTCCTTGTCTCAGTCCTTACTTAAAAGGCAATCTACCCAATGCCAACTTAACTGACAATCAGGTGCATGGCCAGGCAGGATGGCTGACTAGACGTGAGCCTCTGAGCTCCCCCCTGACCCGCCCGGGATATTCTGTCTCATCCTGTTTCGTGCCTCCTGAAACCAGGGTCACATTGCGCATCACCCCTGTACCTGTGGAGTCCCCAACGGTAACTCCTGACACTTGGGCCTGATCGGCTGTCCCTCTGTGGCTTCGCCTGCGGCTGAGCCTGGGCGGCAGTGTAGCTGCAGTGAGGGCACTCGTGTGCCGACGACCCAACTTCCCAGCTGTAGATGCTTCTGCCTGAGCCCTTCACCCCCGCGGATTGAGGGGAGGTCAAACTTCGCAGGACAGAGGCTGGGGGCTGATGCTGGTGGCTGCAGTTGAGTCAGCCGCGCCCCCGGGTTTCCAGACGGGGCGCGGCCTCCAATGCTGTGGTGGGAGGAACTGCTACTGATCTGCTGGGCCATCATGCCGCCCACTTTGGGGGCTGAGTCTGGCCCCTCGCTCCCCTCGCAGTGTGGGAGGCATGAGCGGATGACGAGTCCACGAGGGTCCTGGAGCGCCGCGCTGAGGATGCCATGTGCCGAGGTAGATGGAGTAACATCTGTGTGCTGGGCTTTCTGGAGCGCGCGGAGCAGGGATCGGTGTAGCAGTTCTTAGAACAGTGGATTAGTTGCCCAGTTGCGCCCTTGTGGTCTCTCAGAGATATTTGTCGTGGAGAGGGCATATAGGGCCCTGGTGCCATCCCCCCATTGCCTGTAGCACAACCAAGGGCCATCATAGCAAAAGTGTTAAACTACCGCGATAGACACTGTACACTATGTGTGGCCAGGGAGCAGAAAGATATATGTTATGAGAACAAAAAAATCACCATTTACCTGGACTACACCAGGCAGGTCCAGGAACTGAAAAAGTCTTTCTTGAGGGTAAAGTGGAAGTTACGGGAACTACTATATGCTCCTATACCCTGCTAAGCTGAAAGTCCTGCCGCAGGGCAGGGTCCTCTTCTTTGGGACACCTGCTGAGGTCTGGAAGTGGCTCGAGCTCCGTGGCGAAGTTCTCCCCCCACTGGAACAATGGATTCAGAGACAGCAGAGGTCTGTAGACTGGGACTGGACTGGCGGTGGCCAGAAATGGCGACAAGCGGGAGCAGCAGAGGGTCACCGTGGGTGTGGACAGCACCATGCAGTTGGACACATCTGTGAAGGAGTGTCCGGGCTTCCTTGCTGCGGCCTCAACGTTGGATCCCGACAATTGGTCGCAAATATTGGGCCCCACGATAGACATTGTGCCTGAGACTTTGTTGTAGGAAGCCCCTGGGGATGATGGGGATTAGGGGGTGATCCACTTGAGTGGTGAATGCTTTGTCTGAGTATTCTGCCACTTGCTTGCCCCTGGGTGCTTGCCTCTTTGGGGGAGCGGGGGATCTAGGAGCCTTGGGCAGGCAGGAGAGAGTTGGCAGAGCCTAACAGATGGGGTGCAAGGTGTGGGAGTGTATGTCTCATTCAATTGGTTTAAAAAGTATGATTCTTTCAGTAGTGGTGGTCTTTTATATTAGTGGTTTCTGGTTTGATCTGGGTGGACTGGACGGGGTTGTACATTGAGCTAAAGCGCTTAGTCACAAGCCCCAGTTGGGTGTATGGGGCAGCTGTGCACGTCCTGGCACAAGCAGGGGTTGGGCAATACGACTTCTGCATTTGCTCGTATATTGTCCGTGGGTGATGGGTGGGGAGTTTTGTTCTTCAGTTTGTGTGTTGTTTTGCACACCATGATGGTATCTAGGGCAGGGAGTGTTGATGGCAGCTGGGGATCTATGCACGGTGTGAATTTCACAGTGAGACAGTATGACAGTGGAGGTTAGGTTCCTCTGGTGGAATGTCCAGGGTCTGGGCACCTGCATTAAGTATCACATGGTGCTCTCCTTCATAAAGCGACACCGTGTTTTGATCGCCTGCCTGCAGGAGGCACACTTAGACAACAATGGGGCCACCAGAGTGGCCAAAAAGTGGAGGGGTCAGTTATTTCACTCCTCCTACTCAACATATGCTAGAGGGACTTTGGTGTGGGTGGCCCCCGGGTATTCCGTTAACCGCGCAGTATGTGGAGGTTGATGTAGATAGCTGGTATGTACTACTAAGAGGAGTCCTTGATAGTCATGAACTTGCAATATTGAACACTTGTTCACCAAACACAGATGATCAGACAATACTAGACCTGGTAGCCACAGATTTGGATGTGCCATTTCTGCGGCTGGGAGGTTTCAACTGTGTCCTAGACCCTGACCTGGACAGTCACCTTCCCAGAAGTGGCAAAATACCACAAATGACCATAAAACTGCATGCTGTAATGGGGAAACTGCGGTACAAAAAGGGGGTGGTGATGGACGGAGCATCTGAATAAATCAAACACTCACACCCAGTAAAAAGATCTGGATTTGATCTATGGAGTTTCCACCTTGCACGTGCTGCCCCCGCTGACATCAGAGGGGTTTGACCTCCTGGCTCAGCAGGTCAAATCAGGGTCCCCCGCTGATCCGCTTACAGCGACTCTTTTTAGAGAGCAGTCGTTTGTGGGACGGGCCGTGGTTCACTCCTTGATTAACATCTCGTTGGAGTCAAGCACGGTACCCGCTAGCTGGAAGCGGGCGGTGGTTTCTCCCATTTTGAAGAAGCCGTCCCTGGATCCAGATAAACCCGAAAACTACCGGCCCATCTCCTTGCTTCCGTGGCCGACCAAAGTGTTAGAGGCCCATGTCAACAAAGTTCTTTCGGCTCACCTTATCCATGCTAACATCTTGGATCCCACCCAGAATGGGTTCCGTGCTGGACACAGCACGGAGACCGCCCTCCTCTCCATGGCTGAACACCTTCGCACGGTGATGGATGCGGGACAGACAGCGGCGCTCGTCTTATTGGACCTGAGCGCCGCGTTTGATCCTGTCTCGCATCCTATCCTGTTGCATCGCCTGGAGGAGATTGGGCTGGGTGGACCTGCCCTCCAGTGGTTCCGGTCTTTCCTAGACGATCATTTCTTTAGCGTTGCCGTCCCACCGTTCCAGTCCCAATTCCATCCTTTGAAAAAGGGGGTGCCGCAAGGATCCTCGCTGAGTCCCACGTTGTTTAATCTTTACTTGAGACCGTTGGCTGAGGTCGTCAAGCAATGGGGCATGACTATGGTCTCATATGCTGACGACACTCAGCTAGCGGTTACGATCAGCGGGGATGCGGACCGGGATGCCCCCAGGTTTCAGAGTGGACTTAGGGCGGTGGCGAGCTGGATGAAGAACAACTGTCTCCAGCTCAACGCTAAGAAAACAGAGATCATGATCGTCGGCAAGAGATCGGAGCTATGGGGGGACAGATGGTGGCCTACGGAGCTGGGGTTGGCCCCCCTTCCGGTCACGGAATTAAAGAACTTAGGAGTATGGATGGATCCCTCCCTCAGCTATGTAGGCCACACGAAGAAAACCGCGGCCTGTTGCTTTGGTATCTTACGGTCGCTTCGCCCTGTTCTGAAGTTTTTTGACCATCGCACCAGGCAGCTGATAGTCCAGGCTACAGTGTTATCTCGCCTGGACTATGCCAGCTCTCTTCTTGTAGGGTCCAATGTGGCTGAGGTTACCCGCCTCCAACGCGTCCAGAACGCTGCGGCGAGAGCTATTGTTGGCCTACCTCGAACTTGTTCTGTCTCCAGCACATTGAGATCACTGCACTGGTTGCCTATCAGGGCCAGAATTCAGTTTAAAGTGCTGTGTGTGGCGTTCAAGATTTTGAGGGGGGTAGGTCCCCCAATTCTTGCGGACCTTCTGTCTTGGTATGTGCCTACTCGGCCCCTGAGATCCCTGGGCCAAGCACTTACTGTGATTCCCCGATACAGACTGCGTCGGGTCGGTGGCCGTTCTTTCCGCGTCAGAGCAGCCGAGCTCTGGAACTCCCTTCCTGTAGAGATGCGGCTGTTAGACGATCTTTTAGTCTTTCGCAAAGTCTTAAAAACTTTTTTGTTTTAATAAATCACTTTCCTCCTTTCTGTTATGTTTCCTGTGGTGTTGCATTTTTATCTGCCATGCGCCAGGACGCCCCTTAGCTGGGGCAGCTGTGCGCAATACAAAAGTATGTAACATAACATAACATAACATAACATCACCGTTCTTTAGCCTACTCTGCCACCCCAGTTCAGACATGGCTATATGCAAATCAGTCTGACCCTGTGCCTCATGGGAACAGTCCAGCCCGAACTGCCAAGCCATGTCTTCCCTGGACCGGAAACAAGCTTCCGAGGACCGGGTTCTGACATTCCAGCCGTCTTCAGCCCGGCTTGCTTGAATCCAGTGGCAAAGTGAGCAAGGGACTCACGTCTGAGCATATCCTGCCACACTTATGGCGGCCAAAAGCGGCACAAAAGGGGGTGGTGATGGACGGAGCATCTGAATCAATCAAACACTCACACCCAGTCAAAAGATCTGGGTTTGATCCATCACCGTTCTTTAGCCCACTCTACCACCCCAGTTCAGACACGGCTATATGCAAATCAGTCTGACCCTGTGCCTCATGGGAACAGTCCAGCCCGAACTGCCAAGCCATGTCTTCCCTGGACCGGAAACAAGCTTCCGAAGACCGGTTTCTGGCATTCCAGCCGTCTTAAGCCCGGCTTGCTTGAATCCAGTGGCAAAGTGAGCAAGAGACTCACGTCTGAGTATACCCTGCCACACTTATGGCGGCCAAAAGCGGTACAAAAGGGGGTGGTGATGGACGGAGCATCTGAATCAATCAAACACTCACACCCAGTCAAAAGATCTGGGTTTGATCCATCACCGTTCTTTAGCCCACTCTGCCACCCCAGTTCAGACTTGGCTATTTGCAAATCAGTCTGACCCTGTGCCTCATGGCAACAGTCCAGCCCGAACTGCCAAGCCATGCCTTCCCTGGACCTGAAACAAGCTTCCGAGGACCGGTTTCTGGATTCCAGCCATCTTCAGCCCGGCTTGCTTGAAACCAGTGGCAAAGTGAGCAAGGGACTCATGTCTGAGCATACCCTGCCACACTTATGGCGGCCAAAAGCGGTACAAAAGGGGGTGGTGATGGACGGAGCATCTGAATCAATCAAACTCTCACACCCAGTCAAAAGGTCTGGTTTTGATCAATCTTCGTTCTTTAGCCCACTCTGCCACCCCAGTTCAGACATGGCTATATGCAAATCAGTCTGACCCTGTGCCTCATGGGAACAGTCCAGCCTGAACTGCCAAGCCATGTCTTCCCTGGACCGGAAACAAGCTTCCGAGGACCAGTTCTGTTAGAGGTGGCAGACCCGTAAGCAGAGAACAGCCCGGGACCAGGGTTCAATCCCCGACGCGGCATGGTCGTGGACCAGGGTCAAACGGACTCGATAATTCTCGCCTCGATGCCTACTCTAACCAGGGAACACACTCGGCAACTCTGGGCATTAAGCTTGCCTCATCTCTACAACGGCCCCCCACAGATGCTGGGGATGCCTGGTTTCACCTTGGAGATACCAAGAAAGGGACCATCTCACCGGGAAAACCAGGACGGGTTCCCCAGCGTTCTACAGCGCCAGGATACTCCTTGGAGTCACAGTGCGCTTTACAAGTACACCCACATTTACATTTACATCTATTGTCTATGAACTCTCAATTAAAAAAACCCAACAAAAACAAGTGTGGCAATTATTTGTATTATGTGTATTTAAACAGGCGCCTTTCCACACAGAACTCCTATATGGATACTCACCCTAGTGCGAAAAATGACAGAGGGGATACCGTTCCAGGCATGGAGGGAGGGGGGTTGCCAGGTGTTGGCGGACCTGTACCGAAACGAAACGTTTATCTCATATGAGCAGGCTTGTGATTGCTTTGGGCTTCACAGGGTTCAATATCTTCAATATGCCGGTCTCTTAGACCTAGCTAGGGCAACATGGTTCACATACCCTAACATCCCACCCACAACACAATTACTGGACTTAATGCTTACTTGGGGCTCAGGCCGTCGGCTCATCTCCCTTCTTTATAGTGATATGAAATCGGACATAGTGGCCTCCCCCCCAGGGTTCGCTCAGCATGGGCGGGAACCTGTCAAAATCCTTATGGGAGTCAAAGTGGAAAGCTACAAACACACTCACATGCACATGTATCAAGCAATGGGCGCTTCAAGCAAATTCAAAATCAACTACCTAGATGGCATATATGGCATATATATGACTCCGCTGGGTATGAGCCGCATCGACCCCTCGCACTCCAATATGTGCCCCAGTTGTGGTGCCACAGGGGCAGATTTTTTACATTTGGTCTGAGGCTGTCCCGAGATACACTGCTTCTAGTCCCGAGTTGTGGAAATGATAAAAAGAAGCACGGGTTTCGGGGTGCAAATGTCCCTGCTTCAGTGACTACTTGGCCTTCTCACAAAAACTTAGGAAACGCAAAGTGGAGTACAAATTACTACAATTCCTTCTGGTCCTGGCAAAGCGCTGGGTGGTGATAACCTGGATGGGGACATGCTCCCTCTTCCTGGATGCATGGTTGAGGGATGTGCGTGGTTGCTCCTTGGCTGAGAAGATGCACATGAAGGCTAGTAGAAGGGATGAGAGACTGGAGGAGGACCTCAGATCTTGGAGGGAGTTATGCCATGTGTTCTTGAACCCTGTGGAGCGCTGGGTGTTGATAACCTGGATGGGGACATGTTCCCTCTTCCTGGATGCATGGTTGAGGGATGTGCGTGGTTGCTCCTTGGCTGAGAAGATGCACATGAAGGCTAGTTGAAGGGATGAGAGACTGGAGGAGGACCTCAGATCTTGGAGGGAGTTATGCCATGTGTTCTTGAACCCTGTGGGGCGCTTGAGCAATCAGCTTGAATCAGATGCCAGTGGATGTTCAACCGAGGTGGAAGCTTGTTGAGACTTTGATATTCATTCATATTTTTAGGTTTATGCTGTCTATTGTCTGGTAAAGTTGAGAATTAATCATATTCTGATTTGTGATGCTGCACGATGATGAAGATTTGCCCCAGCTGTGTTCCCCTCACTGTTAATTTCTGCCCCTATTGGTGGTGCTGTTTCTGGAAAACTAAAATAAAGGTGTTAACAAAACTCTGACAATCAAAGCTTGCCATTTCCCAACTCTCTAAACTCAAGAGTGTTTGGCACTTACATGGCCCCTTTTGAACTCACTAGTTGCACTCTCTTTTCTTTGGGGTCACAGCATATCTACAATTTTCAGAAGCAGCAGTAACGTGTTGGTGATTAGTCTCGTTGGGATAGAGGAGGGCCCATGATGTTTTTGATACGTCCCCTCGTGCAGAGGGACCACACAGCATTCAGGCCAGGCCTGGGTAGGTATTGTCAATCCCACTGAGTGGGTTGTTGACTGGGCTCGCCTTACAGTCTGCTGTGTGGGCTCCTTTGGGGTTCGTCTTTGATCGGTGGACTACTGGGTCTTGAAGCTTAGATTCAACATTTTATGTGTATTCATTTTGGAGGGGACATTTTAAACTGACAGTGATAGGTACTTCTAGGTCTTGGCTCAGTGGCGGCTGGCATGTAAGGAGTGTGGCGAGGTGGGGAGACAAAAATAAAAGTACAAATATAATAAACAAAATATATTTCACTTACCTTCCTGGTGCTACGTCCTTCTCGCTGAGGTCTTTCCAGGGCAAATGGTAATAAATTAAACGTATCACCATTTAATTTTTCTATCCCTGGAGGCAATTTTTTAGTGGGGCAACGCTTCTCCACCTTAACATAGGACCCACCCCTGACTTGGCTGCTGGTGGAACAGAGAGCCCCAGGAAAGCTGGGTCACCTTCAAGCAATGCTCCAGACAGATCAGACACTTAAACTACAGTGGTGGGTGGCTGGATGCTACAACTGGAGTTAGAGAGGTCATTGCAACGTAGGCGCGCCGGAGTTGCGCCTGAGTTAAGCCCGTCTGCGCCCGTCCGCGGCCGGCCGGGGCATGGGGCATATCACTCTGCCTCTCTCCTCACTTATCCCCGTTCATCCCTCATTTCACTTCACGATCTTGCACTCCCCCCTCCCGAGTCCTCCCCCAGGCTTGCACTATGCGGCCTGCTCACGGCCAGGAAAACTTTCCCTGAGATTATCTCCTTATCACCTACCCCCAGGCCTCCCTTTCTGGGTCCTAAGATCTGTATTTCCCCACTGTTAAGAGCTTCTAATTCTCCTTTATCTGTGATGTACCTCAACACCCGGTCTCTGGTCAGCCACCAGTCAGACATTTTCTATCTCCTGGGTTCGGAACAGCCTGACGTCCTGTTTCTGACCGAGACCTGGCTCACAGATGACTCTTCTCCTGATATCCTGGCAGCCATCCCTTCAGGATATTACATACTGCAAGTTAACCACCCCTCTGGCAAAGCTGGCAGCGGCGTTGCAGCCATCATTAGGCACTCCATTCGTTTCTCCCCAGTGCCCACTCCTAGCATCCCTATGACTGACTGCCTCGTACTCAGATTGGAGCAGCCTGGGTCTTCACTCATATGTGTTTTAATTTATCGCCCCCCCAATCTATGCCTAGTTTTTCAGTCCAGATCGGCGACCTTATCTCCCAGCTCACCATCAACAATGCTAACGTTTTGGTCCTGGGCGACTTCAATTATTCGCCGTCGGACACCCATGAAACCTCTGACTCATTAGCCTTTTCAGACCTCATGTTGGGCTTCAACTGTATCCAACATATACACACACCCACGCATGTTAAAGGTCATATTTTGGACCAGGTCTGGACCTCTTCCCTAGACATCTCTGCACCCCTCATTCTTCCCTGCCTCTGGTCAGATCACTTTTTAATCACTTTTTCTTTAGCCATGCCCTCCCCCGTCACTACCGTTCGAGAATCCAACTTCCTGGCACGCAATTGGAACAAGGTCGATCTCAATAAATTCACTTCCCTCCTTAGTTCATCTGCCCCACTCATTACGGGACCCACTATCTCCACGGATTCTCAGTCAGAGAATCTCACCCAATGGCTTACCTCCGCTGCTGACTCGGTGGCACCTTTAAAACCAGTCAAGACAAGGCGCAGTCATGACGCCCATAGGTGGTTCACCGAGGATCTCAAAGCATTAAAACTCAGTCTCCATCAGGCAGAAAGGCGCTGGCGCCGGGGATTTTCCCCCGAGACAAAAGAGATCTTTTCCTCTCAGCTGAGAGAGTACAAGTCTGCAATAGCTCTAGCTAAATCTCGCTATTTCTCTAATAAAATCTTGGACTCCTCAAACAAGTCCAAAGACATATTTTCAATTGTTGAGGAATTGTCCAACCTGGCGAGAGTCACCATTGCTCCCCTCCCTTCCCAGCCCTTGTGTGACTCCCTGAACCAATTTTTTGTGGACAAGATTATTAAGATTAAAACTAGCATTTCTGCTCAAGCCTCACCCGCCCCCCCCTGCTCAGTGCCCCCTGCCACTTCAATACTCGCACCTTAACCCAGATCCCCCCCATCTCAAAGGTCAATTTTCTTTCACTTCTCCATAAAGTCTCCTCTGGTTCCCCCAGCGATTGCTGCCCCCCCTCGGCCCTTCGGGAAGCTTTCACTTCCTGTCCTGAACCCCCCCTAGCCCTCTTAAACAACTCTTTGACTATGGGGGAGGTTCCTGGATCCTTCAAACGGGCCGAGGTGGTTGCCATTCTGAAAAAACACTCGGCAGACCCGTCCATCATGAGCAACTATCGCCCAATTTCCCTCCTCCCTTTCCTCAGCAAAGTCCTGGAGTCACATGTCACTCAAACCCTCAGCACTTTTGTGGAAGACTCCTGTGTCCTGGACCCACAGCAGGCTGGGTTTAGACCTGCGCATTCCACAGAAGCAGTTATCCTTTCTGTGATGGACGAACTACGCAGGGGGGCCGACTCTAACACCTGTCAAGCCCTGGTCCTCCTGGACCTATCGGCCGCCTTTGACACGGTCGACCATGACATTTTGGTCGACCGTGTCAGAGAGGCTGGCATCCAGGGCACCGCCCTGGACTCGGTTCGGTCCTTCCTGACTCAACGCCACCAAGCAGTCAGGCTGTCCCAGTTCTCCGCTACTCAAGTCGAGCTGACTTGCGGTGTCCCACAGGGCTCTTCCTTATCCCCCCTCCTTTTTAATTTATACCTGGCCCCGTTAATCCGCTCCCTCCGTAGGTTTAATGTCTCTGCGTTCAATTACGCGGATGACATTCAACTGGTTTTTACCATCGACTCCTCTGATGAATCTATCACCACTTTTCAGAACACCCTCTGTTTCATCAGCAATTGGATGGGCTCAAACCAACTGAAGCTCAACCCCGACAAGACCGAGCTGGTTCTTGTCGGGGGACCCTCCAATCCCTGGCACCCCTCCTTCTGGCCTGCAAGCCTTGGCAGCCCTCCCTGCCCTGCTAATTCAGCCAAAAGTCTGGGAGTAGTCATAAGCAGTGACCTCTCTATGACGCCCCAGATAAGCGCCGCAGTTTCCTCAAGCCACTTCCAACTCAGGAAAATACGTAAAATCTCTCGCCTACTCACCACCGATGTCCTTATTCTGGCCCTGCTTGCGTTAGTCATGTCTAGGCTTGACTACGCAAATGCACTATACGTAGGCATTCCTGCTTACCAACTTAGGAGACTCCAGTTGATCCAAAATCAGGCTGCTCGCCTGATTCACCACCAACCCAGAGATCAACATGTTCGCCCCCTTTTAAAAGGTCTCCATTGGCTTCCGGTATCTGCCCCTACCTCTTAGGTTGCCCTCTCCTTACTCCAAGTTTAGATCTTCCCTTAAAATGTTCCTCTTCACTGAGTCTTATAATTAGTTGTTATTTTATGTCTCTCCTCCTTGCTCCCTCACCAAAGCGCCAAGCAACCTAATGGTGTTAGTTGCGCTCAAAAAGTTCATTTAACATAACATTTAACATAACATTGTGGTGCAGTAGGGGCTATTTCCTGGCTCTCCCGGCTTGGAGGGTATAGTCAGGTCCTGGTGAACTGTCTCTCTGTTGTTGAAGTCTTGAGGAATAACACACCACACACTCATTGACCTTCACTAGCCCCCCCCACCAAACCACATCTAATTAAAGAGTCGGTGATAGTGGTTCTGTATTCATGATTATGATGTACTTTTAGCTTTTGCTAATAGCTCTGGTGCTGCTTTATGAATATGTGCAAAATTCGGCAGAGAATTAGCCCACCCACCTTATGTTTCTCATCTCACAATTCTTGCAAATTGGCAAAGGCATGGAGAAGATTGTTTGTGGCTATCCAAAAGTAGCATTTTCCATCTTAAGCTGCATAGGAATTTTTATCCCTGCTGCACTATGTATTGTAAAACAATTCTTTCTTTTATTTAGTCATTAATGAAAGAGGATTCACAATATGAAGAAGTCGGTGCATTAAAATAAACAGAAAGTGTCATACAAATAATTGGTCTTGAAATATCAATAGAGAAACAAAAATACAATGAAAATGGAATTCTGGTGGGAAAAAAATGGCTGCAGCCTAACAACAGAGAAAACGAAGAAATCATTTTGATGCATGACACATCCAGGGGCATATTACCAACAACTAGCGATATTTATCGCTAAATGGGCTTAGCAAGTTTTTTTTTATTGCCAAGCGTTGCCGGATATTATCGCAGATATAACTTGCTATTAGCAACGTTTATCTCTAAAGCGATAAAATATCCGGCGATAGCGGCGAAATGCATGAATATCGCTGAGAATACAGCGATATTCACGCATTAACGCCAATAGGGTATTAGCCATAATATCCACCTCCCATTGGATATATTGGCTAAGAACTGGTCTGAGCAGGCAACGCCAATAGGGTATTAGCCATAATATCCACCTCCCATTGGATATATTGGCTAAGAACTGGTCTGAGCAGGCAATAGCTTTTGGAGATATTCGCGCTTAGCGTGAATATTTCCATCACTACGCCTGCGTTGATAATAGGTGATAGCGATGTTAGCGACTGTTTTTAGTCGCTATCAGGTTGGGTACGCCCACTTCGCATGTCATTAGCGATAAATATCGCTGACATGCAAAGCGGGCCACAAACCGCTCGCTATCGCCTCAAAGCTGTCGCTAACTGATGTTAGCGACAGCTTGCTAATAGGGCAATATAATTATCACGCTTAGTGGCCGAAAACGGCCGCTAAAGCGGCAATAATCTAATATTGCCAGGCTTGGAAATATGCCCCCTAGTCTCTAAGAGAGTCATCATTGCATTCATAGAGTAGCATAAATAATGTCCCCTGCATGGGTTGTAACAGAGCATGTATTAAAACAAAACTCATGTACTTAACTACCTATTTCAGATGGAAGGCTTACTCGGAAGGTCACAGCATGGCTGGCGCCAGGGTGAACGGGAGGAGAACCCCCTCAAGGAATGGAAGTTGGCTCCTGACAGCAGAGGAATGACACTTCTGCTCCCCACGCCTTTGGAGCTGGTTTTAGGTAATACTCAGTGGGGCAATGATTGCAACTGCATGCAGGATTTTTAAACGGGCACATATTGAGGCATCAGGTAAGTTCAACGTAGATTTATTCGAAGTAACACTGGCACCATGGGTACGTCTTCACAGCAAGAGTTCCTCGCCGCAACTGCCGGTAAAATGTCACCCATTGCCCAAGGTTCTATAGTAGAACACAAGGACGTCCTAGAGCCCTGGGCAATGCGCGTGACAGTGGCAGCAGCGTGAGGCAGAGACCTGTACATGGCAAAAGGAATAAAGTAAAAACACAACACATCTCCTTTTCAATAACGTAAAATAAAAGAACTATGGTATGATACCGAATGATACAGATAAGGAAAGGAAGCGGACCAAGCCTCTAATCACACTCAAAATCGTATAACTTAGCTGGTGGTTTTACTACTCTCCCATACCTGCTCACCGTAGGCTCATCGCGAACAATGCTGTCACGAGACATTACATCCTCTTCAACTGGATCATCTAATTCAACATTAGTATTGCTTTTGCTCTGATCATCTTTGTCCACTTCTGATAATTCCCCACTCAAACTACCACAACTGTACTCATGAACGGGTGAGCCACCAGGAGCACTCCCACAATCAGGAGACGCATCACTAGTTCCCTGTGGGTAAGAACCCCTACCGGCATCCCCATCCAGAATCCAGTCGTAGTCTTGAGAAAAGGAACCATCATGGTCTTCAGGAATGCAATGGGAATGCGAAGCAACGTCACCATCTCTACACAATGATAATGATGAAAAATGCCATGTTTTGCCATCGCTCAAGAGGGCAGAATTACTGAAAACTTTCTTAACCTCCATAGGTTGTGAGTAATGACTATGCCCTTTACTTGTAAACTTAGATTTCTTCACTCTGACCTTGTCACCCTCTTGAATGAAAACCTTCTTACATGAATGTTTAGAGTCATAATATTTCTTGCTGATCATTTGTGAGTGCAGTAAACTTCTTTTCACTTTACCCGGGGACCAACAAACTCTTTTAGGGGTTGCCTAACCCACGCTATCTTTAGTGATGGGAGTTCTCCCCCTTAATAGCACAAAAGGACTAGTACCTGTGGATTCACAAGGAGTCACACGAAAAGCCCAAAGATTGTGGATAAGTTGTTTTCTCCATGAAAGTTCATTTTGGTTAGCTAACTGAACCACTCCTTTAATCACACGATTAAATATCTCCACTACACCATTCCCAGGATGGTACACAGAAGTGGTCTTATGGGAGATGCCATTACCCTTCAGGAATGTTTTAAAAATGGCAGAGGCAAATTGCGGGCCATTGTCTGACACTACACAACTTGGAAGACCTTCCCTAAGAAACAACTTCCGCAAGAAACTCACAATAGTTTTGGCATCTGCGTTTTGAACAACCTCCACTTCGGGCCACCTCGAAAAATGGTCCACAAGAACAATGAGATACAATTGTACCCCATGTTCCCGAATGGGCCCACAAATATCAATGCCTAGTCTGACCCATGGCATGGAAGGACAAGAAAGTGGCTGAAGGGGTGGTCTAAGTGTGTGTTGAGATTTGTCAGAATTCTCACACGCCACACAATTCCTGACACTCCTTTCAATTTCGATGTCAAACCCAGGCCACCAATACGAATTCCTGACTCTACTCTTGGTTTTCCCTGTGCCAAGGTGGCCCTCATGACAAATTTCCAGAAGCTTAGCACGTAAACAGGTGGGAGGAATGACCTTACCACTCCTTAGTATCAAATCTCTTTCAATATTAGTTCCCAAAAGGTATGCAGATCTTTGGGAATACGTCTTTTCACAGGCCAACCTGCTTTTATATACTTTCTTACTTCAAGAAGGGTAGCATCCTCCCCCATTGCTGTAGCCCAATCAGAATGTGAAATGCAGGGTACCTCATCCACAATGTTAGCAATGCAAAATATTTCTATATCTGAGGCCTGATCATCGGTGTTGGGCAAAGGTAACCGACTTAAACAGTCTGCTACCAGATTCTTTATACTTGGAAGGTACTCTACGTTGTAATTAAAGTCCAACATTCTCATGGAAATGCGTGCAAGGCGGGAAGAAGCACATTGTAGACCCTTGGTAGAAAGTACTTTTATAAAAGGTTTATGGTCACTTCTGAGAGTAATCTGATAGCCTATATATACTGTCTAAAGTGCTCCAGACCCCAAGCGCATGCAAGTGCCTCACGCTCGATCACGGAGTACCTTCCTTCTCTGGGTGTGATCGAGCGTGAGGCAAAAGCCACCGTTACCTCTTTGCCTTCTTCAGTAATCTGGGTAAGTACAGCCTGTGGTTACAATGCTGTGGAGTGAAGGATTGAAACCTTTGAGAGATGGGGCTTTGCAAATGTCATTTTTTATTGTTTCGAAGGACTCCTCACATGTAGCATTCCACTCAAATTTGTTGTTCTGTTTAATAAGTTCTCTTAAATGAAAAGTTTTTGAGGTGAAATTCCGCACAAATTTGGCATAAAATTCAGAAAGACCTAGGAAGGCCCTGACTTCCTCCTTGTTTTTGGGTGAGGGGGCCTCTCTAATTGCGGATAGTAGCTCTTTTTTGGTTTTATGCCACTCCCATCAATCTCATGTCCCTAGTATGTGACCTTTTTGGTGGCAAACTTACATTTACGCACATCAGCAATAAGCCCATGGTGGTCAAGTATGCCCAAAACTCTATTCAATTTATCGTCATGTTCCTTCCTGGTGGTGCCTGTTACCATAATGTCATCTTGAAAAATGAGGAGACTCTTTTCATCTTTAAAAAGTGTGCGCATCAATCTTTGGAACATGGCCGCAGCCGAGGCCAGTCCAAATGGTACTCTCTTAAATCTAAAACATCCCAAAGGCATTACAAAAGTGGTGACACTTCTACGCTTGGGATGCAACGCCACCTGGTGGTAGGCTGAGCTTAAATCAATTGTGGAGAACCACTTGGCACCATTAGTGTAGGACAGCATTTCACTAATTCTTGGTAAGGGGAATTGGTCTACCAAAATGTTTTTATTAAGGTCGCGTAGATCAACACATAAGCGGAGTTTGCCATTGGAGGTGAAACCCACTGAGCAGACTCTACCGGCTCGTTAAGACCAGCCTTTTGTAACCTTCTTCCACTTCGCCAAAGATAGAAAAAAAGGGATGTTCCTAGATTTATGTATGCAAGGGACAGCATTTTCCTTAAGCTTAATCTCATAAATGAATCCTTTGAGTTTTCGTATGTTTTCAGAGAATACCCTTGGATACCTTTTCACTATAAAGCTGTTATAATCCTCTTCAGTTTGCAACACCAGCACAGGATCAGGACTGTTAGGGTCTAGAATTATACCAAGCTCTCCTTGGTCGATCCAACCTAATACAGAAGGACCAACCTTAGAGACATACAGCTTCCCTAACATTTGACGTGTTTTAAATTGAAATTGCAGTGCCCTGAAGCCCAACATTTCAATAGGTTCACCTGTGAATGTTTTAGAGAAAATATCAGGACTAAGTAACGTTGTGCCAATGACGGGAACAAATTTCTCCAACCACACATTCTCATTTACAATGGTATAGGGAGACCCTGAATCCGCAACAATAGAAATTTCCACCCCACCAATATTTAAATGACACAACTGTGTCTTCTTTTTGTTTGAAACATCAACAACATTCAATACAAATAAATTAATATCCTCGTCATCTGAAGAAAATGCATCATCCTGTCCCTCTGGTAACACAGTTTTTACATTCCTCCCTCCTCTCTGTTTCCTTTGACACATTGCGAGGAAATGCCCTATTAACCCCCATCTAGAACATTTTTGCTTTAATGCAGGACACGCTTTGTCATTTGCCAAATGGTATCTACTACCACATCTGAAACATTTCCTATCATCAGAAAGTTTAGCTTTAGTGCTCAAATCTTTCTTTTGCACGTAACCAGAGCAGGGTTTACTGTAAGAACTCTTAGAAGAAACAACTTTTGCAACGGTGAATTTGTCATCCGTGGTGGATTTCTCTTCTTGTAACACTGCCTTGGCGCATCTACCAGTAAGTTCTGTACACTTGACAATTTCAATTACTTCATCCAGTGGCAGTTCTCCCTTCGCCCACAATTTCTCTTGAACATTTTTATTGGAAGACCTCATAACAATTTGGTCACAAATAAATTCGTCATGTAACGAGCCAAACCTGCAAGTAAGTGCCAAATTCTATAATGCAGCAACAAAATTCTCCACTGATTCTTCCGGAGCCTGTTTGCAATGGAAGAATTTGAATCTGTTAACAGAGATTGAAATCGTGGGTTTAAAATACATAGTTAGATCTTCCAATACAATAGTGTACACATCTCCATCTCTGGGGTTTTTATTTATGCGATTGTAGATTTTCATTGCTTTGGCACCTAAACAATGGAGAAGTATTTTCGTCTTCCTTTCAGGGGTTAACTCCTCTTCAATCTCGAAAGTAGAAATATAATTTTCAAAATATTCCCGCCATTCCTCCCATTTAAGTGCGTCATCGCCTGTAGACGGAATAAAAGGCTGTGGAGGAGACAGATTCCATACATTGCCGGAAGCCATGTTGAGGTAAAAAAAATTGAACCAACCAACAGACCGCAGAGGCGTAAAACTGTAGAAATAAGCGAAAGAATAGTGGTGCTAATCTACAATTGGGCTGTGGAGAGGAGTAATATGAATGGAGTAAAAAAAAAACGAAGAATAATAAACAAAAAAAAAATGTAGACCGATCCAGTCAGAAGGAGTAGAGTTAAACACGGTGTAAATTGCCTCAAGTATGCGTGTCACAGTGTGGCACGCTCGAAGTGTGGCAATGTATGACCAAATCGCCTACTACAATAGAAATGAGCCACCAAGTATTTCAAAGCTTAATTTTGTGGTGTGCGTATCACCGTAAAATTGACACGCGCAGAAAATGCACAAGAATTGTGTGTAGAATAGGTAGAAACATCCAACGTTGATGTATAAGGTGTGCGTGTCACCGCTGGGTCACACGCATAGCAATCACCATACACAAAGCGATGTGAAAATTAATAGAATCAATTAGGTGTGCGTGTCACCGGGAAAGTTGACACCCGTAGAATCTGCTGATGAGCACTTTAAAATGTCCGCCGCACGTCAGCCGACGATGCGTTCCAGTGACGTAGTCTCAACAGGGAAGACGCTGACGGGGCGGGAACTGCGCAGGAGAGTATCTCCTGAGGAGCAAACTTCCTCTCAGAGCAAATGTCCCACGAAGGCCATAACAGCAGGAAAATAGGGCAGAAAAACAAATGATCTCACCGGAGCAGTGAAGATGAGTCGCAGAACAGCCCCTCCTTGACCTCGCACAGCATATGGCACGAACAGCCAACCGATTCTCAGGAGCTCCGCCTGGACTTGAAGCTGGATGGTTAGCACATCGTAACACAGGTCAAAGGAAATGTCCGCTTGTGTATGAGAGCCAACGGGACACAGCAGAATGGCGAGGAGCACTCAGAGCAGATCAAAGAAAACGACCCTTCAAGAAACTAGTGCAGAAATGCAGCCAAACACGCCGAGGGGTTCGTGGTGGTGCCAGTGCTCCAGTTGTCACCAAATGGTAGAGAAAAACCAGGAGGCAGCAGGTAAGTTCAACGTAGATTTATTCGAAGTAACACTGGCACCATGGGTATGTCTTCACTGCAAGAGTTCCTCGCCGCAACTGCCGGTAAACTGTCACCCATTGCCCAAGGTTCTATAGTAGAACACAAGGTCGTCATAGAGCCCTGGGCAATGCGCCTGACAGTGGCAGCAGCGCGAGGCAGAGACGTGTACATGGCAAAAGGAATAAAGTAAAATCACAACACAATCTAATTCAATGCATATAAAAAATGCTAAACTTTCATCTAGTCCATCCAGAGGCATAACAAACTTGGGGGGGGGGGTCGGAGAAGGGCCCTGCAAAGTACATGGAGGGCCCCTGGCCAACCACCTATGTCTGTGGTCCCTGTCAATGTAGAATACATTGGAGTACGGGGCCCCCACACTGTGGGGACTGAGGGGGTTAATGTTAGGCCAATGGCTGCATCTTGTTTTTTCAGTCCCCAGCGGTACTTATAGTTCTATCATTTTTTGAAAGTCGTCCATCAATCCTGTATGCTGACACGTCTCTCCACTTTTCTAAGACCCCAAAAGTCTTCTTAGTAATGTATTATCTGATGGGACGTTGACCTTCACTTTGCGACCCTTTTAAAACACTATGAACAAGATGGCAATCAACACTGAATCCCCGATGGCAATCACCTTGTGTGTGAGTGTCTTTTCTTAGCATTAAATTCCAAGCATGTACAAATCTGCCGAATGCTCCAGAGGGTGGCTGTATCTGTGCCCAAATCCTATTTGTTGATTAACTTGAGTGCTTTGTCTTTACTCATATACCCCAGTGCAGTCTATTTGTCCAGTACAGACAGTCATTGACCGATGTTCAGGATATAACAGGTAGTAAAGTATTTGTGTAAACCCTAACTGTCTTATTAACACAAAGCCCCTGGCAAAATCTTTAATTTGTCAAAAATGACTTTGACAGGACCTGGCATTCTGGCTTTCCTACCTCATACAACAATGTTCTTTTCACAATGTCTTATTTGCCTCTCACACTGTCAACATTCTTAACTCACCTATCACCATTTATCTCTGTGTATGTAATGTTAAATCCATCCTGAAATCTTCCTGCAGTTTTTGTTCCCTGTCCGAACAATATTCTACCCACATCATCAATTCTTAGGGGGAGAGTTACTAAGGGCTTACATTGTCCTTGTATCATGCAAGGTGACGCAAGGCAACGTAAGCCCTTAATTGGGATTTGCATGGTTCAGTGGCATAGCAGGGGGGTACGAGTTTTGGGGCGGCGACCTCTCCCACTCTTACCTTTGGCCGTTGCGGGGCGGCAAGCACAGGAATCTCCAGCACCCTTCCCTGCTCTTACATGGGGCCACTGTGGGGCAGCAAACGCAGGGACCACCACGGGTAGCCAAAGGTCTAGCTCCGCCGCCGCAATGGTTTAGTAATTTCAAAATAACGCACAGTAGCGTATTTCACTGCCTTGTGTTACCTTGTGGCAGGGAGGGGTTGTATGGGTGGAGTGTGGGTGTTCCCACACATCCACCCATGGTTTGTGACACACTTCTAGATTCACAAAGTCTTTAAACCTGGGATTGCGTCAAAAGTGTATGCCTTCCCGACCTCGGTGTAATGAAGAGAAATATCTTTATTTCTCTTTGTTACTTCCTCTTTGTATGCATGCTGCATTCTGCAGCACAATTACAATGAGAACAATGAGTTCCAGGATTTTTTTAAAACTATCCTGTTCATACCATGCCGCAAGGGTGCGTGCACCAGGCAAGCGCCACTGCAGGGATTCCAAAGTTATGTGCCATATCTTACTAGATATGTGCATTGCAGCTTTCTCCCTGTTATGCAACATAGCGCAGCAAGTTGTGTTGCATGAAATATTGGCAAATCTGCACCTTAGTGCTTAACTGATGCACAAGATCAATCACAACAATCTCATGCTGGTGCACAAGGTGTATCGCAACAATCGTTGCAGCAGAGTACCCTTTCCACCAACATATAAATCGGGCCCAAAATTACTTTGCTGTGCGAGCTCGTCCTGATTAGTTTGGCAGTATGAGGGATGCATAGTTGAACAATGATGCTTACCTACACAGTTTGGAGTACTAAAGTTTACAACAGCATGACCTAAAATAATTTCAGGTTCTCAAAAGTATGTGAGAGAAGTGTGATGTCACATTAGCAAATACACGTCAAGAATTTTACTTGGAAGTCCCAAGCAGGATCAAAAATGCGCGAGTAGAGTGGCTGCTCCATCAGCGTTGAAGGCAGGATGAGCTCTCACCTGGATAATCAATGAGCAGACAAACATGCAATCAAGGAAAACAAAATGGCAGTGCCTGGGCCAATTGGGCAAAAATGGGAGGAAAAGGTTGCAGGAAGCTCCTCAACCTATTAAGCCATGAGGGATGGCAGGGAGGGCGGGGCAGAAGAGGTAAGATAAGGAAGGGTGGTGGGCACCCTAATGAGTTGCATCATTTCGGGGCAAAGGGAAAAAATGACGCTTGTCCCCTTTTAAGTAACCACCAAAGTAGAAAAAACTAAAAGAAATGAAAGGAGACCTAATGTGCGTGGTAATGCACCAGCATAAGTGCCTAATGAGCAACACAAATATACTCCAGGTGATTTTCACCAAACGAAAACACATTGGGGCAATTGTGAGCTAACACAGCGATTCTTGTATAATCACATAAACAAATAGCCAATCATCAAAGGGTTGTATATATATTGCGCGCATCTTTCTAGTAGTCCATTCTAAGATGGCTCCTTTTGTGAGATCTGATACGCGTCATCTAATGTGTGACGCGTAGTAGTAGTGCGGGATAATTTTTACTAATTGGGCAATTATCCAATTTAAGAAATGTTTAAAAACACGCGGTTTCTTGCACCATTGTGAAACCTTCTTGAACCAGATAACATCATGATGACGGGAGTGAATATTCGCCGTGAGTACACTTTGAGCCTAGGTGCATATAGCTATGATTAGGCAAGGGGACTGTGGACTTTGCGCAGATTGTCATTAATGGTGAGCGTCAGGGGTCGAATTTTTCTAGCTTTCACTATAAATTATCCAACGACTGATTCTTTGACTGCTAAAAAACAGTTGATATTCTACAAAGATGGCTGCCATAGAGTTTCTGTTTGAGTAGTACAGACATATAGACCATGTCATCGTATATTAACGGTGAGTGCCATGGCAGCAGTCCTTCTAGGGTTTTAGCTCTGATAAGTGTATAGACCATGCTCCCCTTTTGCTAGTGATGAGATAGCTCTGGGTGGTGATTAACTAATGAATGACTGCCTGTATTCCTTACACCTTTCACGCTTTAAGATGGCCGCCTGAGTGATTTCCGTCTGGGCAGCTTATGTACATAGACCATGTAATTTTTAGTCTGGGAGCACTATACAGCGATAATGTCCTGTGCCGAAGTTTCGCCCACATACAAAAAAGACTTACTCGATCGCCATATGGATGAGTATACATTTCCTCATCTTTGTACAAATAGTTGTATACGGATAGATAATATCGGTGCAAACGTTATTTCTCAATACAAATGCGCAATACAGCATCAGTGGGTGCTTTTAGTTTTTTGGGGTAAATCCCGTTAGGGGCTTTACTTTTAATAGTTAGGACATTGGCGGAATTATTTGTGCATCCCACTAATATTTGAGTAATGCCAATGCTGTTCATCTAATTTATATCTAAAGGGGACATATGGCCTGTTTTATTAATTTTTTTTTCAGGATACACTTCGCTTAACTCCTGAGTTACCAAGTTGACAATATATAATTGCTTGAATACATACATTTTTCAAGTAAGTGCTGATATATATGTTTATGCTATACACTAGGTCTAACCACAGAAAATGTGAGAGTCAAGACAAACTAGGTGTTCAGAGGTGTTTCTGACTATGATGAGAATTTAGTCTAAGGCTAGGTTTTCATTAATTAAGGGAACAATAGGATGTTTATTGAGGAAGCATATAAGGATCCTTTGGCTGTTTAAAAAAAAAAATAACAAAAAACCTTAACTGGATTAAATGTGTGATTCTTTCGATGATGTTAGTTGCAACCTCACACATCTACATATCCGTATTCCATCTTTCTTATAGATTTATTGGGTTCTATTTACTGGCTACAAATTAATGAACCAAGACCATTTACTTTTTAAGGTATGTGTACTTTTTGTTTTTGTAGATTGTTATGATATTCTATTGAATTAAACATGGAAGCTTCTTTGGTTAGGCAAACTCTGTCTAGAAGATTTATGATGTCTCCTTCCTTCCTGTTGAGTGGTACACAGTACCTAGAAAATGTTAAGATTTCTGCATATGTCTAACCTTGCTACTATTTCAACGCTTTGATAAATTACCAATGCTATGCAAGAATGTTTTCCCAAAGTCAATCATGTACAAAATATGGGTTTTTTATGGCTGTTCTAAGAACGATCTGGTTCTTTAAAATACTTTTTAACTGCTTTTCTTCAGTATTGTAAATAGTGTTTGTTTTTGTACTTTGTAGAACAACTTAATTAACAAATCAATTAGGACAATAAAGTTAAGAAAATTGTACACAATTTATTAATATTACAAAATATATTAAGAAACACAAGTGGGCAAAAGCGCCACTGTACACAAATAAAAACAAATAAGTTGAATGAAAAATAGTTAAAACGGTTTTTTGACATACATGGAGATCAAAATCGACCAGCAATATTGATACCAGGAAGGGGGAACAGACAACAGTACGACATCCAATTGTTACAGTACTAGGTGTACATTCAAACTCAATGTGATACCCATGTGCTGTGCACAGTTTTTATATTGTATCAACACAGGTATCCGAGTCTAGGAATTGTACTTGAAAGTGCGTCGACGCGTTTCGGTGGTTGAAATAGTTTTGGACCACCTTTATCAAGACTCTATCTTTTGTCTGTCGTGTATCTGGGGTCAAGAACGATCACCCTAAAGAGTGAATATACAGAGGAATTAAAATTGATATAACATTATATTTTAAGTTAAAACAGAATTTCACAAGTATTATACAATGTCAAAACCCTTTTTCTTAGCTATGCATTTTAAGTTTATAACAATATTCACCTTTAGTCAGAGTGCATTCAGATATGGAGATTTTAAATGTTTTAGGACTCAATGTTGTTGTGATGACTGGCGGGGGGACTATATTTATCATTAAGAAAAGACATGATTTTTGCAGTGGACGGTTTGGATTATTTTTTGACTTGGGGAAATGCATTATGTTAGAAACTAAATGCATTGGGTCCAGTCTTCTCTGGTATTGAGGCCATTGCGAATAGTATCCAGAAAGCATTGTACAATGCAATATGTTTTATAGCGATCTTTCTGAGACCGATGCCAACAGTACCATTGTATGTGCTAAACATGATCTTGGATAAATTACAGAATGGTTGTTTTTCTAAAAAATGTCACTCTATACTGTTAGTGAAACAATGTTGAAGGACATTAGGTGGATTGTCCCCGTAAAATGTTTTTCATCGACAATTTTCTGTAGCAGCCATGTTGTACCATCATGATAGATTTTCTAAATTATATTAGGTACACTCTGACTAAAGGGGAATATTGTTATAAACTTAAAATGCATAGCTAAGAAAAAGGGTTTTGACATTGTATAATACTTGTGAAATTCTGTTTTAACTTAAAATATAATGTTATATCAATTTTAATTCCTCTGTATATTCACTCTTTAGGGTGATTGTTCTTGACCCCAGATACACGACAGACAAAAGATAGAGTCTTGATAAAGGTGGTCCAAAACTATTTCAACCACCGAAACGCGTCTACGCACTTTCAAGTACAATTCCTAGACTCGGATACCTGTGTTGATACAATATAAAAACTGTGCACAGCACATGGGTATCACATTGAGTTTGAATGTACACCTAGTACTGTAACAATTGGATGTCGTACTGTTGTCTGTTCCCCCTTCCTGGTATCAATATTGCTGGTCGATTTTGATCTCCATGTATGTCAAAAAAACGTTTTAACTATTTTTCATTCAACTTATTTGTTTTTATTTGTGTACAGTGGCGCTTTTGCCCACTTGTGTTTCTTAATATATTTTGTAATATTAATAAATTGTGTACAATTTTCTTAACTTTATTGTCCTAATTGATTTGTTAATTAAGTTGTTTTATTGAATATCTCATTCAAGGGAACTTCTTCTCAGTATTGGTTGGTTAACCCTACTTCCCTTGAATTTATTTAAGGGGTACCTCTCACTTTGTTTCATTTGTACTTTGTAGCCCTGAAGAAGTCCGATTGAGGGTGAAACGCGTTGGCCGTTTCGAATTTTAAAGAACATGAATAAAGAATAATTTTCAACATCGCAAGATCTGATCGACTTTTTTCATTTTGGAAAACAACTGTTCACTGTAAATCATTTGCAATATGGATGTTGTTTAATAAAAGTTATGTATATACATTCAAACCTTTTGACGAGTGCAGGGATATTTTGTTTATGTTGTTTGTATACACAGATTGATACAGGCATGAGAAAAAGTGTTAATTCAGCGTTTGTTAATAACTGAATTCCATTCTTCAGTCCCATTAAATCCATGGTTGGTGGAGTCCCTGCAGTAGACACTTCATAGCTTATGATGATTCAACCCCGTAGGATTTCACACAAATCTCTGCCGCAAGTGCTTTATACACCTGGACTAGCTTATCTATTTGAATCTCAGAGCTTCTGGATTAACACAGATTTTGGTGGTCGCCACCTTAAAATATATTAGCTTTATTTTCATCACATACATTTATCAGGCAAATATCGCTAGTAAGATACTCACTTGACACATTCTTCAGTGGTGAATAAATATGCTCCAATGAGTTGGATAATAATAACACATATAAAGAAATGGCAATACATTGGTAAACATCTGTTCTGCTAAAGAAAATGAGGTGGGAGTGTTGTACTCCTCTGCAGTTTGCATCAAAAAGGGAGACAAAGGGGGAACTTACTTTTGTCTACAGGAAGGGCTTATACGCAGGGCTTTAAGTGGGCCGAGTCTCACCGGGTCTGAGCACCGGAAGTTTTTTAAAGGGGGCCTTGAACCGGGTCTCCGTCGGGCTCTGTTTTGTGCCCTGGCACAGGATGACTGCAGTGACAGTAGGCACATCGATGTGCACTGCTCATACAGCTAACTTCTTATTAGTGTGCGCGTGCTCACACTGCTCGCTTCTCACTAGTGGAGATGTTACGGCATGACGTCATGCCAGGTGAGTGTTGTAGGAGAAGGGAAATCCTTTAAAGAGAGTCATTTTCCCTCTGGATTTCCCTTCTCTTTTTGAAAGTCAGGAGCAGCAACACTGTCCTGGTGTCACCAGGGCTCTAAGTGGAAGATTTTTCAATATTACATATAAAAAGCCATAATTGCTGCTAATTTATCTAATGTAACTAACAACCATTGACAAAGCCAATAGTCCTGACTTTTTGTAGGTATGATGTTACTTGTTGTATCATATATCTAGATGCAATGACAGAAACAGCAAATACACGTCGTGGGGCACACTATGCTAAGCACAGGTTTTTTTGTTTAAGTGTTTTAAGCCACGCCCTTATTTACATTGGCCATGCCCCTTCGGGAGACCCTCCAGTTTTTTCATCCCACATAAAGCCCTAATTATAGGTTACACTTGGCTTCAGAAAAAAAAGGCATCCCTGCCTGCCTTACAAAGACGGCATGAGACAAGCAAAACATGAACACCAGAAATCACAGTTAAGCAAGCAAGGCGGCCTTGGGAAGGAGAGCTTCTCTTTTTTCTGTCCTTTTCAAATGGACAGAAAACACATTATTCTCGTCTTTGAATGTCAGCATTTGTGGGACGAACATTAAGGTAAGTCACTTAAAACAATAGGGTGAAAAAGTGGCCCTGACCCCCTGGATTGATGGGGACCCAGGGCATGTTCCACAGTCTGGGTCTCGCGCACGACAGAAATAGCACCTGAAGACGGATGGCCGCAGCCTCTCGGGACGCGCGCGTGCCACCGGAAGCTGCTGACAGCCAACGGACGGCCTGCAGGGGCGGTTATAAATGAGCGAACATTGCAGCTGTCAGGGAGGGGAGAGGAGAAATTAGCGGATGCGATGGTCCCCCGTTCGCAACTTGTGATGCCGTTATAATAAAAAGGCAGAGAAACGCAGCTTTATAAAGTTGTGTGAGCCAGAATGATGGCAGCACCTTGCAGTACGTCACTCACAGGCCTCGGTTTCCAGCCTCGATCCCTAATATTAGCCTACATCTATTTCCGGCACGCTGTGAAAACTGTAGCTGAGGATAGGCGAGAAAAATAAAGCTGAAAATCTGCCTCGGAAAGTGTGAGAAACAGAATGTGAAGCATAGGCGCGTTTAACTAAACATGCGAAATACCGCCCTGGTGCTACGCACGGGAGCTTGACTGTACACGAACATGGATTCTTCCTTAATGGGACAGTTTCTGCCGAGCCCTGCATCCACGCGTTCACTGTTCCAGACCCACTCAACTCACTCATCCATCCGTCCGCCTGTGCATTCAGTCGGTATTTCACCATTCCATTCTTCCTGCCACCTATTAATCCATCATCCACCCTTTGACTCCTCCCTCCTGCTAAACATCCATTCACCCATTCTCACATCAACCAATCCATCCATCCATCCATCATCCATCCATCCATCCATCCATCCATCCATCATGTTATTCAGCCTGGCATCGTGTCAGCCATCCACCCATTCAAACTTTCCTCCATCCATCTGTACATATTATCATACATCTGTGCTTCCCCCATCGATTCTTCAATTCTTCTATCAAATCTTTCACCTTCAAGTTCAAGTTCAAGTTTAAATTTGTATAGCGCACTACTCACCCAGAGGGTCTCAAGGCGCTTGAGGGAGGGGAGGGGGGGCCAGGGGGGGGGCTTTACTTATCAAATATCCCAGGGGCATATTATCAAGCCTGTGCGCTAAAATTATCGCCGCTTTATCGGCCGAAAACGGAAGATAAAGCGGCGATAATGGGCTTGATAATATGATCTATGGAATTCCAATCGAAGCACATGTTAGATGTGAAGACATCTAACATGGGCTTCGATTGGAATTCCACAGAGCATATTATCAAGCCCATTATCGCCGCTTTATCGGCCGTTTTCGGCCGATAAAGCGGCGATAATTTTAGCGCACAGTCTTGATAATATGCCCCCAAGTTTTTAGTTGTTTCCTGAAAGAGAGGTGGTTCTGTGTGAGGCGGAGGTGGGTGGGGAGGGAATTCCAGGTCTTGGCCGCTAAGTAGGAGAAGGATCTTCCTCCCATGGTGGATCTTTGGATGCGTGGAATTGCGGCGAGGGCTTGATTGGACGATCGAAGTTGGCGGGTGGGGGTGTAGAAGGACAGGCGCGTGTTGAGGTATTCAGGTCTTAGGTCGTAGAGGGCTTTGTGTGTGTGGGTGAGGAGGCGGAACGTTATTCTCTTGTTGACGGGGAGCCAGTGGAGGTCTTTCAGGTGACCGGAAATATGAGCTTGGCGGGGAATGTCTAGGATGAGTCTGGCTGAAGCGTTTTGGATGCGTTGGAGTTTTTTCTGTAGTTTGGCTGTGGTTCCGGCGTAAAGGGTGTTTCCGTAGTCTAGTCGGCTTGTGACCAGTGCATGGGTGACCGTCTTTCTTGTTTCGGTAGGGATCCAACGGAAGATTTTGTTGAGCATACGTAGGATGTTGAAGCATGATAATGAGACGTCGTTGACTTGTCTGGTCATCGAGAGGGAGGAGTCCAGGATGAAGCCCAGGTTACGTGCGTGGTCTGTTGGTATGGGTGCGGTTCCCAGGGCCGGTGGCCACCATGAGTCGTCCCAGGCGGAGGGGGATAATCCTATGATGAGGACTTCCGTTTTGTCTGAGTTTAGTTTTAAACGGCTGTTCTTCATCCACTCGGCTACTTCTTTCATCCCTTCGTGTAGGTTGGTTTTGGCGGTGTTTGGGTCTTTGGTGAGGGATAGGATCAGTTGAGTGTCATCTGCGTAGGAGATAATGTTGAGGTTGTGTTGGCGCGCAATGGATGCGAGGGGACTCATATATACGTTGAAGAGGGTGGGACTGAGTGAAGATCCTTGGGGTACACCGCAGATGACTTCGGTGGCCTCTGATCTAAAAGGGGGGAGGCGGACTCTCTGGATTCTTCCGGCGAGGAACGAGATTATCCAGTCCAATGCTTTTCCTTGTATTCCGAAATTGCTGAGGCGTTGTATGAGGGTGCTATGACAGACTGTGTCGAAGGCTGCGGAGAGGTCAAGTAGGATGAGGGCAGGAGTTTCTCGTTTGTCCAGTAGAGTTCGAATGTCGTCTGTTGCTGCGATGAGGGCGGTCTCGGTGCTGTGTTTGGCTCGGAAGCCGGACTGTGAAGGGTCGAGGGATTTGTTGGATTCAAGGAAGGCGGCGAGTTGACTGTTGACGGCTTTCTCAATGACTTTGGCAGGGAATGGGAGGAGCGAAATGGGGCGGTAGTTCTTAAGTTCAGTGGGGTCTGCTGTAGGTTTCTTCAAGAGGGCGCTGAGTTCGGCATGTTTCCAGCTTTCCGGAAAGGTGGCGGAGTTGAGGGAGCAGTTGATGACATCTCGGAGATGGGGTGCGATAATGGAGTCTGCTTTGTTGAAAATGTGGTGGGGACATGGGTCGGTTGGCGATCCTGAGTGAATGGTGTTCATCAGGCGGATGGTGTCTTCTGTGGTGATTGGGTTCCAGGCGTAATGGTTGTTGGAGGGGGGTTTTAGTTCGGAGGTAGGTGGGGTGGGCTGGTCTCCAAAGCTGTTATGTATGTCAGCGATTTTGTTGTGGAAGAACGAGGCTAGAGAGTCGCAGAGGTCTTGGGATGGAGTGATGTCGTTGGTGCCGGCGGTGGGGTTGGTAAACTCTTTGACGATGTTGAATAGTTCTTTGCTGTTGTGGGCGTTGTTGTCGAGTCGATCCTTGAATGTTGATTTCTTGGTGGATCGGATTCGTTGGTGGTGTTTGCGGGTGGCGTTCTTGAAGGTGGTCTGGTTGTCAGTGTTTGGGTTTTTTCGCCAGGCTTTCTCCAGGGTGCGACAGATCTTCTTGGATTTCTTAAGGTCATCATTAAACCAGGGGGCTTTTTTGCTGCCTTGTTTGATTTGATGGTTTTCAGGGGTGCTAATTCGTCAGCGCTGTGGGTGATCCATTGTGTGAGGTTGGTGGTTGCTTGGTTTGGGTCTGATGATTTGGCAGGAGGGTTTTGGTGAAGTGATGTGAAGAGCTGGTCGGTGGTAATTTTATTCTAGTTTCTCTGGGGAATTGTTTGTGGGTGGTTGTGGGTCGTAATCTTTTTGTAGTTGAAGTGAACGCAGCTGTGGTCCGTCCAATGGAGAGCTGTGGTGTGATTAAAGGAGATGTGCTTGCTGGAGGTGAAGATTGGGTCGAGCGTGTGCCCGGCAAAGTGGGTGGGGGTGTCGACAAGTTGCTTGAGTCCGAGATTGGCGAGGTTGTCCAAAAGGGTGGTGGTGTTGCTGTCGTTGTTCTTTTCCAGGTGGAAGTTGAGGTCTCCCAGTAGGATGTAGTCCTCGGAGGGGAGGGCGTGAGGGCTGATGAAGTCAGTAATGTCTTCGCTGAATTGTGTGCGGGGTCCGGGTGGTCTATAGATGAGGGTGCCTCTGAGTGTGTTCCTAGGGTCGGTGTGAATCTGGAAGTGAAGGTGTTCGGCGGTTGTGAGGTTGTCATCGGAACTGGTCGTGATGCGGATGGTGTTCTTATGAACGATGGCGATTCCTCCTCCTGTTTGGTTGATGCGGTCCTTTCGGATGATCTTTTAGTCGTCCGGGATGGCTATGGCGATGTCGGGCGCTGATGAGGCGTTCATCCAGGTTTCTGTAAGAAAGGTGACGTCCGGTGATGTGGTGTCGAATAGGTTCCAAAGTTCAATGGCGTGTCTGTGGACCGAGCGGGTGTTGAGTAGGATGCACTTCAGGTGGTTAGTGTCGGAGCTCTATTTGGAATCTGTGGATTTGGTGTGGGTCCTGATGCAGTCGAACTTGCAGGAGTGGCAAGTGAAGGGTCCATGGGTGTGACCTGGGGCGGCTTGGTAGCAGTTTGGGAGTCGGCCGGGGTTAAGTGCCAAGAGGGTAGCGGAGTTGTACGTTATGCGGGTGGAGAGGAGTTTGCGGGGGCCAGGGGTCTGGCACTGGGCGCGGTCCAGGGGCGGACGGGCGTAGACGGGCTTACCTTTGGCGCACCTTCGGCGCGCATGGGGCGCGAACGCTGCGCGTGAACGCTGCTTCTCCTGTTTCCCCTTTTTCACCCTTCCATCCTTTCACCCCTCTGTCCCTTTTCACTCTTGTTTTCTTTCTTCCTTACTGTCTAGCCATCTACCTCCCTTTTCCCCCCTTTTGGCTTTTTCTATTTTTACATTTCACTCTTTCAGTTATCTCTCTCACTCATTTTCTAACACTTTCGTCATTTCTCTGTATTCCTTCACTGTACTTGGCTCATAGGCAGCACTGGCCTCTCTGCTCCTCAGTTCTGTATTACTTATTATGTGATCTACCAACGTTTGTCTATCGATCTGAAGTCAGAAGTGACCCATAACTAAATAATCACAATTTTAGTGGGACCTAGTTTAAGAGCCCATGATGCCCTGTGGCAACCCCTCCAACCAATGCGCTACAACAGCATGCTCCTCTCAATGCATTACCACTGGAGGAAACAAAATACAGCGTGAGATTTGAACTAATGTCTCTCAGGAACAGACACATACACTCAGACACACACCTCTACAACAAATTAAATTAATTCATATTGTTATAATGAAACTGTATCACATAATTTTATTCATCAACAAACCTTTGTTCTACATATAATTTATATGCAGAACAAAGGTTTGTCCTGATATCAAACTGAATAAAGTGGGCACATTTTGTTGACTAAGCAGTTGATCAGACATCACTGCCTTCTCAGAAACTAAGGATAAGGCCATCCGACGATGGGTCAAATGTACATACATCTATTGGTACTTTTAGACTTCAAATCTTAAAAAAGAGCAAAGGAGCACTGTACAATACAGCAAGGAGACACCAGGTGATTGTGATCAAAACACTTTACAGCAGCTGAGGGATGAATGCCATCTGACAACCCTGGGAAGGCCCTACTAGATAGAGGTAGCTGATGATGGAAGAGATGTGAATTCAGTTATTTTCTCAATTGGTGAAGCAAACCCTACATGCCAAGTTCGAGGAGGGATAGTCCATATTCAAGGCACTCTGCTAGAGAAGGATTGTCTGCCTCTAACGTGATGTGGGTTTTTAGGGGAACTGATTTAGTTCTATTACGATGGGAGAGACATGGTCAAAATTCTACAGCTCTTTGGTGCAGATTGCTCTTCAGTGGGACCAGCGCGAAATGATGAATTCATAAACATCGGGGAGTAGAATATTACCACAACCCAGGTGTGGGATGACCAAGGTTTGAATGGTGGTTCGGTTTGGATAAATGATGAGAACAACTTCCATATTGATTGTTATTTTGGTAGATAGGCCCTTGACATCCATGGTGACAAGGAAGGGGTTATTCTTAGAGTAATCTTGATCAGCTGGTTGGTGAGGAGAATTATAAGTGGTTCCATACATAGGCTGAAGATCAATGAGAAGATAAAAGTGATCCTGCACTTCTTCAGCGGCTGTTCAGGAGGTCTGTGGGGCGTCTCAGAAGTGATTTAGACGCCGGTGAGGAGAGTTGAGGGAGGAGCGTCGTGAAACTCACATGACTTTCAGTGATGTAATAAACCTCATTTGGGAGGGAGGGGTGGGGGGGGGGGGGGGGGGAGAAGCAGACCAAGAAACAGAACTGTGTGAAAAAGGCCGCTTTATTGAAACAGGTGCAAATTTAACAAATATAAACCTCGGCAAACGCCTTACAAAACTAAACCTCACTAAATAAACTTTTACCTCAAAACCCCAGGCCCATCCCCCACCCCTAACACGTCATTGACCCCGCCCCCACCCATACATTACAACATATACAATACCAACAATGCAAATTCCATCATAATCAATTAAACATAACACATCCCCCTTACTAATAACCAAAATCCCCGGCCTGCCCCTCAAACAACGTCATACCCCCAACCACATGAAACAACCCAACAGATCAGCCTGCCCAAATCACCCCTACAACGACTCAACCAAAACAACGAAACATCAGAATCCTGCCAATCCTGGCAAAAAACACCATTGACCCCCGCACGGCACCTGTTCCAAGCAACAATACAAAACGAAACCCTATGTATACCTGTTCCAACAAAAACCACCTAAAAGGAATAAAAACCTAAAAAGATAACAAAATATATAGGGAGGGAGGGAGGGAAACGAAAAACACTATAAACCCCGGCCACCAGGTCACCAAAATCTAAAATGGTGGCCAAGGGAGGAGTCCGGAGCAATATATAGAGGGGAATTGGGCGCTACGAAAAAGAAGCCCAAATACGAAAAATGCGCACTGTGGTCTAGGATAAATCCCCGCCCCCACCCCGACCCTCCCAAACTGCCCAGGGGGGGACCTCCCTGTGGTCGGCGGCCCCCCAAACCCCCCTTGGGAGGGAGGGGTGGGGGGGAGAAGCAGACCACGAAACAGAACTGTGTGAAAAAGGCCGCTTTATTGAAACAGGTGCACATTTAACAAATATAAACCTCGGCAAACGCCTTACAAAACTAAACCTCACTAAATGAACTTTTACCTCAAAACCCCAGGCCCCTCCCTCACCCCTAACACGTCATTGACCCCGCCCCCACCCATACATTACAACATATACAATACCAACAATGCAAATTCCATCATAATCAATTAAACATAACACATCCCCCTTACTGATAACCAAAATCCCCGGCCTGCCCCTCAAACAACGTCATACCCCCAACCACATGAAACACCCCAACAGATCAGCCTGCCCAAATCACCCCTACAACGACCCAACCAAAACAACCAAGCATCAGAATCCTGCCAATTCTGGCAAAAAAAACACCATTGACCCCCGCCACCCAGGAAGTGGGAGGGAAGAAACTGACCTCCCACTTTCTGCCCCCCAAAGCAGAAAAAAGAATGAATCATCCTGAACACCTCAACCAGTAAACTCCTGAACCTTCAAACAGCGGGACAAAACTTCCCGAAGTTCCAACCGATATAAATCCATTCCCAACCGCGAAAGATGAACACCATCACTCCTGAAGAATTCAATCGAAACGAATATCGCTATGTACAACCCTGCCAAAACCTAGCCCCCTACAAAACCTGGAAACTTCCAAATTAATTTTCCTGCATGCTCTGTCTACTGCTTGATGGCACCCCTCCAGACTCTACGAGGAACCAATTCCGTCCACAGAACGTGGCAACCTGACCACTGCTCCTTCACCAGCATAATATCTCTTTTCATGGCCCGTAACAGCACAACGCCCTTGACCCCACACATGTCGTTCTCCCCCAAATGAATAAGTAACACATCTGGGCATCGACCCCCAACCAACCAGGAGTTTGGAGCAGGAATCAATTCCCTCCACAACATCCCACCTTTACCCTTCCAAACCACAGAAAACAAACGTTCATTGAAACCAAGGGATGGACCAAAATAACTGCAGCAAGCCTGAACATGAGCTCATTTGACAAACGAATGGCCCACAATCCATATGGTCATTTCTGCCGCTCTGGGGCCAGCCACAGAACCTGAAAAGAGAAAAACAGCATCAAACTTATGACAAAGCAGATGACGCAAGCGCCTCCTCCCCCGCTGGTCTCACATAACGCTGAAAGCAATTCGATGACCAAAGCCCTAAGGGCATGATATCCCGCCTAGACCAACCCCGTTGATAAGCTTCAGTGGCAGCCCCAATTCGAAAAGAATGAGTACCATAACGGGACTCGTCCAAACCGAGACTCCTCAAAGCCTTCCGAAGGACCATGCGAAGTTGGTATTCAGTAACTCGAGACCCATCAAGATGACGAAAAACACCAGCTGAAACGTCCCCACCAGACAAACCCAACCAACGCCGAGCCCACTGTAAAGGACAAGTCCCCGGCGGAGAGGACGCAAGTAACCAGATGCCCTTCCCTGAACTCCTCTCATCTGTTTTGGACCTGCGAAGCCAAATGTGAACCCCTCTGTCAGACAAATGAACCTCTTGCCATAACAAACCTATAACAAACTTAGATCCCAACAATTCCGAAATTCGGAAAGCCCCAAAAAACATCCAGACCATCAGAGTGGAAAAAAGGCAAGACTCAAAGGAATCCCTGCACACCGAGGGCAACGCCTCAACCACCCTCGCTAAAGTCTGCCAAGACAAAGGGGAGCGAACAGGACGCTCAGATCCCTGCTCCCTGGACCAACCTTCCAACATTCTCTTCCACACTTCCCCTGCCGAAGGAGAATACCCCAAAGGAGCTTACCCATAAATGCTATGCCCGCTAATTTGCCAGCTATGGTTACTTTAGACAAGCCTTTGTCCATCAGGTCAATAATAAACTGAACTACATCTTCTGCCCTTTGCCAACCAAAATCCCTTCGACAAGCACCTGACGCTAAAAATTCAGACCAGGCCAATGAATACGCCTCTCTAGTAGAAACCGCCAACGAGTTTACCACCAGTTGCATGACCCTACATTGCCTACATACCACAGATGTTCCGGCATGGGGGTCGGGGTCCTGTCTGCGTCCTTGGCAAGCCCATGGAATCTCTCCCACTGTGAACGAGACAAAGCATCCGCAATGTCATTGTTCACTCCGGGGATGTGTAAAGCTCTAAAGCTGATATCAAATTCAGACAACCCAACACAAAAACTAGAAGCAATTTCAGAACTTGATTATCCCTGGCTGACTGTCTGTTAATGATATCCACCACAGCCATAATGTCAATTTGAAAAAGGACCTTCTTATGGGCCAGATCCGATCCCCACAGTGTCAAAGCAACCAGCACCAGGAAAAGTTCCAAAAAGGTAATGGACCTCCCCCCACCCTTCCAGTCCTCAGGCCATTGTTCCGCGCACCATTTGCCTTGCCAATACAAACCAAAACCTTCACTGCCTGCCGCGTCTGAAAATATCTGCACATCCCACAACCAGTCTTCCTCCCGAGCCAAAGGAACTCCATTAAAAGACTGCAGAAAGACAGACCACATCCGAAGATCTTCCTTAAGTCCGGCAGACAGCCTGACATGGTGATGAGGCAAATGATGGCTAGACAAAGCACGACCCAGGCATCTACAAAATGTCCTCCCCGCCCTGACCACCCGGCATGCAAAATTCAAATGGCCCAACAAAACTTGTACATCCTTCACAGTTGCTTTGTGACATTGCAGCATGGATGCCAAGAGCTCCAACATTTTAACTTTCTTTTCAACAGGTAAGCGAGCTTGCATGGCTACAGAATCAAGTTCAATCCCCAAAAAAGACATGGTCGCGCAAGGACCCATGGTCTTTTCTGGCGCTAAGGGCACACCAAGGAACTCCATAAGCCTCTGAAACGTGTCCAGAGCTGTTTGACACTCCATAGAACCAGGGGCACCCACAAAAAAGAAATCGTACAAGTAATGCGTCACTAAGACATGGCCACTGCGCTGAGTGAAAAACCATTGCAAGAAGGTACTAAAGGATTCAAACAGGGAACAGGACACAGAGCAACCCATTGGCAATGCTTTGTCCACGTACCATTTACCTTTGAAATGGATGCCCAGAAGACTCCAATCATCTGGATGGACTGGAAGCAAACGAAATGCAGATTTAATATCGCATTTTGCCATTTCTGCAGATGGACCCGCAGACACAACCAGGGACATAGCAACATCAACCGAGGAGTATGACACAGAGGCAGCCTCCTCATCAATAAAATCATTAACTGAACACTCCTCTGGCCATGAAAGATGTTGGATTAACCTATATTGACCGGCCTCCTTCTTGGGAACTACCACAATCGGAGACACAATCAAGTACTGCAAAGGCCATGAATCAAAGGGTCCCGCCATCCTACCCTCTCGCACCTCTCTGTCCAGTTTGTCCTGTACTACCTCTGGGTGTTCGTAAGCCGATTTCAAATTTTTTGCAAAGCGTCTCTGACGCGGCCCGTTGTAACCAAGGTGAAAACCTACAGCAAAGCCTTCCAATAACAACCTGGAAACTCGCACATCCTCATATCTCTGCAATACTTCGGACAACGGACCTAACTTAACTGGAGTATGAGCCTCTGGGCCCAGACCCCTGAGGAGCCTTTCCCCCCTAGAAGTCTGGGGCTGTTGTGAGGGATTGGCAACATTGACTGCCGGGTGCACCCACTGCTGGCTGCTGGAGTTCCCCGCACCCCAGCACTTGAACAAGGGATGCTTTCTACCACACTGGGAACACTCATGCCTGAAGCGACAATATTCTCTGTTGCATGTGCCTTTATTGAAATCCCAGAAAGTACCGGTTCCAACCTGTGGCGATGAAGTACTCCCACCCCACCCCGGGTGGGCTTCCCCTGAAAGGGCCGATAAACTAAAGGTAATCCGCTAGCCGTAAAAATCGTTTTACCTCCAGCTGATGCACCCATCGTGTGTTGCCATAAATCCGTATCCAGCTCTCCCCACTTTGCTTCCGGATCCCAAGCCATGCGGGCTCGAAACTCCTCATCGTACTGAGCCCAAGCAAAGCCACTACCAGTAATTTGGGCTTTGCGTATCACATCCATATATTTAAAAATAGCAACGCAGCGCTCAGGAAATTTCTCACAGTAAACGCTAGCATAAATCAAAAATGCTGAAGTCCAATTCTCAATATTCAAAGGGACTTTAGGGCGCTTAGCCAGCTCATATTCCTCCTCTTTAGAGCCTTCTTTAGAACGAACTTCTCTATGTAAAAGTTTCAAAATCTCAACATACTCGCCCTTCCAAATTCTTTCCTTAGTGGCCAGCATCAAATGTGCCCCCAACGGTTTCGTAACTCCCATGTAAGGCAGCTTCTTAATTTTCAATTCTTTACTATGTAGAGGTTCCTTACCAATGGTGACTTTGTCCGTGTTCACACCACTCTCCACCTTGGAACCTAAATCTCCCCCATCCTCCCGTGTATGAACACCTTAATCTCACTTGTTTCCCCTGCCTCATCACCCCCTGTCCCCACAGACACCATTTTTGGTCTGGCCCGTGGTTCATAAAGCTCACCTGGCTGTAACAAGGGGGCCTGACCAGGCACCGACTGCCATAACGCCGGGTAAACACTGTCCACCAGACGAGGAACCCTCACCGAGGGGCTGCGCTCCCTCCAGGTCCAGACACCATAGCCACTTGAGGCGGTATCACAGGCGGTGCCTGAAAGAAACTACGAGAATGTGAGAGAGCCCCCCCTGAACCTTGGGATCACGAACTTCCCCTTCTTCAGGACTTTCCTCATCATAGTCCAACACCAATCGCTCCTCCACCTGTGCAGGGCCTGCAGTAAATACTGCAGCACGGGCCTTACCGGGCCCAGTAGAACCAACCAGGGCCTTATCGGACCCTTCATAACCAAAATGAGCCTGACCAGACTCTTTCCACACACCAGCAGGAGGAGCCGACTGTCCACGTCGGTACTCCCCAACCCTTTGATGGTCCAGTAGTGCATCTTCTGTCATCCGCTTAATCCGACGTGAAGGCCTAGAAGTTGGGGCCAGTGAGGTCACACCGGACCTGCGTGTACTGGCCGCGCCGGGATCCCCCGACGGTACGGAATGTGCCGCGCCAGGCTCCACCCTCCCTTCTCCTCTGCGCCGCTGGGCCGTGCTACGCCCTACCGAGTCTTTGGGTCCTGGAAAATCCCTAACCTGTGGAGAGAAAGATCGGACTGATGTGCCGGGACCCTGCAAAACACATACACCCTGAGAACCACTAGAATGCATCCTACCAGTCCCCAACGCCTGCGCAGATTCAAACAATCTACCCTGTGTAACCTCCGCCCTATGCGACATCGGCGCAGTAGGAGGGGAATCAGGCACCTCATCAACACCGCTCCAGTCCAACATAGATTGTAAAATAGACGCTGCAGGGCCCAAAACCCGAGAACCTCAAGCTGCGTCACCAACAGACAATGGCACCCTGGCCTCAACAGACTGACTCCGAACAATCAAAGGACGACCCTGTGAACCCCGAATCTTCTGTGCATGATGTTGTCCAAGCACAACCACACCAGCCTCCTCAAATGCTGCGCCCTGCAGCCCCTCCGACCAAGACGGAAAAGTATCCAAGCCTCCCCAAGATCTAACGTCTCTGTCTGGGCCTCTAACCTCAGAAGATCCAACCAAAACTGGCCTGTTACACAAAGAATCTGCAAAAACCTGCTCACCTAGAGACCAAGAGTGGGCAGGGGGCATAAGACCAGGTTCAACCTCCAAATTCTGCTGCGGAAAAACCTCCCACCCTTCCATCTGCGTCCACTCCCCTTTACCCACAGAAACACTGTGAACCATAGACTCATCTCCCTTCGGAGAATCCTGAGGAGAAAAAAGGAGGGGACTGAAGGGGGGGCACCGAAACCTCCAACTGCCCCAAAGAACCAAAAGCAGCACGCATAACCCTGGAACTGGGGGGGGGGGGACCAAAACAGGAGCTGGGGTAGAAACTATAAAACTCTGCCCCTCCCCAGTCGTCCCACCTGTGCACACTTGCTCCGATACCGCTACTGAAGGGGGGGCGCTAACCAAACTCTGAAAACCCTGACCAGACTCCGATTCAAAAATCAAGGCAGGCGTATGCACACGAACCGGCTGCAGGCTTCCACCTGCCTCAACCAGCTCCGTTCCAGACACCGGTAGGAACGACACAGAAGCAGAACGCTTCTTTGAACCACCCCGCCCCCCGCGCCGACCGTGCTGCGCAGGAGCGGACGCGGCTCGCTGCCTTGAAGCCGGAGCCACATGGGAAATCGGCGGAGCCAGAAAAGCCCCATCCAGCCCCACCTGACCCTCCACAACCCCCATACCCGGCGGAAGAACAGCGCCCGCGTCCTGCACCAGAAAAGCATGTGCCTTCGCACCTGGAGCCGCCTTGCGAAAACGCGGGCGGCCCTTTTCACTCACCCCATCCAGCTTCTGACGTTTCGGAGTCAAACACGCAGCGACCACCGCTGCCACACCAGCAGAAGCCTGCCGAGTAGGCCGCGACGGTCCCCCCACGTCCCTCAACACAAGGTCAAGGCGGCCTGCTTCGCTAAGCAGACGAATGGCCTCCAGAACTTGATAGTCTTCAGCTGCCATAATCTCAGATAACAATTCACTACGCCATAAAACACTTCAAACGAAAAACACTATAAACCCCAGCCACGTGGTCACCGAAATCTAAAATGGTGGCCAAGGGAGGAGTCCGGAGCAGTATATAGAGGGGAATTGGGCGCTACCAAACAGAAGCCCAAACACGAAAAATGCGCACCGTGGTCTAGGATAAAACCCCGCCCCCACCCCGACCCTCCCAAACTGCCCGGGGCGGGGGACCTCCCTGTGGTTGGCGGCCCCCCAAAACCCCCCTTCTCCTTCTCTGTTTAAGGTGGATTGGAGCGGATCTGCGTTCCAGACAACAGACGCGTGAGTCGCTGTGCATGGCCAAGCACGGATGCCATTTTGGATAGTGTAAGACAAGTGCACCATTACCTAGCAACATCGCAGACTCTGTTTCACTCCCCGGAACAATTTGGGAAGACTGGTATTTGGAGTTTATTCACAAAACTTTTACTGCGCTACAGTTATTTGGCAAGTTACTGCGCTACAGTTCTTTGGAAATTATTTGGTGTTTATTCGCAAAACTTTTACTAAGCAACCGTTCTTTGGAAATTATCGTGTTTAAGATGTTAATTGGAGACAGTCAAGACATTTCTTGCAGTGTTGTGTAGTATCTTCACAGCTGAGTAACTTTCTGGTGTTGTTGGTTCATTCATATTTCACTATTGCCAGCTACAAGAAAAGTCATGTGTATATTCTTCGGTGATTGGCACACCTTAGTTTATGAGTAACATGGTGTGCTAATGTGTAGACATAACAATATTAACACACCATATCTAGAAATTTAGCAAATAATACTTGTGTATTTGAGGCTAGTTTACTTCTTATTTAATTATATGATTTTTTTAGTTTCATTGAAAAGTAAAAGCAGTATAACCATGCAGAATGTCACACAACCACCATTTTTCTTATGAGACCAGGAGAATCCACAATAACGTGGCAGAAGTGGAAGAAGATTTTCACAAACTATGCAAGAGTTTGTGGCACAAATCTAAGTGCTGAATGTAAACACTCTTTACTGCTTCATTGTCTTGGAGGGAAAGGGCAAGAGGTGCTTGAACATTTGTTGGAACTTAATGCTGCTGATCGAAGAGCATTGAATGAATATGAAATTTGCATACTACAATTGGGCAGGCACTATCGTTCCTGTGTAAGCACTATTATGGAAGGATATCATTTTGGTTTATGCGAACAAAAAAAAGATGAGTCTGTTGAGGTATTCGTGACTAGGTTAAGAAAACTTGCGTCATCTTGCAATTCTTATGGTGCTGTAGAAGAAAGGATAAGGGATCAATTTGTTTTGAAATGTGCTCATGATCAAATTAGGGAGGAGTTATGGTTGAAGGATGAACCACCCTTAGATGAGGTGTTAGTAATTGCCAAACATGTTGAACACATGATGAAATGTGTAGATGAATTAAACAGTGAGAAAAACAAGGCTAATGTTAGCAGTACTAATTTAGATGAAGTTGTATACTTAGTTAAGACCAAGTCATCTAATGACTCTGAGAGTGGGAAGTTTGCAAGACCTGTAGAAAAAACGTTTTCGCAAGATGAAAGGGGAAAACATTGTTTACGACGCAACTTTTAGCAAGCAGTGCTATTACAACGCAGACTTTAAAACGCATTCCATTACAACGCATTACACTGGGGGGCGCTCTAGGATAGGGAATAGTTTTAATTTACTATCCAACACCTTCCCTAGTGTCCACGGGGACTGGTGTTGGAATAGTAAATTAAAATATTCACTATCCAACACCCCTAAGTGTAATGCGTTATGGAATGCGTTTTAAAACTTGCGTTGTTACAGCATGCGTGCTAAAAGCATGCGTTGTAACAACGTACATCCGATGAAAGGTCTATATGTTTTAGGTGTGGCGGATCTGGACACATAGCCAATGCCTCCTTCGGTCCTGCTACACAGGTCTATTGTAATACCTGTGGGAGGAAGGGTCATTTTGCGAAATGATGCAAAAGTAAGATTAAAAGGAGAGAACAACCTGTAGCCAAAGAGCAACCACCGGTTAAGGAAATTCTTTATCAATTAGATGACTTGAAAGCTAAACATCCATCACATGTGGTTTCCATTGAAGGTTTCGAGCTTGAGATGAAGTTTGACTCTTGCTCACATTTCACAATTATTAGCAAAAAGATCTTTGAAAAACACTTCAGAGACAAGGTTGTCTTAATGAAAAATTATGTTTCTCCCATGGGTTATGGTGGTATGCCCATAAACATTATAGATTATTTTATAGCTTGTATTTAATTGAGTGAACGTATGGCTGCTGGAAAAGTATATGTGGCTATTAAAGGTGATGCACTTTTGGTTTGGCCTCATCAACATTTATTGGGTGTCCTCCTTAATCCAAATGCGGTGCCTCAAGTCCAAGTACAGATTGTGGACAATCCTGCAACTGTTCTTGCTGAACGTTTTTTCAGATGTGTTTGAGGACAAGTAGGGTTGTCTGAGGGGTTATAAACATCATATAAAATTAAAAGATGGTGCTATGCCCGTTGTTGCCAAAGTTAGGAGGGTACCTTTGAAGAACTGCAAAGTGTGCAAAAAGATATCCAGCATTTGACTGATATGGGTGTCATTGAGCTTGTTGAAGCAAACAAGTGGTTATCTCCCATATTTGTCGCCAAGAAGGCCAGTGGCAAGATTAGACTTTGTATTGGTTTGTGCGTGCTCAATAAAGAGGTGGTTGTAGACAGGTTTCCCCTGGCCAATATTGATGAGATTGTCAGCAACTTAGCAGGTGCTAAGTACTTCACGACTCTTGATCTAGCGTCCGCATATCATCAGGTGGAGCTGGCAAGACTTCCCAGGACTTGACGGCTTTTGTAACCCCCATGGGTACTTTCACATTTCTTAGGATGCCTTTTGGGCTCATTTCGGCAGCATCTGTCTTTCAACGGATAATGATTAATGTTCTCAAAGGTCTCAGAGGGGTTAAGTGCTATCAAGACATCTGTTAATTAATGGAAGTACAAAAACAGAACAAGTGTGTGCGGTGTTGGAAAGTCTAAGAAAAGCAGGATTGACACTTAAAAAAGAAAAGTGCAAGTTTGAGGTGGAAGAGGTCAAATATCTAGGTCAGTGTATCACTAGTCAAGGCGTATTTCCAAGAAAAGAACTGGTTAATACCATTGTTAAAATGAACATAGCTTGTAACAAGGAGGAGTTGTTATCCTTCTTGGGAATGGTTGAGTTCTACTCTAAGTTTATCCAAGGTTATGCTGACAAGACACAGAATCTTTGGAAATTAGCTGGTAAAATGTTGTGTTTGCGTGGAGTCATGAATGTGCTAGAGAACTTCTTTCCATCAAGGAAGATTTAAGGAAGGCTCCTTCATTGCTAGCCTTTGTGCCTGGTCATCAGACCTACATATTCACCAATGCCAATTCTAAAGGTGTAGGAGCTGTTCTTCTTCAAAACCATTGTGGTATGGAACATTTGATTGCTTGTGTCTTCAGGTGTTTGAGGGGCTTGGAACTGAATTATTCCGTTATTGAAAAGGAGCTGCTGGCGATTTTTTGGGTCTTTGAGGAAATTTAAGAATTTAATATGGGGTATGAAAGTTAAGCCCTTAAAGGAGGTATTTTCAAAAAAAGGGTTCGATGCCATTTCATCTAGGATAAGAAAGTGGATTATATCTTTTCAAGAGTATCATTTTGAGGAAGATTACATTCCAGGTGCGATTAATAATTCTGCAGATTCTCTGTGTCGTTTGGTAGATGTTAAAGAAGTTGACAGGGAGGAGGAGTGCCACTTTGTTGATGTTGTTAATGTCTGCGAGATTACTTTGGGTGCAATTGACAAGACAGAGTGGAAATCTGTGGCAGCCAAAGACCTAGAAATTAAAAAAGTTATTGAGCTACTGGAATCAGGGAAGAACAAACATCTCACTAAACCTTGGTTATTGGTCTATGTTGAGTTAGCTGTTATGAATGGCCTGCTTGTCCATGGCACAAGACTTATTCCACCTGTTGGTGTTCGTAGCAAACTTCTTAGTCTTGCACATATTGGCCATTTGGGAATTGTAAAAACAAAGGAGTATTTGAGGATGCAGTTCTGGTGGCCAGGGATGGATAAAGAAGTTTAGAGAAGGGTTTGTGATTTAGTGGAGTGTTGTTTCAGTAACAAGATTCTTAAATCCAAACATTTACCCATGGTCTGTAGGGAGTTACAAAAACACCCTTGGGACGAAGTTGCCATTGATATTGTAGTTCCCTTGCATGGTGTCAGTGATACTCCATATTTGGTTCTGGTCTTAGATCTTTATTCAAGGTGGGTTGAAGTGAGCTCTGTTAGGGATATTTCTTCAGCCAATGTTCTAAAAGTTTTGGAGGAAATTTTTAGGAGGGAAGGTTATCCCAGTTGTATTCTTTCAGATTATGGTCCTCAGTTTTGTTCTGCTGAAATGCTGACATACTGAAAAGATTTTGATATAATTCATAAAAGGAGCTCTGTTTATCACCCGGAGACAAATGGTGCTGTTGAGAGGGTTAACAAAACTCTCAAAGAAAGTATTCAGTTAGCCAGGGCAAATAATCTCAATTGGAAGAATGTCCTCCAAGATAGAATTACTGCTTATCGTATGTCTCCTCACACAACCACAGGGAGGTCTCCGTTTGAGGTATTCAAAGGTAGGGCTTTGAACTCTAAGTTATGTCCAGGATGGATGAGTTTCAACAGAGGTTTGAGAGACTACCAAGCAGGTGATTGGAGACACAAGGAATTAGATAAGCAGTGGACAAGGAAAATCTATTTTGACAAAAAAAGTATGTTCAATTCAATGATGTGAAAGTGGGTGACTGTGTAAAAATTAAGGCACCTGTTGGTTGTCAGCCGTGGTCAAAATACACTGGTGTAAGACGAGTTATAAAAATCTTTAAGAATGCAGTGAAGACTGCTGATGGTAGAATTTGGAATAAAAGCAGAATAGTAGTGGTAAAGTCTACTCAGCAACCAGTTTTGGATGGTATGGTTTGATCTCTCTCTTACCCAACGACAAGTCTACATGATTCTACTTCCTCAGGTTCTAGTTCCTTACCTGTTAATTGTAGAGTGAGGAGTCAGAGAATTCGAAGACAACCTCTGGTTATGAAGGATTATGTTTGTTAAGTTTTCTTTTGTTTTTTTCTCTTTCTTTGTTGTTTTTTCTTTGTTATATAGAGGAATGATGTGTGACATGGTACATTACTTTGTGTTTCTAGTTGTTTTTTCTCAGGTGATGACTTTCTTATGTTCTAAGTGGAACATCACCATGTAATGGCATTTCTGTTCCTAATGGAATCTGACGATGTAATGTGATTCTGGGAGTGTCAGTTACTCTGGAGCAGTTGATGGCTGAACCTGAGACTTACTTGAAAAGTGTGGCACTCTCTTCTTTGATGGACACCACAATTAGTGTGTGCTGCAATCACGAGGAGAGGAACCTGAGAGATTAAGCACAAACTAACACAGTAGGCTGCTGGTGAACCCCACTGAGGTCATGTTAATGAGGGTTGATGGTCAACAGCACTGATGGCTGCTGACAAGCGAGTAGGACATGAAGGCATGGGTACGTGGTTCCTGGGCTTCAGAGTGCATCATCCCTATCTTTCATGGTTGCACTTGAAGCTGGAATGTTGTTATTGCTGTTCAGTTTGAGAGAGGCCACATGGGGGTGTGGGATGTTCACAATTAGATTGAAGGCCCCTGCCAAAAATGCAAATCCATTCAAATGTTTTCCTGTATCACCTATTCATGTTCTACATCACTCACTGGTACAAACAATATGATGATAATTGGAGGAATAGTAGTTTAAGCATATATAAGATGCCATGTGATTGGAGAAGCTCGTAAAGGCACAAATAATTCCATTGGCAGTCGTGGCCAGCTGTTGTTTGGATGCTTGTCTAAACTTCAACCAGAGGAACCTATCAAAATTATCTAGGGCTGCTCGAGGAGGGTTTGTTGTACTGTTGTTTAATGAAATTTACCATACAATGGTACAGAGACTGCTGCCTCACCAGATTAAAAGGCTGGCTGAGGCAGGTTTTGTACAATTGTTCACTATTCCGTTCTCAGTGATCATGCCGTTATCTTCCAGTTTGCCAAAAAGCCGTTGCTCGTTCTGTTTGTTTGAAGAGCATTCCTTTGAGGGTAGGCTGCAGCTTGAACAATACCATCAAAGGGTTCAATCCACTTTGGTAGATGTCATGCCATATTTTAATAACTCCCTGATGCAAAGCGATAATTTGCTTCTTTTTTGTTCTTTTTTCTTTTATGTCTAAGAATATGATCTTGATAATTTGATTTCTGAATGTCGTGTCTTCATTGTATGCTTAGCTTAGCTGATTGTAAGAATTTATTTTAAATGTGTGTGACATTGGTAATGAATGCAGAACATACACTTTATGCAAAACTAACAGTTAAAAAAAATATTTTTTTAGCTAGTTCTGTGGTTTTGGTCTTTTAATGGGTATATATAAATGCTGCTACCTCGGTTTTGAGTAATTGGCTCTGGCTATTAACTCGGGTAATCCATGTTATACTAGAGCTGCCATTTATACTGTAGTCGCCTAAAGCATAGGGGCTGATTTAGATACACTTATTCCAGATTTAGAGATGTGCGCTGCCCCAGTGGACATCTCTTACATTGGAGGAACTGCGCTTCCTGTCAATGGATCAAAAGTGTGCTGTGTGGCTCCATCAATATGATGGTGCTGTACAGCACGATTTCAATATCTTTTTTTATTTTCAAAACCAAAATCCCAAAGCAGGATTTTCTTTTTTGAAAATTTAAAAAACACAGTGATCCCTTCACCAGGGGAGTTTGTTCCCATAGCAAGGGGTCATTAAAATGTTTTTATTTTCACTTACTGTCAAATTTTGGATGGTGGTGTCGGAAAGTAAAAAACTGCCCATTTGTCTGCCTACTCTAAACAGGGCAAGTGGACAAATGGGCAAACTTCTGCCAGCCCTGACTCCGTCAGGCCATCGGAGGAGTAGGTCTGTGGCCGAGATGGAGTAGACTCATTCACTGACATACTTAAATTCTGCTTGATTCTAAATGAGGGGGGCAGACCTTCAGTTTGGCGGACAGGGTACTCCATTTCCGTTGTTACGGGTACCCTCTCCGCCAAACTTTAAATCAGGCCCTTAGTTTTTTAACCTGGGTCTTATTTGGTTAGCAAGATTAATCTTCAGTTTGACCTCAATAACCATAATTAACTTAGTTAATTGAGGTAATATTTCAATAAGACCATTATTATAATATGAATATATATATATTATTATTTATAATATATCTATATACACATACACAAATATATCTATATATACGTTCAGTTCAGTCCAGTAAATCTTTATTTCGATGATTAAAAACCATCATAAAAATACATTATGCAAAATACATTAATCACAATTCTGAGCCGTACATCATTAAAAAAGAAAGGTTAAAACATTTAAAACATGGGGGCGTGGCTTGGACGCCGAGCATGGCGGACGCGGCTTAGCTGAGCTCCGTCCTGCCGGCCAGTAATCCGTCGATTTATCCTGCTCCCCATCACCCAGCAGTAACCCCGAGGGTGGAGAACTGAAGCGGAGATCAGCGGGCCCTAGTCGGCGACAATTTGGCTGGTTTTGAGCCCTGGGGGCCGGGTATCGGCGGACGGACGCGGTGCGGCCTGCGTGGCCAGTAGCAGCCGGGGCGCTCGAGTTTGGCGACCCCGGATTGTAGAGTGCTGTGGAGCTGACGGGAGGTGTCGCGGCGGCGGGAGGTCGCATCCGGACTGGTGCAGCCTGGGGATGTCCGGGTCTCCGGCCGTGACTGCCTGAAAAGGATCGGAGAGGTGCGGCTGGTTCGCGAGCGGGGGCAGCAGTACCGGCGTTGGGCCCCTCTTGCAGCCCTCCCACTGGATCCTCTTGTGGATCTCCCGGAGACAGAGCGAGTGGTAGGCTGGGAGACCTGCTGTGTCTCTGGTTGGGAGTGAGTCCTACACAGATGACCGCAGCCGGGGACCTCGATTTTCGCGAGTCCCGGCGGTAAACATTGGAAGCTGGCTGGGAGTCATCGCGGGGCACCTGAGGCCCGGACCACGGCCGAGAGAGAGGAGCACAGGGGCTCTGGCCCCCCTTTGCCTTAAGGTATGCGCGTAAATGACCCTGGGCCCCCCCTAATATAACTGTGGACTGGCTCCCCACCCAATTGCGGACATTGGAGGCTAGTGGAGGTGGTTCGGGCCCCGGTTGTCTGCGTGGCTGCTAGTGAAGACAGGCATTGAAGGGGCTCACGCTGTCAGGGGCCTGACAGGAAACGTAGACATAGCAGTGGAGTGCCCTGCCAGACGATTCAGCGGTCGGATCGGACCGCGGGGGGCCCATAGGTGGAGTCGTGAGCGGCGGATCGGAGGATTTGGGACAGACTTGGATGCCGACGCAGCCAGACAGCTATGACCCGTGGAGCTGGTGGTGGGGGAGGCCCCAGGCAGGGACCGAACCGATTGATAAGTTCACGGGGCCTGGGGGCAGTGCGGGAGCCTCTAGTGGACCTCAGGCGACTGGACCAGACAATGCGGCACTAATGGCGGCCATTACTCAATCCCGGGATTTGTTGGACGCAAAGATTGGAGCGGTGGGGTCGGATGTAACACTACTGCGCCAGGATTTGCGGAATGCGGTCTCACGCATCACCGAGGTCGAGACGCGCATCTCCGGAGCAGAAGATGACATTGTGACTCTTAAACGCAAGGTGGCCAGCCTGGAAACTGTCCAAAAGGGGTTGGCGCTCCATGTGGAGGATGCAGATGGGCGCGCCAGGCGCAACAACCTCTGCTTTGTTGGACTGCCCGAGGGATGTGAGAAGGGAGACATGGAGGGCTTCCTGGGGGGATGGCTTGAGAGCTGGATGCCGCCAGATGCTTTATCCTGCTGCTTTGTTATTGAACGGGAGCACAGGGCCCTAATGCAAAAACCGCCGGAGGGGGCACGGCCGCGACCGGTGATCGCTAAGCTCCTCAATTATCATGATAGGGATGTGATTCTAAAACAGACCAGGGCGAAAGAACCACTGCGGTATGACAATCACACTATCCTGATCTTCCTGGATTATACCCGTATGGTGCAACAACAACGCCAGTCTTTCACTGCTGCCAAGGCCCGGCTGCGTCACTTGAAAATACAATATGCCCTTCTATATCCGGCCCGATTGCGAGTTGTGTATCAATCCCGCACCCACTTCTTCGACTCCCCGGAGGAGGTGTTTTCATGGACTGATGAAATCAGGCCGGTGAGACTACACACACCACCAGGGCGGGACTCAGACTCCTCGCATGATGAGGCACGGGCGAAGTCTTCCGGAGACGCTCGGAGCAAAGGCAATTGGAGGTCCAGATCACGGCAGCGATCAGTGTCGGGCACGGCCTCCGAGAAGGAGTCGGGGCGGAGTCGGGGCGGCCGAGAAACAGAAGAAGGGCACGTGAGTGCTCTGCGAGACATTTTGTTGCTGTATTGCTTTCCGTCCTCTCTGATTGGGGGTTCCACTCTGGGGTGTAATTGAGCCCTGTATGAGTGGGGAGCGGTGCGGGCCTGATGAGAATGAGGGTTCTGATGAGCTAATGGGGGTGACTGGGGATGGGGGGGGGTACATGGGCGGGGAGGGGTCCCCTAGTAGTGGGTAGGTGATTGTAGGTGTTTTGGGTGTTTGTTAGGGGTAGGGGGATCCATTGGTGGGGAGGTTCGTCGACCTCACGTTTGGGGTGGAGATCCTGCTACACCGCGACGGGTGCTTCATTGTTTCTTGAGGTATGGGGCGGGGGGGATACGGGGAAATGTTGGATGTTGAGTTAAGGGGGAATGCACGGTCCTGGCAATGTCAATGTGGGGGTGGAGGGTACATGGAAGTGGCGAGCGTGGCGGTCGCTTGATACAATGGGTCCTTGATGTCCAGTCCAGATGACGGGGCCGGTGGGCCCAGGGACACACTCCGTGTCCTTAGTTGGAACGTAAGGGGAGTGCTGGATAAGATCAAGCGGGGGGGTTCTTAAATATGCTAAAAGGGCGGGGGCAGATGTAGTGATGCTGCAAGAAACACACCTCCTGGGGACAAAAACACTTTGTCTCCAGCGATACGGCTATACCCAGGTTTTCGATGCAGGCTTTGCCAGGGGTTCCAGAGGGGTGGCTATCCTTGTGCATCGTAGGGTCCCATATGTCCACTCCACCCACTGGCTAGATGTGTAGGGCCGATATATTTTTGTTCAGGGTACGTTGGGGGAGGAACCTGTTGTGTTTGGCAGCGCGTATGCCCCGCCCCGTTGCAGTGGTCGCTAGTGGTGAAGATATTGGCGATCTGGGCTGATGTTCCGAATGTGCTGGCTGTTGTAGGTGGGGACTGGAATGACGTGGTGGATCAGGCATGTGATAGGTGCAGGCTTGGGGGGGACAGTGGCAGCTAGACAAACTAAACTGAGTGATATGATACGGAATCTGGGATGGATAGATATTCATAGGAGGCACAAGCATGGCGCACGGCGAGAATATACCTTCCTCTCGGCGGTCCATAACTCCTTCTCCAGGCTGGACTATATCTTTGTTCCCCAGGTAGCTCAGGGTAGAGTGGAGTCTGCGGCCATATTGCCGCGGGGGTTGTCGGACCACTCCCCAAGGGAGGTGACCATAGGTTTAGATAGGCGGCGGCAGCCTTTTCGCTGGCGCCTCTCGGTATGGCACTTGCAACTGGGGGACTACCAAGCACATATGAGGAAGGCCATAGCGCAGTACTTAGCCGAGAACGTCGGGACAGTGGAGACAGCGGCAGCGCTCTGGGAGGCTATGAAACCCACGCTACGGGGCATAGACATTGCCTGGTGTCCGGCGGCTAAGAGGAAGCGTAGGGAGGCCCTGGATCTGGCCGAGGCCGGAATATTGGAGTTGGAGCACCGCAGTGGCATTGGTGGGGAGGACCAGATGCTGGAGCAGTTGCTGCTTGCGCAACAGTCTTATAACTCATTGTTACTGGATGAGGCGCGGCAGATGTGGCTGGCGGCCCGCAGCAGGGTCTATCAATGGGGGGATAAGGCCGGGTCGATGCTCCACAGGCTGTGTCAGGGTCAGTTCCAGGCTCAGACCCCCCGAGGATCTTAGATGATTCCGGTTCCCTGATGACGGATCCCAAGTCGCTGGCGGAGGGCTTTGCGGCTTACTATGCTGATTTATATTCCCCGCATGAATGCATCTCTGCAGACCTTGTTGCTAAGTTCATAGCCGATTTGCCGCCATGAGCAATTTCGGATGAAGCCCGAGATCGACTAGATAGTCCATTAACTGAGGACGAGCTGGGTGTCGCCCTGGGAGAGTTGAACATTGGGAAGGCTTCTGGCTCTAATGGCTTCCCCAGTGAGTTCTTTAAGAAATTCCATCTACAACTGGGGGCCCACTATAGAGCGGTAGTAGAAGAGGCGCGGGAGAGTGGCAGCTTGTCCCCGGACTGGAGAAACGCTGAGGTGGTAGTGTTTCACAAACCTGGTCGACCCCCTGAGCAATACGCTTCGTACCGTCCTATCTCCCTGCTCAACGTGGAGGCCAAAGTCTTGGCCAAGGCGCTGGCCAATAGGATATTGCAGTATATCACTGAACTTGTACATCCTGGCCAAGCCGGTTTTATGCCCCAGCGGGCGACACGGCATAATATCCGGCAGGCCCACGTTGCAGTGGCGGCTATTCGGTCCTCTGGAGCACAGGCGGCGCTATTTCTGGCCGATATGTACAGGGCCTTCGACTCGCTCAGTTGTACACTCGCTCCTGTCGCACCTGAATCTAGCGCCCGTATTCCTGTCTTGTGTGAAGTTACTGTACACGGATTTGACAGCTTCTGTCAGGGTGGCAGGGGCGGTGTCATCGAGCTTTGCTATACAGAGGGGTACTAGACAGGGCTGCCCTCTTTTGCCCAATCTGTTCGCCTTGGCCATGGAGCCCCTGGCTGCCTGGGTCCGGGTGGACGCACAGCTGAAGGGGTTCGAGTGGACGCGGGACCTGGCAGACCGTATTGCGCTCTACGCAGACGATGTCCTGTTTTTTCTCACAGATCTCAATCGGTCGGGTCCTCGCCTTCTACGCATTCTGCAGATCTTTGGCGAGACTTCGGGCCTCTACATGAACCCACGCAAATCCACGCTCTGGGTGCTGGGGAGTGGCCCGACGATTGGGGATTGGGCGACGGAACTTCAGAGGGCGGCTGGGGGCATCAAATACCTGGGTGTGTTCCTGTCCGAGATCCCCGCAGTCTCATGGGAGCGAAATGTGGTGCCTGTCTGGGAACGGAAAAGGGCAGATATTAAAATATGGTCCCGCATGCCGCTGACCATTTATGGTAGATCGGCCATATTTAAGATGGTGGCCCTGCCCGGACTGCTATATCAACTGCAGAATCATCTGTGTCCCATCCAGCCGTCCTGGTTCAAGCAAGTGGACTCGGTACTGGGGCAGTTCCTTTGGGTGGGGGGTCCGGTCCGGGTGGCGCTACGCACGTGCTTTCGTTCCACGTACTGTGGGGGATTGGCGACTTCGGATGTTCTTTCCTATTACCAAGCGTCACATCTCCTAGTATTGAATGAATGGTGGTATGGGGATAGGGGGGACCCGGCCTACGCACTGGAGAGGCTTCTGATGGAACCCCATTCGCTTCACGAGCTACTCTATGTGGCAAGAGGGCGTAAGACCTTGCCGTCGGCAGTGGCGGTTTTTCTATGAGGGCGTCAGGGCTCCGCCCCCATTACATTGTTAAATATGCTCAGCAGTCATCACTTGAAAAATACCCATGATCAATGATTTATAAGCTCCTTGCACACGGGGCACTGTATGCCCCACAATCACCGATACATATCAGCACTGATTGCACGTCACGTGACTCATCCTGCCCTGTTGTTTACTCACATCTCAAGCCTAGCTACGTGTTTGCCGGCTGAGAACATCACAGCCCTGAAGGCTGTGATGTCATTAGCTCGGCAAACAACTATCTTTGAGGCGCAGTCTCCACCCCCTGATGGCGTGGAGGTTAAGTTAGCCCCGGGCGTTTTGAAAACAAGCCCGGGATCGCTAACCCTCCACGTCAATCAGAGAGTGGAGCTTGTCAGCACACCCTTTCCCAACTCGTTACAGGGCGTGGGTGGGACCCCTCCCTGTGACGAGTAGGGAAAGGGCGTGGCAGGTGGGAAGCAGGAATAGGAATTGAGTCTGCGCAGACTCGACCGGCTCAGGCTTCCCGCGCATGAGTCTGCACTCAGTGACTGTGGCAGTTGCCGATGGGGGTGCTGCGTCACATTAGACGGACTCTCTATTCCCAAATCATCAGTGCCAGGCCAGCACTGAATACTACACAGTGTTGCTTGCTTTACGCTTGTAACAGCACCATTTGCAGTGCTTTTGTATCGTGTTGCTCTGCCAGAGAGTACTAGGCCGGACTCGCTGCCTGCTGAGTGCTGACATGTTCTGAAGTAACTCGGGTCAGTTAGTTCAAATTCAAAGTCCAGGTAAGGCCCAGGCGGGCATTTTTAGCTTCCAGTAAATTAGAAATACGAGCAGGACGCTCAGGCTGTCAATACACAGGACTCAGCGCATCGTGATACATGAGCGCTATCAGCCGATCAGAACCAGAAACTTAAAGGAAAAACTAAAGATCGTCGGTTAATAGCGAAGTTTTCAGATTTTTTAGGGTGAAAAAAATAACAGTATGCTGTGTGTGTATTGCATTTCTGCTATTAATGCTAATCTGTTATGTGTAAGCTGGCACTGCTGATCGCATGGCACCTGTTCTAGGTGTCTTCATGTAGCCTGATTAAACGTTTAAATACACATCAAGACACAGAGATATACTTTGCATAGAGAGTAGGCATACTCCCTGCTCCTTGGTGCAAGCCTCTATTGTTTAATTGTTTTTCTCAGAGAGAAGTCCCACTCATGTCTAGGTATACCATTTGTACGTGGGAGTCCCACGTACAAATGGTATACCCAGACATGGGTCCCATGTTTACTGTGCCTTTGGACTTGAGCTCTATCTCAGTGATTTTTACCGGCAGGCTTAAACCAGTCTGGGGTTGATTGTGTGTGTTCTTGTGCATAAGGGACATCGCTTAGCAGTTCAGGCTGCCGCATGCTCTGTGTGGCCATGAGGGACATATGTGGCCACGTGCGGCTCCTGGAGTGACACTTTCTCACGAGCAGTTGAAAACAACATGTAGGGAAGAAAATGCAGTCTGAGGTTTCTGAAGTTTTCCTTCCTCGCATCAGGTCCCAGTGCATCACCTCTGCCTCTAATGTTTTTTTACTAACAGTAGATTGTGATTAGTGTTTCGTATATTGCAAGAATACTTACTGGTAAGGATTACAAAACGGATAATAAAGTATATTTTGTGCAGTTTCTTAGACAACTTGCCTCAAATTACTTCCAACACAGAAGCTGCTACACTCAAAACAAAAATTTCTATATCAGCGTGAATCTGTGCACCCTTTCATCCGAGGCTCAGAAATGTTTTTTCTTGTAAATTTCATGTAATGGGAATTTTGTTTTTTTAAGTGCGAAAATCACTGGTGTTTCTATTTGCCAAATGAATGACCCTCCGTTTACCAACCCTTTAAGGATAGAAGGCTGGTGGTGGCCTTTTTTGGTTTTCGTACTTTTAGCCTTTGGTGAAAGAGACAGGGAGTTGCGAGTCCTCTGAGATCGAGTGTACAGTTTCCAGAGCATTTCCACATTGAGGCTGGCTCAGCCATCATTTTGCTTCTTGTGACCCTTCTAACCCGAGCTGGTCAGCAGGCCAACAGTAATGTCAGGCGTGTTAATGTTTGCATTTGTAGACTGATGGCATCCAGGTGGGTTTTCCTGAGCCATGTTTTTATAATGAAGCTAAGGAATGCATTTTCTAGGTTCTGAGCTGAGGCAAAACGTGTTTGGATGTTTCTTCTTTCTGCTAATTTAGGTAACGCTTATTAGCAGGCCGTGCAGAAACGGAAAGTTGGGACTGGCCACTATGTTCTTTTCCTGGGCTGTTCTGTGCCATAAGATTTGGAGAAAATCATATTTTCCCAACGTTCCCCTATTTCCGAGTCACGCATGTAATTTTACTGCAGTATTGATTTGACTTTAATAAGAGCAATCGGATCATGGCTGGACCGATGCTGTCCTTTCTGAGGCCAGGGAGCGAAGGCTTAGAAGAGCACTGCAGGTAGGGATCATTGATTCGTAAGTAGGTTATATTTATCAAGTGAAAAGGATCTGACAGTATTTACGTTATGTTTGTGATGCAATTTTTCACATTTCACAAGCTGCAGTCTTCTCGTGGCATTCTGGTGTGACAAGAAACCAGCTTCTCCTGTCAATTAGTAACGGGGGCACATTAGACTTGTGAAAGAATAGCACACAGTGGCACAGATGGACAGAGCACGTGGTAGGCCAATTAGACTGACAGGTTTGCCAGTCATTGTCTTTGTTAGAACAGATTCACAATTGCTTGATAAATCTTCCTGCTTTCACAAATTTTCTTGAAAATGCACCATTTGCCTAATCTTTTTTCCAAAATTTTCTTGGGGATAGGTGGTTCGGGATTGCTCGCTATGCTCACTCAGCGCAGTGCAATATGACAATTGCTTTATGCCTCACCACTTTCAAATGTCACCAGCCGCCACTGCAATTGAATTTGCCTTCTGTGGGTTTTCAGATTGCTTGTGTGCGACATTTACATAGTTTCAGTGTACTGTACAATTTGAACACTACAGTAACTGTTGAACATATTAAATGCAGTGAGACATAGGGCAGTTTAATGTGTTTAAATAGTTCAAGAGTACTGTGTAACGTGCTTACAGTGGCCAGTCCTCTGATGTATGGCATTAAAACTGGGCTGTGTACATGCCCCTACGTTAATACTGATGGATTGATTTGCAAACAATGAATGTTAAAAAAGTCGAGGGAATGCATTTCAGCGATTTAGTTCCTCTCTTATTTTACATGTTTACTTAATCGTGCATTCCCCACGAGTTAGTTATTTTATAATATTGTTGTTTATCTGTATTTTTTTCTGTGCATACCTTGAGGCTTGAGCCATGCCAGCTGTTTCTAAGGGGCTTTGATTGAGCACGTAGGCGCTAAGGCTAAAGCCAAACAAAGGGCCTGTCAGTGGGTTGGCTCTCTGCAGAGCACACAGAACAATGTTTGTGTATTCCATCTGCAACTGAAATTCTGTGGAAATGTGTATGAAGGGGGTACACTGATGTCAAAATATTTTCAAGTCCAAAGTAAGACAAATTGGGATGGAGAAGCCCATATTTCTGGCCCGAGGTTGCCCCAGTAAGCATTACAAGATCTGGAAGAGATGGGCCGACTACAGGGGCATATGGCTAGAGCCCCCACTGGAACAGGACCCGGACCTTGAGGTGTGAATGTGCCATGCCGCAAGATGTGTGTACGCGGATGATTGGACTTGTCAAAAACCGTGCAAGGGGGGAGGTGTCTACATGAGGTGGTAATGGAAGTCGGATCACTAAAAAGTAACGACTGGTCAATGATTCCTAGTGTATCCTTGATGTACTTCAGCCAAGGAATTTTGAGTCAATTGTCTTTTTGTAAGCAATCACCAACTATTACCCTGCTTAGTTCAGCTTCGGGGTTCACCCAAATTCTAAGCCATGTCATAATAGGCCTCACCTTCACTTGGTCTGTAATAAATGGGATCCCAAGCTCAGTGTGTACAATTCCTGCTGGGGTACTCTGTGGAATCTTCAGGATCCTACGTAGGAATTTGTCTTCCTCCAATTGTAAAGCTCTTACATCCCTAAAGCCACAAACCTCTGCACCATATAGAGCCTTTGCAGTGCTTACAGCTACGTATAGATTCATTACTTGCTCTGGTGACCAACGACCCAGCCTTCGGGTAAAATTGAGTATCGCACCGTTTGCGGAAACCAGCTTTCTACACCTTTTCTCAATTAAAAAGTCAAACTTTATCTCCCCGTCAAACAGAAGGCCCAAGTAGGAGAAAGAACTTACAGTTTCTAGTGTGTGGGACCCTATTTTAAATACAAACTTCTTGCAAGGTTTCTTACCCGCCACCATCACATACGATTTGTTCAGATTCACGGACAGATCTAATTTGTCCATGAATTCCACAAACCCATCAACAAGATGTTGTAAACTCAGAGCTGTTCGGGCAAGCAGGACTGCGTCATCGGCGTACATCAGTACCGGAATATGACGCTTTCCTTCTTTGGGGCAATCCACATTTAAGGCAACCAGTGTTCTCTCCAAATCATTTATTATAAAGAGAAAATAAAAAGGGGGCAAGGATACATCCCTGCCTCACTCCGCTAGTGCACGGGAAGGGATCAGTACTCCCCCCCCCCGTGCTAAAGCGGACCTTGGCAGTGGTGTTCCAGTGTAATTCCTTGAAAATATTGATGAGTCCGGGGTCAATTCCCAGGTTGCTCATCATGGCCCAGAGTTTACTCCTATTTACATTATCAAAGGCCGCAGCCAGATCCATGAAACCCATATATAGTGTGCCTTTACTAGCCTTTGTGTATTCTGCAGCTAATAAGTAAAGTTTACGGCATTGATCGCTTGTTGATTTACCCGATCTAAAGCCGTACTGGGTATCTGCTATAATGTGGCGCTCTTCTGTCCAGGCCATAAGGCGATTTAAAACCGCCCTGCCTAGCAATTTGGCTGAGACGTCTATCAACGAGATTGGTCTATAGCATTGAGGATTGTCCCTACTCCCTTTTTTGAAGATAGAGACAATCAATGCAGTAGACCAAGATCGCGGAAGACCAGATTTAATAGCTGCATTTAGCACCCTGGTCATAATAGGGGCCCAAAGGTCGATGTTACTTAAATAGAGATCTGTTGGCGTGCCATCAGGCCCCGGTGCTTTATTGCGGGTCAGGCCTTGGATAGCTTGGGTGATTTCTTGAAGTGAGAATTCTGGTTCACCAAGCCGAACCCCGTCCCAGCCCCCTACAGACACAGTATCAGAGCTATGATTGTAAAGGCTCTTAAAGTGAGCCACCCACTGTTTGGGGAGTATATTATTGATAATCACCGGGGCATTACTATCTTGGAAACAGGGTCTATTGATGATTTTCCAGAATTCATTAAAATCTCTATTTTCCCCAGCCTCCCTTAAGTCAGCCCAGACTTCCGCTTGAAGCGTGGTCTTCCTCTGTTTTACCTTTGTTTTATATATGTTTCTACAGAGAGCTACTTTCTGCTTGTCCCTAGGTTGGGTTTTAAGGCATAATTTTAAATCCCTCAGTGCTCGAGAGCAGTCGGAATCAAACCAACGTGGTTGTATTCCGTTCTTTTTGGTCCCTTTTACTTTCAGTAGATCGCCAACCAAATTAGTTAGTGACTCGAACGCTGAGACCAGCACACCTCCCTCAACTAAGGGGTCAAGACAATCATGGATTTGTTTTTTGCCCTTTTCTACTAGAGTTCCATAGAACTCCTGGGCATTAATTTTTCCCCATCTGAGTCGCCTCCCCTGGTCCACTGGTCGCAACTCGATGGCTCCCATTTTCCTTCTCATAGAGTGACCACTATGTATTAGTTCTATCATCAAGGGGTTATGGTCACTGAAGGGACTCCAATCTATTCTCACCTCCTTAACCTGGTCATTTGAAAAGGTAGATATCATGATATAGGCTATGATGGAATGGCATCCCCTACCTTTGAATGTTGGTGTAAGGGTACCATTCCTGCCCGGGGCCACCAAGTCTATTGTGTGTGTTAGAGCATTAGTATCTAATAACTTCATAAAGGTTCTTCCCTCCTTGTTATGCTCGAAATGTGGTCCCCTCTCTCCGGGCATAATGACCAGTCAGCACTTACAGGGAGCAATTTTGGACAAAGATGGCAATTTAGATCACCCATAATCAGGACTATTGGTTCTCCTCCCCCTTTCCTCTGTTTGATCTCGTGGTTGAGTCTGTTATCTAGTTCCTGGATTCCTGAGTAATTCCCATCCACTGGTCCCGAATTATAGATATTGAATATCAGTAACCTCAGCCCTAGACCTTGAAATACAACTGCCTGAATGGTATGTGGCGTCCAGGAAGGTTGTGACCAGGAGCCCTCTACGTCTAAATCGACATACAAAGCTAACCCTCCCTTAGCTCTGCCTGATCTGCCTTCTATAGCTGGTACGAAAAAACACTTGTAGCCCTCTATTTGAAAAGGGGAGGATTCTGCCGCCCATGTCTCCTGAAAAGCTAATATATGATAGCCCTGGAGTGTTTTCTTCCAATCACCATTTTCAAATTTCCCTGCCAGGCCTGCAATATTCCAGGACAGTATCATCAAACCTTCTCTCGGTTCTTTCCCAACCTCTCCTCCCTGGTCGTCTATCCTGGAAGCATCCTTCCTAGCCAATGTAACACCCTGATCACCCTCGTCTACAGGTTCTTGATGTGCATCCACCCTCTTTGCCTGATAGCTTTCTGAGGCCCTCTGTGCACATAATTTATTGCCCGCCTTTTCAGCCATCTTTTCATGACATTTCCCAATTTGGGGTAGTCAGTCATTTTCGTCGAGGGATTGTAGTGGACTGAATCTATTTGCCCTGTCCTCTCTGGTCTTCCATTCTAGCCCAGTGTCTTGTTGGAGTATTTCCTGTTCTAGCATAAGCATAGTTCAGGATATTTACAGCGCGTCTCCTCGGGTAGAAGTATCCTAAAGGTAAGGAACATATGGTGCTGGTGTGGTTTTTATTATAGCTACCTAATATGTATTTCACTAGATCAGTGTTCCTAAAATTTACCACAATACAATCCCCTGTGATATCTTTCCTCCTACTGCCTATCCAGTTTGCCCTTCTTACATGAGGAATCTCCCCACATTCTCCTCCACGCAGGGGCCTATGTATATTTAGCCACTTTATTATTTTGTTTTTTAGTTCCATATGTGACTCTTTCTCCCCTTCCCTTGTTCGGGAACCCCAGTATAAACAACAACATAAGGGCATGCTTCAGGAGGCAGATTAATATGCTGTGGTGCATAGTGAGCAGATCTGTCATTCGTCCCGTTGCTAGTCAGATTTGTGTCAGCATGGACATGAGTTGTCGAGTTTTCTATTTGAGCTGGCAGGGCATTTGTTCTCTGTTGGGCCTTATCCGTGACCTTTGTCCCTCCCTCCCGCATGTTTCCCCTCTCTACCTGGGCCGTAGGTTTAGGTGTTTCATGGACTTGTACAATGGTGCATTGCTCGTTACTCACACAGGTATTATTGCCAACTGTGTGATCGGCTATTGTGTGGCTTGCTAGGGAGCGATTTGCTGTTAAATTACCATCTGTAGGGCCCTTAGATCTTCCCTGCTTGGTCAGTTCATTTATTACTTTATCTAGCCTACTAATTATTGGTTTCAGCTAGTTCAAAATGAAGGTTTCCATGCGTTTTTGAAGGTCTCCTATTACTTCGTCCATCCATCCAGGAGGAGGTTGATGGCGTGTCACTGGCACTTCGGTGACTGCTACCTCCCTGTCTTTGGAGCTAAGTGTAACCCTACTTTGCTTATTTTTCCGAGGTTTGCCCTTCCTGTAGCCCCCTTGTTTTAATTTCCTATTTGTGTCTATGGCTACTTCTTTTACTATCTGCGCACAAGCAATACTATCTGTGGAATTTTCTAGGGAGACATTTTGGGAAATTGCTGATGTATTTAGGTCAATAGGTTGTGTAGGTGTGTTTGGAATAGACAAACTTCTCTCTGTGCGCTCAATCTCCCTGTTAACTTTTTGCAGCATCAGATCAATCGCAGTAGGTTGTAACACAGTATTTAGTTCAGGCCCTAAAGGATTCAAGGTGCGAGACAGATGTACTTTGCTCGTGGCAGAGCGCGTTTTCGTTCTATTTGTCATGACTACAACAGGAAGGGAGGGAGATGTATGAACTTACTCTACAGCAACCCACCACTACACTCCCTCCTAGTCTAATTGGCTGATGAGTGAATCCTCCCTACTTAACAACAAAGTGGTGTCTGGATTCGACCCTCCTGCATTTGCACAACAATCAATAGTCCACTGTTTACAATGCAGCCCAGCCTCTTCTGGCCGCAGATGGTCCCGCCCTTGTCCCGGGCTGCTCCAGGCTCGCTCCCGCGTGCGTCCCGCGGGACGAGGTTCCAAGGGAGCCTTTATGCGCCTCCTGGTGCTTCCGATTTGCGTCAGCGGCATCCTTGCTGCGATGGGGCTGCTGGGAAATGTAGTCAGAGGGGGCCCGGCGGAGCCAAGCCCGGCCAGAGAACGAGCGGAGCAAAGCCCGGCCCACAGGCGCCAACACAGGGGTGCAGGGGTGCAGGGGCTTGGCGGAGCCAAGCCCGGCCAAGGAGATAGAGTGAAGCAATGCCTGGCCCTCAGCAACACAGCAAGCCAGTCTGCAAGTAAGGCTTGGATTGCGACGCTGCCCGGTGGCACCATCTTGGGTTGGGTTGGCCGGCGCACGGGACCCTTGACACACCCCCCTCGTCACTCCTCTATTTAGGAGTCAGCGCTTCCTTTCCCCAGCGATTGCAACGCTGCCCGGTGGCAGAGGGCTAGCGCGCGATAGCTGGAGAGTTGTGCATTGTTTTACCTTCCACCCTGCTGATTGCGAGTAGCGGAGGTTTATCTTAACTGTATTTTAATCTGTGCCACTATTGCGTTGTAACTAACCTGTGTTCAAAATTGACAGGTTACTGACTTAATTTTTGTTTCAGGGGTTTCACGGCGGCCGGCTGAGGGCTGATCGCTGGGGCGGGCTCTCAGCAGCCGCGGGCGCCATCTTGGGTCGGGTTGGCCGGCGCACGGGACCCATGACACACCCCCCTCGTCACTCCTCTATTTGAACGGCCACCATGTGTCAGCACAGCGGACGAGCGCAGCGGGCGCGACGAAGGCGCGCCGGAGTTGCGCCTGAGTTAAGCCCGTCTGCGCCCGTCCGCGGCCGGCAGGGGCTAGGGGCATCCCACTCTGCCCATCTGATTACCTATTCGTTACCTCAGCTTTGCTCCTACTGGACCCCAGGTTCTATCCTACCCTCTGTATCCTCCTGTGTGACTTCCCTTGGCTTGTTCACCTCGCCCCCTCGCTCTCCCCCGGATATTGTTTCTCAGTTGATATCCTTGCCCTTCTCTCCACCCCCCGCCCCCTCCCCTCTTTCACTTCTCATACACCAGTATTTAACATCTCGGCCTCCCTACTCAATTCCAGGTCAGCTGTTCAACATCAGTACGAGCTATTCGATTATATTGATACGCACGAACCCGACCTCCTGTTTTTAACTGAGACCTGGTTCAAGGCTGACTCCCTGCCCAACGTTCTAGCTGCATTGCCCCCCGAGTGGATCAGCCGGAGGGCAAGACGGGCGGTGGAGTGGCCTTGATAGCTCACGCTGATCTCCACTTCCAGATGCTCCCCTCCTGTGGAAAATTAATACGTTTCGGTGAACATTATCTGCGCCATCTTCCCTTTTGCCCCGATGCCACACTCTCTGTCGCACACACCCACCACTTTAGCTGCCTTGACCAGACCCACCCTCTGCACACCCCTGACCCCCAGCACGGCTCTTTGCCTACACAAGCACCCCCACGCACTGATCACTCCCGCTTTCACGTGTCTTGCGCGTAAGCGGCAGCCATTTTTAAGCACCATGACCTTCCTACCCCTCGCTGATAGCCAGCGTCTCTCTCTCTCTCTCTCCTAACCTCGCAGGCATCCCCCGCACGCTGACAACCCCCCTCGCTCTCACATGCCTTGGGTCATAAACCCCTCTTCAGCGCAGATCTGCCTCAGAATCCCATCCTGTTCCCAGCGCGACACCTCCCTTCATTCCTTTCATAGTCTCAGGCCCTCTGATGCAAACCCCCCTCTTTCCTGTGTGCCCGTCTTCCTTGTTCCCAAGCCACCACCTGGCCCTGCGGATACTGTTTATTACCCCGTACAGTAGGAAGCCTCCCCTCCCCATCAAAAGACCCTCGAGCCGATCAAAGCCCCCACCCTACGAGATCCGATCAAACTCCACACATTCCTTGAATCGGCGGAATGTCCTGCTGCGCGATAATCATCACCTGTTGTGACCGAGGTGGGGAATTCAACTGTAAATGTATGTGGGAACGGGCCTGAAGGGGAGATTCCGAGGATGTTCTTTCACATATCAAAGTGTTGCAAGAATGTGTTACGTGCAATAAAGATCACAAACCTGAGTATAAGAGGCCAGGCCTCAGAGATGCGGCTAGAGCACCTTGTGACGATACTTGCTGTCTGAATTGATGTGTTCTCCTCCGGAGAGAATAAACCCTCGTTTCCTGCCTTTCAGTCTCCAGCGCCTGCTTCTTCATTGAGTAAATATTGGTGGGTCATTGAGGCGATACCGCCGGGCAACACAAAAAGGGTCTTTGGTCACTGGTTGTCTTTGCACCCTTTTACAATTGGCGTCCCAAGCGTGGGGCCCATCAGCGACTCGTGGATCCAGTGGGAGAGGTCCTGACGACAGAGTGAATGACTGCAACGATCGGAAGGTACCCTGTCCGATAGACCCTCGTCTGACAGCCGATCATCCGAACTTCACTGGTTCCGAACAGACCTCTCTCGAGTGATCTACGGTCCTGACTGGGAACCATCAGGAGTGCCACGAGGAGTACGAAGGAAAGAGGACGATCGGGCGTTGGATTCGGAAGACAAGAAACTGTCCATACGGTCCGGGTAAGGTCGTGTAAACACGACAAATCGCGAAATAATTGATAATTGATGGAAAATACTAGTATTTGTTCTTTGTTAATTTATTTGGAGTTTCGCTGTCGGCAAACGGAGAAACAACCGGCTCTCTCTTTGCAAGCAGTGAAGGATAGGTAACGCACCCGTCGTGCCTATCTTTCTGCCCCACTGATCAATTGCCCCTCCCCATTGATTAACTGTTACGGATTGTTGTCTGGAGACTCTCTGTCTGCAAACAGGAAAGAATAGGTCCCCTCTTTGCAGATAGTGAAAGGGTAGGTGACGCAAACCTTTGCAGGCCTACTTATTCTCCCCATTGACCATTTTTATTATTTTATTGACCAAACATTGATTGCCCGATATTGGTTCTTGAGGTATTCACTGCCTGCAAACAACGTAGAATAGAAATATTCTGTCTAGTCTTTGCACGCAGTGATAAGATAGGTAGTGCTGACTATTATCCCCATTGTGATCCGTCATGCCTGTCTTCTCCCCACTGATGGATAGCTGGTTCAGCCCGGACCGTTTATTAGAGGTGGACCATCTAGCTCCGCTGGAAGGCACCCCTAATAAAGAAATGTTCACAAAGTATGGATTAATTACCATAGCCTATAGTAAGCTATGGCACAAGTATACCAAAGCAAATCAAGAGAAACAATGGCCACTGATAGGATCCTTCGATTTAGACAAAATAGAAACGGTAGAAATAGCCCTTTGTAATAATAAGACAACGCCTATTATGCTCGATAGTCTCGGTATGTGGCGCAAAGAAGCTACGCAACGAAAGGAAAGAGACGAAGTCAAAGTAGTTAAAGAAACGCGACAGGCAACCCTCCAAACGTCTGGTAGGCAAAGGGAAGGGCCAGCGACGACACAGTTCCGAGGGTTAGACACAAAAAGAGGACGGTGTAAAGGGATGTGCCGACGGGACAACCCCGAGACACAACGACCCAAAAGTAATCCCCCGACACTATGCACAGGACGAACAGATTTAAGGCAAAACCAATGTGCTTTTTGTAGATGTCTCGGGCACTGGAAAGCCCAATGCCCGACTCTACAGAACATAGGTAAAAGCGGAGGGTCGACAGAAATAACAGGTCGGCAGAAAGGGAGAAGGCGCGAGATAAAAACAAATCAGACTAACACGGACAGGACGGATAGAACCACCACGTTTGATTATGCTCGATGGCACAGATTTCGTCAGACCAATTTCAACGACATGTCTGAGTTCTGGGACTGATTGCTCCCTGTTGCCCCCCCCCCCCCCACTCTGAAAAACAGAAGCAATTACAGACCCGCGTAGACAATCCCCCGTTAGAAAAAGGACTCAAGGAAACCAAGCATCTGTTATATATAATTTAGGGTTTAATTATGATAAAGATAACACACAACTAACGATAAATAGAAAAACTAGTAAAACATTCTTTAAAGTAAACTGTACTAATAGGAACAATACAAAACATATTACGCTCACTCCGGAAGTTCTCAAAATGTAACAAGTCAACGGTCCCGCCCATCCGGAAGGTGAAACACACAGCACGTGTGGGGCGGGGCCAGTCATCAGCCATAGACCAAAAGAAATCGCAGGCGAGAAGGTACAGGAGGCTCCATGGGCCGACATGAAATGGTCTTCCCATACTCTCCTTCCTGGGGTGACGTCCCCTGGGCTACGAGTAGGGAGGGGGCGGATGCAGATGACCCCCTCCCTCGTATCTCCTGGTCCGGCCATCACGAATTCCTCCATCGAACTGGCGCAGGGGGACTGGGAGGGAGAGGCGACGCGGACGAACCTCTCCCACCTCCACAGATAGGAGGCTTCCCAGCCCCGGCCCGGCGCCGAAATCCTCCAGCCGGGCCACGGATATACTTGTGCAGCACAGAACGTACAATGTTCGACGGACCTATTTTCTCAGCATAGGACATACAATGTCCGACGGGCATATTTGCGTAGCACCGGACAGACAATGGTCCCCCAAGAGTCAGAGTCAGGGGTGTAGGGTGGTCATCATGTGCACCCCTGATTCAAAGGGGCGGCGTGGGATGCGCCGGGAGAGGAAGGAGGCACGGACGAGCCTCCCTCACCTCCCCAGGTGAAGGCTCCACAGCTGCACCCTGGCGCCCCGAACCAAATGTTCTGCTCCAACAGCATGGTGTTCTGTCTCTGTCGCCACAAGAAGTTTCTTCCACTCCTGAAAGACACGACGAAGGGCGGCGGCTGCAGGGTCCCAAAATCGCGTCTGGGCCCTCTGGAAGGCGGGTCTAGGCCGCTGGAGTAACTTTGTCCGGAATTGCAACTCGGGCACTTGCCCACCTGGGCACGAGCCTCCACCTCCGACAACATCCCCACAGCTTTGAAGATTCTACCAGAGTCCCAGAAGCCCACGGCCCCTACAGGCTTCCGGTAGGGAACAACTGGAACGACCACGACATAGCAACAAGATGGTGGCGCTCTCGTGTCTGCGCCAGCTTCAGTCTGAACCACCCAGGAACATTATGGGCTAACGAACTCGAGTAAGTTCCGGCTGAGCATCAACGTGACCCGGTAAGAAAGATTCTACCTCCCTCCCCCTTTTTGATTGGCGGTCCACACCACCAGCCCCTCTGTTAGCACAGGTTTTCGAACTGCCGAAAGGGACTCTGGTCCAACCGTCAATCGTCGGAGACATTTTGCCCCTGATGCTACTTCCGGACTAAACCGGCCTCGTCCAAAATGGCGCCGGTATCAAATAGGAACTAACGGACACCTCGTGGTGTTCTTTAGCTAATGAGACTTGATGTACTATGATATATGTGAACCTTTGCACACTTGACGAAAAGGAGAGGAGGGTTCGCTTGGCGAACATTTGAAAGGGGTCCTGTCAAAATGTTGATTTCAATGAACGATTTATTTTTTGATATTTATTGTAACTGGTACATAATGTCGCTTATGATGCACACCCACGGTATACATCTAGGAAATGTGATTACAATGAGCTTGACTGTGTTCCCATTTATGAACTAAAATGCCCCTGATCCCTCATCACTTAACGAGACGTTTTTAGTTGCTGGCAAATAATTAATTAGGCCTTTTTTTAACATGTTCTTATGCGACAAACCCCCCTACTGTATGTGCTTCCACCATCGCCACGTCCAGCCAAAATATGATTGCACTCTCACGTTTTACGTACTGAACGATTATGCAAATAAAGGTTTTCCAAACTATGAATGGGTATCACGTACTTTTGTAAATATGGGAATCGGCGGGAGGGCTATTTTTTGCACAACCATTTTGCTCTCTTTTTAAGGTTACTAGAAAAATGGCTGTTCGGCCCCGGATTGATGATCGAATCTAAGGTATGATACGTTGCCTCCAAATATGCGACTAAGCTCAGGAACTAACGCATGAAGAAGGACCTCGACTTCGGAGAATGGGTAAAAGCAAAACGGTATGAATGTTAGAATGTCATAAGGGTATGAAGATCGAAGGTACCAAGGGACAGGGTTAGCCGAAGAACTGATATGCCCCAGAACATCACAGCGTTGGGAGTGATTTTAAAGGTTCCCCAATAGCTGGATACATTCACACACCAGATACCTTGCGCTAGGCACCTCTGATTTCTTTTTAGCGTTCTCCCCACACACACGATCTATAATGCCACCCTCGGACCGTCTCCCCCATGAGCAACATATCGCTCGCCACCCTTGCCACGCTGCCCACCCCCTTGACTTCAGAAACCAAGACCCTAGGGATTATATCCCGAGAAGATAAGTACGAGTATGTGGTAAGTAAATAACTTTCGTGCCCGTACATTTGATATGCTCGAATGTTGTCCCCCCTCCCTTTCTTCCTTTTTCTCCCTCTACAGGTTACATTGGAATAACGACTAGGGTATGGTAAAAGATCTGGAGCCATACCATGTCCGATACATGAAGCGGACCTACGCTGCAAGATGGCTCCTAAAGACACCCGACTCAATGCATGTCCTTATGTACCTGGCCTAATGCTCTTCCGTCCCAAACTGCATGCTTTCTACATTCTAACACAAACCCAAAATGTCTCATGTTGGGTAATGCACTGAATAGCCTAAATAGTACATGGCCACTCCCCATGTCACACGTGTACTATTTAGCCTATTGTTGATCTCTCTCTCTCCCTCTCTATCTGTCTCTCTCTATCTCTCTCTCTCTCTCTCTCTCTCTCTCTCTCTCTCCTCGACTCTTTCGCTCTTCCTAGCAACTGGCACCTAATTGGCGAACCGCTACCCCTGGTGCACCACCTGATTGGCTCCAAATACCACAAGTATTTGCACAAATTTGTCTTAAATATAAATTGCACCGATACCACGTTACTACCTCTCCTTTTCTGCTAAATATTGATGAAACCTAGATTGACTGAAAAGAAAGGGACAGGTAAGACGACTAAGGTTCTCTAATCTGACCCATTTTGAGGGAACTACTTGTCAGTGGCATCCATGATAAAATGTTTCTGGTAAACGCGACCTTCCCTGTCCCGAAATTATCTCAACACCCAAACAGTAAAAGTGATCGAAGACATCCCCGTTTTCCCAGAATGCCCCCAGTTTTGTATCAGCTGCCCGGGACGAGAGTTTAAAAATGTCCCTTGCCCCAGTTCGCTATATTCCTAGTTGTTTTTCATTAGACCCCGCTCACCCCAAGGGTGGGTTGAACAGCCATCGCAAGTCCGAGTTTTTTAATAAAGTAGCCAGGTTGTAGGAAACTATGTAGAATTTAGAATAATGTTTGCGAAGTTAGAATTAAGTCAAAAATGAAAGAACTTGTTGCAAGTAAACCTGTTGAAAGTAAAATGTTTAGCCGAAAAGATAGGATGCATTTATATAATGAAAAATCGTTTAGCCTATGTTCATCCCTCAGAAAGATATCTATCAGACCATGGTGAATAACACGTTACACTTTCCCGTAAAATACAAAGCCCTGAAGACCGGTCAAGCATTGCAAGACTCGTACTAGAGAAATGGGTCACTACCAGGAGTACTGACATGACTGTAATAAACGAATGCAATGAATGGGTATCAGACCTCGTACCACGACAAATGAATGTAATAAACCGACAAAACGTTAAAGAAATAACCACAAAGGGAAGTTGTTGGGAATCCAGCAAACCCATCATCAGTTGTTTATACGTTGGCTGCAGACCTCAATGTTGCGGATGTTTACCCCAGTTGCTTGGTGTTGGGAGAGAAATAGATTTACGTAATTACCTTCCTCTGCAAAATCTCTAAAGACTGTCTTTTCAAACTCATTTAAGGGTACCACTGTCGGAGGAGAAAGAGACCGGATGTGGGAGCACGCGGCCTGACTGCAGATCGTGGAACCTCAGTGACGGAGGCCAAGGCGAGACCACAACAGTAAGGAGTTGCAGGACAAGGCACTGTTTCTGACAAAACTAAAGGAAAGGGCTGACCTGAGGCCCCTGCTCTATGATCGACGCGTGCCGAAAGGTCCCCGCTCTCTGAACGTGATTATGGACTCGCCTGTCTAAAATTTTCCGTCTCCCTGGTCTGTTCCCGACCTGGCCCTGCTCCATCCCCTCCTCCTCCGACCTGCCATAAGGACTATTCACCCACACACCCTCCCTCCACCTGAACTTTCAAAATCCTCTAAATCCTACTGTGCCATCCGGAGAAGGGTATTTCCTGCGTCAAAGAGCAGAGAGCCCCGACTAAGTAGACCACGAACTGTGTTAAATCTCAGAACACGTGACCTAAAAACACCACCAAGGGTCACCCCAAAGAAAAGCTAAACGAAGTATGTGGTTCTGCCCGGTACCGAACACCTTGAAGATGATGGAAGCAACAGGAAATACCCACCACAGAAACCCAAGAACAGACAGACTCCACAACTCAAAGACAATTGCACCCTTCACCACAATCCTTTTCTGTCTCCTTCTAATGACCACTCCCTGGATTATGGAAGAAAATGCATCTGCTCCAAAACCGTAACGCATTCCTCCCATGAGGTCTGGCGAAACAATACAAAGGCACTCTCCTGCCCGCAGACCTCCAACGGCTCAACCCACATGGACATTCCTGCTAACGAACGAATTGTAATACAGGTGTTCAACAGTGCCAACAGAAGACGACAAAGAATGCTGAGAACTGACTAATAATGGTCCACGACCATAAGACACTGGGAACACTGATTATTGTTTTTCCTATGTCTCATTTCTCTCCCAACCACCATTGAATTGACTATGCTCCAACCGAGTACAAAAAGAACCTACTTACGTGGTAACCTATCGGCTCCTATTCCGAATGACTACAAGCATCTACGATCTGTACCCAACGCTCTCACTGCATAATTTTTATCTGATATTGCATTACTATGACTTTCCTGCAACAAAGCTTAACGATGAGCCCGCCCACTGGATGAAAAGATTTTAAAAATGTGATGTTTTCCTTCACCTGGGTTATCACTTCCTTACTTATGACCACAACGGTAGACATAGATAGGAAATAGGCCAGCAAGATGTCTTAGAAATGTTAAAGGGAGGACTGTGGAAAATTAATACGTTTCGGTGAACATTATCTGCGCCATCTTCCCTTTTGCCCCGATGCCACACTCTCTGTCGCACACACCCACCACTTTAGCTGCCTTGACCAGACCCACCCTCTGCACACCCCTGACCCCCAGCACGGCTCTTTGCCTACACAAGCACCCCCACGCACTGATCACTCCCGCTTTCACGTGTCTTGCGCGTAAGCGGCAGCCATTTTTAAGCACCATGACCTTCCTACCCCTCGCTGATAGCCAGCGTCTCTCTCTCTCTCTCTCCTAACCTCGCAGGCATCCCCCGCACGCTGACAACCCCCCTCGCTCTCACATGCCTTGGGTCATAAACCCCTCTTCAGCGCAGATCTGCCTCAGAATCCCATCCTGTTCCCAGCGCGACACCTCCCTTCATTCCTTTCATAGTCTCAGGCCCTCTGATGCAAACCCCCCTCTTTCCTGTGTGCCCGTCTGTCTTCCTTGTTCCCAAGCCACCACCTGGCCCTGCGGATACTGTTTATTACCCCGTACAGTAGGAAGCCTCCCCTCCCCATCAAAAGACCCTCGAGCCGATCAAAGCCCCCACCCTACGAGATCCGATCAAACTCCACACATTCCGTGAATCGGCGGAATGTCCTGCTGCGCGATAATCATCACCTGTTGTGACCGGGGTGGGGAATTCAACTGTAAATGTATGTGGGAACGGGCCTGAAGGGGAGATTCCGAGGATGTTCTTTCACATATCAAAGTGTTGCAAGAATGTGTTACGTGCAATAAAGATCACAAACCTGAGTATAAGAGGCCAGGCCTCAGAGATGCGGCTAGAGCACCTCGTGACGATACTTGCTGTCTGAATTGATGTGTTCTCCTCCGGAGAGAATAAACCCTCGTTTCCTGCCTTTCAGTCTCCAGCGCCTGCTTCTTCATTGAGTAAATATTGGTGGGTCATAGAGGCGATACCGCCGGGCAACACAAAAAGGGTCTTTGGTCACTGGTTGTCTTTGCACCCTTTTACACTCCCTCCTAATCCCAGAAGTAGACTACTTGGTAGCGCGTTCGACCTCATATCAAATCCCCTTGACCTGCGTTCTCATCTACCGTCCCCCACGACCCACCCCATCTTTTATTCCCATCTTCCAAGAGCACCTGGCTACACTGGCGATAAACAATTCGTCAGTCCTAGTCTTAGGGGACCTCAATTTCTGGCCAAACGATCCTGCTGAAAGCTCCCATTCTAAGGAGTTTACTGATCTCATGACCAGCCTTAATTTTGTACCTCATATTCATAGCCCTACCCACATTCACGGTCATGCGTTGGACCAAATTTGGGCTCTGAATGTCCCCACAACTCCCCCCATAATTTCTCCCTGTCCCTGGTCGGACCACTCACTTATTTCATTTTCCCTTGCCCTAGCCCCCAAAGTTAAGCCCTTGCTCCCCAAGAACACCTGGATCAGGAAATGGGGCAAAGCCGATATGCCGTCCCTCTGCTCCTCCTTGTCCAAGACCAGTCCTGACCTCTCAGGTCTTGCTGCCCCAGCTCAACTGGTAACCATCAATAACTGGCTGACTCAAACGGGCGATGAATTCGCCCCCCTGAGACGGATCACGGTCAAACGGGCCCATGCAGCTAACAGGTGGTTAAACTCTGACCTCAAGGTGAAAAAATTAGCTGCACGGAGAGCTGAGCGAGCCTGGAGGAGAGCCTACTGTCCTTCACTAAAATCTGTATACCTCTCTGTCCTACAGACTTATAAAAAAGGCATCCTCGAGGCTAAGACAGAATACTACTCAGGCAGGATACTAGCGGCGGAGTTCCAGTCCAAAGAGATCTTTGCTACCGTTCATGAACTGGCAGCATCCGACAGAGCAACAGCTGAGATTCCCCCCTCCCAACATCTGTGCAACTCGCTCAATGAGTTTTTCATTGAGAAGGTCGCGCAGATCAAAATTAACATCCCACCTCCTTCGTCAACATTTGTCAATACTTCCCCCCCTCCAATTGCCTCTAAATTGGCTAGTATCCCCCTGCTGACCAAGGACTCACTTCTTCCTCTGCTCCGACGGGTGAAGTCGGGTTCCCCCCTTGTATTTTGGTCCCGCCCACGTCCTAAGAGAGATCTTCTCGGCTTGCCCTACCCCCCCTCACTTTCCTCAATGATTCATTAAGTAACGGTGTTGTCCCCAGCTCTCACAAATCAGCGGTCATTATCCCGATTCTAAAAAAAGCTGGCGCTGATCCCCTATCCCCATCCAATTACCGCCCCATTTCCCTTTTGCCCTATTTGGGAAAGGTCCTAGAAACACATGTCACCAGCACTTTGAGCACCCATGTGGAGGCAAACCATTGCCTCTCTCCCTGTCAGGCGGGCTTTCGACCTCTGCACTCCACGGAGAAGGTAGTGATCTCAGTGATGGACGGACTCCGCGAGGGTATTGACACCAACCTTTCGCAAGCCCTTGTCCTGCTGGACCTGTCCGCCGCTTTTGACACGGTGGATCACTCCATCCTCCTCACCCGCAATGCCCGGCCCTCAGCAACACAGCAAGCAAGTCTGCAAGTAAGGCTCCCCTCAATCCGCTCCGCTGCTGCAGTAACAGGTGTCGCCGGGGACAGCGGAATGGCGGCCGGCCTCACAGAGCTGTGCGCTCTCCCAGGCGGCCCAGACTCACTGGCTCCGCACTCCGACTCTTCCAACGGCAGCAGGCAGGGGAGGGGCGCAGACTGCGCTCAATTTAGGGGGGAGGGGAAACGGGAGCCAAAGTGCCTGCAGTGCTATATCTACGTATATAGCTATCTATCTATATATATTTGTGTATATATAATATATTTATATATATGTGTGTAGTTTTCTATGTTTTTGCTCATGAACGAGAGGTGGGTTTGGGGTCTAAAGGTGGATTGTGTGCCACCAAATTATAGGGTAAGTTTCCTTAGCAGCAGGATGATTATGCTGTTTAGAGAGTTGTCTGGTAAGAGTGAGAGGTCGGCTTTAGTTATGAGAAAAAAGTATGAGCTCTTTGATGATGGATGCTGGGTTTTCGATTGCCAGTACCATAGACAGGGACCAGTGGGGCATGTTGGGGAGGGGATCGGTGGCGTTTTAGTAGTTTATGTTGATATGCTGCCGGAATGTGTTGATCTGTTCTTTGATCTGTTCTTATTAATGACCTTGCACTTATCTGTTAGGTTTGATACTGTTGGACCTGGCAGAGGGCTGATGGAACGTTTGATCAGTTTTAAGAGAACTTTAGTCCCATTTGGAACTTTTGTGTTGGTAGACGTGTAGCACATGATAGTGGCTGACAATACAAGAATTCTGATCTGTGACTTTATTGTTCCTTTGCTTGTGGATGGAGCATTTACCAGGACTACCAGGGAGTGCATTGTTTAGTTTTCATGGTTCACATTTTGATTGCAGCATATATATCAACATTGACTAAGGAGGTGTTTCTGAGAGAATCACACAATATCTTTAAATTGGTTGTGGGGAGAGGGTTTGGCTGAGAGGATGAGTCTTTTTTTATGAGTCCACAGAAGTCTTTATTGGAATAAAACCTTTGTTTGAGTGCTTGCGATTGGCAGTGGCATGTGGTCTCTGGACCTTAAAGGTTAATGGGATCGTGAAATGTCCTGTACAGTCCAGTTGCAATGAGGGCGGCAGGTAAGAGATGGCATAAATAGGAGGTCAAAAGAACTGACGAGGACGTGTGGGCATTTGGTAACATATTGCTTAATATTATCTGTTTAGTTAATGCCCTGACTTTGTGCTATGTAGACTCTATGTAGGCTTACCAGAGAAGAAGATTTTCTTTTACCTTAAGAAATGGGTTAGTGCTAAAGAGTTTCAAATATTACAAAGTTGCTTTTAATGTGCCAATTCAACCTAACCGTTTTCATGTCATGCTGATTCTGCAGTTTTGCTAATTGCTAATTGTTCTGCATAAATTGTGTATAAAACCCCCTTGGTTTTGGTGGATTGGGGGGTGACTTCTCATTTTTCTCTCAAGACTTTTTCCGACTATTTTGAGACTTTCTCCTTCTCCCTAAGAATGCTGTCAGTACTCTTTATGAGTTTGACACTTAGGGCCTATTACGATGTCGGTCAGATGAGCGTCCGACACAGCAGTATAGAGACTGCCCAACATGTGGTCAGTGGTTCTTCCTGCCATATTATGATATGACTGCTTGTAGGGTGGAAACATGCCGTTTTCTATTGCGGCTTATGCCGCTGCCCAGAAAAGGACCACAGCACAAGCTGCAGTAGAGAAGGGCATGTGTGCAAACACCCATGCACCGTGTGCCAGGCACCATGGGGTGCCTGGCACACAGTGCATGGATGTTTGGGGGTCACCACATGTGCCCCCTGACCACATAGAGGTGGGCCACAGGGGACAGGGGCCTGCTAGGGGCCCTCACAGACCCTATCTGACAACCTTTACATGGTGGTAGGACCCGCCATGAAAAGGATGTGAGAAATGAACATAGTCCAACTTCTGCCCCAACTCGTTGAGCCTGTCGGAGGCGGCGGTCCTGCCCCTGCCCGCTATGCTCCGACCGCCAGTATCTTAATCCGGCAGTCGGACCATTGCCCTGGATGTCGGGTGGACCGCCACCGATGGCAAGTCTGTGGCGGTCCACCTGACATCATAATAGGAACTTAGAATCTGGAGAGTTTTAATTGAGTAGAGATTCTTGCTCTGATTTTGTATTCTGTATCTGAACCTTCATGGCAATCCATGCACTTATCGTTCATATTATGAATTCTTTAACCCGTTCACCGCGGTGCGAAAATCCGCCGAGGTGCGGGTGATTTATGACTGGACTTGGTTTGGATGGCCACTGGCCGTCCTCCGCACACATCCACGGTGACGTCGGACGACTGGTGGCTGTCCGACGCACGCAAAGGGTTAAGAAATATTTTAAACCTATTGTCGATGTAGAACTCAGTTATTGAGTGGTCCGAGTTCCTATTTGAATTTTACTCTGCTAATTATAAGGCTTAATGTTGGGGACAGAGGTGTTTTTTACCACTAGATCAACAAGGATAACGGAGGCAGGTTGCCTGAGGTAAAATTGGGATACATCAATTATTGGGGTTCAGTAAATTATTGGGGTTTGGCTGCCACATGAATATTGGGAATGTTTTATGATTAAATGAGAGGATTTCAAGGAAGTGTAGGGAGGGGCTAAGAGAGGTCTACAGAGGTGCTTAAGGAGGGACATATACCTAAGCACAAAAGGGTAAGTGCATTCACAATTAGAAACTACACTTCTATAGATACTTCTGCCTAACAACCCCAAACAGTTGTAAATGCGCTCCAACTCAGAGTACCGCACATGGCCAACTACTGATACTGCAAAACTCTACCATTCAAAATAATAAACAAAAAGGCTATAGGAAATAATGTTAAAATAAATTAATGTATTTTGCCTCAGTATATGTACATTTAATGTTAAAAATATATAAATAGTAGTAAATATTATTTTATTTTTTAATGATTTTAATTACCAATTTTAAATTAAAAGTACAAATAAGATGTATTACAAAAAATTTAAATAATTGAAATTCACTTTATAAATACATTTTATTAACTATTAATACTAAGGGGCCGATTATGATGTCGGGCGGAAAGCGTTCTAACCGAATCGGTTTCAGAATAATTTCCGACCAATTCAGATTTGGGGAGTCCGAACGACCAATTACGATGGTTCTGAACATTGTTAGGTCAGACTCCCATTGAATTGAATGGGAGCCTGTGTTTCGACCGAATGCACAGGCTCCCATTCAAGAAAGGAGTGGGTGGGGAAAATCATGCACCCTGTGCCGGGCACCCCATGGTGCCAGCCACACTGTGCATGGTCTGAGAGAGGGGACCAATGGGTACCCCCACTGGCCCCATTCGGAAGGTCCCAGGTAAAGAGGCCCTGCTACAGGCCCCCAAAGTAGGAGTCCGACAGCCAATCTGTGTTGGAACAACCGATTCGGAAATGCTGTCTGAATCCAACATCGTGATAGGTCGGTCGGAAACCAGTCCGTAGACCTGTGCGAGTCAGCTCCGAATGACTCAGTTTCTCAGAACGGAACTCAGAGCCGTTCGGAAGGCTTTCCGAATCAGTCGGAAAGGCGAGTTCCAAATCGGATTCAGCCGACCCGAATGCCATTGGGAGCCTTTCCGACCGACATTGTAATTGGCCCCATAGTAAAAAAAATACTTTTGGTGGAGCTTTTAAAACAAATCTTTAAAACAAATGTTTTAATGTAATTGAATATGCTTTCATTATTCAAAATTAAATTAAAAGTGCTATATAATTTTATATTTTGTCCTACATTTAAAATACAAATAGAAAATTAATATACACTAACATTTAACATAACAAATGTTAACTTTTAAAATTTCAATAAACGTTTATAAATTTCTCTATACGCAAAACACTGTTTAAAAGTCACTACTAGTAGGAACTTTACAGTCATATATGACATTTTCACTGCCTCAAACCCCCTGTTTAGGGAGAGGGGACATGTAAGTCTACACTTTTCATTAACTTTATATTCATAAATTGTGAATGGCCAAAAGTAGTAAAGTTACTCAAAAGTGTAGGAGTAAAGCTACATGTGTAGATTCACTCACATAACATTTACCTTTGTGAATAGCCCCGATGTTTTCAGATACATTTCACAGTAAGCATTCTAGCAATGGCTAACGTCAGGCCACAGGGTGGATTGGAGAGATAATATTATAAAATGACCCAATTTGTTAGGTGATTATGGTACGGTGCAATGCCTATTATAATCTCAGTCACTTGTAGCAATCATCGATTATGGCTGTGCATTTCAATTAAAACAAGCACAATTGTGAGGTTGGATCTTCTGACTACCCACTAACACCCTTGTAATTAACAGCTGTGGAATGTCTCCTTTTATGTTACAAAAGTCCATGCAGAAGATCCTAGATATTTGTACCTGTATCTTGATGTTATTGGCCAAGGCTATTTGCAAAGTGATATCTGCTGATTGTTGCTTACATTTGTTGAATACGTGTGGAGAATGCTCTGGCAGTAAGGTAAACCTTGTTACGACTTCAGCACATGTAAGTGAAGTCAGGGTGTGTGAGTGCTTTGAAATAATAAATATATCTAGGAGCCTGGTATTCTTTATCTTTGTGCTTTGACTATTGACATAGTCAGTTAGCATTGTATATATTTATTTGTCTTCTATAGCATGAACCAAACCCAAGTGGACAGCAATACATGAGAAACACTGAGAATGCCGTGAAATATGCAATATATATGGGATAAACTACACATGTGGTGCATTAAAAAGATATTTAAAACCACCAAGTAGCTTTGTGACAAAGTAGACCATTTATAAGGTCATGGAACTCCGAAGTGATTTGCAATATCTGTTTGATGTATAGTAGAGAGTATTTTATTCCTTACAATTAATGATCACCCTTATAAATCAAACACTTTAATCCTTGGTGGCTGGCTCTTGCATATGAAATAGAAGGTACGGTTGCAGATGTAAAGAATAAATCAGAATCTGAAGTGCAAAATTAAACTAACCAAAAGCAATTAGCAATTTGTTGTAAAAACATACACAGAATCAGTTTCATGAAAATCGGATTAAACAAATGCTATTGCTTTCTGCTGATTACTGTTCTATGTAAGAACAACATGAACAAGCCTGTTCTTGTTTTCCTAATTTAAACTGCAGCTGTAAATGATGCCTTTTATCTGCCTTTCACCTTAACTGCCTTCTGTTGGAGCAAACATTATGATGTCACAACTCAACTGTAATAATTTATTACAGTTGAGCAGCTACCTCATTCTTTTATTACAGGTGGATGGAGACATCACAACTTGACTGTCATAAGTAAATTAGAGATGGTTTGCAAGCTCCCATTCACTATAACATCTTAAAAGTGTTAAAATAATTTAAAAGGGCATATTTCATCATAGGTATAGAAGAGATCTATATGAAAATGTTTAGTTCAATATGGAAAACAGCCAGGGAAATCACACCTAGTAGCAGGTCTTCAATGAAAATGGCAAAAAAACTGACTTTTAAAATCTTTTTTTTTTTTAAAGTATCATAAGAGAGATGTTTTCTGATGGAATGGAATTTCACTGTTCAACACTCAAAGTTCTTGATTTCCTGAAACAGGAAGCTAAAGAGTATTGACACTTCAAAAGAGCAAGAACCTCCAAAGATAGCCAATTTTCTAGTGAGGTAGTTCAAGGACCACAGACCCTAAGAAGTATACCAGCCAGCTTACATAGCCTAATGAAGTGGATAATTTGTTTATTAGTCAATTAAAACCATAAACCTCGACAGAAGGACAGGCATCATGAAAACAGATAAACACAAAATCTAAAAATGGCTATCGAACATGAACACATTATTCTCATTTTGGGAGCAGGAATTATTACAGAATTTGTTGCACATACAGTGGTCGTGTTCGCATAAGGTGCAAATCTGCATAATGCTCAAAAAGCTAGCAAGGCATGAATCTATTTCATCAATATAGGAAATATATAAGGAGTACTAGAACCAAACGGACGGTGACCGTTTAGAATCCCGGATGGGAAAATGAGAATGTCCTTGTTACGGTTGCCGAAATCATTTACGAATACCCTGGTAGAGTGACCAGGTCTGGGAATCGTGCCTTACACTAACAGAGGAGCTATTGAAACCTTTACTTAATGATCGTTGGAAGCAATTGATAAACGATCTTCATAAAATGAAAGAACACCGCCATTTGACATGATTGAATCAGGATAATTACCAAAGGTCAAATCTGCTCGAAATAGATTCATCAATATAGGAGAGGAGACCCTGACCAGTAGAACCACGAGGTGTCTGACTTATGAAGATATCTGGCGCAATATCCCTTCCCCTGCCCCCGTCCTGAAGAAGACCCGCCAGAGACCCACAAATAAGGCGTCTATAGGGTCGAAACGTCGACAGAATATCACAAGGACCAGTTAACCGCGTCCAACACACCACAGCTAACTAATATAGAGTGTTGGATTTGAGTATCACTAAATCAGGAACCGGCTTTCTAACTTCCTACTCCTTATTCACATGTATATAGATCACTAATTGTTATGTCACTGAGTCACAATTTTTCACCTTATGTCACATTGTTCACTGATTTGAATTGATGCGCCGTATTTTGTAAATAATTCCTATGCATATATCAAGGTGTCAGTTGAAAAGAAAAAACAAATCATGAATGAAAAAGTAATTCAATAATAAAACATTTACTGACCCTTCCCTTTGTTTGGATTTGCAATTTAATGATTTGATCGAAGTGGCATAATAAGTAATGAGGTTATGTCATGATTACTGTTGAAGATATGTTCAGAACTTAAAGTAACTGTGTTCATACCCGACAGGACCACTGTTGAAAATATTGAGGAAATTAAGTGGGCTCTGTAGGCCTATTTTTTGTGTTGCCGAGAAATAGCAGCTCATCGGCATACAAGATGCTTGACACTTGCTGGCCCCCCAGGCTCTGGCGTGGGATATCTGCAGGTCCAGTTCTGTGGAGAGGTATGTAATATATAATTATAAAGAAGTGGCACCAGGATACAGCCTTGTTTTAAACCAGATGATGTTTTGACTTCCCTTGAAGTGTGGGTACCAACTCTGATCTTGATCTTGGCCCACGGGTCTGAGTATAGCAGCCTGATTGTTCACAGGATATTGGGTGGAATTCCCCATTGTCGAAGCTTGGCCTATAGCCTGTTGTGTGGAAGACAGTCGAAGACTGCCTTGAAACCAACAAAACACAAATATAGAGGTGTACCTGTAGCCTTGCTCTACTGAGTATCAGGCCCACAACCATGAGGTTAGTTAATGTCCTTTGATTCCTTGTGAATCCGGATTGATTGAGTGGGACCTCCCGTTATTTAGTGGCCATATCTCCAGATCTTGAAGCAGTAGTGTGAAAAAGAATTTAGGAACCTCATCCAGAACTACAATTAGCCGATAGTTGCTAGGCGAGGAAGCCAGGCCTCCTTTATGGATGGAGTGAATTATTGACCCTTCCCAACTTTCTGGCATAACTCAGGTTGCCAGAATGTGGTTGAACATTGTTGCCAGGAAAGTTGCCCATCTTGCTTTCGAGTATTTGAAGAGCTTCACTACCTCTGTTGGTGCATATGCAAGATTCACTTTCAAACCAGGCCCTATCCTGTCATTTTTGGGCCAGTCTAAGCTGTCTACGTCATGAGAACTGCCTTTAAAATGCACTTTTAGACACTCGACCCAAACACCCTTATTGATGTTCACATTGTGGGCTGCTCTTGGACCTTTTTTGATAAGATTGACAAGTTTCCAATTTCTTTTAGAGTCATTTTTTTTAAGCTTTTAGCAGTTGAGCTTGTGTTTTTTTAAGAACCATATATCTCCTTTCAGGCGACTTCTCTCCTTATGGAGACTTTCAAATAGATTCATGTCTTCAGGGGTTTGACGTAGCTGCCTGAGAACAATCACAGATACCCAATCTGCCTGGAAATTACTTATGGTCAAAGTCATTGATATGTTAAAACATACACCAAAGAACCAGTTCTTCCCCAATACATGTAGAGAAACTAGTCTATGGAAATATATAATTTATTTATGTCATAGTATCAAGTTGATAAGAACACAACACAACAAAACGAATTGGAAATCAGATACATCTAGGCTCATCAGGAGCACACACACACATTCTCTCGTTTCAAACTATCAACCACAACCCAAACATACTCCTACATCCTTTTAACTCAAGACTTCATTACCTAACAATATACATTTTGAGACGAACACAACCATTTTTGTATCACAAAAATAGACCAACATAAGCAATATTAGAAAAACAAAAAATGTCATATGATCAGTTTCTTAGTTTCTAATACAGTCCATGATCCAGATCCTACTCATAGAGGAAGATGGAAACAGAGGAGACACAAAACTCTCCAACGCCGACGCACGTTCTGGTGTCCAACCCTGGTTTGGGCCACACCTTCTTCAGGGCGAACAAATAGAGCGTGAGATACAAAATCGGATGCGCCTGGAGTAATCGTCACTGAGTAAAACACAGCAGGTGGTAATACAAGGATAATGAAACAAAACAGGTTCCTCATGGGACCCAGGAGAGGGTAGAGGACAACTGAAGTGGCACATAAATAATGGCATCAAAATGAGGCCAAGATTCTTCGGGTGCGGCGGAGGGATATCCACACTGGTGATTCAAGCGAGTGGATACTCAATGAGACTGGTCGGCACTTCAAGCTCTTAATGTAGAGGATACAACGATTTGGGAAGGCATCCAAAACCAGTGGTGGATATGCGTCAGTCGCAACCATCCAGTGATGGACAGGAACAGGTATCCCGCTGGCTTCAGAGAACATCAGCTGCCCAGCCTGAGAAGCCTACCTACGTTAGATCTTATTCTTAGAATGGATCGCAACATAACTATAGCTTTATAGAAACTAAGATGAGCTCACTTATTCCCTCTACTGACTCTGCTGGCATGATATTATCTGATTAATTTGCTAGTGAATGTTTCCCATACAGATATCTGGTTGGAGCCATCTGCGGCTGTATCCTCAAGGCTGGCCACAGCTTCTTCTGCCAGGTTCTTGATTGTGCTTGAACTCCACCTTAGGCATTTCAGATTTTCAGTGTAAATCTCTCCCTGTAGAGCAATTACTGTGTCATGTTTAAATGGGATATATTTACTGTAAAAACCTGTGGATGATGGTCACTTTCCTCGTGCTGGAATGTTCTAAAATCTCACGCTTGCTTGTGTAGCGAGAGGGTCACCAACGTGTAGTCCAAAATGAAGAACGAGTTGCCAGAAACTCTTTCCAAACGGGAGGGATGTTACCTGTTTTTTGGCCATTAAGGGCGAATAAGCCAATTAGTTTGCAAACCTTTACCAGTTCTTCTCCTATCTTGTCCTTTCGATTTTGATGAGGCATGCTTTGTCTGGGAGTGGCACAACTATTTTAGCTTGCTCCTCACTTGGGTAATGAAATCAATTTAGATTAAAGTCTCCAGAGACTAGCAAGTGAGATTGATGGTATGTGTTTTTTAGGTGAGTAGGTGCGCTGCTGTTACTGCTTTTCTCTTAGGGTTTACATACACATTAATAAGGATAATGAGTTCTTGTAAGTTCTTAGCTAATCATCCATTCTGAGAGCAAAGAGGCATGATTCATCCATGAACAGTTCAGAAACCTCTGCTGACAAGTTGGTGTTAATATAGATTGCCAGGTCACCTTTCGCCCTTCCAAATATTCTGCTTTTCTTGGCTGATTTTCTATATTCTTCATAACCAATTAGTGGAATACTACCTTAGCGCCAGGAGTATTATTATATCGAAAGTTCCCAAGTATTGCACCACCACCGAGTCCTCATATTTGCCTGTATCCCACTTATATTCCAGGAACAGATTGCTAGGCCATCTCATTCAACGATAACCAGCTGCTTCCCTGTTCAATCTATATAGTTAGCAGCCTGCAATATGAATGTTGGTAGCCAGCACCAGTTAATTGGAGGTTCAGGATTTGTTATACATTTTTGTAAATGCTAAAGGATAGTGGTATTGTTTATTAGGGCAAACGGCGCCACTCACGAGAGTAGCACTAGTATCAATATTTGGATAATATCTTGATCTCGGTGCTGCAAGGTAAGGAGAATCACTGATCCACCCAAAGCTAGTGGTCAGAGCCACATGAATAATCAGAAGAAAAAATCCCCAGCACACGATAGTATTAAAACAGAATTATCAAAGTGTGCAGTGTGAGCACAAATTTAATGCAGAGAAATTAGTTCTTGTTCTTGTTTCTTTTATTCCTCGGATCTTCTAACAGCCGACACGTGGTTCGTCGCTAACATGGGATATCGTCCCGCGACTTTATGAAGGCTGTGCAGAAACAAATAAGATACAAGATGTGTCACCACTTGTTAAGTGTACATAACTTTCTTACATTATCACCCTGTGATAGGTGACATAGAAAACTCTGTGCGTTTTACACAAGCATGCACAAGGTTTGTGAAACAAGCAGTTTCCATAAAATGTCCAGCATAAAAGGGATACAAATGTATATCTCAAATACCAAATGTAAGGATGGCATGAGAAATGTGAAAAGCACGCATGAAAAAATAACAAATCGTTATTAGCTCTAAGTGTCGGTTTTTGTTAGGGCAGTAAAAATTTCCGCAAGCAGCCGGGGTCCAGCTGGTGCCAGGCCATCTTTCAGAGTGTCCCTCAGCTGGCCAGCGTCCCACTCGCTCACAAACCTCTGGATCCAGTATGAGCGTCGTCGTCAGCAATCTCGTCAGTAGTCCCGTCTAAACTCTACTCACTGTAAATGGCCTTGTATAGATGAATGTCTCATTTCCTAGACTACTAAATTGAACAGGACGTCATGTAAGAGAAACTACAACCATGGTGATGTGTTCTTATCTTCCGGTACTGCTAGATTAATCAAGCAGCGTGTAGTGATGCCTTAAAGGGAGCAAAGTAAATTCTGTTAACACTAATCAGTAAGGAGTTATCATAGTCAAACGTTGATAGGACAAGTGATTGAGTTATACATCTACAATCCTCAGCTGTGATGAGTGTTTTACTGCACAAAGGAATCTTATATGATATTGTGCTGCTCAAGCTAAAGTGGTTATGTGGGTGTGAAGATTGAGATTTTTGTTCAGAAGGATTTAGCTCATTCAAAAATGAAAGACTTGCAATCGAGCAGAAAGAGAGACTCCAAGATTGGACCAGTATGAAGCAGCGGTGGGTGGAGGGATCAGTAGGAACTCCAATTTGAGTGGGCTCATTTTGGGATGATGAAGCAACATCCAAAAATGAAGGTGAACAAGGGGTTGCGCAAGATAGGGCATGTCATCTGTGGAGGACACTTTCATGTACAGCTGAGTGACATCAGTGTAAAGAGGATAATAAAGGTTTAAGTGTCGGTATGGAGAGCGCTGAGGGGTTTTAGCTAGAGATTTTAAATCAACTGCAAAAAGGATAGTGGAGGATAGGAAGCTCTTTACTGAAGAAAAAGGAAATTAGAAAAGCAATTGGAAAATGTTATTTGCTCAGAACTATTCACTAGATAAAAGAAGAACCACTCCAGAACTATTCTTTTGATTCCCGTCCACTCTTCAAATGTTTTATTGTAGGAATGATTGACCATGTTTAATACAGCTGATTAGAAATGAAGGACAAGGAGGAGAGGGGATGTGAAAAGCATTGTCAGCTATTTGTAACAGTCTCTGCATTTCAGCCAGACCTAAGTCTAATTGAAAGCCATTGAAATGTTTGTTCTCGACTATAAATTGTTCCAGCTGCATTGTAAAGCAAATGTAAAGTGCTTTGGCTAAGACAGGAAGATTAGACGCAGATTGGAAGTTGTGCATGGAAAAAGGCCCGTTAAGGGAAACCTTTGTGCACCAGTTCAGTTCTGAATCAGGCACAAACCTCCTTTTGTGCTTGAGTCAGAATTACTGCAGGTCACTAAATGAGGGGCCGGGGTGGGGCAGTGGCCATGTTTTCATACATGAATCCCAACTGCAACCTCATCAAAGGAATGCTTGGCGACCAGATAGATAAGCAGGGAACAATAATCTTTTTCTTATAGCAAATCATTTATGATTTAGTTTGCTGTACAAAAAAAATACTGGAGTTATCTATTTCAGGAGTAACTCCCAGTTAGGGCTAAACATACTGGTCTTGCACACTTACACAAAATAAGCGATCTTTTGTGCTAGTGTCACAATAAAAAAAGAAACATATAATGTGCTATTTACATTAAGAGTCTTGCAAACCTTTAATCTCTTTTTAGGTTGTTGCATTTTTAAATATTTATGTGGTAGTAGGGGATTGAAATGAAGTAAGGTGGATCACACTGGATCCAGTCGCAGCCGGCACAGGTAACAGCAATGGGGCAGAGGGGCGGTTGGGGGACAAAGTGGAGAGACGACGGGATAGGGAAAGTAAAATAAAAAAATAAACAAAAACACTTACCTTGCGTTCGCCGTATCGCCGATTCAGCAATGCAGCGAACACAAGGTAAGTGGTTTTGTTTATTATTTTATTTTACTTTCACTATCCCGTTGTCAGTCCACTCCCCCCCTGCGCCCCACCACCCCACCGCTGTTACCTGTGCCGGTCGCGCCTACCTGGATCCAAAAATAAATTTAAGTGGCCAATCCAGGATAACTTCACTGATAAATAAGCACTCATATCCTCTGATTTAAAATACTCTCCTAATTGTTGACTTTTTCTTTTTTTGTTTCAGATATGTTACAAATGAGACAGGCACAACAGTTTATTTATTTTATTGAATTTGTGTAGTTATTTTCCCAAATCGCTTCACAAGTAAATTAAACAGCAATACAAATGTTCGAAGAGAACCGCGTGTGAGTAGCATAAAATAATTGGTACAAAAACAATTGTCCTGAAGAGTAAGTCAAACAGTGTAAAGATGGATCAGTGGGAATTGGGAGAGTTAGAGAGACCCATTGTTTAGGGGCAAGTAATGAAAATGACTGGGATATAGAGCAATGGTTGATTGGGGACAGATTGAGGGGGAGAAGATTGACGAATGCAAGATGGAACAAGGAACAACAGTGGAAAACAGATAAGGAGGGGCCAGCTTATGAAGACTTTTAAAGATAATACACTGAAAGTAAACCAGCATTGGCAAAGCTAATGCGTTTTAGTTCCATAGATTAACTCATGCAGTGTTACCACATTAGACTTAGACCACAGGAAGCAACCAGCAGCATCAACCAGGGAGAGATATAATTGCAAGTAGTCTTGCATGCAGTTTAATGTAAGCACTCAAGTTGAGGGAGAAGGATACATCGGGATAGCCAATAGCATTAGGTGAAAGATCAGTACTCGATTGGGCTGAGCCCGTGCGTGATTGACAAAGTCTCAAGCAAGTGACTGAAAGGAAATGATTTAATAAAGTCAATAGTTTAACAATGGAACCCGAGGCCCATTCTATAGATTTATGTAGTTAATGTGTCTGTTTGACAACTGGACTGACCCTGCTCGCAGGGCCGGTCACTCCACGCACCGCACGGCTCCCTGTGAGTGTGCCCAAGTGATCACCGCTGCTGCCACAAGTTCGCTGTTATCCCTGTGCTGAGTATTTTGTACTTTCTGCTGTATTTTGTGCCCTGTAATTGTACTGTGCCACTGTCACTGTAATTGTGTATTTTTGCTCCTTCGCCGCCCTTTCGCGACCGTCTTTTCCCGCTCTGTGCACCCCCCCCGGCTCCCTGCTTCCCGCCGCTGCTGCCCTGCGGCCTGCCCCTTTTTCTCTTCTGGACCCTCTCCCCCCTCCGATTCGGCGCTCCGCCTCCCAGCTGCTCCTTCCTCCCACTTAGCCATTTATGGCGGAGACCGCGCGGTGGTGAGCTGTGACCTCTGACCCTGCTTGCGGGGCCGGTCGTTCCACGCACCGCACAGCTCCCTGTGAGTACGCCCAAGTGATCACCGCTGCTGCCACGAGTTCGCCGCTATCCCTGTGCTGAGAATTTTGTACTTTCTGCTGTATTTTGTGCCCTGTAATTGTACTGTGCCACTGTCAGTGTAATTGTGTATTTTTGCTCCTTCGCTGCCCTTTCGCTACTGTCTTTTCCCGCTCTGTGCACCCCCCCTGCTCCCCGCTGCTGCTCCCCTGCGGCCCGCCCCTTTTTCTCTTCTGTACGCTCTCTCCCCTCCGATTTGCTGCCCCGCTCCCGCCTCCCAGCTGCTCCTCCCTCCCACTTGGCCATTTATGGTGGAGACTGCGCGGTGGTGAGCTGTGACCTCTGACCCTGCTTGCAGGGCTGGTCGCTCCACGCACCGCACAGCTCCCCGTGAGTGTGCCCAAGTGATCACCGCTGCTGCCACGAGTTCGCCGCTATCCCTGTGCTGAGTATTTTGTACTTTCTGCTGTATTTTGTGCCCTGTAATTGTACTGTGCCATTGTCACTGTAATTGTGTATTTTTGCTCCTTCGCCGCCCTTTCGCGACCGTCTTTTCCCGCTCTGTGCACCCCCCCGCTCCCTGCTCCCCGCCGCTGCTCTCCTGCGGCCCGCTCCTTTTTCTCTTCTGTACCCTCTCCCCCCTCTGATTCGCCGCCTCGCTCCCGCCTCCCAGCTGCTTCTCCCTCCCACTTGGCCATTTATGGCAGATACCGCGCGGTGGTGATCTGTGACCTCTGACCCTGCTCGCAGGGCCGGTCGCTCCACGCACTGCACGGCTCCCCGTGAGTACGCCCAAGTGATCACCGCTGCTGCCACGAGCTCGCTGCTATCCCTGTGCTGAGTATTTTATACTTTCTGCTGTATTTTGTGCCATGTAATTGTACTGTGCCACTGTCACTGTAATTGTGTATTTTTTCTCCTTCGCTGCCCTTTCGCGACCGTCTTTTCCCGCTCTGTGTACCCCCCCTGCTCCCCGCCGCTGCTCCCCTGCGGCCCGCCCCTTTTTCTCTCCTGTACCCTTTCCCCCTCCGATTCACCGCCCATCTCCCGTCTCCCAGCTGCTCCTCCCTCCCACTTTGCCATTTATGGCGGAGACCGCGCGCATGCACAGCGGCAACGCGCAGCCTGTGTGCCGATTGCGTGCTGAAGGCGCGCCAAAGGCAAGCCCGTCTGTGCCCGTCCGCCCCTGGACCGCACCCAGCGCCAGAAACCCTGGCCCCCACCAGATCCAGAAGACACGACTGAGATACGACTACGTGGCCCTCCACGCACTCAACACTGACCGACCACCCGCCTGCTACTGAGCCACCCCGAAGCGCACCCACGGACCCTTCACCTGTCAAGCCTGCAAATTCACCTGCCTCCGAACCTGCCTAACACCCTCCAAACCCTGCAACAACAACAACAACCACCTCAAATGCATCCTCCTCAACACCCGCTCCGTCCACAAGCACGCTATTGAACTGTGGGACCTCCTCAACACAACAGCACCAGACATCGCCTTCCTTACGGAAACCTGGATGAACGCCTCCTAGGCTCGCCGAGATCGCCACAGCCATCCCGGATGGCTACAAGATCACCCGGAAGGACCGCGTCTACCACACCGGAGGAGGAAACGCCATCGTCCACAAGATCACCATTGACATCACAACCGCCAGCGAAGACACGCTCCCCGCCGCCGAAAACCTACACTTCCAGATCCACACCGACCCCAAGACCACCCTCAGAGGAACGCTCATCTCTGACTCCCGGGACCACGCACACAATTCAGCGAAACCATCACCGACTTCATCAGCCCGCACGCCCTAGCCTCATAAGAATACCTTCCCCTAGGGGACCTGAACTTCCACCTGGAGAAAAACAGCGACAACAACACCACCACCCTGCTCGACAACCTGGCCAACCTCGATCTCAAACAACTGATTGACACACCCACCCACCTCACCGGCCACACGCTCAACCCCATCTTCTATGCTAGCAACCACGTCTCCTTCAGCCACTCCACAGGACTACACTGGACCGACCACAGATGTATCCACTTCACCTTCAAAAAGAACACCTCCCACCACCGCACACAACAGATCCCCCGCAGATGCTGGAGCAAAATCACCACAGACCAACTGCTCTCATCACTAAACCAGAACTCGCCAGCCAACACCACTGACACCAACGACGTAGCCCACAACCTCGCACAGTGGATCACCAACTGCGCCGACGACCTCGCACCACTGAAGAACCCCCCAGGCCAGACCGGCAACAGGAAAACCCCATGGTTCACAGACGCGGTTCACAGACGCACTCAAAGAATCTAAGAAATCCTGCCGAACCCTTGAAAAAACATGGCGCCATGAACGAACTACAGAGAACATGACAGCCCTCAAGAACGCCACCCGCGAGCACCACCAGCTTATCAGAACCACCAAAAGTACATCATTCAAAGAGCGACTAGACAACAACACCCGCAAGAGCAAGGAACTGTGTTCAGTATCATCAAAGAGCTCTCCAACCCCAGCTCCAGCAACAACGACGTCACACCATCACAAGAACTCTGCAACTCCTTCGCCACGTTCTTCCACTGCAAGATCGCAGATATACACGACAGCTTTGGACCCCAGACTACGCCTGCAGCCACCAAACCAGCAACCCCGCCTCCACCCTCAGCGCCTGGACCCCTATCAGCATTAAAGACACCACCAGCGTCATGAACTCCATCCACTCCGGCTCCCCCTCTGACCCTTGTCCCCATCATATCTTCAACAAAGCCGACACCATCATCCCACCGCATCTCCGGAATGTCATAAACAGCTCGTTCACGTCAGCTACCTTCCCCGAGAGCTGGAAACATGCAGAAATCAACGCCCTTCTGAAGAAACCCACGGTGGACCCCAAAGACCTCAAGAACTCCCCCCCATCTCTCTTCTTCCCTTCCCAGACAAAGTCATCGAGAAGACCGTAAACAAACAGCTGACTGCCTTCCTCGAGGCTAACAACCTGCTCTACCCGTCCCAGTCCGGATTTCGAGCCAACCACAGCACCAAGACTGCCCTCATCGCAGCCACCGATGACATCAGGATCATGATGGACAACGGAGAAACAACCGCCCTCATCCTCCTGGACCTCCCGGCAGCCTTCGATACTGTCTGCCACCGCACCCTAATAACCCGCCTCTCCAACACCGGGATCCAAGGAAAGGCCCTGGACTGGATCACCTCGTTCCTCTCCGACAGAACCCAGAGAGTCCGCCTCCCTCCCTTCCGATCAGAGGCCACCGAGATCATCTGCGGCATACCCCAGGGCTTCTCGCTCAGCCCGACCCTCTTTAACATCTACATGAGCCCCCTCGCCGCCATCGCACGCAAACACAACATCAACATCATCTCCTACGCCGACGACACCCAACTGATACTCTCCCTCACCAAAGACCCAGCAACCGCCAAAACCAACCTACAGGAAGGAATGAAAGACGTCGCAGAATGGATGAAACACAGTCGCCTGAAATTGAACTCAGACAAGACTGAGAACCTCATCCTCGGACAATCCCCTTCTGCCTGGGATGACTCCTGGTGGCCCACAGCACTGGGCTCCGCCCCAGCACCAGCGGACCACACACACAACCTGGGATTCATCCTGGACACATCCCTCACGATGACCAAGCAAGTCAACGCCGTCTCATCCTCCTGCTTCAACACCCTGCCCATGCTCTGAAAGATCTTCAGATGGATCCCCACCGAAACCAGAAAGACCGTCACCCAGACCCTCGTCACCAGCCGACTGGACTACGGAAACGCCCTATACGCAGGAACCACCGCCAAACTTCATAACCGACTACAACGCATACAAAACGACTCCGCACGACTCATCCTCAACATCCCTCGCTACAGCCACATATCCACCCACCTGAGAAACCTGCACTGGCTCCCCGTCAACAAGAGGATCATGTCCAGGCTCCTCACCCATGCACACAAAGCACTCCACGACATAGGCCCCGAATACCTCAACAACCGCCTCTCGTTCTACACTCCCACACGCCAACTCCGCTCCTCCAGCCTCGCCCTCGCCACCATCCCACGAATTCAGAGAACCACCACCGGAGGAAGAGTAGTTCCCCTACCTAGCAGCCAAAACATGGAACTCCCTCCCCACACACCTAGGAATGACCCAGGATCATCACACCTTCAAGAAACACCTCAAGACCTGGCTCTTCGAGCAGTAGCAGCAGCAAGACCTGGCCCTCGAACACTAGCAGGGCCCCCCCGCCCCCTCCCCCCTTCAGCGCCTTGAGACTCTCACGGGTGAGTAGCGCGCTCTATAAATGCTTTTGATTGATTGATTGAAAACTCAAACCTAAAAAGAATGTGAGTTTTAAGTAGTAACCATTAAAGGGAAGCAAGGGGAGAAGAGTGAGAGTCAGATGGACAAACATGGAAAAGGAAGCTGATTGCAGAGTGAAGAGGGTTATGGATAAGAGCATTGGTAAGAGCATAGATAGTGAGGCCGAAGAGGACACATTGGTCAAGACTACAGAAAATGAGACTAGTGAACGAATCGTAGAAATTTACATACGGTCTATTTTTTGCGGATTGTATGACTGGAAAGGTCAGGTGGAGCTAGTAGTGTAAACATGCGCAGGGGAAAAAAATATGGAAAATAACACAAGATAACGAGGCGAAAAAGAGGGGAGTTATGTAGAAGGTGGAAGGTGGGGTGAAGGAAAGGGTTTGGGAAAGACACCCAGAGATGGATAGAGGGAAACCTAGTTAACACTAGTTAACAATGCCAATGGTGTCCATTATAAAGAAAATGTTTTTTCTTGTAATCTAGAGAAGGGACATTTTTTCACAGGAGCTTTCACAAGATCTTTCTATTTTCAGGCAACTCTATTCCCATGTGAAATTTCCTTGACAGGGTGTTGTGAGTGAGTGATATATTGTCTTTCAATAACCTTCACTCTTGGCAATGACTCAGGAACAATCTCTCTCTATGAACGAGCTTTTTCTGAAGTTATTCTCAGGTATACTTCCAAAGCACCATGTCTCAAAGGCCATTTCTCTAATGTCTTCCTTAGGGCATCTTCCTATAACTAGCATTCACTCTTTGGGGCATAACGGAAGTTCTGCAACCCTTGTAGCTTGAGGGGGGCAACCCTTTAGGGGGCCGGAAATCTTTCAGGTGTCCCGTTCAACCCCAAGGACAATGAATATCTGTGAAATTAAGGAGATTCAGGGGCCCTTCTTCACATTCTGCAAGGGGCTCAATCATTTTGTACTATGCCACTGTCTCTCTCACAGACATTTCCTCTGAGGTGTTATATTACAGGCTTTCAATCCGTGACATTCATTCAGGGAGAACAAATGGGGCATTCTACCTCAGCAAACCTCTCAATGGCTGTTTTACACAGACTCTTTATGACTTTCTCTTTCAGGACACCATTTCTCAGAGACATTGTTTCTTAGGGGCTGTCTTCAGGGGCTGCCAATATCCAATGAATGATTTTTGTGGTGAACCTTCTACATAAACCTTTTACATAACTCCCTGCTGATGCTCACTCTCTGGCGTTTTTTACTTTAATTCACAGAATCACTTGAAGCTTCCTGGTGACACAGATTTATTGATTTTGAATTGTATTGCAAGGGCATTACCAGTTGAGCTGTGAAGTGTGCTTTACACGATAGTTATATAAAAAAAATGCTACAAACAGTCTGGATATTACAAAAATCTATATTTTGGAAGCACATTTAATCTTAAACCTTTTTTGCGTCTTTTGTAGTAGCCTGTCTTATAAGGTGTGTAATGTTTAAAATAATGACATACATATTCACAGTGCTTCATGTCACACACTGACCCCGTAGCACAAAACATACCCACATCACTATTTCTCCACTACACCAACCAGGTTTCATTTCTCTGTTTTTCTGGTTACAGACACAGACCACTGCAGTGCATTAGCCAATAAAGGTTACATAATGTATGCTAGTGATTTACCACTAATTAACTTACCTTTTATTTTTTTTTTAATTTAAGTTGTGCATTACTTTATATGTAGTTAACTGAAGAAGACAGATCGAAACAAGTTACAGAATATTTTGGGGCACATGCATCATCCCGGCCTTTTGCGAATTCCAAATTGCGAAAAATAGGGAATCGCAATTTGGAATTCGCAAAATGGGATGCATGTATATTTTCCTAAAATATTTGTGATTCGGTAAAAATCGCAATTTTTACCGATTCGCAAATATTATGCGATTTCCAAAGTGCAAAATCGCTATTCCCATTGATTCCTATGGGCCAAAAGGCCCATAGGGATCAATGGGAAGGCTTTAACAAATTGCGATTTTCTTTTTCAGAATCGCAATTTGTTCATGCATTACATGGCTGCACCCCTGTAATGTATTTTTAAGTGCATGTTTCACACACACATGTCCTAAGGACATGTGTGTTTGTAACATTACACTTTAAAAAATGCATTTTGTGCATATTTAAAATTTTCGCAAATTACCACGAGGTTCAACCTCGTGCTAATTTGCACTCCCTATTTTGAAATTCGCAAATTTCAAAACAATGATGCATTGCTTTTAAGGAATCGCAAAATTGCGATTCCTTAAAAGCAATCGCATTTTTGGAAATCGCTAAAATAGCGATTTTCACAAAAATGCATGATGCATCCCAAAAACTTATTTAGGAAGTGCAAACGGCCGAATTTACCGATTCGCACCGTTTGCTCTTCCTAAATAGGTTGATGCATGTGCCCCATCGTTTTTTTAGACACGCCTTTGATCCTGCCCTATGCTCACTTGCCTCACCCCCACTGCCAGCAGCATCATATTTCCCACACTTTTTTAAATGCATTTCGGCTACTGTCAATAATAAACACCTTTCTCCTTGATGTTTTCTTTTTTACAAAGCAGAAAAAACTACAATGGACAAAAGATAAAAAAAACAAAAAAATAATTAACTCTAAAGTACAGTCTTTTAGGGTCGTTGGCATTGTTAAACACAAATGAGCCTCCTGGCCACACATATGACCTCTTTCTACTGAGAGACATGTGGTCCTCTGCTAGCAGGCTATGCTATCCCTCACATCTGGCAATTCTGATTCTCTAGCTTTCTTTTCCTGACTTTCATTAGCACTAACAGTCCCATTACACAATACATCTTTCTCCACTCTCAAATGTTAATCTTGCCAGTATCTCTTTTCCCGTCTATTTTACAGTGTACCATTCTATTCATGTTACAAAATCTGTATTATGAAAAAAATAACACTATACCTTCAAACCTCAACCACTCTGAAGGAAAAAATTACCGTCACCTACCTTTTAAACGTTATTTTCACAATTTTCTATTCACCCACTAACCAGGTTCCACCTTAATTAACGGAACCGCCTCCCTTATGTAAAAAATATTTTTTTATTACTTTCTTGAAAACATTTCTTCCTTTTAGCTTTAAGCCAATTGCTCAACCCACAAAGTTACCGGTGTCACGGCCATGTGATCTTACATTAACTCAAAAGGAGTTTTTCCCCTCGTTCTAGATGTTTTGAACATGCACACTTCCAAATCATATACTGTGTAGTGTTTTGTCAATCAGGACCACTAGTCAGCGACTACTGCCTATTGTGTCTTATAATCCTATTCAGCCAGTCTTCACGACCGTTGGTAGGTCAGCTATGTAAATAGATTCTTATGTGTGATATAGCGAAAGATTCGTATCCTACATGGGGTACCTGTGAGGAGTGCAATGTAATCATTTGTAAAATGCACTTACATATTATTCAATGCTGTGAAGGAATTAGATCTTAGGAGGAAGTGTGAATCAATTAACATGTTATTGCATAAATGAACCCAATCCAATGCAAGGTTTATTGTTTAGAATGTGAATTTATCATGCTAACCACTATAACACGTTTTAGGTTTTTTAACATATGTGATTTAGTGATGCATCAATGATGATAAGTGCTTTTCTAGAGTAATAATGAATACATAAATATTTATTAATGCAGTCGGCTGATGTATTTGCTAGCCTATCTTGTATGGTGAATCTGCTAACTTAGCTCGACTTGTATTGCATTTGAAGTCTCCATTGCTGACAATGATGTTTTTCTTTGTATGTGAAATTTGTAGAATGTTACTGCATTGCAGGTGGACAACGTTTACTAGAGAAGAGTAGGGGTATTGTTTCATTAGGCAAGGTTGCAGAACGAAGGAGGTAGAGATATCTCGTCGCAGGAGATAGGGTGGAGGGAAGTGTTTTGACACGGGAGACGCAGAGAAGACCAAAGATAAACTGCTACAGAGGGGCGTGTACGTGGAGAAGGCCATGAAAGTGAGTAGACGTCAAGGAAAGGTTTGTAGCTGAGCCCAGTGTACTGCTTGTGAGACGAAAAGCATTGTGGGACATTTGATGTATACTATCTTATGTATATGCAGCATTGTAGAGAGGGACAGTTACCTCACACCATCTTGAATTCCTGCACCTACGCGCAGATGTGCTCTCCCTGTCGCTTGTGGCTTTATGCCTCCGACCCTTCCTATGGTGAAGTAACATCTTAGGGAGGCTTCGTCTACTTTAACTTTTTCTTTTTTCTTTATCGTCCCCACTCGTGGCTTAGTTTAGGGATGCCACTTCAGTGTTAGAGATGGGATAGTTAGATTTAAATGCTGCATCAAGAAGAAGTGCCGATGCAAGGAGATCTGAGCTTCTATTTTCTCATCTCATGTATAATTATAATTGAGATTTTAGTTCTTCTTATGCTCCAGTGAGTGAACCTTTTCAGAAGAATCAGCTTCCTTTTGTTTCCTTTGTACTTCTATACCCCCATGCTGAGATGTGTGTATGTGCAACTATTTTTGAATGTGTAATAAACTGTCTAACCTTCACTTGTTTGTTCATTTGGGTTCTTGTCTAGCCGTTTGTGATACACTGAAATTCAGTTGGCTTATGACCTTTTCTTCCCACTACGCATTTACGCTGCTATAAAAAACCACCAGAAACCCAACATTGAACTGAACTGAGCAGGTGGGCCCAGGCACCTACATGTGGTTTACATCAAGTCTGTACAAGGTCTTGTTTTTCAGAAGCAAAATGGCATCCGCTTGAGTCGACTATGCACCAGTTCTTTCCTCCCCCTCCAAGTGAGACCAGTGTTTTAGAATTGAAGTTAAGCTCCCCTGATGACAGGACCATAGGCATTTATTTGAGTGGAGTAAGCTACCTCAAATGCTTGTACTGGGGGGTTAAAGTTTGTGACAAGGACTGCCCTCTTGCAGCTGCTTGCAGCCTTCGAGACGCATCGCCGATAACGAGTACCCAGCAGGTGGAGCCGAAATAGCCCAGGGGAAATCTCGGGGAGAAATGGTGCCAAAGCACGTGAAAGCAACAAGGACTCGGGGAGTGGTTATGGTTCCCAGAGCAGGAACACAGGAGTAAGCCATAAGAAACTAGTCTGGAACAAGGTGCAACTGTTATGAGACAGCTGCTGTCAGCATTATTTTTGTGAGATCACAGGCCATGGGGGGGGGGGACTGGCACTGCCAGAGAGTCTATTCCACAAATGCTCACCACCTAAGATTGACTTACCAAGCCATGCAGAGAGGACGCTAATATGGCTGATCCGGGTCTCCCCGAGGAGGAGGGGAGAGAAGAGCCACTGCATGCTGAAGTCACATGTACTGGTTAGGAGTCTGAGCCCTTGTGGATGATTTTGCTTCAAAGAACCACAGGCTCTCATGAAGGCCCAGCCGTACTGGAAATATTTGTTGCAGGTATTTTGGAGACATGTCCAAGGCTTCCCTTAAGGGGGCCCTCATCTGGCCCTTCACTAGAGAAACCCTCTTTAATTCATGAGCAATCTTCCCTCGCTTTCATTTTCTGGATCTCAGGTTAGCAGTCGCTTCCGGCATTACTTGCGGGTGGGGGGGGCGGAGGTTGTGCAGGGAGGGGGGGGGGGCGCACGGGAAGGGGTGGTAATTTTAAATATTAAAAAAACAGTAAACTTACCTTTGCTAGCCCGGTCCAGTCCCGTGTCGCCCTGCATCATCTCTGCTCCTCACAGAAAGCAGGCAGTCTCCCTCCTCTCTCCTAAGCCAATCACAATGCTGCAACAGCAGCATTGTTATTGGCTGGGACGCTGACCAAACAGGCGTCTATGGGGAGGCCATTTTCTCCATGTAGGCTATATGCAGACTACATGGAGAAAAGAGATATTGTGTATGACTTGTTTGGTCAGCCATGGGGCCGACCAAAGAGTCAGGGCCATTAGAGTGGGAAAGCCACTCCTCCCCTGCCGTGGAGCAGGACCGCCACCCGCCCCCCCCCCCAATCAAACCCTTCTGCTTTCTAGCCGTGCGAGAAGCAGAAACATATAATGGTATTTATAATACCATTTTATGTTTCTGCTTCTCGCACTGCGAGAAAGCAGTGGGGCGACGCTCCTCTGCCCACATGGAGGAACTGCCCCGCAGGTTAGTGAGATTGATATGAACATTATTCGCAGGGTTAATGCTAAAACTGGGTACTTGTCGGAGGAGGATGATGTTTAAGGTTCTATGGCTGTTGGAGCAGGCCAGATCTCTATGGAGGTTGATGATGACACCATGACAGGAGTTGGCTGCCTTTCCTTCTGGGGCAGTTTTGGTCTGTAAGAGGTGAAGGGCATCTGGGGTGCAAGGGAAGGGGGTATGAAGAGTATCATAGTGGTTCAATTGGGGTGTGGGCGGATTGAAAAATTAAATGCAAAATGAGAAGCAATATATATTTTAGTAAGCTGGCATTATTTAAGGAACGGAGATTAACACTGATGTCCACTAAATTGTGATTGGTGCTTTGTGGAGGTTTGGAAACCATGATTATGAGAAAACATTCAGTGTCTCTCTTTTCATCTTTTTCTATTTCTTCATATATTTCTCTATCTTTATCTTTCTTGCTTTCTTTTTTCACGTTTCAAGATATATATGTATATATATTTATTCACTGTAAAAAAACAGAGGTTTCAAGGACATTATAGTTAGTTGGACATTTCACTCCTACAAAACAAGTGAAATTCGGCCGTTATAATTAGTTCAGCTAACTATAACTCGTGCCCCAGCAATGCACTGCTGATGACGTCACATATTACATAATTCATGACATGGTCAGTGACATCACTGATGACATCTCAAATAACATCAAAAAAGAAGCTGTATAAAAAGGGTCTAGGCGAATATATTTACCGACCCTGGCATCTCCACACCCCCAACTCAATATATCAAAAACACAATAGGAAATGCCCGGTCTAAGAAGAAGTGTGTGCCCTGTACATGTACTCAAAAGATAACAGGAAACATACAGCAACCATTCGCATAACGCTTTATTGAGAAACTCCCATCAGCCCACCCTTCTGGCGGAGCATCATCATGTGGGAATAAGTAATGGATCCAAAGCAGCTATCCAAGCCATCAAGTGATGGTACTGCAATGGATACCAAAAGGTGTATTCTTCCCAAAGCGTTTCTCGAAACGTGGTGCAGATGATGTGCAGTGCATACGTGTAAGTGAAGTTAAAAATAACTACCAGGACAAAAAATAAGTTTAAGGAATATTGTCCAAGTGTCAAGATTAAAACAGCGCCTAATAGTGTAAGGTTATAACTATATAATGGCGCTGTGCAGGGAGGTCAACATGTTTAAGCCGAATGAAAGACACTGTCCGGCTTTCGTCAGGACCCTTAGGATGAAATCCTACTGCAAAGTATTTATAATGTGAAAATAATAGAAGATAAGATGATATAATGGTGATACAGTGTATTCAGAAGTTGATTACCATCCTACCAGGAACTTGGAGCCCCAATGTGCGCTGGTGGATTTAAATATGTTTTCTTTCCTAGAAGAAAAAAGAGAATACACAAAACAGGTTGCATGTACATATACCTGTGAACTAAAAAGACTGTACAGGGAGCACAACATCAGAGATGATCTCTTCTCTGCGACACAAAGAGTATATTACCTCTGTATATAAGTTTTATTGACAATTATTAATAATACGTCCATGAAGTTGACTTTATATAAAAAGAAATTAGTATACTCACCCAGCTTTTTGTGGTAGTATGCCTCACCTCACCTGGCAACCGCTCGGGATACTGAGGCCCGCTCTATTGTATAGATAAGGGATATGGACAAAGTAAACATGAAATGCCAACAAGCCCATAACTTATATTTTATCAATTTTTACAATATAAATACCTTGGTTGTTTGTTAGGATACCAATTTGATGACCAGCAAGGCTCACTGAGTGAGGCTGTACAATGATGCAGTGTAGTCTGTAAAACCATTCTGGGGTTGCGTTGGTAGACCCCAACCAAATGTATCATGTAATGTAATGTCATAAACTCGACTTACATAAAAGGAGTCTAATGCAAGATAAAAGATATAAAGACTCTAAGTTCATGTAAGTCAATCTCCCAAAATAAGTATAATGGGCTAGACACTCGTGGGAGACAAAGCTCGTAGGACAAAAAAACTCATAAAGAGAAAGACCAAGCAAACAGGACAGCAGAGACCCACCTATCCGTCGGTACCCCTCTCCGTCGTCCGAGAGGAAGGGGAGGTACCGGATAGGTGTGTTCCTCGGTCCTTGAATACTCTGGCTGATTGAATAATTGCCAGATAATTGGAACCTGATTATGACTGTTGCGTATCTGTATAGAAATACCACTACTCGATTGCGCATGCGCAGTCCTACCACTATGAATGGCGCATGCGCTACATAGTGAAAACTACTAACACCAAGTATCCACTTAGTAGGGACCGAAGGATGAGTTGTGCGCATGTGCTTAGCTAGATGGAAGATGTGCCTTAAAAGATACATCCGAGTGTGCGTTCTCGATCCGCACATGCGCTGATTTCAAAAAGAACACAGTGACGCGGCAGCATCATTGTTTGAGGTGTGAATGGACACCTGGCCCCAGGAGTCGTACCCGATATAGGATACAAAATAGTAGCCTCAAAAATAAATAAAAATAAAGGCCTGAGATATATATTGAATGTTAACAAAGTTTTAGAGGCGATCTATTATGTTTCAAAAAAACACACAGAAAAAGGATCGTAACTCGTTCTTGATATTCTGCTCAAAACCCTTCACATTATGATGGTTTAAAAACGGGGTTTGCAGCAGATTATTATCCATGTGCCTAAATTAACTCAAGGTTAAAGCAAAGTGAAAGATAGCAGGCTAAAGAGACATCTACAAGTGTAATAATTGGTACTGCCCCTATAATGAGACCCATGGTATTTCATCATTTAAACCCCTACTGTCACTTTTCAATTTGAAAATCCATCTTTGCTCCTTCACAAAAAGGAATCTAGAAACATCACTTATATGAGATGGAATAAACGGGCGTTCTAGAATCACCCACCGCAAATCTTCCACTTTATGTTTCAGAGTCAAGAAATGGTTAGTCAGGCAGGTGGATTGTTTGTGGCAACGTATGGGACTTTTGTGCTCGCTAATCCTGAGTTTGATCTTGCGGGTTGTATGACCAATGTACCTCAAGGAACAGGGACAAGTTATCATGTAGATAACTCTATCTGAGTTACAATTGGTATGCTGTTTGAGTACCCAAGGCTTTCCTGTCCCAAAGTCAACCATTTCTGTTTTGCAGGTCTGGGGGCAAACGCTACAAGACCCACAAGGGTAGTGTCCTCGGACAGTAGGTGATTCCATAGTGTGTTCGTATTGTCTTCTACTCGTCCTCTTGGTCTTGTGTGCACTAGACTGTCACGTAAGCTTGGTGCTTTCTTGAAAAAGAACAAGGGAGAAGGAATCCTAGCTTGTGCTATATTAAGGATACTCCAGTGCCTGCGTACTGTTTTTTGTAAGGACACTGAAGGTGCTCACAAAGGTGAGCCTGTCTAATGGTGCCTTCTCAATACGTTTATCCAAGAGGGCCTCCCGATTGTTATTGGAAACCCGTTTCCAAGCCTTCTTAACCAATTGTTTAGGATATTGCCGCTCTTGTAATTGGGTCGACAACATTTTTGCATGTTTATCAAAAAGTGGCTTTAGGGAGCAGTTTCTACGAACCCGTAACAACTGACCCACGGGAAGATTCTCAGGTAAAGACCTAGGATGGTGGCTGTTGAAAACAAGGAGCGAGTTTCTCGCCATGGGTTTCTTATAGAGTTCACATTTGAGTCCACCATCTTTTGGAAAGATGAGAATGTCTAGAAATGGTAGACTAACCCTACTGAACTCTACAGTAAATTTGAGGAAACTGTTCTGTTCATTAAGCCATGTATGGAACAGTTGGATCTCTGAAGCCGAGCCTCGCCACACCAGAAAGATGTCATCTATGTATCTCTTCCATAGCACCCCCTGATGGAAGAAGGGGTTGCTATGGTTGAGAACATGATTTTGCTCAAATAAATGAACATACAGGTTGGCGAGGCTCAGGGCAAAAATACACCCCATAGATGTCCCAGAGATCTGTAAAAAGATTTGATCCTCAAATTTGATTTTTTTTTCCATCATTGCCAATCTGGCACACTCCATGATGAAATTCACAGGAGTAATACTATCCAAATCTCGTGTATCTAGGAGTTGTCTGATGGCTTCCAGAGTCTCTTCTTGCGGAATGCAAGTGTATAGAGACTCTACGTCAAGGCTGACCAATAGGTCAGTCATGACGTTAAATTCCACTTCTGGGAGAAGACGAAGGACGTCAGCCGTGTCCTGCAGGTATGTAGGCATCTCTTTAACGAGAGGTCTCAGAAAGAAATCCACAAAGGTGGATAAGGGTTCCAGTAAGGAGCTGATACCTTAGATAATCGGACGTCCTGGTGGCGGTCTCGTGGCCTTGTGGATTTTCAGCAAACAATAAAAGCCAGGCATGACTGGGTTAGCTGTCACTAGAAATCTAGCTTCCTGGGGCGAGATCCACCCTTCTGCACTGCCTTCATCCACCAAGTTTTTTTTATCTCTGCAGAGAGCCTGGGGGTAAGATCACTGGATAACAACCGATAAGATCTTGTGTCAGTCAATTGTCTAAGGCACTCATCACGATAAGTGGCTGTGTCCATAATTTCCGTCGCTCCCCCTTTGTCTGCCGGTTTTATAGTGATCGATTGATCTTTTGACAAACTTATCAAAGCACTTCTTTCTCGAGATGAGAGATTTTGGAAGATTTGTTAATCGGTGTTATAAAGGGCCATGATGTCATGTGTAACAGCTTTTTAGAAGGTTGCCACCTGAGAGGGAACTTGATATATAAGAGGGGTAAAGGTAGATTTTGGGCGTAACCCCATATTAATCAGGCGGTCATCCTGGGTGGTGGTTTCTCCCTCTTTATTCTTGAAAAAGAAACGGAGGCGCACTTTTCTGAAAAACTTTTCAAGCTCACACCTGGTTTTGAAAGGGTCAACTATGTTCATGGGAACAAAGCCTAGTCCTTTCTCTAACACCTCATGTTCGGGACGTGTCAGGCTCCGTGAACTAAGATTAACTGTTAAGTTCCGGTCGTGCTCGTGCTGGTTGTCTGCTGGGTCACTCTCCTGCTCCGTGTGTTGGGGAATGTGGGATCTGCTGCCCAGTGGATTCTCTGTTGTCCTCTTCTCCTTCCGCGATTGCGGCCCCGGCTCTGACCCAAAAAAGACGGGTCTGAAAAGAAAAGAGAATGGTGCATCTGCTGTAAGAAAGGTTGTGGTTGATATCCCCAAGGCCCCGGTGGCCACCATTGTCCTTGGTTCTGACAGAAACCTTGCATTCCTCTTTTCTTATTAAATCTACACTGTTGACCGCTCCCTCTAGGTTGCATATTGCCTATATTTGAGGCATCATAATCACTAGAGCTAGAGTCAGATCCTGAAGAAGAATAATTGGACCCATAACGTCTAGTGACAGTTATGTGGCACCTGAGTATAACAACAAGGAGCGTGTTTGCAGAGTGGTGCAAAAAGGGGCATGGCCTCAGACCACCTCTCTGCAAAACAGCTCTGTGGTGCATATTGGAGGTACCTGGTGGGCTAGTTGGCCCCCAGGGACTCTCAGTATTCAAGAGAAATTAATTCCCCATCTAACAACGCGCCAGTAGGCGTGTTTGCAGAGGGGTGGAGAAAGGGGGCATGGCCTCCGGCAAGATGCTGTTTAAAAAAATGTACAATGGGGGCTGTGTGGCCCCCCTTATTTTAAATTTTTGAGCCCTGGGGACCCCATCTCCCAGGGCCTGACCCCTATTTATAATTTTACTTTTTTTAAATGGGAGGGGGCTTGCGTGGCCCCCCTCCCGAGGCCAATTTCGGCCCCGGGGACCCCACCCCCCAGGGCATGGCCAGACTTAAAAAAAAATGTTTATTTATTTATGTGGATGGGGGCCATGCGGCCACCCTCTCGGGCCACTTTTGGCCCGGGGACCCCATCCCCCAGGGCCCAGCCTCTGTGATTGGGACAGTGGTGGGGGCCCAAATGCCCCCAGGGTCCCGCTGGCTCCCCGCTACCTGTGGGAGCCAGCATTGCTTTTGAGCAAGGGGAGCTGCTGACATGCAGCTCCCCTTGCTCAAAAGTAATTCTGTTTTGCTTCATTGAAGCAAGAGCAGGTTTCCCTGCTCTTGCTTCAATGAAGCAAAGCAGAGTTTGCTATGTCAGGGCAGGAGCCGTGCTCCTGCCCTGTCATATCAAACAGCAATGTCCCAGGTGTGGGCACCCCGGGACATTCCAGGAGCCGGCCCTGGGGGGTGGCGGTCCCCAGGGCCATAGAGGGCTCCAGGACTGCGGCCCCCCTCCCTTCATTTTCAAAGCCTCAGGGAGGTGGTGGTCCCTGGGGCTTGGGTGTCCATAACGGACCACCCAATTTCAATATTTAGTGCCCCGGGGAGGTGGTGGTCCGCTGGGGTATGGGGGGCACGTGCGGTGCCCCACCCTAAATATTAAAAAGCCCAGAGGAGGTGGCAGTCCCTGGGGCTTCAGGGGGCTGCGTTCCGCCACACATAAATAAATAATGCCCCAGGAGGTGGTGGTCTCCGGTGCTGCAGGAACCCCGTGGGCCCCCTGCACATAATTTAGCATGCCCCGGGACCTGGACCACCTGGGGGCTTAAATTCAACGAACCGTGGGAGCCCGCGCTTCGTTTCTTTTTTATTTTCCTGGCCGGATTTGCGACCCCAGCGCAAATTCGTCCGGTTTAATAAAAAAACATGCTTTCTTTGGCCCTGGGGGTCCTTGCGGGACCCCCTGAGTAGGGGTCAGAGTGTTTCTACCCTGCCCTCTTTTTTTCCCAACTTTTTTTTACTTTTATTGTGACTCAGTTACCGAGTCACAAGATGGCTGCCAACACTTCATGGTTTGGAATGTTGGCAGCCAATCAGAGTGAAGCTCGTTCCCGGGAGGGTTCGCAAACCCTCCTAGTGCTCAGACATCGATATTTTTCTTTTTCTAATTTCTCTGGAACTACTGAACGGATTTACATCATTTAAGAAATTGCCTCTTTCTGACCCAAGACCTACCTTTGTGCCAAATTTGGTGTAATTTCGTTCAGCAGTTCGGGTGTAGCTTTGTCTAAAGTTTCCCATGCAAATTAACATGGGAAAACGCAGTCTGGGGCCCCCATTTTTCTCAGGCCCGCCCATACATACTGATGCACACATTCAGATAGTTTAGTCACTAACCCATGCATTTAGTAAGACACATTTTTTCACTCACTCATACAGTCAGTCACGCACCTACTAAATCCTTCATCCATACACTTATACATCCACTCATTCTTCAATATGTAAAACATATTTAAACTTTACAGAAACACACAGTCACTGGATGATGTCATCAGTGATGTGATCAGTGATGTCAAATGAGATGTCATCAGTGATGTCATCAGTGATGTCATTTGAGATGTCATCAGTGATGTCCTCAGTGATGTCACTGACCATGTCATGAATGATGTAACATGTGACATCATCAGCAGTGGATTGCGGGTGCGCGAAATATAGTTAGTACAACTAACTATATAGGAGCAATTTCAATGGTTTTTTAAATGCCAATTCCTAACTATATAAGGCCTGAAACCTATGGTTTTTTTAAGTGAGTTTGCAAGGTTTTTAAAATGCTAATTCCTAACTATATAAGGCCTGAAACCTATGGTTTTTAAAGTGAATTTGCAAGGTTTTTTAAATGCTAATTCCTAACTATATAAGTCCTGAAATCTATGGTTTTTTAAGTGAATTTGCAAGACTTTTTAAATGCTAATTCCTAACTATATAAGGCTTGAAACCTATGGTTTTTTCAGTGAATTTGCATGGTTTTTTAAATGCTAATTCCTAACTATATCAGGCGTGAAACCTATATTTTTTTTCAATAAATTTCAAAGGTTTTGTAAATGCTAATTCTATTAGCGGATAACGTTTATATATGTTATTATCCTTCTGGGACCACCTGAGCAGCCATATTGTTTTTCAGGAGAAGTGAGGCACCAGAGAGCACAAAATAAGAGTGAAAAACATGAAAAGGTGGCAGGGTTGAGACCCCCTGACCCCCTAGCCTTTCTCAGGGGGTCCCAGAAGGACCACCAAGTGCAAAAAATGTTTTATTTGTTTTTTAAATCGCGGGGTACGCGCACGGTATGCGTACCCTACGCGTACGGAGCGCATATCCTGTAATTTTTTGTTTTTTTGCCCTTGGGGGTCCTTTTGGGACCCCCTGAGAAGGGCTAGACGGTTGGGGGGTCTCTACCCTGCCCCCTTTTCGTGTTTTCCACTCTTGTTTTGGGCTCTCTTGTGCCTCAGTTCTCCTGAAAAACAAGATGGTGGCCAACACTTCCTGGTTTGGACAGTTTGGAATGTTGACAGTCGACTGCCAGCCAATCAGAAACTTGCTCGCGCACGTAAGGGTACGCGCACGTACGTGTACGGTACGTAATACATACAGCAGAAAGTTATGAATACAGTGACAGCGTGGCCTTAACAATTAGGCAGAAAGAGGTTCAGAATGCAATTAAAGCTCTTCTGGACAGGCATAGGCAGTTGTTTAATACCACAGAGGCTATTGCCAATGTGTTTGTAGAATAATATCAGGCACTTAATGAGGAGGATCTGGCCCCTCCAATGGGCATGATTAAACAGTATTTGAAACAAACTAACATTGCAACACTAGATGAGGATGTACTGGCAGCTCTAAATGCTTCGCTTTCATTGGAGGATCTGAAAGGCCGCGGGACTGATAGGATCCCTTTAGAGATTTCCTGTATATTCTAGTATGTTATTTTGGGGCATTTGGTTACAACATTCTTGGATGACCAACGGGAACTTCCTCCCCCAGCCTATTGTCAGCCCCTAATATTGTAGTTTTCCTGAAAAAAGTGAAGCTTCCATTGAATCATGGCTCTTACAGACTGATCTAGCTTATTAATAGTGATGCTAAAAATGTATTCCGAGAATCTTGCAATGCTTTTACGTTGAGTTTCCCTGTGGCAGCATGGCTTTGTTTCAGGTCAAAGTATGACGGATCACATTAGGCGGGGTATTACACTATTTGAAATAGCCGAGGTAAGGCAGACTCCTATGGCTATGATCCTACTCGATGCAGAAAAGACATTTGATCGAGTCGCCTGGATGTACCTTTGGGAGCTCCTTGACAGGTTGGCACTGGCTTCAAACCCACCATACGGCTGATGTATAGTAGCCCTATGACTAAACTGCTAATGATGGTAATAGAGACTGAGGCTATTGCAGTAACTATAGGGACAAGGCAGGTTTTCCCCTGCTCTTCTCTTTTGTTCAAACTTTATATTGATCCCCTGTTGCAAAGGCTTGTAAAAAGTACATTGATTGACCCTTTGGTGGCAAATAGCTTTACCATCAATATATTGGCTTGTGCAGACAAAATTGGAGTCATCTCCAAGGACCCTGAATGAACTATATGGAGGTAGAAATGGGGGCTGCAAGATTTGGCAAATTCTCTCTGGTAATTACTTAAACAATGGTAAGACTCAAATCGTATGCAAAGACGAAGTTAGTCTGTAAGTTACCATCATGGCCAAGGAAGGAAATATAATTCAATTAAATGGTAATCTATACGAAATGTAAGGTAGATCTGGCATGGATACATAAACTGCAATTTACAATAGTCAGGTGGTGTAATGTCATTAAAAGGTTGATATTACAAAAGGTTTCAAATCTGTTCAGGGCATTTGCTTTAGCGATAGGGCAAGCATGGTTTAAGAAGCTTTCTCCTATCTACAATAACTTTATCTGGGAACATATATATGGGCAAGAAGAGCTCTGAAATATTTAGTGTTGCCATTAAATAGGGGGGTTGGGCAGTGCCATATTTCAAATATTACTGTTGAGCATACATGCTTCTACACATGGACGTTGTTATTACTGGCTGGTGTGGTAAAGTTCTTAGCTTGTAGGGACTGCCAACCTTATATGAATTAACTTTGGGTAAAGAAGCCAGAGGTTGCTTTCTAAATTTTTAAAACCAAGCTATTAAAAAAAAGTCAGATTTAAGATTTTGAAGGCAGCAAGTAAAATCTGGACCAGGTTGAATGGTAAACTGGGCATGACCTGATATAGATATTATACTCCGCTCTGGCATTCCCCACTTTTTTCAAATGTGTTAATTATACATACTGTACTACCTGGGAGCAAGTATGTATATGGAGAACAGGGAATATCTTTCTTTCTGAATAAATGTGCTCCTTTGCGGACTTGCAGCGGAAATATTGTTTGCCTAACCATAGTTTTTAAATATCTGTAAATGAGGGATTTCTCTATAAGCTTGATAAGAGCAAATATTCATTGTAGTAGGTTGCGATTGTTTAGTCCCTGACTGGGGGTCGTTAAAATCAGAACAATATGCAACATGCTGTCTGACCTTGATAGAGATAACTTTAACTTGCGATTGGAGAACTGGTCCAGAAGACTAGATATTAATCTGTGTAATATATTATCCCAGCAGTTATTGAATTTAGGCCGGGAGATATTGCTATCTGTGGGGCAGATGAGTCAACATTATAAGATGATATAACATTTATATTATACCTCTGTGAAGCTTTGTAGTTCAGGAAAAAGATCTGATTCTAACTGTCCATGTTGTGGAGTCAGCCTATCGACATTGTCCATCTGTTCTACATCTGTACAAAGTTATTGACGTTTAAGAACAGGGTCAGTGACTTTTTGAGCGCCAGTCTAAATAACCAGATTCTCATCACACCACAGCTAGTGATGTTAGGGATAGACACACAATATATTAAAGATAAGTGCAAGCTGTATCTAATTTTTGATGCCATGGCAGTAGCATGCATTTGCATTACTGCAGCATAGTTAAATCCAGAATCCCTCTCCTATTATCAATGGTTATCTAGACTATTGCCAACGTATTATCTTGAAAGAAGTTTGTATCAATGTAAAGGCAAAAGAGCAGGGACTAGGGGAGACAGGGTATGGAAGGCAGTGGCAAATTGATAATGACACAATGAAGTCTTGAATACACCTTAATCTTACTCCAGGTCATTTTCTCAATACAGTGAACTGTTTACATTGAAGTCTTATGTGTGGCAGGATGTTATGGTGCAGAAGGATTGCTGGTTATATTAATATATTAATCATGGTATTTTTTTATGAGTTCCTTCTTACCGTTATCTTTTCTTTTTTTTGTTGTCATTTATTAATTAAATTTAAGGGTGTATGACTTTTGGCTTAAAAATTTAGTATGCATGTATTTAATAATTGCAGCTTTTTCATTGGTATGCTTTCCTCCTCAATAAAGATAACAATAAAAACGTCTGTACAAGGTCTCTTGCATGTGTGTGAGAAGTAAATTGAAAATGTGGGAAAAGTTGTAAAAAGAACACTTCATAGTGATACAAACCACAGTGTACAACACTACTCTCTGGCAACAACCCAACAGTCATAAACTTTGGTGCTATTTTCCCAGATGCATTCTACCACCTCTGTAGTGCACAAAGAAAGGACTCTGGTAAATAAAGTTGAATGATTGTCTTCGCTTCGTGCACATCTATCAATCATATATTCAATCTGGGTATTAATAGTAGGCCACAAAAATGTTCTCTTAACCTACACTTAGAAAGAGTGAGTCATGCATCACCTTCATATACTCACTAACTATCTCTGAAATACTCCAGAGGGCACAACGTTTCCCTTCTCAACAGTATTCGTTGCTCTGCCTTCCTCACTTTAATATCAATCAATCTTTAACATCATCAATCTTTAACATCATGAATAAAACTTGATTCGGCTTTAAGGTTAAAACCATAAAAGTCATACGGCCTATGTTATACCATAAAATAGAATACAAATTGACGAGTCTTATAAAATCCAGGTAAACTAAACACATGTAAAAAACATAAGTTACAATACAGATATTATTATTAATGTATCCTTTGTCTGATGGCGAACCATAGAAAATTTAGAGTGTACAAAATGGTATCACTAGAAAGAAGTTGTAAGAAAAGAAAAGCTGGTATCACCCTACTAAAGCCCTTTTTTTTAAGATAGGGATTATAAACAACCTTCTGGGAACAACATGAAAAGTGGAGAACATTAAAAAGTGCATCATGTCCTGAGGAGATTCTAAATCGCAGCCACAGGGGATGAGGCACTGACCTCTGTGAGAACCATCAGGGTATGCCAATTAGTAGTGGAAAAGGTCGAGCCGGAACCTCATCAGAAGAAAACGATTGTGTATGCTTTTCAGCCCTTAAAGATAAGGCTCCGTCATAGGTACGGTTTTCAGTACGACGTACTTGAGCACACTGAGCTTAGACAGCTCATTTCCTTCTCTATCACTATGTCGCATTTTAAAAAAAGACTCCTTGGCCCAAATGAGGTCCCTTTCACCAATTCCCTCAGGATTCGTAAAGAGATCAGCTTTTCCTAGTCTAGCAAGTTCTACATTTATATACTGGAGCCATCGAATACGTGAAAAGTGATCAAGAGAAAGACAGTCCCCTAGGACGTCTTTGCTAAGTTTGCTCTCTTGCTTGGCCCCTATTTAAAACCAAAAAGCCAGAGGTCGAAAAGCCAAGTCATCAGAGAGATAAGGCATCCCCAATTCCTCATGCACAACATAAGATGGGGTACCTTGCGGGACAGATAGAGCTCTTCGCAAAAATTAGTTTTCGGAGCTCTGCAGGGTCCCAAGCGCAGTGTGGCCCCATATCTCGCCTTCATAACTGACCTTTGAAATACATTTCGCTTGGTAGATCTTCAGCATGGCCCCTACTGGCTTCCCTTCCACCCTGCCAGCAAATTTAAAAACAGCAGCTGAAGATTTCACTAGCTCACTTTCTTTCGGTTAAGCAGGGGGCTCCAGCTCAGTAAGTTGTCAAACACTACTCCCAGATAGGAGAAAACATTTGTCTTAGGTATTAAATAACGCCCTAGTTTAAATGTGGGCAGCTTAGCCTTAGCCTTTCCAGGGCCCACCTGCATAATATATGATTTAACATGGTTCACTGACTGGTCCAGCTCCTCCATAAAAGAGGCAAAACAGTTTCAGAGAAGTTATAATCCCCTTGCACTCCTCTCCAGGAGGACTGCGTTGTCCACATATAAGAGAACTGGCAGGCTTTGCTTGCCTACCTGAGGAATGTCAGCTCTGGTTACTGGAAGGGCCTTTTCTAGGGAGTTGATGTATAAATTGAAAAGGAAGGGTGCGAGAATGCACCCCTGAAGCACCCCCTCCTGATGTTAAACTGACGGAACTCTTTCAGGTCCTTAGAATAGCGAACAACCGCCCTAGAATCTCAGTGAAGTTCCCTCAAGAACCAAATGCTGCTTTTATCAATGCCAAGGGACACCATCAACTGTCATAACTTGGACCTGTTCACACAGTCAAAGGCTGAGGACAGGTCCATGAAGGCTAAATATATCGGACATGAACGAGCCACAGAATACTTGTTCAGAACAAGATATAAGTTCAAACACTGCTCTACAGTAGACCGGCAAGGGCGGAAACCATATTGTATTTCAGATTAGAAGTTGCTTTTGTCCGCCCAAGTTAACAACCTGTTAAGAATCATACGACCTACCACCTTCACCACAGAATCTAGGAGAGAAATGGACCTGTAACATAAGGTACTGTTGCAGTCGCCCTTTATAAATACAGGCACAATAGTCGATAAAGCCCAGGAAACCCGCACAGCAGCATTAATAACAGCTGTAAGGACAGGCACTCAAAAGTCTATATGGGCAATATAAAGGTCAGGAGGAATTTCATCTGACCCTGAGGCCTTTCTTTTGGTTAGACCTAATATTCCAGCTCTTCATTCTTGGGTGGCAGTACGAGATCCACCTTACCTTTCACACTTTCCTGCCCTACAGATCACGGGGATTTAGGTTGGAAAATACACTCAAAGTGGTGGACCCAATCATCCTCCGTGATGTGGGCGTCCAGTGATATGTCGTTCTCTTCTGAAAAAAATTGGCTATTAATGATGGTCCAAAACTTAGAGCTACTGCGCAGTGTGCTTGCCTCCACTAGATCAGACCAGGCCTCCTCCTTTAGCAAGGATTTACGATTTGCCAGTGCAGCCTTATATGCTTTACGCAGCCCCTTTACCACCACCACGTCTCGGGCCTGTAGCTTAAGGCCTGTCTCAGCTTCCTAGAAGTAAAGTAAAAAAGTTTCCCTTGGCAAGATTACTAGCTAATCAGGCCCAAATGTTAATATTGGACATTCACGTTGGACAAGTATGACAAAACATATATGTATAAAAATTATACCAAATTTATTGTTATGTTAAAAACATAAAAAATACATAATAAAAACAATTTCACATTCTATAGGTATGTGCTACTAAAATTATCACAGTTCTAAGTCACACAAGAGTTATAAACATAAGATACCAATCTTAAAAAAAGACAATGCCATGCAGTTAATCAATTATAAAAACACAACGAGGGGGAGAGACAAACAAAAGACAATATAATTTGTCATTAAGACTTAGCACATCGAGTATCCAAAGTTCAAACACCCAATCCTGGACACATTTGATTCTTGCGGTATACAGGAATAGCTTGCTTACTCGATTGTGCAATTTTTGTGGGGTGGACACGTTTCGATGGCTTTTATTTCAATTTTATGCCATCTTTTTCAAGACTGTTTTTATGGTCTCTCTTAGTGAACGGCAAGGATTTACGATTTGCCAGTGCAGCCTTATATGCTTTACGCAGCCCCTTTACCACCACCACGTCTCGGGCCTGTAGTTTAAGGCCTGTCTCAGCTTCCTAGAAGCCTGGGAACAAACTTAGTCGAACCATCTTGGGCCTAGTGGCTCACGGCCCCCGTCCGGGGCTTGTAAGAACCTCCGTATGACAATGGACATGTTTCTAAAAGCACCCAGGATGTCAGGAGCACTAGCCTCACCATCAAGACAGGTGGCAAACTCCCTGCTACAATGTGTTACAAGAGATTTGTGAAAGGACTCAGGTGCTATACGTCCCCATATTAAACTCTTCCCTGCCTCTGCCACTTTGAGTGGGATACCCCCCACCTTAGTATGTCTATGTACTCGAGCCCATCCTGTTGCTAAACAAATGGGATTGTGATCACTTAATTCAATTGACTGAACAAGGAAATAAGTGACCAGAGAAAATAAAGGAGTGGATACAAAAGAGAAGTTTATAAAGATCTCACAACCTCTACAGATGAAGGTGGGAGTAATATCTGTTTTACCCGGAGGCAACTTGTTCATGACAGATGTTAAATCAAGTTCAAGTAGGATTAAGTTAAGCTTGGTGCCCTCAGGGTTAAGTTCCATGTGCAGACCAGATTGTCGGGCAAAGCCCATGGCTTCCACTCCTCCTTGTCTAATATCCCCACACATATGGATGTTGAAGTCCCCAGTTAAGAAAATATGATGACAGGTCAGTCCTTTCAAGATACCACCCCGTAACATTGACCCAACTGCTTTATATTACCCTACCCCTCGTGTGTTACTCCTGTGTTGTAAAAATGTATCGAGAGAAGTCAACTCTTGATGCTAGTCAGCAGCATTCCGTGTACATTGGGTAAAAAATTGAGTTACTGAGATGTCAAGGATAGCCAGCGAGATGAAGGTGGCAAGTCCCCCCTTGGCTTTACCTTTTGTGGACGGTGTTGCTGGGACAGAGTTTTATAGCCATCCAGGTGGAAGTTATTCTCAATTGCCCAGGTTTCATGTAGACATATCATGTCAAAGCTTTTCACAAGGGCCAGCCATCCTGGATTATCGATCTTACTTGCAAGCCCCGCAATGTTCCAGGAAAGAAATGTGCACCTCCGTACTCACTCTGGTCTTGTTCTGAGGGTACGATGATTCCCTGAGGGGCAGGGACCATGTGGTACAAAGGATTCACGCGGCGTCAGTCACAATCCTCCAGCGTGCTCAAAGGGGCAAACCTGTTTGCAGTGCTTACCCCCACAGTCCCTCCTATGGGGCCCTGTAGGCCGCTCTCGTTGGGCTCCAGGATGAAAAAATCTGGTTCGGTAAAAATAGCCCATTGGTAATGCCAGGATAGCAGAATTCTAGAACCTATACTCAGACTGTATTACTGAAGTAAGGATATGACCAACAATGGTAGTGTTGTTAAAGTTAACAATGATACAATCCCCCTGCCAAGATTTATTTGAGCTACCAACCCACTGTGTCTGACGCAACATGAGAATCCCTTGGATCAATGGCAGTGTTGGAATTGAACCAGTGCACCACCTTCTTCTTTAACTGAAAAAAGTCTTCATTGTCCCCGGATTTGAGGCGGGGTACTTTGGCCAGCACTACAACAAGCGGTGTGGATTCGGGCGGAAGGTGAACAGAGCCTACGTTAATGGAGGATGGTAAGACATCAGGCCCACCTCTCCCATTGTCAGGATGATGCAAACCACGTACAATAACTCTCTGGGGTTGGCGAGGCTGAAGATAGGCTAGATTCAGGGAGTCCCCTCCCCCCTTGAGTGGTTGAACAAGCCTGAGGCTCATGCGTGGTCCTAGTGAGTGTTGTTGAGGAAGCTTTTTCAAGGTTTTGGGCTGGTATGCATCAATTGGCACCACTGGGTCTCCAACCCACATGCCACTACCACTGGGACTGGGAGTAGCGGACAAAGTCGTGGGACCACATTTCTTGCTACGTTTTCAGGGTCCCCCTACCACGGGGGCTCCCTCTTTGCACCTCTTACCCTTAAGTCAATCCCGGGAAGCTTGTCCAAGCCTGACCCAGGAACTGAAGCTGGAGCTAAGGTGGGCACACTGCGCCGAGCAATGGCTATCGGGGAGAGGGGAACAATGCCACCCACCTGGGATAGTGACAGATCTGTCCAATCCTCTGGCGGCGACTGTGACCCGGTAGGGGAGCCAACATGTGGGATTGTCTGGGTTAACATGGTTGTTAGTGTGGGACGATGAGAAATTGAATGAGATAAACGTCTGGCAACCAACTCGATCTTCTTGTCCAGGACCTCTGCTGCACACTGCAGGAAAGCGTCCATAATGCAACCACTAGATGTAGGCTGTTTACTTATGGGTCCGGCCACTACCCTGCACCTCCCCATGGATATAACGTTTGGCCCTATAAGAGCGGAGCCACAGTGCCACAATGCCGTAGATTGTGAGTCCTCCAAGGGCAATTGCACCAACTTGGTCCCCAGTCCCCGGCCACCCCTGAAGCCCCCTGCGACGGTCTACCTCAGCTCTGGGCTCTGGACTTCCAAACCACTCTTCCTGAGTCCCGGTGTGCCTGGCCCGGCGGTTCTCCCACCTCTGCTGGAACGGTCCACTGCACAATGCACAGTACTCTGCTCCCTGCTTCAATAAAGGGGTTGACGGCGGCTGTGATGGCGATTAGAAGCAGGATGATGTGGGTGATGATGATGGCGGTATAACACGGAGCATGGCTCAAATGCCACCCTCGTTCCACTTACCGTTCTGCTTCCCTGCTGCACCCACGCTCTCAAGGGACGACCTGATCCTAAACAAGTCAGCCGATTGGCAGGATGGGGACAAGCGGGCTCAGACGGGAGCCGCAACCACCACCGCTACCGGCTGCAACTCGCGGTCCGCAGTCTGCCAAACTCGTGCTCGCTTCCGGTTCCCAACAATTAATTGTACATTGTACTCAATATTTTTCTTAGACAACCATGCACCTACAAGCACAATCTGTCCCTCAGCAATTCACTGTCCTCTGTCCTCACCACAATATCTTTCCCACTTGTCTTTGGATGCCACTTCAGCCCCAACGCCCTGTAGCAGCCGGTACTGTGCTAGTGCACAGCCTCCACCCTCCTTACACGCGTCTGTTTACCAGAGACATCTCTGCCAAAGGAAGCCTCCACAAATATTCGCCATCACAGTCATCATCTCTGGAATGCATTCGTACCTGTATCCGAATTTATGTATTTATTCAGCCGAGCTTGCTCACTTTGCCTCGTTGTACTAGCTTCTTCCACTTCTAGAATAGGATCAAGCATCTTGTGACCAGTTTGCAATGTGATTTCGTGCTTTGCTTCCGTCACCCAGAGTGTAAGATATTCCAAAGGCAGAGAAGAGGCTCAATGTTCCTTTTCGTAACAGAGTTGTTTAATTCTGAAGAAGAAAAAGGAAGAAGCAAAATCCAGCACTGTGCTGGGTTCACCCCTCCCCTGTGCAATTATTGTTCTTTTTAAAAACCGAAAGCATCAATTGGAATATAACATTCGATAAAAAGAGTTCAAGAGGCTAATTATTATTGCTGATTTCTCAATTACTGACTCTCCCTGCTGACCCTAATATCTCTTGCAAGGGTTTGACTTTGTCAGACGCATTTGCTACAAATGTTGCATAATATTCTGCAAGCCTGAAAATAAGTTAAACTAATTAAAAATATTCATCACTCCCTGAAGGTTGGCCTTACAAACAGCCAGCACTGGATTCTCACCACATTGGTATAGCTACCTTTAGAGTTCCTGCTGATGAGCTCAAACAAAAACTGAAGAAGCTTTCCATGAGACACCGATTGCCCTGGCTTGCTCTTCCCACCTAAACAACATAGGTTCCTCTACCTTTTTTCCTTACATGCCTCTTAACATCTTGTCCCCCTTTCTGCTGGAATCACCTTCATGAACATCCCTAGAAATGATGGTGTGAAACTGAGCTCATCAAACCCTTCACACCCACACCACCTATCACGCCCATTTCCACAATGAAAGTGGGAGATTTGGAAGAACTGTTATTTCCTTCTGCACTCTCTGACAAACTCATTTGTTTTCTCATTCCCACGTCCAACAAACAACACTTCACCCTTGCATTCCAACCCACAGACGGTGGTAAAATGGTCCTTATAACTACAATACTGTTTGTTGCCTTTGTGTGCCTTGCACCCACACAAACGGCAATTGATTTATTGAAGCACCACATGTTTTGATAGATTGATAGGTTCAATAGTTGTCACACTAGGAGGCATTTCATTCTGCATCAACATTTCCATCCCAGTTTACTTCTAGAGAAACAAAAATCTCCATTTCAAAGATCCACACTCTCTACACTCATGAAATTCTGTCCATTTCATCATATGGTAGAGTTCTTACACATTATTGGTATGGAATCCCCATTGAAGCCCTGTTATGGTATATGCTTAAAATACATTTAATTTTCGAATAATGAATGAGATATCCCATCTCCACAGAAAGGTCAGAATTTAGCATATTCTGCTTATTGGAGATACGTTCAGTTTCAATTAAATGTTTCCATGTGTCTTTCAACCCCACTATGTCCCTCCCTCATATCAGATGAGTTAGATGTGCTCTTTCAGTCTGCGTATGTAAATGAATCGACAGTAACTGACTTGCTCTTTGACCTTCTGTTCTCCCCGTTTCATTATCACAATCAGATGAATTGATGTTTTACTTGTCATATAATCTATGTGTTCCCTGGCAATGAATCATCCTCTGAATGATCCGTTGAAACAGAATAAACATGCATTCTTTTCATAAGGGGTTATTAGTTAACTGCTGCTGGCGGTCTGCGTCCTCGAGTGTTCCTTTATATATGAAACAGAAGGGAGAAAAATATATTGTTGCATTCATAAATTAATATAGCACATTCAAATCATGCATTTTTCTTTGCTTCCAGAACTACAATATTAAATCTAAGCTGCTCTAGGATACGATTCTCAAGCAGGAAAAGGAAACAAGATAATATAAATATTTGTCAAATACCATTTAAATACTTTTTCTAATCTACAAAAAAGTATATATTCACTATTTCTAAATTATTGAAATAAATCTATTGCAACTTTAAAGTTTTGCATGTCCACACGTGTGCGTGCGCACACGCACACATATTATCCCACTCTTTTGCAAATCTTGGAAAGCAAAAATTTACAAAATAACCACCCCAATAAATAAAAGGTTACATCGCCAGAGATGGGACTATTACATACTAAAATGGGACAGGAAATTGTCACGTGCACTGGTGGAGTGATAACTCACTAAAATCCCCAGCAATACTTTAACTGTTGCCCCACCAGCCTCCAACTTGTAATCACGTGATGCAGAGTAGTCTTGCATTGCACAATGCTTGTTTGGGTCTTCACTCTTATTTGCCAGGTATTACTGCCCTGCATCTCTCAGGACCCAATCCGTGGTGTGTCTATTTCTGCTATAGACCTGAAATAACTTTATTTCCTGCCCTCACTTATGGCACCACGTACCCATTTTTATTGCAGAGCTGCCTTTGGCTATGCGCATTGCTTGGAGCTTCCCTCTTCATAGTGTTCCCATTTATACATGATTTGGCAATCCTATGAACTTTCTGCCATTACCTTTTTCATGGGTAGCTGTTTCAATAGAGTGGTAATCCCATTGGTCTTAGTCTCATAATGGTGTGTTTCACCTTCCTAGTACAAATCAACATTTCTGTTTGACTTTAATTTTTTACATTTCCCTATATAGAAATGTTCTAGCATTTTGCTACCTCAAGGTAAGGAATTTATTTCCTGCTCTATTTTTTTTAGCAGGCCTCTCTGTAAGGATTTAATTTATTTTACCTTGTTTGGCTTATTTCTGGGTTTGACCTCGCCACAGTTTTTAACTTCCGAGTCCTAATGAGGACCCCATTCAAATTATTTGTCCACTAAGGAAGTGAAACGTTAACTTACTCACTGTCTGACTATCCTAAATTTAACTTAATAAATATGTGTTTTGGAATGCCCTTAAAAGATTTGAGGCCTTCTTCGGAAATCAAGTGATGCAGGCACCCTATGCCTGCCACAGACCAACCTCCCAAAAAAACGGTAATATTCCAGTCTCTTTTCATCACTGAGTTATTCTGGCCAAATTCTGGAAAAGAAAACCTGGATAGATACATTGTTTTTTTTTTTTTAAACTTTATTGTGCATTTAAATACGGTTACACACACGGGTCTACAACCACATGGGCCGGCCGCTAGCAAAAGTAGAAGCAATCAGTGTTTACCACAGTTCCGTCGGCGACATCCCAGAGGTCCGGCAGCAATACAGGATAAGATTCGTAGCAACAGAGGATGAAACCAAGATATAATAGTATTTTGTTTTTTTATAAAAAGAACAAAGAAAAGAAAACAAACAAGTCTCAGGGCCCAAGACATTGTATATGAAGTTGTGCTCGTACGGGGGGGACCCTCAAATGCAAGATGAACAAATTAGTAGGTGGTGGAGGTGGTCAGGGGGGGGTCAGTGGGAAAGTCAGAAATTAGGGACAAAAGTAGACTAAACATGGAATGTCGGATCAGGGGGAAAAGGAGGTGTCTGAATTGTCCTCGAACGGGGGTGTACATATGTTCCCTCGATAGGTGTTCCACTGGCTCCAGATTCCAGTCCACGCCCCAGGCTTGCCCGTAGCCAAATACACAGTCTTCTCTCTAAACATACACCAATCCATATTCTCCTTCCACACTGACATGGTGGGCGGCCGTCGGGAACCCCACAACTGCGCAATGTCTCTCTTTGCGATCATGTTCCCAAGGGTCGCCCACCGAGTCTGGGCGACGTTGTAATCATTCGGCTCCCACACATTCAACAGATATCGCCGGGCCTCAGGCAGCAGAGCAACCCCGGTGACACACTCCATCACAGCATGCACTCGATTCCAAAACGCGGCCACCTCTAGGCATTCCCAGATGATGTGGAGGAAAGTAGAACTCAATCCACAGCCACGCTTACATAACCCATCCGCAGAAAAACCCATGGAGAACAGCCGAGGACCGTTGACATACACATGATGAAGAATCTTAAGCTGGACGAGACGGAGACGGGCGGGAATGGCCACCTCCTTAGGGGAAGACAATGCAGACTGCCAGTCTTCATCATCCAGTTCCAGCCCGTCCCCGGTCCAGGCCTCCCTGAGACGCACAAGGAGATCTGCCCGATTGTTGATCAACTTCTTATATATTAGTGAAATCGTACTATCCGGCAGATGACCATCAAGTACACGGTCTTCCAGCGGGGAGGACTCAGGAATATTGGCATCGGAGGCGAAGACCGAGGTCAAGGCATGACGAACCTGTGCATATCTAAAAAACTCCCTTTCACTCAGCTCATATTCATTCTGTAATGTCTCAAAAGTCTTAACAGCACCCTTGGCCCAAAGGTCACCCATTTTGCTAATACCAATCATATCCCATTTCTCAAAACCTTTCGTTGTCCAGAGGCATCCCAATCTCTCCGACGCATACAAAGGAGTCGCGCGTGTCAATCGATCCTTCCAACCCAGGGCAGCATTTGCATCACACCAGACTCGCACGGCAATCTTAGTGGGTCCTGTTAGATTTCTCCCTGCTACTTAGAGTAGAGCACCCTGCTGTAATTCCCACCCGGCAACTGATATTTGTCCATCTCAAATGCCGAGTTTGGGCTGGGTGCATACATTGCGTGATTAATCGCGCTCAACTGAGAGGCCCAATAGTACCGCCTGATATCTGGGAACGCCAAACCCCTGTCAAACCAGGGGAGGGTTAGCTTAGCGAGAGCGATTCTTGCACGTCCGTCCCAGATAAGCCGCCTCCGTAAGCTTTCCACCTCCCGGAAGTAGCTTGCCGGTATGATGTCGAGTGAATTCTGGAGGGCGTACAGAAAACGCTGCAGGGACATCATTTTAAAGAGCGCGGCACGACCGAGCGGCGACAGTGGCAATCTACGCCAACGAACAACGTCAAGCTTCAACCTCTGGAGAGGGGGGAGCAAATTGCGCTCATAGCGAGCAACAGGGTCCAATGATATAAAAATCCCCAAGTATTTGAATCCGGCAGCGAAACCTGGATGGGAAATCTTCGCGGCAAGGGGGGAAGACCACCCAAAATGACATAGACACAGGATTTAGTCCAATTGATAACTAGACCTGAGTTCTTGCCAAACGAGGTGAGAACATCGAACAAGACGTGAAGCGATTTTCGGGGGGAGGTAAGGTATAATAGGATATCGTCAGCATAAAGCGAGATCCGGTCTTCAAAATCGGGAGTCCACTGAATACCCTTTATCGAAGGCTCCCATCGGAGCCAGGCTGCGAGGGGCTCTAAGGCAAGCGCAAAAAGCAGGGGAGACAACGGGCACCCCTGTCTCGTACCCCTTCCACGAGTGGAGGAATTGGATACTCGGCCATTAACGACCACCTGAGCCAGCGGTTCCTTGTATAGAAGTTTCACCCACTCGATAAACTCCAAACCGAAACCAAATTTCGCGAGGGCGGCCCAGAGATAAGGCCATTCTATAGTATCAAAGGCCATCGTGGCATCCAAGGAAGCCAAGATGGCAGGCTCTTGAAGAGACCCCGCCCTCGCGAGAACACCATTCAAACGCCGCAAGTTGAGTGCGGTGTTACGATACGGGATAAAACCAGATTGGTCCGGATGGATCAGGTCACCAATCACCGTAATCAACCGATTAGCCAGAACTTTAGCTAGGACTTTAGGTTCAGCGTTCAACAGGGAGATGGGCCTGTACGAGGAGCAGCGATCCCGAGGCTTAGGAAATTACCACAATTGTAGTTAAACGCTGATCACAAGGGAGGGCGCCAAGGTCTCGTGACTCCAGGAACATATCTCGGAGATACGGTGCGACTTTATCGGGGCGTAATTTGTATAATTCGATGGGTAGACCGTTTGGGCCCATGGCCTTGCCTGAGCGAACGGAACGAATAGCGATCGCAATCTCATCCACAGACAATGGAGCATCCATTAGGTCTCGGTCCACCTCCGATAGGCATGGCAGCGCAATATCGCGTAGCAACAAATGAGAGTCTTCCACATCTCTATCAGACAGCGGGGAATACACTGTACGAAAGTAGTCCGCAAAACACTCCACAATCTCTCTTGGATCAGTCACACACTCTCCATTCAAATTCTGAATCACGGGGACCACACGATTCGCCCTTTCTTTCTTATCAAGCCACGCAATCAATTTACCCGCCTTGTCTCCAACATCGTACAATCTGCCCTGTTGCTCCCTGTTCATTGTTTTGGCAGCATCCGTGACAAGGGACCTATAGTCCAGCTGCTTCAAACCAAGGGCGTGGAGTCTATCATGGGTAACGCCTAATTCTAAGTCATTCTCCAGTTCGACTATTTCTGCCTGAAGACGCACAACCTCTTGATTCTTAGTTTTCTTGGCTTCAGAAATCAAGGATAAGGCATGCCCACGAATGACAGTCTTGAAGGCTTCCCATAGTGACACAGATGAGGACACAGACCCCTCGTTTTCAAGGAAGTAGCGATCTAGGGACTTTATCAAACTGGCACGGGTCTTGGGATTATGCAAGTACCAGGGGTTTATGGGAGCGACTCGCCCCGTACTAATCACTCCAGTGTCCATACAAAGCCACAATGGGGAATGGTCTGAAATGCCCCAGGCAAGGTGTCTGATCTCTCTAACAGAAGGGGACTGTGCAGCAGGCATGAGAACGTAATCGAGTCTGGAGAGACTTCCATGGGCCCCAGAGTGAAAGGTGTATTGTCTCTGCGTTGGATGCATCAACCTCCAGCAGTCTACCAAACCAAAAGTTTCCAAAAATCCACCAAGCCATGACTGGGGCTTAGGAAGATCCCTTGGGGGGTGACGGTCTACAGTACCAGAAACAACAGAATTAAAATCCCCACCCATAACCAGAGTACCATCAGGGAGTCCAACCATCACTCGCCCAATGTCTGAAAAAGTGGAGGTCTGGAGACCCGGCGGAACGTATACAGTGAGCAACGAAATAGTCCTACCCTCCCATCTACCAGTGAGGGCGGCGTAGGTCCCCCTGTCGTCGAGGATTACATCATCTATCTCCAGGGGGAGAGAGGACCGAACAAGAATGCCCACCCCCCTAGAGCCAGTGGTGAACCCAGAGTGTGCAACAAGGCGATAAGCCCACCTATTCATGGCATGGCACGTGTGTCCACCAGATGTGTCTCCTGTAAAAGAACCACATCGGGGGACAGGCGACGCAAGAATTGCAGCACCACTCCCCGTTTTATTCTATCACCCAACCCATTGACATTCCAAGATATTAACCTCAACCCACTATCCCCCATCCCAACAAGTGATGCAGAACTCACCCCACAAAGAGCACAACATTCGAATCATGGTGAAAAACAATACGTTGCCTTGAAAAAGAAAAACAAACTCACTAACACTCCCCCCACTCCCAAACCGACTCCCGTTACAACTCCCCCCTCCCTGCACCCCTGCATTAGACTAGAAAGCCACCCCAACTTGCAGTGTGCCTGTTGCCCTACCATTACCCAATCTACAAAAAGACCCTGGAGGAGGAAAGAGACCCACCACCCCCGCCACCCTCGGGTACTCAACAATAAAATACAACAATAAGGAAATTATAGAACCCAGCTGCACAAAGTCAAGTGTTCGGAAATCAGGGGCCGAGTCATCACTTCTGTTCTGGCTCACCACCCTCGGCACCACCAGGGTGCTCAGTTTGGTCGTTCCGGGCAGGCAGAGAATCCAGCCAGTCACTCACATTCTCTGGTCGGTCAAAGAAAAATGTCCTGTCCTCGTACTCCACACGAAGTCTGGTAGGAAACAGCATCGCGTATTTCAGGCCCAAGTCTCGGAGTCTTCGCTTCACACCCTGAAAACCCATCCTTTGCCTCTGGACGAGCTGAGTGAAGTCCGGGTAAAAGTTTACTGTAGCGTTTTCGAATTTTACCGGGCCGCTCACCCTCGAAGCCTGCAGGATAGCATCCCGGTCTCTGAAATGAAAGAGCTTGGCAATGATAGGCCTCGGAGGGGCGCCCGGTTTCAGCTTTCTACCCGGAACGCGATGGGCACGCTCCACTGCAAAGAACTTGCTCAGTCCTGTAGGGGCAAGATGGTTCAGAACAAGGTCCTCCACCAGGAGGTCCATCGAATGATCCTCGGGGTTTTCCGGGACACCTATGACGCGGATGTTGTTGCGTCTTGCCCTATTCTCGAAATCCTCCAGCCGATGAGACATGAGGTCGTTGGTTGATTTCAGATTGCCGATTTCGGTTTGAAGTTCCGACACATCAACCGTAAGGCTAGAAGTCTTTAAATCCAACGATTTCACCTTCTCGTTAGTTTTAGACAAATCGGCTCTGATCAAGGTGACATCGATAGCAACTGTGTCGATTTTATGAGCTAGAGCCTCATACTGCTGGCCGATGGTCTCCTTCATGTTGGTAATGGCGCTCATGACGTCTTGAAGAGACAGATCAGTAGGCGCGGTTGAATCTTCCTTGGCGTCCTCCGGGGTACGGCTGGCGCCACCAGGGGATCCTTTAGATTGAGTATACCGATCCATGATATTGGTTTGGACCGGTCCCCCGCGAATAGGCGCCTTAGTTTTCCGTTTCTCGATGTCGGCCCTAGCCGCCATACTGGAGGATACGCCCCGGAGGGGCCCGTGAGATCTAGTGAAAATGGCCTCCTGCGGGCAAGACACCAAAAGTCTACAAAAGCAGGCTCGGGTGGCCGAGGTAAAGACACAGTTCGACACAAATGCGTAGAGGATAGAAGGCACACTCTGATAAGACAGAGCCTGGACAGATCTCCAACAGAACAGAACTGTCTCGCAGTCAGACAATGCCAGGACTCAAAAGTGAAACCAAAGGTTGAGGCAGGGCTACTGGGGGAAGACCCCTCCGCCGTTGTTGTTCAACTTCGTCCCGGCGTGCCAACTTGCCAAGTCCCCGGCTTACCGCAAGGTGGGCCTCAAAAGTTCCGATCAACGTAACTTCGGTTCCCAAAGTCCAAATCAAAATTTTTAAAAAGCAAAGGGATCAGCTGAGGTTCATCGTCAATAACCCATCTGAAAAATCAGGATAGCGTCAGGATAATTTGCGAAGAGTGGCGAGGGTCCCGGGAGCTCTGTGCTCACGCTGCCATCTCGGATGCTCGCGTCGCTTCTCCCCCGATAGATACATTGTTGATAATGCATTATGAACATGGGTGTGAATAAAGCTTGGGAGAAAGAAATTAATGGGCTGTAACATAAGACAAAGGTCTTAAGAAAAAGTATTAAACTTAGCATGGTGTGATGATCATCCCCTCAGCTTGTCCAATCAGAATTAGGAATTTCATAAGGTTGAAACATTTAGGGGTGGAACATGCCAATAAAAAGGTATAATTGGGGTAGTTGGCCCAATCGTTGCTCAATTGCTGCCAGAACGCTGAGAGATAGAGATGCTGTCCGATTGCTAATCAAAGATTACCTGAAGAAGCTTAGAAATTTCAAACAAATAGAATTAGGAAGGAGATCGCAGAAGAATCGAGTAGGTAATAGAATTAGTAAGGAGATTGCAGAAGAATCGAGGAGGAAATTAGTATCAGAGAGGGGTCTACGTCGAATCCAGAAGAGGCTACTTGTCCTGACCTATTGCTGTCCTGAACCTATCACCTGAATTTTCCAAGGGGTCCATAACTCTTTGCCAAAGGGGTCTGATCCTGCACCATCCTAAGTAAATATAAATCTGTGTATTGTGTCAATGTGCCTTTTCTCTCTATCCTCTTTTCCTGAGGTACTTGTCATTGAAATTATAGTTAATTTTAGATACATCGAGTCTTACTTCTTCAGAATGATGGAGTTAACACTGTAAATTGTCTTTGATTCTCATAAAATTTCAGATAAACCTTTAAACTTATCTGAGTCTGTGGTTTTTAATGAACAGAACAGGTAAACACATAAATGGTTATAATTACCATCATAATCAATTAATATAGATCCATTTGTAAAGAAAAGGTCTTAGCATTAAATAGGCTCATAGCTGAGAAGTAAACAGACATATATATTTAGCACTAAAATTGATCCTCAGTGGGGTTTCATTGACCAGATTGTGTGTGTGTGGTTCATGGGCCCGAATGAGTATTTTGTGATAATTGTCCGCAGGTTGGTGTCCCGCTGATTCAGTATGCAGTGTTAAAGTTTTCATAATGATTGAAGGCTGACACATTGGCTTTGGACTGTTTCTAGCTAAATAACTTCACGCTCTTGATATAATTCTACTATTCAAACATTCTTTCTTGCACGTTGAAATATCTGCATACCTATGAAAACAACTAATAAATAATGTACTTTGAAACTTTTGGACTCTTGCATCTAGTATTTGAAGAGAGAGACCATCAGTCCTATCATATGCTGAACACATACTCCGGTTATTATATACACCAGTTATTATGTGTCACCATTATGTAAATGGTAATTTCAGTTGACAGCAGGTAGTGGCAGCATGAGGATTTCTTTGGTGTAGGCCGCATAAGCATATTGAATGACAGCGCACAGGCATGACAAGTAATACATATATGAGTGCCAAGTAGAGTGTGCCCTGTTATGCTGTGTTTCCACTAACGTCTGAGTACCTATCTCTGGAATTTGGGAGTCATACTGTGTTGCGGCTTGGAATTCAGTCATGAGTGAGTCCATCCCCTGAAACATAAATTGGGTACGAAGCCCACAAGCTTATTTGCATCTGAGCACCTTGCTCACCGCTGCACCCCACATCACTCGCACCTACCTGCATTCAGAAACATGTGGGGGAGCATAGCCTTCCTGCATCGCATTATAGCCCGCTTACCCAATAGGAGGGCTTGGTCCAGGGATTTGGCATACAGTTTATTTTTCCTTGTGCGTTGGAACATTCACAGAGCACGTGCCACACATGTGCGTGATTCTTCCTTTGTTATGTGTTAGTGAGTGTGAAGGAAGTGTATTAATGCCTAATGAGCTAAAAAGTATCCCCTATAAATTTTATTTTGTTCCATTAATCCTTCAAATGGCAATAATTGTGCCTCAATAAACAAATGGGCCAGCATCTGAAGAGCAGCATCGCTCCACTGTCCCAAGTCCAGGGGCATCTGAAAGTTTTTATTTCTTGGGAGGCCCAGTGAAGGGATGGCCAGTGTGTGTGGTATGGCTCGTGCAGTTATGCGCAGACTCCTTTGAAAACAGTAATGCCCCATGTGTCGCAGTTGTGGGAGCCATCCAATAGTGTCTCCATCCAATAGGCGCTCCCAGCCCTCCTTTGTCTGCAGCAAGTCACATTCCACGTCCTTCCTGGGCCATATATCTGGTTGCAAGGTGTCCATAACCAACTTCTTCAGGACATCAAGGATTTTTCTAAATCTTCAGGTCCGCCAAATTTCTTATTCTTGCCATCCAGCTTAATTGACATTGTTTCAGGTTAAAATAATCCATACTTAATGGCCCACTTTCAAAGGTCGGAACGTAATTCTTGGATGTGTTTTACAGACGCCTCTTGCGAAAATTCTGCTAAAATGGGGATTTTGTGATTCTGATGCAGCGATGGGCCATTCTGTTTCTTTGCCATTGTAATGATGTTTCACGTCTGCTGGTGGTGTAAAAACATGCAAGATGGACCTCAGAGACTCATGTTTCTGGGAGCCTCAAATGTGACTCTGTGGGCCTTCTAGAATTTCAAAGTTTGAGAGAACTCACAATGCAAAAGATCTTGGAGGACATGTGTTAGACCTGGCATGCCTGGCATGGTTTCTCTGACATTTATTTGCCTTCAGACCTGTTATTACTGTTTTAGCTGACTTTGAGTTTTCCTGGCTTGAGGAATCTGGGAACCTTACCATTGCTAATCAGTGCTAAAGTGTGTGTGTGCTCTATACTTAAAATATGGTAATATTGTCTTACCCACAATCAGCATTTTTAATTTACTTTTAAGTCCCTAGTAAAGTGCACTACATGTTCCCGGGTCTGTAAATTAAATGCTACTGGCGGGCGTACCACACTGATAGTGCCATCCACTTAAATAGTTCTGCAAATGTCTCAGGCCTGCCACTGGAAGACCTGTGTGTGCAGTTTTAAACTGCCATGTTGACCTGGCAAGTAACTCACTTGCCAGGCCCAAACCTTCCTTTTTACTACATACCAGTCGCCCCTAAGGTAGACCCTGGACAACCCCTGGGCAGGGTGCAGTGTATTTAAAAAGTAGGACATGTACTTTTTAAGTTTTACATGTCCTGATTGTGAAATACTCTTAAATTCGTTTTTTCACTACTGCAAGGCCTATCTCTCCCATAGGATAACATTGGAATTGCCTTATTACAATTTATAAGTGTAATTTCTAATTGGGAAGAGACATGACCCCCAAATTTGGTGTCACTGGAATCACAATTTAAAAACACGACTGATGGTGAAGTTGGTTTTTAAATTGTAATTCTGAAAATGGCACTTTTATATAGTTGGCAATTTCTTACTGTAAACATTTGGTGCCTTTTGCCTGACTCTGAATACACATCTGGGGTGGGTGACAGCTGTCTTTGTGCATTCCCACTTGACAGCCACACACAAAAGGACCTTAGGTGTGACTGATGGGCCATTCACATTCTGATGGGCCATCCTGGGCAGGATGGAAGAGAGGAGCTGGCACTTACACTTGAAAGGGTTTTATCCTGTCCCCACACAATGGGCTGCATACCACCCAGTAGTGAGTCTGGAACCAGGGCAGGACAAGCAGGGACTTGTACACTTCAAAGGCATCATTTTGAAGTCTCCCCCACTTCAAAAGCCAAACTGGGTATACGTTGATCCCAGGTATCGACCTTTCTGAACTTTCGAGTAGAGGGCTCCAAGATAGCCTTCTCTACCCATTTGGTATTTATCCAGCATATATGCTGGACCCAAAACGGGAATGGTAAATCAAGTGATTTACCACAATCGACTGCGAAGCCCAGTAATATAATAGCATATCTGGGCGCGCAATCCCTCCATTGTGCCAACCCTTTGTTAATTTGTTTAGTGCTATTCGGGTCCTTTTCCGTCCCATAGTAGGGTCTGAACCTCACTTTCTATGTTCTTGAAGCAGGAATCGGGGACCTTTTGGGCAGTTTTGGAGGATATATAAGATACAGGGAGAGGAAGCATCTTAAAGAGGGCAGCTTGATCCAGTAAGGAGAGGGGCAGTGACCTCCAATGCTTAACGTCATTACCCAATCTCTCCAGAGGGACTGCCAAGTTCATACCGTTAAAAATCTGAGGATCCGGAGTTATATAGATCCCAAGGTAGCGAAATACTTCAGTAGCCACCTCCACCTCACAGCCTGTGGGGAGTTTTAGGATCGGTCCCTGGATCACAAAGATCAACGATTTAGACCACTTGATCGAGTAACCGGAATTCCTGCCGAAATTCGTGCAGACATTCAAGATTCTATGTGCAAATCAGTCTTGACTCTGTGCCTCATGGGAACAGTCCAGCCCGAACAGCCAAGCCAGGTCTTCCCTGGAATGGAAACAAGCATCCTGGGACCAGTTTTGGGATAACACCCCTCATCTGCCAGGCTCGCTTGAATCCAGTGGCAAAGTGAGCAAGGGACCCACTTCTGGGCATAAACAGCCAACCTAGGACAAACAAAGCAAACACAAGGAGATGATGGACAGAGTGCCGAAACTTTTCAGACACTTGCCCCCAATCACAGATCTGGATTGAATCCATCATCGTTCTTTTGCTCACTTCACCACCCCAGTTCAGACCCAGCTACATGCAAATTCGTCTTGACCCTGTGCCTCATGGGAATAGTCCAGCCCGAACTGCCACCTACACCCAGGAGGCATGTTATTTGTCAATTGCTGTCTTCCAGTTCCACTAACTTCGTCTGGACATTCCATAGTTTCTAACCCCTCTCGAGATGTCAAATTCACTGTCAGCCACCTCTTAACTGTGGCCTGTTTATGTAGCCTTGACTGGAATGATCATAGCTCCACCTTCATTTATTTATCCTCTGCAGCTATTTTCAAAGTACAGTCTCGCACTGAACCAGTGGTGTACTTGATCATGGAGAAATTGCTCATTAGGTTGTCCAACATAATTTTCACCATGTCAAACACTTATTTTGGTGTTGAGCCAGATTTCCTCTAGGCCCCTGTGACTGCTTCTGAAAAAAAAACAGCCTCTTTGAATTGTTGCTTTCTAGATATCAGATTGGAAACACAATGGAAGAGCTAGACTTTGAAAGGCAGACACTGATCTTAGGTGTCTCGAAGTGAGAAGCCAGAGAGATGCACAGCCAGTCGAGTAATTTATTTTTTACTGCCGCCACCATTGAGGAATTGGCAAATCCTAGTCAAACTGTATGAGCAACATTTCGATACACAGGGGAACTTGCTTGCATCCCATGAGTAGGTGGTGCCGCTCATCTGCTCCCTGAGGCTGTTTTCACCTGGTGTGAGCGGCTCCGCAGTCGGCGGAGAGCACAGTCGCTCCCAGTAAGAGAACGGCCCAGGTCGAGCCTCTTGGTGAGAACTCAGCGCGTGGAGCCTACCGGGGGACTGCGAGGACCAGCATCCTCCATTCCACACAGCTAGTGCCTCTTCCCCCGGCGGCCACGCCCACAGCCTCCTCGTATTTTACAGGCGCAATCGCCACCGCGACGTGGGACGCGCGCGGGGCGGAGCACGGGGCGAAGATTGGGCAAAGAGCGGGCCGTTTGAGGCCGTTCGAGTACGTGAGAGTCCGGTCCGGGCCCCCCCTTTTCTATTGCCACTTCTGGTTTCCCCACTCTATGGAACAATGAGTACCAGAGAAACCAGAAGTAAATCTACACTTGCCGCGGCAGGAGCCGCAAAGGGCCCCATTGACAATTATTTCGTTAAAGCCGGATCTCTTCTGATTGAGGAAATTGAGGTCTTGAAAAGAAGAATTTCCCAAGAAATAGACTGGGTTAGAAGATCTTCAATCGGGCCAATGGCTCAAGCTAGAACTCCGGAGGGGAGGATCGAACTTACAACAAATGAATTGACCGACCAGGTAACACACCAACTACCTAATCCAACTATCACTGACCCCGATTTTACAATCGAGGTTCCCAGTGAATTTGAGGACATGAGTCTAATGGCCCTCCCAAACACCCAACTGCCACATACATCACCAGTAATTTTACCCTTAACGCTTGATCCGAAAATAGTGGTAGTTAACGACCAAGAGCCTAGCCTCGATAGAGATAGGGGGGCCAGAGAAGGTGCAATACAAAAAAGAGGGGGGGTCCCAACAAAGAAGCTAACAGGACAAAATCCCCTAAATCTAAACCATCTAGGGGAAAGGGGCAAAGGGAGGGACTACAGTTACCAACCCAGAAAAGCAGGGCACAACAACAACCCCCACAACCCATAGTACAACGGTACCAGCAATGGCCACAAACACTACTCCAGCGGATAACTCCAGTGATGACATCACACTGGAGGACATCGGCACACTTCTTAGATCACTATTGAGTCCCCTTGAAGCTCGATTGATCAAGATCGAAGCCAGGCTAGTTAATATCGAAAAATCTACTGTGCAACAAGCGGATTCGAAGAAACTTGTTCCTAATGAAGCTAAAGTAGTAAAAGGGGGCCCGATTCAAAGTCCAAAAAGGGTAATGTATCCACCATAGTTGCAAAGAATAACTTACCCCTCACTGACTCCCACAATCCATCGACCATCCCTGTTAAGACACCTTTACCCCCGCCTAACCTCAATTCCAATAAAGCACCTTCACCAACGCCACAAACATTAACTGCTTCACCGATTACCATCCCCCCACCCAAAGATACTGCTCCCACCCAGTCTAAAACCAAAGGTGATTTAACACTTATGGGAGAGAAACCCAACTACACCAGTAAACCAAACCTGTTAACCTTCCTCCAGAGGCTGCCCCTTATACGCTAGTTTTGGCAGGGGTCCCGGAATTAAAACCCACGACAACAGAATCAACACCATCATTCAGGAACAAGGTTATTAGCTGGTTATCCACATACAGACCGCTTCCGAGAGGAATAACCAGCGATATCTCTATGGTCAGGCGGGTTACGTGGGTGGGATATTCTAGAAAATCAGTAAGGGGAGACTGCGTTTTGGTCACCTTCAGAGAGCCGGGCACTGCTGCTTACATCTGTGACTGGGCCTCTGATGACCAAGTCAGCAACATCCAACCCCTTCCTCTCTCATTCTTTTATCCATCAAGCCCATATAACTTGGAGGATCAAAGATGGGGACCTACTGGACGAATGGGGAAGTGGTCGCAGGGAGAGAAGCGGTCCTCTCAATTACAGGGGAAGACCTACAGAGCATTTCATACCGTATGGGGAGGATGCAGGTTGGGAAACTATTACAAGGAGGAGGGGCCGGGGGGAGGATTTTCAAGAGGAATCCCAGGGCCCCACAGAATGCATTATCCAGCCCTTTTCCCCACCTACAACAGATATAGCAGTTTGGAAATGGTGGATTGACACACGGATAATGAGGGGTGTGAACTGCCCGCATCAGAACGGATGGGGAATAGTCCACTCCCAGTACCCACACTACTCACAAGGGCACAAAACTCATTGGAACTAAATCCAGCTTCTGAGTCCATCACAGAGGGTCCAACTGCGACCCACACTAATCAAAGATCCGCTCCAGCTCATTCACCCTTAATTCAGATGGTCACTTCGGAGATTAGGGTTGCTAATAATAACACCACTAAGGGCCCATTCTCTACCAAACTATGCCCCTTAACTCTGGTTTCATGGAATGTCGCAGGACTAGCCAGCAAAATTGACTCCACAGACTGGGGTTCCTTCATTGGCTCCAAAAATATTCTACTTTTTCAGGAGACCTGGGCGCGCGAGGAAATTTTATTTCAGGGATTTGCAGTCTTTTTTAAACCTGCTAAGTGGGGGGGAAGGGGAAGGCCATCGGGCGGACTCGCGACATGGATAGCAACGGATTTACGCTGCCAGGCTAACTGCCTGGAAACAGACTCCGACGATATTTTGGACGTCCTATTAGAGTGGCCAAATTCCTCGAAATTGGTGGTCGTAAATACATACTCTAGGCCGGTACCAATGTCAAAGGAATCCAGCACCATAGAGCAACTCTCTGTGTTTCTTGACGGTATTCCCTGGGAACTCGCATGCCTGGTGGGAGGTGATTTAAACTCACAGTATGAACCACTATCAGGTCTACGTGATGGCCCCTCTCTCGAGGAAGACTCACGTTGGCTTGTTCCTGTGACGGTGGCGCCTCCCCCCAGGGCTTGGACCCCCCTGGCCCTGCAGATAACTGCCCTCACTCTAAATCAAGGTTTAAGGGCCTGCAATGGCCGTTGCAAATCAGACACACCTAGTATCTGCACTTACAATAAAACTGGCAGAGAATCGAGACTAGATTATATCCTTGTTAAACTATCCATGTGGTCACAAGTAGTTGATTTTAAAGTCATTGAGAGAAGGGACAGTGACTACAACGCCATGGAACTTTCTTACATCTCACCAGGGAACGAAGCCACTACGTTTAGCACGGATAAAGTCAAGTCAGGGCTCCTACTAGAAAATAACCGGAGGAAAGTCAGGTGGGAGAAATTGGTCACTAGCGGAGATAGAATACCAAAACTATATGCAGGGATCATCCCGCACTTGGAGAAGGCTTTCCAGATAGGGAAGGAGGTGGAAGGTGTAGCTAATAGTGAAAAGCTTGCTCATACACACGCTGATCTAATTAGTACCCTAGAGTTAGATCTGTTTTCAAAGTCAGCAAAAAGATCAGGACCCCCAGCCAAGACGACTTGGTATAATGCTACTTGTAGGGAATCTAAGGCCAAACTGCTACATGCCATCAAGAGTGGCAAAAGCAGGGAGGAAATCCAAGACAGGAGAAGATCTTATAGAAAGCTCCTGGTGGATGCGAGGGCTGAATGGGACCAAGAATATTGGGAAAATCTCTCGAGGTCATTAACCATTAGAGACTCGCGCAAATTCTGGTGCCTAGTCTCTAATGGTACAGAGGACCTATCCTCAGCAATCGAGCCTAATATAGCTCCCAGTTTATGGCAGAGCCATTTCGAGGCATTATACTCAGCAGAAGAAGGGTCTCCCAATATCCCAAACAGTACGTTAGGCCCAGGTACAATTGGTGACCGTTTCACAGAAAAAGAGGTGAGGGCGGCTATAGCCGGGCTGTCCGCAGGAAAAGCCCCCGGTCTTGATGGGGTACCTGGGGACCTATTTAAGCAGGAACCAGGGATATGGGCCCCATACCTCACATTGATATTTAACGCCATTCTGGGGGGTATGGAGGTCCCGGATACTTGGCTGGGCGCAGAGGTGGTTCCAATTTACAAAAAGGGGTCCCCTCTGCTCCCAGCCAACTACCGCCCAATCAGTCTTATTGACATATCCCAGAAGCTCTTTGGGAGACTGGTTCTGAATCGGCTACAGGACTGGGTAGATGAGATGGGTATTCTGACTCCCTATTAGGCGGGATTCAGACAGGGGGTGTCCACAACAGACCAAATTTTTAGGCTGAACCTCCTATATTGGAGGACAGCTATAATCGAGGGCGGTACCCTGTATACAGTCTTTGTAGACTTGCGTGCCGCCTTTGATTTGGTACCTAGAGCGAAATTATGGAAAGTTTTGGAGGAGTTGAATGTCCCTGGAGATATTTTGGCTATCCTGATGAGATTGCATCACAACAACTATGCCCGCGTTAGGTGTGGCAGAGGTGGCAACTTAACCGAAAGGTTCCCCATTCGCAGAGTGGTAAGACAGGGTTGCGTGCTTGCACCGACCCTGTGCTGCCTCTTTGTGAACGGGGTAGTTGCCCACCTAACCAGGATTCCCGACACTGACACCCTGCTGCTGTCCAAATCCCCTATGGGCATTCAACGTTTTCTGGACGGGTTCTTACAGTTCTGTTTAGATCGGGGACTTGAAATTAACCCACAAAAGACTAAATATATGATTTTTAATCCGAAGCCCCATAACCGTGCCCCACCCAGGTTGTGAGCGGTCCAATTGGAACGGGTGCACACAACTGAATATTTGGGGATCACTCTGAACGAAAACCTAACGTGGTCGTCTCATCAGTCGAAAGTGAACATCAAACTGGCACAGTTGGCGGGTGGCACTATGGGACTGGTGAACAAATCCCCCTTCCGTCCACTTAGCCCCATTATTCACATTTACAAAGCCCAAGCACGGGGTGGTGTCCCATATGGGGGTGAGCTGTGGGGGCACATTCCATCATCCAAATTATTAACAATTGAAAATAAATTCCTGAGACAGATTGTTGCTCTTCCACAGAGTACTCCATTACTCCCACTCAGACTGGACTTGGATTTTCGACCAATAACGGAGGAGCTGGGCCTAAAGCCCTTGACATTCTGGCGGCGTCTATGGAGTAGCCCAGACCTATCAAACTACAGAGCTGAGTTGCAGGAATTTTTAGAGTTACCCAATGCCAAAAGAATTCCATGGTTGATCTACATCAAGGGAACGCTGGAGGCAATTTGACTCTCTGAACTATGGCTGGACCCACTAAACATCTACCCAAAGACCCCAAAAAAGGCACTGGCGAGAGCTTATTACGATCACATGCTCCTCAGAGCCACAGACGGTGCCCGGGACGGGTCATTGTCCAATAAGTTCATACAAACAAAAGACTCCTATCAACTCGAAAGTGTCCTAGACGCCATCTCTCCACAGCTAACTAGGAAATTATTTCTCCAATGGAGATATGGAACTCTTCCCCTAGCAGCGTTCACAGCATCCTGGTCTTCTCGCTCCTCTTCAGAAACTTGCCCGGCATGTGCACATCCAAAGGAGAATGACGTTCATGTTGTCTTCTTTTGCAGGGGCTATGAGAGGAGCAGGATATATTGGCTAGGCCCTTTGCTTAGGAATTTGGGATTTAGAACTTTTCTACCCGCTTACAGAGTCTTAAAGACAGATTTATCCCCTACTGTAGTTTTTGCTCTATCTAAATTTTTAACCTCCATGTGGTACGCTCGAAGTCGTCGTGTAAAAATGATTGCGTAAAAAAACTTGAAGACTCGAGACAGTTCTAAAATTCTGGTACATTTTTAATTCTAGCTTTTATTCTGATCACTAATGTTGTTTAATATGTTTTTTAAATTTTGTATAGAATGGAATGTATATCTTTTATGATCTTATGATCGAAATAAAGATTATTCGAATCGAATCGGTATCCTAAACAAAAAGTAATTGACTTTCCAGCGCCCAAATCACTGAAACAATACATTTGTAGAAGAACATTATAATAGCAACTAATTTCAGATAATAAGTGAACAGTCCTTAGTCAGTCATGATCACTACCAACTGTGACAGGACAATGAGTCATAATATTACTCCAATAACCACTACCTCTTACCCTTTCTTGAAAACATACCTTTAAATAAAGTTTGCCTGGGGGAAACCAACTTAGCAAATAAGGTGTTTCATTGGTTGGAACTAGACTGGCAGGTGAGTGCCCTCTTCTGCTGATTTCATATGCTCACTTTTCTTTTCTCTATGGGAAAACAGTTTTTCTTCATATAAAATACTCTTCTACACCACAGCAAATCTAGGGATGATCCATTCCTTTTTCCCGTCATGGAAAGGGAGTTTCTTTTACTTGTCTGGAGTAAATCTCTGACCTTTTGGGAATTCCCAAACTTTCAAGTCATACCACACCAGATTCTTCCACACTTAGGGCAGAGAAATCTGCAGCAGCAAATGCATTCAGGACTGCCTGGAATCCTTGCCAGTGTAAAACATTCCTGGCAGATGGAAACAATGTATTTTCTGTCATTAACCTGTATTTCCAGGCGTAAATACCTTTGTGGATGGGCCCCATTACATTTTCTTTCCTCCCTCACTTGGGGCATATTTAAAAGCCCCTATCCCCACCGAAGCATCACTTTTTTTGACACTCCGGTGGCTTAGGCCCATTTTCAATATTTACAAAGTGGCGCTAAGCCACTTAGAGTGACTTAACGTCACCTTGTAAATATGCCCCTTTCTACCGCAGTCCAAAGGGCTTGCAATGACTGTTGCTGTGGGCATTCCGCCACAACACCCATTGCTTTTTGATGCTGCCCCAGAATTACAGGGATGTGTAAATCTGTGGCAGCATCAAAAATGAATGCCATGGAAGAGCAGGCATTAGAATGGCGCGCAAGTAGAAATGCTTTTATTTCTCCTCGTTTTTGAAAGAGCAAAAAGCCATTAATGATTGTTCATGTGCAGGGAGGGACACATTCCTGCACATAAACAATCATTAAATAATGAGGATTTGCTACTTCTATGTGTGCTGCAGAATTTAGCACACATAGAAGTAACAAATAGCCATTATAGATTGTTTATGTGCAGGAAGGCACACTTTCCTGCACACAGCTAATTTTAGTGTCAGTGCTAGAGAAAATACAGCGTTGCAACATATTGTTGTAAATACTGCGCATCACTGTGTTTTGAAAATAGAGCGCGGCGCTGCCAAATTTAGCATTGGTTCACGCTCCGACATTTTCTAGCAAATATGCCGCAAAGTCTGTTGTTTCGCTCCAGCTTTGTAAGGAAGAACACTTTTAATACATATAGGTCCTATTTTATAGGTTGCTCATAAAAAGCAAATCCTGCATTCCCTAACATATCCCATGTTTGGGTTCAAAGCACAGCACAGAATCTTTAAAGCACTACTTCAAGGGCAGCAACAGCTCTGTTAAAACTATATTGTCTTGCTGAATCCACGAGCTGGAATGAAATATAATCATGTTAATTATCATCTATCTTCAAGCAGTAGCTGCACCCCCCTCTCCTCAGTGCCTTGAGACCCTCACGGGTAAGTAGCGCGCTTTACAAGTACTCTGATTGATTGATTGATTGATTGATCTATGCGAGGTACAATAAAAAGAAGGATTTTGAAAGACATAAACATGCAATAAATGCTGCTTTTTAGGTCTCGGCCTGCGTAGGCTGCGCTTGCGCAGTTTCGCTGACGATATTTTATGTTTCTTAATGTGGGGCATTACCCCCCTCTTCTCCATTGGCTGGCTTCGAAAACGGAGGCCAGCCATTGGAGAAGACAGGCGTCTTTCCATTTAGGCCCCGTCTTTTTTTAATTGAAGGGCATGGTTTTTCCTGTCCTTTCTCTCTGTAACGTCATTAGGAAAAAACACGCCCCCAGTCTGAAAAGGATGGGGCTTAAAGGAGGGGGCTTGGAGCAAATGGCGAGCGCTTGTTCCTTAGCGCTTCATGAGGCTTGTCAAGGGGGTTTCTTGGAACTCCTCATTGTTCATTGGCTGTTGAGAGCTACGGTTCTGAGATTGGCTGAGAGACGGGCTTGCCTGTTGTTCATTGGCTGCTCTGCGATGTCACCGAGAGTGCACGTGCACCAGGCTCTCGCCTGAGTGACTATCACCATCCCACATTCCACCTGAGTCCGGGCCCGTGGCAACCGTGAGACTGCAGAGCTCTCTGGGCTCAGTACGGGTGACCAGTCTCTTCGCCGAGGAAGTCCGAGTCTGTCAGGATTCCAGCTCCGACCCCACCTTCTTCCCCCAGCCAAGGCCGCAACCAGGGCAGTGAGTTTGACAGTCTCTGCCCCTAGTGCTGCAGGACGGGGGCTCTACGGCGCTTTGTGGGGGGCGGGGCTGCCCCGCTGCATCACCAACCGCATTTGGTTAACCCCCTTCAGAAAGCATTGCACAAGCATGCAGGGGGGCCTGTGAAAGTCCTCTGGAATGCATTGTGCATGAGGGGGCATGTGCGCCTTCTCTTTGGGAACTTAACCCCCTTTCCTCTCTATATTGCACTCTGTGCATTTTCCAACCCTGATATCAGCCACGGACAAAAGTAAAATTAACCATTTTTTACATATTTTATAATATAGGAAATAGCTGTACACCCACTACGGTTTTAGTCTTCTGCATTTATTTATTCACAATGCCAACGCGGAAGTGTGTTAAGCTGTGCCTGATGGATGGTATTGACAAATAAAGACTACTGCCCATGACGAAGTGCAGACTGGTAGCAGGCTCGGAAATACATAGGTAGGCCTTGGATTGTGCTGAAGTGCCTTAGTTTCAATGACTTGCTCGCCCCATAAATTGTCCACCCCCCAAACCTCTTGCATGCAAACCCCGGCACCACCGCCACAGCAGCCATTATTATTATCCTTGCCTAGCTCAGTATGCCAGGGATGGCGATGTCACTGTGCTAGGCTAATGCACAGCATGCCAACTGCTGAGCACCCAATGTTACCATGCGGGATCCGGGACACTTCCCCCAGCTGCAAAGGTTCTCCATCTTTGCTGCAGCTGCCAATGTCTGCAAAACAAACGATTCGTATTAACTCCAAACTTGCCTCTTTCAAAAACACTGGTCTCTGTGTATTTTATAATACAATATAATCAAAATGCATGCATTTATGGCATGCCTATCTGATATATTTGACAAACCCTATGAGCATGTGTTTGGCAGTTGTATACGATTGTTGTGTTTTTACATTTGAGTGACAGGCTGCACAAGTGTGAGGTGCAGCCTAGTTGGCTGTCATTTGTCAGGGGGGTCATACCCCCCTAGATCACAGCCTGCTCAGCAGTTTCTTGTAAACAGACCTCATGCGGCTTTGTCAGGATCGCTTCACATGAGCAGCCTGCAGGGTCAGGGGATGGCGGACGTCCAAGGCTCTGCATCTGTGGATTGCGTTCGTGGAATATTAGTTTTGCGATGCCCTGTGAACACAGTCATGGAACAAACCGGGACTGGGGCCCTTTCTCATTTGGGATCCATAAATAATAGAATTCTGTGTTTGCGTTTGTCTGGAGAGCCCCCCTCCTCCGAGACAATCCCCACCTAACACGTGCAACCAGCGATCCCCCTACATAACCATGTTGGCCGCTGTGATACAATGCCTGGTGGTGTGATCTCATGATCAGATCATCAGATCCTGCTTTGTAAAACATATTGAGGAAATGTGGGCAGGGCTCCTATTTGAAGGAATTGTTTACTACAAATATCTGTACCATGTTTTTTTACAGTGTACCGCTCAAAATATTTGCTTTCCCTACTGTTTGCTTGAATAGATTGTTATAAATGCATGTTTCTTTTTACGTTGCAAATTTATTACGCTAGTTTCTTAATACTACTTGAAATGCAGATACTGGCGTTAAATACAATGAAAATTAATGTTGCTCGCTGTTGAATATTAATAGCAAAGCATTTACCCTATTTCGGCGTACACATCAAACTGGTTTGGCGTTCGTAAAATGTGTGTTGTTATTATCCATCTCGAAGGTATTCATCTTATACTAGTTGAAATGTGGAATCATTCAGAGTGGTGATTCATATCTGCCGCTTCTAGGCTACTGATGCCCAACCACTGAGCAGTAACATAGTTTTGTTTGTCGACAGTATCCGCAGTGCACTGTCAGCGCCTCGTGTTCGTATAGAAATCTAGGATATTCTGATTGAAACAGTTAACGGGAAGAAGCGAGAGGTATTACAGAAACGAGTAATGTGCTATTTGATTAATAGGATCCGAAAAATAATATAAATTATAAAAAGTATTGAGGATTTCGTGAATGGGCGGTGCTTTGATTGGCTGTGTACGGCTCTATGCAAATTATATTACCCATTTTCTCATGATTTGAGCTTTTTTAGTGTGTGTGGCTCTATGTGTGTGTGTGGCTCTGTGTCTGTGGGGCTCTGTGTGTGTGGGGCTCTGTGTGTGGGGTTCTGTGTGTGTGTGTGTGGCTGTGTGTGTGTGGGTGCAAATGCACTAGATCTCGCATTTGCGAGAGATGAAGTTATTACTCTCTACTACTCTCTAATGCTTACCTATTGCCATTGTAATTGACAATACCATATATTTATCGGTTCAAACAGGCCCGGTTCTAGAGGGTGGGCCGGGTGGGCCAGGCCCACCCAAACATGAGCCTGGCCCACCCAAACACGAATCTTGGCCTTTGCAGCGGCGTCAAGAAGGCAACAGAACATTTGTACTATAATTTAAAACGTTCCTCTGAACGTCATTTATCATCTCCTTCTAGGAGTTGCGTGATTGGGCCTTGGCGCTCTCTCAGGCACCCCCATCAGATCGGGCTGTGAGACAGATTTCCAACCCAGCAGGTGTGGCTATTTCGTTTGCAAAAAAAACCTGCAAAGGCCCAACAAGATACATACTTCATTTATGCTCCGAGAATGTGTGGCTATTTTCATATTTTTAAAATCTGTGAGGGCCCAGCAAGACACATACTTTGTGTATGCCTTGTGTATGCCGTGTATATTTCACTTAAATTACTTGTATCATTTTCATGAGAGGCTCTGCCACAAATGCAAGACAACAGTCCAAATGTCCAGATAACTCTGGTGATTAATGGTCCTGCTGGATAGAAATATTTTGTCTGTTTGTAGTTTTGGGATGCAGATAAACTGTAGTTTATGTGGATAGCTCAGTGGGTTACTGCCTTTGTCACATAGATCCTTTTGTTACTTGCAGTTCAGAAGTTACAGATCTAACATAGGACAGTGACATATGAACAGTATTCTAAGAGCTACATACAAACCTGAATGATATAATTAGAAGGTTTTTTGTGTATTGCGATATAGTTAGAATTTCCCCACTCTTTCATTATTCTAATGTTGCTATAAAGAGTTCGTTTTGGCAGATGTACATTTTTTATCAGTAAAGACAAACCCTAACCACTGGGGTATGCTTTAAATCCTGATTTTGTGCTTCTCCAGACCTATTCCTCTTAACCCATACTGCCCACCAGTATGGCTGACATGTGAATCCTACACCTGGTAATCCTCATTTGCTTATGTGACATTCCCTATAGGCTGATTTACATATTTGTATGATTCATTGTCTCTGCATAATGTGTGAATTATATAAAGTACTGGGAAACCCTACACTATGAGTAGCGATATACCACAAATGAAAAGCATATGAGAGTGGCTACGGAGAGATGATGGGCACTGTTGGAGGGTGGCAATAAGGGCATCCAAGGAGGAAGTGAATATGGGGAGAGTCTATGTAGAGATGAGGGCACTGTTGGAGGGTAGCAGTGATCTAATCAGAGGAGGAGGTCATGGAGGGCTACGCAGAGATGAGGGGCACTGTTGGAGGGTGGTAATGAGGACATCCGGGAAGGAGGTCAATAGGGGAGAGTCTAGGGAGAGATGAGGGGCACTGGTAGAGGGTGGTAGTGTGAGAGTCTGAGGAGGAGGTCATGAGGGTGAAAGGCTACGGAGAGATGACGGGCACTGTCGGAGGATGGTAGTAAAGAGAAAGAGGTCAATGGGGGGGCACCAATAAAGACTTCCACCCCAGCGCTAAAGCCAACCCTATCATGGTCTTTCTGTTTTTGCTTATTAAATTAGCAGTCGGGTCATTAGGGCCACTGTGGAACATATTTTAAAGTGTGTGCTAATTATATTTACTGGTATATTTATTGTTTTAAGTTTGAGGGGGATTTTACTAATTTTTTTAACCAGGAATAATGAAAAAAGATCCGGATGGTGGCTGATATGGGGCTGGGGCCCAAGGTCAGCTGTGAGATAAGGTGCACAAGAGATGGATGGTAGAAAATGGATAATCAGGGCTGGAAGGGAGTGTGCTGCAGAGTCCAGGGTTAGGTGGCATTAGTAATGAAGAGAGATTCTCTCTGAAGGCTGGCAACGAGGGAGGCTGAGTAGTGTTACTTGCCTGATACTCCCACCTCAGAAACCTCCTTTTCACATCAAAGGGACCTTACATGGGATGCATTTTAAAAAAGAAAAATTAAATGTCTGTTTCATTTTTGTTAAGAGCAGGCAGCAGTCCGTGGGACCACTGCTTGCTCTTAAAAAATATGTTCACATCCTTTCACAAAGGGGAAGGGCTCCCCTGGTGACCCCTTCCTCTTTCAAGTGGATTACTACCTATTTGGAGTAGGAGCTAAACTGCAAGTGTTTTGTGACTTTAATTGTGGTCGCAAAACAATGATGCATACAAATGCGGCTCGCTATTAGGAAGGGACGACCCTTGTTAATACCGTCTTGCACAATAGCGTTTGTACATGCGAGCAGGGCAGGGCCACATAGGCCCCTGGCTGGGTGGCATACTGACCAATCACCGCGCTGCTTAGAGCATTGTGATTGGCTTAGGGGAGGAAGCCTGGCTGCCTGCTTCCTGTTTTTTTTAATGAATATTACTAAATTGAACCCCTCCCCACCAGACCTCTGCACGCGATACCCCGCCAACCCACTTTTCCTCGCGCGATTCGCGACTGCCGCAGTGGCCCACCCAAATGCACTCTTGGCCCACCCAAATAAAAATTCCTGGAGCCGGGCCTGGGTTAAAAAAAAAAAACAATAAATGAAAACAATGACATTTGCAATGCCAACAGCTATAACTTTAACAAAGACGAGACCATTGCCGTGTAAATGCTTGTTTAATAAGTTACTGCTTCGTCTTTCACAGTGTTTGTCTGCAGTGGGCGGCAGAGCTTACAGGATCAGAGGAGGAGGATGGCGAGGGCATGGGGTCAGGTTGTTTTCCTGCCCAGAGATGTGCAACACATTTAATACAAGTCAGTAAGGCCAAAGCAATCTCTGCGTGGAAATACAGGCCGTGGCGTTTTATCCATGAATTGTGGGCTCTGTGACAAAGTCAAGATTGAAAATCCGCAATCAGAAGAATGTTCTGTAGCTGCTGGAAATCCAGGGCTAGAGAAATATTTGTTGGTGGAAAGTTGAAGAAGGAGTTGTCAGACTACTGTAAGTCATGAGCTTTTTATCTGCACAGCTCTGGGCCTTCCATACTCCCGCTGTCACAGCCGCGCAGACGGCGATATATGCGCGCGGCTTTAAAGGGAAACCGAGATTCATTGAAACAAGATGCCAGCCTTCGTGGGCACGTCTCCCTGGCAGGAGAGGACAGCATTTGTATTTATAAGGATACACCAATGCACAGACTCCTTCAGCCTTGCAGTGTTTATCTTTCTGTTCCAGCACCGACAAGAGTAATTGTTAGGCATAAAACACTGGCTCCGCCGAATTAGCTGCCACGCGCTATGTCCTCTTTCCACAAGATTGTGTCTATGCTCTTGTAAGTAGAAATGTTTATGTCGGCACATTGAGAGCGGCGCAGAGAAAAATGCCTTCATTCGTTCTGAATTCTGCGCCAAGTCGAACTTTTCCTGTATCCTCACGTAGGCCTTTGGTGTCATAGAGACTGCGGAATTAATTGTGGGTAGCTGGTCTTGACAGCAGCGGGGCATTCTGCAGAACACCGAAGACATGTGAAAACAAAGGAGGCCCAATGACACAAGCAATGTAAAGCAATTCACTGGGTTATTACAATACTGCGCAGTCAAGTTTGAGTTTATTACCACAGTACAGCAAAAAGTACATGAGAAAATCCCATGTTACTGCTTCACGGATTGCATGCAACAGTTGCTTTACACAGGGAATCAGCTCTCCTCATAGCTACAGGGTCTCTTCAGTAAGATTGTATCACACTGCACACATTAAACTCCTTGCATCCTGGTTTTGGTTCAATAACTTTTCTTTAAACAAGTACACATTGACAAATATTATGGCATAAACTATACCTGCAGATGTGCAGAGTGCGATTTATACTATTGCTGAGGAGGGGAGAGGCATCAAGACTCACTCGAGGCTTCGCCTATCATGAATCATGGCTCCTCCCCACACCCTACTAGGGCAATAAATAGAATATTACACTCTGCTCATCAGCATACATACTATTGTCCTTACAGTTCTATGCTTTTACCTCACTCTCAGTAAAACAATCAATAATACAACTCCAAGTTCGTCTAAGTAATCTGTAATAAGTCTCAGTCTCACTGGTTTGGGTTTGCGCTCCTCCTTCATGACTATATTAGCTATTATAAAAAAAAAAATCACCACCTCCCTAAAGTGGACCCTCATGAAGTAACCCAGCCATTCTGCACATGTAGGCCTGAACTGCATCTGGCCCCTCTGCTACTCATGGCGCGTGCGTGCTATGCTGCATATGTCTGCATAATGGCACAGAGAAAAGAAAATACAGTTGACTGCTATGTATGCCAGGCATGTGATACTACCCACAACCATTTCTTCCTCAACAGCCTGCACTGTTGCAGGTATAAATAAGCAACACACGACTCAAGTCACTGACTTCATTATACAACGCATAGCAAAGAAATATAATTGAACAAACAGTGAATGAAATGCGTAAGTTCAAATGCTTTCAAACAGAATAGGTAGCCAGCAGCTAAGCAAGCATTCACCAGAAGAAGTAATGCGATATAAAGAAAAAGAACATATGCAGGAGTAGAAGTCTACATGATATTAGATTCATTCTCTATGCGCCTTACCCGCTTCCAACCAGCTCTGACAGATATGTTCTGCATCGAACTGCTGAGCTGAAATTTCTACATCATCACATCTCATTCCGTATTGCACATATTTATTATACAATGCAACAGAACATACAATGACATAACTACCACATAAAGCGCATTCATCATTCGTTAAGAATTATTCTCATTAAGAATCTAAATGTTACAGTGCATTGCTATGGATACTGATTTGTATGCCAAAGGAGGGTCGTGGACTCGTGGTATGAACAGAGTTCAGTCTACCACTGCTTTTGACTGCAGCAATCATGGTTGATTATCATGTTGCTGAAGAAATTGATGATGATATTTCAGTTCTATGGCAAGCCTTCTAAAGGTTTAAGGGGCAGATTTATGAGGCCCTTGCGCCACGTTTACGCCGCTGTTGCGTCACGCAAGGTGGCGTAAACGTGGCGCATCCCTACGAACGATTTACAACGTGACGCATCTAGGCAGATGCGCCATGTTGTAAAGCCCTGTGCCGCTTTTGGGCGTTCCAGCGCAGGGTGGGCGTTCCGGGGCAGGTGCGCCTCGCAAAAGTGGCTGAGTGAAATCTATGAGATTTCACTCAGTCACTTTTAAGCCAATGCTGCGTCAAAAGCCTGCGCCTGCTTGAAGCAGGCGTAGGTCTTGACGCAGCATTGTTAAAATGGGGCACCCCCGAGCCTTGCTGGAGCTGCGTCGCGCTTGCGACGCAACTCCAGCAATGCGCCACATTTCCGGCACAGATGCGTCACGCATCTGTGCCGTTTTTGCACCATGGTGCGCCGCATTATAAATGCGGCACACCATGGCTGGCGGAGCTGTGGCGCACTGTGGCGCATGTTAACTGGCGCATCCCTGGGGATGCGCCAGTTAACATAAATCTGCCCCTAAGTGTCTGACAGTTTATCCAGTGTATAATGCTTTTGTCCTCTCCAGTCTGGTGTGCATGATAGCCATTTTAGAGTAGTGCTATTTTTAGAACTATACGTTGGCGAAAGGCCTATTTGGTAACTGCTCTTTTTTGGGTGGATTCCCTGAGGTCGTTGTCCAACTGTATTGCTGGGACTTTTGCATTGGCTGGACAGGGAAATGGGATCATTGAGGAATGTGGGCCGCAAGTGGTTGAGAAATTTCTGCAAGTAGCTATGATCCAAGATGAAGATCTCCATCATGAAAGCAGTCAGCTGAAGGCTGCTTTTTTTCTAGTCGGCTTGCAAGGTAGCAATATGGTTGAAAGCCATTGAGTCCTGACACTTTGGGGAGATTTTGAGTGGCATTATTTTAGGAGTGTAAGATGAGCCGACCGTTCCTAGGGACACATGACAAATCATGATCACTTTAAAGAACATGGGGATTAGAGGTGACCCTTGTACCGTCTTTTACACCTTCTTTCTGGGTCCTAAGACAATAGAGTGTACTTTGCACTTTTATATGGTGGGCACCGTTCTTTGATACTGATGTCAAAAAACTCTCACTTTGTACACTTGACTTTGCAAGGGTAGCTAGTCGGAGTGGTCAAGGCTTAATGTACAGATTAATAAAAGTTTTACAACTTAAATACAGTTTGACAAACTAATCACATATAATAAATTCAATGTCCTATCAGAACTATTGTTTCTGAAAATAATATGAAAGAGGTGACGTTTATGACATTTATGTTAATAGAAAACACAAAACACCAGAAAGTTCTATCATCTTCTGGGACTGACAAATTGCCCAACTGTTCTTTGACACTTGCAGCCTAGGAGATAATAAAGAAAATACCTATTAATTTGATGATTTTCTGTAGCGTCGATCCAGGGTGTCAGAGCACTTTACATTAAAATTAGTACATAAATAAAGTATAATAGTAAATACCATAAACCCGAAGTGCAGCTCAAATAAATACTTATTCATTATGAAGGATACAATAACTAGACATTAATGACATAATAAAGTTCGTTTAGGGGAAAAATAGATTCAGGGAACTAAAGATCAAGGGCCTGATTTATAATTTGGTGGACAAGATTCTCCATCGCACTGGAGCACCCTGCCTGCCATACCCTCACTTTACCCTCATTTATAGATGGGCAGACCTTAAGTAATCTTTCTATGAAGCCCTTGTTGGGTCCATCGACTGAATGCTTCCTCTGATGGGCGAGCAAAGTACGGGCTATCAGAGAAGGGATTTTATACTGCCTTCCCTGTTGAGGGTGGAGGGTTAATGTCATTGTTTACCTTATCCTTTATCATCAGGAAACACCTGACAGTGAGGCATAGTAAAACTAACAAAAAAATCAATAAATAATGACCACCCACACCCTGCAAAATAGCTTCTAGAGTATGAGGGTCATTATTTATTTGTTTTTTAGAAACAGTTATTGAAAATTAAAGCCAAAAAAAAAGTTTGGCAAACAGTCATCAAAACTGATTTCAGACACCCACCAAACATTTCGTGCATAGAAAGGAACTGCTGTGATGGCTGTTCCACTCAATGTACAGAGATGGTTACTGGGCTGGCGGTCATCTCTAAATTTGGTGGTCTGTCAGGGTGGCAGAGGGATTGTCATCCACCACCCTGACTTATGGACTGTACTCTGGCTGCTAAATCTCAAACCAGTACCCAAGTTAACTGTTGACCAGTTGATTGTGATCAGGATCGCTCATTTTGGGTTTGCTGTTAGATTTTGGGAAATCTGTGATTTTTCATAGAAGGAGGGGGCATTCTGACAGTGGGTGTTTCAATTTTAACTTAAATAGATAGTATGAGGTTATTGTTCTGATCTCCGAGGAGGAGGGGGATGGAGTTCCAAAGTGAAAATAACATGAGAGTTTATGGGACAGTGTTATCTATGAGGTGACGAGTATGAGTCCTCAGTAATATCTGAAAAGGCTTCTGGTCTCAGCGGGTACTATGGGCAGTACATCTCAACAATTACAGGTGCCTAATGGGATGTTACAGTTTTATTTACTGTACTGTGATTTGCCTTCCCTTTGTTCCTACTTCTCAGTGCCACTCAGTGTAAGGATAAGGTGACCTAGGTGCAGTGACCTGAAAATCTGCAAAATAATATTACAGTTCTGAAACTTAAAATGAATTGGAATAAAATGGTCTCTGGTTATCAAAATGGAACTGACAAAAATGGCAAAATTGCAGGATCCAGTGGCCACTAGGGGATTAAACTGTTAGTGAAAAGTACGTGTAAGAAAAATTCAAAAGGGCAGAATCACAACTCTAACTGCTCCAGAGTTAGAGTTCCAACCAGTGGAGAACTAGTGAAAGCTCTTGGAATCCAAAGTTGGACTCCTGTGGTACCAAACTTAATGGAGCCTTCTAAGCCCATATCTTTTAAATAGCTTGTTCCATGTCAGAGTTTTCAGGCGGCATGGTGCCCAGTTGTACCTGGGACATACACTGGAGCTAGTGTTTCCCTAGTAGCTCTCCCTAGACCAGTGATTTAGGGTCGAGATCCTATTGCACCTTTAAAGGAGCGGTATCCCTGGAAATCTAGGAAGTACTTCCAGAATGAGGGAGAACAGCTTCAGCTAACTGAAAATTTCCATACAACCTAGGATGAAGGGAAACAGGCCAGTGGGTGAATCAGGCACTTATAAAGAATGGAAAGGACAAGGAAAATAAGAAGCTTATCACTGGTAAACATAACATATATGTCTCTAGTCGACGTTAAATCATCTTTCATGTTTCGTTCACTAAACGAACATATCGGATTTGATTTTTGTTTTGGATTAATTCCTTTTAATTAATGAAATAGAAATGATGATATAGCAGAATTAGATGAACACATTAAAAGCCAAGTAGAAAAAATGAAATTTTAAGAAACATATATATTTTAAAATCATATTTCACATATTCACTGTCCACCACCAATTGCTCCCATTAGTAGACTGTTTCATCGTGTATGTATTTGTAAATATTCAAAGAAAGAAATACCAATGTTTAGTCCTAAGTATCACCTTAGGGAACCTGCAGCCTTTAGAGTGAGTCCACAATTTTAGGAAAGAAAGTCACTGAGTCCTGCTGAGAGTCCAGGCTTATAAATTCGTTTGAACACTGATTATTGTCCATAACAATATCCTTTGGAATATTGCTGTTCAATTAAACACTCCTCAGCTGTTGAAAATCTTGAGATGTTGTATTTCGACCTCACTGCACAGGACTGTATTATAACTGAGGCCTTCATCAGGATGAGGATCCTTAGTTGGTAGTAATATCCGCTTCCCTTTATTTTACTCAAAAAAATAGGCAGCAGGGTTCTGTGTATGCCCCCAATTGAGATTGTTTGCATCAATCTTTAAAGGAAACACAACGTTTTCTCTGCCTTTGTTTCATCAAGATGTGAGCAAGGTACCTTCCTTCTGAAGTGGAGTGCTGTGCCTCCATTCTGCTTATTTGATATCTTGATGGTCAATGCACATTGAATCCATTATGCAGATCTGCCTTCTGCTTTTGAAGCATTAAGCTTCTCACCACTGGTGCCATCCTTAAATGGTCTAAGCTTCTCCTCAAACCCAAATGAAGAGGATACTTTGAGTTCCATAATTCTCAACTAGTTGCTGACTTTTGGGGCTCTACAACAGGAGTCTATTTCTTTACGCTTCCCCCACGCGCATATAACTGGACCTTGCTTTAATTCTTCAAGGCCAGCCAACTCCTTTCGGGGAAAAACATCTCCAATTTCACTACAGGGCACAATAGAAGGAATTTTCTAGAGGCAATGGTTTGGGATCGACCACGGCGAAAATAACTACTTTCAAAGTCATATTTCCGGCAAAATACCACTCCCAGCTAATGCCATTGAGCTTATCCAGAAGTCCAGACAAATACAATAAACAGACTCTAGCAGGCTATTCTATTCAGTTCAAGTAGCCATTAGCAAGAACCTAGGGCCAATCAAAGGGCATGTCATGTTTAAAGTCATAGCTCTAACCAATCTGGGCGCATATTTCAGGGTATTTACACAAAGGAGGGAAGGAGGCAAGCAACAAGCCGTCAAACACATGTGTATTACAGTAGGGGCATGCCAGACTTCCCCAGTTTTCAGACAGCTATCTACGCAGAACAAAAGGGAAGGCCCCATATGGCCTTAAGGTTATGTTTTAGACAGTGATGGTCTTAAAGTCTAAACTATCTCCGGGCATCAATGAGGCATAGTTCCTAAAGAAACAGAACCAGTTTTGGCCAGTTCTTTGTTCTCCAGACGAGCCCAGTACTCACAGCTTTTCCATGTGTATTGCGTAATCACTTTCAGATAACGAGTTATGGGAGGGCACTATTGGAAGGGTGGCACAACAACAAAAGGCAGCATCCTGGGCACCATTCACCCAAGACATGGGCATACAAACATGTAACATTCAACCACAATTACAACACTCAAATGTTATATACAGCACTTAGGGGCATATTCACAAGTCCCTATTGCCACCACAATGTCACTTTTCATGATGTTGTGGTGGCGATAGGAGCTTTGCCTTATTTACAAGCCAGCGTGTTGCATTCTCTTTGTTGCACTTCTTTTCTCCTTCCCTGTTCCCTGCTCCTTTCCCTGCCTGGAACATGGAACACTGTACCTGCGTTGTACAATTTATGCTCCATGTTTCAGAGCCCTTGTTTTTGAGCTGCTGCTTAGCCTTGCTTTAATATACTTGTGCTGTGCCTTGTCTTAAATTAAACTTGGATCTTTTACTCACCGCTTAGAGTCCCTTCTTTATGCAGTGTTAAGCCACTTAACATGGCTTAACGTGCCATTGTAAATAATTCCCGCTGTACTTAGCATGAAAGGGGAGGGCAATGCGTGTTGCTGTGGGCGTTCCACCGCAACATCAATTGATTTTGACGGTGGCTCATATTTACAAGGGCGGCGTAAATATGGGGCAGTGCCAAAATTAAGACCAGGGAAAACCTGGTCTTACCCTGGCAAACGAGGAGACATTTTTAATTTCTCCTCGTTTTTGCTGTTTCCATTTGTGCTGCGTTGTGCAGCACACATGGAAACAGCAAAACGCCAATGATTGCTATTTTACATACAGAGGGAGGAACATTTCTTGTGTGGACGTTGCGATTCCAGACAATGAGGCAAGCGAAGAGTTGAAAAGGCTCATGCCATATTTGGCTAGAGAGAATGAAATTGGGTTTGATCTCACCATTCACCTTTAATGTATTCACCTGAGTGAACTAAGGAACCTCCATTAAGAAACGTATTTCAATTGAAAACTCCATTGTCATTTGATAACAGTCAATATTTTTACACTAGTCACAAAAATGCCTGGCATCTGCCACCACAATTATCAACTTACTGAAAGATGTCATGAAAAGATCTTTTAGCGTCAGCATAGGACTGAGAGGATATTTGTCAGGGTGCCTTTGAGGTTTGTGTTGCGCACCTACGAGCAAGAGTGAAAACCAGCACCTGCGTCACGGAGGGAGTTTGCACTGAAATCTACAGCGTGACGTACGTTATCCAGGATAAATAGTAAATAACAACATTTTGATCTGTTGTGTGTGTTCACTGTGTGAGTAGGAATTCCTGAATACATTTAGTACCACCACCGTGAAATCTCACTAACAGTCCACTTACAGTTACAAAACAGTCATCAGTGACAACAGGAAGCAAAAACAGTGCATAATAACACCCCAGGAAAAAAAATGCCACAGAACGCAGTAATATCTCATTTGAATTGCAAAATAGGTCAATTGTTTACTTACTACCTGCTGCCAGTGGGAGTTTTGTAAATAACGTCATTTGCGTTGCCAAATTGACAGATACATGTTGTTTTCACCTGCACTGCAAGCTGAAGGGTAAGCCGAGCAAGTGGCATGTTTATTGGACCTTATTTGCTTTTAGTTTTGATTTTCTAAAACGAATATCCTGTCACGGCCCTTGCTAAGGTACTTAACGCAGGAGTAGAATGCCACCACACACAGCCTGCGAATGTCTGACATAATATCGACAGACAGAATATCTACATACAATAATATCAACACAAAAATATTGAAATCAAAAATATCGGAGTCATATCTTCATAAAGGTAAGTACAAAAATATCGAAAAATTAATATCGTAGTACAAAAATATCGAAATTAAAAATATCGTTTTTTTAAAATGTATTAATAATGTAAAAATAGTTTTAAAATACATATAATTTTACAAATATTAAATAAAAATATTAAAACATAATAAAAAAATGAAAACGAATACATATACATTTAAAATAAATTAAAAACTTAATAATTTAATGTAATTTTTTTTTTTTTTTTAATTTCATTTAATTGATTTAATTTAAAATTATTTTATTTTTACCCTGTACGACTGTACCCCAAAAATCCAAAACTGACCCTGAACCCTAAAAATACCCCTTTACCCAAAATCCCAAAACTGACCCTGAACCCTAAAAATACCCCTTTACCCAAAAACTGAAAACTGACCCTGAACCCAAAAAATACCCCTTTACCCAAAAACTGAAAACTGACCCTGAACCCTAAAAATACCCCAAACATATATTAATTCATTAATTATTATTAAATTACTTCCCACCCTATTCCCCTATAAACCCACAACCCGCTCTGATACTAAAACGCAAAATGTAAACAAATTTACAAATTTTCAAACATACATTACAAAACATGTTTAACAAACATGTAAACAACATAATAAAATACATAACACTAAAAAAAATTCGATATTAGTAAAATTCGATATTAGTAACATACATACCTTAAAAAAACGATATTCTGTCTGTCGATATTTTGGACATCGTTATTCTGTACTGTCGAAATTAAAACATCGATATTATTGTATATCGATATTTTAATTTTGATATTTTGTCTGCCTACCACAGCCTGCAGGCACCTGATATTTCTGTAGCGAACTGAGGCTGAGCTCGGGCGTGAGGGGAAATACGGAAGGTGACGCATTGAAATAGATCCTACGAAGGTAGATTCCAGGTTCTTTGGGACATATTTGCAAGGATATTGAGGCACCTCACTTTTAATGATGTTCCCTGCTCCCTGCTCCAATTCCCTGCTCTATATTTACAAGGCGGCCTTAAGACACTTAACAGTCGCTGCATCAAAAGGGCTGGCAATGGGTGTTGCTATGGGCGTTCCACCTCAACACCCATTGCTTTTTGATGCAGCCGTAAATATTTGGCAGATCCAAAAATAAGACCAGGGAAAACCTGGTCTTAAACAGGCGCAACAAGGAGAAATTATTAATTTCTCTTTGTTTTTGCTGTTTCTATCTGTGCTGCATTCTGCAGCACACATATAAACACCAAATCACCATTAGTGATTGTTCCATTGCAGGAAGGTGTCCCTTCCTGCACATAAACAATCATTAAAAAATTGCATCTTGCAAATTCAATATGTGCTGCATTCTGCAGCATACATAGAATTACAAATCGCCATTAGTTATTGTTTATGTGCAGGAAGGGACACCTTCCTGCTCATCAACAATCATTCCCTGCAACGCAGGGCACCCTTCCACTATGGTGAAAGGGTGCCTGTATTGGCGCTAGGCAACTAAATTTAGCGCTAGGGTAAAGGCAGGGGTGCACCACATTTTTGTAAATACCATGCATCCCTGCGTTTTGAAACTGTCTAAGTGTGGAGTTAGCAAATTTGGCTTAACCCAGTTCTCCAACAGTTTCTTGTAAATATCCACATTTGTGCCTTGAAGCATTATCTAAACACTTTGCTTAATAGTCAAGTAGATCCCACCCGAGGTAGAGTCTGTGTTGATGTGCGACTGAAGAGGTTAGGATATTAGCTCCCAAACATTTTGTAGATAAGGGGAAGTATTAGCTCCAATTGTTTCAAGATAAGAAGAGGTTAGCATATATACTAGCCAATAACAACAGAAACTTGCAAGTCGCAATTCTACATATACCTTGGTAAAGTTCAATATTCCATGGGGAACAAAGTCCCAAGGCTGCAAAGAGATGGTAACTCTCAAATAGTTTATTTCACTCTTTTAGAGGTTTCCTCCCTGAATGTTCCCACTCACTTTCGTCGCTGGGTACCCAGACTTGTACTGCTGAAAACCTCGAATGGGCACCATGTTTTTTTCCTGCAGAAAGTATCAATTCTTTGAAGGAAAACAAACAAAAAACTGTCCCTGGCCTGAATCCGCCAGCAGGAGTTCAAACAAACGGAAGCTCCGTATCTCCAAAAATCTGCTCGCACCTGGAAAGGTTGTTGACTTGATCTCACCACATACAGGCCCCTGAAAGTATGGGCTGTAATCTGGCTCCCAGCAGGAGGTCCTGAGCTGTCCCTTAGACCGTTGCAGACTCAGCTCCCACTCTTGACCCAGAGAGAGACAGCATCTTTGCATCAGCTCGAGAACCGTAGAATAGCCAACCTCAATGACTAGTAGTTGAGGACGGCGGCTATTTTGTAGAGGAGCTCCGCCTTTCTGAGCAGTCCTTTGAGACTCCCAATAGGTCACTGACACGCAGGAATGGCCAAATCTACCAATAGTCAAGAAAGGCTCATTGGTACCAATCTACTCCATTTGTGCCAAAAGTGCTTCAGGCCACACCTCCCATCTTTCTGGGGCCTTCTTCTATACATCGCTAAGGTGCATGCAAGTTCCAGTGATTTTTTTTCCAGGCCCCATGAGGGATCCGGACACTACCAATGCAGGACTTCATTTTAGAAAAACAAAAAAAGTCAATGTATCTACGTTTGTATGTCATTTTTGTGTTGTGTGAATATGGCCATTAAGGCAGAGGAGCACTGTATAGAGTCAAAGGCAAGCATGTAGTCAAAAGTGATTGGAGAGGTATCTGGTTACTGGATTGTTCCTGCATTATGATGTAGTGTTCTTTAAAAAAGTATGGGCCATATGTGCAAGGAAGTGGCGGAGTGAGACGTTAGCCGTCTTGGCTTAACGCCTCACTCTGCCACTTCAGAAACGCAAGGCTGCAGCATATTACAAGGATATGGTGCAGCCTTGCGTTTCCCCTTGTGCTGGTGTCTGCAGGCAGGGGAGGATTGCTCATGTGTAGGAAGGTGTCCCTTCCTGCACATAAACAATCCTGAAATGCAATGTTGTCACTTCTATGTGTGCTGCTTAATGCAGCATACATGAAAGTTACAAAGTTTCATTTTTTTTTTACGGATTGTTTATGTGCAGGAAGGGTCACCTTCCTACATATAAACAATCCAAGGCATTTGGCTTTGCACAAGGCAGCACATATGGTAAAAGCAAAAAAAAGGAGAAATTAAGCATTCCTTCTCGTTTCGCCAATTTAAGACTAGGTTTTTCTCGGTCTTAATTTTGGCGCTGCCTCCTATTTACGCTGCCCTTGTAAATAGGGGGCAGCGTCAAAAACAATGGTTGTTGCAGTGGAACGCCTACCACAACATCCACTGCCCTCCCCTTTCACACTGAATGTTGTCGTGTCGCGCTATCGGACGCTGGACAGATACCGAACTCTGGACACAGGTTGGTTATTCAAGGATTCTTTATTTCTATTACATCTGCTGCATGTCCCATACACGTCCGTCCCCTCTGTCCATCCTGGTCGATCTGAATCCCTTTCCTGTCCCCTAACCGGATGTGGTGTCCGGTGACCTAGTCACCTCCCTCATGACCCACAGGGTCCTAGTGTCCTCCAGTCCTTATCTTTCAGGTCACGACATCTCCCCCTTTGTTGCAAACAAATGTTCATGGTACCGTTCTTTGTTGTGGTGAGAAAAGAGAGAGAGAGAGAGAGAGAGAGAGAGAGAGAGAGAGAGAGAGAGAGAGAGAAAGTCCATAGGTCTGGTCAACCCTTCTCCCCAGTCTCTGTCTCCTACGTTTTATCACTTGGTCTCTTTGTCCCCTTGCATTCCCCCTTTGGTCGTTGTTCTCTGTCATCAGCTTTGCTTCTGTTTTTCAGTTGTCCTCCGTCTGCTCTCCGCTTGCCAGCCTCTCTTCGTCTTGGTTGTTGTTTTCTGCCATCAGCTTTGCTTCTGTTTTTCAGTTGTCCTCCGTCTGCTCTCCGCTTGCCAGCCTCTCTTCGTCTGCTTCTAGCTCCTCTCTTTCTACGGCCGCCCTTTGTTGTGTTTGTTCCCTCAGTGATTCTTTTTCGTTCTCTTCCTCTTTCACTGGTCCCTGTTCTTCTCTTCGCTTGCTCTCAGTGTGTCTTTTGTTTTTTCCATATGTCATGGTTATAAGGCCCATCGTTTAGGCGGCGCTGTTGCTCATCAGGCATGGTCCTGGGACTTCGCCTTTTAAAACATGGATGTCCTCTCTGTTCTTTTTGTCTTCATATCTCAGTTCCTCTGTGAACTTTCCCAGGTTTGTTACCTGTTTCTTTGACCCCCAGGTGAAAACCTTCACCTTGGACGCTCTCAGTGTCGGCTTGACTTCCATCTTCTCGTACTCTGATACGCACATGACATTGCATGTTGCACCACTGTCCAGTACAAATTCCGCTTCATGCCTCCTACTCTTATCTTTGCCGAGTCCGTCTTTCCTGGGGTGCTTCTGTCTGTCAGGTGTGTTGTTTCTCCTTTTTTGTCTTCCCCACTCAGCTCTGTGCGCACCTCCGACATGTTGTATAGTCTTTCCACTTTCTCTTCTTCCTCTTCTTCGCCTGACCCTCGTGATGAACTTCTCCTTTCTATGTCGACATACCTGACGTACCTTGTTGTCGACTCTTGTTGTCTTCCTGTTCTTCCTCTGTCGTCTCTGAATTGTACGCCTTTGCACATACTGGCGTAGTGATTTCTTCCATTACATCTTCTGCATGTCTGGCCAAACGCTGGGCACGGGCCTCTGTGTGGAAACTCCATTCCGCACCTGTAGCATTTTCCTTTAGGTTGTCTCCTCTCTTTTTGTTCCCTCCAGTCATTCTTCCATCGGCCTGTGCGATATCTGTTTGTCATGAGGTGTACGTTTTCGATTACAACGTTCTTCCCTCTTTCCATTTCCTTGGCATGTTCTGTTGCTCTCGCCTCTGCTCCCGCTAGTGACAGGATGTTCTCCAATGAGGTCGGTTCCTTGAGTATTCTTGCCCTGAATCCTGTGTCGCGACAACCTTCTATGATTCGTAGCCTTATTGATTGTTCGTTATCGAATTTGTCGAACTCACAATGTGTCACCAGTTTTCTCAGCCTTGTCGCGAAGTCATCTAGCGTTTCGTCTACTTGTTGACACGCAATAGTAAAGGTATATCGTTCAAAGTCAATATTCCGTTGTGGGTCAAATTGGGCCGTCAGGCATTTCTTTAGATTCTCGTATGTTTTTGTTTCTTCAGTAGGCAGTGCCACCAGAAGTTCTTCGACGTCATCCCCTGCTAAGTTCAGCAGTAACCCTAATCTCTTTCCATCTGTTACATCTGTTGCTTCCATATATCTTTCAAACCGTCTGATCCATTTCTCCCATCGAATTCCTGTTTGTGGCTCCGATAAGTTGAACGGCAGTGGTCTCCTGTATTGTGCGCTGGGCTTTGGGTCTGCCATTCTTGCCTTTATCTGCTCTTCCCTCCTCTTGTTCTTTTTCTCCTTTGTGCGTTGTTTTATGTTCCTTTTGCTCTTTGCCTTTTTCTTCTTTTACTATCTGTTTCCTCTCTTTTCTTTTTTGTTTGCCTTGTGTCTTCTTTTCTCTTTTTTTTGTTTGTCTCTTTCTTCCTTTTTCTTTTTGTTTGCCTTGTGTCTTCTTTTCTCTTTTGTTTGTCTCTTTTTCTCCTTTTATTTTGCTTTCTTTATCCTTTTCTGTGTTTTCCTAGCCTTTTTGCCTTTATTCTTGTCTTTTTCTTATCTTTTTCTGCTTCTTTTCTTCTTTGCCTGACCTTAAAATGGCCGCCCTGTTGATTTCTATGGTCCCTCTTTGTGTTGTCCTTTTTCCAAAATGGCCGCTGCTCTTCCCGTGAGATTTCGCGATCGAAATCTCGCTCGCCTGACTTGGAAATGGCCGCTTCCCCGATCTTGCCTCTGATTGGCCCAGCCGCCTGATCTCAAAATGGCAGCCGAGACTCTCGCGAGAGCTCAAGCCTCTATTTTGAGATCACGCGTTCCTTCGCGCTTACCGCAGTTTGCCAGGCGATTCTTCAGAAGCGGTCGGGGGGGCTCCGATGTCGCTCCTTTTCTCCTCTTGTTCTTTGCACATCCAGGGTGGGCACCTGGTTCTTCCCAATACTCCGATGTCACCGTCAATCGATGTGCTACGATCTGCGCGTCGGTTCGTCTCACCCTTCGTCGCCAGTTGTCGTGTAGCGCTATCGGGCGCTGGACAAATACCGAACTCTGGACACAGGTTGGTTATTCAAGGATTCTTTATTTCTATTACATCTGCTGCATGTCCCATACACGTCCGTCCCCTCTGTCCGTCCTGGTCGATCTGAATCCCTTTCCTGTCCCCTAACCGGATGTGGTGTCCGGTGACCTGGTCACCTCCCTCATGACCCACAGGGTCCTAGTGTCCTCCAGTCCTTATCTGTCAGGTCACGACAAATACAGTGTGAAAGGAGGCATTATTTACAAGGCAGCGTTAAGCCACTGTAAGTGGCTTAACGCTGGCTTGTAAATAGGGAGGCCCCTATCGCCACCACAACATCACTTAAAGTTACACTGTGATGACGATAGGGGCTTGTACATATCCCCCTATGTCTTTAACTCTTTCGTAAATTGGAGCAGTGTTGGAGCAGTTCTTCTGGATATGGTGATGTTATTCCAGATTACTGGTGCATAGCTAGGCAAGGCTTGTTACATTGCTTTTTACCTTTTTTTCAACCTCTTAAACTTCAGTCTGATGGTGGCCTTCCTGCAGGTGTGCAGAGAGCCACCAGAGAAGGTGAGCTTCTCTGCAACATATGTAAGGCTGCTTGTCATGATGGCTTTGTAAATGATGCAGCTGGTTTTGAAGATGACCCTGACGTGCAATTACTTTTCACAATGCAATATCAGGCTATTGTTTTCTTTCCCTCCAAAGGACCTCCATGGTGCCCATGTGGGTCCCGGGAAGGGAAATTCAGTGACAGTCGCTCTGTTTTTAACAGGGCAGTGCTGCAATCACATTGATCTCTGAAGGGAGGCTACCAGATGAAGGGTTCCACATGCCGCGCCCAGCTGAAGATAAACCAGTGGAAATCCTGTTGTATCCCTTCCTCTAGGTGAAGCTTGTGTTTGGTAGGTGGGATGTGTGCGGGTTTTGGCAAATGTCCTTTAATAACCAACCTCTAAATGACCACCTATCCCTTGAGCCAGCACAGACTATACAGGATCACACTGCAGATTTCCTTAATGTTGAAAGATGATTTGTTGTTAGGATTCTGTTATCAAAAGTACCATGACCTTATTGTATTTTTAAACCTATTGAAAGCTTATGAGTCACAAATCATACTAAAATTAATATGAATTCAGGGAATATTCTATTACACAATGTAACATTTTATTGATTAAAGTTCATGTTTATAAAAAGCTTTATCTAGTTAAAATCTCTCAGTCCATGCCTACTCCTAATAAAGTAGGTTTTCTGGTTTAATTTTGTACATACAGGAATAGAAAATAATATCCATTCATGTTATAAATGCTTGGTGTGCACTAAAGGTCAGCTAATCAGGACATATGTTTCTCGGGTCCTGTACATAATATACGTCAGGTTATTAGACTATTACAGAAAACTAAGCTTGTTTCTACACCATGCATCAGCTATATTACGTAGTGGACACCCAGGGGCCTAGTCACAAGCTGCCATTTGTTGTACATTAGTTGTGCGAAAATAGTGCAACTAAAGTACCACAAAATGCTATTCACAAACCTCCATATCTTTTCTAAGGGGAGAGCCTCACACACAAATGTTTACTACTTAGGGGCCGATTTAGATGTCGAACAGACCTGAGTTCGTCCAACATTGATCTGGAAGTGGGACCGACTGACCTCCTGTTGGTGGTCCTAAGCCAGCAAGTAGGATGCAACGGATACTGTTCGGTTGCAATCCTATTCTTTACAATGGGCGCATACATTCCAAACGGAATGCATGCTCTCATTGTAAAGAGCAGAGGTGCAGTTCATCCCTGCACTGAAGGTGCCTGCAAACCGGGTGCAGGGATCAACAGGGGGTTCCATAGGGGGCCCCTAGGCTGCCATCTAGAGGCCGTGCACCCATGCAGACCCTGCTGGGGGCCACCAAAGTCGAATTCCCACAGTCTTTTGTTGTCAGAAAGAGCTGCCCTTGGGATTACAGGTCCCTTTCCGAAATGGCAGACGGGCTCTCCGAGCCCGTTGGAAAGCATTCGGAAAGCCCGTTTGGTTTCCTTTCCGACCGACCACATCATAATTGGTCGGTTGGAAAGGAATCTGAACATGACATTTTGATGCGGTCGGAGCCGTTTCTGACTGCATCAAAATCGGTCCCTTAGTAGTAAGTGTGGAAGAGCGAAGGGAAGTTGTTGAAAATAACTGCATACTTGCTACAAAATAGGTGAGGTCAAGAAAGTAGTAAGTAAGGGTTAGGGGAGGGTTGAGGAGGAATTTCAGGAGTGACAGACACCCACCCACAAAAGAGTAAGCACATTGCTGTTCATCCACTACACTTTAAAATCTACTACATCTAAAAAGGCTGCAAAACAGTAGTAAATGTACTCCAGCTCAGACCTGGAGTTAAGTCTAGCACCAGACATAGCCACCCACAAATACAGCATAACCCTCCCATAGAAAACAAAGGAGACAGGCATTTGAATGAATGAAAGGAAAATCTTTACTCAATTATTGAAATAATCATAAAAGAGCATTACAGCAAAGAAAAACAATGCAAATAGTATTTAAATATCTATATATATAAAAACGAATGTATGTCTGTTTGTCCTTTATGCATTACTACACCATTCATCCGATCGCCATGAAACTTTGGGAAGTTGTTGAGTACACTCCCACGAAGATTTCTGGCAAAAAAAAAAAAATGTAAAAAAAAAATTGTTAAACGTTGTTGAGTACACTCCCGCAAAGGTTTCTGGCAAAAAAAAAAAAAAGAAAAATGTGTTCAATATCGGCCCCCAGGGCCCTCATAATCTTTCCAATACTGAACGTTTACAGTTTACGGTGCGACTCGCTTTTGCAACGACCATCAACAAAGCACAAGGACAATCGCTGCAAGTGTGTGGACTACATTTGGAGAATCCGTGCTTCTCACATGGACAACTGTATGTGGCCAGCTCAAGCGTCGTAAAACCTTCTGTTTTATTCATATACGCACCAGACAGAAAAAAAAAATTGTGTATTCAATTCAATTCAATACCACTTTATTCGATTAATAAAAAATCATAAAAGTAACAGTACACGAAATGGAGGGATTACATTAATACGCATAAAACAGTTAAAAAGTTATATATATACATATGCATTTTTTGGTTAAAAAAACATATTTAATTTGACCTAATAAATGTACAAGAATAATAACAGCACTCGAATAAATAAACAGAATTAAAACAACACTTTAAAATGTTTTCCATATTAAAATGAATAAGTTTCAATAAAAATGACACAATGTAAATTGAAAGTTATCATACCAAGTTTCCTTAAATTTCCTTTCTTCTGGGATCGCAGCAACGCGCGACGGGTAAGCTAGTCCCTCATAAAAGAATGACACATTGGACATACTTGGCTGCATATGAAAGATATAATACAATATAGTGCAGAAATACTACTTGTAGGTAAAAAAAGAAAATATAAAAATTCATAACATTCAGTTCAAATAGTATTTAAATATCCTCATAAAAGAATGACATATTGGACGTGCATAGCTGCCGAAGGAAGATATGACAATATCATGCATAAATGTTACCAGTAAGTATAAAAGATAAAAAATTCATAACAATCAGATAAACCACTAAGTTAAAACCCAGAATGTATTAAGAATTCACCATTTTGTGCCAGTACAAGGCACCTTAAAAAAATCTCTAACAGCGAAACAGACTTCCGGCTAAGATAACATTTGAAGATAAAAGAAGGCTGGTCTTTGTTGGTGAATCACAGAGTTTTAAGAATTGGCAACAGATACCTGCACCTAAAGGGATCTTAATAGCTGCAAAATGCTCCAATGTTCCTCTTTTACCTCCCTGTTCTCACTTCTCCTCATCTGTTTCCCTCTTGCCTACAGCGCCAAGAAACCGTTTGGTGTAAGTGCGCTCTTTAAGAATTTTTTACATTACATCACATCACAAGGGCAAACCAGTATGGAGGTTGGGTCAAATTGGCCAGGTGGAAAGCAAAGATGAAATCTAATTGAGCCCATTCGAAACTTTGCTAGAATAGATCTTTCACATGGATTTCTTACAAGGGAGATATATGGTTTGGACATATCATCAATTTTTATGACCAAACAATCTCTCAAAGTTGGTTTGCCCAAGGCTATGATCTCTCATTTACTAAGGGTGTTTAGTAGACAGCTCTTCAATTTTTAAGCAATCCCCTTTGTTTACCAAATGAGGGGAATATATAGATCTGATCTACCTAATGATCCTGGCTGTTTTAGTTTCTACTGCCTATTTGGGGTCCCTCCCTCAGGCGCCGAGAGATCCCTCTGGGATGATTCGCGGCGCCATACAAATGAGTAAAATAAATAAATAAAGAAATAATCAAGCCATGGGATTTTAGAGCCAAGCTCACAGTTAAGGCATTCTTGGATCACATCACGACTGAAGGCAGTATGCTGACAACTCCAAACTGCTATCCATAAGAGGAGTGGAGTACATTTGACAAAGTCTTTGGCATAGTCTAGACTCAGTTTGTCATGAATAGAGAAACTAGAACTAGCGGGACCCAAGCCCAGGAACCTCCTGCAGAAGCAATTCTCCTCACACTGTATCTTCAAACAATCACAGTAGCCCCAAATAGCAGTACTGCAGGTCAAGACAGGGAAGCACTTCATTCTATACACTTCCATCAACACTCGCAGCAAACCTAAATAATGGGCTGCATGCTAGGTTAAAGCGCAAGCATCAGTTTGCCAGAGAGGGTAACCAACTGTTCCATGAATCGAAAGTAACACCCAAATAAGGGAACTCGCTGCCTTCCTCAGATAGTAGTCCCCTTAATGGATATTGGTCTAATTTTAGAAGACTGCCTCACAAACGCCATCTTATTTGTTTTGAATATGTTTGTGTCTAAATCTAGGTCATCCATGAACTTTACAAAAGAATTGATAAGGCCCCTAAGGTCATTCAGGGTGTGGGAAAGTAGCACTGCATTGTGGGCATATAAGAGGGCGGGGACAAATGCAGATTTCACCTTGGGCATATCTTTCCCATTGGCAATCAGAAATGAGTTCAAACCATTGACATATAACAGAAATAAAATAGGGGCCAAAGGGCAACCTTGTCTAACACCCAGAAAAGGCAAAAGGAATCTGTTCCTTTCCCCCTTACCATATCTAAAAGAGGCATTGACACCCAAATGTAGAGCTTCTGAGTCGTCAATCAGCAGTTGGGGCATTCCAATGCTAGTTAGGAAGACCCATAACTTAGAAATATTGACCCGGTCAAATGCGCTGCTTAAGTCCATAAATGCTAAGTACATGGTTACTTTCTTTGCTGGTACATATTTTCCTATAATAGGGTTAATTATCAAACACTGTTCTAAGGTTCCCATACCTTCCTTAAAACCTCATTGCATTGGGCATAGAATATAGAATTGTTCAGCTCAGTCCTCAATTCTTTTTAGGATAATACAACCCACGATTTTAATTGCAGAATGTAATAGAGATGCCTTTGTCAACCCATCCTGCTTTTCGTGTCCTGCCAGAAGCGAGTATATCAGGCATAATTGTTCTGGTAGAGTGGTTAAGGGTCTGAAAAGCATCTAAGGTAACAATGGATGGGGTGTTAGGAGTTAAGAGTGAGTTCATAAATAGACCCAAATTAGACCTAAATAGAGAATTCATTGGGGTAGGAATTGAAAATCCTTACAATTTTATCCTAAGGCCCAAGTCTTTTTGGGCAACAGAGCATCTGCTATCAGGCAAGCTAAATCAAACTCAATGAGGTTACGATCACTATAACAGTTTTCATGGACCCCCCTCCCAAGCAAGCTAATTGTTCCATATGCCTATATATGAAAACATAATCAGTGGCTGAGCCACGGCCTCAGCCAACAAAGGTAGGGGGTTGATCATAAGGATCCCCCACTGTATTCATCAGACTAGAAAGGCCTGCAAAACACAGGGCTTTATGCAACCTCCCCCCCCCCGGGCCGATTCACAGAACTAATCTGAGACAAAATCCTAAACTTACTACTTTTGGTATTCACAGAAGACATTTAGCAGTAGTAAAGTCAGGATTTTGCGTTAAGTTAGGATTTTGTCTTAAGAACAAACTTAAGACAAACTTAAGTTTAATTTAAGACAAAATCCTAACTTAAGACATAATCCTAACTGAAGACAAAATCCTAACTTTATGACTACTAAATGTCTTCTGTGAATACCAAAAGTAGTAAGTTTAGGATTTTGTCTCAGATTAGTTCTGTGAATCGCCCCCCTGAGATCAGATGAATTAGTACAAATTGAGGCATCACTAATAAACAAAGCATTGCATAGCCAATAGGTCTTGCCTTTGGGACCATATAAGTGTTTAGCAATTGAGCACATTATCCAGTTCCTCACGCTGGAAGCCTGTCCATCTACACATAAACATCCTGCATTTGGCTGGACGTCTACGTTTACAGTGCTCCCAAAAGCCTGAAAAGGTTGTAGTGCTGGCTTCAGAAGACACTAAACACAACTGGATGTCTGCACATGTGTGCGTGCCTGCTTGTGTATGAGTGTGTTCAGTTACATTGTTGATATGTGTATTTAAATGAATATTATCTAGCAAATGTAGTGCATGCATGTCTCCTATTTTAATTCTTATTTGCAACATATCTATATGTGCATATTATACACCTACATTGGAAATAGAAGGACAGACGGAGGTGGGTGTTGGAAAGACAGTGGGTGAATAAATGGATGAACGGATGTAGAGGGTTGTTGGAAGGATAGTGTGCGGGTAGACCAATAGAGGGAGTTGGGTGTTTGAAGGACAGTGGGAGGGTGGATCAGCAAGGGGGCAGCAGAGAAAACCTCATGGAGACTCCGAGACAACCTCACCCACTGGGAATAAGCACAGGAAGCCTCGGCCACCAAGAGCTGGAGAGCAGAGGCGGCCTCAGCCATCAGGAGACACAGAGATGCTGTGGAAGTCTCAACCGCCAGGGGCTGAGAGTCACGGAGAGAAAGAGATGAACAATATGAGGGAGAAAATGTGCCTAGGGTCCATAGCCATGCAATCACATATTGAGGCGTATCTTAATCCAGGTCCCAAGACTGAAGAAGAGAGAAGCCTGAGCATCAGGGAGCACACTCCTCAGCGGAGTTTGAGGACAACAAACATACACACGTGAAAACAGCTAACCTTGGCAGTGGGACTAAACGCTGCAGGTAGGAATGTGGTGCTTAAGGATCACAGTGGGAATGCACACCTGGGATGGGGGTAGAGGATCACCAATCGAGAGTAAGTGGGCACTTTCCCTGGCCAGAGTAGAGGAGAGGCTTTTAAGGCTGGGCTAGGGGTCTGAGGCAGCACACCTAGGAGGGGCGGCTGCACACTCCTGGGAAAAAAAAACCCGATTAGGAGAGGTTGCGTGGCGGAGGGGGGCGCACCTGGGCATGGAGGTAGAATCACTGCAGTGAAGGTAAAGATCTTTCAGTGGAAAGGGGGGGATGCTGCATGATACTCTCCTGCTAGAAACCCGAGGGAAGGCATGAAGTCCCTGTGCTCCACTCCAGGTCCAGAAGGACAAGAGCTGCCCTGGGAGGAGGGAAGGAGCCTGGACTGGAACCAAATATAAACAGACTCACATGCCACCCTCTCAGCCTCAGCTGGGGAAGGAGGATGGGGCGGGAGAGGGGAAGCAAGGGGCACAGAGGGAAGGACTGGGCGGAGAGTGGGAGGGAGAGGGAGAGGGGAGGAGCCACAGTGTCAGGAGGCATGCTTGGAGATGGGGAAAGGAGATGAAAGGAGAGAGAGCCACAGGAGGAGGAGAGACAAGGTAGAAGAAGCGATGGGAGAGGAAGCTGTGACAGCCTGTTATGTGCCTTTGAGGGTAAACAACCAATCACAGTCTTGGCTTAAAGGAGAGGTGGTTGCAGAGGAGGACCAGGTGGGGAGAGGGACGGGGAGGTAAAGATTGAAGTGAGGTGAGAAGAACAAGCTGTGCGGCAAGGACAGGAGTGATGCACTGAATGCAGCTCTTTAAATTGAAATAATGACATGGCTGAGTCCCGAGCGAAGCACTGAGATGGCAGACCATCTTGTAGAGTGAAGAGACAGCTCATGACTCGGCTCCGCCTGGTGTGTGTGTCTGTGTGGGGTGGGGGAGTAGTAGAGGGGGGTCAATGGTGAAACACCCATCATGATAGCAACATTTGGTCAACATTCCGGGGGGGAAATTAAGGCAAGGCAAGCTCATATCAGGCTTAATACATACACTCATACCCTGGCCAGAGGCTACAATACACCCTGTTGGACCTCCTCAGTGCCCCCCCTAAACTGATGGGTCAAGGTGTCTCCTGCCTGTGGATTGGGCATCTTGGTATCTGTAACAACAGCATCAGTTTGCAATGGGTACAGGCGGAACTAGGGGCACTGACAACATACATCATACCCAAACCACATAAGGAACTGGAAGATGTTGGTTGGGGAAGGCCTAAGTAGGTATACATTAGCATTAACATACAGCATAGTTAATTCAGAAACAACGTTTACTAGGCTATGCAGTGTGTCCAATTGGGAACACTGTTTTAAATGTATCCAAGATAGAGTCCCAGTCAAAATGTAAAACTTTGCTGGCAGGGATCTGAGAAAGAACAGACTGTTGGCTGCAGGTCTCAGCATTTTTATTTTGATTATTATGTGCTTGAGATCTAACATTGCCGGCTCGCTGTTATTGGCCCTTCCTTTTCTCTGAGGGAACATGGTCCCGCTATTGGAGATAATAGAGTCATTATTTGCTGCTGCTTGGTAAAAATGTACTGATGGCTCAGGTTCATTGGGCAATGGGCTGGGTGGAATGGTCGAATCACTAGGTACTGGGCAAGTTTGATGGCCTGACTGGCTCAATGGAGGGCAACTAAAGCATTGCCCCACATCCAAATATAAGCGTCACTCCACTGAGGTTCTGTGACAATTAGAATGGTGTTTTCGACTTGTTCGAATATGGACGAGTTTGGTATCTATGAACCGCAAATGACGAGTTTAGTGGGTGTGCGCGTTTTCGCTACGCTGACCTGAACCGTTCGACTTATTCGTGGGTTTCTCCATCTGAGCCCACGGGTTCCATTTTAGATACGGTATCCATTTTGTCTCTTGCCCTCAAGTAGCCAGCGAACGGACACTGTTCGCTTCGTGACCCTGGGATTCCCAAACCCTTGCGGAAGACACGTGTTCCTTTGAGGGTGTCTTTATGACTAGGGGAATGACACTGTGAAGGCAGATGTCCCCGCTTAGGGCCCATCTTGCCGTGCCGGTCTATTGTTTCAGCCGTGCATTCATTAGGCATGTCTCCTTTGATCTTGCAATCATGTCTTCGATACCAACTCCCTACACTCTTTTTCAATCTGTTGACTATTTTTGTCTTCCTTTACACCTGTTTCTGACTTCTTCCTTAATTCGTTTACAGCCGGAATGGAATGTAGTTGATGATGGGAAACCTACTTTTACAATTGGGAACCGGCGATGCTACTGTAATTATGCTCCGGGACTCTGAATACATGAAAGCGACCCTTTTGAAGTTTTACTGTGGGAACTGAGTTGTAACCTTTTGTTCACCATGTTATGCTATGACAGAAATATGTATAAAAGGAGCGATCCACAGTTGCAATTTGAAGCAGTCTCCTGGAACCTACATGCGATGTACTTCTTGTGACTTCTGTGTTCCCTGCAGTAAATAAATCCTTGATCTTTGACGCCCAAGGAAGTGTCCCGTGTCTCTGTCATATGTACGCTGGAACAGGTAACCCACGAAGGTTTCAGGTGTTGTCCCCTGGCACCGCTGGGTCTTAGAAAAACCCAGTCCTTCAGTTGGCGCCCAACATGGGGCGACATCAGCGGTACCGGTCCAAAGCCCGAAGATCGTGAGGAACTTCGTGTGAAATCTCCGAGGGAAGGTGCACCCCGCTTCATCGATCCTGTTGTCGAAACAAGTGGCCTGAAGACTTTTCCCGCGAAGATCCCCGCTTCCTGATGGCTGCGATGGACTGATGCCCTGACTGTCGACCTGTTTTGGCGCCTGGCGTAGTCCTTGGTACAGCGAGACGATAGACGGGCCTTCCTGGTGACGCCATTGTTCTTTCAGTTAAGTATTTGTGGGTCGCTCCCAGAGTCCTTAGTTGTTGTTGGTGCTTGGTTGTTTGCATGGTTCCATTGCATTTGTGGTCCTTAGTGTTTGGTTCTTAGTTGTTGAGTTTTTATTTGATAATTGCAATTTTCAAAAACCGAGGGTTTTTGCATATTTGCGAGGATATTGTAATCCGATAACCCTTGACGTTTGTGAGACTCGGTTAGTGTGCACGATGCCTGGCCGTAGTACTTTGTTTAGTTGCCTTAAAGGTTGTGGTTCGGATTCCCGATTGGAGGACTCATGTCTGATACCTCCAGTTGGAACTCCGGTGTATGAACTATATAGTCGCCATGGCGTGGGTCCTATTGCATATAATGATTGCTGGATCCGCTACACTAAAGATGACGGTGTCCTTAGTTGGCCACCTCACGGTAGTTTCGAAACTGCGATTTTGGATAATCTAGAAACAAGATTGTTCAAAAAGAAAGCTAGGCCGGCCATGTTTGATTCCTTTCGGTTATGGCGTAAAGAGGCTAAACAGAAAGAAATCAAACAGCTTAAGAAAAATAAGAGGGAAGGTATCGTTACGACGATAAGAAATGCAGAGCAGTTTCAGCAAGATAAAGAAGAGAAGGAGAAGGAAGTTTTTGATAGATTACAACGTATGGCGGTGGATAAGTGTTATCCCGTTTTACCGTCAAGTACTAACAAGAAGGGAGAGGAAGTGGTAGAGGACCCTTTATTGTCCTACCTACTGAAATCACCACCTCCATATGCACAGGATACTACAGCTCCTCTGATTCCTCCTGTTCCTCAACCTGTTGTTCCGGCGGCTGCTGGTCAGCCTGTCGTTGGTCCCGTTCCTCCAAATCCTCTTGTTCCTCAAATTGTCCCTGTCCCTTTGCCCGCTCTTCTTCCTACTGCTCCAATGTCTGTACTTCCTCAGCCCATTGTTACCACTACCCCTGCTATCTCTACTACTCCTACTGTTCCTACGTTTATTCCTAATGTTGTTGCTCCTGTACTTCTCTCCTCTTCTCCGTCTGTTCGTAGTCGCATACCTAATGCCGTTGCTACTCTTTACTCTCCATTTGGACCGATTCTTGGGTCCGATGTTTCCGGTGTCCCTCAAAGACGAAGTCAAATTCCTGGTGGTAGGGAAAGTAATAAGTTAGTGAAAATGACGCGTAAATGGATTAGACATCCTGTTAAATATCCTTCGCGTGTAGTTTATGATACATTTTCTCAGTTCAATGAGCCTACACAAAGATTTGTGTTTGAGGAAATGTGCAAATCTTTAAGAGAGGAGTGGGATGATGATGAGGTGGACAATGTGCCGCCGGAAATGACTGAACTTCAGAATCAGTTTTCTAGCGGTATGATTGTGGGTAGTAATGTTCGACGTGCTTTAGAGCGTCTCCTATCCCTTCGATCTACAGTGCAACCTTGAGCATTGTTTAGGGACGAAACTGAGGAATGGATGGCACAACCTGGTCAGTATCCTATGCGAGAAGTTCCCCCAGTGTGGATGCCAGGTGATCCTGCTGCCAATCCTGTCATTTTGCCATACTTCCAGAGAGTTTGGATACACCTCCCATGGAAGCGATCAGAAGTTTTACAGGTGAAACAATCTTTGCCCGACCCACGGAAAAATCCGGCAGGTTATTATAAAGAGTTGTCTCAATTAGTAGATGCAACTATCATGAACCTCGCTGATATCGATATGTTGTTCAGTAACGTAGTACCTCAACCGATATGGGCGAAAATCCGTCAAGAGAACCACGCAGCTGAGTTAGGCGGTGATTGGGCTGCTCTTGTGGCAGCTGACGGACGACAAGTTGGTGGGGCTAAGCCTGAACAGTTGATCACGGATCTCCCTCAAAGAATAATTACGCTAATGAAAACACTTATGCCAGCGATGAGGGTTAATTGGGATAAACTGTCTTCGTGTAAGCAAAAGAAGGATGAGAGTGTCTCCGATTTCTTTACGAGATTTGAGGAGGCATTCATCGATCACAGTGGTCAGGATATGAGTACTGAGGGAGGCCAGCGATTGTTTGTTGATAAATTTGTATCGAATTTGTTGCCTGACCTTGGCAACAAACTAAAAAATTCTGAGAGTTCGTGGGCTGTTTCTACTTCTGCTCAAATATTAGCCACGGCTCAATATTACGAAAATAGGGAAAAAGAGGAAAATGACCGTGCGGATAAGAAAACGAAGGATCTTAAAACGAAAGTTCTGTTACAGCAAGCGTATCCTCCACGTTCGAATCAGAATGATTCTCTGCAGCAGAATAGATCGCAATCGCAATCTTTTAGGTCGCAGGCGCGTAACGATTCCTCTACGCAGCGACCTACGCTCGGATATAATCAATGTGCATACTGTAGAGGTGAGGGTCATTTAAAGTTTGACTGTCCGGTTTTGCGCGACCGAAATAGTGGTGGTCCGTCTCGAGGAGGACGTAGTGGTCCTCAACAAGCTTCACGTGGTAGAGGTCGTGGTGTCAATGAAAATAGAAATGATCGTTCCAACAACTCATCAGATTTTAGTAATTGCTTTGATCAACGTGGTTGCTCGTCAGGTAGATCTGCACAGTATCATGTGGACGACTGTTATGTCGAGCATGATATTGATGACGGTAACTACTAGGACAGCCACAGACAAAGAGAGGGAGTAGTATCAGTTCCGGTTGATCAGAGAGGGCCATACGTTGCAGTTGCCACATCGGGCGTAGTTGAGCCTTTTCTGTTGGACACTGGTGCAGCGAAAAGTTCCATCATGCATTCGAAACTCCCTGGCGCACCTTTGTCTGGCTTAACAAATGTTTCAGTTGGATTCTCTGGCGCCCCTGTTAGCAATCCGGTTTCTAGCCCTTTGCCTCTTACAATTGGGCCTTGTGAGCTGGAAGCTCCATTGATTTTGACTACTAGCTGTGGTGAGAATCTTTTGGGCCAGGATTTGCTGAAACGGTTATATGCGACTCTGTATTGTTCCCCTGCGGGAGTGGAGCTTACTTTAGGTCAGAGAGTGATCTCTCCTATGTATTTGTCAACTGCTAAGCTCCCACCGGAATTGAGTTCTCTTCCTGAGTCTTTGTGGGCGACAGGTCCCAATGATGTGGGCCTGCTCGACATATCACCTTATGTTGTCCAACTGAAATCGAATGTGCGATTACCACGTATTCCCCAGTATCGTATCTCTCTCGATGGTGAACGAGCGTTGTTAGCGATCATCTATGATTTGATTAAGAAAGATGTTATTGAAGAGACTCGAGGAAACGTGTGTAATAGTCCTGTGTTACCTATTCTGAAACGCACTGATCCATCCGAGCCTCCTGTGTATCGTTTTGGTATTGACTTACGGGAGGTGAACAAAATTGGGATTCCACAATTCCCTGTGGTGCCTGACATTACGGCGTTACTGACTCTGATTCCAGCATCTGCGTCTTGGTTCTCAGTGATCAATTTGAAGAATGCTTTCTTTAGCATTCCGATTGCTGAGGAAAGCAGAGATCTATTCGGTTTCTCATTAGGTGGTCGCAGCTTTAGGTTTAAACGCGCTCCTCAGGGTTACTGTGAAAGTCCATCAATCTACAGCCAAGCCCTGAAGGGTCAACTTGATGCGTTTGTGTTACCGGGTGGTGCGGCCTTGATCCAATACGTAGATGACTTATTGGTGGCTGCAGACACAAAAGAGATCTGCAAAACTGCTACAGTATCGCTGTTATAACATCTTTGTAATTTACATCACAAGGTGTCACCTTCTAAGTTGCAATATTGTTGTCAAGAAGTAACCTATCTAGGTCACTTATTGTCAAAGGCGGGAAGAAGGTTGACCCCAGAGAGAATTGCAGCAATTGCTCGAATGACTGTGCCAACAACTCAGAGAGATGGGCGTGCCTTTTTAGGTATCACGTCATACTGCCGGCAATGGATTCCAAATTTTTCATTGCTAGCGAAACCATTGGTAGCCCTCACGTGCAAGGATGTTCCAACTCCTTTGCCATGGACTGAAGAGTGTCAGAAAAGTTTTTCTGAATTACGTGATGCATTGTGCGAGAGAGAGGGTTGTGCGTTGAGTGTTTTGACTCAGCAATTTGGCGGTAAGCAGCGTCCATGTGCATATTTTTCCTCGACCTTGGACCCAGTAGCAAGAGCATTGCCGAGTTGTCTAAGAGCGACAGCGGCGGCTGCGGTGTCTATCCGACAATCTGCAGGACTGGTCATGGATAATATGCTTACGGTGATGGTTCCACATGCAGTTGACACTCTCTTAAATCGTACAAAAACCCAACACTTGACGAGCGCAAGGTTGTTCGGTTATGAGTTGACGCTTTTGGCAAGTCACATACAAATAAAGCGCTGTAATGTGCTAAACCTGGCAACGTTGTTGCCGACTAATATGGAAGCAGATGACGTACCACCGCATGATTGTTATCTGCGAACTGAGGAGGAAACAAAGGGTCGTGTTGACCTAAAAAACACTCCATTGGCAGAGCCCGATGGTAATTTGTATGTTGATGGTTCATGTTTTAAGTTGCCGAATGGTGATGTGACGACTGCGTATGCTGTGGTGACGTTGAGTACGGTTGTGGAAACTGCGAGATTGAGTCAGAATTCCGCACAGGCGGCAGAGTTGATTACGTTGACAAGAGCGTGTGTTTTGTCAAAAGGAAAGCGAGTGAATGTGTTTACCGATAGTCAATATGCTTTTGGCGTTGCTCATAGCTTTGGTCGTCTGTGGAGAGAAAGAGGCTTTATGACATCGCATGGTATGAAGATCCAACATGGACAGCTTGTGAATGATCTTTTGGAAGCACTTACATTGCCTAAGCAGGTGGCAATTATTAAATGCAGCGCGCACCGAAAGGTGACGGATGATGTTGGTCGTGGTAACGCGTTTGCGGATGAGATCGCTAAAGAAACAGCTAGAAATCTTGCAACCCGAATGTATGTTACGAGTTCAGTGAGATGGCCGGTAGAGACTGGTATGTGTGAGGATACTGTTGAAAGCGTGAAGGCAATTCAGAACGAGGCCACCGAAACTGAAAAGACCAAGTGGGAAGAAAGCACAGGAATGTTAGATGCACACGGTTGTTGGATTGACTTGTCGAAAAGTCAGAGATGGATGTTGCCGGATGCATATGTGCTAGCTGTTGTGACTATGGCACACGGCTTGTCACATATTAGCGCGAAAGGTATCTGCAAGTTGCTATCCCCTGTATGGAAGAATGATGGTATCGCTAAATGTGCGGAGAGAGTGGTTAAGAATTGTATGGTGTGTTTGAAGTACAACCCTGGCAAGGGCACTCCTACTGCCCCAGGCCATTTTGCTCCCCCTACATATCCCTTTGAGGTTATTCAATTGGACTTCATCCATATGGAGAGATGTAATAACTTGAAGTACGTTTTAGTTGTGGTTTGCGCATTCTCCAGATGGATTGAGGCCTATCCTCTTAAAGATAATACTGCCCTGTCCACAGCAAAAGTCCTACTGAAGGAATACTTTCCTCGGTATGGAATGCCACGGATCGTATGGTCGGATAACGGAAGTGAGTTTGTGGGGAGTGTAATGAAGAGTGTGTGTAAGGGCCTTGGAATTAGACAAAAATTCCATAGCGCCAACCATCCCCAGTCAGCAGGTTTAGTTGAAGGGTACAATGGTACTCTGAAACTGAAGCTTGCGAAGATTCAAGCTTCGACTGGCTTGTCATGGCCTGATGCATTGCCTCTGGCTCTCTTGTCAACCAGGGCGACTGTACACTCTCGAGTAGGGCTTAGCCCATGTGAGATTGTGTTCGGCCGTCCTGCGAATGTGTGGGGAGTCCCTAGGCCGAAGGTTTTCGATAATCTTGAGTATCCAATGTTAATTGATTATCTTCATGACTTGACTGCTAAACTGAGGTTAATTCATCAACAGGTCTTTGAAGCATTGCCGGCACAGACTGAGGGTCCTGGACATCGGCTCCAACCGGGTGACTGGGTGGTCACCCGTAATTTTGGGAGAAAAAGAGCTTTGGAGCCGAGATACGTGGGCCCCTTTCAGGTCCTCCTCGCCACGAGAACTGCAGTTCGTCTGGAAGGTCGGAAAAATTGGGTGCATGCCACCCACACCAAGAAGGTGCCTATACCTTTATCAGCAGATTTGTGGGTGAGGACTGGCATCGCTGCAACGGAAACGGAAACTCCAGTGAAATTTGTTCCATTCAGCGACGCCCAGCCTGTTGGAGACATTTCAGTGCAGTCAGACACGTTAGCTGAGCCTTTGTCATTTGAAAACTCACAAAATCATTTGATCGACAGGACTCTGTTTTGCAATCTGAACAATTTTTCGAAGAACAGACTCGTCCTGGGAGAAGCAGATATTTTCTTCGTTCTCACAATAAGGACAAATAAAAGTGCTTTTGTTTTTTTTTCCCTTTTTGAAATTCACAGACCCCTTATTGTCATTTTTGAACATTATGAACAATGGCACCTTCTATTGATTTTTGAGTTCTTTTCCACATGTGTTTTTCCACAGCTAGGAGATTTTGTATTACGCTTGAATGCTTGATTAAAGAACCTTACATCCGGGTTAACCGTAGGGCCGTACGGGTACTTCCTTCTGTTTAGCAGGTTCCTGACACTAGGTCGGTATTTTTGTCGATTCCTAGGAACTCCTGGGAATTGATAATCGCTACTCAGAACGAAGTGCATCAAGAACGTTGCGGACGGTTTTTAGAGGATGGAATTCTCAAAGTTGTCGGAAGTGGAGAAGACTCTAGCGCGAAGATTAACATTACATAGGGTTGTTCGAACTAAATGCTTTCTGTTTCAGGTGTTCCTGCTGTTCCTGCTGTTCTTAACTGTCTCTATGTTATTGGTGGGTGGAGTATATTTTGGGTTACGGTTATTCTTGCCTTCTGTTTTACTTACTCCTTCTTCTGAACCAAAACCTACTCCCACTGTTTCTCCACATTCCTTTCACCCTGTACCTCAACACGAACAGGTTAGACGTGCGGAATTCATGAATAACTCCTTCGTTCAGCTTCTTCATCAACACCAATTGGTGATAAACACTACCAACTGTTGGGTGTGCAGGTTAATGCCACATGCCATGGATAAGGGAATTCCGTACTTGGTCCTTCCTTATAGTTCCCAGGGGTCAGCTCGAGCATTCCAAACTATGTTCCGTAGTGCACTAGATTCTTACCCCAATCGAGAGCCACGTTCTCCACACTTTGGTCCCGGCCCGTACCACAAGTCTTTGGCAATAGCGATTGCTGATTTAGATAGAGATATTTTTGATCCATCGCTTATTCCAAAGGAAGAGGTGCGAGCATATAGGGATCTGAGTGAGGCCGAGTATAGCATGTCAGTGGGTGATAGACAGCTCAAAAGCTCATCTCCAATCTGGATCGTACCCAACCTCGGTAATTTCTGTTTGAAAGGTCGTGGTCGAAGTGCAAGAGCTCATCTTGGGGAGAGTGCTTGCACTGAAACATATGTTTTACCAATGCTCTCTTCTCCTGTTCTCCTGACTGCCAAGGGTACGTACTTTGTATGTTATGACCGCGCATATACATGGTTGCCCCTTGACTTCTCGGGCACCTGTTATATTGCAAATTTGCTGCCACCGACTTTTACAGTTGCCTCGGACTATCACAATATCAGAGTTGTGAGAGGCGTTATTAGCAAGAAAGATACGACCGGTCAAGAAGCAGGAGACTTCTTTAAGGGTTTCTTGCCGTTTTGGGGACCTATGGTCAATAGTAGGAACCTGAGACAGTTGACTCGAGTGGTGGAATCGACTGCTAATATAACTGCAAGTGCCCTTGGTAATTTAACAGCTGAGCTTCAGGCGGACAGGCTTATGACGTTACAAAACCGTATGGTTTTAGATGTTGTTCTTGCAGCTAGAGGTGGTGTATGTAAGGTCATCCATTCGAGTTGCTGTATTTTCATCCCTGATAACGCCCCAACTGTTTATCAAGCCATCTCGAAGTTGCATAAGATCTCCGAGTCCATACACGTGGACGTGGGTGATTGGACGCTACTAGGATGGTTCTGGGGCCTGATGTCGACTTGGGGTTGGAAGATTCTGATGATCATTGGGGTTGTTGTAGCATTCCTGTTCACGTGTTGTCTTTGTGTGCAGTGTGGTCCTGCCTTATGTGGCCTATGTGCTACGACGTGTATAAGACGGCCATCTGTTACCAAGGAAGCGCTGATGGATAGAATGATGTTGCAGCAACATCTGAGTGATCTAATGAATATCGACATCGATTTTGATATCGACTAGTGCTTGCCTACATGAGGGCAAAAGGAGCGTCTGAGGTTCTGTGACAATTAGAATGGTGTTTTCGACTTGTTCGAATATGGACGAGTTTGGTATCTATGAACCGCAAATGACGAGTTTAGTGGGTGTGCGCGTTTTCGCTACGCTGACCTGAACCGTTCGTCTTATTCATGGGTTTCTCCATCTGAGCCCACGGGTTCCATTTTAGATACGGTATCCATTTTGTCTCTTGCCCTCAAGTAGCCAGCGAACGGACACTGTTCGCTTCGTGACCCTGGGATTCCCAAACCCTTGCGGAAGACACGTGTTCCTTTGAGGGTGACTTTATGACTAGGGGAATGGCACTGTGAAGGCAGATGTCCCCGCTTAGGGCTCATCTTGCCGTGCCGGTCTATTGTTTCAGCCGTGCATTCATTAGGCATGTCTCCTTTGATCTTGCAATCATGTCTTCGATACCAACTCCCTACACTCTTTTTCAATCTGTTGACTATTTTTGTCTTCCTTTACACCTGTTTCTGACTTCTTCCTTAATTCGTTTACAGCCGGAATGGAATGTAGTTGATGATGGGAAACGTACTTTTACAATTGGGAACCGGCGATGCTACTGTAATTATGCTCCGGGACTCTGAATACATGAAAGCGACCCTTTTGAAGTTTTACTGTGGGAACTGAGTTGTAACCTTTTGTTCACCATGTTATGCTATGGCAGAAATATGTATAAAAGGAGCGATCCACAGTTGCAATTTGAAGCAGTCTCCTGGAACCTACATGCGATGTACTTCTTGTGACTTCTTTGTTCCCTGCAGTAAATAAATCCTTGATCTTTGACGCCCAAGGAAGTGTCCCGTGTCTCTGTCATATGTACGCCGGAACAGGTAACACACAAAGGTTTCAGGTGTTGTCCCCTGGCACCGCTGGGTCTTAGAAAAACCCAGTCCTTCACCACAAGATCTATCGCTTTGGAGATCACCCCAAAAACGCAATCTAAAAAGGAATCCAGCATGGTGCCATGAGGTGTCTTGGTGTTATTGCTATCCTTGACCCCGGGTAATTTGCACTTACCCATTCTATTCACGGGTTGGGTACCAGGTGATTTTTTAAATTGATGCTCAAAAGAAGCACAGAGTATCCCTTAGCAAAAGCCAGGACCCAGATACATGCAGCTCTTGAAGAACCCCCAGCAAATGAAGGTTCACCTGTCGCTGTCAATATCATTGGTATCCAAAACCAATGGTGAAGGCCCAGCCTGACCTCTTCCGGCTGATGGTGGACAAAGGCAGGCCAACCCTTAGCCTGGTCTTTACCCAGCAGGTGCCCAGGTGTGTCCTGGGTTGTGGTATTCTGTTGCACTTAAGAGCACTATGGCAGAACTAGTCCCTCCTCCTGGGCTTGCAGCAGGGTCCTGGGGAATAGAGTCCTCAGCGATGATGGTGGCAAAAAGCAGGCTTGTTTGGCATCCGCGCTGCAAAATCCTGTGGCACTTAAGAGCACTGTGGCAGTGCTAGCCCCTCCTCCTGGGCTTGCAGCGTGATCCTGGGCAAAGGAGTCCAATAGCAATGATGGTAGTGCTAGCTCCTCCTAGCCCCTCTTCCTGGGCTTGAAGCAGGCTATGGGGTGATGGTGTCCCCCAGTGATGATAGCTGTAAAAAGCGGGCTTGTTTGGTGTCCCATGCCGTGTTATCCTGCAGCGCTTAAGAGCACGGAGTGGCAGTGCTAGCTCCCCCTCCTGGGTTTGCAGTGGGCTCCTGGGACATGGAGTCCACAGAGATGACGGTAGCAAGAAGTGGGTTTGTTCGGCATCTCCATTTCATTACAAGTTTGCCTCCTCACTTTAAGAAGTTAGGCATTGCGTATAATGGGGTAACCCTCAGAACCTGGGTATTGTATTGTATTGTATTGTAATTGCATTTATATAGCACTTACTACCCCTGACGAGGCGTCAAAGCGCTTTTTCGGCAAGTAGCACGCTACTCCGGGGCCCATAGAGGATTAGTGTTGAATTAGTATAGTGAAACATGCAAGTACATTTTAAGTGGTGGATAGGTTAGTCAGTTATTTGGATTTGGAATGATAGCAGAAGGATAGAGGAGGACAAAAGTTTGTATTTATATAGCGCTTGTTGACGCACACTATTCAGGAAGCCTACAAAGGATTAGTGGTGAATTAATATGGTGAAATATGAAGTAATTTCAGTGGTGAATATTAGTCAGTTACTTGGAGTGAGAAGGATAGCGGAGGGATAAAAGGGGAAGAAAGATTTGCATTCATATAGCACATGTTACCCCTGATGGGTGTTGAATCGCTTTTCTGGCGAGTAGCACGCCACTCCGGAACCCATAAAGGATTACTGTTGAAAATTAATATAGTAAAAAAATATGAAGTAATTTGAGTAGTGGATATATTATTCAGTTATTTGGGTAGTATATTAGTATAGTTTAATATGGAATTTTTAGGTCTTAGCAATAGGAGGAGGCTTTTGGATGAGTAAAAAGGAGTTTTGGAGGGGAGGACTCAGAGGAAAGAGTTTAGAAAGGTTTGTTTTAGGGGATCGGTATAGTAAAAGAGGTGTCAGATGATGCAAGGAGGGGTAGAGTAGGAGAGAGTCCAGAAAAGGTTATTTTGGCAATCATAGTAGTGGTATGGGGTTTGGGATAAATGAGAGAGTGGATGTAGAGGATATATTGATAGATGTATAGGATGAGAAATAGCTTAGTGCATTGGAAGGAGTAGTAGTAGAAGAACTTTGAGATGAGTCAGAAAGGTTGGGCTAGAAGATATATTGAGCGAAGTATAGGCTGAGAAATAGGGTAGTGCATTGGAAATGCTGAATTCGAAGAAAGTGATAAATATATAGATCTATAATTACATTGGAAGTATATAGATATATAAAGGAGGTAAGTATATGTAGATTAAAGATATTGATAGAGGCACAGGATGAGAAATAGGGTAGTGCATTGTATATGCTTTTTCAGGAGTAATTAAAAATGTCAAGGATAAATCAGAGGTACACCACGAAATATACTTAATATAACATTTATATATCATTTTAATGTATTGTATTACATATGGATACTATACAATCAAATTCACAATAAGAGAAATTGACAGGCAGACAATATGACATGAACATTTACAGTACTCAATACAGAGTACTCCCCTCAGGGATGGTTGCTTCTACCTATAAGTGTAATACCAACTCCCTCCCCCAATCCAACCTGCGGCTTAAGGAGCCACTTTCATTTCTTTTATTAAGGCTTCATCTTCAGTACATCTTATTTTTACACATAATCCACAACATTGCTGGGAACTTCATCTGAATTTTAGCTGCAAGCTTCAGTAATTGAACCATTCTAGCACCAAGCTCCCACTGACGTTGCACTGTCCTTTTACCTATGTCTGACCTCCCTTGAGAAGTATATTCTCAGTGGATCAAAACTTTCTCCTTTAATGCATGAGTTAAAATCAGCTCCTTTACAACGTAAGCATGAAAGTTCACAAGAATCTTCCTGGGGGTTTTCTGGTTTAAGATTGGCTTAAAGGGATCCTGGAAACTCTTTGAATTGCCTTGTCTAGGTCAATGTCTGGTTTATCCTGCACGATCCCCCCCATTAGGAGCTTGATCACATATGCATTTCTATCTCCTGCCTCTGTCCCTTTCGGAATTCTGTCCAACCTCAGGTTGTTACGCCTAAAGTGCTTCTCCAAACTTTCTAAGTCAAGCACTTTATGCTGCAGCTTTAGATCATCTGTCACGTGGGTGTTAGAAGGCAAAGCAAGACTTATCTTCTCCATATTTTTTTCCAGAAAGGAGGGTCGTTCCACAAGATTGTCAAAGTGTTTCTCTAACACACAGCATTTTCCCTGGATCTCTTTCTGATTTTTCTCGGAAACTACCCTTATCATCCAACCAAGCCTGCTGGCCCTCCTTCACATCGTTCGCCAACCGCTCAGAGGTGTTTATCCCCTCCTGTACCTCTGTGTTACTTGACAAAGAGCTCAGGCAGCTGGCAAAAGGGAGCACAAAAGGAGGCAACAGAGACGACTGGCTGGGTAAGCAAAATCTGTTCAAGCAAAGAACATGTGCTACTCTGGCGAATTCAGCTAGAAAATCAGCTAATAATCCTCTGACTCCAGCGGGTAAAACTATTAACCTGTCCAGAGGAACAGGCACAAATTGATATGCACTACACTCTGGCTCGGAAAGAAGGTAGGGTAGTCTCCCAGCTAAAAAGAACATCATTTAGATACAGCGCTCACCAGAGTTGGGCCAGTGAAGAAATTAATTTCTAATTCAAGAAAGACAATCCTCAGTTTTGTCGGGAAGAAACCTGGTGAGGTAGCTCTAAAGCCAACTCCTTCAGTCTATTCTTTTTTTTTAGAATAATGGAGCAGTCTAAGGGACACAATCAGCTAGTAGGCCATAGGTCAGCTAGAACTAGATGATCAATCTCAGAGCAGCACTATGAGAGAAGAGGTAGCATCCATAACCATAGCTAATCGGTTTGAACACCTTTTGGCAGTGGGGACAGGGGGGACCCTCCTGCCCACTGCCTTAGTTTGACCTTGTTTCTAGCCTTGCTTAGTGTTTACGAGCATTAAAGAATGTACCCTGTCAGGGTTGTTGGTGTAGATATTAAAGTTAACTAGTATGGAGAAAGTTGCAAAATTAAGAATATAGGGAGCTTGAACTTTTAATAACAGTGATGGTAAAGTTATCAGGATGATCTGGAGGGTGATAAACCAGGGCTCCTGAGAACAATAGTGTGGGATTCATTTTTAGTGAAAAAAACAGTCCCTCAGCATTGGGTGCCTTTACTTCATTAATTAATGAATGCAAGCAATAGATAATTGCTACACATCCATCCATATGGAATGGGCGGTCTTTATGTAGAGAGTAGGGAGGCAACACCACTGTTGCTATGCCCAGCTTAGAAGAGCTGAATATCCAGGTTTCAGTAACTGGGTCATATGCACTCATGAAATCGAATATGTGAACACTATGTTTCGGCACGAGCGGCCATTTATCAGGTAACATGTTAGGCTGAGGCTTTTCGCCAAGAGTGTGGTTCCTGCATCCATTGGCAAGACGAAAGGAAGAAGATCAAAAGATTAACACCTGCAATAGAAGAAGGACCATCGTTTAGAATCATGTATATGTCAGGTCAGTCAGGACTCTCGGGTTGAGAACTTCTGGCTGATGGCTTAGGACGACATTATAACTTTGAGCCCAAGTCTTGACTGTATTGGTCTGCCAGAGGTAAGGGCAACCCCTTCCAGTAGCCATGATGCTGCCGACACTTTTAGTGCCTAAGCAGATGTACCCTCCCAGAAGCCTTAGGGGGGAAAAACCCTGAAGGGAGAGATCCTCAGTTAACGATGGTAGACTCCCAAATGCCGAGGGCAGAAATCAAAGGACTGAGCAGGCTGGAAGTGGACACAGGTGCACTACTGGAGGCAGTAGCCAAAAGAGGGTCCTCCTACAGGACTGAAAGTGCCAACAGACGTGAGGAAGAACTCAGCAGGAAAACAGAGGCAGCCAAACTGGAAACTTCACTGGAGAGAGGAATGTCAGGAACATGGAAACACACCGACAGCAGTGAAAAAGTGTTGCAATGCAATGAGGAAGGAAATCCCACTCCTTACATGACCTCAGAACGGGAAATTACATTAAAAAAAATAGGCTACCATATTGGATTGTGAAAGCAATTCAATAATAAATTATTAGGCCACCATGATAGATTGGGGATTGAAAAGTTCCTTCCCAGGAGTTCTTTGAAGGAGAAGTATGTTGGCTTCCAACATGGTCCCCAGGGAGAGGAACGCCAAAGACTGCACCGGTGGGCCAACTGCCTTGAAGATGTACCCCTAAATACCTAGAGTGGCCCGGCAGCACTCTGCACACTAGTGCATAGAGCGGGTCACAAGGGGAACTGTTGGGCAGGCGGCACTTGGTGTAAAAGTATGCTAGTTACCTTAAAGACGCCAAGAAAAGAGCTCTTTCAGGAAGTACATGGCTCTAAATAATTGATTTGTAGCAAAGGTCCTGGCACTAGGCATGGTATGGATGTGGATGGGCGCAGAGAATCTTGCATCCTGTGGGCATGCAGCAGTGTTTATTTTGCATGCCTCGGTGCTGGGGGAGCACGGTCTATCAAGCGTCTACCGCTCATCACACAAGAACAGAAATGGTGCAGTGGAGAAATAAAAAAGGGAGGGGGCAAAATAAAATGCAACTAGAGTACAGCAGCTCCTTTGTCCAGCAGGCAAGTTTGCTTGCCTTGGGTACTACAAGGAAAAGAATAAATTTAAGTTAAACATTAGTAAGAAGATGGCAGACGTCTTTTAGTGAGCGCGCTGTGCCTCAGCCATCTCATCTTTGTTAAACCTATAGCTGCTAATCTTCCAGATGCTCTCGGCGGCCCCCACTGATGGCCTCCACCGAGGATTATAACAAGAGGGCCAGAACAGGGCACAGGTCGAGCTATGGCACCTTGGAGGATACTGAGGAGATACCAGCTGCCTAGGAGGCTGAATGGCAGGCAGTTGCCGTGGAGGCGTGCACCATGACCCCCAACACCGATATTGCAGAGGAAGCTCTGCAGCCATTGAACCACATGCAAACCCACGCCAGAATGTGTGGGCCACAGTCAGATGGAGAATAGTGACAGCAGAAGGCCATGCAACCCTTGGACGGGAAGCTAGGAGGCCGGAGCCGCCTCTTGTTTTTTCTCTCTACACTACATTGAGGGAAAGCACCAGGCCTGTATGGAGAAGACATGCAGAAGGGAGCAACCGGCCCAACAGTAAGGTGCACTGCGGATGTGTGGGTGGAGTTTCGGCACTGTGAAGGGGTGTTGATTGGCCTCATGATCGGCGGGTAGCCGGGGTGACTAGAGGGGAGCCCTGAGTGGGGGCGGTACTTGGGTAGTGAGGGGGAGCCCCAGAGTGAAGCCCCAGACAGTAAGGGGCACAGTGATGGATGTCAGGCAGCCAGCCCACTGGCCATAGAGAGAGGGCGCCTGCACCGTAAGCCATGGGGTGCTGAACAGAGCAGCCTGCGGGCTTATGGGTTGATGCTGGCACATCTCCCGCCATCTTTGACTTTGTTCCCCCACTGGTTTTTACGCATCAGGCCGGCAGCCAGACTTCCTGTGGTGCGTGAGAGAGGCACACTCTACACCCCTTGCAGAGATTGGTGGAGGTCGGACCTTGATCTGCAGCGCTGAGAGTTATTTCAACTGCCAAGAGTCCATAAACATGGGAAGAAGAAGGCCCCTGCAGGAACAGACACAAACAAAGATAGACAAATGTACAGCCCGCGGCACTGCAGGGCCAAAATGGAGGGGCTGGAAAAAACCCTCAGCAGCATGCCTCCTCCTCAGAGATTGCCGAAATACTACAGGGGATTCAGGCCTCATGTGCAGCTCTGTAGACCAAAATAGGGGTGGTTAGTTAGGATGTGATGCTCCTGAGGAAGGATCTCTGGAACATCGTAGATAAAGTGACTGGAGCAGAAGGGCGAATATCTGACTTAGAGGACACAGTAGCGATCCTAAAAGCCATTGGTAACCATCTTTAAGCTAGCTTCCCACATACTGGAAGACCGAGCTAAAGAAGTGGAACACCGGTCCCACAGAAACAACCTGGGGTTTGTTGGGTTCCTGGAGGGGGCAGAAGACACTTCTCCTGAGGTGTTTATGGAAGGCTGGATCCTGACATGGACCTCCAAAGAAAAAGCACCTGATTGTTCTGTTGTAAAGCATGCCCATCGATTCCCTCGCAATGAAGCCCCACCCCAGGGGCACCTGTGTACCCAATTTTACCAAAAGTGCTTAATTATCAAGAGAGAGAAATGATCCTCCTCAGAGGGCAATGTGAGACTCTAAAGCGCTACGTTACCAGTCCTCCTGGATTCTGGTGTTTCCAGACGACACTCGGAGAGTGCAGCAGTAGCGGAAAATATTCAGCTTGATTAAACAGTGTGACTCTAATCTCGAGCCGCTGAGCAGCTGTGGGGCAACACAAAGCAGCTAAGTGACCAAACAAATTTCTCTAGCCAGGTGTCGTGAAGCCCTAGCAGGTTTGCCAATTTGAAAGATGTTTTGTTTTGAACAATAGATGCTTCTTAGGGAGTGGAAGTATGGGTGGGAGGAGACATGGGGCACGGGCAGTTTGGGCTAGTTGGCCACTGTTTGTTGTGCACCACACATAATACATTAGGTGCAGAATAGGCAGGCTCAGGCGACAGGGAGAAGCGTCATATACTAAGACTACACGCACACAATGCAGGGTCTCACTGTCATGATGTGAAATTTAAACATCCCATTCAACGCTATTAAGAGTGGAGCAGTTCTGGGCTTTGTTAGGAGGCATGGGTCAGAGATTCGTCTATTGCAGGAGACCCACTTACTCAGCACTAAATGCCCCTTCCTCTCAAGATATGGATATGACAGGGCGCTCAGCAATGGGTACACCCGGGGAACGGGCATTTCTGTACACAAGAATGTCCCTTTGGTGGTCTCCCAAAAGGAATGGATCAAAGGGCAGGTTTATATTGGTGTAGGGGGCTATTGCAGGGCAGGCCTACAACACGGTGACTGTCTACCTACTTCCAACACTACTTAAGGGCACATTTTAAATGCTTGGGCCAAACTGCTACAACTCCTGCATGGGGTTACCATTTTAGGAGAGGATTTCAACATGGTTATGAACCTCTGTTTGGATAGTTCATGAGCCCCCTCCAAAGATCACCTGGAAACAGGTCCCTGCTGGCTACTTGTACAGTGGGTCTGGGTGGGGTTAGTGACTTATGGAGAGTTTGACATCCACATGAAATGGATGACACACACACTTCAGCTGCCCACTGATCACAATCCCGCATTGACTTCTTATTCATGTTGGCCACCTCCATACAATTGGAATGAGCATACTTATTGCCTAGGGGTATCTCCAACTATTCCCCTTAATGGTACATTTTGGGTGGCCCCAACTCCAGCCATAAACCGATGTGATGCATTTGCGCCTGGCTAACAGATAAGTGGTACAACAACTGCTTCATCAGCACAAAATAAGTAGCATACAGGTAATTTAGCTGGATCCAGGGAAGCTTCACCAAAATCGCTAGCTCTCTCTGGACCATAAGAGTCTCTTGTCACTCACTGTCGTCCAGCTCCCCCACCCATATCTCCCACTGAGCTCTCAATGCCGAGAATAGATTAGTGCAGTTAATAACAAGAGATGTATACACCCACGATGTCCCACCTCTTTCTAGCGGACCTCTCAAGAGATATGACTACATAAGACTAAACTCCGGAGCTTTCTCAATAAGATCCCCCTATGTCAATAATGCATGCCGAAGCTGGAGATATTTATAGAATTTAAACTGCAGGGAAGAATCAGCCTAAAATCCAGAAAGGACTTCATGTGAGCCCCTTGCCATGTGTCTCCGATTTGGGAGAATGCAGGCCAGGTATCATGTATTGAACCCATTCAGCAGTGCGACCTGCTCATTTCTTTCATATGGTGTGGGCATGTCCTGTAATAAAGACTTAGTAGGAAGCTGTGTTTCAAACCCTGACACTGGTAGTGGATCACCCTGTGGACTTCTTGACATGGATTATGCTGCTGGGTTTACTAGAGGATCTGGGGACAGCAGGGGGGAGTGAACATTGGTTGGTATGGGGACGTTAATTGCAAACTGAGACATTGCACGCAGATGGAACTTGGCCACTCCTCCTTCGATCACCGCTTGGCGAGAAAGACAGGAGGATGGGTGCAGATATTTTTAGCACCAACTCCCATGTTCATTCAGAATAGCCTCAGTGGGGTTATCCAGCCACAAAGAAAAAACCCACCAGGGACTGAACCACTGCCATGTTTTGTTGCTGTGCAGTGTCTCTGAATCATGTGTTACCTTGCAGCATAATGTATGTGCTGCAGACAGCACTCTATTTTTTGTAATTGAGCTTACAGCAGAAATTGGCATACCTACTATATTCAAGACCCTAGAGTGTAAACGCTTATCCCACCCTCTTAATACCTCCATCACACTCTAAGGAAGAGAGTATGGTACTCTTGCACTTCAAGTACTGAATTCGACTCATTCTGTAGGAACTGGCCAAGAGACGTAAACGAGACAGCAAATTCCCCATGGGCCAGACTCTCCTCCTAAGGGCAGAACCTTCCATCCAAAGGACAGGTCTTGACTCCTTACAGCTGAGAAAAAGCCAAGAGATGCCTATCGTTCAGGACTAGTTCATCGTTGTACCTACAAGGACATTTTAGTGATGTTAAATGAAGATCAGGTCACGTAGGTTCTTGTAGAAAGATGTATTTATTAATCAAGTTGACATGAGGTGGAAGTTCATATATAAGATAAGATAGTAAGAATATTCCTGAGGTAAATCCCTAGTAAATCCCCACCAGGAGCTGTCACCAGTCAGCTCAATCCTCAGCTCCTAACTGACACTAGCATCAGAACATAACATTCCAATCTGTGATAACATTCCAAATGATGACATATGTGAAACAACTAGAAAGCCAACACTACACATCTTCCCCTTTTACACATTTAACAATTGCAACCAAAAACTAAGATGTTAAAGAGCAATTATACATAATAATAGGATACAGAAAGGAGGTACGTAGAAATAGGAGAAGAAGATAATTAAGTAACAATGAAGAAAAAGAGAAGGTGAATTATAAGAAAAGAAAAATTACAGTAACATCTAAGAGGTGAAAAATCAAGCAAGATTAGAAGCAAGAAGAATCAACAGAGAAAATCAAACAAGATTAGAACTAAGAATGAACAGAAACCAAGAAAGAAACAGAGAAAAAGAATGGAAATACAAAAGACAACACATCTTCTCCCTAAAGGAAAAGAAGAAACAATAATAAGAATATGGACACCGAACACAAAATTCACGGAATCAGCAAACACACCAATTGGCCAGACTGGTGAAATTGTGAAACAATGAACCGAGTAGTGAAAGGTAGAACCAAGTAAAGCACAAATATGAGAAAGTTAAAATAAGAAAAATGCTCTTACATGAAAACAATTCGAAATCCCAGAATCATAGGATGAAAGGTGAACATTAACATCCAACAAGAGCATGAACAGAAGAAAGGTTGCCAGCAAGAATTATTAATTCTGAATGAAACTTGTAAAAACAGTTAGAAACTGGCATAATAAACATAAAACAGAGCTACTCGCATATAACACTGAGGAAAAGTATCCAGAAAAATAATAGTGAAAAACTGGAATAATAATCTCTCAACAATATCACATGCATATAACCCTGAAGAAAAATTGCCAGAAAGAATAAATAATTCTGAAAGAAATCTGTAAAAACAGACGAAAAACTGGCATAGTAATCACATAACAGAATTACGTGCATGTGACACTAAAAACTTTTAAGTAATAAATGAATAATGACAATTCATGTAACGTACGTCTACGCACATAAAAAGTCTTGAAAACCTTTGCGCAAAGGAGAAAATCATAGAGCTCATATATAATCAATCAAATAAGGTTTAATGCACAGAACCTTTAAAACTGACGTCAGCAATCAATTAATAGCCCGGGAAATGTAGACAACATAGGTCCACTATTTCATTTAAATATTCTGTATACCAGAAAAAACATTGAAGAAGCAGAAAAGAATACACATAATAATTACTAGTACTATGCATAGCTCATAAAATCAAATGTACCCAATGGAGAACACAATGTGAGAACAAGAAAATAAGAAATTAAAATAAATAAGGTAGTCACGGTTGGCTATCTGCATCAATAATACGAGAAAAAAAAAATGGAAGTAGTGCAAATCAGCGTTGAATAATGACAGAAATTGTGATCATAAAACTTCTGCGTCAATTGTAATAAACTGCATCATGAAGAAGAATTGTATTTGCTGTGCGAATCAGCGCTGAGGAATCGCACCACAAACACAGTGAATATATAATTTGCTGAACTTGCTGTAAATTATAAATAGCTTTCATGGTGTGCATGTCACCGAAAACATGCGCAGCGTTGATGTTGTTGCACTGCCATAAAGCACATAACTAATATAGAACTTGCTATGGATATAAATACCTTTCATGGTGTGCATGTCACCGAAAACATGCAACGTTGACGTAGTTGCAATATAAACATAAATGAAAAGAAAGAAACAAAACAGTACCTGCCGAAATGCGATGTGCAATGTAGGAAAACCAAACATTAAAGTTGTAAGGTTACCAATATCCTTACATAGTGGTTGGCAGCTAAAAATGAAAATCACGAAGGTCCGGTGGTGCCAGTCAAAATGGAGGCACGCAGAACGACGTTTCGCCGGGTGGCTCAAGACAGGTCTGTGCTCCTCCATCAGGAACAGAGGAGAATCCTCGAAGCTGGAAGCCACACGAAGGTTGCAAGCGTCATCATGAATAGATGGCAGCATTGAAGGTAAGCGTGTGCGGCTCTGTATGCCCTCGTGAAGAAATTTTAAACTAAAATGGAGGCGGTCCAACTGCCAATGAAAGTCAACCAGAAGGAGGCATAACAAAATATAGAAATTAACCAAACAGCCATAGTTTAAAACGTTGCGAACCTTCATCATAAGCAGAAAAAAAAATATGCGTGTTTTGAAAAGTGACACGCTTCTTTAACTTCAATCTGCTGTTCGAAGTAAAATGTGTGCTGGAAATCCCATCCTCGTCGCCAATTGTAGTGATGTTAAATGAAGATCAGGTCACGTAGGTTCTTGTAGAAAGATGTATTTATTAATCAAGTTGACATGAGGTGGAAGTTCATATATAAGATAAGATAGTAAGAATAATCCTGAGGTAAATCCCTAGTAAATCCCCACCAGGAGCTGTCACCAGTCAGCTCAATCCTCAGCTCCTAACTGACACTAGCATCAGAATATAACATTCCAATATGTGATAACATTCCAAAAGATGACATATGTGAAACAACTAGAAAGCCAACACTACACACATTCACCGCAAGGAATTAGACCAATACCTCAAGCATAATCCTACCAAAACCCTAAGGATAGGTCAAATCCACGCATTGCAAGTGCAGGTAAGAAAATTCAAAAATGAAGAACCAACCCTCATACTCCTTGAGCAAAGACCCCTCAAGGAAATATTCACAAAGGCCAGGGAAAAAAGCAGCACACACCCTTCCTCAAATACAAACCCCTGAAAAGACATGGTTTCACTACTCCATGAACAATGCCCAGCCATTCTAAGAACAGGCCAAGAGAATCCAACAAACAACGCCTGACACGAACGTAAGGCCTGCTTTCTCAAAGGATAGGACCTATAACACCCAGAAAGAGATATTAAAACCACAGACAGGTGCCCCTGGATTAGGTCCTTTTTCTTCTTCATACAGCCAGCATAGCCCATCAAAATATGGACATCTCATCCGCCACAACACTACAAGTTCTAACATTACCCCTAGGCAACCTTCCTATGTCTTTCCAACCCCTGACATTCTCTACCTGAAGTCAGCTCTCAGAGGCCACACATCCACCTTTGATTAAAGGCATATGAGCGAAGAGTGTACCTAAGAAAGCGAAGAGCCATCTCACTTGCTTACTTGCTTTATTTTTTTTATCTTTCGTATTTATATAGCGTAGTTTATGGTAGGAGATGGGAGCTTTGGAAATTCTAACAACGTACATGTCCTGACATGACCATAGTAACTATGGATCATAATTCTCATATATGGTTGAATTTTGGAAGGCGAATACGGCGTAGAGGGAAAGCAAATTAAATATAAGGGCCAAAGATCTCTCACTCGACATATGGGTCAGGAATGATTTGAACAGATTATTTTTTGAGGCCATACTGAAGTGTAATACGACTGATGAGTGATGACACAGTCAAATGTTGTCCTATAAAAGGTTCCAGACTTTGGGAGCTACATTTAAGAATTCTCGGTCCATTGTCTTTGCTTTCAAACTCGGGATGCTTCAAGAATTAGGCAAAATTTGCTTTTTGTTTTCTGTGAGTCTCCATTCACATTAGATTTTTTTTGTAGACAGCTGCAGTATTTTAAGACTTTTTTTATAGTGTGAGTGAAAGTATTTTTAGCAGAATTGGTTTTTGGCTAGTGTTTTTTTTACTCGCTGCACTATTCTTAGAGCTGTGTGTAACTTATCTTTGAGAATAATGATGACTCTCCTCTGACCTAATGTCATCGGACGTGTTACCACAGATGAGGTTATATAAGCTATCAGAGTCTTGGGAATTATTTGGCCTACTGTGAACCGACAAGAAGCGACTTTGGAGAGCAACGATTTAACTAAATAATTTCCTCTGAGGCTCTCCAAGAACAGCGAGTCAACACAAAGCATCAGTGGACATTTTACTGCCTGTGGTGTCAATGAGAAATGAAAACATGGCTATTTCTAAATCCAAGATGGAGTTGAGGTCTAATTGAGGCCTAGTTCGGCTGAGATCAAGAAAACACACTACTGTACATCACAAGTTTTGGGACATGTTCATATTACAAAGCAAACATTATTTAAACCAAAAATAACCCCAACAAGACCATCATATCGTCTTGATGAATGGGATCAACAGTTGCACATAAATGGAAAATCAACAAAGCCAATCTGTAAACCGCTCAGGCACTGAGAGGAGAATCTGTTCTGGCCTGCAGTGGCAACGAGTTTGATTAGTATTCCTGCATCTATCAATTGAAAACTGCTAACCAAAAGCACCTATAAGCACCTATGTTGTATATTATATATTAGAACGATAGTCTGGTGAAGCAACTAAAGCCACTGTTACAGATTGTAAAAAGGAGCACCGATACATGAATTTGGAGATCCTAGCTTATCCTGGCACAGAGTTTACATGCTCAGAATTTCACCCAGGAACACAGAAAACCATCTACTCTTCCATGAAGCTCTTCAAAAAGACTTTGAGGGCTACTACATCCATTCTGAACTTTTATGGGCACTCACAAAGTGTGGTCGCATGTGCAGGTAGTATAAGTGATATTACTTTGCTTTATATTTATGCAAATTTAAGGCACAACACATCACATACTCCTTAACAGCACAGTAGAGGCTACTAAAGCCTGGTAGAATGTGCTGAGCAGTGTGACAGAGCATATTGATTAAAAGCTCATTTCTAAAAGCCTAGGTGGAACCAATCAGAAAGTGTAAAGTGGCTGATAGAAGACTAAAAAACTCACACTTTGTGTATACATCTTTCAAACTTTGTAAGTTGTATTGAATTGCCACTAAATGGTTTGTCGAGCAACCAATTACAAACTTCTTTTCACTCACACCTTCCTTTACAACAATTTATGGCACTTGGGTCACAAGTGGGTTTGCTAGTCAATAATTAGTGTAGTAAATAGGTCCGAATAAGGACTCCATGCAGTCAGGATAACATGTTAAGAATCCTGAGTTCCTATGGACAGCTTAGTGAATTGTGGTACCAGCAGCCTTGGATTGCCCAACTTGACCAAGCCAACTAACACTTCGATAACAATAGCAAAGGCTGTACATATGGGAGCAGATTTACAAGCCCCCTGCACCATCAGTACGTCACTTTTTGTGACGTACTGGTGGCATATCTTACTGCTCCATATTTCCAAGGACATGAAAAGACACCCTGCATGGCTTTTCCTGTCCTTGTAAATATGGCCCCTTTTACATGCATGGGTGTTCCTGTGGTTATTACCACGCAACACCCATGGAACGAGACACATTTCCAGATTTACGAGGAATCGTAAATCTGGAGGCGCAACGAGGAGAAATTTTTTCATTTCTCCTCGTTTTTTCCTCTTTCACTGCATGCTGCATTCTACAGCATTTTACAAAAGGGGGTGGTGATGAACAGAGTGTCTGAGTTAAACAGACCACTCTTACCCAGTCCAAAGATCAGGGCTTGATCCATCACCGTTATTTATCTCACTGCCCCATCCCAGCTCAGAACCTGGCTATATGCAAATCAGTCTGTCCCTGGCCCAGTGCATCATGGGAACAGGGCAGACTAAACTACCAAGCCAATTCTTCACCAGAAAGGAGACAAGCTACCGGGGACCGGTTTCTGGCATTTCAGCCTTCTTCGGCCCGGCTTTCTTGAATCCTGATGGAGCAGTGAGAAAGGGACTCATGTCTGAGTATACCCTGCCACACCTATAGTGGCCAAAAACGTTTTACAAAAGGGGGTGGTGATGAACAGAGTGTCTGAGTTAAACAGACCACTCTTACCCAGTCCAAAGATCAGGGCTTGATCCATCACCGTTATTTATCTCACTGCCCCATCCCAGCTCAGAACCTGGCTATATGCAAATCAGTCTGTCCCTGGCCCAGTGCATCATGGGAACAGGGCAGACTAAACTACCAAGCCAATTCTTCACCAGAAAGGAGACAAGCTACCGGGGACCGGTTTCTGGCATTTCAGCCTTCTTCGGCCCGGCTTGCTTGAATCCTGATGGAGCAGTGAGAAAGGGACTCATGTCTGAGTATACCCTGCCACACCTATAGTGGCCAAAAACGTTTTACAAAAGGGGGTGGTGATGAACAGAGTGTCTGAGTTAAACAGACCACTCTTACCCAGTCCAAAGATCAGGGCTTGATCCATCACCGTTATTTATCTCACTGCCCCATCCCAGCTCAGAACCTGGCTATATGCAAATCAGTCTGTCCCTGGCCCAGTGCATCATGGGAACAGGGCAGACTAAACTACCAAGCCAATTCTTCACCAGAAAGGAGACAAGCTACCGGGGACCGGTTTCTGGCATTTCAGCCTTCTTCGGCCCGGCTTGCTTGAATCCTGATGGAGCAGGATTCAAGCAAACCGGGCCGAAGACGGCTGTAATGCCAGAAACCGGTCCCCGGGAGCTTGTTTCCTTCCCAGTGTAAGAATTGGCTTTTGTAGTTTGGTTTGCCCTGTTCCCATCATGCACTGGGACAGGAACAGACTAATTTGCATACAGCCAGGTTCTGAAACTGGGATGGTGCAGTGAGCTAAAAAACGGTGTTGGATCTAGCCCTGATCTCTTGACTGGGTGAGAGCTTTCTGCTTAATTCAGAGACTCTGTCCCTCACCACCCCTTGTTGTAAATATTTTTGTCCACCCTAAGCGTGGAAGGGTATTCTCAGATGTGAGACCCTTGCTCATTGCACCATCAGGATTCAAGCAAACCGGGCCGAAGACGGCTGTAATGCCAGAAACCGGTCCCCGGGAGCTTGTTTCCTTCCCAGTGTAAGAATTGGCTTTTGTAGTTTGGTTTGCCCTGTTCCCATCATGCACTGGGACAGGAACAGACTAATTTGCATACAGCCAGGTTCTGAAACTGGGATGGTGCAGTGAGCTAAAAAACGGTGTTGGATCTAGCCCTGATCTCTTGACTGGGTGAGAGCTTTCTGCTTAATTCAGAGACTCTGTCCCTCACCACCCCTTGTTGTAAATATTTTTGTCCACCCTAAGCGTGGAAGGGTATTCTCAGATGTGAGACCCTTGCTCATTGCACCATCAGGATTCAAGCAAACCGGGCCGAAGACGGCTGTAATGCCAGAAACCGGTCCCCGGGAGCTTGTTTCCTTCCCAGTGTAAGAATTGGCTTTTGTAGTTTGGTTTGCCCTGTTCCCATCATGCACTGGGACAGGAACAGACTAATTTGCATACAGCCAGGTTCTGAAACTGGGATGGTGCAGTGAGCTAAAAAACGGTGTTGGATCTAGCCCTGATCTCTTGACTGGGTGAGAGCTTTCTGCTTAATTCAGAGACTCTGTCCCTCACCACCCCTTGTTGTAAATATTTTTGTCCACCCTAAGCGTGGAAGGGTATTCTCAGATGTGAGACCCTTGCTCATTGCACCATCAGGATTCAAGCAAACCGGGCCGAAGACGGCTGTAATGCCAGAAACCGGTCCCCGGGAGCTTGTTTCCTTCCCAGTGTAAGAATTGGCTTTTGTAGTTTGGTTTGCCCTGTTACCATCATGCACTGGGACAGGAACAGACTAATTTGCATACAGCCAGGTTCTGAAACTGGGATGGTGCAGTGAGCTAAAAAACGGTGTTGGATCTAGCCCTGATCTCTTGACTGGGTGAGAGCTTTCTGCTTAATTCAGAGACTCTGTCCCTCACCACCCCTTGTTGTAAATATTTTTGTCCACCCTAAGCGTGGAAGGGTATCCTCAGATGTGAGACCCTTGCTCAGTGCACCATCAGGATTCAAGCAAACCGGGCCGAAGACGGCTGTAATGCCAGAAACCGGTCCCCGGGAGCTTATTCCTTCCCAGTGTAAGAATTGGCTTTTGTAGTTTGGTTTGCCCTGTTCCCATCATGCACTGGGACAGGAACAGACTAATTTGCATACAGCCAGGTTCTGAAACTGGGATGGTGCAGTGAGCTAAAAAACGGTGTTGGATCTAGCCCTGATCTCTTGACTGGGTGAGAGCTTTCTGCCTAATTCAGAGACTCTGTCCCTCACCACCCCTTGTTGTAAATATTTTTGTCCACCCTAAGCGTGGAAGGGTATTCTCAGATGTGAGACCCTTGCTCATTGCACCATCAGGATTCAAGCAAACCGGGCCGAAGACGGCTGTAATGCCAGAAACCGGTCCCCGGGAGCTTGTTTCCTTCCCAGTGTAAGAATTGGCTTTTGTAGTTTGGTTTGCCCTGTTCCCATCATGCACTGGGACAGGAACAGACTAATTTGCATACAGCCAGGTTCTGAAACTGGGATGGTGCAGTGAGCTAAAAAACGGTGTTGGATCTAGCCCTGATCTCTTGACTGGGTGAGAGCTTTCTGCTTAATTCAGAGACTCTGTCCCTCACCACCCCTTGTTGTAAATATTTTTGTCCACCCTAAGCGTGGAAGGGTATTCTCAGATGTGAGACCCTTGCTCATTGCACCATCAGGATTCAAGCAAACCGGGCCGAAGACGGCTGTAATGCCAGAAACCGGTCCCCGGGAGCTTGTTTCCTTCCCAGTGTAAGAATTGGCTTTTGTAGTTTGGTTTGCCCTGTTCCCATCATGCACTGGGACAGGAACAGACTAATTTGCATACAGCCAGGTTCTGAAACTGGGATGGTGCAGTGAGCTAAAAAACGGTGTTGGATCTAGCCCTGATCTCTTGACTGGGTGAGAGCTTTCTGCTTAATTCAGAGACTCTGTCCCTCACCACCCCTTGTTGTAAATATTTTTGTCCACCCTAAGCGTGGAAGGGTATTCTCAGATGTGAGACCCTTGCTCATTGCACCATCAGGATTCAAGCAAACCGGGCCGAAGACGGCTGTAATGCCAGAAACCGGTCCCCGGGAGCTTGTTTCCTTCCCAGTGTAAGAATTGGCTTTTGTAGTTTGGTTTGCCCTGTTCCCATCATGCACTGGGACAGGAACAGACTAATTTGCATACAGCCAGGTTCTGAAACTGGGATGGTGCAGTGAGCTAAAAAACGGTGTTGGATCTAGCCCTGATCTCTTGACTGGGTGAGAGCTTTCTGCTTAATTCAGAGACTCTGTCCCTCACCACCCCTTGTTGTAAGCATTCTACAGCAGACATTGAAAGAGGAAGTAGTGATTGTTTTCGTGCAGGAAGGTGCCCCTTCCTGCACAAAAACAATCTCCCCACGACGCAATCATCCTTGCACCATGGTGCAAGGGTGCCTGGCTGCAGTTTGTGCGCCAGCGCAGGGGGAAGCACACAGATGCAACATATTGTTGTAAATATGCCGTATCCCTGTGCCTTGAAAGTGACTAAGGAGCCTATTAGCAAGAAGTAGCGATATTTATCGCTAAACGTGGTTAGCGACTTTCTTTTTATTGCTGGCTATCGCTGGCTATGTTAGCGGAGAAAACATGCTATTAGCAACGTTTTTCTCCATTGTTCTAAAATATTCAGCGATAGCGGCGAAATGCGGGAATATCGCTGGAAATCCAGCGATATTCTCGCATTAACGCCAATGGGGGCTTAATCTGATAATCCAGCCCCCATTGACTATACAGGTAAGTCAACTTTTTAGCAGGCGTGAGTTTATAGCGATAATCGCGCTTAGTGTGATTTTTTTATCGCTTAGCCTGCCTTGCTAATAGACGATAGCTGTGTTAGCGGCTGTTTTCAGTCGCTAACAGTTTGGGTACGCCCACTTTGCATGTCATTAGCGATAAATATCGCTGACATGCAAAGCGGGCCCCAAACCTGTAGCTATCGCCTAAAAGCTGTCGCAAACTGCTGTTAGCGAGAGCTTGCTAATCGGGCGATAAAAATATCACCGCTTTAGCAGGAAAAAGTCCAGCTAAACCAGCGATATTGCCCTTGCTAATATGCCCCCAAGTGTGGGCAGCCGAATGGCTTGCGGAATGCACTAAGTCACTTTCATTGTAAATCTGCCACTCGGTGTCCTTCTAAGATGGAAGCACTGGACATCTCTAATTGCAGACTAATTGTGAGCACTAAGCAAAACCTCTCATTTGCCCCTGGATACTGTGAGCACTGTGCAGCTACCAACTAGAAGTATTATAATAATTACATTTTTAGCAGACAAACAAACATTGGCAGAAAGTTGGTATCTAATGTATATGTTGAGATATCTTCAGAAATGCATACCATCATTTCAGTAGTCGACAGCTGAGGGTTGACATATGCCGGTAGGAATAGAGGCCAGTGTTAAGGATGGGGAAACGTGATGTCATGCGCAGTGCACCTGCTGCCCGGCCGCACACTGGCACTCTGCTGAGGTGAGACTGGTATTTTATTTTATCGCTAGTCTGGCACTGCAACATCAGGGAACAAATAACGAGCATCAGCTGTATGGATGGCGTGCTGTTGTCTGTGTTAGAAAACATTGCACGTGGACTCCAAATCCCCATGAAAGCACTTCATGCAATGTTTACCTACTGGATAGTTTTACCTGGATCTATATTAGCAATATTGCTACGGTAATATAGTAGTACTGCCAGTTTGTCTTTTAATGGATGCGTTTTACTTTAAATGGATACAGGTACCTCTGCTAGTTTGAGGGTTGTCAGTCTGAGGGCTGGCTAAGAGAATAATGTGGGGTAGGAAAAACATCAACATATCATTCAATCGTTCTCCCAAATTCAGTTCATTGAAGAAAGTAAACATAACTTGACTAACTTGGCTGTGACACATTGCAGTGGTCAAGTAATTAGAAGGGCCTTTCCAAGCAGCACGTTTTAGTGGTGTGCTTGCTGCAGAAATGAAAGATGGGGGTTAAAGGGAATGAGGGGGAAGTAGGATGCAACACGTTTATTGCTTTCTGTGTGTCAGCTCCGTCTCTATCCAGAATATGCGGGTATCACCCAGTGTGCGTCAGCCTCCTGGAGGGAGCTTTTCGTGTGCCAGATATAGTTAAACCTTTGTCTCTCTTCATTGGTGTTTCCTCCCTTGTGAAATGATTCATCGCTCCTCATGCGCCAAGTCACACACACACACATCCACACGCATATGCTACAAATATACTTGCGGCCGTTCACAAAATTGTGCGTTTTTGTGTGGTATGTGTTACCCAAGGGTGATGCTGTGCTGGATTACCAAAAAGGCAAAGTAGGCACCATCCAATGGGCCCCTCTCGTTTTAGGGGCCCCGTGACAAAGGTTCAAAATCAAATTGATTAGATCTTGAAGGAAAATGACAATCAAGCTTTTTTAACCATTGTTTCTAAAAGATAGAAAAAAATGAATAAACTTAAAAAAACAAAAACATTCCTTTAAAGACTTCGTAGAGAAAATACTGTATTAATGTAATGCACCCATTAACAACAAAAGAGCATACACCAGAGACATCAGATTCACATAAAGGTCTGTCTCCTAAAACGAATCTTCTGGCAGCTGTCAGTTTGTAAAAAAACTTTGGGTATTAGGAAATAATTTGCGAGGGGTGGGGGGAGAAATTCTGACTGCCTAGGGGCCTCCAAGGGGTTTAATCCGGCACTTAGGTGACACATTTTTCTTTCTGCCCATATACACAGAAATCCTGCTCCACGACCTGCTGGGCTCACACTGGACTCGAGCGCTAGAATGTGCCACCCCACAGCTCTCTGGGCGCATAGCACCAGAATAGGTGCAAACATCAGGTGGGCACCATTCAAGAGATTCGCCAGAAGACTCTGACAGCTTCCATTTTCAGGCCAGGAGGGTGGTGTAGACACCACTTACAGAAGTGTGTCTCTTTGGGTGTCATACATACATTTTTTTTGCTTTACTGCATTTCAACCATCTGGAGGATTCACTTAGAATAAAAAAAGGTCGAATGGCAGAGATAAGACATGTAGAAAACAAAATGAGCTCTTGATGTATATTTATAGAGAAAGTACAGCTGTGGATACGCAGATAACGAGGGGAGGCCAGGGGATTAAAGCAGAAGTGTAAGAAGCGGCATGCCAAGGGAGAGTCAGTGAGAGGAGGTTTCCCTGGCATCCGCAGACTGGAGGAGGGATGTGCAGATGGCAGAAACCTGACCCCTCGTCATCCAGGCGATGAAGCTGGCTGCCTTCCTCCTCCTCCTCCATCTTTTCCTACTCAAAGCTGTGCAGGCTTCAAAGACTCGCCGACTACAAACAACATTCTATGAAGACTCAGATAATGTGTTAACACAAAGGAACAGTCTTTGTAGACCCTGCTGTTCAAGAATCAAAGCAAGATTGTGATGCAGTCCTGTACCCCATAAGATCTGTAAAATCTGTTTATCCACGCTGGGTGCACATGAGATTCCTTTGCACCTTTAATACAAGGCTTCATTTATAAGCCCATTGCGGCTCCGGTGCGTCACTTTTTTAGATGCACCGGCGGAGCGGTGTGTCTGCTCATATTTGCAAGGCTACGCAAAGTCACCCTGCATGACTTTTCATGGCCTTGTAAATATGGGCCCCTTTCACGCATTACTCTGCGTGAAAGGGGCGTTCCATGGGTATTGCTGTGGGTGTTCCCACACAACTTACATGGAACCTGACGCATTCCCAGATTTACAAAGTTTTGTAAAGCTGAGAAGGTCAGAATCCTGTGCCTCCCCAGGAGAGGCGTAGGAGTGGGGTAACAAGGAGAAATACTTTTTTTTCTCTATGTCTTTTCTGTCCTCTTTCTGTGTGTGCTGTATTTTGCAGCATGCATAGAAAGAGGAAAATGCCATCAATGATTGTTTTTGTTCAGGAAAGTGTCCGGTCCTGCACAAAGACAATCATCCCCGCAACACAGGCACCCTTTCACCAAGACTAAGGGTGCCTGTGCTGGCGCATGGCAGCCAACTATGCGCCAGAGCACGGGAAAGCACACAGATGTGTCGTATTGTTTTTAAAATAACGCATCCCTGTGCTTTTACAAATTATGCAAGCCAGCACAGCAAAATGGCTTGCAGTGCCACACTGCATCATTTCTTTGTAAATGAAGCCCACAGACTTTTTATTGTTTGTTGCGGTATTCATGTTGTTGAATTGTTTCAGGATTTTAATGTAGACATAATAGTCGATGATGATGAACTCTGAACCACATTTCGATATTATTTGGCCATAGGCTATTGTTCACAAAATGATCATGAATAGTATTTTAAAACTTTCTATCACTTAGGTTGTTTATGTTTATGACTGTTTGTTTGCTTTTAGAAGGAGCAATTGGTTAGTGGTCTGAAAGAACTACAGAACAAGAGTGGTAGGGAAAAATACATTTCTTCCTTTTCACTTCAACTCTCACTCTTCTCTTCTCAGAGTGTTCACTGTTTTTGGGTCTACGGTGAACATTGGGGTTTATTTACAATCCCTTTGTGCCGTCAGTGCCTCCCTTTTAATATGGGAAAAAGTGACGAACCAGCAGCGCAAGCGGCTTGTAAATAAACCCCAGTGTTCCTTACTGCTCCATGCTCTATTTATGGCCTCCTTCTATGAGGCCTCAGTGCAGTCATCCTCACATACCGAAGCCCAAAGCTGGTAGCTGTTGTGTCCTTCCTCTAGCTTCACCACTGAATTCAGAGTACTGATCATCCAGAATCATTTACTGTTCTGACCAATACCGTCTTCCTTAAGTACAGAATAGTGGATGAAGAAGTAAAAGATGGCAGGTGATTCTATTTGCTTCATTATGCAATCACATTTTCACATGGATCACTGAAATAATATCGAGGGACAAAATATCGACTTGCCAAAATATCGTGGACAAAATATCGACAGTCAAAATATCGAGTTTGTATCTACAAACAGGTAAGTACAAAAATATCGAGTACAAAATATCGTTAACAATAATATAGATGTGTAAAAATATCGACTTTATTAAAAACAGTGTTAAATTAAATTAATATTAAATTTTAATTACTAAAATATACTTAAAACTACTTAAATTAAATTATAATAATTAAATAATAAATGAAAATAATAAAAATAATTTTTTACAATCTTATTTGTTGACCCTGAACCCTAAAAATACCCCTTTACCCAAAAACCCAAAACTGACCCTGAACCCTAAAAATACCCCTTTACCCAAAAACCCAAAACTGACCCTGAACCCTAAAAATACCCCTTTACCCAAAAACTGAAAACTGACCCTGAACCCTAAAAATGCCCCTTTACCCAAAAACTGAAAACTGACCCTGAACCCTAAAAATACCCCTTTACCCAAGAACTGAAAACTGACCCTGAACCCTAAAAATAGCCCTTTACCCATGAACTGAAAACTGACCCTGAACCCTAAAAATACCCCTTTACCCATGAACTGGAAACTGACCCTGAACCCTAAAAATACCCCTTTACCCTAAAACTGAAAACTGACCCTGAACCCTAAAAATGCCCCTTTACCCAAAAACTGAAAACTGACCCTGAACCCCAAAAATACCCCTTTACCCTAAAACTGAAAACTGACCCTGAACCCTAAAAATGCTCCTTTACCCAAAATTTATCAATATTATTTAATTACCAATTAATTATTAATTAACAATAACAATAAAGTAAATATATTAGAACATTAGCTGTAATTATTTTAACAATTAATATTATTTTTTCCAAATTAATTACTTAAAAATAACACAAAATTATATATATTAAAAATTTACTCTAATTAATGTGATTAACTAATTACAATTAATTAATTAACAATTAATTACTAATCCAAAATATGTTCAAAATTATATTAATTAATTAACTAGTATTAATTAATTATCAATTAATTATTAATTAAAAATATTAACAAACATATATTAATTAATTAATTATTATTAAATTACTTCCCACCCTATTCCCCTATAAACCCACAACCCGCTACAGAATTCCATTACGCAATTATTATAAAAACAAAATTCATTTAATAAAATATTTTATAACATTAATACACACTATTCACACATATTATTACATAAAAATACACTATAAAATATTATATATTATTAAAAATTCGATATTTTTGCTATCTATATTTTATACAGTCGATATTACTTCACTTACCTGAAAAACGATATTTTTGTAGTCGATATTATGTCCAGTCGATATTTTATCCAGTCTATATTTAAAACTCGATATTATGTCCAGTCGATATTTTGGAGTCGATATTTTGTCTGTACACCTTTTCACATGTCCATTTTTCTGTCCACCAGTTTGAATGAATCTGTTTCTGATATTTTTCTCTAGTCCATCATAAGTAGGCTTGTTGTAGAGTGGGAAATCCATTAGGTAAATGCTCTTCCATGAATAACCCTTCTGATGATTTTAGATATATATATGAAACTGAGCACGGATCCGTGACGAAGGGAAGCGGCAGTGTGACCTCAACAGTCGGCGTCGTGTAGTATATCCTGTTGCGGTGAGTGACTCGTCAATATTCAACGGTGGGGAGGATTATAAGGCACGAGCGGGGAAACTCTCTATGGTGATTGTGTGTGAGTTTCCGCTCAGATACTAACATTTAAAATAAGGAGCCAGCTGAACCATGTCAGCTGTAATTCTACGCGGCAGGGAGGCAGCCGCTGATGCTCTTTTTTCTAATTTGCCGAAAGTAATGGACAAAAGCGGGGTGACAAAGGCATTGCCCGACAACAGTGAAAACACTAGTGAAAGTCAAGTACGTGTGCTACTAAAGCGCTTGGAAAAATGTATGCGCCAGGAAGTAACAAAGTGGTGGGAACACATGTCTCTGTCTAAGTATGTGGAGAAGGGGCGTGTTCCCAGAGGGCTTCGTATATTATTAGCCCCGAGCTACGAAAAACCAAATCCAGAGATGCTGAAGGAGTGGGGCCATAGCAATTTGGAGGCATCAACCAACCTAGTCAAAATTCTAGTAAAGTATGCAGCAATTGACAGAGATGTGATTATGAAAGAAATTGATGATATCAATGAATTGTTGGCAAAGTTTGAGCCTAATGACTTGATTACAAAATCTAGAAAAAAGATACAAGAGAGACTCTCAAAGCAGGAAGATGAAATCAAGGCCCGGAAGAGTTACAAATTTGCACGTGACAAGGAGGATTACGTGCAAGGGCGAATTTACACTTTTGCACGCAAATATGAGAATGAGAAAAAGCAAGCTCAACCAACAGAACCAACAAGCTCAATCTACCAAACAAATGGGAGCATCTGCATCCAATGTTTCAGAAACAATGACGGACAATAGTGACATTGAATCTTTAGCAAGTGGTTTATCATCAGAGTGTTGGATTTGGGAGAGGAGGTGGATTTTTTAGTGTAAGATCGGTTACAAACATTAAGGCCACGCAACCAACAGAAAAAAAGTCAAGAATTAACAAAAGAAGATGTGAGCGCCGCAAAAAAAAAAAGTCAGACAAAAAAAACAAAAACGCAATTTTGGTGCAAAAATCAGTAAAGGAAAACACAATTATCAATTTGTCAACTACAACTTTGACCGAGGCGGAAAACCAGCTTCTGAGCCAGGGTCTGACTTATTGTCCGGTCTCGGATTTTAATTACACCAAAACCGAGTAGATATTTTTTTTATATACGTAAATTGAAACTGCGTGAATTCTTTAGTATTAAGGATGTCCTTAAGGAAGCGGAGCAAAAATCGAATAATCAGACAAGCATGGAGCTCTCAGCAGCAGACACAAAAATCTATCTTACAATGCATCAACTTGAGCATAACAGCACTGTTGTAGAAATGGACCAAATGTCAACAAAAGAGGAACTCAGGGCTGCATCAGTTACACAAATTGGGGCTAACACAAGTCCGTTTAAGCCCAAATCAAGTTTCATGCCAAACATGCCAAAGGACGCAATTGATACCTTCCATGATGTTATCGTGGAAGATTTAAAAAGATTACACTACAAGGTGAAACATAGAAGGAGATACAAAAGTGAATAGGAAAAACAATATACATCCCTAATAAAGAAATTGAGCAATGACCACCAGATTATTGTCACCACTGCAGATAAAGGTGGGAACGTTGTAATCTGGCCACAAAAGGATTATATTGCAGAAGCATTGAATCAACTTGGTGATCCTTCATATTATGCCACAAAAACGTTAAAACAATACAATGTGGCAAGAGATCAGCTCAAAAAGTTACTTTATAAATGGAAAAGGGAGGGTATGATATCCATGCAAGAGTATGAGTTTCTATATGTTGAGAATCCTGTTCTACCAAGTTGTATCTTCTGCCGAAGGTGCATAAGCAAATGGTTCCTGTCCCTGGACGACCGATTATCTCAGCAATCCAGGGTGTTGCAGAACATATTACTGAATACATAGACTACTTTTTACAGGACCTAGTAAAAAACTTGCCAACATATATTAAGGATACCGGTGATTTCCTGAAGAAGAATAGAGATGTGCAATGGACCGAGGATTTCGTATTCATAGCGTTGGATATCGAATCGCTTTATACAAGTATCAAACACGATACAGGCTTGAAGGCACTGGAACATTTCTTAGGAAAGAGACCAATGCAATGCTACAATCATAATAAGATGGTCTTGCAACTAACATCATGGTGCCTCAATAATAACTTTTTTATGTTTGGCAATGATATTTATCTGCAGAAAAGGGGTGTGGCGATGGGGGCCTGCTTCTCCCCTAGCTATGCGTGTTTACACGTAGGCTGGTGGGAGGAGCAGGTCCTCATGCGCACACACAGTGCAGTTTTTAATAGCCATGTTTTAAAGTGGATGCGTTTTATTGATGACGTTTTTGTTTTATGGAAGGGTGATGTTAATAGTGCCAATGCTTTTTTTACAGCAATTAACAACAATCATGAAAATCTAAAGTTTACATCCGTGATAAATAAGCATGAGATAGATTTTCTGGATGTTAAGGATTTTGTACATATGGGGCATTTGGCAACAAAATTACACAGGAAGGATACTGCAGGAAATAGCACTTTGCATGCTAGCAGGGCTCACCCGAAACATGTCATTAACAACATTTCCTGTGGAGAACTATTAAGGCTGAAACGGATATGTAGTACGGAAGAAGATCTGGCCTTTTTTTTACCACTCAAGCATTGGAAAGATTTAGACAGAGGGGGTACAAAGAGGGAATTTTGAAAAAAGCTGAAAATAAAACGAATGCTCGATCGCGAGAATCTTTGTTCGAGCATGATAACTCTACCCACACAGAAACAGAGGCTATTGATCTTTCTTTGGCTCCAAGGTTTATAACTACTTATAACCGCCAAGAAAAAAAAATAAGGTCCATTGTAACAAAAGGTCGGTCCATTTTGAAAACAGATACTGTTTTAGCCCCTAGATTACCAAATAGTCCAACAATCACGTATAGGAAGGGACCTTCCATGAGATCTCAAGTCAGTAGAAATTTTCCTGAATTGAGCAAAAAAAAAATGTGGCTACAATCCCGGCCGGGTTTTGTACGTTGCTCCAGCTGCAGAGAATGCAGATTTGGGGTCAACTCTACTGAATATTCTACTCCGTTTAGTCCAGAAATGTCTAAGATCAAGGGCTCTTACAACTGTAAGACTGAATATGCAGTCTTTGCCCTGACATGAACCTGCGGTTTGTGATATGTGGGGACCACAAAGCTGCAGGTGCATGTCAGGATTCTCCAGCACCTGTGTGCCATCGTTAACAACGATAGTGCTTATCATGGTGGCCAGGCGTTTTAAGTCAATGCACACCAATGACTTGCAGTGCCTCAAATATTTTGTTATAGCATCCGTCCCTAAGCCACGGAGGGGAGGGGATAGGGACAAAATGTTAAGAAGACTGTAGTCACAAAGGATCCTTGAATTGGATAGTAAATTCCCTAATGGACTGAATACTACAGAGGATATGTATTACTTTTTATGATTGCTACTTTTATTCAAATAGTTGATACAGATCAGAACATCTTTGAGTTTGCCTCCCTGCTGCAAAGTTTAAATATGATATTTCTATTTTCTTCTTTGTCTTTTTATATAATTATTGTATAATAATATTTGTCAATTTTTCTTGGGTAATTTGTACAACTTATAGTTCAGCCACTTTGTTTATTGGATATATTGTATCTTTGACTCAGTATATGTGGTCTTTGTTGGCTTTCTTTTATTTCCACATGCAATACAGTTTTGGCTCATTAATTTCAAACAATGCATGTATGCAGACAGACGGTGTGGTTTGAAAGTATTGACTGTGGGCCATTCAATGAGCTTGATCATATGATGATTTGTTTCTCTACAATTAGCGTTATTTGCACATATAAGAGTATAAATGTTTGCGATATTTTGCACAAGAGTCATGTTTACAAAAAAGCACTTTATTGCGTTTTTTGCACATATTGTGGTAAAACAAGTAATTATTTTGCACATATTTATTGCGCTATTTTGCACTAAATGCTCATATTAAGAGAAAAAAATAGATTCGACAGTTACAAGCTCTTTTTTATGGAAAGGTTTTAATTTACCTTCCAGGTAATTAAAAGTACAAACTGTATAGTTGTTAATTAATTTTTTTGCATGTGGTTTTAAGATATAAGAATCAAACACATTTGTAGTCCAATTAATGTGCATTTATGCAGTGATATTTTGAAATATTCGTACATAAGGATTTTTTTGTCGAATGACACTTGATAGATTTCCTTAACGTTTATTCCAACAAGCCAAAAAAAAGTGAAAAGAAAGAAAGAAAGTGTGCAGGAAACTGCTGACAGTATGTTTTCCATGTCCATGGTCACATGTGGTGTTGAGAAAAAAATATAAGGAAATAGTAAGTTCTTTACTGACAATCTGAAAACAAGGGCGGATGCCCGAAACGCGTCAGATTCAGCTGCTCCATTAAATAAAAAATTGTGTGCCAGAGTCTTTGGATTTGCGTCATCTTTGTGTTCGCCTGAAAGCGCGGAGGTGCAGGAGACGAAATTTGGTTTCATATATATATATATATATATATATATATATATATATATATATATATATATATATATATATATATATATATATATATATATATATATATATATATATTCACTGAAAAAAACATAGGTTTCACACTAGTTATAGTTAGCTGGACATTTTACTCATGCAAAACCATTGAAATTCCCCCGTTATAGTTAGTTCAGCTAACTATAACTCCCGCGCCCGCAATGCACTGCTGATGACGTCACATATTACATCACTCATGACATGGTCAGTGACATCACTCATGACATCACTGATGACATCTCAAATGCCATCACTGATGACATCATCCTTGTGAAAGAGTGGCAGACCTCCTCTCACTCTAATATAACCTTTGATACACACATTCAATAGAAACAACATTTTTCAAGAAAATGGAGATACCAATACTAGTTACAACAACCTATTCCAACATCTACTTCCACATCCACTCATTCACCAACAGTTCTATATAGTCACTCATACATGTACTCAATCATCATATGTACTCATACACCTATACATCCTGTTACACACCGAAACTCATCCATTGAGTTACTTACACACATACTCACACATGCAAATAAACTATCAAACATCCATTTACTTGCATATACAGCTATACACACAAACATACATATACTGACTCTCCAAAAAGATCACTTATAGAAACACATACTTAGTTATACAGGAACTCTTCAAATCTCTAACTCTCATATATACTCACTTACATACACCAATACTCACATATAGTAGTTTAACACATATGTACTTAGTCATAGACAGTATTGAGACTCACTAACACACCTATACACACACTCATCCACCCATACAGTCCTGCACACATGCTGTCTTCAAAACACATATAAACAGTGAGTCACTCATTAATGCATCTATGTGCTAAGTAATATCCCCCACCAAACCATATAAACACTCAGACACTCATACTGATACTCAAAAAACCAACTAATAACCTATATAGACACTCATGTAGCTACTCACCAACCCATGCAGCCACTTATTCAAACAATGTGTGAGACTGATACAGATATTTTCATATTTAAACATTACTCACTAACCCATGTATTCACTAAGATACAATTAATCATTCAGTGGCAGTGATCCTCCTGGACCTGAGTGCAGCGTTCGACACTGTGAACCACCAAGTGTTACTCCAGAGACTATCGGACGCCGGAGTGAGGGGGACAGTGCTAAATTGGCTTAGGTCATTCCTTAGCGAAAGATCTTTCCAGGTATGGAAAGGGGGCACACGATCGGCATCCACTCACCTCCATTGCGGCGTGCCTCAGGGCTCCTCCCTGAGTCCTACACTATTTAACGTGTATATGGCTCCCTTGGAGGATGTGGTGGCTCCATTCAACATCAAGATCGTGAGCTATGCCGACGACACCCAACTGGTGTTCGTCCTCTCCCAATCCTCGGAAAACTCCCAGATACTCCATGCCTGTCTCTCACAGGTCCATTCCTGGATGGGGGACTCAGCACTCAAACTGAATGGGTCCAAGACGGAGATTATGGTGATGGGACCTAAAAATCCCTCCCTTTCCTGCTTGGCCTGGCCCAGTTGTCTAGGGTCTCTTCCTGAACCCAAGGATGAGATCAAGAGTCTGGGCATTTGGATGGAACGAGATGTCTCCCTTAGAACCCAGGCCTCCAAACTAGCGGGTGTCTGTTTTGGTCTCCTCAGATCAGTACGTAAGGTATTACCACTCATCCCTTTTCTTTCTAGAAAGCTCCTGATCCAGGGTCTGATTATGTCCAGGTTGGACTTCAGCAATGCGATCTACCTTGGGGCTCCTGAGAGCACTCTGAACAGACTCCAACAAGTTCAAAATGTGGCAGCACGAATGCTCTACAACATCCCCATGTCTCGCTCTGCTAAACCAGCACTGAGGGCGCTACACTGGCTGCCAATACGGGAAAGAGTGAAATTTAAATCCCTATGCCTTGCACACAAAATCTTGCAAGGCAAAGGCCCCCCCGTCCTTCAGAAGATGGTGATCCCGTATAAAGCGAGCAGAAACTTACGTTCAGATCAGCAACACCTGACTGTTGTCCCTAGGGTAAAAAAGGCCCGATCAGGAGGAAGGAGATTTTCAGTCAACGTTGCCACCCTCTGGAATGCCCTCCCCCTAGGTTTGCGCGCGGAACCATGTCTTCTGCGCTTTCGAAAACAACTTAAAACTCTCCTCTTTTGTTAATCTTCTCTGGTCCTGCTATTTCTGACACTTGCTGGTGGCAAAGCGCTGGGATGCTCTAGGGTAACCGGGCACTATACAAAACCGATTTAATAATAATGCAATCGATTTTACAAAAAAGTCATCCATATAGACACTTACTTACCCATTTATTCTTCCATCGACCTTTAGATATACATATATAAAAAAGATTTATTTTTCAGAAAGACACACATCCACTGGATGATGTCATCAGTGATGTCATCAGTGATGTCATTTGAGATGTCATCAGTGATGTCATGAGTGATGTCACTGACCATGTTATGAGTGATGTAATATGTGACGTCATCAGCAGTGCATTGCGGGCGCGGGAGTTATAGTTAGCTGAACTAACTATAACTGGGGAATTTCAAAGGTTTTGTATATTATATATATATATATATATATATATATATATATATATATATATATATATATATATATATATATATATATATATATATATATATATTACCTACTGGCGGTTGCCAGTAGGTAGTTATAGTTAGGGTTTTTTTTAATGTTAAATCTCAAAATTCTATTTGGAATAACTTTGGCGCCGGTTGACGAATCTGCCTGAAAGTTTCCTCAAAATGGCCTCTTGAGCTCCGGTCCTTCTCTGAAAGTTTGGGGGTGATTCGTCAAGCGGGGGCTGAGATAAAAGGGGAGTCCCAAAACGCATTTTCCCCATGTTAATTTCCATAGGGCGGTCGACCTCACTTTTAGCCCGAACGGCTGAATGGATTTCCACCAAACTTGGCAAAACTGTAGGGACTGGTAGCCCGATGTGCCTTTGCTATGTCTCAAGATATGTGCTCCAGTGGATTTTGAGTAATTTAGGTTCCAAAAAATATATATATCTATAGGCGCGCCCCGGTATGCGCACCGGGGAGCGCACCGGGCGTGCTACGCGACTTGCGCACGGAAAGCTGATTGGCTCACGGGTGTCTGTAAACATTTGAAACAGTCCGGAGCGCCGCCATCTTGTGTCTCGGTAGGATCGAGACACAAGAGGTGGCGTAAAAAAAAGGGAGAAATGACTATAAGGGGGCAGGGTAGACCCCCCCCTGACCCACTAGGTTTGATGTAGAGGCTAAAATAGGGTCCCGCGGGGCATTTAAAAAAAAAATTCGATTTGCGCGGGGGTAGCGCCCGGTACGCGCACCGGGGAGCGCACCGGGGAGCGAAGCATGGGGAAAATCCAGGGCCTTATTTATGAAGGCCTTGCGACAGTTTTGCGCTGCCTGTGCGTCACTTTTTGTGACACACCAGCGGTGTAAAAAATGCGCCTCGTTGCGCTATATTTAAAAAGTGACGCATCTAGGTAGATGGGTCACTTTTTAAAACCCTGCGCCACATTATACCTGCGTCAGGTATAATGTATGCAGAGGGGGCCTTCCCCCGCAAAAAGCTTCGTAATAGTGACGCAGTGAAATCTATGAGATTTCACTGCTTCACTTTTAGGATGCTGTTGCATCAAAATCTTGCGCCTGCCTCACAGCAGGTGTAAGACTGACGCAAGACCTTTCATATGGGGCTTTCCCCATGTGAAAGGACACATTACTGGAGTTGCGTCACTTTTGTGACACACTCCAGCAATGCATCACTTTTGTGTTTACAGATACGTCAGAAATACTGACGTATCTGTAACTCCTTGCAACATGATTCGTCATACATTAAATATGACACATCTGGAATGTCGTAAGGAGTGCGCACAGAAAAGTGACGCATCGCTGTTTGCACGCAGCGATGCGTCACTTTTCAGAAATGATGCCCCCAGTTTATTCACTGTGTCACCTCTACGACCCTTTCTTGCGTCAATACGTCCCTTTGCATACATTACACCTGAGGTAGGAATAATGTGGCGCAGGGGCTTAAAAAGTGACGTAACTACCTAGATGTGTCACTTTGTAAATATGACTGAATAAGGTGCATTTTTTACAGCACTGGTGCGTCACAAAAAGTGATGCATCGGTGGTGTTAAAGTGACGTATGGCCTCATAAATGAGTCCTTCAGTCTTCTACTCATGCGTCATATTAATTTTATGACTTATTATGTTGGAAGTTCTTACAGATACGTCAGTATTTTAGACGTATCTGTTAGCGCAAAAGTGATGCATTGCTGGAGTATGTTTCAAAAATGAAGCAACTCCAGCAATGTATCCTTTCACATGGGGCCAAGCCCTATGTGAAAGGGCCTGCACGCCTGCTGTGAAACAGGTGTAAGATTTGGACGCAACAGCGTCATAAAAGTGACGCAGTGATATCTCATAGATTTCACTGCGTCACCTCTACGACCCTTTCTTGCGTCAATACGTCCCTTTTGCATACATTACACCTGATGTAGGAATAATGTGGCGCAGGGGCTTACAAAGTGACGCATCTACCTAGATGCACCACTTTGTAAATATGACGCTCTGGTGGTGTTAAGGTGACGCATGGCTTCATAAATGAGGCCTTCAGCCATCAACTCCAGCAATGCATCTTTTCTTACCCTTCCACACCCTTGTTCCTTTTCAACATTTTCTTTGAATATCAACATTCCCTATATTCACTCTTCTTCTCCTTACTTTCCTTCCCAACATTCACCTTCTTTCAGTCCCCGTACTTCACTTCCTTTCTCCTCTCATACCTTTCTGTTCTTTCTTACTCATTTTCCTTTCCATTATCAATGCACTCTATTTCACTTACTCTTTTTCACTTTTTAAAGAATATAGGGGCATATTACCAAGCAATAGCGATAATTATCGCTATTGCTTGGTTAGAGACAAAAAATTACCGCTGAGCTGCGGCGATTTTTATCGCAAATAAACCTTGGTATTACCAAGGTTTATCGCAAATGCGATAAAAATCGGCCGCAATGCATGAATATCGCTGAAAAGTCAGCGATATTCATGCATTAGCGAGCTAATGCTCTTAGCCATGTTATCCACCTCCCATTGGATAACATGGCTAAGAACTGCTCAGGGCAGGGGTTAGCTTTTGGAGATATTCGCGCTTAGCGCGAATATCTCCAAAAGTTGGTACTAGGAGATAGCAATGTTAGCGACTGTTTCCAGTCGCTAACATCTTGGCACGCCCACTTTGCATGTCATTAGTGATAAATATCACTGACATGCAAAGTGGGGCCCAAGACGGTCGCTATCTCCTACTAGATGTCGCTAACTGGTGTTCACTTACTAACACATACATATACACACTCACTCACCCTTACAGTCTGGCACATATGCTGTCTTCAAAACACATACAAACAGTGAGTCAGTCATTTATGCATCAGTGTGCTAAGTAACACCCCCACCAAATCATACAGACATTTATACTGATACTAAAAAAACATCTAATAAGCCATAGAAACACACATGTAGCTACTCACCAACCTATGCACCCACTTATATACAAAGTGAAACACTGATACAAACATTTAAATATTGAAACAATACTCGCTAATATATGTATTCACTATGATACACTTAATAAGCTAGCTAACCAATCATTTAAAAAAAAAAGAATATCCATTAAGACACTCATTTAACCATTTATTCTTCCATCGACCTTTACATATACATATATAAAACATATTTATTATTCAGAAAGACACACATTCACTGGATGGTGTCATCAGTGATGTCATGAGTGATGTCACTGACCATGTCATGAGTGATGTAATATGTGATGTCATCAGCAGTGCATTACACGCGCAAGTTATAGTGAGTCCAACTAACTATAACGTGGGAATTTCAATGGTTTTATGTCAGTAAAATTTCCAGGTAACTATAACTGGTGTGAAACCTATGGTTTTTTCAGTGAATCTATACTACTATTATAAAGAGAGAACTGTGTCCTTTGAGCCAGGTAAACTCGAAAAGTACACCACCAATCACAACACCCAATACAGCGTTGGAAAGGGGAGGTCAAGGAGATGGACATAGGCTATATAAATGGACACCATATACACTAAAATGGGGGGGGGGGCGCCATCAGTGGTAAAGTAGTCCCTTCTGGGCGTTAGGTGTGGGTGTTAACATTCAGAGAGGCAAGTTGTGGGTGTTATATGTGGGCGTTAACATTGTAGTTCACGGTGCAAAACCAAACAGTGAGGAGATGTGGCCGTGAGATGTGGGCGTTAGATGTGGGCGTTAACATTCAGAGAGGCAAGTTGTGGGCGTTAGATGTGCACGGAGAACATTGAGATGCGAGGAGAGGTCACGGTGCAAAACCAAAACACACAATTCGCGCTGAGTATTTCAACCATTCGTGCTCACAATGCAGCGTATTTCAAACGCACAATAATCACAGTGCAGCATATTGCAAACGCGAAATATTCACTCACACACACTTCGGGGAGGCAGATTCATTTACCTGGGCGTTACCGTTGTACGCTGACATCAGGGACGGGGCGCGGCTTGCATTCACAGCGACATAACTCGCATAACACATGCAAGCCTTGCGAGGAATATTTTATAAACGATTTCACCATTGGTC